>NC_132930.1:43425331-44822831 GCF_047675955.1 Chlorocebus sabaeus | reverse complement strand
GATGGTGGATATGCTAATTATGCTGATCACATACATTACATATATTATAACATCACTGTGTGTACTCCATACATATGTACAGTACACAATTACGTGTCAATTAAAAAAGAAAAAGCTGAACTTAGATTGGAATGGCTATGAAGTAGCTAGCTTTTTCATATTTTTGATATAGACCCTAGGTATTTATTTTAAGTAAACTACCCTTGGCTTCAGGAGATGTGTAGTATTTGAATTTTAGCCTTGCATTTTATAATACAGAGAAGTAAAACTGTAGGCTTGCTTTAGATACAGTCACAGGGGTTTGCAGTGATGACTTTTTTATGTAATAAGGGGGAAATATACCTTAATTAATAGGCATACATGCTCATTTTTCTTCCTCTTACACATTTTTAGTTGTTGTCCAGGCATTGTGATACTTATGTAAACAGTATGCGATATCTTAGGTAGGAATCAGAATTTTAAGGTAAGAATACTTAGTGTTACATATTTTTCAGACTTTCAAACTGGACATTTTACGTGTCCATTATATAATTGTAATTAAAGTTTCACAAAGACAATACCTGTCTTAATATGGGTGATGCGCTAGCATTTTTTTTTTCTTTCTTTTTTTTTTTTTGGAGACAGGGTCTCACTGTATCCCAGGCTGGAGTGTAGTGGTGCGATCATGGCTCACTGCAGCCTCAGCCTCATAGGCTTAAGAGATCCTCCCACCTCAGCCTCCCAAGTAGCTGGGACCACAGGTGTACAACACCATGCCCAGCTAATGTTTAAAATTTTTTGCAGAGACAGGGCCTCCCTCTGTTGCTCAGGCTGGTCTGGAATTCCTGGGTTCAAGTGATTCTCTTGCTTCATCCTCCCAAAGTGCTGTGATTAGAGGCATGTGCCACTGCCTGGCCCCATATAAGTGGGATGATGACTTGAGCCTAGGAGTTCCAGACCAGCCTGGGTAACATGGCACAAGACCCTGTCTCGACAAAAACTAAAAAAATTAACGGGGCATGGTGGCACCTGCCTGTGGTCCCAGCTACTCCAGGAGGCTGAGGCAGGAGGATAACTTGAGCCCAGGAGTCGAGGCTGCAGTGAGCTCTGATCTTGTCATTGCGTTCCAACCTGGGTGACAGAGTGAGACCTTGTCTCTTAAAAAAATTACTGGCTACCTGATTATTCATAGAAAAAAAAACCTGAACTCTGATCTAAACCTCATACCTCATACAAAAATTAACTCAAAATGGATCAGGACTAAAATGTAAAATGCAAAATAAAGATGAAAAGAGGAGCTAGAGACTGGGAGAAACTATTTGCAAACCACATGTCTGATAAAGGACTCATATCTATAATTTATAAAGAACTATCAAAATTCAGCAGTGAAACCAAACCATCTACTTTGAAAAGACCTGAAGAGACATTTCAGATAACATATAAGCACATGAAAAGATGTTCAACATCATGAGCCATCAGAAAAATGCACACTAAAGCCATGTCACTATACACCTATCAGAATGGCTAAAATAAAAAGTAGTAACAAGACCAATGCTGGTGAGGATGCGGGGAAATGGGATCACTCACACTTGGCTGGTGGGAATGGAAGATGGCACAGCCATTCTGGAAAACAGTTTGACAGTTTCTTAAGAAACTAAACGTGCAATTGCCATAGGACGCAGCACTCACATTCATGGGCAGTTATCCCAGAGAAATGAAGACTTATGTTCACACAAAAGCCTATATGTATCTGTTCATAGCAGCATTATTTATAAAGGCTAGAAACTGGACACTGCCCGGAGACTGCTGAGCAGGTGAATGGTTAAACAAACTGGTGCACCCAGGCCCCAGACACCACTCTGCAGTAGTTAATGACATCCTCGTTCATCAGTCTTTCAAACTAGAAACCACCATCATGCTTACTCCCCTTTTTTCCATCCTGGGTCTGAGTGGACTTCATTTTGCATTTCTTTCCAATGCATTTTCCCTCTGTCCTTTCTGGTTGCGCCTCATGCCTCATTTGAACTGTTGTAAGAGCCCCCGAATTGTTTCTCTGCCTCATCATGGAATCCTTTCTACACTTCATGCCCTGCATTGCCATTGGAACAATCTTTCCAAAATATGAGCAAACTAGCTTAAAAGAAATATCCCAGGTAGCCTTCCAGATAAGAACAAGCTTTCTGTTAGAAGTTCTACTTCTTGTCTATAGGGAACCCCAGGACTGTAGAGAGACGGATTTGCTGTCTGCATTTTCAGATCAGGCAGAAATCCCTGGAGGGGCCTATGTGGAATAGTGGCATAAATACTGGTTCTAGAATCAGAAGTCTCATATCCTGGTTCTAACACTAGCTGGATGTTCTTGGGAAAGTTTTGGTTTCATAACCTCAGAAACTCCATTTCTTAAGAAATGGAGATGAGGACGCATACTCAACGGATCACACAAGGCTGCTGGGAGGAGCGGATGAGGGGCATGGTGAACATGCTGTGTAATCCGTGAAGCACGTCGCATGTGTGAGAAGTGGAGCTGTGTGGATAGCGGTTCTGGAATCATTGTATGAAAACGATGGAAAGGACATTCGTAGTTCTGCCTGATGATACCACTGGGCGCTTGTGCTGTACATGCCAGCCACAGGGGCGTGGCCCGGGTCAGTACAGCTCACAGTTTGGTTTTCATGCAGTTTGAAAGGCCCGAGAGGACCCTTCCCCCCTCCAGCTGTAGGAAGGAGGTGGCTGTCTCCTGCCTATATTTGGTGGGATTGTCTGTGGCTCCTTAGGGACAGGAATGCAGGGAGTGGGGGAAGAAAGGCGGCCTGACTGCTCGCTAGTCAGCCTTCCCCCAGGAGGAGTGGAGGGGTCATTTAATGGTAACTTGCCAAGTCTTTCTTCACCCATCTGCTTTTAGAAATGACCAGCATGACAAGTAAAAGACCCGTTATTGACAGATGGGCTGTGTGTCCTGTGCGTTTATGGCTTTGTGGCCTCAGAGCTGCCAGGACTCGTTAGCTTTCTGGGGAATGCTGGGTCAGCCAAGGGGCTGAAAATAGTGAGAGGAAGAAAATTCCCTCTCGCTGCTCTGGTCTGGGAGTGATTACTGAGGAGAGCGGCCTGGAGGGCCCAGCCATGGGGTCCCCTCTCAAGCACGCCCTCACCGCAGTGGGAATGCGGGTCTCAACCTCCCTAGGCCTCCGTGATTTTCGTCTGTCACGTACTCACCTCCAGCAGGGACGTCTATGGTGATGAGATGAGGGAGCATCCTAGCACATGTGGCACTTAGTAGGCTTGCTGTGAGTGGACGCTGGCGCCAGTGGAACAGGAGACTGGGCGCTGCGTGTGGACGCACTCACGTGCTGGTGGCATGGGTGGAGAGAGGAGAAAGGGACACTCTGCAGTTCTCCTGTTGGTCTGTCACCCCCGCTGTTGTGAACAGAATCCGTGAGTGTATTCTGTTGCCCCAGTCAACTTGGTAGGCTGATTGTTCAATTTTCTGCTTCCACTTTTGATTTCGTAAGAATGGGAAAAGGAATACTTCAGTTACTTTTCTGGTTGATGGCATACGTTCCTTGATATCACCTTAATGCTTTTTTAATGTCTCTATATTTTGGATGCTGGAGCTTGCCTAACATCTGTGTTTTTATGCCTTACCCTCTTGCGTAACTGTTGACCACACCAGGACCAGAGAGAAGTGACCAGACCGATTGGTAGCAGGGCTAGGACTGGAATTCCCCAGCCTTTTGGCGCCCAGCAGGCTCTGTTTTCTGCATTGCACTGCTCTTCTCTATTTCGGCCCCTGTTAGGACAGTGGATGTGAAATGTAGCTGGGCTTTTGGGGGTGTGCTAGGAGTGTGGCAGATGCCTCAGACTGGCATTTTCCCCTGATTCTGAATTCTCATGGCTCAGAGTCAGTCCCTACGCTACTGACCGGGAAGATACAGGAAGTTGTTTTGTATGGCAAACTATACCAGGGCATTTTTTTCACCCGGCAATTTATTTGGTTTGGACTGGAATAAATCTCTGATATTGGTTTCTTTGCCAATATTATTGGGGAGTGGAGCCTGACTTCCTGACTTGTCTTAGCCCGATTCGTAGTGCTTACAATCTCAGCGAGTGTGTGTTGAACTGAGCGGAAGTGTGAGAGCGTCTTGGACAGTGGTTTGCAAACCTAGCTGCATCTGGGGGGCTGTGAAAAAAGCATGCGTGCTTACTCTCGACTAGTTGAAATAGAATCTGCAGGAATGGAGCCTGGACAACTGTAGTGCTGTTAAAAACCCCCAGGTGGTTCTGATATACAGTAAAGGTTGAGATCCACTGATGCACAGTGAATTGGAGTTCTCGATCACAGACATGCCTTATGCTTTCACCAGCTTAGAATGGCCTTTGCGCTTCAGAACCATGAAAACTATGTTATGCAAACAAATGTGGAAATAGCCGAAGTGCCACATCCTGTTACTACCTGCCATGAAGTATATTTCCCAGTTATTCACTCTTTTTTGATCTCTACCCTTTCCACCTTTCCTTCATGGAACAATAATTTGACAGTTGGTTATGCAGAACCAGAGTAAGTCTAGTTTGATTGGCGGGAAACGATTTTGGGTATGAAGTACTCTTTAGGCATTTATTGAACTCTTGTTTGTACTACTGCTGTGCTGGACAGTTTATGAATATTTTTTAAGCAAGGCTTATGGAGTCAGGCTGCCTGGGTTTTGCTAACTAGCTGTGTCATTTGGGGCAAGGTTTTAGCCTATGTACACCTGACTTTCATCTATGAAATAGGATGACAAGGGGTCATTATCATCTCACAGGACTGTGCAAATGTGTGTGTAAAGTGCTTAGTTTGGTGCCTAACACATAGTAACTACTCAGTAAAGTTATTATTACACCATCATCATCATATTTAAATGTAAATATTAAGAGCTAATAAATTTGCAAAAGGTAGTATACCCTTGAACCAAAGACTACTTTTAATTTTAAGTGTTTGGGTTAATTTATCACTTAAATATTGGCTTCTTGAATACCTTGAATTTCAATTGAACGTAGCCAGAGGATTTCATAATTGGACCGTTGCAGCTAGAAGTTGGAGATTTGTTTGTTTGTTTGGTTTCACTTCCTACACTAAGCATGTGGCTGTGCGCACCTTTGCGGTGACTTGTGGTACTGGGGAATCAAAGCTTCATTAGCTTCTTTGGAGGAGATGATCTTACGCTATACGAAGCACTCAGACTTCGTTAACTATGTACCATCCAGGCAAGACCAGGTGCTTCCCACGGCAGCCTGTCCTTTTCTTAGCTCTCTCATCAGTCTAGCCTGTTCCTTCTATTCCTCTTTATACTAGAACTTCTCTTTGAACAAGGAATGTTGTTTTGTCACTGCTAGGTCCCCAGCAATTAGTAATGCCTAGCACATACTAGGTGCCTCCTAAATGTTAATAGGTGATAATCTAGCAGAACACAAGATAAATCTGCAGGTTGAGATCTAAGCTGTGTGGTATGAACACTGCATTGGCAAACTTATTAAATCAATTCTGTTAATACAAGTTTAACATGTCTTAGTAACTGACTTAGTTCAGTAGTCATTTACTGAGTGTCTTCTAGGCCAGACATTGGGGACAGAAAGGTAATAATATATGATCCCTGCCTCGTGTGCGGGAAGTCTAGTGTGATGGACAAACACGTGCCAATGGCTGCCATGAAATATGATGAGCATTAAGATAAAGGGGCACCCTGTGTGCCCTTGGAGCATAGAGCAGGGCTTGTGTTCTGGGAATATGGGCTCCATGTGAAAACACAATTTAAATTAATTTTTTTTTTTGGAGACAGAGTCTTGCTCTGTCATCCAGGCTAGAGTACAGTGCTGTGATCTCGGCTCACTGCAACGTGCTCCCCCCAGGTTCAAGCGATTCTCGTGTCTCAGCCTTCCGAGTAGCTGGGATTACAGGCATGCGCCACCACGCCCGGCTAATTTTTGCATTTTTAGTAGACATGGAGTTTCACCATGTTGGCCGGGCTGGTCTTGAACTCCTGACATCAGGTGATCCTCCTGCCTTGGCCTTCCAAAGTTCTGTGATTATAGGCATGTATGTATTCATCCTTTTAAATATCTGTGGGTAGCACTTAACTTTAAATGGGTACTAATTAAACTATTGAATGGCTTTAGTATAGATTGAATGGCTTTGCTGGGCCTTGTTTTTAATTTCCTTCATTAGAGGGAAAAAAAAATGCAGGTTAAATATCCGTTATCCAAACTGCTTGGAACCAGAAGTGTCTCAGATTTTTTTACATTTTTGGATTTTTGAATATTTGTATTGTACTTGCTGGTTGAGCATCCTGAATTCAAAAATCCAGAGTCTGAGCTGCTCCAATGAACATTTCGTTGAGCGTCACATCGGCACTCAAAAGTTGTGGATTTCGGAGTTTCTGGTTAGGGAGACTCATCCTGTATGGGTGCTGGGTTGTCGCAGGAGTTCCAGACCAGAGGTTAGGTGACGAGGCTTTGGTTTTCGCTTTGTTACTAAACAGGCTGTTTTCTTCCATAATCTCGGCTTTAGATCCCCCGGTTGTCAAAGAAGGGCCATCTGATGTTTAAGGCCTCTGTTAGTTCTGACTTGGAGACACCTGGCTTCAGTTCATCTTCCTTAGGAGTGGACAAAGAACATGGGAATTTTGAAATTGTTAGTCAACATTTACGGGGTCGTTGCAGGCTGGTTTTGGGTAAAGGTCATCTTTAGTGAGCCCAGGGAGAAACAGTGGTTTAGCTGTCAGCTGAGAGGGGTAAGTGGTCCTATTAATTTTCCTCTGTGTTAGTGAAAGCATTGTTAAGGGTCACAGCGTTAGTGGAGCTGGCTGGAAAGAGGAGGGGAACTCACTGTTACAGGTTAAATTGAATGTCTTTTCAGTCACTAAATGCTTTTTATGATGTGTTTTTCAGGATTTCAGTGTTGTATGATTTCTCTGTCTTAAGCACAGGAAATTTAACATCAGCAAAAAAGAATGCTCTTTTTTTTTTTTTTTTTTTTTTGAGATGGAGTTTCGCTCTTGTTGCCCAGCTGGAGTGCAGTGGCGTGATCTCAGCTCACTGCAACCTCGGCCTCCTGAGTTCAAGTGATTCTCCTGCCTCAGCCTCCCGAGTAGCTGGGATTACAGGTGCCCGCCAGCATGCCCAGCTAATTTTTGTATTTCTAGTAGAGACGGGGCTTCGCCATATTGGCCAGGCTGTTCTTGAACTTCTGACCACGGGTGATCCCCCCACCTCGGCTTCCCAAAGTGCTGGGATTACAGGCATGAGCCGCCATGCCTGGCCTTGAATGTTCTTTCTATGGGAATCTACAAAAGCCAGCTTTTGAGTCTAGTGGCAGAAAACCTCTTCTTCATTGTTGAGCTGTGCTGTGAGCTTGGAGGGCTTCAAGTCCGGCTGAAAAAGCTGTAGTGTTTTCTGTCAGTGGCTGTCTTGGAGAACTTCATGAGCACTGGGCTGGAGTGATACTGTCAGAGTTCATGAGCTGTTTGAGGCTCTCAAATCCTAGATACTGGGGTTGCCCGAATACATCGGCTGGTCTCACTATTTCTCTCGGGAGTCGGGGGTGGAAAATGCTGTGGTCTTAACTCTGCTCTTAATTTTACAGTGCTGTTATTAATGGTAAGAATGATTTCATACGTTTGTATTTTGCTTCATAATTCACAGAGAATTTTAAAATCCATTATCTGGTTTTATTCCCTCAGCAGTTCTGTGAAAAAGGCAGAGCAGTTGTCGTATCTTCTGTTTTCCCGTGATTCTCTTGTGGCTCACAGAAGCTAAGAACCTTCACCAAGCTCATAGGGTGAATGAGTCGCAGAGCTGGGAGTAGAGGCTCAGGCTTCTAGTGACCCTGTTTCTTCCTTGATAGCTTGCTCTGGTGGCCCTATGCTCAGATAACTGCGCATGCTCGGTTTGGTCTTTTGTAAATCCCTGCCTCATTTCGGGGGAGGTTCTTGGGAGGCCTCTATTCATTTTGGAGCATTTGGTATCTTGTCGTCTTTCCCTCCTCCCAGATATATGGGCATTTCTGCAGGCCCCAGGCTGGCCTTTGTGCATGGGGGCGTCTCCTGCCTCCATGTTGCGGGCATGCCCCCTTCTGAAGGTGCTCTTCCCCGCATGGAGCCCCCTCGTGCCTATCTCCACACTGCAGACTGTTTGGTAAATGTTACTGACTCAGCATCGTTGTGTTCTAGAAATGGGACGGGGTATGGATGCCAAGTTCTTTTCTGTGTGAAGGCTGCGATTGTATCATCTTGCCTTCCCCATGTGTGCTCCTTGAGGGTGTTGCTGTGCTGCAGTCATCTATGTTCCCTAGGGTGCCTCCTTTGGAGTCCTGGCCATAGCAGACATGCAGTCAGTGCTCATGGCCTAAATGAGAGGAAGGCCAACAGAGCCATTAAATCTGGAAAATGACAAGTGAGGGAAAGGAATTTTTATTTAAGGCATGTGAAAAAGAAATCTTTTTAGAAAAGTTGACTTGTTTCTCAACTGGAGTTGAATTTCAGCTCAGAAAAGCAGCTGTGTGCCCAGAGGGCTTTGGGATTTCAGTTTGTGACAGATGAATTTAATTTGTTGTTGTATGAATGTATTATCCTTTTGTGGTTTTATTAGACCTTTCTCCCAAATGGAATCGATTTTTCTATAAAAGTCACACTTCCTTTTTGAGAAGTGTAACACTAATTGTATGGGATGGTCTCCCAAAAGATTACCTGCCAGGAACCAAACGCACTGCCTCAGACTCACGGCCCCTGGTTTCTGCCTGTGCAGCTGCAGGGCAGAGAGGCACGCTGAGCTGAAATCAAGACGCATGTCTGCATCTTCTCTTTCTTGACTGCTGTTTCGTCTCTGAGCTGGCCTGCCTTCAACGTCTAGGAGCTTGGTGGGTGTAGACACATTACGGTATGGAGGAGGGATATGGTGTTGCCACAACCAGGAGACTCGCTGAAGTCTCTGTTCTCTTCCTGCTCACTGCTCTGACTTTGTATAAGTCACATTTGTAGGGCTGTGCACAGTGGCTCACACCTGTAATCCCAGGACTTCAGGAGGCCAACCTGGGAGGATCTCTTGAGCCCAGAGTTCGGAACCAGTCTGGGCAACGTGGTGAAACCCCATCCCTACAAAAAATAAAAATTAAAAAATTAGCCAGGTGTGGTGGCTCATGCCTGTAATCCCAGCTACTGGAGAGGCTGAGGTACGAGAATCACTGCAGTGAACCACCATCACGCCACTGCACTCCAGCCTGGTCAGAGCAAGACCCTGTCTCAAAAAAACCAAAAACAAACAAAAACCCATTTGTAATAGTGGCAGTCGTTAACTTTTGAAAGTTTGGAGAAAAGTTCCTAAACAACCTGTGACCATGGACAACTTACTTAGCCTTTCTATGCCTCAGTTTCCTCATCTATGAAAAATGAGAGAATATGGTACTGATCTTACAGGACTTCAACGAGAACTAAACGAGATCAAACTCAGAGCCTGGCACCTCGTAAGTGCACACTCAATGTTATTATTTCAACATTTTAGAGGAAAAAGAATGCTAATGGGTCATTATGGCTAAACACAGTCTATCACTGGCGTTACTCATGGTATTGGAAGGAACTTGAATTCCATATAGATAGTGTGATGGAGAAAGTATTTTGGGCATTGGCAGCATTTATTCAAAGAACAAAGGACGTGTCTGTCCTGTGTGGAGAGCCGTTTCCACTTGTTTCTTTAAATGCTATGGGAAAAGCAGTGGACCCTGTGCTCTCTGCCGGACAGCTTCAGTCTCCACATATTGATTTGGCCAGTTGTCGCTCGTTGTCATCATGGCAGCAGCAGTTGAAGGGACAGCTTGTCTTGATTTGCATTTTTGGGCGTTTGTGCTATTTATAGACAATTAAGAAAAGACATGGAAGCCTGTTTATGGCAAGCTGGCAAATTCAGCAAAACATGGAAAAATCTGTTAGCACAGTTTGCACGTGTGCAGGCACAGAGCAGCCAAATAAACACACATGTTTTCCTGTATTTTAAAAACTCTCTAAAAAAAAAAAAAAAAAAAAAGACATTAAACCATTGCCCAGATGGCTTATAGAGCTTTTTCCTTGAAGTACATGAGTATGGCTGTCAGACATCTGAAACCCGAAGCCATCTTAAAACAGCACCATCATTTTGATGCTACCCCCTACTCCCCCGCCTTTTTTCCATTTGTAAGTGACAAGGATCCAGGAAGGAAAGTATCAGCTTACAAAGGCTTTTGTTACAATTAATCTTTCATGTTCTTTCTTTTGGTATCTTATTCTCTGTTTACGTTTTATTTTTATTTTTACTTTTTTTTTTTTTGAGACAGAGTCTTCCTCTGTCTCCCAGGCTGGAGTGCAGTGGCGCGATCTCGGCTAACTCCAACCTCTGCCTCCCAGGTTCAAGTGATTCTTGTGCCTCAGCTTCCTGAGTAACTGGGATTACAGGTGTGCGCCACCACGCCCAGCTAATTTTTGTGTTTTTAGTAGAGACAGGGTTTTGCCGTGTTGGTCAGGCTGATCTTGAACTCCTGAACTCAGGTGATCTGCCTGCCTCAGCCTCCCAAAGAGCTGAGAGTACAGGTGTGAGCCACCGCGCCCGGCCGCTGTTTCCATTTTGTAACACTAGCATCACCCCAGTGTAGGGTGGCTAGGGGTATTCTTCTTTCCTGTTTCCTGGTGTATTTTCCTCTGCAGCATTGATGACTCTTTAACATACTTTTTGGTTGTCTGTCTCTACCTACAAAAATATATGTTCCCTGTTATATCACCAGTGCCTGGCACGTAGTCAGTCAATATTTGTTGAATGAATGAATGAATGGATGAATGAATGGGCTGAAAGAACCTTATTCTTCTGTCACTTCACACCAAATGCTTTTGGAAAATGCTATGTGAACAGGGATTGTAAGCAGGAGAGGTTACACGCATTGCTGTGGGATAGCCCATCATCCTCAGATACTTACTTGTCTGGAAGGAGGTGGAGTACTTGAGTAGAAATGATACAAGGTAACTTCTTCAGGAAATCAGACCCAGTGTCACAGCTTTTCAGATAGGCGTGTGATGTTTGCGTATGTGTGTATGAAGAGCTGTTGTGGCCTAGAATCACAGGCCTTTAGATCCCTTGTACAGATAGAAAAGTAAAGGCCGAGGCTCAGGAGCACTGCAGGCCACTGACGTAGAGTCCCTGTCTGCCCTTCTCAGTGCCCGGTCCCTTCTCACTGCACTCCCCTCTTTACTGCTAAAGCCACCTTCCCTGACTCTGAATGTGTAACCACGAGGGAGAAAATGTACTCCAGCCTCACAGTTTGTGGAGAAAAAGCCCAGCACCTAAAAATAATGTTCACAAAGTTGGTACCTAGAAAAAGTGGCCATTTCTATCATGTCTTTGAATTTCCCTGTTTCTCATACATTTTATAAACAAGACAGTAGAAGGAGATTCAGGAACAGCAACTTTAGAACAAGAGGGAAAAAATCAAACCTAGAGCATTCCAGTTTCTGTTTTCTTCTCAGTTTAGGGCTGAGGCACTTTAGCTTCCTGTCTAAGGGACTACTCAAATCTGATTAGAAGCCATTGTGGGCTGGTAATTATCCGTAATTTTAGGAAGACAGATGCAGCACCAACTCTGTTCTCTAATAGCAGGCTTATTAATTTTAAATTTGCATGGCAGGAGAAGCAGATGGCGAGGTGGGATAAGCGTTCAGATGTTTGGTCATTGATAGCTTTTTACTTCCACGGATCGCATGGGGATTTGGGACCCGGGAAGCCCACTGAGAACTGATGATTGTCTGTCCCCTAAGCAGCTGGGTTCTTTTTCATCCTGAGCTCAGAAAGATTGCTCCTACTGCAGCCAGGGAAGACAGGTTGTTGACTGGTTAGAAATCATGGCAGGTTATTTTCTCCACCTGCAGTTCGCAGTTGGAAAGCAGAGCTATCAAAAAGTTGTCTTCTCTATTGTATTTCAAATCTGGGTGTTTAAAAAATTATGTAAGTAAATTAAGCATTTCTTTAATGGTAGTTGTGTGTGTTCTTGATGCGAATGAGAGGTGCATTCCCTTGTAAAATCCCTGGGACTTAATAGGAAGATGTGAGCCTTAGAACAGAAGTTGGTTTTCTAGATGATCATGTAGACGTGATGCTGAGCACCAGACAAAGATGTTGATTGAAGCGATTTAAAAACATTTTGTCTGAGTTCAGATTTTACATCAATATTTAGAAAATCAGCAAAAGAACTTGGAAGAATGTTCTCAGGCATCCAGTTCAGCCCCCCACCCACATTGTCATAAAATCCGAGTGTGCGTACAGGGAGGTGCATTCCTTTCTGTTCTCATCACAGGTCCTTCCCTGGCTCTGCGCCTGCCCTCTTCCCTACCTTCCCTACCTTTTCCCTCCTGTGTGGTTCTCTCACAGAGTGAATGGCCTCAGCCACAGCTTCTCTGCAGCTGCATCAGACTGTGGCGACAGGAGTGGTGGCTGCTGCAGGGCCTGCTGTCCCCACGGAGCCCAGTCTTGCTTGCCGCTGCAGCCTGGGGATCATTTTGCACCGAAAGTATGTAATTCTACAGAACGAGAGCCCACATGCTGGGGATGGAGGCGTCTTTATCACGGTGCTCTGCATATTTTAATCTTGGGTGCAAAGGATGGAAAAGTATGGGATACATGTGGTTTGATGTCAGAAGGACGTTGTGAACTTGACGTGGACTGAGGATGTTCAGGTACAACGGGCACCCCTGGCTTCATTAAATGAGACTTCCCCATCTCCCTGCCAGGCACGCACAGGCATATGGCCACATCTTATGTGTTATCCTTACCTAGAGTGCGCCTTGGCGTCATGCTTAAAGTTACATGATGATATTCTTCCTCATAGAGTAGGTCCCAGACTGCATTCAACACAGAAATGTACTCTTGGTATTATACACAGAAAGTGCTTTCATATACCAAGTGGGAGAGCAGTCCTAAAACCTGGGCTGGAATCACAGAAGGAAGGCTTTGAGAAGCAACAGGTTCCCTAGTCCAAAGCTGGTTTTTGATGAGCCTAGAAACAGGACCAAGAGAAGTGAATTTGCCTAAGACCCTGACAGTGTCTCACCGTAGCATTTGAACCTAGCAGTTTCTTGACCTATTTCTTTAAATGATTAGCCATGCTTCCTCTGATTCCTATATAAACGTATTCCTCATTCATTCTTTTGTTTCAGTGAATTATCACAGTGCTACCACGTAACAGTATTTGAGTCAAAATGTGACAGTGTTTATCCCTTTCCAAGGTTTTTAGTTGCACAGTTTTTCTTTCTTTCTTTCTTTTTTTTTTTTGAGACAGAGTCTCTGTCACCCAGGCTGGAGTGCAGTGGCCGGATCTCAGCTCACTGCAAGCTCCGCCTCCCGGGTTCACGCCATTCTCCTTCCTCAGCTTCCCGAATAGCTGGGACTACAGGTGCCTGCCACCTTGCCCGGCTAGTTTTTTGTATTTTTTTTTAGTAGAGACGGGGTTTCACCGTGTTAGCCAGGATGGTCTCGATCTCCTGACCTCGTGATTCACCCGTCTTGGCCTCCCAAAGTGCTGGGATTACAGGCTTGAGCCACCGCGCCCAGCCTAGTTGCACAGTTTTTCAAAAAGTTGTGCTTACAGTTTCTTGTTGGTTGCAAGGTGTCCTTTCAGAAGCCAATTGTGTGGTGTATTTACGTTGATTGTTGGAGGTAGTTTGATTAGAACCTACTTTGAGTGGCTGGCGTGGGCCTGGGGGACAGTGACAGCTGCCTGCTTCGTGGGCAGAGATGAAGTAATTGCTTCCTAGGAAGTACCATCCTCCTGGCCACACTCTCCAGCCCATTTCGTTTGTGTTGGTTTCCTCACATCTGCATGTTTCTGGCTTCATGTGAGTCTCATTTATTTTAGCATATGACTTCAGGCTGTGGGGAAGAATGGCCATTTTAGCACAGAGATGCACAAATGAACAACTGGCTAAATGTGAGCGAAGACATTCTTGGGGGGGGGGGTTTCATTTCTTTAATTCTGTAACAGGCAGTCTGGGAAGCATTCTGGACATGTAGCCTGCACTGTCACAGTTCCTCCTTGCAGGATCGCAGATGTTTGGAGATTGTAGTGATAACTGTTATCATTGAGAATGTCATTCTTGCAGGCTCTAATAAGTCAGGGTTTATTCAGTGTTAATTTGTTAAAGACAACTGTATTTCTAGCCAAATCCATGTGAACTGTTTCTCCTGGCAGAGTTGCTGGGGGTATTCGCCGTGGCTTAGTCTCAGGGGAGCACACGCCTTTGAATACTGCTGAAGCTGTGAGTACCCAAAGCGCACCGGAGTACTTTTGCCATATGTGGTGTTAGTCACTGATACACGTCTCAGTCAGACCTGATGGATCCTTGACCCCTTCCTTTTTTACTTTTTTAGTTTTTATTTTTTAAGAGCACAACCCCTCAGGTGGCCACCGTGAATCTCTGGTGTTTTCAGTTGGCTGCAGCCTATTTGCCATCTCTGGTTCAAACATGTTCGAAGCCTGATGATGCTTCCCTCTGTTGTTCTGCTGTGTGACGTCCGCGCCTGCAGGGTTCAAGACGATCAGAGCTGGGAGCCACCTTCACAACTACCAGGGTTTCTGGAACCTCCTTTATCTAGCCCTGGGGATGGAAGAGATGTCATCAGAAACGGAGGCTTATTAGGTTTACATGCCATTGATAACGAACGAGGAGGTTTTCTTTTATATAAGGGGAGCTTCTTATAACGTGCTTTAGTAGGGTAAAGAAGCTTTTGAGGTTTGCTTTCTCTGGAAAGACAATTTGTGATCCTGCCCTTGCTTTCAACAAAAATATAATTTGCATACCAGTGCATGTTGTGTTACTGAGCACTGGCTGACAAACGGCTCTTAACCCGTCCTTCACTCCGCCACTGTTTCTTGAATGGCATATGTGTGCCAGCTGTAGTAGGAACTTGCTAGGCTCTAGGACTAACCCTTATGAAACGGGGGTCCTGGGGGAAGCAAATGCACATAACTATAAAAGTTCGTGAGGATATCAGTGGGGGTGCCTATAGCTGCAAAACTTAGTTCATTCATTATCCCATCTAGGAGGTTTTGTGTCTTAGCAGCGTGTTCCATAGCAACGCATCCCTCTGTCAAAATATTCATCATATTATTTTGAAATTCTCTGCTTAGGTATGTTTTTTTCCCACTAAGTTTAGAACTGGTTAAGGACAGGCTATGGGGTATGTATTATATATATACACACACACATATATTTTTATATATATATTTGTATATATACAATACCTTTGTAAATATACAATATATATTTACATATATACACACATATATATTTCTCTCTATACACACACCACACACACATATACACACACACACACATATATACATGAAATACACACACACACTGTTCTGCTGCCAAGCACAGAAAGACAAAACTAGGCAAGGGTTCTTTTTGTGTTCATGAAAAAATAGATGTGCTTAATTGAGAGCGTCCTTCAGTTCCCAGGGGAAAGACAGGATGGATTCACAAAGGGAGATGGAGAGAGTGTTTTTTGTTTTTTCTTTTTCTTTGTTTAACTCTTGAATTCCAAATAATTCAGACTTATGGAAAAGTTGCAAAAATAGTACAGAGAATTCCCGTATGCTCTTCCCTCAGATTCCCCAAACATGTCACCCCATTTGTACTTTCTCTTTCTCTCTCTGTGGATTAATTTTTTTTTTTCTGAAATGTTTGAGAGTGGAAGGTAGAATACAGGGCAGGGTGAAAGGCGGAAGGAGAGAGGTGGGTTGGGAGGTTTTTTTTTTTTGTTTTTTTCCTTCTGAGATGGAGTTTCACTCTTGTCACCCAGGCTGGAGTGCAATGGCATGATCTCGACTCACTGCAACCTCTGCCTTCTGAGTTCAAGTGATTCTCCTGCTTCAGCCTCCCAAATAGCTGGGATTACAGGTGCCCACCACCATGCTCGGTAATTTTTTGTATTTTTAGTAGAGGGGTTTCACCGTGTTGGCCAGGCTGGTCTCGAACTCCTGACCTCTGATGATCCACCCGCCTTGGCCTACAAAAGTACTGGGATTACAGGCGTGAGCCACTGTGCCTGGCGATTGGGAGGCTTTTGCAGTAACCCAGAGCGCTATGATGAGGGCTGGACCTGGTTGGAAATGATGAGGAAGGTGAGAAGTGGTTAGGTCTGGCACGTATTTTGAAAGGAGAGTTTAAATGGGTTGGATGAAAAGAGAGAGAAAAAGAAGTTTTAAGGATGATGTCAAGGATTTTGGCCTGAGTAACTGGAAGACTAGAGATGCTGTTATTGGGATGGGGAAGACTATGGGAGGAGTGGGTTATAGCAGGGGGAATCAAAAGTGTGTTTTGGGCATGCTAAATTTGAGGTCCAAAAAGAGATGTCAAGAAGTGTTGGCCGGGTGCGGTGGCTCACGCCTGTAATTCCAGCACTTTGGGAGGCCGAGGCAGGCAGATCACCTGAGGTCAAGAGTTCGAGACCAGCCTGGCCAACATGGTGAAACCCCATCTCCACTAAAAATACAAACATTGTACGTGGCAGCACACGCCTGTGGTCCCAGCTCCTCTGGAGGCTGAGATAGGCGAATCGCTTGAACCTAGGAGGCTGAGGTGCAGTGAGCCGAGATCACGCCACTACACTCCAGCCTGGGTGACAGAGTGAGACTCCATCTCAAAAAAACCCACAAAAACAAACAAACAAAACAAGTGTTGGGAAGAAAAAGCAGAATGCAAGAGACTCCAAAGAAGATGAGCAGTTTCCAAGATAGGACTCCGGATTCTATCATCAAGGAAAGCAGCATCTGAATGCACACAGGGCTAGCAAGAGGCTGCAGCTGTAGTTGTGTGTTCAGCTCCATTTATGTGGAATTGAGCCTGCAGTTCTTAACATGTTTTCCTACCGTTTGTTGGTAAACAGCAGATCCTCAGTTTGCATAACTGAATTTACTCTGATGTCCTGTTTTTCAAAATTCATCATCAGTAGCTTCCTTGGAGGTATATGTTCATTATTTTTCGTCACCTCTTTGACCCTCTGTAACATGAGATTGAGCTCAGCCTCCCCAAAGAAGGCAGTTGGAAATGGTTTAGAGTTGAGGGTAGAGGGCCAAACTGAAGATAAACATCATGGGATTAGAGGAAATCACCTTGGGAGTGGATAGAATTAGGAGAGGAAAAGTCTCTAGACCAGACTCCTTCAGAGGTTGGGAAGAGAAGGGGAGCCAGCAGAGACCAGCGGCATAGGTGACAAAACCACAGGAACTGTTTCCAGAAGAATGGGCGGTAGATACGCCGTGTCACACCGTGTCACATGCTTCCAGGCGTCATGTGCTGCCGGGCGCCTGGGGGCCTGGGCGGGGAGTGAGGACTGAGCCCTGGGTGTGGGGCGGGGAGTGAGGACTGAGCCCTGGGTGTGGGGCGGGGAGTGAGGACTGAGCCCTGGGTGTGGGGGGAGTGAGGACTGAGCCCTGGGTGTGGGGGGAGTGAGGACTGAGCCCTGGGTGTGGGGGGAGTGAGGACTGAGCCCTGGGTGTGGGGCGGGGAGTGAGGACTGAGCCCTGGGTGTGGGGGGAGTGAGGACTGAGCCCTGGGTGTGGGGCGGGGAGTGAGGACTGAGCCTTGGGAGTTGGAATGAGGACTGAGCCCTGGGTGTGGAGGGAGTGAGGACTGAGCCCTGGGTGTGGGGGGAGTGAGGACTGAGCCCTGGGTGTGGGGCGGGGAGTGAGGACTGAGCCCTGGGTGTTGGGGGGAGTGAGGACTGAGCCCTGGGTGTGGGGTGGGGAGTGAGGACTGAGCCCTGGGTGTGGGGCGGGGAGTGAGGACTGAGCCCTGGGTGTGGGGGGAGTGAGGACTGAGCCCTGGGAGTTGGGGGGAGTGAGGACTGAGCCCTGGGTGTTGGAGGGAGTGAGGACTGAGCCCTGGGTGTGGAGGGAGTGAGGACTGAGCCCTGGGTGTGGGGCGGGGAGTGAGGACTGAGCCCTGGGTGTTGGGGGGAGTGAGGACTGAGCCCTGGGTGTGGGGTGGGGAGTGAGGACTGAGCCCTGGGTGTGGGGCGGGGAGTGAGGACTGAGCCCTGGGTGTTGGGGGGAGTGAGGACTGAGCCCTGGGTGTTGGAGGGAGTGAGGACTGAGCCCTGGGTGTGGAGGGAGTGAGGACTGAGCCCTGGGTGTGGGGCGGGGAGTGAGGACTGAGCCCTGGGTGTTGGGGGGAGTGAGGACTGAGCCCTGGGTGTGGGGTGGGGAGTGAGGACTGAGCCCTGGGTGTGGGGCGGGGAGTGAGGACTGAGCCCTGGGTGTGGGGGGAGTGAGGACTGAGCCCTGGGTGTGGGGCGGGGAGTGAGGACTGAGCCTTGGGAGTTGGAATGAAGACTGAGCCCTGGGTGTGGAGGGAGTGAGGACTGAGCCCTGGGTGTGGGGGGAGTGAGGACTGAGCCCTGGGTGTTGGGGGAGTGAGGACTGAGCCCTGGGTGTGGGGCAGGGAGTGAGGACTGAGCCTTGGGAGTTGGAATGAGGACTGAGCTCTGGGTGTGGAGGGAGTGAGGACTGAGCCCTGGGTGTGGGGCGAGGAGTGAGGACTGAGCCTTGGGAGTTGGAATGAGGACTGAGCTCTGGGTGTGGAGGGAGTGAGGACTGAGCCCTGGGTGTTGGGGGGAGTGAGGACTGAGCCCTGGGTGTTGGGGGGAGTGAGGACTGAGCTTTGGGTGTGGGGGGAGTGAGGACTGAGCCCTGGGTGTGGGGGTAGTGAGGACTGAGCCCTGGGTGTGGGGCGGGGAGTGAGGACTGAGCCTTGGGAGTTGGAATGAGGACTGAGCTCTGGGTGTGGGGCGGGGAGTGAGGACTGAGCCCTGGGTGTTGGGGGGAGTGAGGACTGAGCCCTGGGTGTTGGGGGGAGTGAGGACTGAGCTTTGGGTGTGGGGGGAGTGAGGACTGAGCCCTGGGTATGGGGGTAGTGAGGACTGAGCCCTGGGTGTGGGGCGGGGAGTGAGGACTGAGCCTTGGGAGTTGGAATGAGGACTGAGCTCTGGGTGTGGAGGGAGTGAGGACTGAGCCCTGGGTGTGGGTGGAATGAGGACTGAGCCTTGATAGCTGGACTTGGCAACAGGGATGTCATCAAGTGACTTGAGAAGAGCTGTTTTACAGACCATGGGGAGGAGGAAGGAGTGGGCAGAGGTGGGAGGAAGGAAGTCAAGAGTGATCAGACCCCTCGTTGCAGGTGCTTGCTTTATTTTAGAAGGTTCATCGTGGTGGCGTTCAGTATTTAGTTTATCTTGTAACTTCTAAGTCCTCATTCTGGGGAGCACATTGACATTCCTTAGCTGGGCCAAAGGTGTATGTAAAAAGCCTCTTTTAATGGTGGGTTACACTGTGTTTTAGGCATGACAAAGAAAATTTTATCCATAGAAATTGGACCCTTTGGATTAGTTCTATAAAAAAATACTCCCTGGGCCAGGCATGGTGGCTCACGCCTGTAATCCCAGCACTTTGGGAGGCCGAGGCGGGCAGATCACCTGAAGTCGGGAGTTTGAGACCAGCCTGACCAATGTGGAGAAACCCTGTCTCTACTAAAAATACAAAAATTAGCCGGGTGTGGTGGCGCACGCCTGTAATACTCGGGAGGCTGAGGCAGGAGAATCACTTGAACCTGGGAGGCACAGAGGTTGCGGTGAGCCAAGATAGCGCCAGTGCACTCCAGCCTGGGCAACAAGAGTGAAACTCCCATCTTAAAAAAAAAAAACAAGAAACAACTTTCTGGAGAACACACGCTTTCATGTAGAAGTGGTAAAGTGAGAATGTGGTGTTTTTGCTTTTTTGAAGCAAAGATCATTGAGCTGCTAATTCCTAAAACTGCTGACATTTTTGGGTGGCGGCTGTCATTCACTGAGAAGACCTCGGTCTGTCATTCATTAGATTTGTGTCCTTGAGTCCTGAGAGTTAGTTTTCTCACCTATAAAATCATAGTATCTACACTGGGGACATTATTATTTTAAAAAAACTCGAGTGACTTGTTTGGAAAGTTGATTGGTATTGCTTGGAACAGGTAAGGGAGACTAGATTCGGTTTCTTTGGGGTGGGGAATAGCTGCAGGTTTTGTGTGTCTTGCTTGGGAGTAGGCAGAGTTACAGATTGTGTTTGGTTAATCCTCAGAACCACTCTTTAAGGAGGAGATTATCCTTTAAAACCTTGTTTTAAAAAAATTTTAACAGATAATAATTATACTGATAATGACTGTAGTAGTCAAAATTTACTGGCGACTTCTTATGAGCTAAGGACTGTGCTACATTTAAATTCTTCACATAATGACATTAAAAGAACCGACCGACAAGCCTCTGATCATCTTCATTTTGAGAGAGAGGTGAGGTAGCACAGCACTGTACTCAAGGCCATGCCTGGCGAGTGGTGGAGCAGAGTTCCAACCCCAACCCTTCACCACCGAAGTCTGTGTTCATTCATGGTGTCCATACAGTTCTATCATCACATCCTCCTGGAGTCTGGATCTCATCCATTCCCCGTGGCAGCCCCAGCCCTGCGAAGCTGGTGTGTGAGACCAACCATGCTCTTAATTTGCTTCCATTAGCACACTGACATATGTTACCCAGAGCTTGGTGCCACCTGCCCCTCCGCCTGTACCCACATGCATAGTGGTGGAGCCATCTGCCCGGGGAGCCAGGGGCAGAGAGGCAGCTGGCCTTTCAGCATCCCCCTCCCTGGAGATCAGCCCACGGCCCTTCCTTCCCCTCGTGGTTGGAGCTTCAATCCTAGGCCTCCTGTCGGGAGCCCTCGAGGCTTTTCCTCTTTGGCAGCAGAGCCTAGGGCCCCGCCTTTCCAGAGATGATGGCAGCCAGGTAACGCCAGAGCCTCTCTTCAGACCTCTTCATTGGTGGGTGGTGATGCGAAGGGTGGACGAAGAGAAGGGTGGTGACGCGGGTGTATAGAAGGAGCCGACACAGTTGTGGTGGTTGGAGGGGCAGACACAGATGGACCAGGCCGCCTCTGTCTCCCTGATTCTGCATTCTGAAAGGAGCGTGGTCACCCTTCACAAAGCGGGCTGGCCTCTCATGGCTAACGGAGTCCCTGGGTTGCCACCGTCACCAGGCTTGCCTTGACATGGACGTCTCTTCTGCCTCAGAATTCACGCTCCTCTGTTTGAATGCTTCTTCTGTGTTAGCATTCTATCCTTTGTCTTCAGGTTTTCCTTTTTCAAGTTTTGTCCCCTAAACTCGAAAGCCCCAGAACAGAGGTAAGCAAACTTTTTCTCTAACAGAGCAGAGAGTGCATAC
This sequence comes from Chlorocebus sabaeus, assembly GCF_047675955.1. Taxonomy (NCBI): domain Eukaryota; kingdom Metazoa; phylum Chordata; class Mammalia; order Primates; family Cercopithecidae; genus Chlorocebus; species Chlorocebus sabaeus. Next base: position 44,801,567 of record NC_132930.1, on the reverse strand, counting down.
TGTAGGCTTTAGGCTCTTGCTGTGACACTCATCCCTGCTGTTGGAGCGTGAACACAGCCGTAGGTGATACGTAAATGAATGGACGTGGCTGTGTTCCAATAAAACATTGACAGAAATAGGCTTTGGGCCAGGCGTGGGCTGCAGTCTCCCCTGCTGTGGATGGTTGAGGATATGGGTGAACCTGTGCACCTTTTTAACCCCCACTGTTCCCAAGTCATTTCAGATCTGCTTGAACTTGACAGTGTGAACGTCAGCCAGAGGCCAAGCGCAGCGTTTGGGGGCGTTGTTCTGACTGCGCTGTCTCCCTTCTTGAGGGCTTTGCTGGTGATTTGAACTCAGCCTCTGTTGAAGCCTCCAGTGCTCGCTGAGGCTGTGGGTGGGAGGCGAGGGAGGCAGCAGCATTTGCGTTATTTCCTGAAGGAGCATTCTTGCTGGTCCCCTTCTGCACTGGAAACACCCTGCCACTGGTGCACTAAAGTCAGTGTGGCTTAGGACCTGGCTTCTCAAAGTGCGACCCATGGCCAGCAGTGTTGACACCACCCGGGAGCATGTTAGAACACAGATGATCAGGCTCGTCCCAGATCGAGTGAGTCACAGTCTGCCTCTCACAAGACCCCCGGTGGTGAGCTGTGTCCCCGGGAAAGGTTGAGAAGCACTGGTTTAGGTTTAGGGTGTTCCAAGCTGGAGGACAGAAAGTACTCTTTAAAAATCCTTTAATCCTTAGCTTTTTTGCGTTAAAAGTATAATGTAACTTTAGAGCGTGAAGGCAGTTTCATGTCTTTTTAGACATCTTACAAGAGTCATGATTCAACATGATTTTCCTGATGGAACGGGGATATTGCCGGTCACCGATTTGGAATAGCGTAAAAAGCCGTAGAGCAGTGAGAAGAGACCAGGCGAAACGGGGTGGCTTCTGCCACCCCTCGCCGTGGGACTGGGACAATCCCTGGATCTCCTTGGGTCTTCTTCATTTGCTCATGTAGAATATTAGATATCCTGAGAGGTAAGAGTTGAAGTTCTTATGGTTGAAATGCTCCAGTGTATCTTTTTCAGGCTGTGTGTTTTGATGTTCTCTTGATGGTCTTTTTCTTCATCTGCCCTCTGCCATCTCAAGGAGGGTATTTTCATCCACCTTTTTCCTATAGGGTCCCCCACCCTACTGCCCCCCACCACATCCCGCTTTTGACTCCTGGGCTGCAATTTCCTCCCAGCTGGCTGGGGTCAGGCTGCAGTCTCAGATGAGCTATGGAATAGTTTGGGGTGTTACCGATGATGGTGATTTGTTCGGTGGGAAAGGCTGAGTCTTGGGGGTTCGTGTTCTCAGCACCCTGGAAGCTGCTGTCTCCACTCCACCCACCAGATCCTGTATTATACTTCCGATGCCTTAATCAGGTTCAGTTTTTTATGTAAATCATGGCTGAGAGATGCCTATAATCAAGTTCAAGTGCGAAAAGATGGAGGTGAATGGGGAATATCTGTTCTCTCCGTTGCTGGACATGTGGCATCTCACAGCTGGCAGCATGCACGTCCAATGATTCCCACCTCCCCGTTTCTCTGGGCCCCCTCCCCCAGTGTCTCCTTGGGGAATGCAGAGGTCTGTGAACTGCCCTCAGTCTGGAACCTCCCGCGGCTCCTCTGCAGAGCCTGCTGTCCCTGTAGACCCCATCTGTCACTCTGGGCATCTGCAGAGCCTTAGGTGTTCTGACGGGGCAGCTGGCGGCTGGCCGGGTCGTCTTTCATTCCATGTCGAGAGGCCTGCGTAGTTCTTAAGTGATGCTTTTCTACTTAGAGATGGTGCTGGAGCCTCTTTTGTCCCCTGCTTCTTAAATTTGCCCATCCGTGCAGTGATTCAGGAGAAGTTTGCTCCTGACCTTCCTAGCCTGTGGTCTCTTCACCTCTAAACTTCGTTTACTTCACCCGTAAAGTAGCGTTGTCTGCTTTCTTTCTTTCTTTTTTTTTTTTTGAGTCGGAGTTTTGTTCTTGCTGCCCAGGCTAGAGTGCAATGGCACCGTCTCGGCTCACTGGAACCTCTGCCTCCCGGGTTCAAGCGATTCTTCTGCCTCAGCCTCCCGAGTAGCTGGGATTACAGGTGCCCGCCACCACACGTGGGTAATTTATTTTGTATTTTTAGTACAAATGGGGTTTCACCATGTTGGCCAGACTGGTCTTGTGAACTCCTAACTGCAGGTGATCCTCCCATCTTGGCATCCCAAAGTGCTGGGATTATAGGTGTAAGCCACCATGCCCGGCCCTTTTTTTTTTTTTTAAATAAGACCACCTTCCTTTTCTTTCCCCTTTGTTTGTTTTTATTCCTTCCCTTGGATTAGAAGACTTATTCATGAACATCAAGATGTAACACAGCTTTATGGTAATGAAGATAACACAATTCATTACAGCCTGTGATTAGGAATCCTGCTGTCCTCCTTATGAAAAACAGAATTAGCTCTTAATATGCTCAGCCCGTCTGATGCTGTTACTACCTAAGTTTAATACTGTTGTGTAGCAAAATCTCTTAAAATTTTATTTACCTAGGTCTAGTATTATCAGTTAGAATATACAGCGTTTCCTGTTGAATTTTACTTGACCTTGACCAGTTAGGTTTTCTCTCTGATCCTTGGTTCTCTACCTTTGATGTGCTTCCTCAGCCCACAGAATCCCAGTCCGTGAAGACGGAGAACATTCCCCACCCCGAATTCACTCACAGCCGCTGCTGTCAGTCCTCCCCTGGGACACAGATCCGGGCAACAGCTCCTCTGCTTCCTGGTCCTGCAGATTCCTTCGCTGGTTCTAGAATTTCACCAAAACGGGGTCACATAGCATGCCTTTTGGGTTGTGTTAGCTTCTTTTGCACGGCTTCTTTTGAGATTAATCTGGTTATGTGTGTGGGTGGTTTGTTTGTTTGTTTTTGGTAGTTTATGTTTCTTGCTGAAAAATATTCCATTGTGTGAACATACTGCAATCTGTTTATCCACATGCTTATTAATGGCTGCTTAGGCTGTGCTCAGTTTTGGGCTGTTATGAAGAAAGCTGCCACTATTTTTGTGTGGACACATGCAGTGATGTCTCGTGGGTAAATAGCCAGGAGTGGCATTGCTGGATCCCATGGTACGTGTACATTTAACTTGATAAAAAACTGCCAAACTGTGCCCTCCCACTAGGAAAGCAGGAGGATTCTAGTTGCTCTTCAGTTTTGCTAAGGCTTGAGATGATGAGTCATTTGAATTTTAATCATTCTGGTGGATGTATCAGGGCATCTTATTGTGATTTTAATTTGCATTCACCTAATGACTCATGATATTAGCATATTTTTATGTGCTTTTTGGCCATTCTTTCTTTTTTGTGTGAAATGTCTGCAACTACTTTGCCCATTTTTTATTAGATTGTTTGTCTTCATATGTTTTTGGTATTCAGTGTATTGTTACAAGTGCTATGTCATGAAATGTGTATTGCAGATATTTTTTTCTGATTTTCTTAAAGATTTCTTTAAAAAACTCAATTTATTTTCTTCTTATATATTAGTACTTCTGCTGTAAGAAATCTCAGCCTACTTCCAGAGTCATAAATATTTTTGCCTATGTTTTCTTTTTTTTTTTTTTTGAGACGGAGTCTCGCTCTGTCGCCCAGGCTGGAGTGCAGTGGCACGATCTCGGCTCACTGCAAGCTCCGCCTCCCGGGTTCACACCATTCTTCTGCCTCAGCCTCCCGAGAAGCTGGGACTACAGGTGCCCGCCACCAAGCCTGGCTAATTTTTTGTATTTTTAGTAGAGATGGGGTTTCATCGTGTTAGCCAGGATGGTCTCAATCTCCTGACCTCGTGATCCACCTGCCTTGGCCTCCCAAAGTGCTGGGATTACAGGCGTGAGCCACCACGCCCGGCCCTGAATATAGTATCTTTCTTTTTATTTATGGTCCTCCCACCAGACATAGACTGGTGTTTTCTTAACAACATCTCATAGTTGTCAGTTTATAGATCTTTTACATACTTTGTTAAATTTATCCTAATATATTTCACATATTTTAATACTACTGGAAGTGGTACTAGGTTGTTTTTTTCCTTTTCTTTCATTTTTCAGTTGTTCTTTTTTTAAAAAAGAAACACTTCATTAAGGTACAATTGATGTACAATAAACTTGACATATTTAAAGAATACAGTTTGAGTTGTAATTGTGAAATAATATGAAAAACTTTAGTTTTTATACATATGCCTTATTTTTATTATTATTTTTTTTTGAGGTGGAGTTTCACTCTGTTGCCCAGGCTGGAGTACAGTGGCGTGATCTCGGCTCACTGCAACCTCCGCCTCCTGGGTTCAAGCAATTCTCCTGCCTCAGCCTCCTCTCCCAAGTAGCTGGGACCACAGGCACGTGCCACCGTGCCTGGCTAATTTTTTGTAATTTTAGTAGAGATGGGGGTTTCACCATGTTAGCCAGGGTGGTCTCGATCTCCTGACCTCGTGATCCGCCCCTTTCGGCCTCCCAAAGTGCTGGGATTTTACAGACAGATGCCTTTTATTATATTTACTAGAAGACATTCCCCCATATTCCTCATTTTCATATCTGTTAATATGGTGAATTATACTTAATGATTTTCCAGTATTAAACCAACCTTGAATTCCAAGGGTAAACTCCACTTGGTCTTAATGTGTTATCCTTTTTGGATATTATTTAATTTAATTTGCTAAAGATTTTGTTAATGGCAGGCACAGTGGCTCATGCCTGTAATCCCAGCACGTTGGGAGTTGGAAGGCTGAGGCGGGCAGATCACCTGAGGTCAGGAGTTCGAGACCAGTCTGGACAACATGGCGAAACCCATCTCTACTAAAAAATACAAACATTAGATGAGTGTGGTGATGGGCACCTGTAATCCCAGCTACTTGGGAGGCTGAGTCTGGAGAATCTCTTGAACTTGGGAGGCGGAGGTTGCAGTGAGCCATCATGCCACTGCACTCTAGCCTGAGCAACAGACTGAGACTCTGTCTTAAAAAAAAAAAAAAAAAAAAAAAAAAATTAACGATTTTTCTGTCTGTGTTCATGAGGTGTGTTGGTCTGTTTTGGTTCCTTGTAATGTCTTTTTTCTGAGTTATTTGCTGGCCCTTCGCTTTAATTTTCTGCAAGAGTTTGTAGAAAATTGGTATTACCTCTCCTGAAATATTTGCTAGAATTCACTAGTGAAGCTGTCTGGGGCTGGAGTTTTCTTTAATATAGAGCTATTCAGATAGTCTGTTTCTTCTTTTCTGTTTCTGAAAGTTTGCATCTTTTAAGGAATTTGCCCATTTCATCTATGTTGTTGAATTTGTGGGCATAAAGCTCTTCATAATATTTCCTTATGGTCATGTTAATGTCTGTACCTGTGTAACCATGTCCCCTCTCTCGTTACTGATCCTTGTAAGAGGAGGAGTTCAGGATTTATTGGTGAGTAGCCTCCGAGCCACACATTCAGAGCAGGTGGAAACGTCTTTATAACAGAAGGAGGGAGGAGAGTTGCTGGGGAAGGAATAGCAGGTAAGAGACTTTGTGTTTTGGTGCATTTAGGTGAATCATAATGTCAGTCCTTTCTGTATATTAAATAATTTGTTTTTCTAAAATGTCACAATTTCATTCTGGAAAATCCAAGTTTTTGTGTCAAAGCATTCCTGAAATTAATAATTGTTCTTTACGGGGCTGGGCGCGGTGGCTCATGCCTGTAATCCCAGCACTTTGGGAGGCCGAGGTGGGCAGATCACTTGAGGCCAGGACTGAGAGACCAGCCTGGCCAACATGGTGACCCTGTCACTACCAAAAATACGAAACTTAGCCGGGCATGGTGGCACGTGCCTGTAATCCCAGCTACTCGGGAGGCTGAGGCAGGAGTATCGTTTGAACCTGTGAGACAGAGGTTACAGTGAACCGAGATTGTGCCATTGCACTCTAGCCTGGGCAATGGAGCGAGACTCCATCCCCAAAAAAAAAAAAAAAAAAAAATTATTCTTTATGAAATAAAAACAAATAGTATGACAATTTAAAAAACTATAATAGCATAATAGTACTGAGCCAGAAAAAAGACAGATTCCTCCTTTGTGTCTAAGAAAATACTGAAACCATGTGTTGCCCAGTAAGAGTATATGCATACGTGAATATTCTGAGTAAGTTTGCAGTGCTGGCAGCACTGATCCTTAAAATAGTAATATAAAATGATTTAAAGCCTCATAAATGCTCATTCCAAATGATTACATCATTATCCTATTTTTGGTTCAATTGGTTTTACATTTGAATACTTTTTAACAGTATTTTGGTGGCTTTGTTCCAACTTTGATTTATTTAAGCTTAATTGATTTGTAAGAGTAGAAAATCAAGGAATTTAAAAATTTGACATAACATTGTTGGTTAGATGCATTTTCCTATAACACCCATCATCATTTCTGCCTGTTTTTATTTATTCGCATACTGTTTGTCTCTAACTTGGGATCACGTTTGCTTTGCTTATTATTGGATACCCCACACTTAGATACCCAAATATTTTGCAGTGACTTCATTGTTCTTGTTTTTAGTGAATGTTCGAAATATCTGACAATAAATAGAATGTAAATTTGCATTTCCTCTTTCCGTTCTCCTGTTCCTATCATTCTTTGCCTTCTCTTGACTGGTGTGCCCCTTCCTACTCCAGTCTCCCACTCCACCAGTTGGCATCTTTAAAGCTGCCTCTGGAAGGATCTTTTCAAAAGTAGAGCTCCATCAATGCCATTTTTTCTAGAAACCTTTTGTGATTCTTCCTTTCCTAGAATAAGGGTTCTGTGAGTCCAGGTATGTGTCTGCTGTTCTAGGTTGTGAGTCCCTGGATGTCAGGGATAGCATCTCGCTTGTCTTTAAATTTTGAGTTCAGCGTCGTGAACATAGTGTTTAATAACTTGTTACTGAACTAAATTGACCTTGTCTAAATGGAATGGAAACACTGTGCTTTCAATAGCGTATTTAAAGCTTTTGTTAGCAACCAGCTTGGTTTATGTCAATAACCTTCTCCCAGCCTAGGCATCAGGATGTCTGGCTTCCGTAACCCATTATCAGGTTCTGTATAATTATTATGATGAGCAAAAGCATACCCAGATCTAGGTCCTGATTTTTGCCTTCTACGGAACAATAGAAGGATATTTTCCATCAGGGCTTGTATGTCCATCCGTTAATTAATCTGACTGTTAAGGGTCATGCTGATTTCCCGAAGTAATGTGTTCTGTGGAGTTCACACCAGCTCCTTTGAAGACTCTTTGCTGGCTCCTTATAATTCAGAAGGGAGCGTTCTCGGGACCCGGAATATACACACATGCACATATCCCTTTTATAAACACAGACTTTCCTTCGGGATATTGAGAAATCTTTCAAAGATCCAGCTTTCAGAGTCAGTGCTGAAACTGACTCAGTGTCAGTGATTGTCATAGGTTCTGTTCAGACACTGGAGAGCTATAAATAGATTTGATTTGCTTTCCCTTTTTAGATGCAAATTAAACTACTTAAATTGAGTGTCCCCAAAGTCAGAGGTTTTTATTTACAGCAGTCCTTGGATCTTCATTGCAGCCTTGGTAGGCACATAACTGTTATTATCCCCACATTATACATTAAGGAACTCGGAATCAAAGAAGTTTAATGACTTGTGTTTAGAGTCATCCAGTCGTTCAAATAATGGTCATCAAAAAGAATTTTAGATGCAGTCCAGCAGAGGGAAGCTTTCCAACCAGACAGTGCCTAAGGCTGTGCTGCTTTTTCTGAGATTTCTTAGATCTACCTTCAAGCAGCCCATTTGGATGATCTGTGGAGGCCTGTGGAAATAATTGGAAGAGTCTGCATGGAGAGTCTGAGCTGTAACCCTATAAGGGAAAATATGCAAGGACCATGCTCGAGCACAGCTCCTTTGCTTCAGTGCCACACAAGTTCTGATTCCCTTAGGATCACCGAGTATTCTCATACAGAGAGGGCCCTGAACAGGTGGTGATCAACTTGCTCGAGAAAAGGAACTCGTCAGAATTAGTCTTTCATCACTAATTTTTGTATGTTCTGAGACCGTCGCAAAAGACGTAGTTACTAAGTATGAGAGGACAATCCATGGCATCTTTCTCTGCAGTTTTCTCTTGAAAGCAGATCTCAGGAATGTTGTCTGTTACGGAGAACTGGAAACATAAAAGTGAATCAATTCACCAAACATATACTGAGTGTCGTGTTCTTGTTTCCACATAAGGCGTCGTGCTTGACATTCTGGGCAGAGAGAGAAGTCACACAGTGGTTCCTGCCTTCCAGCTGTCTACTGGCTAGTGGAGGAGATAGACAGATTGGCCCATGATTACAGCATAGTGGAAGAAATGTGATGGTCGGCCTGAGGTGGGGGTGACGCAGCTGAGTCTTAAAGAGTAGCACCTCCGTGAGACAGCCAGTTGAAGGAAGGTGTGGTAGTGATGTGTGTGAGGGACAAGGCAGGGACACACAGGGTTAAGCAGACCAGGCAGAGAGCAGTGGCACATGCAGAGACCTGGGGCAGAAGCAGGTGTGATATTTGTGGGAAACTGAGGGATTGAGAAGGGCTGAAGTGTGACACTTATTTATAAGCAGAGTGGAAAGAGACAATCTAGAAAATAAGCAGAGTCTAGGTGAATTAAGATTTTGATACAGGATCCGGAGAAGTCACTGAAAAGAATGTAGCAAACCAGGGTGATTTTTCTGAAAAGCAGGTTGGTCATGGTTTGGGAACTGTTTCTTAACTGGAGCCTGAAATCTAACAGTTCTCCAGCGTCCTGCCTTTGTCAAAGAAAGGTCTAACCATTGACCCAGCTTCTCCTCTGAAAGGAGTCAGCGTAAAGCACAGAGGTGTGGTGGGCCAAGAAGTTTAGGGAATGCACCGTGTGTATGAGTTCGGTGCTAGTCGGGGTGGGGGATAGGAGTCCGTAATCCATGTTTGTCATTCTCCAGGAGCTCATACTTTATGTAGGCACATTGATCTGACTTTTCTTTTTACATCTGATTTTGAGTCAGAATTAGAAAATCTTTTTCCACACCCAGGTTATAAAAGGATTCATCTGTTTCTTCCAGAACTTGAGTTGTTTCATTTTTTTCTGTTTCGATTCTCAAATATCTTTAGAGTTGTTCTGGTATATGTAAGGTAAGTATTGAGTTTCATCTTTTCTTTTTCCCAAATAGTTACCAGTTGTCCCAACTCCAGTTATTAAGACAACCATTTTTCTTATATTTCTGTGTGTATTTGGGTCTATTACTGGACTTTTTATTCTGTTCTGTGGGATCTGACCGGGAATGTAAATGTGTTAGTATCAAATTGTTTTAATGATGAGACTTTATATTATTTTTAAATAGTTGTCAGCGCTGGCTATTCTGTCTTCATTGTTCTTAGACATCTCTGCATTCTTATTTTTTCCATATGAAATCTAGAATCAATTTGTTTAGTTCAGAAACAAAACAAAACAAAATTTGTTGGCATATGGGTTAGGCCTGTCGTGCATTCCTATAAAGAAATACCTGAACTTGGGTAATTTCTAAAGAAAAGAAGTTTAATTGACTCATAGTTCTGCAGGCTTTGCAAGTATGGTGCCAACATTTGCTCGGCTTTTGGGAAGGCCTCAGGAAGCTTCCAATCGTGGTGGAAGGTGAAGGGGGAGCAGGCGTCTCACATGACAGAGCCGGAGCTAGAGAGGGAGTGGGGGAGGTGCCCCACACTTAAACAACCAGATCTCCTGAGTGGAACCCACTAACGATTGCAGGGACAGCACCAAGCCATGAGGGATCCGCCCCCATGACCCAGTACCTCCCACCAGGCCCCACCCCCAACACGGGGGGTTACATCTCAACATGAGATTTGGAGGGGACATCCCAACGATTTCAGTATATTATTGCTTTTGTCCTAAATATATTTGTTAACTTGGGGAGAATTGACATCTTTTTGATGTTAAGTTGTCCTGTCTAAAGGCAAGGGGACATCTTTGCATTTGTTCACATTTACTTCTTCATCTTTCAATCAAGTTTTCAGTTTTCCCTGTGTAAGTTTTGCACATTTCTTGCTAAATTATTTAAAGTAGTTTACTTTTTTATTGTTTTGTAAATGGGTGCTAGTCTTCCACGATGTCTTCTAGCTATTTATTGTTTGATATAAAATAAGCATGCAGAAAGCTATAGTTTTCATATGTCTTGCTTTGCCAAGTTTACTTTCACATCAGCTGCCAATAGAAATAATTTTTTTTTAAGTTTCTAATTGTTTTCTCTTTTCTTACTGTTTTGACTAACACTTCTCCTACAGTGTTAAAAGTAGTGGAGGAAATGGGCCTCTTTGATTTGATTCTGACCCTACTGGGAATTCTTGAAGTGTTTCCTCATTAAATAAGATGCTGGTTTTTGTGTGTGTGGGTGTTTTAATCTTAGTACATGTATTTTATCAAGTTAAGTGCCTATCAATTCCAAGTGTATTGACTTAAACATATCAGGAATGATTATTAAATTTTGTTGAAGGCTTTTTCATGACCTGTGGAACAGTTGCATTATTTTCTCATTAGATGTATTAATATGGTGAATATATCAGGAGATTTTCTTTCTGTCTTTTCTCCTTCTTCTTCTTCTTTTTTTTTTTTTTTTGAGATAGGGTCTCACTCTGTTGTCCAGGCTGTAGTGCAGTGATGTGATCATGGCTCACTGTACCTCAACCTCCCTGGGCTCAGGTGATCCTCCCACCTCAGCCTCCTAAGTAGCTGAGGCTACAGGTGTGGGCCGTCACATCTGGCTAATTTTTGTATTTTTTGTAGAGATGGAGTTTTACTGTGTTGTCCAGGCTGGTCTCAATCTCCCTGGCTCAAGCAATCTGCCTGACTAGGTCTCCCAGAGTGCTGGGATTACAGGTGTGAGTCACTGCGCCTGGCCTGTTAGTAGATTTTCTAGTATTGAATCAGCTTTGCATTTCTTTTTGAGATGGAGTTTCGCTGTGTCACCAGGCTGGAATACAGTGGCTCTATCTCGGCTCATTGCAGCCTCCGCCTCCCAAGTTCAAGAGATTCTCCTGCCTCAGACTCCTGAGTAGTTGGGATTACAAGCACGCGCCACCATGCCCAGCTAATTTTTGTATTTTTAGTAGAGATGGGGTTTTGCCATGTTGGCCAGGATGGTCTTGATCTCCTGACCTCGTGATCCGCCTGCCTCGGCCTCGGAAAGTGGTGAGATGACAGGCATGAGCCACCACGCCTGGCCTGCATTTCTAGAGTGAATCTCATTTGGTAAGGACATGGTATTAATGTGTTGGCTTCTGTTTGCTAATATTTTATTTAGGATATTTGCACTGATATAAGAAAAGTGGTCTTTGGTTTTCTTTTTTGTGCTATCTCTATTCAGTTTAGATATCACATTTATATTTGCTTCAAAAAAAAAGAAAGAATGTGGTTATTTTCTATGTATTTTATCCTCTGAAACAATTTATGCAGTAGCCTTGGTGTTTAAGGTTTGGTAGAATCCTCTTGTAAAACTACCTGGGTCTGGTGTTTTTTTTTTGTTTTTTTGTTTTTTTTTGTGAGGGTAATTCTGGTAAATTATTTTTTTCTTACAAAATTTCTTATGAAATTATCTATTTAACGTAGTTTCAAGCGTATCTGCATCGAGCTGCACAGAAGAGTCTGTCATGACTTTTCTTGTGGAGGGTGTGGGACTTACTTGAGGACTTCATAGTTTCATAGTTTTAGAGGACAAGAGGTATGGGGTCGTGTTTATTGACTGCATTCGTGGATCCCGTGTCTTAAAGTGAAGTTCTAACAAGATGAACATGTGCTAATAATGACGTTTGTAGTTACCACTGATGAAATGCTTGGCTATGCATGCGTGTTAGCTCATTTAGTCCTCCTGATGATACTGAGATATATAATATCCAGCTCGCTTTAAGGATAAGATAATTTGGTGGGGGCTACTTACCCAAGGTCACACAACTAGGAAGAATCAGCTGGGATGTGGATCCAGGTTTATGTGGTGACAGAGTCCAGGCTTCTTTTACGTTTTCTTTTTTTTTTTTTGAGATGGAGTCTCACTCTGTCACCCAGGCTGAAGTGCAGTGGCGTGATCTTGGCTCACTGCAGTCCACCACCCGGATTAAAGTGATTCTCCTGCCTCGGCCTCCCGAGTAGCTGGGACTACAGGTGTGTGCCACCACGACTGGCTAATTTTTGTATTTTTAGTAGAGATGGAGTTTTGCCGTCTTAGCCAGGCTGGTCTCGAACTCCTGACCTCAGGTGATCTGCCCACCTCGGCCTTCCAAAGTGTCGGGATTACAGGTGCGAGCCACCGTGCCTGGCCCAGAGTCCGGGTTTCTAAGGAGCCGCGGAGGATGAGGGCCACATGAGTGGCGTTGGCAGGGACAGAATGATCAGGGATGGCTTCACCAAGAGATGGGATGTGAGCTGTGCTCATTGGCATTGGCAGAATTCAGAGGGGTGAGGGGAGGTCAGGGAGGTGATGCCATGTGGGGGTGCCTGGCAGGAGAGGTGGCCTTGACTTAAGTGGAGGGCACTGTCAGAGGGTCACCCCATGAGGGCCAGCGGGTTGAAGTGCTGGGGGATGAGTGGTGTAGACTAGACAGGGGAGCGGGGACGTACAGAGGGCGCAGGAAAATTGGGAAAATGCAGATACTGTTCCCACCCTCCAGTTTAGATTAGATAATGGGGAGTTGCCTAGGTCTAGGTCCTGGGAGTTTCTGTCGTGCATTAGGAATTTGAAGGGAAGAACCATATGGGAAGGATCACAGATAAAAATAGAAAGGAAATAAAAAGGCCACCGGCAGCTGTCTTGGTTGTAGCAAGGCCCTTGAGTGTAATTCAGGATGCAAACAGCAGTATGTGTTCGCACATCAGCGCAGTGTGGAGACTGCGGGGAATATGGATGTGGCAGCCTCTGCAGAGCCTGTCGCCCGTGGCCACTTTCCCTGCGTTTCTCAGATGCAGCAGGAAGTGACGGGTGGTTAAGAGTGTTTTCTCAGAGCCAGTAACAGCAGACATTTCTTTCTCGGGTTTGTAGGAGAGCAGAGACAGAGGGTGCTTTAGGCTCCTCACTCTTGCAGTTCCTATGTGAGGAAGACAGTTCCGTGAACAGCAAGGAACCCTTTGACTGGCAGTCTGGTCACCCCATTCCCGACTCTTACCCCTTTACCAATGCTTTGTGACTTCAGGCCGCCTTTCTTCTCTGGGCCTCAGTTACCGCACTTGTGAAATAAAGGCATTTGGGGCCAGGCGTGGTGGCTCACACCTGGAATCCCAGCACTTTGGGGAGGCCTAGGTGGGCAGATCATCAGGTCAGGAGTTCCAGACCAGCCTGACCAATGTGGAGAAACCCCATCTCTACTAAAAATACAAAAATTAGCTGGGTGTGGTGGCAGGTGCCTGTAATCTCAGCTACTCAGGAGGCTGAGACAGGAGAATCGATTGAACCCGGGAGGCGGAGGTTGCGGTGAGCCGAGATTGCGCCACTGCACTCCAGCCTGGGAGACAGAGTGGAACTCCATCCCCCCGCCCAAAAAAAAAAAAAAAAAAGGCATTTGGGCTCCAGGGTCCCTCCTAGTTTTCAAATCCATGATTGAGTCATGAAGGTAAATAAAGAAAATTCCTTTAAAGTAGTTTTGGTTCCCACAAACCATAAGCCATTTCTTTGATTTTGTTGAACTCAATGAACTCACTGCCCAGCCTGAGCCAGAGATTTGCTGTAAATCGTGAAGGGATTGGTTAAGCAGGAAGTATGTTTGCTTTGTTGGATTCTTTGTCTCCTGGGATGTCTAGTTCTACTTCTTGTTTCCCTTGCTTATTTAGGGTTGTGGGGTACACTGCTTGAGTGAGAGAAAGCAGAAAGGCTGCGCGGCGCGGCGCACGCCTGGAATCCCAGCACTTTGGGAGGCCGAGGTAGGCGGATCAATGTAGCCCAGGAGTTCAAGACCAGTCTGGCAAATAGTGAGACCCTGTCTCTACAAAAAATTTAAAAAGTTAGCTGGGCGTGGTGGTGCGTGCCTGCAGTCCCAGCTGTTTGGGAGGGAGAGTGTGATATGTGATCACATCACTGTACTCCAGGCTGGGCAACAGAGAGGACCCTGTCTCACAAAAGGAAAAAAAGCAAGCAAGCAGAGATGATTAATTAGTCCAAAGAGGGCTTTTGCTAGGAGGAAGAGAGTTTTGCTTTTCAAATGCGTAAAATATATCCAGAAATGCCTCCAGGTAATTTTGCCGTTGCTTTGGGAATGCTACATTCTGTGGTGAGATCTTTTGTTTGGTGTGGGTGTTTGCGGAAAAACATTTATTTTCTGGAATTCAGTGATTTATTCCTGTGTCCATGGTGCCAGTCTGTGTTGGTGACCTCCCCATTCTGTCCAGAACAGGACAGCAGGTGTCAGGGCTGGGGTGTGGAACAGAGGAGGTGGTTTAAGTGTAGATATGGCTCTTGTTAGCTTGCTGCTTTGGGCCAGCCACATCACCTCTCTTCATTTGATTCCTACCGTCTGTAATATCTCAGCGATGATAAGATTGTGACGCTCAGCTGAGATAAAATGCAGACAGTTATTTTGGATATGGGAATGTGACTGCTTATTGTCCTGTGTGCAGAACCCTGTGGCCAGTCTCTGGGCTGTGTAGATGGGAGAGTTGAGTGGGCTGGGCCCTTGCTTCAGTCTTTCCAGTTCCCTGAGCCTCAGTTTCTCCTCAGTACATTGAGGAAGTTGGGTGAACGATCTACAGCTGTTCTTCCAATTCAGAGATTTCATTTTTTAATGTAAGAACTCTTAGTAAAATAATCATGTCAAACACCATTTGAGTAATGACCTTGAGGGATGTAGTGTGTGTAGCTCGCCTGTCCTGTGTGGTGGGAGATAGGTTATTTGAATGTAACCTATGAGGGATGTAACCTAAGAGGCATTAGGAGCTTCTTCCACTGAGAGTAAAATGGAGAGAGTCAGTGTTATGGTATAAAAAGTAATGACAGCTGGTGCTGATTTCCATTCTAGCTCTTATTTTTAACTGTGTGACCCTAGGCAAAAATGTAACCTTTCTTAGTACCAATTTTTCCACTTGTAAAATGGTGAAAACTGTCTATCTTGAAAAGTTACTATGAAGATGAGTCAAGACATCTGTAAAGCACTTAGCCTGTTGCCTGGTACACGGTCAGTACTTAACGGTAGCCAGAGCTTTCTGTTAAACATCGGTAAGGAGCTTCAGAGGCCACAGTACTTTCTAGGGGAAAATAGGAGAGCCTGTATTGTAAAGGGAGATTTGGCTGGAGGCCCTGGAGGAAAACAAGGGCACGTGTTGTACTTGATCTTGGAGAAGCAGCTCCTCCTCTTGATGGAAGGTTAGAGCCTGTGTCGGGCAGTGGAAGGTGGATGGTGAAGAGAAGTCTGGGGTGTCATAAGGGGAAGGCCACTCTCGGAGTACATCCACGGAAACTGGATCCGAATGCCTGGACTCCTGGATCTTCCAGAGAGCAGAGCTGGTAAGCAACAGCAATAGCTCTGGAGGGTGGAGAGGAGACGTGGGTGTCCCACACCTGCTGCGTGTCCACAGACCGGAGTACTACGATGCCACCCCCTGCTCAGGCACACATATTTCACCAGACCTTTATTTATAGGAAAATCTCCAGAGCGTGTGTTGGTTATTACCCTTAGATCTTAAGGGGAAACACACGTTTGTATTAACAGTTTAAAATGGAGAATTGGTTGCAAGAACTTCTTCCCTTCTTGCTTTGGCGCCGGAGTGAGCTTTTGGTACGCCATGCCCACCAGCCATGCGTGTTTGTGCTCACTGCTTCCATGTATGTCTTCTGAGCTCTTGGTTTATGTTGAACATTGTCAGGCACCGGCACGGATACAGAGATGCACCAGGAGCTGCACCTGCGTCCTGGGAACTGGCGATGTGGGGGAGCCAGGCAGCTCAACAAAGAATTGTGCTACTCTCTAAGGTTACTCTGTAGCCTATGTTGATATTACTTGTTCATTTTCCTAATTTTTTTGAGAACTAAATTTTATTTGGTCACACTATTGCTCTTTTTAAATACAAAATGGGTATAACAGCTCACCAGACTAGGGTTATCTCTGAACACAATCTGTGGAATTATTATTATGAAATGGTCAAAGCAGGACTTTTGGACTCAGGTTTGAGTTCAGATTCTTTTACTGTGTTATTGATGTTCTAGCTATATTATCACCTGGAGAGGCTTGGTGACCGTAGGCAACCTTTCTGTGTCTGCTTCCTCACCTGCAACATGGGATTAATAACAGTACCTGCCTTCTAGCAATGTTGTGAAGAGCACGTGAGTTCGTATGTGTAACGGGCTTAGAACAGTGCCTGGCACTTGTAATTGCTGTGTGAGGATTCACTTAAAGAAAAGCGAGCTAAAAGCTGACACTGGAGTTCTTATTCCTCTGCTGTAGATGGGGGTGCAGTGTGTCTTCGCCGTGTTCTTGTGAGAATCAAATGAGGTATCATATGTAGATGGCAGCACAATGCCTTTCACAGGATCGGTTGTCAGAAAATGGTCATTCTCCTCCTCTAGAAGTCACTGATTCGGAAACCTTTGCATGCTTTCAGTGTATAGTGTACTGCTAGGCTGCTGTCAGGTGTTTGGAGATAAACATAGGATGACACCTGCCTTTAACCAGTTGACTAGCTGCCTTGAGGGGGAAAAAAAAAAACCCCACAAAAACCCAAATAAACCTTAAGGTCACTAAGTATCCAGTAATCAGTGCAGCTGCTCAAAGAGGAATGGATTTTGGTAATTTAAGGAAGACTTCAGTGAGGGGCAGCCAACTGGGGTGTTTAATTAGAGAAGGCTGGAAGAAAGAGGGATGAGCATTAAGTATTTGGAAAAAGACTGTCAAGTAGAAAATATGGTTTATTTAGTCTGTGAAGATCCCAAAAAGGAGGAGCTTTTCTAACCATTACAACTCTGCTGTGGGAGCGTTTCGCTTTCTGAGGCGCTGGAGCTGTGTTTGGAGAATCTTTTGGTTACAGTTTCAGGTGAACAGAAAACCACACAGATTAGCTTAACAACAACACAGTGAAATGAAAATTTATTAGAAGGTACAAATATTTCTTGGAATTCAAGTGCAGTCCAGTTTTCCGAGTAGCTAACAACAGGCCCGGGAAAGCCTCAGGAGCATGGTCGGTGTCTGAGATACTTTCTCTTTCGCGGGGCTGCCTGCCTCTGAGTGTGCCAGCTTCTGAGGGTGTCACCTCTGTTTGTTTGTCCTCTGGTGCTGGCTTCTGTCCTTTGCACCTGTGTACTTGCAGTTGCCCTGGTTGCTGCCTTTCTACATTTTCAGTTCAAGAGACCACCCCAACCAAATCCTATTTCTTAGTCTTGAGGCAAAAGATAGAGGAATGGAAGATGTGACTGACCAGCTTGGAATTGGTCGGTCCAATGAACCATAACCTAGTAGTGGGCGGCGGTGTGCAGGGCCTTGCAGTATAGCAGTGCTTGCTGAGAGTCCCCCTTGTGGTTGAGGCTGCTGTTCTCATAGGAGAGGATGGGCAGGTACCTTGGCCGGGGCCATGACAAACCCCCAGGCTCTGGAGGGTTTTGCGCAGAGGCCTCATGGTCGCACTGTAGGGGGAGCTCAGGTTTTAGGTGGCGCGTTAGGATCTCTGGAGGGTTTGCCTCATGGTCGCACTGTAGGGGGAGCTCAGGTTTTAGGTGGCGGTTAGGATCGATGCATCCCTAGGTTCTTTTCACATATTTCCATGCTGTTAGGTGGAACCCAAGCGAAATCTCTTTCCTTTTTAAATTAAATATGCATAGCCTACATTTTACCTTTTGAACCCTTTTTGAGTCTAAAATGTAGTGTCATTAGGTATATTCACCATCCATTTCCAGAACATTTTCATCATCCCAAACTGTTAACCCTGAACCCGATTAAATAACCCTACCTTCTCCCCACCACTAGCCCCTGGTAATCACTGTTCTACTTTCTGTCTCTATGAATTTGACTACTCTAAGTACTTCATGTAAGCAGACTCGTAATATTTGCCTCTTTTTGTCTATTTTAACATAATATTTTCAAGGTTTGTTCGTGTTGCAGCATGTATCTGAATTTTATTCCTTTTAGTGGATAAATCGTATTTCACTGTATGTATATACCACATTTCATTTATCCATTCATTTGTTATTCATTTTCTACCTTTTGACTATTTTGAATAATGCTATCAGCCCCTCGTCCCAGCCCCCCGCCCCCATTTTTTTTGAGAGTCAGGGTCTGTATCATCCAGGCTGTAGTGCATTGACTCAGTCTTGGCTCATTGCAGCCTCGAACTCCTGGGCTCAAGTGATCCTCCCGCCTCAGCCTCTCAAAGTGCTGGGATTACAGGTGTGAGCCAACATGCCTGGTTCATTTTTAAAGTATAGATGAGATTGCTTAGAATCAAGAAATTGTTTGGTTAATGAAAAAGACCTTAATGAAAGGCGTACTCAGTCCAACTTCTTCATTTCAGAGAAGGGAAAATTGCCCAGCTGGGAAGAGTGAACTGCTGGTGCCACATCCACCTACTTTAAGCTCATTTATCATTTCTCTCCCCCTTACCTAAAATGATGAGAGTTTTGGCGGTAGACGGCAGCCTCAGTATGGATATTTAATCCTGAAGGATGTTACAGACTTACAGAATGTGGATTTGGCTGCTCTCAAACTTTTTTGCTTAGGTTTTTTGCATGAATCATTTTCATTATGCTTTTGTCGGTTGAGATGCATAACCTGTATGACTGACAATAGCTAAGTGATGAATACATGAATGAGGAGCTTAAAGTCATTGCCTACATCAGCAGATCTCAAACTTTTTGGTCCCAAAATATATTTTGAAGACCTTAAAGACCTTTATTTATATGATTATATCTGTAGGTACTTACCATACTAGAATTAAAATTGGCAAATTTTAAGATATTTATTCATTAAAAATATCAATAAACCTATTATATTAACATAAATAATATATATTTATGAAAAGTAACTGCATTTACCAAAACACGATAATTAGAAGAGTAGCATTGTTTTAGACTTTTGCAAGTATCTTTAGTATCTGGCTTAGAAGATAGCCGATTCTCATATTTACTTCTTCACTCAGACTGTGAGATATTACAGTGGAAGTACATGAAGAAAATCTGGGCTGGGCGCGGTGGCTCACGCCTGTATTCCCAGCACTTTAGGAGGCTGAGGCGGGCACATCACGAGGTCAGGAGATCGAGGCCATCCTGGCTAAAAATACAAAAAAAAAAAAAAAAAGAAAAAAAAAATTAGCCGGGCGTGGTGGCGGGTGCCTGTAGTCCCAGCTGCTCAGGAGGCTGAGGCAGGAGAATGGCGTAAACCCGGGAGGCGGAGCTCGCAGTGAGCCAAGATCACACCACTGCACTCTAGCCTGGGTGACAGAGCGAGACTCTGTCTCAAAAAAAAAAAAAAAAAAAGGAAAAAAGAAGAAAATCTGACCTCCCACAGATAGGCAGTTGGGAAATTTTTCAGTAGCCTTTTTAGAAAATTGTAGATGCTCTTCTTTGATATTACACCAAAACTTGACAAATGGCAGTTTCCTAACGGTTACTTGTGATGTGGCATCTGAAGCTGTGCCATCCTCTGTTACATTAGAATATTTTAGTTTATTTTGCACTTTAGGTGGATCTTTTACCCATATATGATTTCGTAACATCATGGTTCACTGAGTTGTGCAGATCTTCCAAATAAATGTCAGCATATGACATCATGCAATATAAATCACACTCCTTCATGTCACTGCTGATCTCATTAGAAAAACCTCAAGTATGAGGAGGCAGTAAGCGCCTATGGGGTGGATACAAAGTTTCAAAAATTCTTTTTTTTGCTTGGACACTCAACTTCTATTCTTGGCCACAAGTGCTGTCAGTTGTTTACCTTGAAGTGATGAGCTCATGTGTTCATTCTTGAGAACATGTCTGCCAGGTACTCAGGTCTCAGTCACTGCAGTTTGCAGTAAAGATAGTACTGAGTACAACAGGTGGCTTCGGGTAGCTTGGAACTCAAACACTCACAGAGTGATTTTTCTCTGGACGGCCGTGGGACTCCGTATGCAGGAGGGCTTCATGTGTGCTTCCCATGTCATTCAGTGGGACGTTAAAAAGGTGTGTCTTGGCCGGTGCGGTGGCTCATGCTTGTAATCCCAGCACTTTGGGAGGCCGAGGCGGGCGGATCACGAGGTCAGGAGATCAAGACCATCCTGGCTAACATGGTAAAACACCCCATCTCTACTAAAAATACAAAATATTAGCCGGGCGTGGTGGCGGGCGTCTGTAGTCCCAGCTACTTGGGAGGCTGAGGCAGGAGAGTGGCATGAACCCAGGAGGCAGACCTTGCAGTAAGCTAAGATTGCGCCACTGCACTCCAGCCTGGGCGACAGAGAAAGACTCCGTCTCAAAAAAAAAAAAAAAGGTGTGTCTTCAAAGGTTGAGATTTAAGAAGAGCGATGATTTTTTATTGCTTCGTCAAAGACGAAGGAGTTTTTTTTTTTTTTGGAAGGAGTCTCACTCTGTCTTCCAAGCTGGAGTGCAGTGGCGCGATCTCAGCTTACTACAACCTCTGCCACCTGAGTTCAAGTGATTCTTGTGCCCCAGCCTCCTGAGTAGCTGGGATTATAGGCACATGCCACCACGCCCGGCTAATATTTTGTATTTTTAGTAGAGATGGGGTGTTTCACCATGTTGGCCAGGGTGGTCTCGAACTCCTGACCTCAGGTGATCCACCTGCCTGGGTCTCCCAAAGTGCTGGGATTACAGACGTGAGCCACTGCACCCAGCCCAAGTAGTTTTTTTTTTACCAGAACAAAACTGTTATGGTGAAGGATATCATGACCACTAGGATAGTTTGGTGTCACTGCCTTGATTCGTGCTAAGATGCTAGCAGTTTTACCCTGGCATTTACACCATTAATGCAGAAAAAGGTGAATAATATCTTAGCATTCTGAAAATAGTTTGGGCCTTGCACCTTGGGCCTTGTGCCTTGGGCTTTGTGGGCTCCCTGAAAGGAGGAGTTTACATCCCCAGAGGCTAAGATCATCATCTACAAACTGCTGACCTAAGCCAGTATTCCAGTCTTGCGGGTATCAGAGGAAAAATCAAGTCGACCATCATCCTAGAAGGAAAAGTCATGGTGGGAAGTCAGCACCTGAATTTGTATTTACACCGGCCTGGCCTTGGCATCTGGCGTCCTTTATACTAACAGCATAAACATGCTCACAGTTGTCCTGGGCTGGAGCCAGCTTTACAAAAGCAGAGAGCTGGGTGTTGACTTTCTGAAGCCATGCCCTACTGGTTATTAGAAAACTCTTTGGCATTTTAAACTCCCTTCTCCTTCTTGACATTGAAATTTAATATCATGGAATTGACACCAAATGATGATGTCAGGCCTTTGGGTTGTGACACCATCTGTTGGCAGCCTGGCTTTGGAGCTTCTCCCAGTTGAATTTTGCTGCCTTAAAGCAGAAGGGAAGGCGTAGTGCATTTGTTAAGAAGAAGATGCTTGAATCTTTTAGTGGACCTGCTTTCAGCAAACTTGTTTTTCAGGTCAGAATACTATATCCAGTGATCAAGCCAAACATGAAATGCTTCGAGTAGGACTCAACATTCGTACTTAGATATTTGCAAATCACTGGGTCTAATAATACCCTTCTTCTCTTTTGTTGTCAGCAATGGAAGAGTTAATAGTTGAACTTCGTCTCTTTCTTGAACTCCTGGACCATGAATATCTAACCTCGACTGTCAGGGAGAAAAAGGCAGTGATAACCAACATTCTGCTGAGGATACAGTCATCCAAAGGTGAGTCTCATTCTGACGCCTGCTTTTTCTTCTTACAGTGTCTTGGCTTCTAAACCGTCTTTAATTTTACCATCTTTCTAAAATATATTTATTTGTTCTTTAACTTACAAACTTATTTCTTCATCAAGTTTTCATTGAGGGTTTACACTTGTGCCAAGTTCTTTGTTGGCCTCGAGGTGTAGAAAGATAAAGCTTTGAAGGAGCTAATGGAATCGTGTGTTGGGAGTCCCCAGGGCAACCCCAGCGTTTGGAGATTACCTGGAAGGACTCACCGGACGGGTTGTTCTTTCTCACGTGCAGGATGCACTGCAGCCGTAGTGAGGATGCACAGCCCGACGGGCAGATCGGAAGGGAGAAGACACAGGTGGAACGTGCAGGAACCTATAGGCCACAGCTTCTGTGTGTTCCGTCCCTCCCACGAGGGTCACACAGAGCACACTCTCTCTTCAGCAATAAAAACGCAGCAAGCTCTGAGTGACGTTTTTGTTCAGGCTTGTCAGAGACTCAGTGCCCAGGGTGTGTACTTGGGTCTGGTCCTCTAGGCACCCTCTGCCTAGCACACGCCAGAATTCCAGGACAGGCGGGGTTTCAGCACAACCGTGCTGTTTACATAAACAGTACAGGCACAGTGAACCACCCTTGTCCATCAGGGAATGGTGGGAGCACTTCAGAAATCCACGTTCCCAGAGGCCAGCCAGGGCCAGCCTTGCAAGCAGGCCCCTCGAGAGAGCAGCCTTGGGCCTGCTGTGTTAACTCTTTCATGCACAGTGAGTAGGACAAAAAAAACAGGCAATAAGAAATCCTGCTAAGTACTGCTGTGGAGAGCCCAGAGCCTCATGAGAGCGCCTGAGAAGTGAGTCCACAGCAGTTGAGTGAGAGACTGGGGTGTCGGAGGGTCCGAGGGGCAGTTCCTGGATGATGTGATGTGAGAATCTTGAGGACTCTGAGGGGATAATCTGCTGGATGAGATGGAGGATTTTTCTTTTCAGCCTCTTTATTGAGATGTGATTCACAGGCCATACACGTCACCATTTACAGTGTACCATTCATTTATACTTTTATATGAATTCTCTTAGTATATGAAGCCATGTATGACATGATTAGATTTGCATTCTGGAAAGCTCGCCTGGCCAGTCTGGAAGATGGGCTGAAGGATTTGGTAGAAGTTTGAACGTAGGTGGCTTGGGGAAACCTGGGTGGGCGATGGGGCCTGTTACTCAGATGAGAAAGCAGGATAGGGACCCTATTCTGAGGCAATATGAAATATTAACTTCTTTTTTTTCTTTGAGACAGGGTCTCACTGTCACGCAGGCTGGAGTGCAGTGGTGTGATCACTGCTCACTGCAGCATTGACCTCCCAGGCTCAGGTGATCCTCCCACTGCAGCCTCCCTAGTAGCTGGGACTACATGTGTGCACACCACAACACCCAGCTAGGTTATTTTTTTAGCTGAGTGTTTGCCATGTTGTCCACGCTGGTCTTGAACTCCTGGGCTCAAGCAGTCTGCCCGCCTTGGCCTCCAAAAGTGCTGGGATTATAGGCATGAGCCACTGCGCCTGGCCTGAAATGTTCACTTCTGAAGTAATTTTGTTACTTCCCTGCTCAGACTCTTTCATCTGTCAGCCTTTGCCTCTGGTCACAGTCAGACTCCTTCGGCCATCCTGCAAGGTCCTTTGTCATAGGTGGTTATGAGTATGAACTCCAAAGTTAAACTGGCTTTTTGATTCTGTCCCTACCTGTTACCAAACATGCAACCTTTCACAGGTTACTTACGCTTTTTTTTACTTTAGTTTCCTCCTTGTAGAAAAAGTGCTAATGGTATTGACCTTATGGGATGTTGTGCGGATTGAATGAGATGGTATCAAATATTTCAAAACAGTGCCTGATGCATAGTACATATGTCAGCTATTGATGACCATTTGCTTTCCCCTGATTTCCTGTCCTCTCTTCCCCTGCCAAGTGAGCTCCGGCACTGGTCTCTTCACGCTTCCTTCTGGATGAATCTCCTGATATCTTTCAATTCATGAATTCTTTCTTCAGCTCTTTAATTTGCTTTAAACTGATCTATTGATTTTGTGTATGCATGTGTCATTTATCCTTTTCCTTTCTTGCTTTTGTTTGCTTGTTTGTTTGCAGTTCTCTACCAAAGTTCTTTTCTCCATTGCAGCTCCTGGGGCTCAGACACTGGGTCTTTCCGTGTTTCAATTCCTGGCCTCTAGTGTAGTACTGAACCCATTATAAGTGGTCGTTGTTAAGTCAGTATTTTTACAGGCCTTTCCAAGTGAGTGTTAGGCGTATAAAGAGTACTGTGCCCAGATTAAAACTTGCTTCTCCCTTCTTCTTACCTGCACTGGTGTCGTGTTCATCACCTTTCCTAGTAGTTCATTGTGTATGTATTTGTCTTTCTAACTTGAATATGAGTGCCCAAGAGGTGTGAGCTTGTATCAGTCATGTCTTCCATAAAGTATGGCTGTTACAGTATCTGACTTTAAGAAGATACTTAATAAAAATTTATTGATTCCCAGGAAAGTGTCTATTCTGTTACTACATGGGTGAGTCCTGCCTGCCCTGAGCAGAAGCTGAGAGGGAGCAGCTTTCCCTTTGAGACGCAGCACGGCGCTGAGGGACATGTCCCCCATTTCCATCTATGAGTGCTTTCATTCGTTTCTTAGCTTCCCTTCCCCTTCCCTTTCCCTTTTCCCCTTCCCCTTCCCTTTCCCCTTCCCCTTCCCTTTCCCCTTCCCCTTCCCCTTCCCTTTCCCCTTCCCCTTCCCTTTCCCCTTCCCCTTCCCTTTCCCCTTCCCCTTCCCCCTTCCCCCTTCCCTTTCCCCTTCCCCTTCCCCTTCCCCCTTCCCCCTTCCCCTTCCCCCTTCCCCCCTTCCCCCTTCCCCGCTCCCCCCTTCCCTTTCCCCTTCCCCCTTCCCCCCTTTCCCCCTTCTCCCCTTTCCCCCTTCCCCCTTTCCTTTTCCCTTTCCCCTTCCCCCTTCCCCCCTTCCCTTTCCCCTTCCCCCTTCCCCCCTTCCCCTCTTCCCTTTCCCCTTCCCCTTCCCCCCTCCCCCCTTCCCTTTCCCCTTCCCCCTTCCCCCTTCCCCCCTTCCATTTCCCCTTCCCCCTTTCCCCTGTTCCCCTCCTCTCCTCTCCTCTCTTTTCTTTTCTTTTCGTTTTCTTTTCTTTCACTTTGTTTAAGCTGTCAGTTCTTTACCTGTAAAATGGAGAAGAATGATACCTAACCCTGCAAGACTGTTGTAAAGGATTAGAAAAAATAAATATTTGCAAAGTGTTCAACACAGGGTTCAGGAACTGATAGATGCTAGTGATACCATTCTCATCCCTATTCTCATCCCATTTTGTGGTTCTGGTTAATTCTTACAGGTTTCGATGTGAAAGACCATGCTCAGAAGCAGGAGACCGCTAGCAGCCTGCCGGCCCCTCCTCAGATGCCCCTGCCGGAGATCCCTCAGCCCTGGCTGGTGAGTCAAGGCCCCACCATCTCAGCGGTCTGTGCTGGAGGCCTGGGGGTACTTATGGGCTCCAGGGGCCTGTGATGGAAGCCCAGTGTGGAAGAATGGAGCTCTTATTTTGCTTGAGGCACTCCTTTGAGTCTGTTTCTAGGGCTGAGAAGCTGTTAGTGATAGCTAGTTGGTAGACTAAGTGTAGCCTCCCCTTAGGAAGCTAGCATTTCTTTGCACTGCCTCACACCACCATAAATTGTGTATAGCAGGAGCTACAAATCCATAGACATCTTATGTCAGATTAAGAAAAACAAAAATGAGGGATTTAACAGATCAAAGTATCTGTAGACCTTGTGGACTTGACCCTCTTCTGAGTTAATTCTGAAGTTGAATACCTTATTCTGAAACTTTAATAGTCATTGTTAGACTTCTGGGGTTAACTATCCATATTTTTTCCAAGAGAGAAAAATATGTACATATTTCAGGAATGTATACTTTAGTTTTATGCATTCAAATTCAAAATTTGTGTTTTCAAAAAGTCTGGCGACGCCCACAAACGCAAACTTTTATGTATCATTCAACTTTTTCTACATTTGGCCGTTTTCTAACTTGTTTACTCAGGGAATTCAGAGTGTCATTCAAAGTTAGGGCAAAATCAGTAGCAATTGTCATCCTGTGTTTGCTTTCAGTGTGAATCATCTGATGATCTCTCTGCCAGGATAGGAACGGTGGGAAGGCAGGGCTGTTTCTGTTCACCTCCGCTCTGCCTGGGGCTGGCGCAGTGCTCAGGAGTCTTGGAGGGACTCAGGGATTCTCACTGCAGTGGGTACAGAGGGAAACGAGCACTTACGGAGTGCCTGCCACACACCACCGTAAATTACAACTCATTAACTCCCACAACTCGGCCTCGAAGAACCCCTAGCACTTCTTACCAGGGGAAGCATATGTATACCCAATTTTTTTTTTTTTTTTTTTTTTTGAGACGGAGTCTCGCTCTGTCACTCAGGCTGGAGTGCAGGGGCCGGATCTCAGCTCACTGCAAGCTCCGCCTCCCGGGTTTACGCCATTCTCCTGCCTCAGCCTCCCGAGTAGCTGGGACTACAGGCGCCCGCCACCACGCCCAGCTAATTTTTTGTATTTTTAGTAGAGACGGGGTTTCACCATGTTCGCCAGGATGGTCTCGATCTCCTGACCTTGTGATCCGCCCACCTCTGCCTCCCAAAGTGCTGGGATTACAGGCGTGAGCCACCGCGCCCGGCCTTGAGGCTCAGTGAAGGTGTGTGGTTTACTTAACATCATAAAATAAGTAGAGAGGGCAGAGTTTGCAACATTTGTTTCAAATTCATGCTTTTCTCAGCAATACTAGTTCAGAGGTGTGGCCGCGAATCCGATGCAAGCGTGCTTCAGACAGGAAAGACTCTGAGCGTTGAGCCTGTCCACCGAAGCGGAGTCCAGGGAGGCCACAGGCCGCAGGGGCAGTTCAGGAGCAAGGCCGCCTGCTTCCCACTCCCACGCTGCCTCAGACTTCTCGTATGATTTGGGGAGATTAATGTAACCTCTGTGCCTCAGGATTGTCCAGGAGATGGAAAGAGCAAATATATCTCAAGTGCTTAGGATTTCTTTGTTTATTTATTTATTTATTTAGAGACAAGAGTTTTGCTCTGTCGCCCAAGCTGGAGTGCAGTGGCACATCTCGGCTCACTGCAAGCTCCACCTCCCGGGTTCACGCCATTCTGCTGCCTCAGCCTCCCAAGTAGCTGGGATTACAGGCGCCCGCCACCTCCCCTGGCTAATTTTTTATATTTTTAGTAGAGACGGGTTTTCACCGTGTTAGCCAGGAGGGTCCCGATCTCCTGACCTCGTGATCCACCTGCCTCGGCCTCCCAAAGTGCTGGGATTACAGGCGTGAGCCACCGCGCCCGGCCGCTTAGGATATATTTAAGTCCTGGACTCTAACCACTCCTTAGAGCAGCGCTTTTCAAACTTTAGCCTTCAGCTAACCAGCAGCCATCTTAAAGTGCAGATTCTGGTTCACCAGGTGTGGATGGGGCCTTTGATGCTGCCCTTTTCTCTTCCCTCCTCTCCCCTTTGCTACCCCCCTCCCCGCCTCCCCTCCCCTTCCCTTCCCCCTCCCCGCCTCCCCTCCCCTTCCCTTCCCCCTCCCCGCCTCCCCTCCCCTTCCCTTCCCCCTCCCCGCCTCCCCTCCCCTTCCCTTCCCCCTCCCCGCCTCCCCTCCCCTTCCCTTCCCCCTCCCCGCCTCCCCTCCCCTTCCCTTCCCCCTCCCCGCCTCCCCTCCCCTTCCCTTCCCCCTCCCCGCCTCCCCTCCCCTTCCCTTCCCCCTCCCCGCCTCCCCTCCCCTTCCCTTCCCCCCTCCCCTCCCCTTCCCTTCCCCCCTCCCCTCCCCTTCCCTTCCCCCCTCCCCTCTCCTCTCCTCCCCTCTCCTCCCCTCCCCGCCCCCCCCAACTCCCCTCCTCCCCTCCCCTCTTTCCTCTTTCCTCCACAGGATCTTGCCCTGTCACCCAGGCTGGAGTGCAGTGGCGCATCCATAGCTCACTGCAGCCTCAACATCTTGGACTCAAGCAATCCTCTCTCCTCAGCCTCCCAAGTAGCTGGGATTGCAGGTGTGAGCCACCATGCCCAGCCAAATGTTTAATTTTTTTTTTTTTTTAATTGAAAAAGGGTCTCACTGTGTTACTGTCTTGAACTCCAGGCCTTCAGTGATCCTCCTGCCTTGGTCTCCCAAAATGCTAGGATTACAGGTGTGACCCACCCCACCTGGCCACATTTGCTGTTTTTAGATATAATGTGATATTAAAGTCCAGAAATATGTAGTTGTTAATTTAAAAGATGAAGAGCTAGATGGGAAATCAGTAGTTCTTCCATTTTCTGGCTTCATCTTCTGGTTTATTTTCATTTTTTCTTTGTGAGATTGTCTGGAATCTCTGGCTCCCCTGTGATGGGTCTTATATTTCATGATCACATGTCATATTGGGAAAGATGTTCTGAGATGGAGCGGGAACTGAGAACAGTTAGAAGCAGCCGGGGCTGGGTGCGCTGGCTCACGCCTGTCATCCCAGCACTTTGGGAGGCCGAGGCGGGTGGATCGCCTGAGCTCAGGAGTTCAAGACTAGCCTGGGCAACACAGCAAAACTCCACCTCTACAAGAAATACAAAAATTTGCCAGGTGTGGTGGTGTGCAGCTGTGTGTGGTCCCAGCTACTTGGGAGGCTGAGGTGGGAGGATCACTTGAACCCAGGAGGTGGAGGTTGCCATAAGCCAAGATGGCACCACTGCACTCCAGCCTGGGAGACCGGGCGAGACTCCGTCTCAAACAAAAACCTGCTGGGCGTGGTGGCTCACACCTGTAATCCCAGCACTTTGGGAGGCCAAGGTGGGCGGATCACCTAAGGTCAGGAGTTTGAGACCAGCCTGGCCACCATGGTGAAACCCCGTCTCTACTAAAACCAAAAAATTAGCTGGACGTGGTGTTGGGTGCTTGTAGTCCCATCTACTTGGGAGGCTGAGGCAGGAGAATCGCTTGAACCCAGAAGGCGGAGGTTGCATTGAGTCGAGATCAAGCCACTGCACTCCAGCCTGCATAACAAGACCGAGACTCCATCTCAAAAAACAAAACAACACAAAACAAGACCACAAAACCAAAACAAAAGAAGCAGCTGGAAGAGTAGCAGTGGTCCTGTGACTGTCGTGGACTCTTCTCTAGTGCTGCTGCAGTACCCTCCCACCTGCTGCGGACCAAACTGCATGTCCCTGACATGCCAGCTGGGTGGAGCGGAGGGATGCCAGTTTCAGATGAAGAGTTCTCATGACTGCTCAGCATTTTCTACCATTTTCAACCATCAAATGATCGATTCGTTTCTGTGTTGTCTTCTTCCAATATAGTTTATTACTTATTCATTCATTCATCCTCTTTCTCCCTCTCTCATCTTCTCTCCTTATCTCTTGCTGTCCCCTGGCTTGTGATCTGCTCCTGCCTTTGGCAGGAAAATGGTTGTGGCAAACTAGCCTGGGTTAAGGTATTTATGAGGCCCTTCTGTTATAATCATAACTGATCATTCACAAATGTTGGTTAAGGTAAGAAAATTTTAAAAAGATATACATTACATGTGCTTTAAATATGTTAAGTTTAAATGAATGATTTAAATGTTGGAATTACAGGTGTGAGCTGGAGTGCAGTAGTGCGATCTCAGCTTACTGCAAGCTCCGCCTCCCAGATTCAGACCCTTCTCCTGCCTCAGCCTCTCAAGTAGCTGGGACTACAGGCACGCACCACCCTGCCCAGCTAATGTTTTGTATTTTTAGTAGAGACAGGGTTTTCACCATGTTGCCCAGGCTGGTTTCAAACTCCTGGGCTCAGGCAGTCCACACGCCCCGGCCTCCCAAAGTGTTAGGATTACAGGCGTGAGCCATCGCTCCTGGCCTGTGCTTTTCAAAAGATTCTCGTCCTTGTTTCAAGGGAGAGCTGTGCAGCTATCAGACTGATTGCATTTCATTTGCAGCAAGTGCTAAAAGAGCATTTGAAAAGGTGAGCCCCAGGTCCTGGGAAACAGATCCCATCTGTGCAGATGTCAGCTGCCTTCACCCACTGCCCAGCTTGCAAGCAGCCGGCTTGCTAAAGGGGTCTAACCGGATAAGCACCATTTCTGCTGCTCCCCCACCCTTCTTCAGCATAGCATATTGCACCTAAACATAGGGGTATCTCAGATCTTCACGGCTCAGGAGAAAAAAGAGCAAGCTAGGCTCCTTTTGGGGCTATGATGCAGTACATACAATTCTAGATCAAGGCATTTTCTGGACATATTTTCATTTGGTAAACAGCCTGAGGTTATATCATGTTTCAAGGGGTAGCAGGGAGCAACTTAATTCATTGGTATTTTAGGACCAGAGCTTATGTAAACGTGATACCTTTTTATGCCAGCAGATTATAGCGAAGTTTCCTTTTATTGTGGTAAAATACCCATAACATAACATTTACCATTTTAACCATTTTAAGTGTACAGTTCAATACACTTAAAATGACAGTTAAGTATCATGAAGTACATTCATAATATTGTGGAGCCATCACCACCATCCAG
The DNA here is from genome assembly GCF_047675955.1 of Chlorocebus sabaeus. Taxonomy (NCBI): domain Eukaryota; kingdom Metazoa; phylum Chordata; class Mammalia; order Primates; family Cercopithecidae; genus Chlorocebus; species Chlorocebus sabaeus. The sequence continues at coordinate 44,771,235 of NC_132930.1, read as the reverse complement.
CTCCCTATTTTATCTCAAATGGAAACTCTGTCCTCCTTACACACTAACTTCCCATTCTCCCTTCACCCCCTACCTCCTGCCCCTGGCATCCACCGTCTCTAGGACACGGTGAAGTTTTTTGTTTGTTTTTTTGAGACAGGGTCTCATTCTGTTGCTCAGACTGGAGTGCAGTGGCATGATCACAGCTCACTGCAGCCTTGACTCCCAGGCTCAAGCGATCCTCTTACCTCAGCCTCCCTAGTAGCTGGGACTACAGAGGTACACTATCACACCTGGCTAATTTTTGTATTTTTTTTGTGGAGACGGGGTTTTGCCATGTTTCCCAGGCTAGTCTTGAACTTCTGGGCTTAAGTGATCCTCCGACCTCACCCTCCTGAGTAGCGGGTACTACAGATGTGAGCCACCACACTCGAAACAGTGAAGTTTTGATACCAGGCGTTACCATCTTCCCATCTATGCATTTCGCCCTTTCTCAGGTACTTTCACAGCAACCTTGTTATCTCTGTTTGACAGATGATATTATGAGGCTCTTTGAGATTATGTGACAAAGTTGGCTTTTTTACCAGTTGCAGAGTTGGGGCTAAAGCCCATGATTTAAAACAAGAAAATCATTCGTTTTCCCGTGGCGTAAGATGTGACCCTTTGGTGGATGTGAGCCATCTTGTTTGCCTTTTCCACCCGTCTTTCAGGAACCTCGGAGTTTTGGCTCCTGTATAATCCCAGTGGCATCTTTGTTTTCAATTCACTTTATGGCTGGATTCCACTCTATCCTGTTTCCGCCCCTGGTGGGCCGCCTCGCCTTCCATCTGGATGCCTGCCTGCTGGTGGAAAAGGGAGCGGAGATGACATGGCCCCACAGGGCTTTCATTCTTTGTCATGCATAAGTAAAAGGAGAGAAACTTGAAGAAAATATGTGAGACAATCTTCCCAGTGTTTACTCAAGCGCTGTGTGGAATGCAGACTTAACAGTGATCACAACGGATTGGCGTGTAATTTGGATAAAGACTTGCATTTTGCCAAGAAGAGTGTGTACTCAGAATTCTTAGTGTTAGGATTGAAACCATTTTTTCAGCATAAACTATAACATTTTATTATCCTCAGTTTCCCTCAGCAGCATGGATTCCTTCCTGCAGAGGAGCAGCGACACAGGAAGTTTAGATTATGGCACGAATGCCGTAGAGTGCTGCTAAAATACTCACGTCGGTGAGAAAAGGGTTTCGTCAATATGTGATAGAATTGGAACTTGAGCCCTGATTTTCTTATTTCAGATTGGCTGTTACTCTTAACAGATTGTAATCCCTTTTAGCAGAAAAACAGAATCTGGAGGTGTCACTGTATATTTAAAATTAAAGTCAGAAAGGGATTTCAAATGCTAGGTGTATATATTTCTCAGCTAAGATCAGCTCTTGTCATTTATTGGTGTTTTCCTGGAAAGGACTAAGCAACAGATCGGGGCAGGGGTAGGGAAGAAGGTGGGGAGCAGCAGACAGAGGGTGGAGTGCCTGCCACGCAGCAGGTGAGGCAAGCGGCAGCGGAAAGCGTGAAGGTGCTGGGTCTGCCTTGGGCGGGGAGGGGAGTCTTCCTTAGAAATGACGCCTCTGCTTGTGTTGTGTGATATGGGAGCAAAAGGTCTGGACCTGTGCAGTCTTGGTTGTTCGGGTTGTTGGTTCCTTCCTTACGTCTTGTCCGCTCGGCCCCCGCGGGGTAGGTGCTGAGGCTGCAGGAGCGCCGCGCTGTTGTGCCACAGCTTCCAGGTCAGCAGACTGACTTCTGTGGATGAGCATGTCCAGCCCCGGGCAGGGTCTTTAATCTCTTGAGTCTCGGTGTCCTCCTCTGTGAAATCACAGTTGACATGCTGACATCTGAGTGTTATTTTCTGAACGAGAGAAAATGTGTATCAAGCATCCCAGGACAGTGGCTGACACCTTGTAGGCGAGTGGTCAGTACAGGTTGAGCATCCTGAATCTGGAAATTTGAAATGGTCCAATGAACATATCCTTTGAGCATCATGTCAGTGCTAAAAAAAAGTTTTAGATTTTGGAGCATTCTGGATTTTGGATTTTTGGATTTGGGATGCTTAAGCAGTAAGTACATAATGCAAATATTCCAAAATCCCCCCTTCCCCCCAAAAAAATCAAAATCAGAAACATTTCTGGTCCCAAGCGTTTTGGAAAAGAGATCCTCAACCTGTAGTAATAACAGTAATAATTATTACTATATTTATAACATATCATTTTACAAACAATTATTTATTTACTTGAGATAGCATCTCACTCTGTCACCCAGGCTGGAGTGCAATGGCATGATCATGGCTCACTACAGCCTCAACCTCCCGGATTTGAGCAATCCTCCCACCTCAGCCTCCCTAGCAGCTGGGACTATAGGTGTGCACCGTCATGCCTGGCTAATTTTTGTATTTTTTTTTGTAAAGATGGGATTTTTGCCATGTTGCCCAGGCTGGTCTTGAACTCCTGGCTTCAAGCAATCCTCCTACCATGGCTATTATTATTATTATTGGAAAGATAATTCTCTGTGAATTCTTTTTTGTTTAAAGAATTTGCTTTTCCTTAAAGTAGCAAAGACAGATATCAATGGGCTTTCCTTTCTAAAAGATGGGAATTAAAGTTACGGCCAGTACTATAAGCCCACAAGCCTAGGTTATATTACCGTGCTGTTGTGTAAGTACTAGTTTTCTCTAATGCCAGATGGAGACCTTACAGCAGAAATTTACAATACCTGAAGGTAGATAAGATTTTCTGAACTAACAGGTTTGGGAGGTTTTACTTAAGTATTAATTTGAGGGAGAAATATTTTAGTGAATTTGAGAGTTACCTAGTCACTGGCACAGTGCCGGTTCTGTCTTATTTCTAGGGCACAGCAGGGGTGAAGATCAGTCCTTCTCTAAGGAAGGTAGTTTCTCATACTTCTTTTTAAGTGTCAAAAGATGCCATGGTAGTTAGAATTTGGACCCTTGTTTTCTTTTTTTTCGAGACGGAGTCTTGCTCTGTTACCCAGGCTGGAGTGCAGCGCAGCAATGTTGACTCACTGCAACCTCCACCTCCCAGGTTCAAGCAATTCTCTTGCCTCAGCCTCCTGAGTAGCTGGGATTACAGGAGCCCTGCCACCACGCCCAGCTAATTTTTGTATTTTTAGTAGAGACAGGATTTCATCATGTTGGCCAGGCTGGTCTCGAACTCTTGACCTCGTGATCTGCCCACCTAGGTCTCCCAAAGTGCTGGGATTACAGGCGTGAGCCACCGCGCCCGGCCCAAGGATCCTTGTTGCCGTAGCTTGTGTTTTGTGAGTGGCAGCCCAGGAAACAGTGGGGCCAGATGCAAGCCGTGTTAGGGGCATGTGCACGAACTGAGTCTCTCCTGATAGTGGAGGAGAGTTGAGTGACTCCACAGTGGTGTGTGGGGCTGCCACTCAATTGTACATTTGAGGGACTTGCTCTGCCCAGAGATTCACATGTCCTTTATCCTTTGAGAAGACACAGGGTAGGCTGCCAATGGAATTTTGGAAGAGGTAAAGTTGGCTTTGTTGTCTGTGGACCTGTAACTTTATAAGAATGCTGGAATTGGACTCTCAGAGCTGGGGTGGGCCCTGGAGGTTGTTCTGACACGATACCCTTGTTTTAGGTGAGGGAATGGGGACGTGGAGTCTTGGCAAGGTTGCAGAGGTGCAGGAACAAGCCGGCCTTGGATGTGAGTGGCTGTGCGCCTGCGTCTTCCTCCCTTCGCCAGACTCTCTTACTTCCTGCCTGGCTTCTGCTTCCCCGTGGCCCCTGTGGGAAACCTGCCTTCCCTGCTGTGTACTTTTTAGAATTCTGTTAATTGTGCTTTCAGTGAGTTCTTATATATTGGAAAGTATTGGAAAGACTTGATCCTCTGAAAGCAGTGGCGGTGACAGTTTGCTCATCTTTTCGCCCCTTCTCCTGTTTGACTTTAACAAGCCTGATGTGTCTGAAACCCCTGTGGTCGATTTCAAGGATAAGTGGTATTTGAGAGTGGAGCGACTCTTTAGCAGTATTATTTTCTGAGGGGGTATTATTTCAAAATGAAAGTGGTTTTATTTTTTAAAATGATTTTAAAAATGTCATCCTAGGCAGAAAAGGCAAGCGTTCCAGATTGCATATAGAAATTCCTAGAAAGAGCAACCACTAGGAGCACTCTTGGTGAAGGACCTTCTGCCTTTGTGCGTATGTAAGCACAGACGCTCACCTCTTATGTAGAGAGGTCATAGTACACCTGTGTTCTTTCATTCAGCAGTATCTCTTAGAGGTTAATAAAGTCAATGGCCATACACATGCGCTGGCCTTTTAAATGTCTATCTGGATGTAGCAGTACATCTAAGCATTCTTCTCTTGAACATTTAGATTGTTTTTAGATTTTACTAAACAAACTTTTTTTTTTTAAGGGCTTTTTTTTAATGTGATGTTTCTTTTTTTTTTAATACTTTAAGTTCTAGGGTACATGTGCACAATGTGCAGGTTTGTTACATATGTATACTTGTGCCATGTTGGTGTGCTGCACCCATCAACTCGTCAGCACCCATCAACTCGTCATTTACATCGGGTATAACTCCCAATGCCATCCCTCTCCCCCTCCCCTTCCCCATAATAGGCCCCGGTGTGTGATGTTCCCCTTCCCGAGTCCAAATGATCTCATTGTTCAGTTCCCACCTATGAGTGAGAACATACGGTGTTTGGTTTTCTGTTCTTGTGATAGTTTGCTGAGAATGATGGTTTCCAGCTGCATCCATGTCCCTACAAAGGACACAAACTCATCCTTTTTTATGGCTGCATAGTATTCCATGGTGTATACGTGCCACATTTTCTTAATCCAGTCACTGATGGACATTTGGGTTGATTCCAAGTCTTTGCTATTGTGAATAGTGCTGCAATAAACATACGTGTGCGTGTGTCTTTATAGCAGCATGATTTATAATCCTTTGGGTATATACCCAGTAATGGGATGGCTGGGTCATATGGTATTTCTAGTTCTAGATCCTTGAGGAATCACCATACTGTTTTCTACAATGGTTGAACCAGTTTACAATCCCACCAACAGTGTAAAAGTGTTCCTATTTCTCCACATCCTCCCCAGCACCTGTTGTTTCCTGACTTTTTAATGATTGCCATTCTAACTGGTGTGAGATGGTATCTCATTGTGGTTTTGATTTGCATTTCTCTGATGGCCAGTGATGACGAGCATTTTTTCATGTATCTGTTGGCCAACAAACTTCTATTGAACATCCTTATGTGGTTTTTTTCTCATGTGACCAATTGACTCTTTTGACATACGTTTCTAGAAGTGGAGTTATCGGATCTACTCAAAAGGCTGTGCCAAGTACATGACCCCCAATAGGGTTTGAAAGTGTCTACTCAGAACCCCATCGATTCAGAGAGTAAGTTCCTTGGGGCACTGAGGAAAGGAGTCTGACCTGTACTAGTTCACAAACGTTTGTTTGATTCAGCTATTTGTCATGCTTTTCCAGGACATGAGTGGTTTGATTGTTTGCCCATGCTAAAAGGAAGTTGGAATACGTGGCGTCTCAGGAATAAAAGATACTCAGTGAATCAAGCAGCTCTTTTCCAAAAGCAGCCAGCAGAGATTTTAACTTGGACGTGGACTCCTGTACAGACCTTGCCTGGTGCTGGGCCCCATGTGTCAGGTTCTGTTGCCTCTGTAGGAAGATATGAAGGACCTGGAGATGGTCCAGCCTAACGCCACACTATGATGACAGTTTGGGAAGCCAGCCTTCTGATAGGAGTGCAAAGGAATTGGAGTTCTTTAGCCTCGGGAACAAGGACTGGGAGCGGGAGGGAGGTAACTGTCTGTAAGTCCCTGAAGAAATGTTGTGCAGATGGTCTGGAGTGAGTTCTCTTCTTCATCTGGTGAGAGGAAGGAGTGGGTTGAGTCTGCAGTGGGTGATTAGTCATTCACAAAGGACTTCTTGGCTTCAGAGATGAGTTACATGGAAAGCGATGGAGTTGCACTTTCTGGAGAGTTTACGTTAAAAAAACACAACAGCCCCATACTTTCAATAGAACCTTGTTCTACTTGGAACTGTAACTGAGTAGATTTCAATTTGGGGCCTCTGCTCTGTTCCATTCCTTGTGACATACCTCTTCCCAGCTTGTTTACAGAATCTAGGTAGTGGGAAATTGTTGCATGCTGTTCATACGAAAAAGGGGGAGAGAGAGAATATGAATATTAAAAAGGTCTCTAACAGACAGACCTGGTGTTTGAAAACTCCAGCAGGCAGTTACTAGTGTCTGAGCAGATTTAGATTCTGAGCCGCAACGTCTGTATCTGTAAAATATAGTGTGATAGAATGCGTTGCCTGAAGGATTCCTGCATGGATAGATTGACGTTCCTGTGGCCATTGCAGAAGTGTCTAGCACAGTGCTGGGCAGATCGCAGATGCTGGGCGAATGCTGGCTTTCCTGCCATTCAGCCGCCTCTGTTGGCAGAAGAACCAGTGAGAGACACACCAACAAGTCCTGTAGATGGTCTTAGGAGGGAGAGGCCGGAGTGGTTCAGAGCCGTCAGGAACATTTAAGAAAAGAGGGGACCCGAGCAGAGTCCTAAAGGCCAGGTGGGATGTAGGTTGTCCCGAGGCATGGAGTGAGCCCCCAGCTTGTCCATATTCTAAGGCTGTGGCTTCACAACCAGAGAGTGTTTCAGTCTCTGAGTTTGTTAAAAAATTGTGATGGGCCAGGCACGGTGGCTCACGCCTGTAATCCCGGTACTTTGGGAGACTGAGGCAGACAGATCACGAGGTCAGGAGTTCAAGACCATCCTGGCTAACACTGTGAAACCCCGTCTCTACTAAAAATACAAAACTTAGTCGGGCGTGGTGGCGGGCGCCTGTAGTCCCAGCTACTCGGGAGGCTGAGGCAGGAGAATGGTGTGAACCCGGGAGGTGGAGCTTGCAGTGAGCCGAGATCGTGCCACTGCACTCCAGCCTGGGTGACAGAGCGAGACTCCAACTCAAAAAAAAAAAGAAAAAAAAAAGAAAAAAAAGTGACATGATTGGGTTTTAATAAGGAGTAGATTCCGTCTCTGGAGAATAACTTCTACTTTGTTTTAGAGAGTGGCTCCCAGGTGACTTTTTTTTTTTTTTGAAGTTTTCCTAGCACACAGTAGGGATATAGTGAGAATGTGGGCAGGCCTCACTCATGCACTCAGCCAGTGTGGCTCACCAGCTCACTCTGTGATGAGTGCTGGGTGCACCTGAGCATCTGTGTCCCAGGAGCCCACCGCCTGTGGCAGGGCCATGGAGTCCCAGAGTCTGCGTCTGAGGCCTGCGAGGGTTGGTGTGTGTGGAGTGTGTGGGGATAAAGGGGAATGCAGACACTGTCTCAGACCTCTGGGGCAGCTGCATCTGAACAGGCCCAGTCCTACGTGGGGGAAGGGGAATTCCGTGTCGTGGACACTCCAGTGAGACTGCTGCGCACGCTGAACCCGGAGATTTGGTGTGAACCGGACGGCATGTGGCCGGGGCTGGGGCATGAATGCACGCAGGAAAGTAAGAGAGACACATCAGGACCGGCCTTACAAGCCTCTTCGTAGGACGAGGTTCTCTTTTGCCGAAGACTTTACAAAGGAAAGAGGAAAAGACTGGCCACGTTCATTAATTGGAAATCCAGAAGTTCCTTCTGTCACGCTAATTTCTGTGTCGCTTTTCCTTTCTTCCTCAGCCTCCTGACAGTGGGCCTCCACCATTGCCAACGTCCTCCCTCCCAGAAGGTTATTATGAGGAAGCTGTGCCGCTGAGCCCCGGAAAAGCTCCGGAATACATCACATCAAGTGAGTGGCCAGCCCTGCCCAGCACGCTGCCTTTGTGATTGGCAGGACTGTTGCAGAGCCTGTCCCCTTTCTGGGTAGGAAGGGGAACAGGGCATTATAAACCACCATGGGCCAAGTACTTTTTGAACCCAGAGATTGTCAGTACAGGAAAGGTTTTGAGAAGGACACAGAGACTAAGGAAGGACACTCACATACAAGCCTCTGTTCCAATTGCTGTCTTCCTTGTGACTCAAAGGTAGTGAACGCTTATTGCTCTGGCAACAGGCATCATCTTTGCAGAAGAGAAATGGCAATTTGTGGTATATTTTTTGGTGTGTGCTACAGCCCCCACTTCCTTAGTCTTTGACCTTCTTGGGCTGCACCCATCCTGCCACAATTAGAGCAGTTTCCACCAGGCTGGCTATCGGGCTGGAAATAATTGGGTACAACACAAACAGGCATCTTGGTCATAGACTTTTGGTTTTTTCTTTTTTTGGGGTACAGATTCTATTAGATGATTTTTGCCTAAGCCCTGGTTCTCCTGGCCCCTGTTAGTGGCCTGTTGGTAGCACTCAGAAGTACCTGTTTGTTAGTACCCAGCTTCAAGTTCAGATGAAGCGTGACGTGCTGATGTTGAATCTCCGGAATTCATTTTTGAATTGGTGGCTCCGTGTCTCCTTTCAGTATCTGTCAGGCAGGGAGCTACCATCTCATAAGAAAGTTGAATACCTGAATGTATGTCAACTTTCGGAATCCAGCTTGCCTTTTAAAAACGAAAGGTAGGTAAGTGGAAAGTGACAGACTGATTGTACTCAGGAGGCTTCTGTGCGTGGTCTCCAGCCTTATCTGTCTCCCAAGGGAAATGCTCTCCTTTTCCCCAACGTTGTTATACTGTTACCCGCCACATAGAAACTTTGCATTTCAGATCTTTCTCTCCTCGGCAGTCTACGAGCGCAGCTATTCCACCAAAGCAGGATCTGTCTTGATGACTGGAAGGAGGTTGTTACAGGAGATTCCCCCGTTGGCATGCTTCTCTGAGTGTGGAGAAGGGCTGTGGAGAAGCCAGGCCAGCTGGACTGCGTGCGCCTGAGAGCGCCGGCTGCTCCTCCTCGCCTGTCTCCTTAGCTTCTGGAGCAGTCGAGGCATAGACTGGGCCGAGCGTCAATACATAGTTATTGTGCTCTGCATGAGAAGAGGGATAGTTCTGATAAGGCGGTCATGGATTTTTCGGTTTTGAGAATAATTTATCAACTCTTTAAGAAGACAGTAGCTTAATGAGAAAACAAATTAAATGTCTTGATACAACTCAGAACTTCACTGGGTTCCTTTCTTTGTAATGGCAGTGAGTAAAGACAAGTATGTTTTCTTCTTGAGGGTATTTTCTAGCATTTGGAACGTTTGTCTCTGGCCCTCCCCCTGCAGGGTACTTTCAAGGCTGGAAACAGGGATTGTTTGATTTTGGGGGCTGTTGGTCATTTTCATTCTGAGGAGCTGCACGTAGCTGGCGGATCACGGCCCCTTCAGGGGTGCTGTTCCTCAGCCGCTGAGTCCGGAAGAAGAGGGGACCGGGGAACTCAGGCCTGGGGAATGAGGAGACAGCAGTGATGGCGCACAGTGGCTTCTCCAATCACACGTCTGCCGTGGGACGCTCAGTTGATGGCCCCAGGACACAGCCGCCCCTCCCTTGCAGAGCAACAGCCAGGGGTTGACTTGTCAGCTCAGTTCAGGATCGTACGGCCCTCGGTTAGATATGAACTTTGAGATGGTTTTGTCGAACCTATGTGGGTTGTGGTCTCATCGGAGAAGCCAATCCGTTTCAAATGTCACGGAGGGAGGAGTGTATTGAAGGAAAGAGGCCGTGTGCAGCTGTGAGAACTTCTTCCTTGGAAGAAGCACAGGCAGTTTCTGCTGTGTCTGGTCAGGCTGGCAGCTGGGAAGAAAGCTGGATGAGGATTGGGGAAGAGGAGGGACAGACAGACGGGAGCCTGCGTCTCTCCTGATGGCACGGGTGACTGGCAACAGCCCACGTGAGCTGCAGCAGTCCCTGTCCCCGTGCCAACCTGCAGAATCTGGGGCCACTGCTTCCCTCTGCCCTCCACATCATTCCCAGATTTCTCTCAGGGCCACCCTAGCCCAGAATCATCTAAGAAAGGGAATTTTGGGAAGTGTGATTCCAGCCTTGCTAGGTTGATACAGTAGAAAACCACCACAGTTTATCTTTGGTCAGCTTGGTACCCATGCATACCTCTTTTAGCCACATTGAATTTCCAAGTAGAGACGAGCAGCGCATGCTTGAGCCTAACATAATTCACCATCACCCAGGTGACAGAAAATCCCCAACTCCCCACAGAGGAGACAGAGCCCCTTTGTCCAACATTTGGATGACATCCATTCTCTTCTAGAGCCTGTAAACCAGATTCCAAGATATTAATACAAGGTTGACTCCTGTTAGCGCTTCTTATGTGAGATGGTAGGGGCCTGGGAGAAGGAGGAAGAATAATTCATTTCTGTGTACACAGTTATATTCTTATGAAAACAAGGAAGAAAAGCCTAGAACAGGTTAAGTCTCCACACCTGGTCAGTGTTCATGGCTAGAATTGACCACTTCCTTCTACTGCCCCTTTCATATTCCCGCTGCCCTCAGCAAACCTCTTGGTTGGTCATGGTTTTTTTCTTGGTGGGTGATCTGACTTCCTTTCCTGAAAGGTCTGGACCTTCAGTAGCACTTCTGTATTGGATGGTCATGACTTTTCATTAACTTTAATCAGAGGGTGTGAGAACACAGAGGGGGCACTCAGGGGGTCTTCCAGGTCCCATGCATGTTCTTCCTTACTCCCACGGTGGGGTAATCCCACTGTGGGGTAACGGCTCCTCACGGTTGGGGTCCGTCACCTCAGCCACTGCCGGAGTCGCTTCTTTGCCTGTTGCTGACATGAGGAGCCCAGTGTGGCCAGGTAGCAGCTTCTGCTTCCAGTTTAATGGAACCATTGCCCTGTCTTGCCCTTAGACCAGTGCAGTCCAGCATTTTAGGGAAGGAAAGCAAACATTTTGTTAGTGGGTCACTGGGGGTGATAGGGAGAGGAGGCTCCTCGCGTTTCACCCCTCGATTCTTGGGCTGTGAATCTGGGCTGTGGGAGAAACAGTACCACCAAGTCAAAACCTATAGTGCCAGAAGATACTCTGAAGTCTGTTGCCCCCAAGCCCACAAGGTGTCACCAATTGGTTGGCACTCTAACTGGATATTAAAAATATATGTATTTTGACCTATTGGGCAAGCGACTTCAGGGTGCTGGAGACTGTGGCAAGATCAGTCAGTTTCCTGAGTACAGAGCCATTGTCGTGTACTTCGTTTGCTGTAAATGAGTTCCCTGGTCAGAAGCAATGGTGTGGGGATCCCATCGTGGAGAACAGGACATTCCCTAAGGCCCTGTGGACCCAGAAGGCAAATTTATTTTAATGATCTCTTCATGATGGCAGTGGACCAGTGATAACAACCTGCCATGAGGTGCCAGCCGATATCCCAGGGATGGTGTCAGGGCATGAGGGTGAGGTGGGGAGGTTGATGTTGGCATCTGCTGTTGGCAGGGAGGATACTCGGAAGTCCCTGGAGTCGGATTAATTTCCAGGAGTGAAGTCCATGTTGCTGAGTTCATGCATAACCTCTATTCCTGCCATCATGTCCACATGGACATGAGCCCATTTGGATAAGAAGACTGGGGAATGAGGCTGACCGATGTAGAAACAGTGGGTGGTGGTATTTACCCGAGTATGGAGAATGAGGCTGACCGATGTAGATACAGTGGGTGATGGTATTCACCTGAGTATGGAGAATGAGGCTGACTGATGTAGAAACAGTGGGTGATGGTATTCACCTGAGTATGGAGAATGAGGCTGACCGATGTAGATACAGTAGGTGGTGGTATTTACCCGAGTATGGAGAATGAGGCTGACTGATGTAGAAACAGTGGGTGGTGGTATTTACCCGAGTATGGGGAATGAGGCTGACTGATGTAGAAACAGTGGGTGGTGGTATTTACCCGAGTATGGGGAATGAGGCTGACTGATGTAGAAACAGTGGGTGATGGTATTTACCCGAGTATGGGGAATGAGGCTGACCGATGTAGATACAGTGGGTGGTGGTATTTACCTGAGTATCAAGATCCTCTTCTGCTGAGGTCTGTTTACATCATGTGCCCATTTGTGAAGGTCTGTTGACAGCATCTTCTGCAGACCAATTGTTTGTTACCTGTTTTTTAGTCATGTTTCTCTCCATTGTCAGTCATCCAACTAAACCATTGGGCAGCGTTCGTGAATGGTTGTTGAGGGAGGAGGCAGCTCTCAGGACTAAGGGCTCCTTGCTCGCTGGCGTCTTCTGGCGTGGATGGAGCCTGCTCTCACACACCGGCTTTGATTTGAGGCTGGAGTGCCCCTTCATGGGTCAGACAGCCTGTGGGCCATGCAGGGCGGCTTAGGTTTCCTCTTCTCTTGGTGCCCCATGGTGAAGCCTGACGTCTCTGCCAGGGCTTCGCTAGCCGAAAGTAGTTCCTCAGAACTAAGGTGGTTCTCTGTAAAGGATGGTGTAGCCGTGCTCCAAACGCCCAGAGGTCCACACTCACCTCCGCTGGGTGAGCCTGCCAGAGTGTCCATTACCAGCCTGCGGAGCGGTTAGGGTTCATCAGAAAGGCAGAACCATTACAATGTGGATAGAAGACTTATTCTAGATGAGCCTTGCACACTTGCAGAAGCTGTTGAAGTCTGTGGGTGACTGTGGCCTGAGCACCTGGTAGGACCCACCCTCTGGAAGGAAAGCTGGCCGTGAAGCACAGGAGGTCAAGGGTAAATGGAAACCCATGGGTCAAACTGCAACTCATCTATGAGTTCCTCCAGACTCAGTGACACGAGTGACCCACACAAGATGCAGGTACCCTTGGCTCTGGAGTTGTCCAAATCACCGAAGCAGGAGAGCCTGCAGCAAGCAGCGGGGGGACCTGAGCCCATGGCTGCCCCACACCAGCAGGGTGTGCAGCGTACCAGAGCTTCCGCAGGGCCTGGCGCCCTGTGCTGGCCTCAGAGATGGGCCTACTTGTTTCCTTCTTTCCTCCCAGGTCCCTCACAGCTTCTCTTGAGGCCAACCCTACCCCAGACCATACAGAGCAATGGAAGTGGCGTTCCAGTTAGCTACGCTGACATAGCATAAACTCACTACAACACTCGTTGGGTGTTTTGGTTTCAGATGTAGATTTCAGTTTTATTTTCAGCTTTCTGATTCCTCTGTTTTGCCCTCTTCCCTCTCCCTCCTCCAGGGGGATTGGTTGAAATGGCATGTCTGATGTTTTGGGGTGTGTGTGTGTGTGTGTGTGTGTGTGTATGTGTGTGAAATACATTGTGTAATGCCGCTGGTTTTTGGAGATGAGCACCCACTTCCTCAGGCCCCGATGTTGGATGGGCATGTGCACAAGTACGTGACACCTGCTTCTGGAGTTTTGGGTTCACAGGGAGCTATCCTGTGTCCCTCATTTTATCCTCACAATAACTCTCAGAGAGACAAGATTATCTTAAAGACACTGAGTTTCATATAAGTTAAATGACTTACTCTATTCCTCTAGAGTGAGATCTTGGACTTAGACTGGCCATTATCAAACATAAGTCAGATCTCTGCTCTATTCACAGCCTTCTCGTGGCTTCCCATCCCACTCAAAAGTTAAAGCCAGAGTTCTTCTAAGGGCTTCTCTCCTCATCCCTTTACCTACCACCCCTGCTCACTGCCCTCCACCGCCAACCCCAGCCCCTTTTATACCGTCCCAGCAGCATGAAAGAGCAGAACATCTGTAATGCAGAAGGATAGTCATTGTTCAAAACTTCGTGGCCCTTAAATAGCTCTTGTATTTTGATCCTGTAAGAATCTCAAGTAGAAAAGTGTTTAATGATATTGCCAAAGTGAGGATGTGGGATGGAGAACTTTTCTCTGCACTCCAAATGCCTTACCTTCCACAGAGTTGTGTGGGGCAGCTGGAAGGATCGAGGGGAAAGCCCTCTGTGAGTCTGAAAACGCTAGACACAGCTGCCAAGCACCGCCATCGTTCTCACGAAACGACATTGAGACCTGATGGAGCAGCTCCAGAAAGGAGCCGGACTTCAGCGTTGTGTTATTTGGACACATCCCTACTCTCCCATAGCCCGTTTGTCCTCTCTTTCCCCCTCACCCAAGTGTGAGAACAAAGAGGGCCAAGGCTTTTGTCTGCTTTGCATCTGGCAGGTAATATGTGCTCAATAAACACTTACTGATAGATGAAGGGCTGTGCTTTTTCCACTCCTTTCCTTTGTTCTGTTGATTTTTCTATGCTGAATTTCAATTCAAGTTTTTTTTTTTTTTTTTTTTTTTTAATTGTGAAACATCTAATATTGTGCTTGCTCAGCCTTGTGCCCAGAACTAGAACTCCAAGAGAAATGAGGGCCACAGCTCCTGCCCCAGAGGAGCCGTGTTTTCTGCCAGCCTCTCTCCGCTGCCTCTGAAAAGTGAGGTCAGAAACCAAGACAGAGGCCTGATGGGTCTCCTGCTTATGGCCTCAGCAAAACCAGTGCATTGAAACGAAAAGGCAGGGTCTCCATCCAGTCCCCTTGAGAACACCTGCTCATCACTTAACCTTTGTCTGTGGTTCGTGTGCCTTTTAAAGATAAATTCTTATGTAATTTGGGTGGAGAGAAGGCATGGCCCCTTAGAAAGCCGTGACACCCTAACCGCCTTCTCAGGGCACCGTTCCTGGCACTGATGTGCAGTGTGTATGGGATTGCCATTGCTTTTATGCAGGTTTTTTCTGGAATGAACATTTTATAGTTAAAAATAGTAGTTTACTGGAGTGTTCCTTAATTTCATCAGCACGACACTATGATAGCAATTCCTGCCCATGAAGCTAGTTTCTGGTGAAGAGTGTGGTGGTGCATTTGAGGTGTGAAGTTGACTAGATTAGGAGGACCTAGGGAACTGGTGAAGCATTATTTTTGGGTGGATCTGTGAGGTGTTTCCAGGGATCACTGGCGTGTGGGTCTGAGTGGCCCACACGGGGAAGACCAACCTCAGTGTGGACAGCACCGTCTGATAGGCTGGAGGCCCAGAGAGGACAGACACAGGAAAGCCGATGGGCCTCTCTTTTCCCTGAGCTGGGAGACATCTTTCTCCCTTGGACGTCAGAACTTCAGGCGTCCCGGCCTTGGGACCCCAGGACTTATACCAGCACCGCTGCCCTCCCCCACTTCCCCTCCTCCTGGATTCTCAGACCTTCATCTCAGACTGAGAGTTTCACCATCTGCCTCCCTGATGCTGAGGTTTTTGGACTCGGACTGAGCCATGCTACGAGCATCCTAGGGTCTCCAGCTGGTAGACGTCTTGTTATGGGATTTCTCAGTCTCTGTAATTACGTGAGCCATGCCCCCTAATAAATCACCTGCCTGCCTTCCTTCCTTCCTTCCTTCCTTCCTTCCTTCCTTCCTTCCCTCCCTCCCTCCCTCCCTCCCTCCCTCCCTCCCTCCCTCCCTTCTCTCCCTCGCTCCTTCCACCCACTCACCCATCACCTGTCCATCCATTCATAGATCCATCCATCTATCCACCTGAGCATCTGTCTATCCATCCATCTGTCTAATCTATCTATCTATCTCCTATGGCTTCTATTTCCCTGGAGAGTCCTGACTGCTTTCAACAGAGTTCACACGCTTCTGTTGTTGGCCCTTTGGTCTGCTGCCTTACTCTACACGAAGTGTAGACATCTGAATGGGATGGACCTGATGGTGTCTAATCAATGTCCCCTCTGAGTACCCCTGAAATAAGACCTTCCTGTTCATCTCTGTGAATACCTGTACCACTTACTACAAGACTAGAAGGCAATCAGGAATTCTTTTCCCTGCTCCCCATTTCTGAGTTTTTCATAATTTTTCACAAAGCGTTCATTACCTCTTAATGTAATCCAAAACCCCAGTCCCCCAGACGGTGAACTTCTCAAAGTCCTAGACTACAGCTCTGGCTGGTGGAGCTACCAAGCGATATCCTGAGTGAGAATCTCTTCTCTTGATTGGGTCATCGCTAAGCATACTTTCTGGAGAGTTCTCTTGATTGGGTCCTCGCTAAGCATACTTTCCAGAGAGTTCTCTTGACTGGTTCATCGCTAAGCATAGTTTCCGGAGAGTTCATTATCCTTTAGGCTCGGTGACTTCTGGCTGTTCCTTGTTTGCTGCTAAGTTGGCTGGTTTTTCTAAAAATCGGTCTGTTGTTTCTACACTTTTAGAAGAAGGCAAGACAATGAACTTAATTGTCTTTTTCATAGCTGTAGACCTCAACTCATTCCCAAGGATGAAAGGGCTGCTAGAACATAGTTTACTTTTTCCATTTAAAATCAGAAGGCCTGGGTTCACGTTTCAGTCCTGTCATTCACCAAGCCTGTGATCCTGGATGACTCTTGCAGTCTTTGAGCATTATTCTTCCTTTTCTCGGAGTAAGACTAATGTCTTATGTGCCCATCTCCAAGTGGCTGGGAGGTCCAGTGAGATGGTGGATGTGAGAAACCTTTGTAAATTTGGAGCAGGCCTGACTTTTCATGGCTTTATCCTGGCACCTGCTATGTAAATAGAGATCATTTTTAAAAAGTGCCTGGCATAGAGTAGAGCTCACAACATATTTGTCGAATGAGTGAAATAAAAGGTAGTTTTCCCATTTATAACTAATTGACTCATTAAATCTTTACTTCATTATTTACTGAACTTGATGTTCCAGCAAGTGGCCGAGCCCTGAGGGCTGTGTGGTCCTCCACGCCACGATGAGAATCTTTCTGAAATAAAGCTAGGATGATGTCCATGGCCCCTCCAGAACCCCTCAGTTTACGTTGGATCGTAGCACAGCACGCGATCTGCGGTCTGGCCTCTGCCCGTCTTCTCATTTCATGTTCCATCGTTTCCTTCCACATACCCTTGTTCTAGCCATGCTCGCTGTTTTAAAAACCCTGTTGTTGTAAAATCCATTTACCAGAAAGTGTATAAAATATGAGTATATGGTCAATGATTTATCATAAAGAAGCCATGTGTGTAACCACCATACACGTCAGGGGTAGAACCCCGTCAGCCCCAGAAGCCCCCTGCCCCTTCCTAGCACAGCCAAGGGTAACCATGGTAACCATGGACTTTGCTCTGTGGCCTCGCTCACGTCCTGTCCAGAAGCTGAGAGGGACCCACTGTGCCTTGGCAGCATCTAATGCTTGTCAGTGCCTTTGCTCATTGCGTTTCTCCTCAGACCTTTTCCTCTGGTTGGCAACAGCTTGTCTTGAGGCCTGGCTCTAAAGTGACATCTTCTCTGCCTGTGCCCCTGCGTGTGCTGCCCCTCGTTCCCGGCTCCATGACAGCTTGCATTTTGCCCTAGACTGTAAAGATCTTGCCCCTCCACCCCCATCCAGCAGAGCTTTGGCAGCAGGGGGAGCGTTTTTCCCCCGGGCCCCCAGTATCCACTTGACATGTGGGACTTGAATGAAAATTGAAATGTGAGTAGCCACCTGTGGCTGCCGTGTGAAGCGGGGGTGCTGGGTGGGTGTAGGTGCTGATGGGTGTGTGGGGTGAGTTGGAGGGGGATGTGGAGCCAGTGAGAACGACCCACCTGTGGGCGGAGGGGTGATGTGAAGCAGGGGGAGAATCGGGGAAGAGACCTGTGACCCAGACCAGGACGTTCTGTTTGCCTCCAACCTTTGAGTCAGCCCTCACTGCGTCCCTCATGGCCTCTGAGCTGCTCCTGTCTCTTACCTCGTCCCTTCTTCAGCCCATTCCTATTGCTGTTGCCAAAGTTACCTCTTCAGTCTCCTTAGTTTTTGCTTAAAATCCTTCCTGGACTTAAAAAAAAAAAGAGTCTTGTTCTGTTGCCCAGGCTGGAGTGCAGTGGCAGGATCCAGCTCACTGCAACCTCGGACTCCTGGGCTCAGATGATCCTCCTGCCTCAGCCTCTTGAGTAGCTGGGACCACAGGCGGGCCCTGCCATGCCCGGCCAGCTTTTTACTCTTTATAGAGATGGAGTCTCGCTATGTTGCCCAGGCTTGGTCTTGAAATCCTGGGCTCAAGCAATCCGCCCGCCTTGGCCTCCTAAAGTGCTGGGATTACAGGTGTGAGCCACCACACCTGGCCTCCTGGATGACTTTTCATTGTGGAAAATTCAATTTAAACCTTAAATCTTTCCATTCCTCCCTGTTCGTATTGAATCTTTGCAAGGAAATTATAAAACAAACATGATTACTGAGTACAACTTAAACTCCAGTTTCCAGCAAGTAAAGATATGTGTTCTCTTCTGTGTAGACTCTGCCCTTTTTGGCACTTGTGCTGCATTGCACAGCCAGCCGCATTGGCCATTGTTTTCCTTATCTCTCATTCATTTATCATTTAGGTGTTCATCCCTGAAGTATGTTTTGAAAAAGAAACGTGTTCCAGATGATTCTGGGGCCTGAGGGGAATTCAGAGATGAATCGGATCCTGTCTCAGGGAGCTTATCACCCAGCACAGCTGAAAGTAACGAGAGGAAAGACGGTCGCTGGTATTTAGGAAGCACTTTTACTATGCCATTCACCCTACCGAGGGCTTTGCCAGTATATTTTAAATACATTTAACAGTGCTTCCTTCTACAGTTACTTGGGTACTTGCCCTGTACTTTGTTAGGTGCTGGGGAGATCACCTCCAACGAGATGGTCTCCTTTTCTTCAGGAGGCTTACAGCCTGCAGTGGGGGTCAGTGTTGAGGTGTGCTGCCATCTGCTCTGTGGTGGGCCATGTGGAGACTCAGACTCGGGGCTTCCACAGCAGAAGCTCGTCAGTCCTGGAGTCTAGGTTAGACCGCCAGCACGGTTCGGTTCTGGTGAGGCCTCTTCCTGGCTTTTAGATGGCTAAATTCTCACTGTGTCCTCACATGGTGGGGACAGAGGTCTCTCTCTCTTCTTATAAGACCACCAGACCTGTGGGATTAGGACCCCACCCTTAAGACCTCATTTAACTTTAGTAACCTCCTAAAAGCCCTATCTCTACATACAGTCATTGAGGTTAGAGCTGCAACACTTGAATTTCCGGGGGGACACAGGTCAGTCCATAGCACCCAGCTTTGGTGATTCAGGGAGGGTTTGCTGGAGGAGGTATCAGGAAGTTAAACCCCGAAAGATGAGAGCACTTACCAGGCAAGGGCAGGAGGGCAAGTGGATGGACAGGAAGCTTGCTAGGGGGCGTGGCACATGCAGAGACCCTGAGGTGACGGAGGGGCGATATGTTTGGGAAACTGTCAGTCACAGCAGTATACATGCCAGTGTGTCACGGAGTGAGATGGGCATCATTAGAAGGACAGGCGTACATTTCTGTGAAAGTTCCCAGGATGCCCCAGAAGGGAGAGGTGGCCGTTGGTGGCATCTTGAGTGTCAGAGATGTTGTGCGTGTGGGGATGCCAGCAGGGAGAGGCAGATTGCAGCCTCAGGAGGACTGTGACATAAAGGTATGGACGCAGGAGGGCAAGGGACGTCCATGGGCAAGAGTTCCGTGTGGCGGAACACACTGCAGAATGAGGATGGCGCTCGTCCGGCAAGAATGTGGGGAGGAGTCTGTCAAGCCAGTGTCGCGTCAGCGTAGGGTCCGGTCCATATGAAACAGTCTAGAAACAGTTTTTATAAACACAGAATTTGTAGGCACTTCAACTTTTCGTTGAGTTTCCACTGCCCAAGTCTTAGCATTGTGGTTTTGTTATTACTGTTTTATCCCTTAAGGAGCAGAAGTCCCTTTTTCATTCAGTTACTTGGTGATTAAAAACATGATGCTGTGCTCTTGAGCCCAGGGGTAAACTTCAAGGTAAAAAAGTCCTTTTACCAGTGTATGTTTATTTTTTACAGATTATGATTCTGATGCGATGAGCAGCTCTTATGAATCGTATGATGAAGAGGAGGAGGATGGGAAGGGGAAGAAAACCCGGCACCAGTGGCCCTCCGAGGAGGCCTCCATGGACCTGGTCAAGGACGCCAAAATCTGCGCCTTCTTGTTGCGGAAGAAGCGGTTCGGCCAGTGGACCAAGTTGCTCTGCGTCATCAAAGACACCAAGCTGCTGGTAAGACATTTGGAATCACTTGCATTTTTGTAAGATTGCTACACTCAAAAGCCATGGAGTTTATATCCAGTCACCATTAACATCAACTGTGCAGGAAGGGCAGCACTCAGACCTCAGCCAGGTACCCTGAGCTCGCCGCAGTCCCACGCCGGGGGCTCCCACGCCGGGGGCCCCCACGCACTGTCAGGGAGCACCCACCCATGTTGTGTGTTCAAGGTTGCTGGTTTCCCAGCTCCAAAAGCAGCCAGCAGACAAAATCATTCCCATTCCCGGGCAGTGCCTGTGGTTTGCGTCTGTGGAAATGCACAAGATTTTAACTTGCCAGGAGTTGCAAGATGGATTTTCTCATTTGTAATGAGTCAGTGGATTCCTCAAAGCCAGCTCATAGAAGTGGGACGGGGAGCAGCCAGAAAGGAAATTCTTTTGGAAAGCTTGGGGCCAATTCTTTTTTTTTTAATCTGAGAGGCAGAACAGGAAGACAAGTAAGGAACAGAGAAGCAGGGAAGGGGAGAACCTGGACCTTGCTGTGGGGTTATTCTAGTGGAGGTCCCAGCAGGGAGGCTGCAGCCCAGGAGGACGCTGTGTGGCATCCCTCCCTCCTCCCTCCTCCCCACTCCCTCTCCACCTTGCCTTTTTGCCTCCTGCCTTTTTTTAGAAACCGTGGTTGGTTATTGGAATTATGAACTTTAAGAGTATGTTTTTGCCTTTTGTTCTTCCTTCAGATTAACCTTGGGGGAAACTTTGCTCAAGATTATATCATTAATTAGAAAACGAGAATTTATGTTTCTGTAGAGCACTCTAGTGGAACAGATAGTCCTTTTTTTTTTTTTTTTTTTTTTTTTTGGTAAATCCAGGCTTCGTCTTCAAATTGTGGGAATCTTTTTTTTTTTTTTTTTTAAACTAGGTTCCTAGGATATTATATATTTTTTAATGTTTTTGTTCAGTTTTTTAAACAGAGTACATATTTTTTCCACAAGTGTGGCCTGAATTTCTCCCAGATTTAGAATGTGCCAAAAATGATGCCATAGGGAATATTAAAAAATGAGAAAAAGAAGATTAATGTGGTCCTTATTTACAGTCTGATATAATGGCTACAAGATGTGGATATATTATATAAATGTTTTAGAAATGCATAATCAACTTTCATTTAAAAGAGAAGCTTCCAAATCCAGTGAGGGAAGCTTCGTGCTTGTGCGTAGGGATTAACGGTTTGGGGTTCTGAGTCCCTGGTCCCTCTCCCCTGCCTTCCTCTCCCTCATACCCTGACTTCTTCCCCCATCCCCTGCTTTGTCTTCTATTTGGGCTCCTACCAGCTTTCCCCTTCAAAACCAGGATGATAATACCTACGACTTAGAGTAGTTGTGAATATTTGAGAAGAAATTAGTGGACAAGCAGGTTAAAGCACTGTCTTTGGTCAAATGCAGAATCAAAGTTGTTTTTATGATGAAGCTTTTTTCCTTTCAAAAGTGACCTGTCATTCAGGGCCCAGATGACCCCCATCGGCATAAAAAATAATGAACAGTGATAAAAGCAAATGCTTTCCAAGTTTAAACAGCACAGAAAAGAAAAAGCCGTGTTCTTCCCCTAAACGTTCCCAGTCTGTCTTCCCACAAGTTACCGCCATTAACAGCTTTTTTTGTATCTCCTTCTGGAACTTGTTCCTTCTGTGCTCAGGTAGCTCTGGGGTGGGTACTGTGATGTACCCAGATTCCCGCTTCAGGACTGAAGGTCTCATTTCCTTGGCAGGACTGGTGAACCCACCTCGGGGACTGTCTGCATTGAAGAGGGGCCTAGAGACCAAGGCCAAGCTCCCTCCCCAGGGGTCTGCATTCAGTGTGTGTGTGTGGGAGGTACAGACCCAGACTCACTGGGCAGCTCTGATGGGGCCTTCCAGCCCCAGAGCTGTCATGGTGGTATCCATCCCTGAGGCCACTCAAACTGGGCATCTTTGCCCACCCCACTCCTCCCTCTCCTTGCTCCTGGTGTTGTCTTCAGGACGCCGGTTCATGAACCTCCTGCATGCTGCTGTCTGCTGTAGAGGCGGCTTCCCAGGAAATCCAGCCTGCTGGGACTGCCAGATTGCAGCTTGTCCTATTGCTTATAGCATATCTCTTGTGAGACGTTTAACTTAAGGAGGAATATGTTATAAAGTTCCCTTTCTGAAATAAGTGTTCGAGATGGTGGGCATGCTAATTACCCTAATCTGATCGCTAAACATTTTATGTATCAAAACGTCTCTCTGTACCCCATGGATACGTGCAGTTATTATGTGTCGATTACAAAGGTTTACACAATTCAAAATAAAAAAATAAAATTCCCTTTCCGATTCCTTCCATTGTACGATTAGTTGCCTTTCACCTTTCTTTTTATATGTACTCAAAATGCAAAAAATCTGAGGTTAGTTGAGGTATTTTTTTCTTCCTTTTCAGATCAGTTGAGTTTTTAAAAAGGAGATATATTTCTTATCTGTGTACTTCAAAGTACTGGATTTAGAACAGCAAAAGAGGAAGGCCAGGCACTGTGGCTCACCTGTAATCCCAGCACTTTGGGATGCTGAGGCAGGCGGATCATGAGGTTAGAAGTTTGAGACCAGCCTGGCCAATCTGCTGAAACCCTGTCTCTACTAAAAATACAAAAATTAGCCAGGTGTGGTGGCGCACGCCTGTAGTCCCAGTTACTCAGGAAGCTGAGGCAGGATAATTGCTTGAACCCCGGAGGCGGAGGTTGCAGTGAGCCAAGATTGTGCCACTGAACTCCAGTCTGGGCAACATAGTGAGACTCCGTCTCAACAAACAAACAAAAAAACAAAACACACACACACACGAAACAAACCAGGAAAGGACTCTAGAAATCCCTTCTGAAAATAGCTGTCTATTCATCATTCCTTCCTTCATCAGTGAATGTTTAGAGTCAAGATGCAGGCTCTGCACGTGCACAGTTGGGGCTGGAGTCCTGGTCTGTCGCTTTTCAGGTTGCCTGACTCTTCAGGCAGGTGACTTAACCAGCTGCACCCGGTTTCATAATCTGCAGAATGAGCCACCGTGCCGACTGAGGTGCTTGAAATGCCTCATATGATGTTGAAACTCAGCACTTGGTAGCAGATGTTATTGTTGCTGATGATTTAATAAAATAATAATAACAATAACTGCAAAACACGTTTTGCAAATGAGGAAACAGAAGTTTAAGAAACTCCCTGGGCCAGGCATGGTGGCTCACACCTGTAATCCCAGCACTTTGGGAGGCTGAGGCAGGTGGGTGGATCACGAGGTCAGGAGATCGAGACCATTCTGGCTAACACGGTGAAACCCTGTTTCTACTAAAAATACAAAAAATTAGCCGGGCATGGTGGCGTCGCCTGTAGTCCCAGCTACTCGGGAGGCTGAGGCAGGAGAATGGTGTGAACCCAGGAGGCGGAGCTTGCAGTGAGCCGAGATTGTGCCACTGCACTCCAGGACCCAGATCTGCCCTCTTGGACTGTTAGGAGGTATGCTTTGGCCCCAAGTAGTACAGGTAAACAAACGGGGGTAGGGAAAGCTTTGGGCAAGGATTTGATTTTCAGTTTTACAGATAAAGATTAAGCAAGACCCATTTAAGTCTCAGTTCTAATCTTACCAATCAAAATCTTTAGAGTGAATGTCCGTTGTGTAGATAGATCAGCTTTGTATACTATGTATTGATGTTATCCTCTTACTAAAATAATTTAAGTCTTTCAGAAAGAAGATGAGATAGGCAGATACCAAGCAATATCAGTTATTAAATAAAGTACCCGAATGATTACATTATCTCTCATTAGGGCTGTGGAGTTGCAACAAATCTAATAGTATATTTTATATATTATTCACATAAATATAAATGTATTCTACATATACATTTAAATAAACATGTTAAATATAGATTTATGTGTGCATGTTGGGTGTTTTGTTTTGTTTTGTTTTGTTTGTTTGAGACAGTCTCTCTCTGTCACCCAGGCTGGAGTGCAGTGGTGCCATTATGGCTCACTACAGCCTCAGGCTCCCAGGCTCAAGGGATCCTCCTGCCTCAGCCTCTCAAGCAGCTGGGAGTACAGGACCGCGCCACCATGCCTGGCTGATTTTTTGTGGTTTTGGTATAGATGGGGTTTCTTCATGTGGCCTAGGCTGATCTCGAATCCCTGGACTCAAGTGATCCACCTGCCTCAGCCTCCCAAAGTGTTGGGATTACAGGCGTGAGCCATCGTGCCCAGCCTATGTTTTTAGTTATGTAAATACATTCCTGTAATTCAATGGAGAAGCTCCACTGGATCATAAATGTATCAGAGGAGGGACTTTTGGTGTTTGTTGAATCCAGCGTTAGATGCTCAGTAAGCTTTTGTGAGTCAGTGAATGGGTGTGCTTCTTCACACTTGGAGGCGAAGTGTTGGTGAAGAGCACTGTGTGTGTGAACCTGCTCATCTGCAGATTCAGACCTTACGATGCCATGCCCACACTTACGTTTTCATGATGCTAGAGTTTCTTCAGCGTTTCTGTTTGAACTCCCTTGTAATATCAGTTGATTTGTTGTGTTGAATGCAGTGCTATAAAAGTTCCAAGGACCAGCAGCCTCAGATGGAACTGCCGCTGCAAGGCTGCAATATTACGTACATCCCGAAAGACAGCAAAAAGAAGAAGCACGAGCTGAAGATAACTCAGCAGGGCACGGACCCGCTGGTGCTTGCCGTCCAGAGCAAGGAGCAGGCCGAGCAGTGGCTGAAGGTAGGTTGTCTGCTGTGTTTCGCAGCCATTTCAGTACCACCTGCCTTTCTGAGATCCATTTTAATTATAATTTTTATTTTGTTCAAGCATAGGCAAGATGGATTAACTCAAAGAGTTTCATCTTTAATAGCTAAATATTCGGATGATGTGGAGGTTAATCAGAAACCCGTGTCACTTTCACTCTTATATTTAAAAGGCAGCTTGTCTCTGTAGGCTGCTTCTACGACTTTCTCTTTTACTTTTATTTTCTACAGCGTCACTTTATTGTGTCTGCATATGGATTCTTTTAAAATTTGATTCTGCTTGGGATTGGCTGGGCTTCTGAAATGTTGTGGATTGTTATCTTTCAAGTTTTGGGAAAAATTTTCAGCCATTTTCTTAAAATACAGCTTTTCCCCATTTCTCCTTCTTCCCTGAGAATACATTTAAATATATGTTAGACTTTCTCACTATATTTACTTCTATTCTCTTTTTGTATTTACCAACGTCTTTTCTTTGTTGAAACAAGGCTTGGCTCTGTTGCCCAGGCTGGAATGCAGTGGTATGATCTTGGATCACTACAACCTCTGCCTCCTGGGCTCAATCAATCCTCCCACCTCAGCCTCCTAAGTTAGGTTGGGTTACGTGCCACCATGCCTAGCTAATTTTTGTATCTTTTCTAGAGACAGCATTTCTGCATGTGGCCCAGGCTGGTCTCGAACTCATGAGCTCAAGCGATCCACTCACCTTGACCTCCCAAAGTGCTGGGATTACAAGCGTGAGCCATCGTGTCCAGCCCTACCATTCTTTTTTCTTCTTTAGCCTGGTTTATTTTTCTTGTTACTTTCCAGCCCATTATTTCTCTCTTTGGCTGCTTCTAATCTGCCATTAAATTTGTTCCTGTTCACTGGGTTCTTAATTTTGGTGATGGTAGTTGTCTTAGTCTATTTCGATTGCTCTGATGCATATGATAAACTGAGTTTATTTACATTATTTACATTACATTACAGAAATACATTATTTCATTATTACATTACATTACAGAAATACATTATTTACAACAAATGTATTTCTCACAGTTCTGGAGGCTGGGAAGTCCAAGATCAAGGGACCGTTCCATTCAGTGTCTGGTGAGGGCCTGCTTCCTGGTCCACAGATGGCACCTTCCATCTGTGTCCTCATGTGGTGGACGGGACAAGGCAGGTCTCTAGGGCCTCTTTTATAAGGGCACCAATCCCATTTGTGGGGGCTCTGCCCTCATGACCTATCACTTCCCAGAGGTTCTGCCTCGTAACACCATCCTCCTGAGGGTTAGGATTTCAGGATATGAATTTGGGGGAACACATTCCGTCCATGGCAGTAGTGTGCAGTCCTGGAATCTCTAATCTTTTTGGTTTTTTTTTTTTAGAGTTCGTTTTGGCTTTTATCTAGAATTTGTAGTTGTTTCTTCTTCAAGCCAGAAATACTATTTGTGCAGTTTTAAATTTCTTTTAGAAACGTTGACTTTTGTCTTCATGAATGTCATCATCATGGTGGTTTGACAGTGGTTGTGGTGGAGTTTGAACCTGGTTCTGTTGTCTGTTGTGGTGTTCTTGTTCAGGTCATGTTTGTCATCCTTGTGCCAGGTTATCGCAAGTTCACGCTAGGCATTATATTAGGGGAAAAATTATTGAAATAATTTTTTTATAATAGCTTTATTGAGGTATAATTCACATACCGTAAATTCACCCTTTTCAAGTCCAATTCAGTGTTTTTTTTGGGTGTATTCCCTGAGTTATGCAGCCATCACTATAATCTAGATTCTGAATTTCATCGCTCCCAAAAGAACGTTGTACTGGCTGGGCGCAGCAGCTCATGCCTGTAATCCCAGCCCTTTGGGAGCCAAGGTGGGCCGATTGCTTGAGCCTGGGAGTTTGAGACCAGCCTAGACAACATGCAGAAACCCTGTCTCTACTAAAAGATACAGAAAATCAGCCGGGCGTGGTGGCATGTGCCTGTAGTCCCAGCTACTCGGGGGACTGAGGTGGGAGAATCACCTGAGCTTGGGAGGTTGTGGCTGCAGTGAGCTGTGACTACACCACTGTACTCCAGCCTGGGTGATAGGAGTGAGACCCTGTCTCAACAACAAAGAACGCTGTACCCATTAGCAGTCACTGCCCTTTTACCACCGCCCCTGTCCATCTTAGGCAGCCACTTACCTGCTTCCTGTGCTGCCTGTTGTCAGCATTTCACAGAAGTGGCTCTTACAGTGCATGGGCTTCTGCGCCTGGCTTCTTTCACTTAGTGTCGTGTTTTCAAGGTCCGTCCATGTGGAAGCAGATTTCAGTTCTTCCTTGCTCTTTATTGCTTCTTGGGTCATATGTAAGAAATGATTACTTGATTCAGGGTCCTGAAGGTTTACATGTATACTTTATTCTGTTTACATGTATACTTTATTCTGAAAAGTTTACAGCGTTAGCTCTTACGTTTAGACTTTTGATCCACTTGGATTTAATATTTTGCCTACAGTGTGAAGTAGGGGTCCAACTTCATTCTTTTTCATGTGCGTCCCCAGTTGTTCCTATGGAAATAACTTGATTCCTAGAACTCTGCTTTCCATTACCAAGGAGCATTTTCCGTTGCCTCGCCCACATGCTTGGGGGTGTTAGCACTCCAGAATCAGTTTATTCTAAATTCAGGGTTTGAGGTTTTCAGAGCCACCCAGGTAACTTTAAGGCAGCCTGCAGTCTATTCAAGAGCCACCCAGGTAACTTCAAGGCAGCCTGCGGCCCATTCAAAGGTAGGTTTATATTTCTTTCAGTTCACTCTTAACTCCAAGTTACATTCCGTTGGGGTCTCCATCCTGCTTGTGGGTGTTTCGCCAGGGACCCCGTCCGTCCTTGGCATGCCCTGGACCACAACTTGGATCTCTCTTCCCACTCTACCTTGCCCCTCAGCTGCCCCCTTGGGATGGCAAGGCAGCCCCAGCTACCAGGCTTCCCTTCTGAATTTCCATCTTCTTCTGGATTTCGGCCCAGGCATTGCTCACTATCAGGCATTTGGGTTGGTTCCACATTTTTGCAGTTGTGGATTGTGCTGTTATAAACGTGTGTGCAAGTGTATTTTTCATATAATGCCTTCTTTTACTCTGGGTAGATACCCAGTAGTGGGATTGCTGAATCGAATGGTGGTTCTACTTTTAGTTCTTTTAAGAAACCTCCAGGTCGGGTGCGGTGGCTCATGCCTGTAATCCCAGCACTTTGGGAGGCCGAGGCAGGCAGATCACAAAGTCAGGAGATCGAGACCATCCTGGCTAACATGGTGAAACCCTGTCTCTACTAAAAATACAAAAATTAGCCAGGTGTAGTGGCAGGTGCCTGTAGTCCCAGCTGCTTGGGTGACTGAGGCAGGAGAATCGCTTGAACCTGAGAGGAGGAGGTTGCAGTGAGCCAAGATTGCACCACTGCACTCTGGCCTGGGTGACAGGGGGAGACTCCATCTCAAAAAAAAAAAAAAAAAAAAAAAAAGACATCTCCACACTGTTTTCCATAGTAGTTGTACTAGTTTACATTCCCACCAGCAGTGTAGAAGTGTTCCCTGCTCACCGCATGTACACCAGCATCTATTATTTTTTGATTCTGGTCATTCTTGCAGGAGTAAGGTGGTATCACATTGTGGTTTTGATTTGCTTCCCTGATCATTAGTGATATTGAGCATTTTTTTGTATGTTTGTTGGCCATTTGTGTAACTTCTTCTGAGAATTGTCTGTTCATGTTTTTAGCCCACTTTTGATGGGATTGTTTGGTTTCTTCTTGCTAATTTGAGTTTGTTGTAGATTCTGGATATTGGTCCTTTATCGGATGTATCAATGGTGAAGATTTTCTCTCACTCTGTTGGTTTTCTGTTTACTCGGCTGACTGGTTTTGCCGTGGAAAAGCTCTTTAGTTTAATTAAGTCCCAGCTATTTATCTTTGTTTTTAATCGCATTTGCTTTTGGGTTCTTGGTCATGAAGTCCTTGCCTAAGCCAATGTCTAGAAGGGTTTTTCTGATGTTATCTTCCAGAATTTTTATAGTTTCAGGTCTTAGGTTTAAGTCCTTCATCCATCTTGAGGTGATTCTTGTACAAGGTGAGACACGAGGATCCAGTCTTACTCTCCCACATGAGGCTAGCCAATGATCTCAGCACCATTTGTTGTACGGGGTGTCCTTTCCCCACTTTACGTTTTTGTTGGCTTTGTTGAAGGTCAGTTGACTGTAAGTATTTGGGTTTATTTCTGGGTTCTCTATTCTGTTCCCTTGGCCTATGTGCCTATTTTTATACCAGTACCATGCTGTTTTGGTAACTATGACCTTATAGTATAGTTTGAAATCAGGTGATGTGATGTCTTCTTTTGTTTGTTCTTTTTGCTTAGTGTTGCTTTGGCTATGTGGGCTCTTTTTTTTTTGGTACGAATTTTAGGATTGTTTTTTCTAGTTCTGTGAAGAATGATGGTTATCTTGCTTTTCTAAATTGTCTTCTTCAGGAAGATTGGCCCAACCCACCTAGTCCATCATTGCCGGCAAGTACCTGTTGTGAGAGAAGGGCTCAGGAGTGGGGTGGCGAAACACTTCATAGCAGCGGGTCTTATACCACACAGGTCTCCCTCCATCAACCTTCAGTCTCTTTCGCTGTCATCTGCAGGAAAGCATGTGGTTCAGACCCCATGATAAGACCAGTAGCTTCCACCACTGTCTTCCAGCTGCTCAGGACACACACATGCTTTCTTTTTCATGTTGTTGGCAGTGGCTGTGACTCTTCCCACATCTGTATCATATGGGAGATTGAGAAGAGCTTTTTTCCCCTCTGGACGATCCTTCTGGAAGTCCTGTGATCAGGAGTTTTTACTGTCGAGTTTACTTAGCCTTCCCAGCATAGAGCTTTAATATGTTATACATCAGCCACCACCATTACCAATTTCACTAAAGCTCTTTACACTCACAAGGAACTTCTCTGCCATCATTGTCTCTTAATCTCAGAACAGGTGTGTGTAGTGTCATTTATCAACTGACAGCCTGAGTCTCAGGTGGGCGAAGTGCTACCATGATCGATAAGTGATCAAGCAGGGGGTCCAAGTCAGATTTTCCTGGCTTCACATTTCATTCTCATTGTGTTGGGCCATCTGACAGTTTGCCATTCCCTCTTTTATTCCACATTTCTATGACCATAGTGCCATCCCTTCCGTAAGGTGGGAACGGCAATTATGGAATTCAGTGCGAAGCTTTCTGTATGGTTCTGTTTTCTTCGCCTGATCCCAGCTTTTGGTCACCTGTACCCATCCTTCTGCATTCCGTGCTTAGCTGTTCCTCAGTGGAAACCCAAGAAAGGCCGCTCTGAAACTTCAACTTTCTTCTTTTTCTCCTCTGTCCTTACAGTTAGTTAAGTATTTCCTGCCCACTGAAGAGCAGCTTCCTTCTTGCTGGTGCTGGTCTGACATGAAGTCATCTGGAGTGTCACTGGGAGAGGGGGTAGAGCCGACAGTGTACTGACAAACAGACCAGTAAAAACAAAAGTTTCTCAAGATGTCAGATGCTGATGGAGTGAAATAATCTTCTGTCACGTTTCACCAGATGGGAGCTACTTATAGATCAGAGGCACTTAGCTAATTAAAGAATGATGACTCTATTTATGAATGGAAGTAATTGCAAGATTTTTTTTTTTTTTTTTTTTTTTTAAGCATTTGCTGATTTTTCTTAAAAGGAAAGTAAATAATACAGGGTAAAGTATCTTTTCTAAAGAGTTTAAATTGTTCAGTTACTCTGTTTTTCATGTCTGTGCTGTTACTTCCATTACGTATAATGGTGCAGGAACCTAAGAAGTCTTGATTAGAAAGGAAAGTCAGATGACAAAACTAGTTTCAAGCCGTTACAGAATTATCTTAGGCCAGCAGAGACCTGAGATGGGCTAGTGTCGTTTCGTCCAGATACTGTCATTAGATCAGAAACACTTGGAGATGTAAAAAAACGTAGATTTCCAGTGATTCAGATTCATTAGGGACTTAAGAATATTTTTTCCCTTTTTATTTTGTGTCATTTTTATATCCTCTTAAGGTCTAAAATGCTGCAGATAGAATTGAAACATGCCTCCCCTAGTTAAGTCTCTCCCTCTTCCCAAAGGCGACTTTTGTCTGAATTTGACCTTTATTATTATCATCTTGGTATGCTTTTAAAAAAATACTTTCACTTCTGTAATCCCAGTGCTTTGGGAGGGCGAGGCGGGAGGATCACTTGAGGCCAGTTCACGACCAGCCTGGGAAAAAATAACAAGATGCCATCTCTATAAAACATTAAAAAATTAGCCAAGCATGGTGGCACAGCCTGTAGTCCCAGCTGCTTGGGAGGCTGAGGCAGGAGGATCGCTGAAGTCCCAGGAGTTTGAGGTTTCAGTGAGCCGTGATTGGGCCACTGTACTCCAGCCTGGGTGACAGAATGAGACCCTGTCTCTACAGATAAATAACAATAAAAAAACCTTTCACTTATATGTGTATACATCCATTCATAGTAAATGATACTTTATTCACGTTTATAGAATTTCTTTGTAAATGGCTTCAAACTCCACAGACCCTGCAACCGGTTTTTTTTTTTTTCCCCCACTCAGAATTGTTCTGCTTCCTTGTGTGCTCACGGGTGTTGCTGCTGCAGGCTGAGTTGCCGTGAGATCTTCCAGCACGCGTCCCACAGCCGCACGTTTTGTGTCTTGTCTGGGACACACCTGTTACATTGGAATTGCTGTAGTTAGTATGTGCACAGCTTCAGCATCACCAGACTCTGCCAGATTGTCTTCCAAGGTTATTTGTACAATTCTCCTCCCAGCAGTGCAGGAGAGGACTATTTTGTATGTATTGTTTCAGAGTTTCCTTGTACATAGGCAAGCAAATAGCAGTGCAGATTTCATCTGCCCCCCCCCCCCCCCCCCACCATAGAAAGGGTGCAGCATTTTGGACTTTTTTTTTTTTTTTTTTTTCACCTAAACAAAGTATCTTGGAGATTTTTTGCAATTTAGAGAATAGAGCACTTCCTCTTTCTTTGTTATAGGCTATGACATTTTATTGTGTGAATAGACCATACTTCAAAAAAATAGTCTGTCTCCCATTTATGGACGTTGGGTTGCTTTCAGTCTTTTGATATGACAGACAATTCTGTGTTAGATAACGTTATGCTTATCTCATCTCACACTTTTGCTGGTCTGTAGGCTAAATTCTCGGAAAGAGTAATCACTTGCATGAAGGTTATCGGCATTCGTATTATAATTCTGGTGTATAGCTAAGGCACTCTCCTAGGAGGTTTACCAATTTTCCCTCCCACCAACAATATATCGAGTGCCTTTTCTTCCTGCAGCCTTGCCAATAGAGTGTGTTAGCCAACATGTGTATTTTTGCTAGTCTGATGTAGAAGGATGACATCTCAGTCTAGTTTTAATGTGCACTTCTCTTATTATGAATGACATTGAGTATTTTTTTAATAGGGTTTAAGAGCCTACAGTTGTATTAGTATTTCTGTGAACTGTGTTTATATCCTTTGCTGTTTTTGTCTGTATTCTTTGCATATACTTCTCTGTTTAAGGAGTTCCCAGATGACTGAGGCAAAGCCAGGTTTGGTAATCACTACCCTTGCTCAGCGCCCCCATTTCCCTTTAAGAGGAGGCCTCCAGGAAGTGGTAGGATATCAGAGAAAATAAGTCTTTTTGTAGTCAGATAGGCAGTTAGGGTAAATGGCATTCCGCAACCCCTTTGAATAAAGTTTGACTTGATTTTTATAATTGCTTCTTAAGTTCAGCATAATATAACACAGCCAGGAAAAGGACTTGGGAGCCAGTATTGTGTTGAGAGATAGTGTATTAGTCTTCTCGTGCTGCTATGAAGAAATATCCGAGACTGGGTAATTTATAAAGGAAAGAGGTTACGTTGACTCACAGTTTCGTATGGCTGGGGAGGCCTCAGGAAACTTACAATCATGGCGGAAGAGGAAGCAAACACATCCTCCTTCACATGGCAGCAGGAGAGAAGTGCGGAGCAAAAGAGGGGGAAGCTCCTTATAAAACCATCAGGTCTCCTGAGAACGCAGTCACTATCATGGGAAGAGCATGAAGGTAACTGCCCCCGTGATTCAGTTACCTCCCACTTGGTCCCTCCCATGAGACATGGGGATTATGGGAACTACAATCCAAGATGAGATTTGGGGGTAGACACAGCTAAACCGTATCAGACAGTACAGGTAGAGCACAGACTGGAGTCAGACTCTTAGGACTGTGACCTGAGTCCCAGTCGTTAAGCACTATGTTTTTTGGACAAGCGACGTGACTTCTCAGTGCCTGTGTTTCCTCATCTGTAAAGGGGGGCATAATAATGGTATCTGCTTTCTAGAGCTATTGTAAGGACGAGATACTAAGACCCAGAGTGTTCGGAATGGCAGAAAGCATGTTATGAACCTTACATAAGTATAAGCTGCTGTTACCACTGTTGCTTTTCCTCTGCCACCACCTCTGCATCTCAGCAGGCTCTGCACACGCCCGCAGAGAACAGGCTGGACAGCTGATGACAGCAGGATGTTTCTGGGGTCAAGAACTGGACTTACATCACCACTTCCCACACTCCTTTGGCCAAACTGGGGGAGGTTGAGAGACAGACTCTTCCTGTGTCCGCTGAAAGAAGAAACAACGTGGTGAATAAGCTGCTCTCTCCTATTTCAAAATAAACCAAAACACCCTAAGACAACCATCTTAGGCAGTTTTGAAGAGGCTGCTTTCCTTTTCTTACCAGAATGTAGCAGAGTCCTGGTGCTGGTGGATCCCACACTCATGTAGCCAGCCGGGGGGTGTGGGAGCGACACTGTAGGGGTTTCTTAGCATCTTGTGGTTTCAAGCAGCCCTAGGTGAACACAGAGTGGCTTTAATTTGCTATGCCGGTACCATAGTGGCTTTGCCAAAGTTCTCTAGGAAGATCTCAATACGTTTACTATATCCATTGTCCTTGCAGAACCTGAATCCTGTGGACACACACGTTTGAAGCCACGTCTTTAATATTCACCTGGGTGAATTCACCTTCCATGTGCCCTTCCTTTCCTCCTGAAGATCTGGGCATTCAGTCAGTTTTATTTCCTTTTACCCCAAAGAAGTTATTAAAACAACATTTAAGAAAACCTTTTTTAATACAGCGAATCTTCTGGAAGTCAACTCTTGGGGCCTTGGCTGTCTGGAAGGGTGTTCATTTCTCCCTCACTCGGATGAGACGTCACCCTCCCTTTGTGCCCGCTGGTCCTCCGGGTGTGGAGTGTCCTTCCCCCCTCCCCGCCTCCTCTTAAGATTTGTTCTCCACATCTGGTTTTCAGCAGCGGATGTGATGTGTCTCGGTGCAGTGGTGTGGGGTTTTTTTTGTCTTTCTTGGGGTTGGTTATGCTTCTTTGTTTCATGGGTTGATGTCTCTCAAAAGCTTCACTTTGGGAAGCTTTTGGTTGTTCTCTCTTCACACAATTTTTTTGCCTTACTTCTTTTTCTCTCCTCTCTCTCTTTTTTTTTTTTTTGGAGACGGAGTTTCACTTTTGTTGTTCAGGCTGGAGTGCAATGGCACCATCTCGGCTCACCTCAACCTCCACCTCTGGGTTCAAGCGATTCTCCTGCCTCAGCCTCCTGAGTAGCTGGGATTACAGGCATGCACCACCACGTGTGGCTAATTTTGTATTTTTAGTAGAGAGGGGGTTTCTCCATGTTGGTCAGGCTGGTCTCAAACTCCTGGCCTAAGGTGGTCCGCCCACCTCAGCCTCCCAGAGTGCTGGGATGACAGGTGTGAGCCACCGTGCCCGGCCTCTCCTCTCCTTTTGAAGTTGCATCTGTAGGTGTGTTGGGTCCTTCCCGTAGATTGTGGATGCTCCGTTGTGGTTTCCTTCAGTCCTTCTGTGGCTCAGCCTGGGTGGACACTTCTGTTTACCTGTCCTCGGGCTTTTGGGTCCTCTCCTCTCCTGTGGGCTCTTCAGCCCACCTGATGAAGTCATCTTTTCTGAGATCCATTTTTCACTTCTGGCATTTCTTTCTTTCTTTTTAAAATCATTTCTGTCTCTGCTGAAACTCCCCATCTCTTTATGTCGCCTGCCTTTTCATGAGCTATTTCGGCATTTTTATTTTAGTTATTTTAACATCTTTGGTCATTCCAATGTCGGGCCCACCTCTTGGCCTGCCTCTGTTGAATTTATCTCAGCAGTTTCTATGACATTCCGTGCATTTTGTGTAGAAGAACAGCAGAGACTGACGAGAGTCGTATTTCCCTGGAGAAAGGTGTGCCCCCCCCCCCCCCCCCCCCCCCGTCCTGCTCCCCACTGGCAGCCTGTATCCGGCTCTCAGGTGGGGAGGGGCTGCACCTTGTTGCAGCCTCACCTTGCCTCACTCCACTACTGCCTTCCACACCGTTGATGTGTCGGATCAGGAGTTTCCTGTCGGCATGGCATGGCTTGGGACCCGAGACCCGTGGTGAAAATCTGAAGATCTCTTTTGTGTGCTACCGACAAGTGCCAGCTTTCTAAACCAGCGTGATTTTGTTTTTGGTTTTGGCCTACCAGCCAGCTTTGTGGCTTGCTAAGGTGGTCTCTTTTCTCTGCAGTCTTGCCTCTGGCTTTTTGTGCCTTGGGCGAAATCCCGCTGTGCTGTGCTCTGTCTCCAGCTGTGGATGCTCTGGAAACCCTGGGCCTCCTGGGCAGGGCTTCTCTCCACGGCCCTGCCTTCCCCTGTAGGGGGACTGCCTTGCACCTGGGAGAAGGGCTGTGTCTCTGGGGGCGGTGGGGCGGGGCAGGGAATCTCTGAACTCTGTTTCTTGGCGCCAGCTTCTGTGCTGTACCTGCATACCCAGTAAAGACCCTGGAGAGAGTTGGCAGGTGACTGCGGATTCATTCCGCCATCGGGGTGCCTTGAATGTCAACAGCTATGCCAGCCCACACAGTGAGAACTTGGCTGGCTTCTTCCCTGTCCCATATGTGGTAGGTTCCCACCTCACCCACCACCTACCAGTTACAAGGGGGCCTGTGGGTTACTGTTTTCCTACGAAGGACCCTTCACTGTTAGGATTTAGTTTGTTTTCATTTAGGGTTTTCGCATCTTCATTGCTCAGAGGGGTTCAGATGTACCAGAACTTTTTTTTAGCATATCTACTTGTTTTATTTGTCAGAGTGGGAGCGATGGTTTTGTGTGCTCTTCTGTGTGGTAACTGGAGGTGAAAATGCCCTGTGCCGCCTTTTCTTCTTCACAGTCTTGCCAGAAGTTATCACTTTTATTAGTTCTCTCAAAAAATATTTTTCTGGGCTATGTTAATTTTTTTTCCTGTAGTATGATTATTTTCTACTTTATTTAGTTCTCTTCTTTATTATTTTACTTCTACTTTTTTGGGGCTTAATTTGCTGTAATTATTGCAACTTCTTGAAATGTACACTTAGATAATTGAGTTTTTAGCCTTTTTTCCATATACATGCATTGAAGGCCTCATGTCTTATTCTACACAGTGTCAACGGCACCCTCTGTGTTTTGATATTTTGTACTTTTATTATTCAGCTCAAAATATTTTTAAATTTGTCTTGATTTCTTCTTTGACTAATGATTTATTTGGGAATATAGTGCTTATTTTCCAAATATTTGATGATTTTAAAATTATCCGTTGGTTTTTAATTTGAATGAAGTCAGCGTTATTATAACTCTTTATTTCACCTTGTAAAGGCCACATCTTTATGACCGAAGTAGATTTTTTTAAAAAACCAAAGAGCTGCAGCGTAAAGGGAACAACCCCCGGTGAGCTGGAAGGCAGCGCTGGAAGGCAGCGTGCTAGAGTGACGGAAAAGTGGGTAGAGAGTCTGGAAGCGTAGGGTACATTCCTGGAATACCATTAACTCGTTATGATATTTTGAGGCAATAAACCCTTTCCCATTTATCTATCAAGTGGAAATAATTATCAGAATTTACAAAGAGGTAGAAAGAGCATGATATAAATGCATTCTTAAAACTATAATAAACAGCAAAAATATGAATGATAATATTTGTGTTATCCCTTACAATGAACAAGTCTCTAACATGAATTGTTTTATCATACAAATGTCTTTTATTAATATAAACTGCTGTTATCCCATATTGTTCAAAACTAATGAACCAGACTTTCAGTCTTTTGAAACACAGCTTTGGAAAAAATCTGTATAAATTTTATATTCATAGATTGCATAGTGGTCAAATCAGGGATTTCAGGGTATCCGTCACGCAAATAATGTACACTGTAACCATTCCCCAGTTCCTCACCATCCTTCCTCCCCTTCCCTCAGTGTCCATTAACCAATTTCTCACCATCCTTCCTCCCGTTCCCTCAGTGTCCATTAACCAATTTCTCACCATCCCCCTTCCTCCCGTTCCCTCAGCCTTCCCGGCCTCCATTGCTGTCATTCTCCACTCTCCACTCATGTGTAGACATTATTCAGCACCCACATGAGTGAGAACATGTGAGATTTGACTTTCTGTGAAACATAATTTTAATGTAACCATTAAAAATCTTTAATGAAGTTGCACACGCCCTTTGTCAAGTCTAAAAAAAACATGAGAACTGTGTTTAACGGTGCATGACTTTGCACATACTCATGCAAGAATTACTGCCAAATTTGTTTCTGCTCTCTGTCTGCAATTTCCATTACTAGCAGTTCTTGACAGAATTAACTGACTCTCTCTGTGTGTGTGTGTGTGTGTGTGTGTGTGTGTGTGTGTACACAAATGCTGAAAACATGAGCCTTTGTGTAGGGGTCAAACAGAAGACAGGAGCCAATATTCCCAGAAACGGAGTGGTCAGATTTCCTTAAAAAATGTGCAGAGATTGTGTTTCTGGAGTTGAGGGCTCAAGTTAAAAGCAAACAAAATACCACAAAATATATAACAATTTGTTTTTTTGGAGGATTTGCGATTCTGAATTTGGATCCAGTTCTCTTAAATACACATTGAACCTCTCATAGGACATGACTCTTCAAGTTGAAATGTATTAATAGAAACCTCATTTATAGCTGTTCAAAGAATTGGATTGATCAGTGCTTTGCTTGTTACTTCTGACTTAACTCTGCAGGTGTAACTTGGCAATCAACAGAGATCCAAAGTAGAAAGACAGTTTCATGAAAAGAACCTGACCTCTCCAAGTGGTTGAAAAAAATTCGTGGGAATAAAGACTGGTTTATGCTGATGGATGTTTTTAGCAATGTCTTTTTTCGTACCTTGGACATAATTATTATGCCTAGGGGAAGATAGTTCCATGAAGCTGGGATGCCATGAGCGACCCACTTGCTGGGCCCCAGGTTGATCCTGGGCCTGCTCTGGGTTGCTGAATGCGATCCTCCCAAGTGCTGCTGGAGATGCTGTTATTTTCCCGGGGCAGTGTGAGTTCTAGCTGGGAGAGAAATTAATGATCAGAGAGCAAACGTGGATCATTTGTCTGTGTTCCCCATTCTAAGCAGAGTATATGGTTGGGTGTACCAGGAAAGGCTTCTTGGAAAGGCGATTCCGTGAGTTGCTTTGATGCTAGGCAGCCTCGTCTGTCTGCTAGAAAGTAGGAGCTGATGGGAGCAGGAGAGGGATGGGGACACTCCAGGGACCAGGCGAGTCTGCCAGGAGCTTAGGGTGTGTGTGTTAGGGTAGGGCTGAGTGGGGACGTGTATATGTGCCAGATGGCTTTTATCTACTTGCCTTTAAAAAACACTACACTTTTTCCTCTTGAGGATCTTAGAAGCCAGTGCCGAGGACTGGGGAAGTTTGGTCATGAGGCTACTTATTTTAGTAATGGCCTAAGTTTCTTTCCTTCTGTTTTTCTTTCCTTCTTTTTTTTTTCTTCATAGAAATCTTAATTCCAGTTTCTTTCTTCATTCCCGCATTGTTTTCCCTTTAATCAAACTTTTGGTTGCTATTTTGAAGGAGGCATTGGGAACAGTGACAAAAGCAAGGCCCAGCCCCTCCTATGAACACAAGCACAGCTTAGTAGGAGACACAGGCTTCTGTGGGCATGTGTGGAGCCGGAGCCGTGCCTCATGGACCACACAGAAGGGCCAGCGCAGGCTTCCTGAGACCTCAGCTGAATCTTGAAAGATGAGTTCTATTTAGCTGTGTAAAAAAAAGCACAACTCCTCCAGAAGACACCATTCACACAGCCAGCCTCTCCGCCCCGCCCGAGAGGCTGCTGGGAATAATTGGAGCGGTGCTGCCAAAGACGTTTGTAGATCCTTCCCCTGCTGGAAAAAAAAGAAGACAACCGTTTTTTTGTTTTTTTAAATAAAAACATTTGCCAGAGATCATGGGTTTTGGCAGGTTGTGTTTTATAGGGTACAGCCTTTTAGTGTAAAATGAAGAACATGTCGAGTTCAGGTGTGTTTGTATAATTGAAGCACATTTTCATTGATTTAACACTATTAAATAGAATCGTGGGAAGAGTTCAGGCTTCCTTAGTGCCTGTTAGGGGAGAAATGCTGGGCTGGATACTTCACATTTGTTTTAACGTTTAGTTTTCACAGTGAGCCCCTGAGGTATTATTCTGTGCGCGTTATTGAGGAAGGAAGCAAAGCTCTGAGAATAAATTGCTCAGCTTCACATAAACAGCAAGTGGTCCACCTGGGGTTTGAACCCAGGTGGGTTTGACGCAGAAGCTTAGGAGTTTTCCATTGTATGAACCTGCCTTCCCTAGGGAAAAGAAAAGGTCTTGTTCTCAAATCAAATAAAAATTTACCTTGTCATTTGGAGACCTAATAATCACCTTAGGGTAGATGAGGGAGTAAAGCCCAAAAAAGCAATCAGCATGAAAGCGAGAGAAACAAGAGAGATCCGACACACAGGTCACTGCACCGAGGCTCAGGCTTGCTCAGTGCTCCCACACCTCGGCATTAGCAGAGAGGGGAGAGGGGACCTGACAGCGAGCTCTCTGGGTTTCTTCTTTCATTTCTTTTTCTCTTTTGTAGTCTCAACTGTGGACATCACTCTGTTGTATAAAACCGCTGAGGAGCAAAATGGCTGGAAACACTATCCTGGTCTCTTGTCAGGCCTTGGATTTCGTCCCAGCGCCAGCACAAGCTGAGGGAATTTGGATCTGTCTGTGGGGGCCCAATTGCAAAATGACTACACACATATCTGGGACTTGGGTGTTTCTTCTTTGCCCAGAAGCAGCTTTCGTTTAACTGAAATTGCAGCTTAGTCCTAGAAAGAATAGAAGACATTTTGAAAAATCTGCCTGCTAACTTTTCAGTTTTAAGAATGTAAGTTTCGCAAGCGCTGGAACCTTGTCTGTCTGATTTGCTGCACATCCCCCCTGACCACAGTGGGCCTGGACGCTGAGGAGCTCAGTAGGAGTTGGAGAAACACGTAGTGACTGCACGCAGGGGACAGCTGGGAAAGCTCTCGTGCACGGAATTCTGACCTGCAGGCTCACCATCCCTGCGTCTGAAAGTCTGGTCCAGAATCATTTTCTGAGCTCTTATCATAGGTCATCAAAACGCTCACAGTAATAACAGTGTTGCTTTCATGGTTTGAACGTGCACCTGCCACATGCTGGCTTAGACTTCTTCCATAGCAGATCTCACTGTCTCAGTTTAACCATAGTCCTGCAAGACAGGTAATCCTGACACTCGTTCCCTTGCTAGGGAGGAAACTGAAGCTCCGAGAGATATTAAATACTTTCCCCCAAGGCCACACAACTGATAACAGATATATATATATATATTTTTGGAGATGGCGTTTCGCTCTTGTCGCCCAGGCTGCGGTGCAATGGTGCGATCTTGGCTCACCACAACCTCCGCCTCTCGGGTTCAAGCGATTCTCCTGCCTCAGCCTCCTGAGTTGCTGGGATTACAGGCTTGCACTACCACACCCGGCTAATTTTGTATTTTTAGTAGAGACAGGGCTTCTCCATGTTGGTCAGACAGGTCTCGAACTCCTGACCTCAGGTGATCCGCCCACCTCAGTCTCCCAAAGTGTTGGGATTACAGGTGTGAGCCAGTGCGCCTGGCCTGGTAACAGATAGTCTTACTGAGAAAGTGGATTCTCTCAGACAGGATGTGCTGGCCTCTCTGCCTTCTCCTTCTTCCCTCCACATCCTCACTCTGCCTTTTGTTAAAATGGAAGCATCCTTCAGCAGGAGAAGGAACACTTTGGAAACGCCTTCCTTTGCTCATCTCCTCCTCCACCCGGTTCCCCACTCCCAGTCTCTCCCAGTCTCTCTGCTTCCCTTAGGGAGTCACAGCTGTCTCTGTCTGTCTGTCTGTCTGTCTATCTCTCTCTCTGGGCTCATCTCCCTCCATGGAGCCGTCTTCTCCCTCTCCTTGGAGACTGTGCTCTCCTGGTTTTCTGCCTGCTTTCCCATGCCTTCCAGCTCAGTATCTTTTACCAGCTTCTCTCCTTTAACTCTACTCCTTAACGCCAGTGGGCTCCGGGTCCTTCTCCCTGATCTCTGTTCTTCTCTGTCTTGCCATCTTCCCTGGTAAACTCATCCAGTCCAAGGCTGTGAGCATCATCTTTTTGCCAGTGGTTCCCAGTTTTCTAGCCCTGACTAGAAGTTTGCTATTGACTTCAAACTGGCTTCTTTCCACCCAGCCTATTTCTCTGTCCAGTCTTCCTCTGAGTAAATAGTACCACCCGGTTGCTAAGAATCCAGGAGTCACCTTGGAGTCAGCTCTTTCCTTCAAGCCCCGTGTCCAATCCAACTGGGCCTGGCGATTCTCCCTCGGGTACCTCCTGACTCCCTTTCCTTCCTTCCGTCTTCACTGTGGTCACTCCAGCCCCTGCTGCCGCCTGCACAGCTACAGCAACGGCCTCTCACGGATTTCCCTATGCTTTTTTGTTGTTGTTCCTGTATAATTATTTCTTCTCACAGCAACTAGAGTGCTTTCTACAGCCTTTTAACAATTGAGTGCTGGTTATGCTTTAGGCCCCGTCTTGGCGCATTTAACCTTCAGAAGGTAGGCACTATTGCACCTGCACTTTTCAGATGAGGAAGCTGAAGCACAGAGCAGTTAATTGATTTGTTCAAGGTTAAAGCCAGGATGAATCCCAGGTGGCAGGTCCTAGTCAGTGCTGTTGAATCCAGTCCCTCCTTTCCTTGAAATGCTCCCAGGGCCTGTCTTCTCCTGGGCCTGAAGGCTCCTCCTGGCCTCCCGCCTCATCTCCTACCACATTCTCTCTCTCTCCTCCTGCCAGTTTGCACTCTGGGTTATTCCCAGACTCTTCACATCCACCGCAGGGCTTTTTCACCAGCTGTTCCTGCTGCCCAGAGCCCTTCCCCACCGCTTGTTCACAGGCTGGACCCTTCAATGTCATTGCATAAGGCCCCCCGGTCTCTTGATTTAAAGTAACCACCCACCATCTTGTATTCTTGGTGGCACTTACTGCTGCCTCATGTTGCCATCATTCTTTTGGTGACCCTTATTTTTCATGGTGATAAATAAATTACATGGAAT
The DNA here is from genome assembly GCF_047675955.1 of Chlorocebus sabaeus. Lineage (NCBI taxonomy): Eukaryota > Metazoa > Chordata > Mammalia > Primates > Cercopithecidae > Chlorocebus > Chlorocebus sabaeus. The sequence continues at coordinate 44,729,194 of NC_132930.1, read as the reverse complement.
GAAACTCCACACCAGCAGGAAACATAGATGCATGTTCCACGCCCTGTGTCGGTGCCAGCGTTGATAGACTTTGGGTGAATGAATGCGTGGGTAACTGAACAAATGCATACCTAGCATCCTGGAACTCAGAGCCGGGTGCTTTGAGCCCATCAGTTCCCCTACCGTGCCCTGTGGCTCTGTGTGTACAACTCACAGTTCAAGCTTTTAAGTGTCTCTGCCCTTGGTCATACTCACAAAGTGTCTCTGCTTTTTATAGGTGATCAAAGAAGCCTATAGTGGTTGTAGTGGCCCTGTGGATTCAGAGTGTCCTCCTCCACCGAGCTCCCCGGTGCACAAGGCAGAACTGGAGAAGGTAAGGGCATTGCTCTTGCTGGGTGGGGACAGTGACCTCGCAGTGGATTGGGGTCTCCTTCAGAGTTCGATAACATTCTCTGAGAATTTCAGCACTTCCACTTAAAAAAGAAAGAAAGAAAGAAAAAATGCAATTGTGCTTCCCATATTCGTAACTGCCTGCTTTGTGTAAGCTTGAATTAGTCGTTTTACAGACTGTGTAGTTAGTATTGTTATTCCCAGCTGCAGGTGAAGAAATGGATTTAAAGGCATGAGGGCCTTGTTCAAAGTCACATAGCTAGTAAATGGCAGAGCTGAAGTCTGAAGGCATTCCTGTCTACTTCTGGAATACAGCAGGTGCTTCATAAATGTACCTTCACAAAGGTCTCTTCCCAGCAGACCAGGATGTGTCTCCATCTCCCTTTGCTTTGCACTCTTGTTGCTTGTTGGAAGGCAGAGGAGCACCGCCGTGGGCGGGAATGACCTGTCATCTGTACACCTCTTTTTGCCAGAAATGTATGGAGCCCATCACCGTTATGCCACAGGCCCTGCTCTGCTTGCACTTTGTTTGTCTAAATCTAACTGATATTGTTTCCTTGGAGAACCCTGACTTCCTGCCATGAAACCTTCTGTTGGCAGCTTGTGTTCCCGGGGCTTTCTGAGCCCTCCCTCTCTAGCCTCCTGCCAGTGAAGAGACAGATCCCTTCTTGCCTGTCCTCATATGAGTCAGGATTCTCCAGAGGAACAGAATTAATGGGATGTATGTACGTAGAAGCATATTTCTTAGAAGGCATTGGTTCACGTAATGATGGAGGCTGCAAGTCTGAAACCTGCAGTGTGGCCCACAGGTGGAGACCCAGGAGAGCCGATGGTGCAGGTGAAGTGTGAAGGCGTCCACAGGAATTTAGGGAGATTTCACTGGCTCAGGGAGGATAGTGTTTTTGTTCCATTGAGGGCCCCAACTGATTGGATGAGGCCCACCCACATTACAGAGGGCAGGCTGCTTACTCAGAGCTCCCTAATTTAAACGTTAATCTAATCCCCAGATGCCCCCCACACTGACACATAAAATTAAACATCACAGTCCTCATCCTCACACCGTAATGGAACAGGCTGTTTTTTCCCCTGACTATAAAACCAATATCTGCTCACTTTAGAAAATTCAGAAAGCTCATAGAAACATAAACGGGATGAAAAAAGTCACTCATTACAACCGCACATAGAGGATACAGCTCCTCTTAACACTACTGATATATTAACCACTCTTTCCTGAGTTCAAGGGTTTCTCTTATGGCTTGGATAAGCTTATGTGTAAAATTTCTTATACTGCTTTTTTTTCCACTGAACCTTTATATTATTAGAAAATTTCCAGGTTTTTAACAACTCTTAAGCCACAAGCGTTTTTACATTTTCACATTATCATTAGCTTTAATGTCAAATTTGTATGACTCCACTATCACTTAGGTAACTGCCCCCTAGTACGTGTTTTGTCTTTTTTTAAAAATTATTTTGTGAAATGGAGTTTTGCTCTTGTCACCCAGGCTGGAGTGCAATGGTGCGATCCTGGCTCACTGCAACCTCCATCTCCTGGGTTCAAGCGATTCTCCTCTCTCAGCCTCCTGAGTAGCTAGGATTACAGGCACACACCACCAAGCCCAGCTAATTTTTGTATTTTTAGTAGAGATGGGGTTTCACCATGTTGGTCAGGCTGGTCTCGAATTCCTGACCTCGTGATCCACCCACCTCGGCCTCCCAAAGTGTTGGGATTACAGGCGTGAGCCACCGCACCTGGCCCGTTTTGCCCTTTTTTAGGCCATCTAAAATAAAATAGTACTTGACATATTTTGCATAATTTTTGCTGATTCTCTGCCTATTACCTGAGAATAGATTTCTGGAAGCTGAATTACTAGACCAAAGGATAGACCTCTTTTTCTTTTTTAAGATTTTGATTCATATTGAAAATCAAATTGCTTTCCCAAAAGGTTGATGCGATTTCATTTCCCATCAGACTGCATCCAAGTTCCTCATCCACACACTCACACCAGAATTGGCAATTCCGTTTTACTCATGTTGGTTTTTAAGGCAGTACCATGAGCACTTGGCTAGACCTGTTGCCCTGGATTCCCCGGGCTGTTCCTGGTGTGAGAGCCAGGGCGGTACCAGCTCTAGGTCATTGTATCCCTGGAACTCAGCTTCCCACTAAGTGGCACTCATTCCTTCACTGCAGCTCTTAGGGGATTGCCCCTCGAATTCCAGGTTGAACACATGTGTTCCTTTGTGCCTGGGAACTGCCCACACATCTCAAACGTGTCCCAGTCTCCCAGGCCCCCAGGCCCTGGTGGAAGGCACGGGATATGAGGACAGTGTTTGGACGCCACTCCCTCCACTGTGACCCCACAGGTTCTTGGGTGGCAATGGAAGGGGTCTAGCTGTAAACACTCTACCTCATTCAGAAACTAACGTGGAATCCTAATTACGCTCATTAAAGCCAGAGGTTAGGACTGAGATAGTGACAGTACTACCCCATCTGCCTCCAAGGGTTTTGATGGTAACCTTGCCTTCACTCTGTGTACATTCTGAGTGTATTTGTTACAAGCACGTACTAGACACTCACCCAATTAATTATTAGTGAATGACAGGAAGAAATTAAATGGACTATGGAATATTTACTTCAGCAAGGATAATATGGCTTGGTGAGGGAAATATTTTTTTGTAATCATAATATTTTTTCAAAATCATTTACAAGAAGTGATTCGAATGAAATAGGCATGAGACAGTATATATATAGGTTAGTATAATTATAGCCTCAGTGAGGTTCCCCCCCGACCCTCCCTCCCCACTCTGGATGTTTTTAAAGCGGCTATAGCCACCTAACCAGCCAGTCTTTGTTATAGTTAAGCTCTAACTACTTCTGGATTGCTATGAATTCGGCCCATGTTTTCTTTCACTTTCGAGATAACTTTTGGTTGATCCATCACACATCACTTGGTCCAAGTGACCACTGTAAGAATAACTTAATCCTTTTTCTCCTTACAGAAACTGTCTTCAGAGAGACCCAGCTCAGATGGGGAGGGCGTGGTAGAAAATGGAATTACCACATGTAATGGAAAGGAGCAAGGTAAGTTCCGCTTGTGCCAAAGATATATACACTTAAAAAAAAACCCACAGCCAGGTCTATAAAGTCCGATTGTACGAAACATGTGCTGGGTGATTCAGATGTGTAGATATCATCACCACTGCTGAGGATACCGACGGGAGTGCCTGGAAAACCCTTTGGTTAACATCAACCCTGCAGGTCTTCCTTTTCCATCCTGCCAGACCTTGGCCGAGGTTGCCATCTGTTGTCTTTTTCTGCCCTGCATATGTTTCGAACTTATGACTCCCAGCTGGTTATTTCTTCACTCGATCTATCACTGAGACAAATTTGCATTGGTGAACCGCTGGCGTGTTGCTTAGGGACCTGGTGTCCAGTGAAAAGAACTTTGGATAATGAGGCAAGAAACCCACTTTCTCATTCAAGCTCTGCCTTTGCTTAGCCCCATGATCTTGAGCAAGTACTCCCTCTTGATGAGCCTCAGTTTCCCCATCTTTAAAATGAGGAGGCCAGACCTGCAGATTTCTGAGATTCTTAAAATAGATTTTCTGAAAATGTCTTTATTTTGCCTTCATTTGAAACATTTTTAAAAAGTACATAATATAAAATACACCATATTAACCATGTCACAGCGTACAGTTCAGTGTGTTAAGTATATTTACGTTGTACTGTCATCACTGCCGTCAGTCTCCAGAACTCTTTTCATCTTGCGAGAGTGAAGCTCTGTCCCCTTTAAACACTGACTCCCCGTTCCCTCCCCCAACCCCTGGCACCCCCATTCTGCTTCCCGTCTCATGAATCTGACTCCTCTAGGGACCTCATCGAAGTGGAGTCCTGCAGGCCATGTCCTTCTGTAAGTGCTTATTCCACTTAGTTCCATGTGCTCAGGGTTCATCTGTAATGTGGCCTGGGTCAGAATTTCTTTCCTTTTTAAGGCTGCATAATATTCCATTGGATGGATGGACCACATTTTGTTTTCCCATTTATCTGTTGATGAATACGTGGGCGGCTTCCACCTTTTGGCTAGTGTGAATAATGCTGCCGTGAACGTGGGTGTGCAAATAACGAAGCCTCGATCTCTCTAGAGATAGAAATTAAATGCCGTAAAATTCACCCTGTGTGGCATACTGTTGGTGAGTTTTGACGAACGCTGGCAGGCACGTAACCATCACCACAATCAAGATCTGCAGATATTAGAGCATGGCTCTAACCCCGCAGCCCCCACCATGTTCCCTCTGCTCTTTCTCTTCCGTCTGCCTCTGCCTCTGCCTCTGCCTCAGGCCCTGGCAGCTGCTGATCCATTTCCTGTCCTTTACCAGAATGTCATAACGTGGAAGCATCTCGTTTGCAGACTTCTGAGTGTGGTGTCTTTCACTCAGCTGCGTTGGAGAGCCGTCCGTGTTTGTGGCTGGTGTCCGTCATTGGTTCTCGGCGCGCTGCATTGGAGAGCCGTCCGTGTTTGTGGCTGGTGTCCGTCGTTGGTTCTTTGCTGCTGCTGGCGGCATTATGTTGTGTGGAAGGACCACAGTCAGCCCATTCACTGCTTGAAGAACATTTGAGCTGTTTCCACTTTGGGGCGATTGCTTAAAAAAATCTGTTCTGTGCATTCAGAGACATATGGACATATGTTTGCGTGGACATATGTTTTCATTTTCCTTGGGTAAATACCTAGGAGTTTGTTTGGATTGTTTGGTCATAGCCTTCTCTCCAGCCTCGGTATTGTCACTTTTGTTTTGTTCTTTCTATTTGAGCCATTTTAATAGGGGTGTAGTGTATGCAGTTGTGTTTTAATTTGCATTTCCCTAATAACTAACAATGTTGAACATTTTTTAATATGCTTATGTGCCATCAGGGTATCCTCTTTGGTGAAATGTCTCTGGATCTTTTGCTCATATTTTTATTGGATTATTCGTGCTTATTGAGTTTTGAGAGTTCATTGTATTTTCTGAATACAAGTCCTTTATCAGATATGTTCTGTATGTATATTCTCCCAATCTGTGGCTGGACTTTAATTTCCGTAGCAGTGTGTGGACTGAGGTGAAGGGCAGGACTTGTGGTGGGAACGGAGAGCTCCCTCTGCAAAGCCAGACCGCCTGTGTGCTCATTGAACCTGTGACCTTGGCTGCTCAGCTGAGTAATCCGACCACCCGGGCCCACCTGCCCACTCCTGGAGGGAGCCAAGTCTTTCCCGTCTGTGGTGAAGTCACCTTAAACCAAGGAGCAATCCAGCCCACTGAGAGTCTCGGAGCTCAGAGAATCGGGACGGTTATGACATTACAAAGTTCACTCTCAGAGGTCATGATACCCACTTTTTCCATATGTGGTTTTTTGAGTCTGTCCTATCTGAGTGTAATTTTGGTTCTGTCCCTCGGAAGTTATTCAGTGGAAAGTATTATCTGTGTCTTCCACAGGGCACACATTATGTGTAATCAAAACCAGGAATGCTATCTTTAAGTTTTGCCCTGAAATAAAATCACATACAATCTCAATGTTCCTGCTTAGAAGCTGAGGCGCAGCAGACGTTGGTTTGGTTGGTTCATTTTCTGGTTTGCTATTTCTTCTCCCAATGCACCTATTAGGTTCTACAGAATAATATGTGTGTCTGGATGCACTTTTGAGCAAGTATATCTATATTTAAAATTCTCCTGTTTCCTCTTAACAAGAACAACCTTCTATACTTTGGAATTAAATGGTGGTGACCTTGGTTTACACATTTTCTTTTTGTCTGGCATGGTGCTTTGCAGATACAGACACTCAGTAGTTACTGGAGAAAGTTAAGGCTGAAGCACATTCTAACCTTCTCTCTTAGCTTTTGTCCTTGCCTCTCACTCTTGACCAATTTGCAACTGAGAGATTTCAGTTAAGCTCCTTTATCCCAGCTATATGGTAACTCAGCCACATTTCTCTGCGGGCTGCATAGAGAAAATCCTGAACTCATACAGGTTTTTCTTAGTGTTAGAATCTCAGATGAAGAAAGAGACAGTCCAGGCTCCATGCGGTCAAAGCCACAGAGAGTGACTCTGGAACACCTGTTTCTTCCCTCAGGGCGGAATCCCTCCTGTCTGATAAACTGACACAGTACGGTTGGTCCTGCAGCAGGTGCGAGGAGTGCGGGCTCAGGAGGTCCTGGGACCTTCTGTCTGGGAGCTGTGAGGCTTCTCAGCCCCACTTCACATCTGTAAGACGTGATCATTTGTGAATGTGTCTGTTGGTAGAAGTCACTGAGTACAAAGTCTGATGGTATTAATTCTCATGCCCCTATTCCTCCCGGTAGCCTAAATAATAAAAAGCGCCTGGATTCCCATTTCCATTGGTTACTGGGAGACTCTCTGGGTTTATGATACCTGTGGTTTTAGAGAGTGCCCTGTGTTAGCCTTGCTCCAGTGGCCTATGCCAGTGTGCCCACCTCACCGGCCAGTGTGTGCCCGGACTCTCCAGCTCTTCTACTCTCTGGCGGCAGAGGGTTGAGCGTTCTGCGTGTTGAGGTTTTCTTCCCGGTTCTGTGATCTGTGCTCATCTCTGCCTTTTGTTTGATACGTAGCAACAAGTAGTTCTTGATGCTTTTCTCCTCATGTTCCCATGTACTTGGACTTTTTCTCCCCAGGATTACCGTACATCTGCCTTTGTAAAAAACGAATCAGGGAGTATACAAGGAATTCCCAGTTTTAATTATAATCTCATTTCTTTGTAGTCAGAGTCGAGCAAACACTTTGTCGGTCAAGTTGGGCGTTCATCTGACACCCCAGCTCGCCACGATGGGCCGCATTGTGGGGGGGGTGGCGCATTGTCAGGGGGGCCGCATTGTGGGGGGCCCGCATTGTCAGGAGGAGGGGGGATGCCTCTTGCTCCTCCAGCCTTGCTCAGGGTGCCCCGGGCACTCGGACTGTCCTGGCAGCAGGTTATTCTTTGTGAAGCTCACGGGAATGGGGCTGTGGTGAAACATTGTCTTCTGGGTCTTCAGAAACAGCTGGGAGGGGCCGTCCACTGTTGCTGTGGCTCTTGGTTTGGTTGAAGTGACACTGAAGTGGTAACAGCTGTCCCAGCCGCACGCTCCCTGTCTGATGGTAGCTGGGAGGAGCGGCGTCCTCAGGCTCAGGGATCGAAAGCGAGTCTCGGCGCTTTGCTTTATTTTAAAACAGGGTGTGTACGTGTTGGGAGAGTGGAAGGAGGGGTGGGGGTGGCATTCCCGGGTTCTTTGTTTCTAATATCACATGAGGCCTAAGTCTGATTTGTTTAAAATAACACAGAAATGCTGGGCCTGTGTTGTTAGTCAGTTTGGGCTGCGATCACAGAATACCACAGACTGGGTGGCTGAAACAACATGCGTTCAGATGGTCCTGGAGGCTGCAAGTCCAAGACCCAGGTGTCGCCAGGGTTGGTGCCTGGTGAGGGCTGTCTTCTCCCACGGCCTTCACACAGCCTTTCTTCTGTGCCGTGCAGTCTCTTCTTATCTTCTGTGCCCGTGCAGTCTCTTCTTATCTTCTGTGCCGTGCAGTCTCTTCTTATCTTCTGTGCCCGTGCAGTCTCTTCTTATCTTCTGTGCCGTGCAGTCTCCTCTTAGAAGGACACTAGCGCTGTGGGACCAGGACCTGAGCGGGAGGGTGGAGCATGGGAGGGCAAGGCCCGGGGCAGGAGACACAGGGGTATGTTCTGCCGCCCTCATGTGTTTGGCTGTGGTGGGGCAGCAGGGTGGAGGTGGAAGGAGGACCACTGCCCGTTCCCCAGCAGAGAGAGACGGAGATTGGGAAGGATGAGGGGACTGCCTGTGTGAGTGTGTGTGTCTTTAGAGGAAGGGTTTAGGAGTTAGGCCAAGGTGTGTCGTCTGTGTCCCTGGCCGCTCTTCCTCTGCATTTCTCCCGCGGGATGTGTGTGGGTTCATTTGTCCCTGGGGTAGGAGGGTGGGAAGGAGTCCTTGACTCTCATCACCTTCTGAAAGGGTTTGTGATCTCCAAAGGATTACAGACAGTAGGTTGAGGGATTCATGTTGGAGATGAAGGGGAAAGGGTCTGGGCGCTGGGGTTTTGCCTGTGACACTGAGGGTCTCTCTGTCCCCTCAGCTCCAGTGAGCCCTGCAGTGCAGCTGAGTGCCAAGTGTCTCACTGGCCTCCCCTGAGCTCCAGTGCCGTGCACATAATGGCCCTCAGATGAGACGGGCAGACAGCTCACCTTCTCCGAGGGTCGCTCTCTGGCCAAAGAGTCTTGTCACTCAGTTCTGGTGCTGTCTCACATGCACGTTCTGGTTTCTTGTCTGATCCCTGCCCCTGTGATTCTGTCGGAGGTCACGGACAGAGCCCTTGGCAGTGGAGAGAGGTGCCAGTGATGGGATGGGGCAGACAAAGGATGCCGGCTGGCAGCCGACCCTGGACCTCCATGGTGGGAGACGGTGGGGAGTGATGAGAACCGCCCCGTGTTGTGCCTTGCTGGCCCATCTGCGTGGAGACTGCTTCTGTGGTCCTGCCGCTGTTGCTTGCCCACATGCAAGTCCAGAGTTGCTAGATCTTTCCATCTTTCAAAGGAAGCCAGGCATCAATTTTATGCAGAATGTGTATGAGTTTTATACATGAGGGGCTAGAAGGCAGGCCCCTGGTCTGAGAGCTCTGGACGGTGCCGAGCCGACTGAGTGTCTCACAGATAGACGAGGGGCTCCTGAAGAAGAACCAATCCCCTTCCCTTCCTGGGCCTCCCCTTGCCAGCCAGGCCGGAGCTGCACTAGCTGCCTTCTGTTCCTCAGACACTTGGGGCTGGCTTTTGCGTCAATGATGTTTTTCTTGCCTGGACGGTTCTTCTCTCTGAGATGTGCATGGCTAGTTATTAATTTAAGTCAACCCCTGGACAGGCTTTCTCTGCCTGCCCAGCTGCTCTTCCACATAACCCTATCTTAGATCTCCATGTGGTCTTTGTTACAAGCTTTCTACCAGCAGCCCTGTGTTCTGCTGGAATCTCAGCATCTAGACCGACAGCCAGCACACGGCAAGTGCTCGTTAAGTACAAGTTGAGGGAAAGCCTAAGTGCAGTGGCTCACACCTATAATCCTAGCACTTGGGGAGGCCAAGGTGTGTGGATCATTTGAGCCCGGGAGTTTGAGACCAGCCTGGGCAACATGGCGAAACCCCATTTCTACAAAAAGTACAAAAATTAACCAGGCGTGGTGGCACTCACCTGTGGTCCCAGCTACTCCCGAGGCCAAGATGGGAGGATCAGTTGTGCCCAGGAGCTCAAGGCTGTGATGAGCTGTGATCACAACACAGCACTCCAGCCAGGGGACAGAGTGAGACCCTGTCTTTAAAACAAGAAAAAAATGCCCAGGGAAAGAAGAAATGGGTTGTGATTTATGTTTTATTTTTTCAATTAATATCTACAATTAAAACATGCTTTTTTGCTGTTGTTATTCTCGACAGTGAAGAGGAAGAAAAGTTCCAAATCCGAGGCCAAGGGCACTGTGTCGAAAGTCACTGGGAAAAAAATCACCAAGATCATCAGTCTGGGAAAGAAGAAGCCATCCACAGACGAGCAGACCTCGTCGGCTGAGGAAGATGTTCCCACGTGCGGTAAGACTGTGCTTCCCAGAGACGAGCAGTGTGCACCCAAGCAGGTTTCCTTTTCTCCTGCAGTGTCGGTACCCCCAGTTCCTCCAAGGCTCATTAATTGGAGCTCTTTTGCATTGGACTTGAAATCGGAAAAAATTCAAATTTCAGTGTATTCAATGTATTCAATGTTTGCATTTTTACCTCTTATTCATACAAGACTTTGTAGGCGTTTGAGATGATCTCTAAGGTTCTTTCAAGGAAAGCAAATATTTCCCTTTGATCCTCTGAAGTTCCCCCAAATCCCCTGGAAGTGTTTTTAAAGGACAACATACGCAGGGGCTGCTGGTAAACAAAGGATTATGGGAAAACCTTTACAGAACTAAGGCCAGTCCTTTCCCTTGGGCAAAGTGATAAAACTAAGCTTCTTTATGACGTCACCAAGTTAGTCACTTTCCTGTTGCTGCCAAAGGAATGCCTGAGGCTGGGTAATTTATAAAGAGAGAGGTTTATCCGGCTCATGGTTCTGCAGGCTGTACAAGTATGGTGCCAGTGTCTGCACGGCTTGCGATGAGACCTCAGGAAGCTTTTACTCATGGCAGGGGCAGAGGCGACGCTGGTGTGTCACATGGCAGGAGAGAGAGGAGCAGGTGCCAGGATCCTTCAAACCATCAGATCTCGCAGGAACTACTGGTTTGAGAACTCCCTCATGACTACAGGGAAGGCAGCAAACCATTCATGCAGGATCCGCTGCCATGGTCCAAGCACCTCCCACCAGGCCGGCCCCCCACACTGGGGATCACATTTCAACATGAGATTTGGAGGGGAGAAATATCCAAACTATACCAATTACATTTCTCAAACCGAAGTTTCAAATCCAGTCTAACACACTGACCATCTCCGCGGTCCGTCTTTCATCCAATAAGTAAGATTTGAGCAGCTGCCTTTTGGTGACCACAACAGCCCTGGCCCCCCATGGCTTCCAGTCTGATAGCAAAAGATAAGTACAAGACCGGTTATCACAGAAACGTGTGTAATAACTGGCTCTGGTCAGCGATAGGAGGGAAAACCCAAGAGGCCATGAGAGGATCATAGGAACCTCAGTGGGCCAGGGGGAGCCAGCATTGTGGGGTGGTCTCCATGAAGACATGGGTGAGAGTTTCCATCCAGAATGCTTTCTAGACTGTCAGGTTCAGAAAAACCGTGCAGCTCTTCCTAGAAGGTGAACTTGATGAGCTACGTTTTTGAAGAATTAGGAATGTACCGACATTTTCCTTGTGTACTATTGCAGCTCACTCAGCTCCCCGCAGTGTGAGCCCATCATTCCTTCTATTTGAATAGTCATTCTAGTCACCCCCACCCCTTATCGAGCACCCGTTACGTCCAACGTGTTGGGTTTTATTTTGAGATGCCAAAAGATACCTCGTTCAGTTCCTGCCCCACAGCGCCTAAATGGCGCTGTACACACAAATGTATTCAACAGATCTCACGTCCCAGCGGTGTGAGCTCATGCTACGAGGATAGTACAGAGGGTGGGCCACGGTGGTCGGGAGGAGGAATGGATTGCAGGGGCAGATGAGAGGCGCTGCAGCGTGCACTGTCTTGAAGGAAAGATGGGCATAGTCTCCACTCCTCAGCAGCTTTCACAGTGTGAGCCAGGAAGTTCATGATACCGATTTCTGGGGGACACAGCGAAATTGTCTGGGCAGACAGCAGTGAAGGCCTCATGTGCTTGAAGGAGTCTTGCAGAGGGGTCCTGTTGAAACAGCTGCCTATGGGGTTGAGTTAGGAGGGAAGGCCATCACCATAAGGGAACCCGTGACCGAGGAGCCTGGCACATTCCAAGCTCCCTGAACTTGGTCAAATGGCAGTTGAGTCACAGAAGCAGGCCAGTTGGTACTGATGTTTTTCTACTACCCTCCCTTCCCTCCCTAAATAAGGCGAGAGCTGAAAGGGCAGCCACCCTGCTGAAATGCTGTCAGAGGAAACAGCTGTAGCACGGAATGGGGCGAGGGAATGTGTTGGTGCCCCAGTGCCGGGCCCCGTTGGCCTCTGCCTTTCTTGGAGCGCATGCAAGGTGGGACTGCCTCACATCAGCCCTTGAGAGTCAGCGATTAAAAACAGAAAGTGGGAATTAGGGATTAAATACAGGAGTTAGGGATTAAAAATAGAAATGGGGAATTAGGGATTAAGTACAGGAGTTAGGGATTAAAAACAGAAAGCGGGAATTAGGGATTAAGTACAGGAGTTAGGGATTAAAAACAGAAAGCGGGAATTAGGGATTAAATACAGGAGTTAGGGATTAAAAACAGAAAGCGGGAATTAGGGATTAAGTACAGGAGTTAGGGATTAAAAATAGCGGGAATTAGGGATTAAGTACAGGGATTAGGGATTAAAAATAGAAAGTGGGAATTAGCCGACAAGAAGGGAACTATTCTTTTTTTTTTTTTTTTTTTTAATGCTGTAGGTCAGTGGAGGAAATAGAAATTCTTCCTTGTAAAACAATTAAACATTAACATGAAAGGCAATTGCGAGACGTTGGCCCACACCCCTCCATTTACGAAGGAGAGCACTGAAGCTCAGAGAGCTTGTGTGGCTTGCTCGGAGCCACACAGCACGCTAGGAGCAGAGACAGCCTCTGACCCAACTCTGCTAGTTCCCCGTCCCACAGGCCTTCCCCTATCCCTTCCCCCAAAGATCTGAACCCTCCCGTGGCTCCTGATAAATAGCTGCGATTGTGCTCGTGATTAGACGCTGCGGTAAACCCTCCTCCTGGGCACTTTCTTGGAAGCCCAGTTGGTCACTCAGGGAGCAGCAGGAATACTGGATCCATAGCATCTCATTAGACGCATGGATTCCTATCAAACTGCTTAGTGGACGACTTTTGCTTCAATATTAACAGAACATCCTCTGTCCACAAGATTTTAAAGCTGTCATCCAGTTCTTTGCAGGGGAAAGGGGAGAGGGGAGGAGCTCTTACAAAAATAAAGGGGCAACAGTGACCATTTTCAGTTATTTTAGTACAGCTGCAAAGTTTCAGGCAGAAAAAAGGAGCTGGACAAAGGCCCGAGAGACTGAGCCTGCCAAGCTGAGTCTCTGCAGCTGCTGCTCTCTGCTCCAGGGAGTGAAGGGCCAAGCTGGACTGGCCGGAAGTGCAGTGCTGCTGAGCCCACAGGACAGAGCTCCCGGGAGCCACTGAAAGCGGAGTTCAAATCCCAGCCCCTCCACACAGTGCAGCTGGGTCAGCTGTGCCCCAAAATGCAGGAGCTGCTGTGAGGGCCTTGCTTGTGGAGGCAGGGGAGGGAAGGCCCTCTGCAGGTGCTTGCCAGCTGGAAAGGTTTTGGGGTGGTTTTGGGCCAAAGTCTCTCAATTGCCTTTCATATTAATATGACAAGGATTGCAGCCTGGCTGGCTGGGTCCGCCTGCCTAACCCTGCAATGCCTATTGAGTGGCGTTGAGTGACGCGTTTAGCATTGGGCAAGTCAGCTCAGCCCACAGCCACGTAAGTAATGTGATCTGAGACACGCGCAAAGGCCCCTGACCAAAATGTATCTCTTTTTTTTTTTTTGAGACAGAGTCTTGCTCTGTCGCCCAGACTGGAGTGCAGTGGCGCGATCTCAGCTCACTGCAAGCTCCACCTCCCAGGTTCACGCCATTCTCCTGCCTTAGCCTCCCAAGTAGCTGGGACTACAGACACCTGCCACCACGCCCGGCTAATTTGTTGTATTTTAGTAGAGACGGGGTTTCACCATGTTAGTCAGGATGGTCTCGATCTCCTGACTCTTGAGCCACCCGCTTCGGCCTCCCAAAGAGCTGGGATTACAGGTGTGAGCCACTGCGCCCGGCCCCAAAATGTATCTCTTATTTGTCCTTCTCCTGTGCTTACAAGTCCTGGAATTATTGTCATTTTATGAATTAAGCTGTCGTTACCAGGAAATGCATTTCCATCTTTCTCTCTCTTCCCCATCCCTATTTCCGCCTGTGGCTGGGACTGTGGCATCTTTTGACTGGCTCACCTCGTTCTACTCTGCGTCCCCCACCAGGCCACCAGATGGAAGTTTTGAAACGTTAAACTAATCGTATCACATTCTGTGTTGAGAAAAACCAAAAGTGCCTCCGTTGTTGCCAGTTCAGGGCCTCTAACAATGCCGTCCCCACTTCACTCTTCTACCTTCTACATGACTGGCGTAAGAACAGGGGCTGACTGGCTCACTGCCCGTGTCCACAGCACCATGCGGAGCTTGGCAGACGATATCAGCTCAGTACATACTTGTTGAATGCATGCATTCCTTTAAGCAAATTGCTTCACCTCTGGGAATCTCAGGCTCCTCCATCTATGAAATCACTCAATACTTCAATTCCTTGTTTTTCATAAAAACTGAGGATAAAATACATGAAACACTGAGCTCAGTGCCCAGCCCATCATTTATGCTCAGTACATGGTCACTGTGATTATCCATGTGTTCATCTGACATGTTTTTTTAAAAACATCACCTGAGCACACCGGACCTACCCAAGGCTCGGTAAATGCGACGTCAGACGAGTGAATCATGAGAAACGGAGAGGCTGAGAGAAAGGAAAGGCCACAGGGTGCAAGTTGGAGGCTTCCTGGAGCCTGGCTGTGTAGCCATTCCCAGGGTCCCTTTCACCTGAAATGTTCTGTGACTTTATGAAGCTCTTTCTTTTTCTTTTTTTTTTTTTTTTTTGAGACGGAGTCTCGCTCTGTCGCCCAGGCTGGAGTGCAGTGGCCCGATCTCAGCTCACTGCAAGCTCCGCCTCCCGGGTTCACGCCATTCTCCTGCCTCAGCCTCCCAAGTAGCTGGGACTACAGGCGCCCGCCACCTCGCCTGGCTAGTTTTTTGTATTTTTAAGTAGAGACGGGGTTTCACCGTGTTAGCCAGGATGGTCTCGATCTCCTGACCTCGTGATCTGCCCGTCTCGGCCTCCCAAAGTGCTGGGATTACAGGCTTGAGCTGCCGCGCCCGGCCTATGAAGCTCTTTCAATGGCAGGTTTTTTTCAGCAGACATTCAGGAAAGTTAGATACGTCTCAGTTGGTATCATAATCCACCTCCATGAAAACTAGACGAAGCCAGGCACTGTAGCATGCGGCTGGAATCCCCGCTACTCGGGAGGCCGAGGTGAGAGGATCGCTTGATGCCAGGAGTTTAAGACCAGCTTCAGCAACATAGCAAGGCCCCACTTTAACAAAAGAAATTAGACGAAGTCTGATAAAAGGGCAGGAAGGCATTCTTAGTCCAAGAGCCACCATGACAGGCTGTAGGTGTACCAGCTCCTCTGCCCCTGGCCTCGTAGAGGACACACTGCGAAGAGCAGGAAGGAGGCTTTGGCTTCGGCAGGCCCGTGATCAGCTGCCAGCAGTTTCCTGACATTTGGTTTCTCTAAAAGCTGCTTCTTGATGCCCCTCTTGCAGGCCCATCTCCTCCTGGCTGATCAAAAACAAATACTTGCCAAGATACAACGAACAGTTACATTGGGATGAAACGTCTCTCAAAAGTGTTGAACGTTTTGTCCACATGTAACCAAAGCACAGTAGCCCCTGGGGTGGGCAGGCACTATCATTTCCCTTCCTAAAGAGAATAAATCAATGGAAACTTGGCCACACTTCTAAAAGCCTTCGCCTGCCTGCTCTTCTGCAGCTGCCGGAATTTGAGAGCCACCTGGCACTGAGACCCGCGACGCCCCGTATCCGGAACAGCTGACCGGGAGGGTTTATATCTGTTCCCCTCCATCTGTATTTATTGTTTGTTTAATCTTCAGGCTGTAAAGTTAGTTTTATATTTTTAGTGAAATCTCCTCATACACTCTTGCCACAGTGTTGCAAGAAACTGCTCTTTCCTTCGAATTTGGTGCAGAAATCAGCTGAAAACATGAAACTCACAGATTTTTAAAGTTCAGTAACACCCTACCATAATATGGTAAGTGGGATTCAAAAATAAAATGACTTCTGTCTGGACCTACCTTGTTAAGTAGTTGAATCTTAAGACGCCCTGGGTGAGCCTTGAAGCTCCCGCCTGCAGTTCTTGCTGCAGGAGCCAAGTTGGCCCCATCCTGGCTGCACTCTAGCACCACCTGGTGGTGGATGTCGCTCCAGCGTAAATATTCCTGGAGATGACGGGGTCCTAGGCAGCACTGATTTCATCAGCCAGGCTAATATTGGGGGGTCCAGAGGACCCCCTGACTCTAGACTCCTTAGATGAGGTTGTCTGTCATTTCCTGTGTGGCCTCTTCATGTTCCCTACCCAGAAAGTAGGAACTTTGGGCCTCCCTATTTTGAGAAATGGGGGCAGGGGGCTGGACTGGGTAGGAGCAGGGGGTTGGACCAGGTAGGGGCAGTCCCTCAACACAGGTGATGGTGGAGCCACCTGCTGCTGTGAACAAGTCTGTTATCCCAGGGGATTTTTTTTGGAGGGGAAATTTGGGGGCATTATAACAATTTCATATAAAGTCATGTTCTAAATAAAATGTGATCTGTCCAATATAATCATCCCTTTTATGGCTGGAATGTCAAGAAATTCATAGTATCTGGTGGCTTTGGGCCAGATTCTGTCAGGGAAGGAGACACCATGAGAGTCCATGTTCCTCTTTGGGACCAGGTGCCCTGTGGCTGGGGATCGGGGCTGGGCCACCTGTGTTTGAGGATCGGGACCAGGCGCCCTGTGGTTGGGGATCGGGGCCGGGTCCCCTGTGGCTGGGGATCGGGGCCGGGCCACCTGTGGTTGGGGATCGGGACCAGGTGCCCTGTGACTGGGGATCGGGGCCGGGCCCCCTGTGGTTGGGAATTGCTGCCCCACTGCAGAGTCCATGCCCTCTTGGGGACTGGGTCCTCTGTGGTTGGGAATTGCTGCCCTGCTGCAGAGTCCGTGCCCTCTTGGGGACTGGGTCCTCTGTGGTTGGGAATCGGACTGGGTCCTCTGTGGTTGGGAATCGGACTGGGTCCTCTGTGTTTGGGAATTGCTGCCCCGCTGCACTGTACAGTCTCTGTCATTGAGGTCACTGGCATTTCAATTCTCGGTTTCTTCCACTCCTTCTCCGGGCCCCGTGGAGGGGTGCCTGGGCCCTGACCACACCAGAGCACGGGCTGTTTTCCTTGCTCTGTAGCTTACTACTCCTTTTCAGAAACCGTTTTGGGGCATGTTATCTTAATGCACTCAGTATGCGAAGTGATTTGAGGGGAATCCTTGCTCCCTTTTCCTTTTAGATACACCTTTACGTTTGTCAACTCATGCTCAAAACATACTTATGACAGTTGGCTGTCATTGTGTGAAAGTCTAAAAATGTAAAAATGTTGGCTTTCAGCATGAGTGGTTACTCTAGATGGTATCAGAGCCATGGCGAGCACGTGGTTCCCAGCGCTGGCACTCGGATGCTCAGATATGATAGTTGACCTCTCTTTAAGTAGAGGTTTCTTTTTTCTTTTTAAAGAATAAATGTATTGGCCGGTAATCCCAGCACTTTGGGAGGCCGAGGCGGGCGGATCACAAAGTCAGGAGATCGAGACCATCCTGGCTAACACGGTGAAACCCCGTCTCTACTAAAAATACAGAAAATTAGCTGGGCGTGGTGGCGGGCGCCTGTAGTCCCAGCTATTCAGGAGGCGGAGGCAGGAGAAGGGCCTGAACCCGGGAGGCGGAGCTTGCAGTGAGCCGAGATGGCACCACTGCACTCCAGCCTGGGCGACAGAGCGAGACTCCGTCTCAAAAAAAAAAAAGAAAAGAAAGAATAAATGTATTGAAACTGTGTCATTTACAAATAGCATTTTACAGAGCAAAAATAGTGATATAAGGCCTCCCATTGTATGCCTATTAACAGCTCTTTATCTGCCGTCTTTGACTCCCAACAGGGGTTCAGGTCTGGCTTTGCTGTGTGATCTTGGACAAGATACTTCACATTATCTGGGAGTTAACATCCTCCTTCAAGAAGTAAAGCCTCTGAGACTCTTTCCTACTTTGATTCTAGAGCCTGTTCACCTCCCTGCAGCCCTAAGTGTCCGAAGTACAAGGAGCTTGGATCGAGTGTAGTTTGCTCTCTGAACACAAGAGGGCGGCCACGGCACAGGCCTTGGAGCCTCAGCCTGGCGCCTCCTTTCTCTGTCACTCCCTAAGGACAGCAGCCCACACACCCCAGATGAAAGTTTTAGTTGCAGAAGAAGCAGTGTGCATTTCTCTTCAGTGTGTGTTGGTAGAAATGACGTCACATTCAGCCAATGAAAATTTAGACTTTATAAGTGTGTACCTAGTAAGCCACTGAACCAATATTTGTAAGTTATAAAGCATCATTCTGAGTCCTGAACATACCTCTCTCTCTTTTTTTTTTTTGGTCTTTATAGCATTTATCCATTGCTAATAAGGTGTGTAAGACTGAGAACATAAAAGCAGTAAGAAACATCCTCCAAAACCCTTTTGGAAAGGCATTTTAATTGATTTTTTTTTTTCTTTTTCTTTTTCTTTTTTTTTTTTTTTAGCAACAGGGTCTTACTGTGTTGCCCAGGCTGATCTTGAACTCCTAATCTCAGGTGATCTTACTACCCTGGCCTCACAAGTAGCTGGGACTACTATTGGCTGGAAAAGGAATCTAAAAAATCAGAATTGGAAAGGATGTATCTTGTTTTGTTTCTTAACGTTTTTGAGGCAGGGGTGTGTGTGTGTGTGCATGTGTGAACTAAAGGAGTAGCTGAACTTCAGTTGGGAGTCTGGTACTTCCTTTTCTCCCACTATCAACATTTTATATGCTATTTAACTCGCTTTCTAAATCTTAAAGGGGGCAGTGATTTACTAGCAATATGGTGTGGTCGGAAGGTACAGCCACCCTGATATCTATTTTTTCATGCCTTGTTATTTCTAGAAGAATCCATTTTATGTTTGTAACAAGTGAAAATGGTCCATTTCCTGTATTTGAGAAGGTTTTTTTTTTTTTTTTTTTTTTTTTAAATGAGGATAATAATTTTTCCTGTCACTCTGCCACTCCTGTCTCTGTGGTATACTGAAGATGTTGTGCCGTAGCAGAGACACAGATCACAAACTTTCATGTACATTCAGACTTTAGATTTCCTCCGGGCAGCTTCACCAGTCGCTTTGCAGTTTCAGGAGCCGAAAGGCGGCAGGTGCGTCCTCAGCCTTGGGTGGGAACCTGCTCCCGGGGCCTCTGCCATCGGTAGGCTTCTTCCAGCGCTGGGGATCTTAGTGCCTCCCAGGGCCTCCTATTTCTTGGAAAGTTTTCATTTTTAGATAGTTTTTGTTTCTTCATGTTAAGCCAAAAATCTGCCTGCCTGTGACTCTTACCCTACTTGTATCATTTGCAGCTCCTCAAAATAAATGAAATCCTTTTCCAGTTTGAAGGCAGCTGTTGTGCCCCCATCCCAGCCATCCGAAACCCGATGGCTTGTTCACTTCTCACGTGCTCTAGGTGAATTCCATAGTCCCACATCAACTAGACGTCCAGTAACTGGTTCTTCGCACGTGTTGAATTAGGGGCTTCCAGATACGGTCTATTGGTGCAATGAAAAGCCCCCAAAACTTGTGATGCTATAGCTCTCCTAGTTGATGTGAATTTGCATTTAAAGCTTGATCGATCATGTGAGGGACTTGTTTTATCCACACTCCCGTCCCTGGGCCTCCTCATTGCGACTCTAGACGTCTTCACCCCGCCTGGTCTTGTCCGAGGCGGCTGACGTGTGGCTTGTCTCCCCGCAGGCTATCTGAACGTGCTCTCCAACAGCCGCTGGCGGGAGCGCTGGTGCCGAGTGAAGGATAACAAACTCATTTTCCACAAGGACAGGACCGACCTGAAGACCCACATCGTGTCTATTCCCCTCCGTGGCTGCGAGGTGATCCCAGGTTTGGATTCTAAACATCCCCTGACGTTCCGGCTGCTGCGCAATGGCCAGGAGGTTGCAGTATTGGAGGTAGGGTGTTTCCCAGGGGCTACACTCCACAGAGGGACACACGCAGTGATTCTCCTTCCAAAAGCTGAACGCTGACTCCTCTGTCAAAATTCCTCCCATCTTGCTGACTGCAGCTCTTTTCGGCCCACCCCCTTTTCTCTTGCTGCCCAGTCTGGGAGTCTTTGCTTTGCTTCTTGCCTCAGTTTTTTTTCTGGGAGATACGACAATGCCGGGACCCCAGCACCACTTTCTCCCCATTTGCACACATCGAATTGGTTTGCCTCCTTGTCTGAGTTCCTCTTTATGCCTGTTTGCAGAGAAATTACATGCACAATCCCACAGAGGACATTGCTTCTCTAAAGCACCTGGAAAGTAACTTGTTTTAAAATTTCCAAGAAGGCTCTTTCCGCCATGTGAGCTCTTTGAAGTGGTGGTAAATGTTTCCTTTGCAATGTTCTTGACTTCTTTACAGATGGAAGACTTTTTGGGGCCATCTGAATGCCTTGTAGATGGCGGCCAGTGAGCCACATGACACAGAAACCGAAAGAGCACCTTTGCTGTTTCAGAGCCCCGGGCTTGGTGCACGCTTTGTTATTTGTTTGGCTGCTTCACTAGATTTCTTATTCATGAAAGCAGAAAAGACAGTTAAAACTTATAGCTACATCCTCAAAACTTTCATTATTGAAAGTTTTTAGTTTTTCATCATAGAAAACGTTCTGTTGATGTTTTCTGCCCTGTTTTAGACCTTTTTTTCCTGTGATTTTTCCCTTTATTTCTGAGTCTCCCCCCTCTTAGTGTTATTATGACCAAGATGCAAAGATACACACACACACACACACACACAGATAGATCCATGCATTCACATGTCAGATGGTCGCGTCCGTGTCAATGCACCTCATGCTGCAGAATCGATAGAAACCAGTTCACGTGAGGTGTGGTGGGTGGCTGGTGTGTGGCAGAAACTCACCTGGTGTGGAGCCTGCTCTAAATGCCTGCGCAGTGACGCTCATCGGCAGAGGGGAGAGTGCCAGGGGCTGCCGCCTAAACCTTGACGGCCCAGTCAGGCAATCTTTCCGAAGATCTTGAATTTCACACATAGGAGTTCATTGCAGGGACTATTTTCACAGAGGCTGCTTTTTTTGGTGGGGATGAAAAATAGATGAACACCATCTTTTTCCTGCAGGGCTCAGGAGGTAAGGGAAGGTCAGAAGCACGCACAGCTGCCCCCGTGGCTGGTTTTGCAGCAGTGTGATCTAACAGAGAGGGCTGGGCTCAGATGGGCTTGAGACAGCTGGGTTCCAGTCTCAGCTCTGTGCAGACCCTGACCATGGCCAAAGCTTTCGTTCTCTCTTGGCTTCTTTACCCACCGTAAAACATGAGTGCTGAGCTAGAGTCAGTGTACCTTGTAAACATTGATGTGGGCTGAAAACTGTAGGGTGGATGGCAGTGGAAAAAAGCTGAAGACTTAAACGAAGAAACTGTACTCTTGATGTCACAATGCGGGTCTCCCATGAGAGCTCTGGCAGCAGATCTGAGAAGGGTTGCCAGGAAAAGGAGGCATGAATTGGCACAGGTTAGATGCAGGAATGAAGAGGGAGACGCTGGGCTGAGTGCCGAGACAGAGAAGCTCAGGGTGGGGTGGGGTTGGGTGGAAGTTAGGAGCTGTTTGGTGAAGAAGTCACCTGCCCCGCCATTGCTGGGGGCACAGTAGCTGAGTGCCCCAAGTGCTGGAGAGAAAGTGGTAGCATTTCATACCTTCACCAATGCTTGGACCACTGAGGAAGGTGCTTATTCCTTGAGAGAGCTGAAGTAAGTAGACTCGGTTTCCTGAATGTCACGACAGCAAGAATTGGAAGTTTACCCAGTATCTCTTCATGTATGACCACTATTTTTACAGCTGAAAAGTGATTTTACTTACAAGTGACACATAAAACATCTACAGCCTTCCAACTTAAGCAAGAAGCCTGTCCTCATCAGTGGCGAAATGCCACGAGCCAGTCAGTAGAGGAGTTGCCATCTATACTTTTTCCAAGATCCTTTTATTTTAACTTTTGTTTTGAGATATCTTCAGAGTTACTGAAAAGTTGCAAGGATAGCACAAAGGGTGCCTGTGCACCCTTCATCCTTATCCGTCAAAGACCAATGTGCCCTGTGCTTGCTGTGCTGTTTCTTGCACAGCCCTGTGTGTGCACTCTCCCCGCCGCCCCTTTCTCTCTATATGTCTGTATGTCTTTGTGTAGGATTTTTTTTTTTTTTTTTTTTTTTTTTTTTGAGACAGAGTCTCGCTCTGTCACCCAGGCTGGAGTGCAGTGGCGTGATCTCGGCTCACTGCAAGCTCCGCCTCCTGGCTTCACGCCATTCTCCTGCCTCAGCCTCCCAAGTAGCTGGGACTACAGGCGCCCACCACCACGCCTGGCTAATTTTTTTGTATTTTTAGTAGAGATGGGGTTTCACCGTGTTAGCCAGGATGGTCTCGATCTCCTGACCTCATGGTACTCCCGCCTCAGCCTCCCAAAGTGCTGGGATTACAGGCGTGAGCTACCGCGCCCAGTCTAACCCATAGATTTTTAATCAGTGATTATATCCTTCAATGTTGTGACTTATTTTGATCAAACTCTCACAGATCTGGTCCGCAGGAGGCCCTCGGAGCTGGTTTTTTGTCCTTTGCCATGTCCCTGTAATAGAGAGATCACAGTCCATCATGCTTGGAGCACTTTCCTTACTCTATGGCACAAGGAGATGCCCCAGGCTCATCCTGTACTTTTCCCTGCTCCAGACCTGGAGTCAGCCTTTCCTCCAAAGCGTGCTGTTCCTTTTAGAGGAGAATGGCAGAGAACTGAGAAGCCAGGATCTGGGGGCCAGATGTGCTCACTTCTGCCAGCGGACCAGAGCGCCTGGGTCTTTTCAGTAGACAGACGCTAGAAACTGATGTGTGGATGTGGATCTGGATACATACACACACATTCACATATTTATATGTTATACATGCGACAGATACTTAACAAGTGTATGTATACATGTACATGCATATACACATACACGCACCCACACACGTCTCTCTGTCTACACCTATGTATTAACAGCTGTGAGAACTAATACCTCCAACACCACAGGATTATTTTTAAAAGCCTATGAGGAAATTTCATACAATGAACTATGAAGAAAGCAATTGGTAAACTCTAATGTAATAATATCAGTGACATCTTAGATATTAATTGTATGAAAACATTTAAAAAATGCTTTGATGCAATGGTTATACTGACATAGGAATAGACTAATCATGGATACATTCTCAATATAGATTTCGTTTTAGGAAGGACATGAGACCTGTGAAGAGAACACATTTGTGATTTTTTTTTAATCCAGGTATTCAAATCAATTTATTTTAATTTGGCAAACATAGATTCTGTTTTTACTCTCTGTAAGGTACTTAATGGGAATTCCTTCCCTTTGTCCTCATGGCCTCATTGTGTATGGTTAGTAATGATTTGCAGTACGGAAGATATCCCTAGCCAATTTCTCAACATAAAAAAATAGCTGCTTCTTTGTTAACAACCCTTCCTTTAAAGAAGCCTTTCTACATGGCGTGGACTATTTACAATTACTTATATTTTGATCGGTGTAAAACTTGCCAAGGTTATAATTATAAAACCCAATTTTCTTTAAGCTCAACTTAGAAAATCTTTATTTAAATTAGTAATTTTTATAAGCAATGAATTTGTTTTCTTCAACATTCAGTTAACTCATAAATTTGATAGCTTAATTTCTCCTAAACTTTTAACCATTATTTACTTATTTGATTAATCAAAATTTTTAAAGATTTCAAATACCATTAAAAATATAACTGATTTTCTAAATCACTTTAAAACAATGACGTAAAACTGGGCATGGTGGCTCGCACCTGTAATCCTAGCACTTTGGGAGGCTGAGGTAGGAGAATTGCTTGAGCCCGGGAGTTCGAGACCAGCCTGGGCAAGATGGCAAGACCCTGTCTCTACAAATAAAAAATTTAAAAAAATTAGCTAGGCTTGGTGGTGCGCACCTGTAGTCCCAGCTGCTTGGGTGGCTTAGGCAGGAGGATTGCTTGAGCCCAGGAGATGGAGGCTGCAGTGAGCTATGATCACACCACTGCACTCCAGCCTGGGTGACAGAGCGAGACCTTGTCTCAGAGAGAAAAAAAAAAAAAAGGATGACTTAAAAATTGAATGAACATAATCTTAAAGACATACTTCAGACTTGCAAATTAAGCAGACCAAATGGAGGAGATATCAGACATCTTAAAAAGTGGTGTGTCCAAAGCAGCCCAGTGATTACAGAGCATCGTTCCCCCATGGAAACACAATTAATATCAAAGGAAATTAGTTTTTATATCATCTAATCAAGAAACTAAGTGACCATTTCAGGCCCATGTAGGGGGGCTCACCCCAGGCTCCTGGATAAAAAAGTTGGAGACCAGTAAGGACCTAGCGCTTGGTCACGCTTTCCAAGTCAGGCAGCAGCAGCTGGGACGTGCTCCTTCTCTTGGTCAGGCGGTGTCGCCAGAGGTTCCTCAGCAAGTTCCTTCAGCTGGAATGTAATTAGTCCCATTAACTTTCCTGTCTTACACCTAGTGCCTTTCCCCATGATAATTGGAAGGCATTTTAGGACCTCAGAGTTTCATTCACCTTTGGTATAATTGGGATGCCGCTTCTTAAGACCTGCTGTGGGCCAGGCACGGTGGCTCAAGCCTGTAATCCCAGCACTTTGGGAGGCTGAGACGGGCGGATCACGAGGTCAGGAGATCGAGACCATCCTGGCTAACCCGGTGAAACCCCGTCTCTACTAAAAATACAAAAAATTAGCCAGGCGAGGTGGCGGGCACCTGTAGTCCCAGCTACTGGGGAGGCCAAGGCAGGAGAATGGCGTGAACCCAGGAGGCGGAGCTTGCAGTGAGCTGAGATCCGGCCACTGCACTCCAGCCTGGGTGACAGAGTGAGACTCTGTCTCAAAAAAAAAAAAAAAAAAAAAAAAAAAAAAAAGACCTGCTGTGAACGTGACGTTAATCCCATCGCTCAGCTAGTGGCTGCGTCTTCCTTCTCGTTTCTTCTTTGGGACATCACGTTCCATCGCCTTTCCTATTATATGGTCTCTTTATTGGATACATTTACGAAAACGTAAAAATCTTTAGTTAAATACAACCTACCCTTTTTCCCACTTCCACAGGCATCTTCTTCTGAGGACATGGGCAGGTGGATTGGGATTTTACTCGCAGAGACGGGGTCGTCCACAGACCCGGGGGCCCTGCACTATGACTACATCGATGTGGAGATGTCTGCCAGTGTCATTCAGACAGCCAAACAAACCTTCTGGTAAGACCCACTGCCGTGTGAAATGGCACCACAGTTCAAGAATTGTCTTTTCGCTAACTTAGTTTCACTTAGTTTTTGTGTGAGGATATAGTCTCCGAAGAAAAACGAAAGGCTTTCCCTTTTGCATTATCTTAATCCAAATTTTGCAGCAATGTTTTTGTCATGTCAAACCACTGGGTTTTCTATTCGAGCAGCATATGGCAAACTTGCATAAAGGACTAGATAGTAAATATTTTTTGTTTTATGGGCCAGACGATTCCTGTTAATAACCACTCAGCTCCCTTTCCAGCCAGACACCATACGTAAATGATGGGTGTGCCCGTGTTCTAATAAAACTTTATTTGTGAAAACAGGCAGTGGCCTGGATTTGGCCCATAGTTTGCTGACCCCTGTATTAGATGAACGGTTCTATGAAGCAGAAATGATTCTACATATTGCCGTAATGAGGACTGAGTTTTCAAAGGTATCCATCAAGTACTTTGTAAATTTAAATTGTGATTTTTTTAAAAAAATGCTGCAATCATGTATAAAAACGTCCTTTTGAACTGTGAACATTTCTTTAACATAATGATGGCAGACATATTTATAGCAGCAGTTCTTGGTATGGTCCAGAGATCCCCTGGGGATATTCCAGACCCTTTCTGGCAGTCTGTGGGGTTAAATTATTTTCATAAGACATTGTTTCCGTCTCCCACCGTTTGGACATCTGCATTAGTACCATTGGCTGGCAGCTTCGCACCAACAGTCGTCCTTCTCTGTATTAATAATCATTGTCACTGCCAGTGTAAATAGTCAAAGAATTTTACCATTTGCGATAGTAAAAGAAAATGCTGGTTTCACTTCAGATGTCCTTGAGGAAGCAATAAAAACGATGACTTTTTCTATAAAGGATCAGATAGTAGATATTTGCACAAAGGCTCTGAAGCCCGTGTGCTTTTCCTGTTCCGCGTGGCGTGATGAGAGGCCACGGAGAGCACGCAGGCATGTACAATGACAGTGGTCCTATTGAGGAACAGCTCAGACACGTGAGGTGCTCAGAGAACTAACTGCGTTAAATTTTGTTTCATTTTTACTTGAAAAAGCAACAGACAAACTGTGGTTATTCGCACGTAGGCATTTGCAGATGTTTCCTTGAGAATGAGCTAGCTACACCCATCATCATCTCTAGGCAAACAGTTGGCAGTATTTGTTGCTTACGCTACATTTAAGCTTTCCTTAGAAATTAGAATGCTGGAAAATTTGCATCTGCCATGGTGAGCTTGCCAGCTTCTCAGCACCCACAGACTCTTGCTGGGATCTGTAGTCATGTCAGTGAGCAGTTCTGTTGATGTCGTATAATGAAGGGTGTCAACGTTGGAAAGATCTGCAGAAGCCGTGCTTGGGAAAAGATCTATTCCTAGTGCAAGATAAACGACTGGATTTTAATGTGAGTCGATAGATCTGCTTTCCGACTCCATTGCAGTTGGCGGTAAGAGGCCACCACTTGCCGCGTTTTGGTGTAGTACTAAAGAAGCGCGGCTACAACTCGGAAAAAGCAATTAAAATGTGCCCCACTTGTCCAGCTTACATCTGTTTGAGGCTGGATTTTCTTCGCATACTTCAACCAAAAGCGCATTTGGTGACAGATTGAATGCAGAAGCAGGTGTGAGAATCCAGCTACCTTCTATTAAGCTGGACACTAACTAGGTTTACAGACGTGTGAACAGTGCCACTTGTTTGTTTGTTATTGGGGTTTTGTTGTTGTTGTTGTTGGTGGTGGTGGTGGTTTTTTTTTTGATTAAGGGTCTTGCTCGGTTGCCCAGGCTGGAGTGCAGTGGCACAATTATGACTCATTGCAGCCTCGACCTCCTGGGCTCAAGGGATCCTCCCATCCCAGCCTCCCAAGCAGTTGGGACTACAGGCATGTGCCACCATGCCTGGCTAATTTTTGTTGTTGTTGTTGGTAGAGACGGTGTCTTGTTATGTTGCCCGGGCTGGTCTCAAACTCCTGGACTCCTGGGCTCAGGTGATCTTCCTACCTTGGCCTCCCAAAGTGCTAGGATTACAGGCATGGCCCACGGTGGCACTTTTAAGTGAATAACAATGAACACATTTCTCAGATTTTCATTTCAAATACAGCAGGTAGTAGGTAGGGCATCTTGGCTTGGGTCCTGCTTTGGTACTTACTAATTAGAACAATTTGGACAAGCCATTCATTACCTGTTAGTACCTCTGCTGCCTTCTGTAGAACATAGAGAGGGTGGGCGACTTCATCTCTGAAACCTGCAGCTCCGGCGTCTTTCACCCCTTGACAGCTGCACATGTCTCTCTCCTCCTTAGAGAGTGGGGACTGGGGTGAGGGAGCGAATGAAAACAAAGCTGGTCATGAATTCCATCATCAGCAAGTGAGGGGAAACAGAGACAGCTGCTGGCGGACCCGCCAGTGCTGAGATGACGCGACCTTTCCAGTGTGGAGAAGATGGGCTCAGATGCCGGTGCTGTTGTGTCGTGCCTGTGTAATGTGAACACCACCCTCTAGTTTTTCCACACAGGTGCTCTCTGTGGGGAATTGGAGCAGTCTTCCTTTGCGTCTTCAGTGGTGAATGGACGTTCATTTAATGCTTAGCTAGGACATTCTGGGGCTAAGAAATAGTTTCCAAAGTGAAGATAACTTGGTCCATTTTAGGACTCAAACCACATGTTACATACACCCAACTAAGGTCAATAGCCTTGACAAGTGGAATTAGTTTTGCACAGATTGTCCATGAAATCCCCAGTAACACTGGAGGGTTTCTACAGTGCAGACTGGTCTCACCACTGTCCTTTTGTGTGGAAATCGGGATAGATGTAGTCTAGTACTTACCATTCTATTTGTACTCATTATTGTTTAATTATATTCTTTCTAATCAGCAAAATGTAGGTAAATTGTAATGATTCTATTTGTTAAGTACTATGCAGTAAATAAAGCACATTTAAAGTTTTTTAAAGAGTATAATATCCTTAAATCTAGTTTGGCAAAATCTGCCCAACTAGACTGACATAAAAGTGGTTATGGATGTTCACTATATTTGTTTAGCAGATACTAAATTTCCATAAAAACCTATCCTACGGCCACATGTAATTGCAAGTATAATCAGCAAACCAATAACCACATTTAAGAGAAATCCTGAATTAAAATAGTTGCCCTAGAATACAACTTGGCCTTTACTCTATAAATGACGAGAGTATTAATCTAAACCAAATGTGGCAAGGTCACATTTTTGAGAAAGGAATGTAGATTATAATACTAAAAATATTTATTAAAAATATGCATGTAATGAATTTATGGCTGCAGGCATCTTTTCTTCCTCATTAAAGTCTTTATAGGAGGTGTCAGTTAGCAACAAAGCTTATTTTCAAGTTTTCTGGCCAAACATTCCTGTAACAGTTAAGAGAGATGAGATGTGACAAGGAAGCAGTGTTCAAAATATGGTTGCTTGCCAGTGTGATGAATATTCTAAGATTAAATGTTTTGCTTTTATATAAACTGGCAGCCAGTTAATGAATCTTTTCAGGGTTCTTAGGAGAATTCTTTGTGCATTGTGTGTGACTGAGGAAGAGACAGCAGTAATATATTTTGAAAAGGGGAAAGTGTAAGATAATAATGGAGATTCTCCCAAGAAAAATAGGATATTTAGGAACTTTAGTTAATGGTAAACAATGAAAACGTATTTTCCTGAAAACCTATTTACAATGAGGTACATAGATTGTATAACACAGGAAAATACTCCAGAGTCTTCCTGAAACTCTCTTCAGGTCACACTCAGCTGGGAGCCCCTCAGGAAGCAGTGGTGAGGATGAAGAGGATGGAAAGCAGGGGTTGGTGCGGAGCGTGGGGAGATGCACGGATGGGGTGGTGAGGATGAAGAGGATGGAAAGCAGGGACTCGTGTGGGGAGTGGAGTGTGGGGAGATGCACGGATGGGAGGCAGTCCTCTTGGCCACCCTTTCCCCGGAGTCCCGGGAGGTTATTGTGAAATAGCTCCCCATGACTGTCTCCTAGTTTTGGTGTAACGAGTGGCATGTGGCCTCTTACTTCATTTCCACTTCTGTCTTTGGCTGCAAATCCTATTGTGTAGAGACACCCAGCGGAAGACTGAGGCCTCGTGTTTAGTCGGGTCCCCAGGCCCTGCCCTCTTGGGGGCCAGGCAGAGTTGTCCTCACTGGGCCAGGTCCCTCTCTATGGGGTGAAGGGTGACGAGCTCCTGGCTGAGGCCTCCTCCACCTAGGACATTCTGTGTGCCTATGACCCATAATCCCCATGCTCCCAGGTCCTGACAGGTGAGCCCGTCAGAGGCCTCCTGCAGTGACTCTTCCCAGCACAGAAGCAGGAGTGGAGCCACCAGGGCCTCTGTTCTGACCCCATCCTTTGTCCCTGCTGCAGCAGGGCGAGTGCAGGGCACATGCTCGAAACCGAAGATGCAAGCCCACGAGAGCCGTGCCTGCCGTTGGAAGAAGGACTGAAGGCAGTACGACCCAGGGCACAGGCGAGGGGGTGGTCCCCGTGGCCGGGCTTTATTCATTCCTCCATTTACTGCCTCTCACTGACAAAAAGTATACATAGCACTGTCTCCCCAAAAGCCCTCCAATGAGGCATTTAATTGGAAAACCTTAAATATGTATTTTTAAAAATCAAAATCTATTACTGCGAAACAAATGTTCAAGTTTTGCTGTGCCTTTCTTTCTTGTATGTTTTCTTCTTATTCATCTTATTTTCCTACATATACCTGTATGTATTTTAAGTTTAGTATAATTGTATTAATTTTTTATAAGCAAAGGAGAAAGTTTTAAAATTATAATTGAAGAATGTGTCCAGGCAGCAAGCCGCGCATGGCGTCCCTCCCCAGCAGGGGGCACACGCGCGCTCTGTGCGGAGCCATTTCCGCGGCCCGCGCTGCTGAAGCCCAGCCCCGATCCCCAAGCCGAGTTCCTCCCGCCACTCCCGAGGCTATGCTGCCGGACTTCTTATCAAAGAGGCAGGCTTCACTTGCCCCTGTGTTTCTCTCCCCAGTTTTCACCTACCCTGTGTTTTCCTCATCTGGTGATCACAGAAGCCCAGGATCCTGTGAAATACCCCTATTAGCAGGAAATGCTGTCGGGTAGTCCCTTCCCTGGGATTTACATTGTTAGTCCTGACCCGTGGCTTCGGAAGCCGGCCGAGCCTCTAGGCACCTGCACCTGCACCTGCACCTGCACCTGCGTGTGCCCGCGTGGTCCCCGCGCTCCTGAGGCCAACCCTCCAGAGGGGAGAGCAGGCAGATGACAGATGCAGAGCAGTGGCCCTGGGCCCGGAGGGGAGGGAGAGGCCGCTGTGGGGCTGCGGGGCGGGCCGCCTTCTAGGGGGCAGCACCCACACCCACGCGGAGACCGGGGTGCGAGGGGTGTCAGGAGAGGAGTTTGGCAGGCAGAGGGGCTGGGGAAGCTGAAAGAGCCAGGGGAGTGCCGGGGCACCCAGGAGACTGACGGAGCGCAGGAAGTCACGGCGCAGTGACGGAGCAGGAACCCAGTCCCTAGGAGCCCCGCGGCCCTGGGCAGCACCTTGCGACTTCAGAAGCCCCTGGGGGTGTTGGGTGGAGGCTGGCGTGGCCCGGCCTGCCCTCCTTAAAGGGGAGGGGGCCGTTCCCTCACCACAGGCTCCACACTGTTGGCCTCACCCCTGGCCACTAAATGGGCAGGTCTTTCCCGCGCCAAGCGCTTCTCTAGGTTTCTGTGGGCACCAGCTCGGTGTCCTCATACATGAACTCAATCCTCAGTGGTCTTCCAGGAGGCAGCATCAGGCCCTCCCAGTGCAGGGCCCAGTCCACAAAGCTGACTCCACTTCAGATGCCAGTCACAGGTCCAGGATGTCACCTGTGCATCTGACCAATGGGATGTGAGTTGGAGGTTCCCACGACCCCTCCCCTCCAGTTCAGTGATTGCTAGAACCCTCACAGAACATAGGAGGAGCTTGCTTACTGAATTAGCAGTTTACTGTAAAAGGACACAGCTCAGAAGCAGTGAGGGAAGAGGTGTGCCAGGCAAGGCATGTGGGGCACAGCACTCCTGTGCCCTCGCTGGGCACACCACACTCCCAGCACCGCCGCATGCACACAGCCCAGAAGCTCCGGGAACCCCATCCTTTTGGGTTTTTATGGAAAGTTCCAGCCCTAATCACAGGGTTGATTTCCCTGGCAACCAACCCTCATCCTGCTCTTCATGTAGGAAATTCCGAGAGTTTTAGGAGCCTTGACCAGGAACTTGGGACAAATACCAAAATATATATTTATTATGCCACAATAACACACCTTCTAAAGGATTTCTCAGGCCGCTGTCAGTGGCTCTTGGAAGTTGAGGAAATTTCAGGGAAGAGGTGAAGATGTGTGGGGTGGCAGTGGTGCTGATTGAGTACTAAGAACTCCATAAATACTTGGTGAATGAGTGTCCCAGAAAGCTTATAGAACAGAGATCCACGAACTTTTTCCAAGAAAAACCAGACAGTAACTTTCAGCTCTGCAGGCCATGTTGTCCTCTTGGAAGTAACACACTTGTGAAAGAGGCGTATGTTCCAGTAAAGCATTATTATGAACACAGGCTGTGAGAGGAGCTGGCCACTGTGAGAGACGGATGATAATCAAAACGCTTGGTATTTCTGAACACCTGTTATTTGCAGGCTTTGCTGTGTGTACCTAGCATTGGTTATTGGCGTTCTGTGCCGCGGTTCTGCAAATTATTTGCCGTCCTAATTTTATAGGACAGTCCTTCCAATGCATCTTCTCATTTCCGCCTATATTCTGTCTAGTATTTCTTCTCTGCCCCTGTGACCTCTGACATAGCCTTGGGAATAAAGTCAGAACTCATTAAAGACTTGACTCGTTGGAGTAAAAGGTGGTCAGGTTATGGATTTTAATGCATTTCCTTTCTTTCAGTTTCATGAACAGGCGTGTTATATCTGCTAACCCATATCTGGGGGGCACCTCCAATGGCTACGCCCACCCCAGCGGGACGGCGCTTCATTACGACGATGTCCCGTGCATCAACGGCTCGGTGAGTGCCCTTTTGCTGGAGTAATGGTTGGTTTTGTTAGACAGCTGTGAAAATTCTATGCTTCAGTTCCCCTGGTTTCAGGTCTGAATAAGGTCAGCTTTTTAATGCTCTGAAGCAGAGACTCCATCTCATCTCTGTTCTCCTGGTTTCTGACATGCTGTTCATCTGAATCTGCATTTGGACAAGTGGATAGTTTGAGACTAGTAGACAGTTTGTCATTTAATGTCACTGTCATTTTCCTGTTGGTGTTGAGGTAGGGTCCTCATCTGTTGCCCAGGCTGGAGCACAGTGGTGCAGTCACAACTTACTATAGCTCAACCTCCCCAGCTCAATCGATCCTCCTACCTCAGCCTCCCAAGTACCTGGGACCATAGGTGCACACCACCACATCCCACTCATTTGTTGGTTTTTAGTAGAGGCGGGATCTCCCTATATTGGCCAGGCCAGTCTTGAACTCCTGGGCTCAAGTGATCCTCCCACCTCAGACTTTCAAAGTGCTGGGATTACAGACGTGAGCCACTGTGCCTGGCCTAATGTCACTGTCACTAATTAAACGTGTCAGCCCACTAAAATAATGACTAAAGGAGAGCATGTTAGAGTAATACTTGGATAACTTATTAAATCAAAACATAACACAGTATAAGTTATCAATGAATAGTTATTTCCCGATGGGATTAAAATGCTGAGAAATCCCCTCAGGAAGGAAATGATAACATAGAGGAATGATCACATTACAAATTCGACAGCTTCCCTTGGGGTGGATTTGGAGCGGCCAGGCTCCTGGCTCCCGGCACAGCGCTATCTGTATATCCATATGTCCATCTAGCCATGCAGGAGTCTCCAGTCACAGCTTTGTGCTACACTGGCCTCCAGGGTGTGCCTGGCCTTAGGAGTTCTGAAGTCTGTTCTCAGCGTGTTATGTTATATGTGTCATCAGCAGGCCTCATCAACAAGTGCTGGTTCTACAGTGTCTGCCTGCTACTCATCTCACAACCACGTGTTGAGCATCCTGTCTGATCCAGGCACGGTGCCCGGCCCTGGGCGTTCAGAGATGAGGCCTTCACAGTTAGTGGATGAATGAAGGAGGCTTGTGAGAAACCACTATGCCATTTGTCTCCCAGTACTGGAAGGGTTTGAAATTGGCATCTATGTTAAGATAATTTTCAAAGGTAGACATAAAGTAAATGTATTGTTATGTTTTCCAGCCTTGGAAGGTATGTCAGACTTTTTTCTTACTGTTTTGCTTCTCCAGTCTTTTCCCTGATGTTCTGATGAATGTCCTCAATCAGCCCTGGCACCGTAAATTCATAGCTGCCTCACAGCAGGAACCAGGAGACAACAGCCTCCTTGAGGGAAGAGAGGGCCTGAGGACCCCCAGTGCTCAGGAGCATAAACAAACTGAAAGCAGGTTCTCGTGGCCGGGGTCAGAAGCGGGTGGCCCATCCCTCAGGAGCCACGATGAACGCGGTGTGTGTCCCTGGGGCTCGGTTGCCTTCCCATTGGCCACCGCCTCCTTTCTGCCGCTCTGGACCTGCCCT
Source organism: Chlorocebus sabaeus (assembly GCF_047675955.1). Lineage (NCBI taxonomy): Eukaryota > Metazoa > Chordata > Mammalia > Primates > Cercopithecidae > Chlorocebus > Chlorocebus sabaeus. The sequence goes on along the minus strand of NC_132930.1, from coordinate 44,695,418 downwards.
GGGGTTCCTGTCGGGGAGGCTGCCCTTGCTGTGCGAGGCCCCACCTGATTCTAAAAAGGGATCTTTTCGTCACTTCGTCTGTCCCCTTCCCTCCTCAGTCCTCTCTCCCTTGCCTCATTGGCTGGGTGTCTCCCAGGGGCCAGACTCTGTGCCAGTTGAAGAAGAAATGGCGAAGCGATTATCTTTGTCCTGAAAGGGCCTCTGAGTCTCGTGGGAGTGAGTGGACCTGGGAGGGAAACAGACATAGGAGCGGGGAGAGCTTCCTGGGCCCTGGGCAGCGCAGGGCCTGCTTGTAGGTCCCATGTTAGGATAGGGTGGCATGGGGCAAACAGAGCCACTTTTGGATCCCATCCTAGCTTCAGAGTCCATCCAGTAGAGCCCCCCATCTTAGGCAGAGGGGTATCAGGTCCAGTGAATCTCCTCCTCTCCCCCTCAGCCAATCCTCCCTGGGGTGTCTCTGGGTGTCCAGTCACCACAGCGCTCCACCCCTGGGCAGGTCTTGTGGCAAGTTCTTCCTGCTTAAGATGGTACCACAGTACCCTGTGAAGTAGGGCTCTCAGGCTAGTCCCTGCCCTCTATTCTGGCCTCTGAGTCCTTCTTGAGGTGGGACCCGCTCTTCTGCCTCCATTTGCCCTGTGTCACTCCAGCGTCTCTTGATAGCAGTCTTATCACTGGGTTTAGACTCCAGTTACCACAGTCATCTGCATCCTGAGAACCATCCACTTCTCTGAGCCTACATCTAGCCCGTCCCACCCAAAGACCCTTTCACACGCCTTTTCCTCAGATACGTTTCTTCCGTGTGCGCCTTACACACGTACCTGTGACTGTGAGCTGGATGCTGTCATCATCTGTGGAACCACGCACGTGATCGTCTGGCTCCACCCAGCACCTTGTTTTCAGACTATTAGGACACTCAACAGGCCAGCCCCAGGAGCGAGTGTTCCTTAAGTTATTCGCAGCTTAATCTGTTGTAGAAACAAAGGTCTGCCATTCCTAAAGGGCTCTGCACGTAGGAATTGTTTGTGTGTGTGTATTGCTGGGCTGGAGATAGCCACCTTTGCATAATATGCTGTATGTGTTTGTGGCTTCCTTGCTTATTAGGCCTTCCTCTGCTCAGGCCCTTCCTGAAACTGTTTTCTGTGTGTTCGGCTCTGTTACCAGCTCTTCTCTTTTTGGAGGGCCTCATTTCTAGGTTTTTAGAAGTTCATATTTATAGCCAGGCGTGATGGCTCAGGCCTGTAATCCCAGCACTTTGGGAGGCAGAGGTGGGCAGATCGCTTGAGCCCAGGAGTTCAAGACCATCCTGGCCAACATGGTGAAACCCCATCTCTACTAAAAATACAAAAATTAGCCGGGCATGGTGGTAGACGCCTGTAATCCCAGCTACTCAGGAGGCTGAGGCAGGAGAATTGCTTGAGCCTTGGAGGTGGAGGCTGTAGTGAGCTGAGATTGCACCACTGCACTGTAACCTGGGCAACAGAGCAAGACTGTGTCTCAAAAAAAAAAAAAAAAAAAAAAAAGTTCATTTTTATGACCTAATATCTGGGATCATAGCACTGTTTCAGCTTTAGTTATGTTTACCCATTCAGTGTTACCCCATGATGCTTAGACTGAGATGAAAGTATGTACACTCACACTTTAGAAACTTCTATGAGGTCGCTGTAGGTGTTTTTCTGAGTCTTCCATGTGACTTAATCTTTGATATTTTAGGAAAATGATAGTCTCGTCTAGACCGTTTTAATAACTCTGGACAAATATATGCTAGGTCGTCATTATGAAACTCTCATATCCGAGTTTATCTGCAGGGACCGTTATTTTTAGATCACAAAAATAGACACATTGAAGTGATTGCGGAGGAATACAGACACTCCTACTGCAGAATTTTAAGTCTTTTCTATTTTTATAACAAAAGGTTGTAATTACCGTCTGGCAGAAAGGACTGTGCAGGAAGACTAAACCGGGTAAAATGAATATAAGAGAGGAATTAATATTGCCTTTCTTGTCATGCCAGGCAATTTATAAAGACCTTTAACCCTGAAAAGGCCGTGGCTGTGGTTATCAGTTTTTGAGTTAACACTTTAATGCCCATGTTCTCAGATTCCTCTGTCCCATGCAGTGGCACGTAACTATTTTAGTCGTTGGTTAGAGATTTTCTGCTAAAATAATACCATTGTATCAGTTAGATTTGGAAGCATCTAATTTTCTATGAGGATTTGATTTCTCTTTTCACAGACCGTTTTGGTTGTGTTGGTTGTGGCACTTTCTTCAGTACAGAGTAGGGGACAGAGGATGTGTGTTGACAGTTCCCGTAAGACTTGGGTCACTGACTCCTGCACAGGGGCTTGGAGGAGCCTGCAGATGGTCTCACGTCCCCAGAAGGAGCGCGAGGCTTAGTGGCAGTACTGTGCTGGGATGAGCGCGCCCTTCCCTCCGCTCTGCCACTCACCGGCTCTAGGGCCTGTCTCTGCTTCCATTTCCCCCTCTATCCCCGGGTGACTGTGAGATGAAGTCAGCACCCAGGACGTGGAAAGTGCTGTGAAAAGCATCGAGTGCTCTGCTTGGCCCTCGTGTGTCTTCGTATAGACCCCAGAGCACCAGGACCCTAGTCCCGTGCTCGTTCCTCCCCTCACATCCACGTCCTGCACTGGGGGAATTTCTGAACCCCAGGTTCTCTAAAGAAGAAAATGCCAAATCAACATTGCTTCTTCTCTTTAAAAGACAGGACAAAACAAAAACTTCATAATCCGAGGGTTCTGGGAATGGTTTAAGGAAAAAAAGAAATTTTTCCATAAGGCTTCAGAAGTCCAGTCCTTTTGAATCAATCTGCAGGCTTGTGTTGGGTTTGTGTATGTGTGTGTATTGGGGGGTGCATGCCTCGTTGATAACAACTGCAGTCTGTGTGCAGAATGTTGGGGTACCATGCTATGCTAAATGCTATACTATTAATGAATGACATCTCACTGTGCTAAAAGCTGCTGTTTTCTGTGTCTGAGTCACTAACCACAAAGCTGTGTGTGTTGCAGTGGGAACCGGAAGACGGCTTTCCTGCTTCCTGCGGCAGAGGCTTGGGAGAAGAGGTGCTTTATGATAACGCAGGCCTGTACGATAACTTGCCGCCTCCGCAAATCTTTGCCCGCTACTCTTCTGCTGACAGAAAGGCCTCTAGGCTGTCTGCTGACAAGCTGTCCTCTAACCATTACAAATACCCTGCCTCCGCTCAGTCTGTCACTAATACCTCTTCTGTGGGGAGGGCGTCTCTCGGGCTCAACTCGCAGGTACGGCATCTTCTTCTGTAAGATTCTAGAACCACCTTCAAGTCACATTGCTCCAACAGAGTTTTGCAGCTTGTAGTAAATGGGACTCATCAAAGGCAAAGCGTAATGGTTTTTTTTTTTCCTCAACTAGGATATAATTTGCAGCCTGACTACCAAGGAACTGATGAGATATTTCTAACGAGCTCATGGTTTATCGGAGCGCTGTGTTTCTTTGCCCACATCTGGCTCTCTTTCTGTTCTTGGAAAATTCCCCAGTGAAATTTTGTGAATTATGTCAACTAAAGGAATAGAATTTAAAAGAAACGGGTAATAAAACCTTCCAGAAGATTCTTGAACGGCCAGTTTCTTTAGTATGTTTCCGTTACACGTAATGAGGAAGGGTTGACTCTGTGTAGTCATTGCTTTTGATCTTTAACCATGAAATAGATTATTCAGAGTATGGTAGTGTTTCTCCATGACAAGTCTAAAGGTATACTCCCCAAAACTAGACGATGATAATAAGGACTTTTGATGACCATTGAACAATAATAACCATGAGGTTGAACTGTTGTCCATTGCACACCCTGTATTTATGGCAAACAGTAACATTTCAGAGTAATTTTGTCGTGTTAGGCCTTTAAAAAAAAAAAAAAAAAAAGATGAAGTCTCACTATGTTGCCCAGGCAGGACTTGAACTGTGGGCTCAAGTGATCCTCCTGCCTTCGCCTCCCAAGTAGCTGGGACAGCAGGCACATGCCACTGTGCCCGGCTTATACATGTTAAACCTAAGAATTTTTTATGCTTTGCCTAAAGACCTAAGCCCATATGTAAGAATATGAACATACAGCAGATGGGCATGTTTTAAGTCTTTGTTTTTTTCTCCATTCTTTGGATAGTCTTAAGAAAATAATGAACCAGATAAAATTGTAGAATTGTAGATAGTAGTGACTGAGAACACTAACTCCCAATAGGTCGGCTTCATCAAAAGTCAAATGCGCGGGTTGGTGTTGGTTTTTGATTTTTCATGATGGTTGTTCAGATCCCATCCCTGGGGATTCCCGTTCAGTGAGTCTGAGGGGCCCTGAGCCAAGTGTAGTTGGGGGGCAGGGGTAGGGGAGCCGTTGGCCTCTTTTGAGGACTTAACGCCAAAAAGTTGGCAGGTTATGTGTTGTATTTACTGAGGGAATGTGTATCTGTCTACGTTTCTACCTATCTTTTTATTGGCATTAGAGTCGCCTTAGGTAAAACCCTGCCACAGTTGGCCATCTTGCACACTTGGATTGTCCCCCACATGGGTTGGGAATCATTCGATGTATGGTTCCCATGTGGAGTTTTTGTTATTATTGCTCCCTTTTGTTTTTGTTGAAATAGGAAACACTTTTGCAAGTTAAATTCCATGACCTCTGGGTTTCCTGTCCTCATTTGGTCATTTTAATGGGAGCCTATTGCTTAATGGCGAGACCTTGCACTTTTCTGAGCACTTACGTGCCATATGCTTCATCCATGTATGGCACACCATCTGATCTTTTTAGGAACCCTGTGGGGAGATATCTCTTTACGTTTTTAAATGATCAAATGGGAGCTCAGAAAGTTTAAAGAACTTGCTCAACATCTCCTAAATGATAGAGCCAGAATTTGGAGCTAGATCTCTCTGCCTCCCAAAAATTGAGGCCTGCAACAGAAGGAAACGTATCATGGAAAAAAGCATGGCGTGGATACTGGAGTGAGCCTTTGCCGTCATGCTGAATTAATCACACAACTAAGCTACACGTAAGGTCACTTCAGCAAAATGCAAAACGTGTTGGCCTGTATCAATCTCAGGGGTAGAGTACTGTTTCCCTGTTTCAGAAACCTGTGGTTAGTGGAAGTTTAGTTTCCCTATTATTGCTGCCGCGTCTGTGTTATGCTTCTTTTGCTTCCTTCCATGGACTCCGTCAGCAAGTAAGGCGGTCACTTACCCCATTAGGATGTCACTCAGTGTCAAAGCACTTGGAGCAGCAGAACTCACACTGCAGGGTCGTGCTCCTCTCCTAAAAAGCATCCCACTGAAATAAAAGCTGTTTATCCTCAGAAACACAAACTCCTCCTCTGAGCTGAGTGCTCTGGGGTCGTCAGCTGCCTGTGCCAGCTTGGTTAGCATTTGCGATCTGCCAGTAGAAAGGGGTCACGTCCGCAGCATTCCAGCGGAACGCATCCTACAGAGCCTCTGCCACACCCTCCTTAGCCATTCCCCAGAATCCCAGCAGCCCAGTGTTTGGAAACCATCTTGTTTTTTTTGTTTTTTTTTTTTTTTTTTTTGAGACGAAGTCTCGCTCTGTCACCCAGGCTGGAGTGCAGTGGCCGGATCTCAGCTCACTGCAAGCTCCACCTCCCGGGTTTACGTCATTCTCCTGCCTCAGCCTCCCGAGTAGCTGGGACTACAGGCACCCGCCACCTCGCCCGGGTTAGGCGCCCGCCACCTCGCCCGGCTAGTTTTTTTTTGTATTTTTTAGTAGAGACGGGGTTTCACCGGGTTAGCCAGGATGGTCTCGATCTCCTGACCTCATGATCCGCCCGTCTCAGCCTCCCAAAGTGCTGGGATTACAGGCTTGAGCCACCACGCCCGGCCTACCATCTTGGTTTTCTTTCACATTCATTTTTTTCCGCGTCGATACTAGTTTCTCTAATACTTAGAGTCAGAGACTGAAAGAAATGACTGCAGGAAAAAAAAAAAAAGACCAAGATTTGTTCGACTGTGTGTTTATTTTTCATGTTCTTATATGTGTATTTCAACAGCTCAAGGGTAAGAAGCCCCCCGTGGCATCTAATGGGGTCACAGGAAAAGGGAAGACTCTGAGCAGTCAGCCAAAAAAAGCGGATCCTGCGGCTGGTGTGAAAAGGACAGCTTCGAGTAAGTATACCGTCGGATGTCTTGCATTCTGGCTTCAAGTGCACTTGGTGGAGCCAGGCCTGTCTGAGCCTGCCCACTGGTGAGTGCCAGCTTGGGGTCAGCTGGAGAGACGGAGCAATGCGCACTGTCACCCTTCCTCATCGGCCACGTGGAAGGACAGTGGTGAATTCAACCCAGCTTTTCTGACTGTGCTTGTAAATTGAAGCCCAGAACTGGTTTGCTGCCTGGGGGATTGACTCAGCATTTTAAAATAGGAGGCAGTTGTGAGTGCAGGCTGCTTGCAGCTCCAGGTAGCCCTGGACTCCAGGTCAGGAGACCTCAACTCTGGTCCCTGATCTGTGGTTGACAAGCCGTGCAAACTCTAAACTCAGCATCTTTTTCTGTCAGACATAGACACGTGGCTCCTGTGGTTGGTGCAGCTGGGATAACTGAGGTAGTACACGGACCTCAAAGTACCAGAGCAGTACGAGGAGTTCTTTGGGATAACCGAGGTAGTACACGGACCTCAAGGTACCAGAGCAGTACGAGGAGTTCTGAGGAATGGTTAGTCCTGCGGTGCCTGTGTCCACAGCAAGCCATTCTTACGCAATCCGGTTTACTAAACACAGCCACTTTGTAAGCGTAGGCATTATCCTTTACCCCATCGTAGAAATGAGAAAAGAATAATCAAGAGAGTAAGCAGCTCTCCCGAGGGCTCGCAGCTGGTACATCACAGAGCCAGAGTGGGTGCCAGGCTTTCAGACTCCACATCCAGCTGAAAATAGATTGGGCAGAGAAGCATTAAGATATGAGAGAGACAGCCTGCCTGGACCCAGCACCCTCTTCCCTTGCCTCCACTAGATCCATCTGGGGTGATATGGCATCTCTTAAGTGTTTGTATTTGCATTAGTCCTCATGATGTTGGATGTCTAATCAGGGAGCCGGCCAAGCAGCATTTTTTCACTCAAGGGACTCAAAGATACACTAAAGTAGTTGCTGTCTAGCGGCTTCAGTCCAACAGACCCACACATGCAGACAAGCAAGTGGTAGGGCTGCAGTGTGGGGATTTACAGGTGAGGGCCTTCTGAGTCCATCTGGGCATGTCCAGGAAGATTTCTCAGAGGAAGAAGGTGGGAGTTAGGTGCAGATGTTGAGTTTGATGCGGTTACACGCCATCGCCCCTTGGGATTTGTACCTGAGATTTTCGAATCTGGATCTGTGCAACTGGTAGACCAGTCTCAGTGCTAATGAAGATGAGTCCGGCTAGCCCCAGCTGGTAACCCCCACGCCAGCTGCTGGAGAGAGAGACTCTCATACCGGCACGTGCCGACATCCCTTTGCCCTGTGGTTCTGTTTTTGGAGTCAGAGCATCCACATAGGGGAATGGAGAGGCTGGCAGTGTCCTTGGCCATGTTTGTGGACGAGGCTTGGAATCGCTCCGCAGGACCAGGCGGCGTCTGCCCCGAGGAAGTGTGTACATCCCTGACCTAAGCTTTTCTCCACCTCTGTTCACATGTTGACCAGATAGGTTGGAGCCATTTGGGCCAAATCCTCCCTCCTACCACCATTTGTTTAATGTACTAACTTCCTTTGACCTTATCTGGCAAATCTTATTTCCCGAATGTGTTGGGTGTTTTTACTTTCACCTCTTTTTGTGTTGTTTCTTTGGGGAGGGGCAGATGGGGGAGAGGAGCAGCTCACACCTGGAAAGGTTTATTAAAAGCAAAATCCGAATCCCACGGAATCTCATTCGCCATGGTGTTTCTCTGTCAGTACCTGTGCTGACTTTATTTTTTAGATGATTTATTCCTTTATTTTATGAGACCTTCTGTAGGGAGTTTTTATTAACTTTGGTGACATCTAATGGTGACAAAAGAGAAAAATAATGGCATTCCGTGTTTTTGCTGAATCCAGCCACTTGCATTATAGATTAGATGAGATTTATTACATGGGGACCAAAAGATGTGGAGATTTATAGGTTATTGCATTGCATTTGTTGGGAAAACAGCTTAGTTTAGAAATAAGTGAGTAGAGTTTGGACTTGGCCTTGTTTGCAAAATATGTCGTGATTTTAGCTGCGAACAGTGATCCTTTCGTTTCAGGTTGTTGAGTGCTTTGCCTCTCCTCGGGCTGCTGACCCTTTTGCTGTCATTCTGTGTGTTTCTTTTGGTTAGGGGAAAATTGACTGGGGAGTGATCACTTTTTATACCTTCATAAATGCAGTATTTCATTGAAATCATGATGGCTTACATTGCAAGAATTGGCAAATCCAGCATTTAGGACAGGTGCTAGAAATGGCTCCCTGCTATCCCTGAGAGGACAAGGCTCTGGGAATCACTTATCGCCGATATGGTAAGAATTGTCAGTCAGTGTCCACTACGTCAGGCATCATGTTATTTTGTTAGATTTTTTTCAGGTATATGTTTCTGATTTAAAACACACACACACTCACGTCTCATTTAAAACATGCACATGTGCACATGCATGCACACACACAGGATTCCTTCTCATTTCTGCTTTAGAGAGGGTGAAGCTGAGCTTCTCCAGAGGTTGCTTGCAGAGTCATGTAGCAAGAGAGGGTGGAGTGTGGGTTTCTAGCCACCTCCCTGAGTCCAGTGTTTTTATTCTTAACCATTATGCCACCCCTGTGGCTTCTACCTGAAGTAGTTTCTAGCCTTGCGAGGGAGTCAGACGCGTGGGGTGTGCGGTCAGGAAGGCCTGGGAGTTGCCATCAGGGTGATTGTTAGAAGCGACTGGGAGATCACGGAAGCTTTGAAATCGGTGATCCTCCATCTGAGTTTTGTTAGAACCTTCATTTCTTCCATGTGTCTTAACAAAGAGGTGTTGTCCTAAATTACTGTTATTAAAAGGCCAACATAATAAGAGGAAGAGAGCATGGGGTCAGGTTTTAAAAGCTGTTTTCACGGGTGGTGTGATGTTGCCAAGTCTATAAATTTTCCCTTCAGCTAGTTTCCTCTTCATTTATTCATTTTATGAAATAAGCATTTATGTATTGACCATTATTTTTGTGTTTGTTCTAAGTGCCTTATAAATATTTAATCCTCGCAACCACTCAGTGAATTACTATCCCCATTTCACAGATAAGGGAAACTGAGGCACAGAGGGCTTTCATGCCCTGTTCCAGGTCATGCAGCTACACGTACAAGCTGGGACTCCTTCCTAGACGGTCAGGCTCCAGATACTGCTCCTGGCTGCCTCTTCATGTATCTGCTGTTCATTTATTCACTGAACAAGCATTTATTGTGCCACACTCCGTGCCAGGTGCTGATCTCAGTGCTGGGGGTGTAGCAGCAATTCAGATGAATTCAGAGCCAGGCAGATGACGTGACCGTAAGGAACGGATACTTCAGGGTTATGGAGGTGTTTGAAGACGTAGAGAAGGAAGCAGATTTCAGACATTATTTTTGATAGTAACAGACTCCTGTGCCTATTATAGAATGTTCAGACTCCACCTTGTTGAGATTAATTATAAGCCATGTGCCTCAAAGGGAAGTGAGTTAAAGGAATCTCCTAATATTCTGTTTTTGTTTTTAAAAATTTGATTCAAAGAATATTGGAGAATTTGAACTAGTCGCTTTTCTGCTTAGTTCAAACCAGCCCTGTCGTTTTTCTTACTGAATTAGCACAGTAACTGGCTTTGTGTTTGTTTACTGAGTTGGCTGATTAAACAGGCTTTTTGAGTTCCCCCATTGTCTGCTTGAATAAACCTAATGTTTTTTTGACATGGGGTCTCACTGTCATCCAGGCTGGAGCACAGTGGCAGAATCACAGCTCACTGCAGCCTCAAACTCCCAGGCTCAAGCGATTCTCCCACCTCAGCCTCCTGAGTAGCTGGGACTACAGGCATGTGCCGCCACGCCTGGCTAATTTTGTATTTTTTGTAGAGAAGGGATTGTCCCATGTTTCCCAGGCTAGTAAACCTAATTTTTAATTGCTTTTTTTTCTTCTCGAGATGCTGCCCAGTACAAGTACGGCAAGAACCGGGTAGAAGCAGATGCCAAGCGGCTACAGACCAAAGAAGAGGAGCTGCTGAAGAGGAAAGAGGCCCTGCGGAATAGGCTGGCCCAGCTCCGCAAGGAAAGAAAGGACCTTCGAGCGGCCATTGAAGTGAACGCAGGTATGAAGGATGCGGGTGACTGCCCAGGGTGCATGTTTGTATTGGGAGACTGGAGATTTCATTCTGCTTTGCCCAAAGGACCTGTTGCTCACCAAGGCTGCCATTTTATTTAGTAAGAGTAGGTTATTTATTTGGTAAGAGTGAGTTATTTGGTAAGAATGGGTGGGTTGGTGAGAGTTAGTTGGTAAGAGTGGGTTAGTAAGTGCGTTAGTGGGTTAGTAAGTGGGTTGGTGAGAATGGGTAAGAGTGGGTGATTTGGTGAGAGTGAGTTGGTAAGAGTGGGTTAGTTGGTGAGAGTGGGTTAGTTAGAGTGGGTTATTTGGTGAGAGTGGGTTAGTTGGTGAGTGGGTGAGCGTGGGTTAGTGGGTTAGTTGGTGAGAGTGGGTTATTTAGTGAGAGTGGGTTAGTTGGTGAGAATGGGTTAGTTGGTGAGAGTGGGTTAGTGGGTGAGAGTAAGAATGGGTAAGAGTGGGTGAGTTGGTAAGAGTGGGTTAGTTGGTGAGAGTGGGTTATTTGGTAAGAGTGGGTTAGTGGGTGAGAGTGGGTTAGTTGGAGAGAGTGGGTTAGTAAGTGGGTTAGTTGGTGAGAGTGGGTTAGTGGGTGAGAGTGGGTTAGTTGGAGAGAGTGGGTTAGTAAGTGGGTTAGTTGGTGAGAGTGGGTTAGTGGGTGAGAGTGGGTTAGTTGGAGAGAGTGGGTTAGTAAGTGGGTTAGTTGGTGAGAGTGGGTTAGTGGGTGAGAGTAAGAGTGGGTGATTGGTGAGTGTGAGTTGGTAAGAGTGGGTTAGTTGGTGAGTGTGGGTTATTTGGTAAGAGTGGGTTAGAGTGGGTTATTTGGTGAGAGTGGGTGAGAGTGGGTGAGTGGGTTAGTGGGTGAAAGTGGGTTGGAGAGTGGGTTAGTTGGTGAGAGTGGGTTAGTGGGTGAGAGTAAGAGTGGGTGATTTGGTGAGTGTGAGTTGGTAAGAGTGGGTTAGTTGGTGAGTGTGGATTATTTGGTAAGAGTGGGTTAGTTAGAATGGGTTAGTTGGTGAGAGTGGGTTATTTGTGAGAGTGGGTTAGTTGGTGAGTGGGTTAGCAAGAGTGGGTTAGTTGGTGAGTGGGCTAGTGGGTGAGAGTGGGTGAGAGTGGGTTAGTTGGTGAGTGGGTTAGTGGGTGAGAGTGGGTTAGCGGGTAAGAGTGGGTTAGTAAGAGTGGGTTAGTGGGTGAGAGTGGATTAGTTAGTAAGAGTGGGTTAGTTGGTATGAGTGGGTTATTTGGTGACAGCAAGTTAGTAAGAGTGGGTTAGTCAGTGTGAGTGGGTGAGTGGGTTAGTAAGAGTGGGTTAGTTGGTGAAAGTGGGTTAATTAGTAAGAGTGGGTTAGTTGGTGTGAGTGGGTGAGAGTGGGTTAGTAAGAGTAGGTTAGTTGGTGAAAGTGGGTTAATTAGTAAGAATGGGTTAGTAAGAGTGGGTTAGTTGGTGTTAGTTGGGTTAGTGGGTGAGAGTGGGTTAGCGGGTGAGAGTGGGTAAGAGTGGGTTAGTAAGAGTGGGTTAGTGTGAGTGGGTTAGTTGGTGAGAGTGGGTTAATTAGTAAGAGTGGGTTAGTTGGTAAAAGTGGGTTAATTAGTAAGAGTGGGTTAGTAAGAGTGGATTAGTTGTGAGTGGGTTAGTGGGTGAGAGTGGATTATTTGGTGAGAGTTAAGAGTGGGTTAGTTGGTGTGAGTGGGTGAGTGGGTTAGTGGGTGAGAGTGGGTTAGTGGTTTATTTGTTGAGAGTGGGCTAGTTGAAGTGGGTTAATTAGTAAGAGTGGCTTAGTAAGAGTGGGTTAATTGGTGTGAGTGGGTCAGTGGGTGAGAGTGGGTTACTGGGTGAGAGTGGGTTAGTGGTTTATTTGGTGAGAGTGGGCTAGTAAAAGTGGGTTAGTTGGTGAAAGTGGGTTAATTAGTAAGAGTGGCTTAGTAAGAGTGGGTCAGTGGGTGAGAGTGGGTTAGTAAGAGTGGGTTGGTGTGAGTGCTTTAGTTGGTGAGAGTGGGTTAGTGGGTTATTTGGTGTGAGTGGGTTAGTTGGTAAGAGTGGGTTACTTGGTGTGAGTGGGAGTGGGTTAGTGGGTTATTTGGTAAGAGTGGGTTAGTAAGAGCAGGTTAGTTGGTGAGAGTGGGTGAGTTGGTGTGAGTGGGTTAGTGGATGAGAGTGGGTTATTTGGTGAGAGTGGATTAGTAAGAGTGGGTTAGTTGGTGTGAGTGGGAGTGGGTTAGTGGGTTATTTGGTAAGAGTGGGTTAGTAAGAGCAGGTTAGTTGGTGTGAGTGGGTGAGTTGGTGAGAGTGGGTGAGTTGGTGTGAGTGGGTTAGTGGATGAGAGTGGGTTATTTGGTGAGAGTGGATTAGTAAGAGTGGGTTAGTTGGTGTGAGTGGGAGTGGGTTAGTGGGTTATTTGGTAAGAGTGGGTTAGTAAGAGCAGGTTAGTTGGTGAGAGTGGGTGAGTTGGTGTGAGTGGGTTAGTGGATGAGAGTGGGTTATTTGGTGAGAGTGGATTAGTAAGAGTGGGTTAGTTGGTGTGAGTGGGAGTGGGTTAGTGGGTTATTTGGTAAGAGTGGGTTAGTAAGAGCAGGTTAGTTGGTGTGAGTGGGTGAGTTGGTGAGAGTGGGTGAGTTGGTGTGAGTGGGTTAGTGGATGAGAGTGGGTTATTTGGTGAGAGTGGATTAGTAAGAGTGGGTTAGTTGGTGTGAGTGGGAGTGGGTTAGTGGGTTATTTGGTAAGAGTGGGTTAGTAAGAGCAGGTTAGTTGGTGTGAGTGGGTGAGTTGGTGAGAGTGGGTGAGTTGGTGTGAGTGGGTTAGTGGATGAGAGTGGGTTATTTGGTGAGAGTGGATTAGTAAGAGTGGGTTAGTTGGTGTGAGTGGGTGGGAGTGCGTGAGAGTGGGTGAGTGGGTAGCAGTGGGTGAGTTGGTGAGAGTGGGTTAGTTGATGTGAATGGGTTAGTGGGTTATTTGGTGAGAGTGGGTTAATAAGAGTGGGTGAGAGTGGGTGAGTGGGTGGGAGTGGGTCAGTTGGTGAGAGTGGGTTAGTGGGTTATTTGGTAAGAGTGGGTTAGTAAGAGTGGGCTAGTGGGTGAGAGTGGGTGGGAGTGGGTCAGTTGGTGAGAGTGGGTTAGTGGGTTATTTGGTAAGAGTGGGTTAGTAAGAGTGGGCTAGTGGGTGAGAGTGGGTTAGTGGGTAAGAGTGGGTTAGTTGGTGAAAGTGGGTTAATAAGAGTGGGTTAGTAAGAGTGGGTTAGTTGGTGTGAGTGGGTTAGTGGGTTATTTGGTGAGAGTAAGAGTGGGTTAGTGGGTGAGAGTGGGCGAGAGTGGGTTAGTAAGAGTGGGTTATTTGGTGAGAGTGGGTTAGTGGATGAGAGTGGGTTAGTGGATGAGAGTGGGCTTGTAAGAGTGGGTTAGTTGGTGAAAGTGGGTTAATTAGTAAGAGTGGCTTAGTAAGAGTGGGTTAGTTGGTGTGAGTGGGTGAGAGTGGGTTAGTAAGAGTGGGTTAGTTGGTGTGAGTGGGTTAGTAAGAGTGGGTTACTTGGTGTGAGTGGGTTAGTGGGTGAGAGTGGGTTAGTGGGTGAGAGTGGGTAAGTGCGTGGGAGTGGGTTAGGCGGTGAGAGTTGGTGAGAGTGGGTGTGAGTGGGTCAATTGGTGAGAGTGGGTTAGTTGGTGTGAGTGGGTTAGTGGGTTATTTGGTGAGAGTGGGTTAGTTGGTGAAAGTGGGTTAGTAAGGGTGGGTTAGGGGGTGAGGGTGGGTTAGTAGGTGGGAGTGGGTTAGTAAGAGTGAGTTAGTGGGTGAGAGTGGGTTAGTAAGAGTGGGTTAGTGGATGAGCGTGGGTTATTTGGTGAGAGTAAGAGTGGGTTAGTGGGTGAGAGTGGGTTAGTGGGTTGAGAGTGGGTTAGTAAGAGTGGGTTAGTTGATGTGAGTGGGTTAGTGGGTGAGAGTGGGTTAGTGGGTGAGGGTGGGTAAGAGTGGGTTAGTGGGTGAGAGTGGGTTAGTAAGAGTGGGTTAGTTGATATGAGTGGGTTAGTGGGTGAGAGTGGGTTAGTGGGTGAGGGTGGGTTAGTAAGAGTGGGTTAGTGGGTGAGAGTGGGTTAGTGGGTGAGAGTGGGTAAGAGTGGGTTAGTAGGTGAGAGTGGGTTAGTGGGTGAGGGCGGGTTAGTAAGAGTGGATTAGTGTTCCAAGCTTGCAGGATAGTGAAGATGCAGGAAGGCCAGGGGTGCTTTTGGCTTTGAAAAAGAGAACCTCGCCTGCTGGCAGCACCGGCCCAGGCCCTGGGCACAAGTCCGTTCACCTCTTGGGATTGATGTTCTCATCTGTCCAGTGGGTGTGTCTTAGGTCACTGCAGCAAACCTCAAATAAAATAAGTGAACGTTCCTTAAAGAAATGTGTGCCATGTCTAGTAGAGATGCAAGCTGTGCTACTGTTCATTGCCTTGGGGGCAAATAAGATGACTGAGGGATCGGTGGAGCGTTAGGGAAGGACGGGGTTCACACCCCAATGCAGTGGCAGCTTCAGGAACTGTGGAGTTTAGGGTCCACATTTCAAAATGAGTACATTGAGTCCCAGAGCCAGGAGCTCCCAGCCTTGGTGAGAATCAGCGTCTCCCGTTGCCTGGTCCGAGTCCTCACAGCTACAGCAAAGGGAAGTGGTTGGAGAAGGACGCTGGTCCCTTAGAGAACTGCTGAATTTAAGTTTTGCAATGAGGACCTAAGTCAGGGGAGCTCAACCTCAAACGTTTTGTGGAAGTTCTTTTCGGGGACCAGGTGCCTTCTGTGTTGTTTGGAGAGCCTGTGCCGGCCGCGGGAGTAAGGGCGTTTCTGGGAATTCCAGGCAGGAAGCCACAGGCGATTCTGGAGGAGAAGCTGAAGCAGCTGGAGGAGGAGTGCCGGCAGAAGGAGGCGGAGCGCGTCAGCCTGGAGCTGGAGCTGACGGAGGTCAAGGAGAGCCTGAAGAAGGCACTGGCGGGCGGAGTCACCCTGGGGCTGGCCATCGAGCCCAAGTCAGGAACATCAAATCCACAGGTGTGTGTCCTGGCTCACGTTGGAGGCTGGCGCGGCCTTGTGTGACCAAGAGCCAGTGCACCCAGAGAGAATGTGGAGTGGCTCTGGGGCGTAGCTTGCTTGTGGCCCCTTAGCGTGCCCAGCAGAAGATAGTTCATGTGTTAGCATCAGACACTTTCATCAGCCAGGCCTATGTTCCCGACATGCTTTCTTACCTCTTGCTGAAATGTTAAAAGGCATGGAAACACTGAGTCTGTGCCTTTCCTCTTTGCACCATCTGTTTAGAACAGATCCAGTCCTCATGTCTCTTCTGAACCAGGTCCTAATTTGCCACCGCTTCATCAGATAGCCAGTCCTTATAGACCGTCGAGCATGTCTGAGAGTTCAGCCAGGTGCTGGGGAAACTGAAGTGAATGGCGCGGTCTGTGTCCTCTTAGAATCGAACAGAACAAAGCGGTCCCCTCTTCCCTCATGAGTCTTCCCCGTCCCTGGTTCCTCTTCACTCATTCGGCGCGGTCGCTGAGAACTTAGATGTCTTCTCCATTTGGTCATTCTGCTGAGTCTCCTGTCTTGTGAGTTGGATGCCGTCACTTCCACTGAGTGAGGGAGGCACTGGGCCCAGAGGAGTAAACACGCCTGCAGGGCAGACAGAACAGGCAGCCGGTGAGAGACGGCTGGACTTCAGCCCCTGTCCCAGCCGAAACACCGCGGGCGCCCCTGGGTCCCCACCCACTGCGTCCTGAATGCTTCCCTTCTAGGTCCTTCTTTCCCAACCCCTTGGTAAAACGCTGAACCTGGTTGAGCCCACCGCTGCTCCACGTGAGCCTTGGGCGGGTTTGTGGGGAAGACTGACACGCTTATGGGTTGACAACAGCCCTGAGTTTCAGTCACCTGCTGGCCCCTGCCAGGCACCCCCGTACGGCCTGCTGTTCCTTACTCTCCCCTTCTCTTCCGAGCCCCCCATCCCTGCACCAGGCTTCTGTGGCACCCCAGCCATCACCTCCAACCCAGAGGACAACCTCCCTCCTGCCTGCAGAGCTGAGCAAGCAGCGAGGTCACTGCTCTGTCCTCAAACCACAAACCCAGCCACTCGTGCACAGTTCTTTCGGGTGTTCAAGAGGCGGCTCTGGGGTCACACAGACCAGGGCTTAAAATCACTGGACTTCTCTAGGCCCTGAGTTTTTCATCTGTAAAATGGAGAAAATAATAATGGCCGCCGCACAGGACTGTGTGTGCAGAGGCTTTTGGAACAGCACTCACCGAAGCACCTGTGTTCGATCCCATCTTCCCAAACGTGCACATGCCTGCATTCATTCATTCCGCTCACCCGGCAATCGCTTGCTGATATCATCACATACATTATGTATTACATAAAATCATACAAATTCAACATTTATCTATTATATATAAAAATAGTTATTTATGCGAGATACATACTATTTCATATATAAAGGTGTGTGTGTACACACATATGTATATGCTGTGATCCTTCTTGAACTCCTGGGCTCAAGTGCTCCTCCCACCTCACCTCTTGAGTCGCTGTGGTTACCGGCGGGGGCCACCGTGCCCAGCCCATGTTCTGTTCTCCCTCTGTGTGCTACAAACGACTCCAGGCCTGCAGTTGTGAACAAGATAGGTGAGAATCCCCGTTTCATGGAGCTTATATTCTCGTGAGGGAGGCAAACCAATAAAATACGCTGGTGTCAGATGCGGACAGATCTGTGGCAACAGTGAAGCAGGGCTGAGGAGGAGGGGTGCAGGGGGAATTGGAATCCAAGGTGGGTGTCCCTAGCCCCTCAGCCAGCAGAAATGGGGACAAGAGCATGGTGGGGTCAGGTGCAGTGAGAGTGGCAGTGAAGCTGTGGGCATTGGCTGGGGTAGGGCAGGGGTCTTTGCCTGCTTCATGGAGCCCTGTGCCCCTCCGTCTGTGGTGATCTGAGGCAGGAGTACACACAGTCCCCTGTGCTGCTTGTCCTGTGTCCTGCGTGGAGGGTGGTGGCAGTGCAGGATGCTCTGAGGAGCTGTCCCGCCCCTGTCCTCTGGTCCTGTTTGAGTGGAGGGCTGGGCTTCCTGGACTCTGGTCAGTGCCTCGATCCGACCCTTCCTGACTTCCAGACACCTGGGAGGAGCCTTCTCCTGTATCTTCAGCTTTTCTGTCAGCTTTTGCCAAGCATTTCAGGATTCTCTAGTTGAATCCATCCTTACAAAAAGAAGGTTCCGCCTGGCCTGCTGCTCCTCCTGGTGACTGTCCCCTTGCCCTGTGTTCTTGCCTTTCCTTCCAAGGTGAGCTTCAGAAGTAGTTGTCCATGCTTGCAGTGTCCTCTGCCCCCTGACACCTCCACTTTCCGAGTGTGGCTTATTGCACCTGCTTTCGTCGTGGGGACCCCCAGCATTCCCCTCCAGCAGACATGTTAGTCCTCACTCCCCGATCCGGTGCCCTTTGGCACAGCTGCCCATTCTCTTCTGTGGTGGCTCCACGTTCTTCCACCCCCATCACCCGAGCTTCCCTCAGGCCCCTTTTCCAGCTCCTGCCTCGCCACCCCCCTCACTTTTCCTTTGGCCCAAGTATCCTTTGGGGGCCTGGGCCTGGCTTGCCGCCTCCGCTTCCCCTGTCCCAGTCCACCGTGCTTTGTGACTTCCCCTCTCTTTTGAGGGCGGATGTCCTTGGTGCCATCTTCTGTCCCAGCACCTGGGGAAGCACTCTGCACCGCTGCTGCCCAGACCGTGTCCTCGGGAGAGTGGCTTGTTCGGTGGACCCCTCTCAAGATGCAGGTCTTCGGGTCACCTGCCCCTTTTACTCACAGCCTGGCCTGGCCTCTGCCAGACAGAGATGTCCTCATCATCATTCCATTGTGTTCACTCACCACTACCCAGGCTTCCTCCCTGGCAGCCAGGGACTGCCACCGCGTAAGTCAAGTTGGCTGCCTGGGGGTTGTGGTCAGTAAAGCCCACAGGGGACCCTGAGCTGCCCATTTTCACGGTAATTGAAACACTGTTCTAAAACAGCATGCCATATACCCTGAGCAATATTTTTTACATAACACATTTTGGCAGGAATCCTAGGAAGCATCTCTTCCTTGGAGACTTCATTTGAGAGAAGGCTCAGCAGACTGTGGCATTTTTTTCCCAGAGAGCGGTTTGGGATCCCATATGGAAGAGCCAGCGATGGGGGCCTTGGCAGCTCAGGACACACGTTGTTCTATTTTGAGTCTTCCTGAACACCTCCTCCTTTGGCATATGTAAGCTGCCGTAAACACTCGGAAGGCCTCTGTGCTTATGGAGCCTGCTTTTCTCCCGCGAGCCCCACTCCGTGGGGCTGCCTCCCGGGAGCCAGTTCTGCCCCAAGTGATGGCGCTTTCTGCTACTTCAACATCTCTAGGACACTCACCCCAGAAAAACTCTGAAAACCATAAAGCCCTGCACAAAGGGACTGACTAGCCTGTGTGGAAGAGCCTCACTTTGAGTGCAAAAGATTCAGGCAGGAATCCCACCCTCACCGCTTCCCAGACATGGCTGGGAGTCGGAGCACCCCTTGGAGCCTCCACCAGCCCCTCAGAGCCTCTGCCCCCTGGCTGTGAATGTTGGGAGGCGCTCTGGGGGTGAGGCACTGACTGCCTAGCAGTCCTTCCTGCCGCTGCGATTTTTGCCCATTTCCAGAACTTACTTCTT
The DNA here is from genome assembly GCF_047675955.1 of Chlorocebus sabaeus. Classification (NCBI taxonomy): domain Eukaryota; kingdom Metazoa; phylum Chordata; class Mammalia; order Primates; family Cercopithecidae; genus Chlorocebus; species Chlorocebus sabaeus. The sequence continues at coordinate 44,676,494 of NC_132930.1, read as the reverse complement.
CCTTGAAATAAATCATTTTCCTGCTGGATAATACCAGTGGCCTAGAAACCACTCCTCACATGGGGTTCTCTCTCTGTTAAGTCTCCAGTGTTCAGGCACCGGACCCTGGAGAACTCGCCTATCTCCAGCTGTGACACCAGTGACACCGAGGGCCCCGTGCCGGTGAACAGCGCGGCTGTCCTGAAGAAGAGCCAGGTGGCCCCGGGCAGCTCCCCCTGCCGAGGACATGTGCTGCGGAAGGCCAAGGTGAGCCCTGATTTCTGGGGGCACTGGTCTGGGGGTGTCGGGGATCTTTAACCTCCCAGCATTCTCAGGTGTGAATAGGGAGCCTATTCTTCTTCTGCTCCATCCACTTGGCACTCAGCCTTCAGTAGACATCTTGGAATGGGTGCTTATCGAGCTCTCACCACCCCGCAGATCCTGTTAGGAAGCGGGTTCTCAAAGGTGAACAGTGACCCAAAGGTGCTGACCATTTAGCCCCAGTGCCAACAGTCGGCTCCAGGGTCATCTCAGACGCAGGCAAGCCCTGGACTCCTCTGGACTAGTTTTCTCATTGGTGGGGTGGAGATTAGACCAGGCGACCCCTGAAGTCCTCTTCAGCACTTAGATGTGTTTCTTTAGAAAAACAAAGAAAAAGATCTACCAAGCAAATAGAAAACAAAAAAAAAGCAAGAGTTGCAATCCTAGTCTCTGATAAAACAAACTTTAAACCATCAAAGATCAAAAGAGACAAAGAAGGCCATTACATAATGGTAAAGGGATCAATTCATCAGGAAGAGCTAACTATCCTAAATATATATTCACCCAACACAGGAGCACCCAGATTCATAAAGCAAGTCCTTAGAGACTTACAAAGAGACTTAGGTTCCCATACAATAATAATGGGAGACTTTATTGTCAACATTAGACAGATAAACAAGACAGAAAGTCAACAAGGATATCTGGGAATTGAACTCAGCTCTGCTCCAAGTGGAACTAATAGACATCTACAGAACTCTCCACCCCAAATCAACAGAATATACATTCTTCTCAGCACCACATCGCACTTATTCCAAAATTGACCACATAGTTGGAAGTAAAGCACTCATCAGCAAATGTAAAAGAACAGAAATGATAACAAACTGTCTCTCAGACCACAGTGCAATCAAACTAGAACTCAGGACTAAGAAACTCAATCAAAACCACTCAACTACATGGAAACTGCACAACCTGCTCCTGAATGACTACTGGGTACATAACGAAATGAAGGCAGAAATAAAGATGTTCTTTGAAACCAGTGAGAACAAAGATACAACATACCAGAATCTCTGGGACACATTTAAAGCAGTGTGTAGAGGGAAATTTTTATAGCACTAAATGCCCATAGGAGAAAGCAGGAGAGATCTAAAATTGACACCCTAGCATCACAATTAAAAGAACCAGAGAAGCAAGAGCAAACACATTCAAAAGCTAGCAGAAGGCAAGAAATACCTAAGATCAGAGCAGAACTGAAGGAGATAGAGACACAAAAAACCCTCCAAAAAATCAGTGAATCCAGGAGCTGATTTTTTGAAAGGATCAACAAATTTGATAGACTGCTAGCAAGACTAATAAAGAATTAAAGAGAGAAGAATCAAATAGACGCAGTAAAAAATGATAAAGGGGATATCACGACCGACCCCACAGAAATACAAACTACCATCAGAGAATACTATAAACACCTCTACACAAATAAACTAGAAAACCTAGAAGAAATGGATAAATTCCTGGACACATACACTCTCCCAAGACTAAACCAGGAAGAAGTTGAGTCCCTGAATAGACCAATAGCGGGCTCTGAAATTGAGGCAATAATTAATAGCCTACCAACCAAAAAAAGTCCAGGACCAGACGGATTCACAGCCGAATTCTACCAGAGGTACAAGGAGGAGTTGGTACCATTTCTTCTGAAACTATTCCAATCAATAGAAAAAGAGGGAATCCTCCCTAACTCATTTTACGAGGCCAACATCATCCTGATACCAAAGCCTGACAGAGATACAACAAAAAAAGAGAATTTTAGACCAATATCCCTGATGAACATCGATGCAAAAATTCTCAATAAAATACTGGCAAACCGAATCCAGCAGCACATCAAAAAGCTTATCCACCATGATCAAGTGGGCTTCATCCCTGGGATGCAAGGCTGGTTCAACATATGCAAATCAATAAACGCAATCCAGCATATAAACAGAACCAAAGACAAAAACCACATGATTATCTCAATAGATGCAGAAAAGGCCTTTGACAAAGTTCAACAGTCCTTCATGCTAAAAACTCTCAATAAATTCGTTATTGATGGAACATATCTCAAAAGAATAAGAGCTATTTATGACAAAGCCAATATCATACTGAATGGGCAAAAACTGGAGGCATTCCCTTTGAAAACTAGCACAAGACAGGGATGCCCTTTCTCACCACTCCTATTCAACATAGTGTTGGAAGTTCTGACTAGGGCAGTCAGGCAAGAGAAAGAAATAAAGGGTATTCAGTTAGGAAAAGAAGAAATCAAATTGTCCCTGTTTGCAGATGACATGATTGTATATTTAGAAAACCCCATTGTCTCAGCCCAAAATCTCCTTAAGCTGATAAGCAACTTCAGCAAAGTCTCAGGATACAAAATCAATGTGCAAAAATCGCAAGCATTCGTATACACCAATAACAGACAGAGAGCCAAATCATCAATGAACTCCCATTCACAATAGCTTCAAAGAGAATAAAATACCTAGGAATCCAACTTACAAGGATGTAAAGGACCTCTTCAAGGAGAACTACAAACCTTGAAGTTTGTAGTGAAGTTTGAAGCTCAGTGAAGTAAAAGAGGACACAAACCATCCTCCTGGGTAGGAAGAATCAGTATTGTGAAAATGGACATACTGCCCAAGGAAATTTATAGATTCAATGCTATCCCCATTAAGCTACCAATGACTTTCTTCACAGAATTGGAAAAAACTGCTTTAAAGTTCATATGGAACCAAAAAAGACCCTGCATTGCCAAGACAATCCTAAGCCAAAAGAACAAAGCTGGAGGCATCACGTTACCTGACTTCAAACTATACTACAAGGCTACAGTAACCAAAACAGCATGGTACTGGTACCAAAACAGAGATATAGACCAATGGAACAGAACAGAAACCTCAGAAATAATACCACACATCTACAGCCATCTGGTCTTTGACAAACCTGAGAAAAACAAGAAATGGGGAAAGGATTCCCTATTTAATAAATGGTGCTGGGAAAATTGGCTAGCCATAAGTAGAAAGCTGAAACTGGATCCTTTCCTTACTCCTTATACGAAAATTAACTCGAGATGGATTAGAGACTTAAATGTTAGACCTAAAACCATAAAAACCCTAGAAGAAAACCTAGGTAATACCATTCAGGACATAGGCATGGGCAAAGACTTCATGTCTAAAACACCAAAAGCAACAACAACAAAAGCCAAAATTGACAAATGGGATCTAATTAAACTAAAGAGCTGCTGTACAGCAACAGAAACTACCATCAGAGTGAACAGGCTACCTACAGAATGAGAGAAAATTTTTGCAATCTACTCATCTGACAGAGGGCTAATATCCAGAACCTACAAAGAACTCAAACAAATTTACAAGAAAAAAGCAAACAACCCTATCAAAAAGTAGGCAAAGGATATGAACAGACACTTCTCAAAAGAAGACATTCATACAGCCAACAGACACATGAAAAAATGCTCATCATCACTCGCCGTCAGAGAAATGCAAATCAAAACCACAATGAGATGCCATCTCACACCAGTTAGAATGGCAGTCATTAAAAAATCAGGAAACAGGTGCTGGAGAGGATGTGGAGAAATAGGAACACTCTTACACTGTTGGTGGGACTGTAAGCTAGTTCAACCATTGTGGAAAACAGTATGGCGATTCCTCAAGGATCTAGAACTAGAAATACCATTTGACCCAGCCATCCCATTACTGGGGATATACCCAAAGGATTATAAGTCATGCTGCTATAAAGACACATGCACACGTATGTTTATTGCGGCACTATTCACAATAGCAAAGACTTGGAGTCAACCCAACTGTCCATCAATGACAGACTGGATTAAGAAAATGTGGCACATATACACCATGGAATACTATGCAGCCATAAAAAAGAATGAGTTTGTGTCCTTTGTAGGGACAGGGATGCAGCTAGAAACCATCATTCTCAGCAAACTGTCGTAAGAACAGAAAACCAAACACCGCATGTTCTCACTCATAGGTGGGAATTGAACAATGAGATCACTTGGACACAGGAAGGGGAACATCACACACCGGGTCCTATTGTGGGGAGGGGGGAGGGGGGAGGGATAGCATTAGGAGATACACCTAATGTAAATGACAAGTTAATGGGTGCAGCAAACCAACATGGCACATGTATACCTATGTAACAAACCTGCACATTGTACACATGTACCCTAGAACTTAAAGTATTATAAAAAAATAAAAAATTAGACAAAAAAAAAAAAGAAGAGAGCCCAGGAATAAACTTGCCTCCAGCCCCCTCCCCAGCACCGCCAGCTGCGTGAGTCAGGCTCTGAGGGCCTCGGAGGAACTTCTTTAGTCCCTCCTGAGGCAGCATCCAGTCTTCTCATGGGATTAGCCACTGGCACGTTTTGATGCTAAACTTTAAAACCTCAGAAATTTTTAAAACAGTCGTTGATCAAAGCAAACGGGTCCTGGCTGCAGCCGCAGAAAGTGCTGCGTGTGTGAAAGCGCACGGCTTATGATGGCATGAGCTGGGGAGCCGTAGGAGTGTGGTTTGCCCACCCCGAGGGGCTGGAACGCGGGAGCCCTCCCTGTACCGGCTCTGTGGGTTCCTCTCACTGCCGGAATTAACTTTTCTTTCTTTTTTTTTGAGGCAGGGCCTCACTCTGTGGCCCAGGCTGAATACAGTGGTGCCATCACAGCTCACCACAGCCTTGACCTCCTGGGCTCAGTTGATCCTCCCACCTCAGCCTCCCAAGTAGCTGGGACTACGGGTGTACACCAATATGCCCAGCTAATTTATTGTATTTTTTGTAGAGATGAGGTTTGGCAGTATCGCCCAGGCTGGTGTCGAACTCCTGGGCTCGGGTGATCCTCCTACCTCCCGAAGTGCTGGATTACAGGCGTGAGCCGCTGCGCCCAGCCGGGCATTCTTTGCGGCTTTTGGAGCGCACTCTGAGTTGGCAGGAATAGGTGCTTCCTGCGAGATGGGAATATGAGTACCGCCCACCTGCTGTGCTCTTTGGGGTGCTCACAGGAGGGCCCCTAAGAAACTTGGCTGTCCCCAGCTGTCCCCCAGAACAGCAGTCCTCCATGGCAGATCCATGTACTGAAGACCGTGTGTGTTGGTGAGTCTGGGGAAGGGAGGAATGACTGTCATCCCCGTTGCTTTTCTTCGTATTTGCCAAGTGTTCTCAGCTGGTGACCACTGGGCTCGCTGATGGAGGAATATGTTTTGCCTGGGGGGTGTTTAGACCTGAGCTGCCTGATGACATCCCGCTAAGGACCTGCAGATGAGAGATGCTGTAAATGGACTTCATCTATTTAGTTTCTTTATCATCGAAGAAATTGGACTGAAAATTCTGTGGTCCCGACCCTCGAAAGGGCTCCTGTCACTGTGTGCGCTTCCGTCGCGCAGAGGTTCAGGCGCCCCCTCCCTTCTGCTCCCTCTCGGTGAATGGGAAGCGGGTGATCCTGGGCCACCTCAGATGCACAGCCAGCTGTCCAGACGGGTCCCCACTGACAGGTCCAGAAAACAGCGGAAGCCCCTCTCGTCCCTCCAGCTGAGAATCTTGTTGCAGAAGTCGGAAGGGGACAGACTGAGCAGGGTTTCCCAGGATTTCTGAGAACAGTGACAAGGGACCCCTGGTTGGAGGTGGGGATTGTGGCGGAGCCCGTAGACGCTGAGAACTGAATGCATTTGGGTATCGTAAACTTGTCATCTGCCTCCTGCCTTTTTCTGAGGACCAAGGGGTCTGACGTATTCTGGCTGTGGGAAGCACTACTCAGCTGCGGTATTCCTGAAATACCTTCCAACTCTCGGTGCGGAGCACTGAGCACGAGAGAGGGTTCTAGAAAGTCAGACGGCTTCCAGTCCCATGCCCCAGGGCTTCCTGGCTCAGAACCACCCACCAAGCACAGCTGCGGCCAGGTGTCCCTTCCCTTCATCTGGGCAGGCCATGTGCCAAGGGACATCCAGGCATGGAAACTGTGGCTCCGCTCTGGGAGGTGCCTGAGGGGCAGGTGCTGAGCTGCTCCAGATTTCGTGCCACTCCCTCTAGTGACACATTCACCTGGAGATTCTGTTTCCTGCCCTGCTCTGAGTTGAGTGGAGTCTACAGGTTCTCATCCTTTCACTTATTCTGTGGCCAGTGTGACCTGGGCTTGGAAATGTCACTGTTTCCTAGACTTGTTTGTTAAACATATGTGGCACCATGTGGAGGTAACATGGGGTCTTCCCTCTCTCAAACCCCCACTGCCTGGGAGGAAATGGGGGATGTGTACGACAGAGGACTGCCCTTGAGCGCCGACCTCGTGACCTTGTCCCCTGGGCATCTTCTCTGCTTACAACAGCCCACATAGCTATCCCAGGGAGGCTGCTGAAGGGGCAAGAAGGCATGAGGCGTACCCAGCTAACCATCCTCCCCTCTGCAGAATACTTCCGCCAAGAGTCAGAGTGCCTCAGCATGGTTTTATCATCGCTGCGGTTTGGTGTTTATATCTGACAGATTTGCTAGCATTGTGCATTTAACCATGAGTTGAACTTGAGCTCTTGATTGAGAAAAGGTGAGAAATTGTTCAGTGTATGCAGCATGCAGAGACGTGCAGTGTACTCATGACCCAGTTAATGAGCTCCTGGAAAGAGAGTGGGAGTCAGGCATCTGCATCGCGGCACAGGGTCACTGGGCACAGAGAAGAAAGCCCGTGTTTGGTGGCCAGGCTCATGGTGTGCCGGCTGCTATGGGCGGGGCTTTCACAGAGCCTTTCTCCTTTGATCTTCCCAATCACGCTTTGAAGTCTTTGGTGGGACTCACATTGTACCAAGGCTCAGAGAGATGAAGCAACTTCTCCAACCCACCCCCCCCCCAGTGGCTGAGGCACAGAAAGTCTGGCCCTGGCATCTGTGCCTTCTGCTGTCTTCCTCCAGAGCCATCCATGCCAGGGAACTGAGGGCTTCTGTCCTGCATGGTGCTGCTGCTGCTCTGACCTGCGTCTGCTCTTCCGCCTCCTCTTTCTGGAACTCAATCCCATGACCAAACCCCATTTCAGATCCCCCCATTTCAAATCCACATAGCTCCAGAGACCAGGAGTAGCCCAGGCGTCTGCCTCTGTGCAGCTGCACTGGGTGTTGAGGACCCAAAGATGAGTGGCTGGAAAGGAAGAAGCGAGGAAGAACATGGAGGGTGTGTATCCGGTAGGGAGGGGCAGGTGCATTTATTGCTGTGACATGGCTTGTTGAAAAGCACAGAAACTGCACAGAAGATGGGAGCATTGCCTCCCTGAGTCAGGGCAGGAAGGGGCACAGGGTAGGGGGAAATCACTGAAGCCTAGTCCTCAGGATACATGAGGCTGGCCAGGTGACGTCAGGAGGAGAACGGGCATGGGTGTGTGTAGAGAGAAGCAGATATGAAAGCCAGAGTGTGGCCTGTTGGGAGGCAGCAGGGCAAAGTGGAGATGGGAGGCCTTTGCTGTGGAACAGTGGTTTGGGGGCCCAGCTTCATCACTTTGGACCTAAGGCAAGTCACTAAGCCTCTGTCTCCTTATCGATCGATTGAGACAGGGTCTTGCTCTGTTGACCAGGCTCGAGTGCAGTGACGGTCGTGGCTCACTGCAACCTCAAACTCCCGGGCTCAAGCAATCCTCTCGCCTCAGCCTACTGAGTAGCTGCGACTACGGGTGTGCGCCACCACACCCAGCTAATTTTTGTATTTTTTGTAGAGTTGGGGTCTCCCCGTGTTGCTCAGGCTGGTCTCACGCAATCCTCCCACCTCGCTCAGCCCCTCCAAGTGCTGGGGTTCCAGGCATGAGCCCCGCAGCTACCTGTCTCCTCACTTAGGAAGTGGGAGTACTGTCCACCTTGCAGGACTGTCATCAGACCAGACACAGCCGTGCCCAGTGCATAGCACAGTGCCTGCCCGGTGCCCACTGTCCCTGCTCTCGCTTTGCTGGCACTGCGTAGACCACAGCCATCCGCAACCAGCACGCAGGGCCTGTGGATGGAACAAGTCCAGCTGCTCCGCTGACTGGATTTAAGCATCCACGTATTTTTTAAAAAAACATTTTTCTATTATGGTAAAATAAACACAATGTAAAATTGACCATTTTAAGCATGTTTAAGTCTATAGTTCAGTGGCATTAAGCACATTCCCATTGTTGCACAGCCATCGCCACCATCCTTCTCCAGAACTTTCTCATCTTCCCAAACCGAAGCTCTGTCTCCATTAAACACTAACTCCCCAGTCCCCCCACCCCAGCCCTCCATACCCACTATTCCACTTCCTTTTTTGTTTTTATATTTTTTGAAATAGAGATGAGGTCTTGCCATGTTGCCCAGGCGGGTCTCAAAACTCCTAGCCTCATGCCATCCTCCTGTCTGTGCCTCCCGCAGTACTGGGATTCCAGGTGTGAGCCACTGCACGCGGCCCACTTTCTGTCCTGGTTAGACCTTTCCAGGTCCCTCATGTGAGTGAAATCATTACAGGATTTCTCCTTTTGTCACTGGCTTGTTTCTGATCATGTCCTCAAGGTCCATCCAGGCTGCAGCATGTGTGAGAAGCCCTTCCTTTTTAAGGCTGAATATGTGGCGGTGTCTGTACTCGCCATGTCTTATGTGTCTATCCATCGGTGGGTATTGGGCTGCCTCCGCCTCCTGTCTGGTGTGAGTCATGCGGCTGTGAACGGGGTGTGTGGTATCTGCTGGAGACCATGCTCTCCATTCTGATGGTAAATACCTAGCAGTGGAATTGCCGGGTCATTGGTCATTGATTGTGTTTAGTTTTCTGCAGTAGCCAAGCACCCACCTGCTCTGAGTCGAATGTGGATGGTGGGCGTGGCTTGTCCCAGCCTGATCCTCTTGCCCTGTCAACTTACAAGACTTTCCTTTTCTCTAGGAATGGGAATTGAAGAACGGGACATAGGGGACAGCAGGACTGCTCCAGCCTCAGAGACTGCACACCCCCTTGCCCGTGTCCTCATCTGTGTGACGGCAGGAAGCTCTGCCCAGAGTGGCCTCAGCTGCGCGACTCCAGAGGCTTCATGGCCGAACTCTGAGGCCAGCGCCTCTCACCCAGGCCCACTTGCATTCCTTCTACTGTATACTGGCGCCTTTAGAAAAGATGTAAGACTTTGGTCCCCAACTTTGTTAAAAAACAAAAACAGTGATGGAAAGGTGTTTGAAAGGATGCTATTAGGCAAAGTGACATCTTTCTGACCAGTTAAGCCATTGCTTTCACCGATTCCAGCCCAGCCCTGGACTGAGGATGGATGGTTCTGTGAGCCCCCAAGTGAAACCTTTCGACGGGGAAGAGCTTGGATCCTCGGCTGCCCTGGGCATGAGTGTGGCTGGCGCGTGGGCACTGGGCTCGCCTCGCACACCACCAGGAGGGCCAGGGGCTTACACAGCCCTGACGTGGACTCTGTGTCTCGGCATACCCTCCCCACGTGCCCGTCCCCCTTGTCATCAGAGGTAAAGGCATGAGAAAATCACGCTGTGAAACATTTTTTTGCTTTTTATTATTTTTTGGACAGATGCTTTTGTCACCAAGACATGAAAAGCTGCCATTCTTCTTAACCTGTTTTTTAAGAATCTTTTTTGTTGTGTGTCACACTTAGATCTAAGGATTTTTCAGAGGTTCCTTATTTTATTATTTGTGCTACTTTTGACAGGTAGCAGAGGGTTTTAATACTTCACTAACAGTGTGCCCTCCTCCCCCTTGGGCTGGCATCCCCAGCCCTTAGTCCACATCGGAGCCGGCAGGTGCTCCTCCCACCAGGAGCCTCTGGCTGCTTGCCACTGTACAGGACGTTTACTGCTGCGTGGGGCCAGGGCAGTCCTTTGAAAGGGAAGCAAGTTCTGGAACTTGTTCCCTCATGGAGCTATAACACCTTAGAGCACGAGGCAGGAATTCCAGGGCCTCCTGCCCCTCCCTCTCCCTTCCTCCAGCTTGTCAAGTTAAACCACTAATGCATGGTGGGTCTGGCCGTGCTGCCTCTCCTGAGTGGGGTGGGTGCGGGCAGGGCCCCTGTCCCAGCTTTCTTACTTGCCTTCTGTGCAATACCGCTTGGAGAATTCAGATGCCTAAGGCATAAAGGAAAAAAAGAGTTCGTGGTTTGAGCTGGTATCTACTCCCTGGGTTTAAAAGTCAGATTTAACTTCTTGGTCTCCCGGAGGCCACTGTCAGGAATTCTCCATTATGGGAAGATGCAGGCACTGATGACAAAATAAGTCGCCCCTGAAAGCCTCCGCAGGCGGATTCACGGAGACCAGTCCCAGCAGCGACCGCCCCTTCCCTGAGCAGAGAATAGAGAGGTGTCACACTTGGTGCAAGCCTTCTGCCCAGTGTCCAGAATGTCCTTTATCACGCAGAGGAAGAGACGGCAGGAAAACACTGACAACGAGTTTCCCCCAGACATGCTATCAGAGCGCCAGCCACGGGACTGTACGGTTAGGATTCATGTTGAAGGTCGTGGCGCCTGAGGACTGCAGGGGCCACGCTGGATTACTCGAGCGGAAAAGTGGTCTCCCCTGTATAAGAAAGTTTTACGAGAACTGGAAGCTGCTGGAGTCCACCTGAAACTTGAATTGATCGCAGAGCCATCTGCCGGGAGCGTGTTGGGTTCCTGAGCCGTCAGCCGGCGTTCCCCCCCGACGCACGTTCCTCCTGGGTAGTCCGTGGAGGCCCATTACACCAGCATCCGTGATGCCATCTTCCCACTAGGACATCCAGGCAGGTCGGGCGGGGACGCCACAGTCTCAGGGCCGGTCCGCTGCGTTGCCATAGAGGAGCCCTCCCTCCGGTGGGGACTTCCCACCGTTGCAGGCAGCTGGGACCAGTTCGTATCACACAAAATGCATTTTCTATAAAGGGGGAAAAGTTGGCTCCTCCAAAAGTTTTTGCTGCATTCGGGTCAGGTAGTTTCCCTGGTTGAGGCTCTTGGGCCATTCTGATTGGCAGCCTGCTTTGCCGAAGAGAACTGTGCGAGGTTTTGGTGGTTAGGAGGAAAAGCGGGAGATGGCCAGCCTGAAGTCTCAGTCCTGGCCCAGCACGGGTGGGGGGCAGCGGCCAGCCAGCAGGTGAAGCGCGAGCGGCACACGGTGTGTCCCGCGGGCCTGAGCTGTCACCCGCCAGCTTCCTCACCAGGTAAGGAGGCCCCAGAGCCTTAGCAGGGACTTGCCCAAGGGCACAGCTGATTGGTGCTCGACTCCCAGCATGCATATTTTGTTTTAAAAACCCAGGTTTGTAATTCACTGCCACAACCATAAGCCTTTTAAAGAGGAGGCAAACTTTCACGAATCCTATTGTGGTCCATGGAGCCTTTCAAAATGGGTGCCCTGGAAGGGGGCCCTGACATTGGATTCCCTCGATGCCAGATACTCCCTTGAAATTTCGCATTTGATCAGAAAGTTTAAAGCATTTACTTCAGAATAAGTTATTTATTTGTATATGTTCAATAAATAGTTTTTAATTTATATCTGTACATATTAGACACACACGAGCCATCTTGCCAGAATTCTGACAGTGATCTCATTTTATCACCCTCCCAAAACATGCCCCAGGAACAAGCACCCCTTGCCTCTGTGGCAGCTGCGTGTGTCTGATTTCATAATGAAGCCAGGCTGTGGGGGCAAGAGGCCCGACAGGCAGGGCAGGGTCCCCGGAGAAGCCAGAATAAGGGGTGCAGAGGCCCGACAGGCAGGCCAGGGTCCCCGGAGAAGCCAGGATGAGGGGTGCAGAGGCCCAACAGGCAGGCCATGGCTCCCTCTTCCCAGAATCTGGGGGGAACTAGGGCAAGGCCCATCTGTCTGCAAGGCCGGTAGCTCCCTCCCTCGGCTTCCAGAGTCCACAGCCGGTGCAAGGTAACCAGTGTGGGTCTGCTGAGTCACCCCAGGCACCAGACTTGACCCAGGAGCACGGGCCACTGTCCATGGGGCCTTCCTTGAGACCTTCCCTTGGGGCTGGCAGGTGGCCATTTACCAGCTGGGTCAGTCCCGTCTTGCCCTCTGTGCCTGTGCCCTGGCGTGGCCAGGCCTAACCTTCCCCTGTATCTTACTCGTCCCAAAGTTATTATTGGCCATTTCTAAATAGACAAAACTACCCTAAAAGGTGGAGATTTACTCCTTTTGAAAAGTCTGTTTCAAAAAGTATGTCCTCGGCTCTGGAGGCCACCCCCAGGAAGGAGTTTGAGATTCATTATCATTATGGCCACAATTTGGCGCTTGTGCACGGGATTCAAAGGGCAGTGTTGAAGCCAGGGTTAGATATAGGGTTGTGGGCAAAGCTCCCTTGTTTGTGGCCACCCCTTACCTTTCCAAAGAGGCTGTTAACTCTACTCACCCACTATTTGGGGGGATGTAAATTTTGCCCACAGACTTTGCTACCCAGGTGAGGTGCTCTGTTCATGCACCAAACTCTTGTCATTTGACACCATCCAAGGATGGGTAGCCTGTCGTGTGGCCGGTGACCCGCACCTAGAGAAAAGGCACCTCATGCCGCAGGGAAGGGCCGACACCCTGAGCTCACAGGTGGCCCCTGCAGTCAGGTGGATGTCCATCCTTGAAACAGCCACTTCTGGGAGCACAGCACTGGAGGTCTCAGGCGTCAGGGTTGCCTGGCAGGGCGCCCTGCAGCTTACATAAAGGTCGTGGCAATACTTCAATGTTAAATTATTGCCTTCCTCTTACTAAAATAATTTTCTAATGGGAACGGTAACTTCAAGTTCATGACATAGTTTGAAGGAGGATAATTCATTTTTTCCTGGTTGTCACTGTCTTGTCCCCATGATGGGCTGGGTTCATACTGTGAAATAAACTGAAGTGAAACCAAAACATTCATGCCGTAAACACATGGCACAGCACCGTGGAAAAAGCAAAGCCACCTCCTATTCGTGAGTCCCCAAGCCATAGCAGGCCACTCCATCGTCTGTAAAGGGAAGGAAACTGCGCCTGGGAAGTGGTGGGCTTCAGACGCATCCTTTTGCCCACAGTTCATGAAATAGTTCCAGCTTTGGTCTTCCAAAAAATCTCAACTTCACCGTGCACAAGTGTTACCCAGTCTTTTTAGTGTAGCCATGGAAGATACTTTCAAAAGGAGATCTTCAGATCATAATTCTTAGGGACCAAAGGTGTTTTTAATGAGATAATCTTTTTGATTTTCTAACAAGAAAGGAAATATTCACTTTAAATTTTAACATCAACTTTTAAATGATACTCAGAATTAATTGACCATGGCGATAGGTTGTAAAATGTTTTCATATTAAGAATGTAATTATTTCCTTATTGTATTTTTTAAAAGCTAAAGTCATATTTAAAATTCTCTTTGAAAGAAACAGGCAAAGAAACAGCAAAGATTTTTTTTAAATTAAATATGTTGGTAGTGCCCATTTTAAATGACTGTAAATATATTTTCACTGTTATTCAATGTATTTAATTCATAAAGTAAAAATTTTATGAAAAGCAACTTGCAAGGAAAATCCTAGTTTTCAGTCCGCTCGCCCCGTTTTGTAGCAGCTTCACTGAATTTCCTGCTTTCCTGGTTGATTTTTCTACTGTTTCACGTGGTGTAACCCTAGACTGGCGCCCTTGGCGTGCACCTTTGTGTATGAATAAACTTCTCTCCGCGAGCCCCGGTGTCTTGACTGCCCTTGGTGTGTGCTGCAGACTGAGAAGTGGCTGCATTTCCTGAAGTCCTTGCTGTCAGGTGGGTGGAGGGGGGGTCTCTCGCTGGCCTTGGGCCACCTACGGAGGGGAGAGGGGTCAGGAGTGACACGTGGAGGGAGGAAGTAGGCAGATGAAGGAACTGTGGTTTGTATTAAAAAGTAGTTTTGAGTCCACAGACCTGAACGTCCAGTTCAAGAGACGTTTTGTGCACCCACGGTGAGGCCGACTCTGTACCAGGTGCTGGAACTAGAAATGGGTCAGCTACAACTCCTGCCCTCAGGGAGCTTGCTCTGGGCAAGACGATACGGAAAGAGATCCCGGATGTGTCTTTTGTGTAGAGGACTGTATGAAGATTTCTGGAATCACAGAGCTGCTAAGTTTGAGGCTGTTGGGTAGGGTTTTTACAAAGGAGTGGGGGTTATTGGAGCTAGGCTGTTGTGTTTAAATAGGAGTTCTGCAAGGAGAGAAGTCATTTTCCAAGCACCCTCGGCCTGCCCTTTGACGCTGTGAGCGGCGTGTCCTCCCAGGCAGCGTCCAAGAAGGCTGAGCATCCCCTGCTGCACTGTTAATTATTCTGTGGTGGGCGGTTCATCATGCGGGCAGAGTCCGGTTAAAGCTTTTAATAGGCCATTTTTAAAGTAACGCTCCTTGCTGGCTTTTGAACAGAGGCCGTGCCCTGGTAGGCTGCCAAATGGAAAGGAAGGGCCTCTAATTTCCTTTCAAACTTAGCGAGAGGACACTGGGACTCCTGGCTTTGCTTTTTAACACCATGGAGAGTGCTCAGGGATATCCATGTGAGTTATAATTTCGGGAGCAGGCGACACGAAGCCCCGAGAATATAAATCAGGAGCCCAGCTCCTTAATGGGAAGCAGGGAAAACATGACCTGACGTCTGTGATTCAGAAATTTTATGATGGAAACTTCATCTGTTTTATGAGGCTGTTAAAAGTGGCTCTCCCTTCCTACAAAGGGACCGATCGGAAAGTAGGGCAGGAGACCTGGCAGGGTTGAAGGAAGGGGTGAGGCGTACCCACCTCCTGCACAGGGGGCGGAGACGGGGGCACATTCGACCCTGCCCTGCACTCGGAGGGTCTAGTGCATCTGGAACCCTCCCTGAGGGCAGGGTCTCCTCACAGCTGAGCCACTGCCCCCCTTCTTGGGGCATCGACCTCTGCCTCGGAGGGCTGCCCATAACATCGATTTTTCCTGATGCTCTAACATTGGACACCTTGCTGACCCTGGAGGGACAGCCCTCCCAGGGCTGGCCAATTCCTAGACGTAGTGACCCCTACCCTGGAACACACCTTATTCAAAACCCAGGCAGTCTAGAGCCACACCTGCCCACCTCACTAAGGGGGGCTTGGGGCTCTCACTCTGCAGCCAACTACACCCTGGCCCTAATCAGCCCAGGGCCAGGCAACAGACCACAAGACACAGCCAATGCCAGGAGCCCACAGAAGTGATTCAGGCTACTCAGCCCCAAGCCCTCTTCCCTGGCCTCAGCTGTTCCTTCCCGCAGAAACCACAGCAAAGGTTCCTGGCTTTGCCCACGCTTTCCCCTTGCTCCCTCGGCCTCTCAGCTGGCCTGCACTTCCCTGTGTGGCCTGGCATGGCCTGGTGTGGTGTGGTATGGCATGGCATGGCCAGTCCTCCTGAGAACCTTCACAGACTAGCTTGTCAGCGACTGTAGGGCCTCGCCATACCTGAAGGTTATTTGAACGGATGTTTCCAAATATCCCAGTCCTGTGGAAAGGGCACAGACCTTGGCACCAGCCTGTCTCAGGCCTGCATCCTGCCTGCTTTCCCACAGGACAGATAATGACAGCTCACAGGCTGTTCTGAGAATTCAGGGAGCTGTGTGAAATACCCAAAATGAGCCTGGCCCCGACAGGCAGGTGGAAGTCACCCCACGAGGGATGTGGCCTGGCTCCTCGGCGCAGTCCCCAAAGACACTGGGATGACAGTCCTGCCGCCACCCTGCTCTCAGGCACAGCGCTCGGGGCCTTCCTGAGTGTGCACAGGCCAAGCTAACCTTCTGGCCCTCGGGTCAGATCCTAAGTCGCAGCAGGAGGGCAGCACACAGCCGGCTGCCGTCATTTTTCAAACGAGACCCCAGGGAAAGTGACTGCCTCAGAGCAAGACCAAGAATGAGCGTGGCTGCCTCTTCCCACTGCCCCACTCCTCCCAGGGCAACTTCGTGCAGGACCTACTGCCTGGGACAGCTGCGACAGACAAGTTTGACAGCAAAGAGCAGGCAGAAAGCTGATGGGGCCTCCTGTGGAAAGCAGCAGAGCCACCGATGCCGTGGGTGCCACGGCCCCTGGGGTCACCGGGCTCCCTCCCTCCACAGGTCCTGACCTGCCAGCCCCAGAAGAGGGAGCAGCTGGGGCAGCAGGTGCTACATTTTGC
The DNA here is from genome assembly GCF_047675955.1 of Chlorocebus sabaeus. Lineage (NCBI taxonomy): Eukaryota > Metazoa > Chordata > Mammalia > Primates > Cercopithecidae > Chlorocebus > Chlorocebus sabaeus. The sequence goes on along the minus strand of NC_132930.1, from coordinate 44,660,186 downwards.
TGTTATAGTTTTAGGCCCTGACATTATGCTGAAAATCACTACACAAATTATTCCCAAGCCCCTTCTCTCTGTCAGGCCCTAGAACACAAAAATGAATTCCACCTGCTCTGCCCTTGAGTTCACAGCCAGGCAATGGCCATTTAGAGCGAGAGAGCACATTTATTCACTCAGCAAACATTTACGGAGCACCTTCTCTGTGCTGAGAACGTTCTAGTGTGATCGTCACGTGTGTAAAACAGCGCTCTGGCTGCTGCTCCCCAGAGGAGGTGCAGGGGTGCAGGAAGTCAGCGCGGCCCAGGCACCCCCCCAGGCAGAGCCCCCGCTCTCCCAGCCCCTACCCTCTGACACCCTGAGCATGGCTTCCCGACCCCGACTCCTGGACCCCCACCCTGCCCGCCGCCAGGACGGTCTCATGCATTCCCAGGACTTCACTGTGTGGCTTCTGCCGAACCACGCAGGGGACGGAGCCCATCCAGAGCCACGCACCAATTGCCCCTTCCCAGGAAGGTGACTGCAGGGTGCAGCTCCTCCTCCAAGCCCTGAGGCTGAGCTGGGAAGCAGCCCTGGGCTGTGTAAGCCTGAGCTTCCATCAGGGCGCTGCCCAACGCGAGGGAAGGCGTTTGGGAACTGGGGTGGCTGCTGAAGGCAGGAAGCCAAGGCTGTGGGCAGGGGGCAGAGAGAAAGAGCAGGAGCTGGCGAAGCAGGGGTGAGGCCTGCGGGGCGGGCATAAGCCGGCCTGGGATGGGAGCTGCTGTGGGGCCTGGGCTGTTGGCTTTGGTGGGTTTTCCCAACTCCCAGGTATAACCTCAAAGTTTCAAAACCCTATTCTTAGGCACAACCCAAGAAGTCCAGTGAGGCCAGGCTCTGGCTCGTGTCCACCCAGACCTCTCTCTTCCTTCACCCAAGCATCTGCAGGTGCCCTCCACAGAGCTCATCAGGAGTCCCCTCCCCTCGCGACTGCCCAACGCAGAACTCCCCATCGACCTGCCCCTCCAGCCCCCACCCTGCTGCCCCGGCTAGCCTTGCTGCCACCCCCAGCCAGGCCCTGGCCACCTGAGAATCAGCCTTCAACGTCCTCTCCCTCAGCACAGTCGGCTGCGTCCCATTCAGCCCGCCTCCTCCTCATCTCTGGCCTCTGTCCACTCCCATCCCCACCGCCATTCCCGGGTTCAGGCTCCTGGTCCCCTACCCACCTCACTGCCCCAGTCTCTCCAGGGTGACCCAGCCTCGCAGGGAAGCCCATGGCAGTTTCTAAAACACAAATCTGACCATGTTCCTGGCATGCCCCGCACTCCTGGGAATGAGGGCCACGTCCGCAGCTGCATTCACCAGCCCAGCTTTACCTCCCTCCTTCCACCCTCCATACCTGCCTCTCCTCCTGTCTTACGTCTGTCAGCAGATCTAGACGCCTTGGGGACGGTTCTGGTGCTACCAGCCCTGTGCCTCCCCCGAGAGGTGTCTGGGCCTTTACAGTGGGTGGGACTCACTGCGCTGCGCGGACCCACTGCTCCCAGGGCGCCCCTGGGCCTTTGCATCCCACCTTAATGAGGCACCTTGGGGACGACCAGACCAGGTGGTCCTCCATGTTAAAGAAACAGTGGAAAGAGTGACACTGCCCCTCCCAACCTCCTCACCTTCCTCTTGGGCCTGACAGTTTTCCTGCCCAGGGCCCTGCGCAGAGCAGCTTCCCTCCTGCACTGTCTCGGAGCTCTCTGAACACTGCCCGTGAAACGGGGACAATGCACCTGGTTGGTATTACCCTCGGGGGATGCATTGCCAGGATTCACTGTGTGTCCCCTTCCTTTTTCCCTTTGACCAAGAATCAGCCGGGACAGCCCTGCTTCCCAGGTGTGCTGCGCAACTGCCTGCCCCGATTCCTCCTGTGTTAGCTTGTTTTCACGCTGCTGATAAAGACATACCCCAGACGTGGAAGAAAATAAAGGTTTAACTGGACTTACAGTTCCACATGGCTGGGGAGGCCTCAGAATCATGGCGGGAGGCGAGACACACGTTCTATATGGCAGCAGCAAGAGAAAATGAGGAAGAAGCAAACGTGGGAACCCTTGATAAACCCTCCAGATATCGTGAGACTTATTCACTATCATGAGAGCGACGGGAAAGACCAGCCCCCATGATTCAATCACCTCCCCCTGGGTCCCTCCCACAGTGCATGGGAATTCTGGGAGATATAATTCAAGTTGAGATTTGGATGGGGACACAGCCAAACCGTATCACCGCCTTCCCTGCACAGGTGCGTGTTCCCAGGCTGCTCTCCCTGCACAGGTGTGTGTCCCAACGCCCGTCTCCCTGCACAGGTGTGTGTTCTGATGCTGCTCTCCCTGCACAGGTGTGTGTCCCAACGCCAATCTCCCTGCACAGGTGTGTGTTCTGATGCTTCTCTCCCTGCACAGGTCTGCTTCTTCTGCAATCAATATGCACGATGCTTTCAGGTCCTATCGCTCTGGATGAATCCATCAGGAAAACCCTTCCCTTGCACTTTTCCTATGATATTACCCCTGGTTTTAAGCCTGTGTCACATTCCCAGAGACTGGGAGCTCTTTGGGGGCAGGCGCTGGCTGCCTGTTTCTGCATTGTTGCTGTCTAGCACTGGCTTGGCCCAGGAAGCTTTTCAGAAACACTAATTTAACCACAGCAGCAGCGCCGGATCCTCTCACGGCATCCTGTGCTCTGTGCCAGGCTTTGTTCCAGGTGCTTTCCATGAGTCAGCTCACCAGCCGAGCGTTCAAGGTCTGTTTTACACTCGTCAAGCAGGCACATACTGATCGTGACATATCCCACGACACCTGTAAGACTTGAATCGAGCTGACATCCTCTCTGTGGGTTATCTTTTCAGCTTTAGAGACTGTCCCATTTTCTGTGACTAATCATTCATTCACTTATTAATCCAGGAAATATTCATTGAACACCTACCAAGACTGAGGTGCTGGAGACACCATGGGAAAGAGAACAGTCAGCCCTGCCTGGTCGGGGTAGCTGGAGAAGGCTGGCTGTGGATGGAGGTGGATGTGAAGCCAGCGGCCTTGCTAATGAACATGTAATTATAAGTCATGGAGAGGACATGGAGAAGGACTTGGGCTTCTGGCTGTGGCCGATTGGGAAGTGAAGCAGGCCTCCCATGGACACATGGGGAGGAAACCGTCAGGCGCAGGGGGATGGGCGTGTCACGTGGGTCTGGTGGGCATGTGCTGCAGCCTCACCCTCTCTGTCATCATGCACTTGGAGGGCCCAGAGACACTCCCTTGGCTAAGGTGTTGGGAGACGTCCACTGGTTCTGGGATCTTTCTTGAAAAGCTCTGTGGTGACTGCTTTTTCAAGTCAGAGCAGAGAGCAGGAGCCGTCACCACTGAAACTGGGTTCTGGCATTCCATTGGGATAATGGCAACTCTTAATTTCCAGAGACAAAGTAGGCTTGTGTATTGGGATGGGAGACAAGAGCTTAGCCATAATCATCATGGTTGAACCCAGAGAGATGTCAGCGGTGATGAAGGGATCAAGGTGTCTCTGGGATGGAGGTCCCCACACAGGCCACTAAGGTCTTCCCTTGATCTGCACAAAGCAAACGGAGAAACAAACACACTCTGTCTGGATCTGGGAATTAGAGACCCTGCTTGAGTCACCACAAAACTTAGGGTCTTTATCAATCCATCCCCAGACCTGAGCCGGGTTGCAGACATGAAGGCCCTTGAATACAGGGGACTTATAGCCCCTTAGGCATGGTCCCGCCATGCATTTATAACAGAGATTTCCTCCTAACCTTCGGGTCTCCATCGGCAGACCCAAAGGCCCTTCAATACAGGGGATGTGACAGCCCGTTAGGCATGGTCCCCCCATGCATTTATAACAAAGATTTCCTCCTAACCTTCAGGTATCCATCTGCAGACCCAAAGGCCCTTCAATACAGGGGATGTGATAGCCTGTTAGGCGTGGTCCCCCCATGCATTTATAACAAAGATTTCCTCCTATCCTTCCCCAAAGACACTTACTGGAGTGACGTGCACCAAGGAAGACTCCTCACAGTTTGGGAGAATGAATGGACGCTATCTCTTACCTCGAGCAAATTCCTTGGGATCAACCAGACCATGTGGCTCACCAGTCAGAGTAAGGGTTTGTGGTGGTCAGGATATTGATGGGTTTTGGCCCCTGTCTGAGTTCCAGTGGGCCTGGCATGTTACTGAACCACCCTGTGATCATTCCCTCCACCTGAATGTGTAGGTGAGACACACACATGGCAACAGGCAGAATCCTCACATGACTTCCAGACACAATGGCTCAACGTGGTAGGAAGGGCCAAGTGGAAGGCCCCTGTGAATTCTTCTACCTACTAAAACAGTAAACAAAAGCAATATTGCAAGATCAGGAGAACTGCAGAGATTAGTGCCATGATCCAAGCAAGGCCTGAAGGATGCAGGGGTGGTGATATGGTTTGGATCTGTGTCCCCACCCAAATCTCATGTTCAGTTGTAATCTCCCGTGTTGGAGGTGGGGCCTGGTAGGAGGTGACTGGATTTGGTACATCCTCGTGATAATGAGTGAGTTCTTGTGAAATCTGGTTGTTTAAAAGTGTGCAGCACCTCCCCACCCCCTCTCTCTTGCTTTTTTTTCCTCCATGTGATGTGCCTGGTCCCCCTTTAACTTCTGCCATGATTAGAAGCTTCCTGAGGCCTCCCCAGAAGCAGATGCCACCATGAGTTCTGTACAGCCTGCTGAACCGTGAGCCCATTAAACCTCTTTCTTATAAATCACACAGTCTCAGATATTTCTTTATAGTAATGTGAGCACAGCCTAATACAGGTGGTGATTTCTATTGCATCTCCATAAACACTTGTTTCTCCTAGGTAAAAGACTGAGCTTGTGAACTTTGAAGGTGGTGATTGCAATGGCAGCTTCAGTTCCAGATGTGGTCAGTTTCACTGAAATAAACACAGTGCCTCGTGCCTGGTGTGCAGATCATCTGGTGAACACCTTTCAAGGTGTTCGGTGGTGATGAAGTATGATTCTCTACCGATTAGTAAGAACACCATAAGCAAGTTGCTTTCACCTGTCAAGAATAGCAGTGCACCTTTACGGCTGCTGCTCAGGTCAACATCAACGCTCCAGCTCTCTCAGTCTCCAGGGATGCCTGTCTCACTGTTACATAGAACACGATGCTGACCCACTACCTCCATAATATAACATCAATTGGGCCTGGTGAGGAGAAAACTGCCGATTCTCTAGAAGCCTTGGTAAGAGACAAATGTGCTAAATCCCAAATACTAAGTCAGCTTTGGTCAGGAATCTAGAAGCTGCTGTGGTTATTCCAACTAGGAACGACTTAATAAAGGGAATTCAAGGCTTACGCAACCATTGCAAGGGCTGGTGAAGGGAAGGGCTGGAGCGCTGCCATGAAGATCCTGTTCACTCACGAGGGTGCTCCCAACAACTTCACCAGAAGGGGCTGCAAATCTCAGGAACCGCTCGGAAATTTCCAGGAGACAGTTCAGTTTGTAACGGCAAAGTAAATGGTTCACAAGGGCTCTCCTGGAAGCTACATCCACCCTTGCTCCTGCCCACACGCCTATTTGTAACTGCCTCTGTGTACAGTGACCTCTCCTTCCTGTCTGCTGTTGGCATCGACATCGACGCCTCTGATTTGGCTGATTTTACTCCTGAAACACGGGGAAGTCGGTTCTGAGAAATAAAATTCTCAGGGTCTCCTTTGCATGAAGAGAACTTCAGTGGACACATAAGTAATGCTGAGTTGACAACAGACACAGCAGCATGCACGGTGAGAAATAAATGACCAGCAATCCTGCAGTCATCATTTGGGGATTTCTGGTCAGAAGCCATGTGGAATCCATATAATTACCTAAATCTCATCTTGCAGTTGTCTCAAAACAAGTATCAAACCTCTCTTTGGTTTTCAGAGCCGTGCACAGGGATTTTTCACTTTTGCTATATTTTACTCACACATTTATTTAGGTGAACACTGTTTAGCAGTGTTTATGCTACTACAATCCTTTCATACCCTCCAAATGCCCTATTACTGAAGTGCTTGCATTTGAATCACCCCTTGATGGATAAGAGGATATCTTTGAGGTTTTTTTTTCCTTTCTTGGGAGGTGCATGAATCATACATTTTTAAATGCATACAAATCCTTCTGTTTCCCTTACAAATGAGTAACAGAGACTGAAACTGAGCCACAGACTTTTCCTCTCCATATCCCTCTACAGTGGTCTTCTGGTAATTCAGAACAATGGAGGACCCTCAGCCCTACCTGCTATTCCCTCGTAAGCACTCTGTTTATTCTGCTTAGAAGCCTGTAGATTTTTAAATCTTTATCTTTCAAATTCTGGAATGTTTATAGGATGGACTTTCGCCTATTACCGTGTAAGCCTCTTTGATCTGCAAGCAGATATTTTTCAGCTCAGTTTATGTTGACTTATTCCCAAGGAATGCCTGGTTTTTACTGCTGAGCTCATGCAGTCTTTTACATATCTTTTGCTTTCTCTATTCTTCACTCCTCTGCTTGTCTTAGAGATATTTCATCAGTCTTACTTGATGGTGACACAGTTTTGCCTCGTCCTCTGTGCCGTCTCTTTCATGCACATTTTAATTCTGCTCCTACATTAGTGCTTTCCTTGCTCCTCTTGCTTCAATGACTTTCCTTTCTACTCAGCCTGCAGATTTGTACTATCTTGTTTCAAAGAGGGCATATTTTCTTACATTTTACATCAAGGCAAAATGCATATAATTTCCGAAATTCTCCCCAGCTGCCTTCAATGCACTCTTTTCCACACAGCGTGTCTTTTCTCCAGATCCACGGGGCAGACTTCCGGCTGCCTTAGACTGTAGGGTTATTTTCCGGGCCCCCCGGTACTGTGGTTGTTTTTCGTTCGAGCTGCTTATCCCCGAATGAGGAGGGCTCCCTTCAGACCTGGTGTTTTCCAGTTCACAGGCTGTGTCCTGTCTCCTGCCTGCTGCATTCGTAGAGCTGATCAAACCCTCTTTTCTGCTCTCATCTTGAAAGCAGCCTGGCATGCAAGGTCCCCGGACAAACCTCTGTATGCAGCAGGCTATGGCCCTGCATCTACCTCTGGGATTGAGACGGGGTCGTCCCCGATCCCACTATCTGATTTTAAACCCATGCCGCCTGAGATCCCTGGGATTGAGACAGGGCCATCCCTGATCCCACCATCTGATTTTAAACCCATGCCACCTGCGATCCCTGGGATTGAGACGGGGGGTCCCTGATCCCACCGTCTGGTTTTAAACCCATGTCACCGGAGCATGTATTTCTGGCTGCATTTTGTAGTTGTTCCTTGTCCCAAGTGCAGAGCCATGTGGTAGCCGTCTGTCACCTGGGCGCTGGCTGTCTTGCCTTCCTAGTCTATGTGTGGAAGCACTCTTCCTGTTTCTCAGCTGCCAGGGTGAGGCCCTACCTGTGGCTTAGAGGGTTGGGGGAGCATGTGATTTTAGAGTAAGACAGTGAGCCACAGGGATTCTTTCTGGGACGGCCATGTGACCTGATCAGTGTCTCTTTATGAGAAGATGATGTTGAGTCTGGAGCTGCTGCCGCGGTTCTGGGACCTGAGGACACCCACCTGCCCCTGTACCCGAGTGGTGGACTGTGGCTGGGAGAAACAGCCACACTGAAGGCTTTGCATTAAACCCTGTGACCCAAATCTCCAGTGGGGGCTTCACCCTGCGGCAATTTTATTACCTCCCTTGGTCTATCCATTTTCTCACTTTTCCTAATGACAATTTCACACCTCCTCCTGCTTCCTCAGGCCCCTCCCGCCTCACTTTCAGCAACGCTGGTGCTTCTCACTTTCCTGAGAACACAAGAGCCGTCTGAAGAGAAACCACTGACTCAGTGCTTCCTGGGCCACTGTTCTGAGGGATGCGGCCTCTGCTTGCACCTTCCTGGGCCTGTTCCGAGGGGTGCGGCCCTTGCCTCCACCTACCTGGGCCGGTTCCCAGGGATGCGGCCTCTGCTTCTGCCTTCCTGGGCCTGTTCCGAGGGATGCAGCTCCTGCTTCTGCCTTGGCCAGCCCCTCTGCTTGTTTGTGGGCTCTGTGCCACTGGCGCCTCCAGGACCTGCTCTGGGATAGGCCCGCCGCCTCCCGCACCACCTGTCTCTCCATGTCTACTGGGTCAGTCTCCTCCAACTCACCACTCTCTTCCCAAAACCATCCACATCCACACACTCCCAGCCGCTGCCCCAATTCTCTGCTCCTGAGTTATGAGAAACTTCTAGATAGTGTTATCATGTATGCTGGCTGTCTTCTCCCCCGCCTTCCCGATTCCCTCCACCCGCCCTGAGCCGTCTCTGTCCTCGTGCCCCCTGAAGGCCTCGTCTGGCCGGCTCATTCACGCAGCTTCTCTGCAGCCTGTGAACACCCCTCACTCAGCAGTGTGGCTTCACCGCCCCCTGGATGCCACATTCTCCCCTGGGCGCCCTCTCTGCAGGGTAGCTGCTCCTTCTCAGCTCGGACTTCTCCCCACCGAGGGCCACACTCACGCAGCCAATGGCTCTGGAGAACGTAGGCATCCGACAGCAGGTGCCCCCAGCTTAACGACTCCAAAAGAGAAGTTTTAATTTCTCACCCAGGCCTGCTCCTTCCCTGTTCTTGCCCGTGTCAGTTCACGGGGCCTCTGACCGCCCGGTTTCTCAGGCCCTGGACCAGGCAGTATGGCCCCAGGGGAGAATTGGCCTTGGGTCCTGGGCACACATTATTAAATGTCTGGGCTGGTGCCACTGAGAGCCTGGAACTGGCAAGTCTGAACTCACTCAACTGCAAAAAGCCCCCAGGCTGTGCGGGCTGCAGCAGATGTCCTGGTGGATGGGAACATGCCAGGCCCAGCAGAGGCTGGGGACAGCTGTGAAGTGCCATCGCCACCAAGCCCTGTTGGAAATGACAGTGCTTGGCAATCATTCCAGCAGCCCCAGGCTCATGCCACGTTTTCCTGCCTAAGGACTCTGGGTGTGGCTAGGATGGGTGGGGAAGTCAGGGACCCCCCTCCCCAAACCCACGTGTGCAGAGGTGGCTGCGTCTCCCCGGCTTTCCTTAGAGCTGCGCTTGGGCTGGCGTGGGCTTCCATCCGGCTGCTCCTGCTGCGTGGGTCTGCACTGCCCACGTACAGACACTGGCTCCTCCCCAGTGCCACCCCACCCCACTGAAAGAGGACTCTGTCAGTGCCTCCCAGCCTGGGACCCCCGGAGCTCACCTGTAGCAGAGCAAGCTGGGTTATCACTCAGTGCAGCGAGGAGAACCTGGGCGTGTCAGCGGGGTTAGAAGGGCCTGATGATTGTCAGGTGTGGGCAGTGGGAGGCGATTTGGCAGGGGACTCAAGGAAGCCGGGCTTGGCTCTGGATTGGGGGCTGTGAGGAGGCGGGGTCATGCTGGGATCTGGTGTCTCAATCAATCTTCTCTAGCTAGAGGGAGGGGTGACTCAGGGGAGGCAGGAGCCAGGCCAGTGGCACAGCAGCCTTCGCCCATCTCAGCAGGGAGCGGTGTCTACACATTTCTGAGGGGCTGGACGATGTTCCTGTGTGGTCTGATTGCACCGTGGTCTCACTTTTGTCTTGACTCATCTTCATCCTGGAGCGGCCTTGTCTTACGTTGGTGCTCGGTGACACTGTGTGTGTGGGATGGGGAAAAAGCCCAGGCACCGCTGGGAGTGCCCAGTGGCTCTGGATGCCAGCGGCCACTTCCTCTTGGCCACCAATCCTGATTTTGCACAAATCCCCGTGGAAATGGGTGCCGGTCTTGACAGCAGCCTCAGAAGCAGCGTCCTCACAGGGCCTTCTGGGGGCACATCCCTGCGTGCTGGGGCTGGAACTGCTGGGGGGTCCTCTGGAGAGGTCACGGGTGTGCCACAGAAAGGGGCCTCTGGGACCATGTGACTGAGAAATGAGGATGTTCATCCATCTCTCTCTCTCTCTCTCTCTCTCTCTCTCTCTAATCATGTAAGACAAGAGTGAGAAGAAAGAGTGTTCTTTTCCAGCTATTACAGTTGAAGTTTCAGAGAAGGTGTGGACACTCAGTCGCTAGCTATGGTGAACGCACAGTTTTTGAGGCTGAAGCATCAATTGGGATAGACAAGTCCCTGCCTCCTTCTGTCAACTCAAAGACTAAAGCAAACGGTATTTCAGAAATAAAGGAGTCCCATCAGATGTGGGACTGTGCTGCACCACCTCCAGGCCCTCAGCCTCTGGGGGTCTCTGCTTCTCTTCTGGAAAATTGGCCGACACTTCTGGTTCCCCTTCTGCTGGCTGCTGGCCTTGAGTGACAGAATGAGCCCATATGTGTGAAAGTGCTTGAGAGCCGACCAGGGAGATCATTACTTTGAAGGCCACTGCCATGTGCAGCCTCCCCCAACATCCCAACGTGTAGGGCCTGGTCCTTGTCCCTCGCACGAGGTCCTCAGCCACCTCACCTCTGGGACTATGATCCTAGGGGCCTGTGTGTGCGCCCACGTGCATTTTGGGAAGTGAGGAAAGTATCTTCACAATAAGGCAAAAGCTGATCAAATTCATTTAATCTTTGTTAAAAGCATCACAAATGATTCATCGATTTTTAAAAAGGGAAAATAAGAAGGAATGCATTGTCTTTTTGTTATGTGCATGGCAGCTGATGGCCTTGCTCCCAGGTGCCTGTGTCTACCTGAATGTCAAATATGCAGACCCTTGAATTTACAACCAAGGACAGCCACGGGCCCACGCCGCGATCTCCATGGGTACACAGACGGGAGCATATCAGACTGTATCAGATGCCACCTCCTTCCCAGGTGCTTGGGTCCACATGCCCAAAATGTTCTTAATAGAAATATTAACATAAAATACAGGAAAACCACAAATAACTAAGGGGAAAAACCCTACCCAAACAGCTGAGAGAATTAAACAAGTGGTCAAGGAAGGCCAGAGACCTAGAGTGGCTACCGCAGGCACTGTGAGCTAAGGGGGAGGGCGGTTCCCAGGGTTCCATGTTGCCTGTGGGCCCCAGGCCTGCGCTGTGCTCGCCATGGCTGTCCCTGTGTGCCTGACGCTAGCAGGCAGCCTGCTGGCCAGGGACAGGTGTGAGTGGGGTGGCCAGCAGGATGAAAGTCCCTGCAAAGGCGTCCTTGCAGACTGCAAGCAGGGGAGTGGGGGCTGTGGCAAGGTCCCAGAGAGTCATGGCCCATGTCCTGGATCCCATCTCCAGGAGGACCTTGAGGACAACTTGCAGGGCCACCTCTGGCGGGGGCGGGGGAGGTGGAGGGGGTGCAAGACCCCCAGGTGGGCAGGCAGGATGGGGAGAGAGCTTTGGGTCTGGGGGGCAGGTAGCATGGTTGGGGACACCTCCATGCCTGTGTAGCCCAGGGTGCTCCCCTTGTCCTGTGGCCTTGGACGTCCCCCAACCCAGGGACATGAGGCTCCAGTCTCCACAGGTGGTTTACTCAACAAGGAGCGGGCGCCTCCTCCCCACCGGGCACTGTTTGGGGCGTGAAGATTCAGCCCTGGGCTTTCCCCTCTAATGGAGCATGTTTCTTTTCTAGGGAAAATGGGGTAAAGCCCCCGAGCTCAGACATGGTACATGGGAGAACGTCTGCACCTTCATTCGGATTCACCCCCGGCCAGCGCGTGCCAGCCTGGGCTCTGGCGTTCTCCCCTTCTGAAGGGGAGGCCACGGTCATCTGAGAGCCCTGCCAGAGAGGAGGGGGAGGAGGGGGAGGAGGAAGGGGCTACTGACTTCTCATTTCAAGGCAAAAGGTGACCCCCCACCCCCCATATTCCTATGTGTAGACTTACACTAACATCCCTGATTCTAGGAAACTGAGGGGGCGGGGTATGGAGACCGCACGGCACTGGGGAGCAGAGAGCTGGGTTCAGGGCCACCTCTGCTGTGACCCTGCTGTGACCTTCAGTCACTCTCCTCCCTGGGCCTCAGTTTCCCCTTCTTGAAAATGAGGGGCACCCTGATGGCCCTTCCAACCCTGCCATCCTCAGCCTCTCCCAGCTGGGTTTCCACCGGGGTCCCTTCGCCTACAAGGAACTGCAGAAAACTCGTGCATCCAGAGCTGTCTCCACCACCCACCTTTCTGGGGGCTTCTGGCTCCTTCCAGAGCCCAGAACGGTGGGAGAAGAGCCATCAGGTGGGAGAAGCCTGCAGGATGGTGCTGCTTGCTGGCAGGAGTGAGGAACCATGGGCACAGGGCCCTGAGCCCACCCCACCCCATCTGCCCTGGGGAGAACCAGGGAGAGAGCTGCTGCCCCTCTGGGCAGAGGAGGTGCCCTGGGCACACAGGGAAAGGGGCTCCCGAGTACGGGGCTCTGACAGAGCAACCCCCGTGGCTACCACAGGCTATAAAGACAGAGAGTGAGACACCCCCACCACCGCCAACAGCTACCTAGAGAGGCATTTACACAGCTGCAGCTTCCAGCCGGAGGGCAGTGTGGTGGTAGGAGGGACTGGGCAGCCGCACAGGTGAGAGTGAAAAGCAAAGTCAGGAAGGCCCCGGCCTGTGCGGGGAAGGAGCCCGCAACACAGTGTGTGAACGGGTCCACAGCTCTTGCAGCCCGAGGTACTGGGCGGGGTCCAGGATGACCAGCCTCAGCCAAGAGAAGTCAGGCCTCGGCCTGAGTGACAGCACGTGGGGCGGCCGTGTGTGGGGTCTGGGGGCAGAACCTGCCCGAGTCAGGCCTGGTGTCCCATAGGGGCAGGGCCATGTCCGGGGGGTCCCGTGGGCCCCCGTGGGCCTGGGCGGGCTTCGACTTATCAGAGGGGGTGGTGCCTGTCGCCTGGTGTGGGGACGACTCAGGGAGGGGGCTTTCCGCAGGTCTCTGAGGGGCGCCGGTCCAGCCGCCGGCTTCACTGGTGGTTCTGTGCCCTCCGTGGGTGAAACGACGGATGCTGGGGCGGCATCAGCTCACCAGGTAGCTGTGCATCTCTCGGGAGTTGATGCTCAGGACCACGCCCGAGTGGTTGCCTAGGAAACAGAAGAGACGCAGGTCCAGTGAGCACAAGCCCTTGGCCGGGGCTGGAGATGGGGCCACGGGGGCCACGGTGGTGGCCTCAGCCAGCGCCTCGAGCCAACGTGCAGTGGGGCCTCCCTGGGTTCCTTCAGCCCGTGCAGGTGCAGGCGGGTCTCCGCGGTTCCTAGGTGGGTGCCTGAGGAATGGACTCTCTCGGTGCCATCACAAGCAGTGGGCCCCAGAGGGCCTGAGAGGTGAGGCCCAGGCCGGCCCCAGCCCGCCACAGCCACTGACCTGCGTGGGGGTCGCCCCCGGCATCGGCAGCAAGGGGGTGCGAGAAGGGCTGAGGCTCCGCCCCCTCCTGGCAGTGGGCGCTGCAGGGCGTAGAGTGGCGAGGCTCCCGGAGGCGAGAGTGGGAGAGAGGGGGGCATAGGGATGTCAGCGCCAAGGGGTGGTCTGGGCATCCCGGGTGGGGGCTGGTTAGGAGACAAGGGGATGGGTCGAGGACCCAGGACCCAGAGCTGCTCTGCCTCAAGGGCACCGGGAGACACGGCTGGGAGCACCCTCGGCACAGCCCGGCCACGCCTGAGTCCTCGTCTGAGTCCTCGCCCATCCTTCACCTGCCTGGCCCTTGACTTCGTCATCTCTAATGTGAGGGTCAACCGCACCCCTCAAAGGACTGTCGTGGGTTAGACGGGGAAGTGTGGCTGCTGCACTGGCAAGGGCGGCGTGGATCAAGGGCTTGGCTGCATGAATCTTACTACCCCACTAGCATTACTCTTTAGGGGCTTGGAAGCAAACAGCCGTCGGGGGCTGGGGAGCCGAGCCCTGTCTTCCTGAGACCCTGTGCCCTCTGTCCACTTGAGAAGGCCTGGGTTCTCTCAGGACCTCACAGCTGCCTCCATCACAGGGGTGAGCGTGGGGGTGACGCCGCCTGCAGGAGGGGGAGCTCCAAGACCACCTCCTGCCCTGGCAGGAGCAAGACCAGTGGAGGGGTCTTTAGAGTCGTAGGCCACTCACCCATGGCCTGGGGCCTTTGCGGGGCACACAGCTGTACAGCTACTGAGTCAGGCTTGAGCCCGGCTCCACCTCCTGTCACTAAGTGACCTGGGGAGGTTGAGTAACAGCTCTGAGCCTCAGCTTTCTCATCTGTGCAGTGGACGCAGTGTCGACGTCTGCCTCAGGGAAGTCAGATGGTGTCTAGGAGGCGCTGAGGTGGGGCCTGACACAGAGCGAGCCCTCAGTGAAGTACACGGTTCCTGTGATGTTTCCAAGGCTACAGATGCATCGCACCAAGAGGAACCCACCTGGGCTGGCGATGCTGGAGACAAGAGACCACCACCGAGGTTGGAGCAGACAGTCCTGGGGAGGGGCTGGAGACAGCGCAGGGGAGGCAGAGAGGGACCGTGGCCAGTCCATTCGGCTGCCCTGAGCCCTCTCAGGAGTGTGTGAAGGTCACAGGCTTTGGAGTCTGACTGGCCAGGATCTGGCTCCAAGGTCAGCCAGTGGTTGGCTGAGGCCGGGGTGAGCGACTTCTCCTTTTTGAGCCTCACTTTCAATAATTTGCACAGTAGGGACAGTGGTTTCCGCCGCTCACGTTCTGAGGACGTCCTGGATGCAGGGTGTGAGTGATGCTCCAAGCCGGATCATCAGAACAGCAGTGGCAGCAGCTGGGGGTGCCGAGACCTCTGTGGCTTCCTGTGTGTCGTCCTCTGCTCCGGAAGCTACCGCAGAACCCCCCAGCAATGGTGAGAGGTGTGTGCCGACATCATCATAAAATCAGGCCCAGACGGGGATTGTTAAAAGAGAATAGGAACCATAGGGGAGAAGCCGGGTCCCTGGGGTCTGCCAAGACGTGAGTTCCAGCTCTGTTCCCCACTAGCTGTGACCTTGGGCAAGGACAGTGCCTGTCCTCAGCCCTAGGGAAAAGCCCGCCTCCTTGGCTGCTCAGCTGAGACAGGCATGGAAAGTGCCCACACTGTCCGGCTGGACTTGACACGGCACACAGGGCTGGTGCCATGGCTCTAGCATAGGCTCCCAGGCCTCTGGCAAGTCTCAGAGCCTCCTGGGCCTCAGTTTACCCCCTCATCCAGAGGAACAGCTGTAGTGCCTGTTGTGCTGGATGGCATCATGCTCTGACTACAGCTGAGGGGTGGAGTCCGTGCCCCCTCCCCTCAAACGTGGACAGGGCAAGACACAAGTGACAGGGTATGACTTCAAGGCCAGGCCCTGAAGCGGGTGTGGCTCCTGCCTGGCCACCTCACTCCACATGCTCTTGGAAGTCAGCCGCCACGCTGGGAGGAAGCCCAAGCCACACGGCGAGACCATGTGCAGGTGTCCCGCTCGATGGCCCAGGTGAGGGATTAGCTGACTGCCTGCATGAATTGCCGGCCATCTGAGTGAGGCAGCCTTTGAAATGATCGCTGTACCAGCTACTGACTGCAGCCTCATGAGAGACCCTGACAGCGAGCAGCCGGGCTGAGCCCACTCAGCTCCCAGACACCAGAAGAGAAAACGGCCATAAACGATGCTACGGCTGAGGTGGGTGGTGTGTCATGCAGCCGTAGATGACTTGACTGGTCTTCTCGCCCTGGGCATGATCACATCCGTGGAAATGCTTCGTAAACTGTAAAGTGCGGTGCCGCAGGTCCAGGTGTGGGATGTTCCCTAAATCACCACCGCAGTGAAGGGGAGGACTGGGAGTGCTGAGGGAGCGGCTGTCTGGGAAAAGGCCTCCCACACCCTAGGGCCAGAGTCAGGCTTCCTTTCAAAGCCAGCCCTGTTTCCCGTCCTTTCCCTGCCTCGACTGGGCTGTCGGGGGCTGTTTGGTCATTGCCAGGCATGGGGCCCTCAGCGTCCACAGGTCTTGGATTTCATCTCTGGGGGCAGCCCTGAGAGGTCGCGTCATCCCCTCATCAGACGGAGGGACACAGTGGGCCCGACTGACCCAGCAAGGTCTGCTGGACTGGGGTCCTGTGCGTTTCGCTGGCCGCAGTGGCCCAGCGGGGTGGCCTGCAGGAGGGTGGGGTGGGTTTGGGGCGGACGTTACCTAGAGTCTGCGAGTCGAGATCATCATCTATAAACTCCTCACCCTGGACAGCGCCCTGGACGTCCTCACTGTGGCTCACAGGGCTGGTCATCTCCTGCTCCTTCTCGTTGTGCATTTGAGCGTACACGGTCCTGCCCGGCCGTTTCCTGCTGGACAGAGGTGAGGGTGGCTCAGATTGGGGCGGCTTCCCAGGCCGCCTGTCCCTGGGGCCTTCTGCTGGCTGCCTGGCCACATCGAGTGTGGTGCACGGTGCCCACAGCACTCCAGAGGTGCCTATCCCAGCCCCAAGTCTTGCCTCCTGCCCCATCTCTGCTCAAAGCCACTTCCTCCAGGAAGCCCTCCCTCCTGTGTGTTCCCTGGGCCCTGGGATTCCCTCTGCCCTGACACACTGGGTGATCACTGTGTATCTGTCGTCTCCCCTGAGAAGCGAAGCACCGGCGTGTTGCAGGGAAAGGGCCTTATATCCCCTTTCCCCCCAACCCCGACGCCTGGCCACCCTGCCACTGGACTGGGCACACATTCCCACAGGAGGCACGAGCCAGCCCAACTCTGAGAGGCACTTACTGAGCCCCGTCCAGGCGTCCTGGGGAAGTGCTGTCCTCGATTTCCCAGGGAGGAAAGGGAGAGGGTGGGCAGAGCCCCGCTGCCTCCACTGGGACCAGGCTCAGGACCCGCCGTGGGCCAGGCTCCTTCATGCACAGCACCCCACTTAGTCCAATCAAAACCCAGGGCCAGGGTCCCATTTCACAGATGAGGGGACTGAGACCCAGTGGGAGAGGGGACTTTCTCAGATGCAGTTGATGAACACCGCCAGCCCTCTGGAAACACTTTGACGGCAGGATGGGGCGGGGCGGGACCTGTGACTAGCTCTGAGGGTGACAGAAGGTGGCCAGTATCACCTACAGGCTGCAACACTTCACCACTGGATTAAAATGCTCAAAGCAGCCCTGCTCCCTCAGTCTAGAGCCTGGAGACACGAGGGCCCAGCCCCTGCTGGGCCCCAGGGACAGGTGGCTGACAGCTTTGACTGGGTTGTCAGTGCTGCCCAGCCCAGCCCGTGAGTAAGCCAGGAGCTCCGGGGGGTGCAGGCTGCACCAGAGCCTAAAGCCTCTGGCCGCTGGGGCTAAATGGGGTGTTGCTCTGTTGTGAGATGGAGCCTCGAAGTATATTGGGCACTTCTGCCTATGCCCAATACATTCAAGCTCCCAGAGCTTGGAGTCACAGCCCTGGGGCTTGTCAGCATCAACTTTCAGCTGCTTTTGTTTCCAGGGCAGTGAGGGGCCTGGCTTCAGGACCTGAAAGCCCGGGCTCAAAGGCCGCCCCTGCCACCTCCTTGCTGTGACAAACCCCACTTGCAGTGGCCATGGGATACAGGTTAGGGAGAGAGCACACGGGAAGGAGGTGGGATCCTGGCCTGGGCACCTGGCAGAGGACAGTGTCATTTGCTCAGCACCAGCTTTAGGGGAAGAGGATGCTGAGTTTGATTTGAATTTGCAGTGCCTATGGAACCGCTGCATACACCTGTTGGGAAGCCAGTGCCTCTCTGAGTTTGGAATTTGGGAAAGACCACAGGACAGACCTTATTCTACTTCTTTGCCCCACAAACTCCTATTCATCCTTCAGGATCCCCACCAGAACTCACTTCCTCAGGGAAGTCCTCCCCGATTCTCCAGTTCAGCTTTGAGTGCTGCAGGCTAACCCTTTGGGTGGAACTGAGTAATAAGGTGGGTAAGGAGCTCCTGGATGTGCTCCTAGACAGTCAGTGCTGTGTCCCAGTGCCTGGGTTAGCCTGTGGGGGGTACACATGAAACTACTACTTGAAAGACCCGCAGTACATAAAACAGTGAGACCCAGGGCAGGAGGAGGGGTTGGGGGAGTCCAGGGCCCATGAAAGCCTGGGGTTTGGTGTCGGGGAAGGGCTCAAGCCTCCAAATAAGCCAAAAGGAAGGGGTGAGCTGTAGCCTTTGATGGTCCTCAAGGGTGACCCCGATGGGGAGACTGAGGCCCCCGGAGCTGAACCATCAGGCAGGGGAGAAACAACAGGGCCAAATCTGGGAGCCATGTTTGCAGGGAAGGAGTCTGGGGATGCCGCTGTGTCACTTTGCTCATTCCAGGTTTATCGTCCAGGGAACTTCAGGTTGTACAGCCCCTGTAGGGTGGCCATGACATGTCCCAACGTGGGGGGATCACACCCATTTCACAGCCAGGGAACAGGCTCAGAAGGAAAGAGAGGTACGAAAGCCCCTCCCAATAAACACACACTGTTCTTGCCACCTCACCCCAGCGTTGGCACAAGCAGCTCCCTCATGGGGACAGCCAGAGCCCTACCCTACAGGAGCGCCTGGCAGGAAGCTCAGCAGCTCTCAAGCGCTCTCGAGGTGGGGGAAGGGATGGTTGGGCGGCCGGGGAAGCCTGGGATGCGGGCAGGCCTGGGTCAGGTCCCAGCTCTGAGACTGGCCGTCTGTGTGACCTTGGGCACACTGCTTAACCTCTCTGAGCTCAGTTTCCTCATCTGTGAGATGGGCAGTGTCCTCCCTTTGAGGTTGGTGGAGCTGAACGGGACGATGGCCGGGATGTCCCGGGCAGAGTGGAGGAGTAGGTGCGCGATACTCTCTGGGTTGCGAGTGGCTGCCGTCTCTTCCAGAGACCCCACAGGTGGTACAGAGCCAGGCAAGCACTTCCCACTGTAGCCCATCACAGGCACAAACTGTCACCACTCCCTTCTGAAGCCCTGCTGGGGCCTTTTCTAGATCTGCCTGAGTGAGTTGGGCCTGGCAGCCTAAGCCCCATGGTCAGAGCTCAGCAGATGAGGGCAGCCAAAGGCCTTGCCTTTTGAACTTGTAGAGGATGAATGCTCCTGCCGCGAAGAGCCCGATGACAAACAGCACCACTACCGCCCAGTAGCCACCGCTGCCGCCCAGCTGCTCAGCACCTGCAAGCAAAGCAGTTGTCAGTGGAGGGCCATGGGCACCACCCATCCTTGTCCCATCCCCAGCCCATCCCGTCTGTCCCCCGCCCTTCCCCAGCCTGTCCCCCGCCCATCCCCAGCTTGTCCCCTGCCTGTCCCTGGCCCCTTTCCTGCCTGTCTTCAGCCCATTCCCATTCCCTCCCCAGCCCTTCCCCAGCCCGTTCCCGGCTCAACCCCTGCCCATCCCCTGCCTGTCCCTGCCCGTCCCCTGCCTGTCCCTGCCTCTCCCTTGCCTGTCCCTGCCCCAGCCTCTTTGGTGTGGAGGCTGCTCCATGCCTGTGACCAGCACTCCTGATGTGGCTGAGAGGGGCCAGAGGCCATAAAAGACCAGGAGTGCGTCCTGTGTGGCCTTGGAGAAGTCCCTGCCTCTCGACCTGGCTCCCACTGGGGACGGAGGCTGTGGGCAGAGCTCCCCGGCCACGCTGATGCTGGTGTGGGGTGAACCTGCCAAGTTTCAAGGGCACGGTGTCTTTACAAAGCAGAGAAAAGCTCATCAGCTTCTGCAAAGGCTGTTGCCCCAAAGGGGAAAGGATGACTGACGGCCGAGGAGATAGCTCTGTGGGTCAGGAAAGGGGCAGAGATTATCTGAGACCCGAGGCGTGGGTGTCAGGTAAGAGCAGTGCTCCATGGGACATCCGCGGAGGAGAGTGGGGCCCTGGGTCTGACCTGGGTGGGTTCTCAGTTCCATCAGAGGCGAACACCCACCAGGAGGGGGATACGGGCCATCTGCCTGAGGGCCCTGCAGGGACATGCCTTCTCCAGGGCCTGGATGCCTCCTCCACCTGTTCTGCAGGGGAGCTCCCAGTGGCTCACCTGTGCCTGCGTCCCTCAGGGCCACCAGGACCCGGACCCCGCCTCGCAGGAGGAAGCTGATCTTCTGTGCATTCAGCACCTGCTGGATGGCGGCGAGCCTCTGCAAGCACAGAGGGGACAGTGAGGGGGGCCTCCATGAGGGGGTCCTCCGCCAAAAGGGGAGGGGTATGGGGTCCTCCTCCAGGAGGGGAGTGAGGGGTCTCCACGTGTTGGGGGGGTCTTCTACCGGGAGAAGAGTGAGGGAGTCCTCCATGGGGGGTGGGGGAGGGGTTTGCCATAGGTGTAAGGGGAAGAAGGGCCCTTCTCTGGTGGAGAGAGTGAGGGGGTGTCCTCCACCAGCGGGGAGGGGAGCAAGGTCTGCTGGGATCTACCAGAGGGGTGGGGAAAGGGAGGGGGATCTGGTGGGATCTATCAGAGGTAGGGGAGAGTTGGGGGGTGGCTCTGGGATCCACCAGAGGGAGATGGGAGAGCTGGGTGGACAGGTGTGAGTCCTGCTTGGACTCTCTGGAGCCATGGCGCTGGGTGAGCCACCTGGCCTCACTGAGCCTCGGTGTCCTCCTTTGTACCATGGGAATAATCACCCACAAGGGAACTTTCATCAAGAACCATGGACGGGACACAAAGGTGACCCAGACATGGCTCTGCCCTTCACGAGCTCTTGTTTTAGTTGGGAATGTAAAAGAGATACAGGCCACGGAGTGTGCCAAGTTGGGGAAACGCAGGGGTGCTCCAGGAGGCTCCATCCCCCAGTGGTGGTCAGGGGAAGGCTTCCTGGAGGTGGAAGACCAAGAAGAGAGTGAGACAGGGCAGGACAGGAGAATCAGCCCCCCTGTCTGAGGGAGGGATACCCCAGGAGGTGGTGCTGGGTTGTGGGGTGAGGGATGTAGGGTCAGGAGCACCTATAGCTGGAGAGGGCAGTGGCCAAAAGACAGTCAGCCTTGTGGGCCACCGGCATCCTCCTCCGGGGTCTGCGTGACGTGACAAATGTGTGAGGTGCCCGGCGCAGAGGAGCGCTCCCTCCTTGCCCCTCTCACTTCCTCCTGGCCCCCTCACTACCTCCTGGGTCTGAGTCATCACCCAGGGCTGGGTGGGCTCGGAGACCCGGCCGCCTTTCACAGCACTGGTCAGCTCTGCTATTTTGACAATAGCCATTCTAACAGGTGTGAGGCCATGTCTCACTGTGGCTTTAATGAACATTTCCCTGATGATTCGAGATGGTGAGCATGTTTTTCACATACCTGTTGGTCATTTGTGTGTCTCCCTTTGAGAAATATCTACTTGGCTCCTTTGCCTGTTTTTTAATCGGGTCACTTGTTTTCTGGCTATGGAGTTGCGTTTCTTACGTATTCTGGATGTGAACCCCTTGTCAGAGGTATGCTTCATGAATCTTTTCTCCGATTCTGTGGGTCATCTCTTCACTCTGCTGATAGTTTCTCTGGCTGTGCACGGGTCTCTTGGTTTGACATCCCGTTTGTCTGTTTTTGCCTTTGTTGCATGTACTTTTGGGATCATCTGCAAAACAGCATTGCTCAAACTGATGCATAGTTTTTCACTATGTTTTCTTTTGGTGTTTTTCCAGATTCAGGTCTTACATTTGTCTTTAATCCACTCTGAGCTGGATTTTGTAGAGGGTGTAAGAATCTAATTGCATTCTTCTCCATGTGGATATTCAGTATCCCAACAATATTTATGGAAGACATTCTCTTTTCTCCATTGTGTCTTCTTGACAGCTTTATTGGAAATCAATTGACTGTACATGTATGGATTTATTTCTGGGCTCTCTATTCTGTTCCATGGGTCTATGTGTCTGTTTTTATGCCAGTACCATGCTGTTTGGATTACTGTAATTTTGTAGTGCATTTTGAGGCCAGGGACTGTGATGCTTCCAGCTTTTTTCTTTTTGCTCAAAATGGCTTTGGCTATTTCCGGCCTTTTGTGGTTTCATACAAATTTTAGGATTTTTTTTTTTCTATTTCTGTGAAAAATCTCATTGAAATTTTGATAGATCTTGCATTAAATCTGTACATCAGTTTATGCAGTACGAACATCTTAATGATATAAATTCTTCTAATCCATGAACACAGGATATCTTTCCATCGATTTGTGTCTTCTTCAAATTCTTTCACTGGTGTTTTATGGTTTTTAGTGCACAAGCTTTTCACTTCCTTGGTTTAATTTGTTCCTAAGTTTTTCACAAGTTTTTCATGTCCTTGGTTCAATTTGTTCCTAAGTAGTTTATTTTACTTTTAATTTTTGATGCTATTGTTAGTGGGATTGTTTTCTTGATTTCTTTTCCAGGTAGCTTGCTGTTAGTGTGTAGAAGCGCTTCTGCTGTTTGATCGCCTCTGGTCCTTTCTGACAGTGGCCCTCACCAAGCCACACTTCTTGTGTCTGTAAAATGGGACGTGGCACCACGTGGCATGCTGGAGTGTGCACTGTCCTTCCCCTGCACTGGCCACGCCTTCCAGATCACCTGAGGGAGCGTCGGTCTCCATGATCAGTGCAGGCTATGTGAGCTTCTGGTTCATTTTTAGAAACTGATAGTAACATTTACTCTTTTAAAGTGTACAATTTAATGCATTTTAGTATATTCCCTAAGTTGTGCAAGCATTACCACTATCTAATTCCTGCACATTTTCATCCTCTCCCAAAGAATCCCCTAGCCTTAGCAGCAACTCCCCATGCACTCTCCCCCAGCCCCTGGCAACCATTCATCTATTTCTGTCTCTATGGATTTGCCTGTTCTGGGCATTTAATGTGAACGGAATCGCACACTACGTGGTCTTTTGCAACTGGCCTCTTTCACTTAGCATCATGTTTTCAAGGTTCGTTCATGCTGTCAGAGGTGTCAAGGGCTTCATTCCTTTTGGTGGTCAAAGAATATTCCATTGTAAGGTTGGACCACAATTTGTTTCTTCCGCAGCTGATGGGCACTTTTTGGCTGCGATGAGTAATGCTGCTGTGAATCCATGTACTGTGGATGTATGTTTCTGCTTCTCTTGGGTATATACCCACAAGTGGACTTGCTGGGTCATGTAGTAACTTAGGTATAACTTATTGAGGAACTTCCAGCCTGTTTTGTCCAGCAGCTGAACCCTTTCCACCAGCAACGTGAGAGGTTCCAAGTTCTCTGCTTCCTTGTCAATACTTGAAATTGTCTGCTTTTTAATTTTAGCCACCCTAGTGGGCGTGAAGGGATTCTGGTTCATCTTTGAGTCCCCTTCCCACACCTGTCACATGGGAGGTCTTTTATCCCCTCCATGAGGGCTATTTGGAAGCTGTCCTTTGCAATAAAGACATTTGCTAACTGCATGGGGGCTGACTTCTGCTTGGCCCTGAAACCCACATCCTCAGGTGTCTCCCTGACAGTGCTTACCCTCATTTCCCAGTGCCCCTGGCAGTCAGGTTGGGGCCATGTGACCATCTCCAGCCAATGACACGGGAAAGGAAGTGAGCGAGGCCCCCTGGGAGGTGGTGCAGCCTGTGCCCTCCCCCCAGCTACCACTGCTGCAGTGACCTTAGAGGCTGTGAGACTTCCAGAGGGTGTAGCCACAGGTGGACGAGGTCTAGCCACCCTGAGTCAGACTGTGATGCAGCGAGAAAGACACCTTTATGCCATGAGCCACTGAGACGTCCCTGCTTGTTGTAAATGGCCCGAGCCCTGGGCTGCGCAGGGAGGACCTGGGAGTCCAATGGCCACAGGACATACCTTATCACTCGAAAGGCTCCTCTTTCTCGTGGGCCTGGGAGGGGGCAGGAGCACGTAAAGGTCGGCCAAAGTGGGCAGCCCCGGCTTCAGCACGGTCACCAGCAGCTCCTGAGGGATGCTCGTCTCCTGCGGGGAGAGTTCAGCCACTTTGGTCCGCTTGTCTTCCTCATCCCCTGCCTCACCCTGGGGCCTCCAGGAACACCCTTTCTCCCTTCGTGGCCTGAGTCCTGGACAGCTGTCCCGCAGGCCATTCCTGACCCCTGCATGGCATGGGGATCGTTCCAGGGTCCCAGGGTGCCCTGAGCTACCTCCTGCACCCAGCTGCCCAGGGCCCTCAGCCCTGCTCTTCAGGCCCTGTGCCCTCACACTGGCCTACCCTCGGCCAGGCCTGGCCCTCAGTCCATTCTTCAGACCATGACTAGGGTGAGCCAGCACCTTCCTCCCTGGCTGATGTCCTCCATGACAAGGCTCTTGACCACACCATTCCAGGTCTATGACCTGGCCCCATTGACTCCGGCCACCTCCCCCTTCCCACTCCCCAACACCCCAGGCCCAGCCAGGGCCGCACACCCACAGAGAACGCTCTCAACCCATAGGCACTGCTCATGTAGGTGCCTCTGCCTCCTGGAAGTCCCGTTCCACACACTTCCATCTGGCAAACCCCTATTCATCCTTCAGTGCCCAGGACCCTTTTACCGGCATTCTTCACAGCGGGGAGTCTAGTTAGAGTAGGCCTCAGCCTGTGACAGCCTCAGATGGCTCTAGAGGACTGTTCCTCTCTCACAGCGGGGCCAAGGGCTGTGGGTGTGCTACAGCCCGCCCTGATGTCTGCCGCCCGGGAGCTCCCTGAGGGCAGTGAGCACACTGGGTCTCTGTTTCGTGTCTAGCCCAGAAGAGAAGTTCAGTGAATGAAGGAAAATTGCTTTAAAGAGACTCTGGGGCACTGGAGGATAGCAGTGGGGTCTCCCGCAAACGGCAGGTGATCCCTGGACTGTGTGTGTGGAGGGTGCCTGTGGTCCCTCTCCTGTGAGGTGGCGCTCCAGCTGCAGGTCCCCCTGAACGAGGGCAGTGCTGCCCGCCCCCCACCCACAGCTTTCAACACCCCCAGCTAGCCCAAAGGCCAGAGCATCGTGTGCGGGGGCAGTGCCACCCGCCTCTCCTTGCCCTGGGTGCCCCGGCGCCCTTGGGCTTCTCTGGATGCCAGAAGTGCTGCAGGGCTGGGGAGGCTCCAAGCTCTGGGTAGACACCTTGGAGAGCAGCCGGGTGACCACCAGGCCCACGTCTTCCCTCCACTCAGGCGTGTTGGGGTTGTAGGCATCCAGCTCCTTGGAAAACTGCAGAGGCATGACCTGAAATTGATCTGGAAAGAGGCAGAGAAGGGAGACTGTTCAGTCCTGAACAGCCTGGCTCAGACGGCTCCAGGGTGGGGGTCAGGGGCAGCCACATGCCCTGGATGGTCCCAGGAGGCCCTTGATTCAGATCCCAGGGCCCAGCAGCCCCATCATCTTCTCAAGCAGGCTGAGAGCAGCCCTGATTTTGTATTTGGAAACCAACTCCTTCCCTGGATGCCAGCAGTGGTGGTCTGTCCCAGACAGGACCCATGCCACTGGCTGCCATCTTATAACAGCAGCGACAAAGATGCCAGTGACGATGACAAAGACGCGCTGACCCAGGAGGGAGGCCTGGCGTGCGCCCAGCCTGCTCTGTGAGATTTGCCTCCTTGACTCACAAGGATGAACACACCCTATGTGGTCAACCTCTCATCCATCAGGGATCCATGGACTTCAACTGGCTGGTCCCTCCACCAGATTAAGAGTCCCTTGAGAGCAGGGGCCCTGTCTTCTTCTCCTTCTCCCACATTTCCCATGGTCCATGGCTCAGAGCCCATTTTTAAAGTCACCAGGGGCCTCAGAGCTAAATTTTAACCTCTCTACTTCTCAGGCCTCAGTTTTCTCACATGTAAAGTGGGAGGAGGCTGTGCAGGGCTGAGGCACTCAAGGGACAAGTGCTTTCAGAACTGCAAATCCAACATCTTACAGTGAGGGTGGTGATGGCCTTTGCAAAGCTCCCAGCCCAGCAATGAATGAAGAATAGCCAAGGGCAGCCTCCTCCAGGGTATGAGGGGCCTGTGTAGGCAGCCCAACCCTCTGTACACTTGTCCAACTAAATATTTAACTGATGGCTGCTGTCCACAGTAGAGGCTGTTCTTAAAGCAAAATGAGGGTTTATTGCTGTGATGATGGTGGCAATGAGATCTGCCTCCCTGACAAGGGTGGGGGGGGTCTCCTTCAGTCTTAGGACCAATTGGTATTGTAAATATCTCCCACAGATAAATAAGGATGCAGATTCAGAAAAGGAGGCTCAGTGCTTCTACAGACAGGAGTCCTCTTTATGCTGCATTCATGAGACAATGCTCAGGCTTGGCCGGAGGTGCCAAGAGGACAGAGGCCCTGGAGGCAGGCAGAGCCCGTGCCCAAAACTGGCTGTCTTGCTGCTGGGTGACCTTGTCCCTGGTGTGTTGTGTCCCATGAATGTCTTGGGACACAGGATTTATCAGTATTTATTTTACAGACGGGGAAACTGAGGCCAGAGAGACCGGGAGACTTTGCCCAGGCCACATAGCCAGGGCAGGGCTGTGTTTATCCAGCCCCTCCCTCCCCACCCCAGGGCCACCCAGGGTGACCAGCAAATTCATGGCTTATGAGAGCCACGTGGCCTGGCCTCCTGGACTGCAGCAGAGATGCAGAGGCCGTGCTGCCAGACCTCGGGAAGGACTCACCCAGCACACGGAGGACCCTGGAGTCCTGCAACACCGAGTTCCCACAGGCGGCCTGCACCGTCACACGCACGTCGCCCGTGTCCGAAAACCGCGTTGTCACAGAATTATCCAGGGAAAGGAGGGGCTGCAGGGACACAGCAGGGCTCAGGGGTGTGGCTGAGTGAGGCAGCGGCCATGGGGGACGCTGGCCTATGGTCGCTGCCTCACTGAGAGCATTGCTGTCCCCTTGTTCCCATCAGCAAATGGGCCTGTTATGGACGTCCTGTGGTGGCAGCACCCAGGGAGGTACGGGATGGGCAGCTGGTTCTTTTTTTTTTTTTTTTTTTTTTTGAGACGGAGTCTTGTTGTGTTGCCCAGGCTGGAGGGCAGTGGCACAATCTTGGCTCACTGCAACCTCCACCTCCTGGGTTCAAGTGTTCTCTCATCTCAGCCTCCCATGTAGCTGGGCCTACAGACATATGCACCACCATGCCCAGTTAATTTTTGTATTTTTAGTAGAGATAGGGTTTCACCATGTTAGCCAGGTTTGTCTCGAAACCCCGACCCCGTGGGCACCTGGTTGTAAGCCAACACAGCACGAACATGAGATCCCAGCACCCCCCTTCCTTCTCGACAGCTCTCCAGGCCCGCCCCCCGCAGGCATTTAGGAGGCCTGATGTGGCTGCGGGGCTGGGCCTTCACTCGCTGACCATGTGATCTTCCCATCCCCACATATGGCCACAGCTGTGTGGATGAGCCATGGCTCCGTCATCCATGGCACCAAGCCAGTGCCCAGCTCAGGACCCAGCTGTGGGGATGGCGCACACTCAGTGGGGGCGGGGGGGGCGCCATGTTGACGCAGAGACAGGAGAGTCCACCCCCATAGGTGTGGATGTGGAGGCGGAGGCTCTGCCAGGTGAAGTGACATGTATGGAGCATTCAGCTGGAAGTGGCAGAGCCGAGACTTGAACCCAGACCCTGAGCTCCTTCTCAGACCCTCCCCAGTCTAGAGAAACATAATCCAGAGCCCACAGCCCCTCCCCTTGCTGGGCCTCTGTGTCAGGGTGGTCAGTTGCTGGTAAGGGGCTTCCTGCCTGGTGGTGCTGGGCTGTTTGCTGAATGAGTGGAAGATGCCCCTCACTGGGTCTTGCCCCCAGTCCAGGCATTCTGCTAATTTGGACTCTCTCCTGCTCAAGGACTATCTGTGGCTCCCCACTGCAGACACGGTATAACCCAGGCCTCTCAGTGAGGCTTCTGAGCCCCCTTGACCTCTTCTTCTGTAAAGCTTTCCCTGAGCCTCTCACTGCAAATGCTCTCCTTTCCAGGAGCTCTCATGCAGCCCACCTACCCATCCGCATGACTTCTACCACCCCCAACTCAAGTCAGCCACCGTGTTCCCATCTCTTTCCCAGGAAAAGGCAGGGTCTAGTCTGACTCATCTGGCACCATTGAGCAGATGGGCCCTGAACAGGCACCCACAGGCGGTGTGTCCCTCTCAATTGCCCCAGGAGGGGCCCAAGGGTGAGGAGTGCACCCTACACTGGTTCCTTCTGCTGAAAACCCGGGGCCGTACTCTGCTTTACTGTGCACCTTGTGGGGAGCCGGCGGGAAGGAGGGCTGAGTGAGGGCAAAGCCAGCGCACCTGCAGGCTATGGCCGATCCACCAGTAGAAGACGGTGAGGTTGGGGTTCAAGGGAAGCAGCACAGCTGTGAGGTTCACCTCCTGGTTGATGCCAATGACAGGAACCACCTCCAGGTAGAGGGCCTGCAGGGGGGCTGTGGGGACCCAAAAAGGCCAGAGTTATTTCATTTCAGAGGCTGCTTAGTGATCACTGTCACCAGCAACTTCATTGCTACCACCACCGTCACCACCACCACTATCACCACCACCACCAACACCACCAGCATCACTACCACCACCATCACCATAACTACCACCACTGTCACCATTATCACCACCACCTCCACCACCATAATCACTGCCATCACCACCACCATAATCACTGCCATCACCACCACCAGTACCATCACCACCATCACCATCACCAGCACCATCACCACCATCACCATCCATCCTACCATTACTATCACCACCACCACCACCTATCCCAACCACTACTGTTACCATCATCACCACCACCCTATCACCACCATCATCACCATCACCACCATCACCATCACCAACACCACTACCATTATCACCATCACCACCACCACTGCCGCCATTATCACCACCACCTCCACCATCATCATCATCACCATCACCACCACCATCACCATCCTCACCACAATTATCACCACCATCATCACCAACACCACCACCATCACCACCACCACTGCCACCATTATCACCACCACAATCATCACCATCACCATCACCACTGCCACCATTATCACCACCACCTCCACCATCATCATCACTGCCATCACCACCATCACCACCACTATCACCATCATTATCACCATCCTCACCACAATTATCACCACCATCACCAACACCACCACCAATGTCACCATCATCACTACCACCTCCACTATAATCATCATGACTACCATCACCACCACCACCAGCACTGCTATCACCATCATCACCATCACCACCACCGTCACCACCATCACCACCTGTATCACCACTACCACCATCACCACCACCACTGCCACCGCTATCATCAACATCACCGCCAGCTCCCAGCACTGCCCTACTATTGTATGGGTCATTGGGGTGCGGGTTTGAGCCCAGCCTCCCTGCCTCCCTGCCCTTGGGCTCACCGTCCTGAGTACCAGGGACCTAGAGCAGTCCCGAGGGAGTCCCTGTGTTTCCCCCAAAGCCAGGTTCTCTGTCTCAAAGTGAGTGACCCTTGGCCTCAAAGGGGCGATAAACTTACAGTTGACCTGGACAAAGAGCACTGCCTCATCGTGGCCCGCCGTGTTCTCTGCTCTGACGGACACGCGGTAGATGCCGGGGCTCTCATAGCGGTGCCGGATGGGCTCCCCGGTCAGTGTAAGGTTCACATACATGGCCTTGAAGCCGTCCCCAAGGTCCACCTGGTACTTGGTGGTCAGGATGTCGCCCTGCAGGGGAACACCACGTAGCCACTCAGGAGTGGGCCTAGAAGCTGAGGGACCAGAGTGGTTCATTCACTCACTCACTTATTCATTCATTCCCGCCCTCCTTTCCTTGAAATGAGTGGGCTCTGGGGACCCACAGGGGAGCGGGCCTGGTTCTGCCCTGGAGATTCTGCCTGGAGTGTGGGGCTGGCCAAGGCAGTTGGTTTAACCAGGGGCTGTGGCCCAGGGGCATTTCAGAACAATCACCCAGTGGCAGAGAGGGAGAGGGAGAGGCCCAAGGGGGTCATCAGAGAGCAGCAAGGGGGCAGCCAGGGCCCCGGGGAGACCCTCTGAGGCCCATGCCAGCGATGGAGCCAGGGGGGTGAGGGGCCTCCCACAGCGTGGAGAGTTCCAGCAGGGGAGAGGTACACATCTGGAAGTGCCTAAGTGGCCTGCCTGGAAACCAAGCAGGATTTTCCCTTCTGGGAGACTGCGGTTCCTAATTTTCTCTTTCTCAGACCATGCAGTACCAGGGGTGATGCTGAGATGGGGCAGGGTGGGTGCAGAGAAGAGCTCCCACCAACTGCCATCTCTGTGTGGCACCGAGTCACCCACAGAGGCCTCTCCACCATCTCCTTCCACCTTCCAATGACCGCGTTTTCCTTGCCGAGTGGGAGATTGAGTGAAGGAAACAGGAACTTCTTCGACTTTACGGCTCATGATCACATTCTCCCTCCCTCCCTTCCTCCTCTCCTCCCCTTCCCTCTTCCTCCCTCATCAGTACCAGGGACACGAGGAAACCATTTCCTAGTGGTGATGATGGAACAGCATGATTACTACCACTTAGCCATCTTCTCAGTTTATACCAGCCAAATGTTGAAAGTTGACAGAAAACTTTTACGTAAATTCTGTTCACTTAACTTTCTCCAGACATGGTAAATTGGGTTGCTCAGTGTCTCCCCAAAATTCACGTCTACCAGGAACCTCAGAATGTGACCTCATTCGGAAATAGGGTCTTCACAGGTGTCATTAGCTAAGATGAGGTCATACTGGATTAGGGTGGGCCCTAAATCCAATGACAGGCATCTGTGTAAGAGAAAGGAGAGGGAGATTTGGGCACAGACGGAGGCTGTGTGGAGGTGGAGGCAAAGGCAGGAGTGACTCTGCCAGGGGTCAAGGAGTGCTGGGAGCCCCGGAAGATGGAGGAGGTGCAAATGGATTGTCCTTTGGAGCTTTGCATTGGTTCAGGCCACCCGGCATGAGGTCATTTGTTATGGGGTCCCCAGGAAAGAGGCTGCAGGGTGCTCTGTTCTCCCCATTTGACAGGTTAGAAGACTGAGGCTCTCCAAAGTCCAGGAGCCAGGAGGCTGCTCGCTGTTTAAGAGAGAACCAGGAGGTTCTCTCTGTTTAAAGGCAGCCTCTCGGGATGGGGCGGGGAATGAGGGGAAGTGCTCCAGTTTGAGCTGCTTCCACGGAGGGAGGGGTTTACTGTGCTAATCCTGGGAAGGAGAAGGCATGTGTGACCCAGAGTCAGGACCCGTGATCCGCTCACCCTGGGTGAGGCGCCAGCTCTCGGGGCCTTGCGTTTTTGCCTTTAAGTGCTGCACTGATGCACATTTAACTACTTAAACATTTTCCTTGGTTAAAATAACTTGTCCTTTTTCCTCCTCACCACACATTCTCAAGGTAGAAAAGAATATACCATAATAATATACTATAATACAAGGTAGTATATTCTCAAGGTAGAAAATAATATAAAATACAAATAGCAAATAAAAGAAAAAGAAAAAAACGAAATCTCACCATAATACCTGCCATTCACATCTTGGTATATTTCATTTAGATCCATCATTATTACTGGTGCTTAAAAAAATTAAGCATTTTCTTCTGAGATAATGGTAGGTTTCCACGTAGTTGTACGGAATGATACAGATCCACCCCGTGTGCCCCGTGCCCGGCTCTCCCCAAGGCTAACATCTTGCCAAACGATAGTATCACAACTAGGAGGTTGACATTGATACAGGAAGGAGACAGGACAATTCAGCGGCCACTAGGACCCCACCGGGTGCCCTTCGCAGACACACCCACTTCCCTGCATTAGCCCAACTCCATGGTAACCACTAATCTTTCTCCATGTCTATAATTTTGATGATAATTTCTATTCTCTTTCTCCATTTCTGTATTTGAAGAGTGTTATGTGAACGCATTGCACAGCAGGGGATCACGTGGGAGTGGCTTTTTTCACTTGGCATAATCCACCTGAGGCTCATCCAGGTTGTTGCACTTTTTTTTTTTTTTTTTTTTTTTTGAGATGGAGTCTCGCTCTGTCGCCCAGGCTGGAATGCAGTGGTGCGTTCTCGGCTCACTGCAAGCTCCACCTCCCGGGTTCACACCATTCTCCTGCCTCAGCCTCCCGAGTAGCTGGGACTACAGGCACCCGCCACCACGTCTGGCTAATTTTTTTGTATTTTTAGTAGAGACGGGGTTTCACCATGTTAGTCAGGAGGGTCTCGATCTCCTGACCTCGTAATCCGCCCGCCTCGGCCACCCAGAGTGTTGGGATTATAGGCACGAGCCACCACGCCTGGCCTTTTTTTTTTTTTTTAAGATAGTGTCTCACTCTGTTGCCCAGGCTGGAGTACAGTGGTGGAATCTTGGCTCACTGCAACTTCCAACTCCCAGGTTCAAGTGATTCTCGAGCCTCAGCCTCCCAAGTAGCTGGGATTACAGGCATGCACCACCACACCTGGCTAAGTTTTGTATTTTTAGTAGAGACAGGGTTTCGCCATGTTGGCCAGGCTGGTCTCGAACTCCTGACCTCAGCTGTTCCACCCACCTCGGCCTCCCAAACTGCTGTGATCACAGGCGTGAGCCACCGTGCTTGACCCTGCTGCAGGTATTAATAATGGATTCCTTCTCATTGCAGTGTGGTATCTCAGCATGGGTGCACCCCAGCCTGTGCAAACATTCGCCCATTGCAGGGCGTCTGGGTGGTTTGAGTTTCTGGCCTTTATGAATAACACTGCTATGAACAGACACATACAGGTTTTTGGGTGAAGAGAAGTCTTCATTTCTCTGGTATGACCGCCACGAGTGCAAGTGCTCAGTCCTCTGCTCCTTGCATGTTGAGTTCGTTAAGAAACTGCTGAAGTGTTTTCCAGAATACCTGTGGCATTCTCCAGTCTCCCCAGCCATGTGTGAGTGATCCAGTGCCCTTCCCTGCATCCTCACCAGTACTTCGTGTTGGCGCTGTTTTTAATGTCAGTCATTCTGATAGGTGTGCAGTGATGTCTGGCTGTGGGCTTCCCTGGTGGCTGATGGTGTTGACCCTCTTTTCGTGTGCTTACCTGTCATGTGTCCATTCTCCTGGTGAAACGTCTTTTCGGTTCTTCTGTTCATTTTCTAACTGGATGCTTTGTTTCCTTGCTGTTGAGTGTTCTTACTCTAGTCTAGGTACTGGTCCTTGTTGGATACGTGGTTTGCAAGTATTTTCTCTCACTCTGTAGCTTGCCTTTCATCTTCTTAACATGGCCGTTCCACAGAGCAAAAGTGGCTAATCCTGAGGAAGCCCAATTTATCAACTTTCCTTTTGACTGGCTTTGAGTGTGAAGTCTGAGGACTCTTCTTCCAGCCCTAGATATTCTCTCCTGTGGTTTTTCTAAAAGGTTTATGATTTTTACATGCCACATTTAAATCTAGGCAATTTTGAGTTCATTTTTCTGTTGGGCGTGAGGTTGAGGTTGAGGTTCATTATTATTGGATGAATAAGCCCTCCCCTCAGTGAGTTGTTTTCGCACCAACATCAAACATCCCTCGGACATATTTACATGGGTTTATTCCTGGGGCCTCTATCAGACCTTCTTTTTAATTCTTAAGATATTTACAAAAACTCAGACTCCCCTAAACCCAGTGCTGTTTGCAAGAGTAGGTTGGCCTGTGTGACAGAGTGTGTTTGAATGTGTACAAATCTGTCTGCGAGTTTGAGAGTGAATACATGAGCGTGTAAGCGTATGTGTGTCTGTGTGTGAGTTTGTGTGTATGTGTGAGCGTGTGTACCAGTGAGTGTGTATGTCCACCCTGGATTCCACACTCCCACCCGTTTCCCTAGCGTAGCGGGTGGCCTCTTCCTGACAGTAGGTGCACGGTGGGGTGGGGGTTGGCTCTCCCCACCAGGAGCATCTTTTGATCACTTTCCTCGCTTCCACCAACTCCAGTTCCTGCCCGCAGAACATCCCAGCAAGGGTCCGGGCCCCCTGGGCAGGTGGTAGACTGGCTCCCATAGAGACTGCAGATGCGACTGCACTGTGGAGACGCCAGGCTCTAGGGGGCAGCAGAGGGCCATTTTTCCTGGATGTCGGCCCTGGAGGGGCAGCCTCAGCGGAGTCCACTCTGAGGGTCCAGGCGGGGCAGCAGCTCTGTTCTCCTGCCTACCCGAGATGCTGCTGGGAACAGAGGCGCCCCAGGGCTGCCCCTGGCTCCGAGGAGTGTGGGTCCCAGGGCCCATCTCCATCAGCAGCCGCACTAGCACCAGGGAACGGCTCAGGTCTGGGGGCCCCCAGACTCGGTCTCTGTCCACGTAGAGTCTCAGGGCCAGGGACCCCAATGCCAGCCCTGCCACTCATTCCCGTGTGGCCTTGGGAGAGTGACTGCGCTGTCCGAGCCTCAGTTTCCCTAGCTATAAAGCAGGTTGGCAAGAGGATGCCACTTGAGGTGGTGCCAGGAGTACAGGCAGTGGCTGGTGCCCAGCGCCCGCCATGGAGGCACTTGGCAAGCACCGCTCTGCGTCCTCTTGGGCCTCAGTTTGCCTGTTTGCATTAGACCAGGCTCCCTGCTTTCCAGCTCCAAAGACCTTTGTCACCAACATCCCACCCCACCTATTTTGAAGGACATTTAAACAGGACACACATCATTGTGAAGCTACACTTGCTTCATCCCCCGTACCGTTCACCAAAGAACCAAGTGCCCAGGAAAGCTGCGTGCCAGGAGAGCGCCCAGGGTCCTAGGCACTCATCCTCCGGGTGCGACACGGAGGCATCGAACTCTCCTTTGCTCTTTTCTGTCATCTTGAATTTTCTGCAATGCTTGTAAATTTTTCTAGGTTTTGTTTTTGAATTTGCTACAATGAGCATCAGTTTATTCAACCATCAGAAAAATAAGCACGTTACAAATTAATTTAAAAAGACTAGAAGGAAATACAAAAAACTAACAGTTGTTACCATGGAGGACTGGGGGGCTTTTGGAGAGATATTTATACTCTTGATATTTTGTGTGTGTTTTCCAAATGTTCTACAATGAACATTCATTATTTTTAATGCCAGAAGAAAATATAACACTTGTTCTAAAGCAAAAAAAGCAAGCCTGGGAGGCTAGGAGGAAATTTCTATCTGTGTTTGTGTGAGTATTTATATCTGTATCTGTCCATGCACACACAGGATTTATTTTTGGTTGTGTAATTATAAGTAATAGTGTTTTTAACTTTCTGTTTTTCATAAGATCCCAAATTAACTAAATCGATATAATTACAGGCTTAAAAAATGTATTGCCACCCACAGGAATGAATACATTTTATACCAAGGCCAGTAACCACACACGCTCCCCCGATGTGTGAAACCACGTCTCCTTCTGCTCTATGGAGACCCTGATACCCCCTACATCCTGCTCTATTCTCCTCCATGTCTCTTTCACTGGTAAATGCTGGTCTGGACCCAGGAAGTAGATTTCCAACCCCCTGCTGCCTCCTGCAGTCTGGACAGCCTGGCTGATGGCGATGCCCTGAGCCATTCCTAGGCGGAGGAGACACCCTTCACCATGCCCTCTGCGTGCCCAGTTGGAGCCGCCCCTGCCCGACAGTCCTGGGAGCCCGCTGGGAGGTGCTCACTCACCTGCTCCTGCCGCACCACAAACAGGACGTCCTCTCCAGGCCGCACGGCCACCGCCTCGCCTTGGATGCTGACCTGCAGGCCCCGGGGCGGCGTGAGGGGGCACTGCAGCTGCGCCGGACTCTGCTGCAGGTCCACCCCACCCTCACACACGTTGGATACCACTTTCCGGTACCTGGATTGACAAGAGAGGGTCAGGGTCCACTTCAGACAGGTGGCGAAGGGTGGGGCCCCATAATCTGGGGAGGGACGTGCTTGCCACCCACAGGTGGCACTTGGCTTCCCACCCCTAGGGCTCTACTTGCTGACTCCCAGCCACCTCCTGACTCCACCTGATTGCTGTTACAGCCCCGTTTCAGAGATGAGAACACTGAGGCTCAGAGGAGGAGGGACCGATGGTGGCAGGATGTGCTTTGGTGGTGCTGGCATCTCTGTGGTCTGATCACATTACTCACAGTGATAGTAACGGCCCTGTTAGTGCTGCAGAGCGGGTGTTTAAGCAGCAGCTGGAATTTCATGGTCTTTCCGAGAAAGGTGGAGGACAGAGTGCCCGAGAGGGGCTGGGGTCCTACTTCCACTTGCCACCATTTCACAGTGTGGCCATGACCATGGGCACACACACCCCTCCTCCTGGGCTCCGTCTCCCTATTCTCTTGAGAGACCTGGATTGGGCGATTCATGACTCATCGCTGCATTCATGAGACACCTATTTACTGAGCATCTGTTATGGGCCAGGTACTGGGAATGGGGGAGTTTGCATGCAGCCCCTAGATGCTATGCAGAGCAGACCCTGTAGTGGAGAGGCAGAGGCGGACCTGAGCTGATCACGTCAGAGTGAAACCATAGCTGTGATGGCGCTGGCTAGGGCACCCCTGGGGACCTGGTTCCTAACAAAGGGGCTTTCAGCTGAGACTGGGAGGGTGAGCAGGAGAAGAAAGAGCATCCCAAGCCATTGAAACAGCATGTGCAAAGGCGCTAGGGTGGGTGCTGAGCCTGGAGGGGGAGCAGGTGTGGCATGAGGCTGGAGAGGGGCCCTGGGCAACCTTTTAGGAGACCGCTAAAAGGGGTGGCCTCATCCAGCTACTTGTGAAGCTCCCTCAGGCTACACTATGAGCCTGTGAAAGCGACGTTGCTGCCAAGGTGCTGGGGGTACCTGTCTCCCCAAGGCAGATCCCCCTCTTGCCCTCAGGGTCAAATTCTCCCAGATGGCTCAGCCGTTAAATAAGCATTCAGAAGTTGATCATGTACAAGCCCATTTGATTAGTGCTTTGAAAGAAAATACCCTTCTCTAAGGGCTACCCACCCATGGCACCTACAGTGTGCAGATGGTATGAGGTGAAATCCTTTGCCTTGATCAAGGTCCTGGCTCTGACACTTCAGACAAGAGTACCTGTTGTCAAGCCCTGGTGGATGTGCAACTGCTGAAGCTTCATGATACATGGGTGCATGGGTAGATAGATGGATAGATAAGTAGATTGATGGATTGATGTACGGTGAGTGAATGAATGGATACATGGTGGATGGATAGATGGATGGGTAGATGGATGAATGGATGATGGATGGATAGATAGGTGGGTGGATAGTGGATGAACTGATGGGTAGATAGAGGGATAGGTGAATGGATGGATGGATGGATTGATGGATGGTGAATGAATAGATGGATGGTAGATGGATAGATGAATGGATGGATGGGTACATGGATGGATAGATGGATGCATGGACAGTGGTTGAATGCCTGGGAGAATGGAAGGATGAATGGAAAGATGGATGGATGAATGAATGGATGGATGGATGGATGAATGGATGGATGAATGGATGGATGGATGGATGGATGAATGGATGAATGAATGGATGGATGGATGAATGGATGGATGAATGAATGGATGGATGAATGAATGGCTGGATGGATGAATGAATGGATGGATGGATGAATGAATGGATGGATGGATGAATGGATGGATGAATGAATGGATGGATGGATGGATGAATGGATGGATGAATGGATGGATGGATGGATGAATGAATGGATGGATGAATGAATGGATGGATGGATGAATGAATGGATGGATGAATGAATGGATGAATGAACAGATGATGGCTAACTGGATGATGGGTGGATAAATGGGTAGATGGGGGATGAATGAGTGATGCATGGATGGGTGGGTGGACGGCAGCAGATATGCTGGTGAGGCCAAAGCCTGCAATTTCTGGTCCTACCTCCTGTTTCCTAATGTTCCCTCAGGGGAAGTAATGGGGATTTTCTGACAAGCCCATGGGCTTTTCTCTTCGTCTCTGAAAATGTTCTCAAAGAGAAATGGGGAAATTGGGACTTCTGGATGGAGCATGTTTGGGACCTCCTAAAGATGAAGACTCACAGCTCTTATGTACCTAACATTTTACATGAACTGAATCCTTCATAGCAATATGCCCAGCCTCTGGTGGAGGAAAAGTATCGTAACTGCTTGCATTTGGTGATGCTGTCCCTTCATGAACAGCTTGTACTCAGTATACCACAGACTGAAGGAACACCTACTGTGTGTTGTGGAGCTTACAGTTCAGCAAGGAGGACAATTAGGTGAGTGATGACAATAACTGGGATTTGTGCTGTGACAGAGGCAAGCTTGGGGTCAGGGGTGGGTGGTCAGGGAAGGCTTCCTGGAGGAAGTGCCATTTAAGCTGAGACCTGCAGACAGCAGGAGCACCTCCAGCACCCAAGCCTTGGTGAATGTGGAGGGCCTGGTTTACTGGGCACTGGTAAATGGGGAAGGGTCCTAGCACTGCAGAGGCTCAGAAAGGCCAGGGGAAGACGTGCTGCAGCAGATGTGAGCCACGGGTGCCTTGGACCTTTTCTGTCTATTGTTCTCTGTCCGGAGCCAACTCAAGGCAGCTTTCTCCTGGCACTGGCCCACATGGGCTCAGATGGGACAACCCTATGGGCTCCTTTGGCCTGGGAGCTAAGGTCATTCACTCATGACGTCTGGTGACTCACATGAGCCCTGCGGCCAGGTTCTGTGCTGTGAGTGCGGGGTAACCTCAACTTTGACCTCTCTTTCCCCGACTCCACTTGGGAGCTGCAGGCACCAGCATGGTTTCGGGACTGTACCGCAGCTCTGCCCCCGGATTTAGGCAGGGAGAGGCCCGCACCCACACTCACCCAAGGCTGCTGGTGTAGGTCTGGCCCAGGGCACAGTCGTCAGGCGGGGACAATGGATTAAACCAGAAGTTGGCAGAGCACTTGTTGGTGTTGGACTCTGAGGAGGGGGAGCGCTCAAATCCGTAGTCGCTGGGAGGAGGGAAGAACAGTGGTAGGTGACAGGCACAGGTGGGAACAGGAGTCAGCCAGGGTTGGGGTGGAATCTGGGGGAGCTGGGAAGGGAACCTCATGCCAAGGGCCTGCTATGCACCCATCTGTGAGGACAGGAAGGAGCACCCACAGCCCCATCCCACAGGGCAACACAGGGTAACAAGGGAGGCAAAGGGATGCTGGGAACTCAGAGAAACCTGGAGGGCTGCCTGCAGGAGGTAAGCAAATCTCAAAGGATGGACAAAGACAGGTAGGGAAAGAGAGGGAGAGGCACTGCTGGCAGGGCCCAGCCTGAGCAGCACCAGTACAGGTGGAGGAGGCTGGAATGCCAGGGGGCAGGATGAGGAGGGGTGAGGTGGGTGGCAGGTGGGTGAGCTGTCAGCCAAATTGTCCTGTGGGCACTGGGCAGTCATAGGCAGCTTTTGAGAACAACAGGGGACAGGTCAGGTGGCTTTCAGCAGAGTCCTTGGATGGAGAAGGGCCGGGGTGGGTGCAGCATGTCCCCAAAACACCCTGACCTGTTCCTCACTTTCTCCTCCTGCCCGTGAGCAGCCACTGAGAGGGTTTAAAAATGCACCACAAATTCCTTAACGCTCCTTCCTGGAGTGAGGGCTGGTGTTGGTGACTCGGTTCTAACAGATAGAACGAGGCAGACGTGGCGGTGTGCGACTCTCACGCCAGGTTATAGAAGGCGCTGAGGCTTCCTCCCTCACTCTGGGGGAAGCGGCCGCCATACTGTGAGGATGCTCAAGCAGCACCTGAGGCCCCGCAGCGAGGAGTCCCTCGCTCACCACAGGAAGTCCGAGTCCCGGCACTCGCACACGCGGGACGTGAGCGCCGAGGTGAAGCTCCTCCCCTTGATGCACCAGGACGTGGACTTTCTCTTCCGGAAACTTCTCTGCTGGCCCATGATGCAGCGGTCGCCCTGCAGCAGGAACATCAGGGTGAGGAGTTGCCAGAGACAGGTCAACTGCTCTGCGCGGGCTTGTGCCGCTGAGCCCCCCAGAGCCTGAAGATGGCTGAGGGCTCAGGTTACAGATGGGGAAACTGAGGCCCCGAATGAGGCATGGCATGTCTGCGGTCAAGTTGGGGAAGCCTCCCTCTCATCCCAACCCACGGGCATTCACTGAGCCCCTCCTGTGTGCAGCCCTGGCTGGGCCCAAAGGGTCGCAGAGCTGCTGGAAGTACAGCCCCTTTGAGGTTCCCCTTGTCCCCTCAGGTGCTGTGCGGGAGCTGGGCTGAGCCACGGCCTTGAGGGCTCACAGCACACAGTGGGCCCTCAGGGGACAATGAGAACAGGACAGGCCCACCCCATCTCCCTGCAACAGCTGCTGTGGCAGTAATAGGGGCGGGGCCGGTGAGGATGCCCGGTGGCCTGTATTCAGGCTCCTAAACCTCCTCCTGGGCCCATCTGAGCACTTCCTTGTGAAATCCAGCTTCAGCAATGCACCCTGCTAAGGCAGTCTGGCAAGCACCGCCCACCCTCAATACCTGATCACCCTCCCTAGCCGACAGGCTTCCTCATCCCCTGCTGCCCCCCAGGTGATGTCAAATCCTCTGATGCCTGCTGTTTCCTCTTAGTCAGTTTCCACCCACTGACCTTGGCTCTGAACTCCCATTTGCCCACGCTGAATTCAAGTTGAGCCCAGTCTCTCCTTTGAGAGGGTCCCTGTACCCACCGTGATGGCCCTGAGTAAAGTCTTCCACCGCGTGCTTTAACAAGTGCCATTAAGTCATTTCTTCATCAGGGCCACCCACCCCCCAGCAGTTCCGGGCCCCCGCACTCTGAAATCCCAGGCTTCCCCACCACACCGCCAGCAGCACAGCCTGATTGGAACCACAGAGGCAGCACTGATGGCCTTTATACTCAGCTTAGTGTCCATATTACACATTTGCTGTAGAAACAGTTGTGTGTCTCGATTACAGGGTGGGCTCGGCCCAGACCCCACTCCACGCCCAGACCCCACTCCACGCCCAGACCCCACTGTCGTGTATGGGACAGGCCTGTGTTACCTTCCTAAGATCTGAACATCCTGAACCCCAAGCACACTGAACTCCACGGGCTGGGGTAGAGCCTGTGGCCCCACACTCCCCGAGTGTGGCTGAGGACCCTCAGCCCAGGTAGCTCCATGACCGAGAAGGGTCTAGAAAAGCCCACAGGAGGCCTGGATATCTAAAGGTGCTGGGGATTCCCGGAAGACTTCTTGGAGGCGGGGAGGTGCCCTGCGGCCTTGCCGGGGAGGACTTTGGCAGGCAGAGTGAGCCTGCACTTGCAGTGTGCACCCCACCTGCCCGATCCCAGCCTCATCCGGGCCCACCTGCAGGTTGGAGAGGTCCCAGGAGCTGTAGTCTTCCTCGCCACACTGCCTGGAGAATGAGGGCCGGAAGTCCACCTTGACCAGCTCCCAGTCGGAGCGGAAGCTGATGTGGCCAAAGACCCTGTGGTGGGAAGAGGAGGGAAGGGAGAGAAAACCACCTTCATTAGGCCTCGTCTACTGTGCAAATCATGTCCCCTCTGGACTCTATTCCTACCTGTACCATGAGCACAGAGACCCCTCTCCTGCCCTTGCTGGGGATCAGAGCGAGGCTGCCCCGGGCACCGAGCCTGGCCCTGCACAGGTACTCCGTGGGCTTTGGCGCGAATATTCCCACAACTATCACATGTGATCTATGACTTGTCAGCTGCACTGCCTGAGTCGCTGCGGTTGACCCACCATGGCCCATGTTGATGGACAGGGAAGGAGGCCCAGGTCCACAGCAGGGTTGGGAGCCCTTCCACAGCCCCCACACTGGTCCTTGCATTATGTTTTGCGGAATGATCTGTGGTCAGGTGGCTGCATCTGCGGCTGTCTGGCTTCTCCCTGGTTTTCCCCCAGCCTGACTGTGTGAGGGTTCCGCGCTACAGAAACCCAGCTTTTCATCCCTGGGCCACAGGGCGTTTGCTCCCTAGTACAGGTGACAACTCAGAAATAACGAGTCAGCAGGCCCAGCTCAGAGCCCACGGGATGAGCAAGGTTGGCCCGTCACAGCCTAGGTGGGTGGGGGAAGTGGCGGAAGAGAGAATAGGGAGGCTGGCCACTTAGGGCGCACCCATGTGTGCTGGAAGCTATGCATGCACAGCCTGGTAGGCCAGGTCCAACCCATTTTACAGAATGGAAAGCCAAGGCACAGGGAGGTTCAGTAACTTTCCCAAGGTCACACAGCTTGTTTGTGCTGTTCCTTCTCCCTCCTTGCAGTCAGCAGTCATTGCTGTGTGCCCATCACTCAGAATGGCACTCAGGTGCCCCACTTTCTCCCTCTCTGGGAGGGCTGCTGCCTGAGTGCCTTCAACTCCATCCCTCAGTACCACACACTTAGGCGCCAAAGACCACCCAGAAGGTGGGCCCAGCCTGCTCTTCCCTGGGCCTTCTCCAGTCCAGCTTGTGGTGCTCTGGCCATGTTACCAGAGGCCAAGCATCTGGGTGGGGGAGGTGATGCACGCTGCTCCAGTCTGGTCCCCGTCTGAGCACCCCCAACTGGGGCTGGATACTTGGGGGTGGCCCATCATGAGCTGAAAGGACAATCCCATTCTAGGGCGGTGTTGAGAAAGGTTTTGTAGGGTATTTCTGAGGACATGACAGCTGGGTCTGAGTGTCTGAGGCT
Source organism: Chlorocebus sabaeus (assembly GCF_047675955.1). Lineage (NCBI taxonomy): Eukaryota > Metazoa > Chordata > Mammalia > Primates > Cercopithecidae > Chlorocebus > Chlorocebus sabaeus. The sequence goes on along the minus strand of NC_132930.1, from coordinate 44,618,060 downwards.
GATATCTGAAGATTCGGCTCCACGGGGCACCTCTGAGCCAGGCGAGCCTGCGGTGGTCCATGCTTGAATTACATCTGTGACCTCGCGTTTGCCTCCACTCTCCGGAACAGTCCCAAGAGGCGGACACTATTGTCTTTGTTTGATGAAACCCTAAGCCTCTGCAGGCTGAGCATGGGGCCTCCCTCTGTCTGCCTGGACCTTCCCCCAGGGACCCTGCCTCCCTGTGCTCCCATAAGGCCCGCTCCTTGAGGGAGCAGCCAGGCCGGTTCCATCCTGCATTCCTGCCACGTCGCTGCCAGGCCTTCGTTCCAGCCAGGCCCCTGGTTCTGAGTTCACAATCCCATCTGCTTTCTTCTCTGCGCATGGGGGTCAGGAGCCCCAGGCCGTTCTTTCTCAGAGGAGTGGGGAAATGGGGCTTGAGCTCTCGGCCTGAGACCCCTCCTAGCTGCTAGTGGCAACACCCACCAAGGACAGGGGAAGGTCCCCAGGTACGACTGTGACTCTGCTGCGTCCGTCCACTTCTGCAGGCGCTGTTTCCAACAGAGGAATCTTGTGGGCCTGCATGGTGGCCCCGGCTGTGAGAGGTCTTGGCTCCAGGGCACCTGTGATTGGGATGAGGGTCTCACTTGCCGTCTGTCTCCTGATGGATGCCACTTGGACGGCCTCAACACTGGAGAGCTCCAACTCAACACACTGGGATCTTCCTTCAGCATCACTGTCCAGACTATGCCTGGTGCATTGTTCTCTTCAACAGCGGGTCTTCTCTCACTTAAGAAATGCCTTTTTAGGGGAAACTTCTGGATCCCTGAGAGCATCCTCACTCTCTCCTGTGACCTGTGGCATCATGAAAGGCACGGCAGCAGCAGCCACTGGTGTATACGGAGCACCCACTGCAGGCCAGGCCCAGGTGCGACCTTGTATTCCCCCATTTCCTCCTCGCCAAAGCCCCCTTTCACAGACAAGGAAACTGAGGCTGAGGCAAGGGACTCGCCTAGGGCAGCACAGCTTCAGGCCACCTCCTGGAGGGGCCGGCGTTGGAACCCGGGCTGGCGGCTCCGGAGCTGTGAGACTCTGCACAGAAACATGGCACTGGGGCTCCGTTGGCTGCAGAGACCCCTGGGAGGCCTCAGTCTCCCCGCTGTTCTGAGCTGGGGCAGAGCAGAGAGGCTGGTTTGGTTGATTAATTAACCCCCTCCATGTCCCTGAAGCCCTGCCTTTTATGAAACCTAAACCCTCAGCTGATACTACGAGAAATAGCTGCCATCTAGTTAATTCTGGGTCTTAGGAAAGACGTGCCAAAGGGGCCTAGATATTACTTTGCGGGTAATGAGGAAAAAATGGGCCATGCTGTGAGGGTGGAACCATGCAGCCGGGGAGCCCCCACTCCACCTCTCGCCCAAGCCCAGGACCTGGGGACCCCTCCCTGCTCTGAGGCTGCACTGTGGGGAAAGGGAGGCAAGTGAAAGTGACCTGGGGCCAGGAAAGTGTCCCAAAAGGTGCCTCTGGCTAGGTTAGAGGTGTCCTTTGGGCAGATTTGGACAAAACAGTTATCTGGGAAGGACAGGGTGGCCGACAGCTGAGCCTGTGGCTGTGGGACACTCCGGCAGGGCAGCTCCCGCACAGACCCCTGCAGTGGGACTTTGATTCTGACCTGCCGGCGTGCTCCCTCTCCTGCAGTTTCAATTATTTGTATGCCACTGGGATTGGGCAGCTGTCTGAAGATGCAGCACTGTGAACCAGGGGGGCTGGAGGAACTGTTCTGATGCTTTAAAAATAACTTAAAAGGTTATAGCACCTGGCTGTGAATTCTGCCATTATCCTTCTGGGATAAAATGCCCCACCTGTGGCCGGGGGTGGGGATGAAGGCTGGGTCATCTCTGGGGCCTAACCAAAGCTCGTGACAGCCGGGGTGAAGGGCTTGACACCCTGCAGAGAGAGGCTCGTTCAAGGCTCCCGGATGGACAGCGCTCCTATCTCTCGGCCGCGCAAGCTGAGGCCTGGAGAAGGCGCTTAACCTCTGTGTTAGGAGTAAGGGCCGCCCTCACCCCTGCACTGCTGCTCCCCCACTGCTCTGTGGGTTCTGGCCACATGCACACAAAGTGTCCAAACCACAAACAGAGTGCAGGCAGCATGCATGGTGGCCGGACTCCCTTCCTCCCTCGCTCCCCCTCCCCGTAAAGGCCACAGGAGGTCCTGCAGCTGTAGGAAAAGGCAGGACCATCCTGTTCTGTCCCAGACCACGGTCTCCGGGGGCATGAAAGTGGGCAAAAGTCATGAAGGATTTTATGCGTCCAGGGCCCAGCCGGAGCAGGAATCAACTGTGCAGGGAAAGCTGCAAACATCAGGACACTGAGAGAATAGGAAGGGTCATTCTCCCCACCCAATTTTTACAGGACAGGCTCCCAGGGTCCCCACCCTCCCACCACTCCCTCAGGGATGAATTCTTTGAGACATGTTGGCACCTCCAAAAATGGGGGAATAAATCAATCTGTCTGGATTTCTTATGAGAATGGCCTGAGGTCATGTATGAAAACAGCCCGTAGCATGCAGTGGGGCGCTCGCTAAAGTTGCATTGCAGCCCCTGTCGCAGGAGGCCATATTGGTAAAGACGGAGGGAGGACTTGGGGCAGAGGGTCCAGGAAGGGGAGGACGCCCCCTAGACTGCGGGAGGGGAAGGGGCTCACTGTTCTCCGGGGGTGCTGAAGGACAAGATCACCCAGGAGCGCCATCGCATGCCATCGAAAACACACGGATGCACGATCAAAGGTCGGCCGGCCGGTGGGACCCATCTGCAGCGGGTACTGGATATTCAGGAAGACCCGTGAAGGGGACCCTCGCCTTCTTGGGAATAATGCTCCCCCTCGCCCAGGACCCCAGGTGGGACGCAGAGCTGTCCAAGCATCCCCTCAATCCCACCACAGTGCACGGCCTGGGAAGGCCAGCCGGGATCTCTGTCTGCTGGGGAGCGGGCGGAAGCCGGGCGTCTATACTAGAATCAGAGTCTAAGCAGGCGATTTCTTGCTCATCACCCAGGAAGTGAGAAGGCCCCAAGCATCACTGGTGAGCATCAGTTGAGGGCTCGTTTGCGGCGACCTCGTGGGGTTTAAGTCCCCGCGTTACAGACAAGGAAGCCAAGGCCTCTGGAAGGGAAGTATCATTTTCCGAGCACAGACGTTCTGCTTCCCTGAATCCTCCTGACACCTCCTCAAGCCGACTCATTTCCCTATTTCAGGGCTGCGGAAGCCGAGGTGCAGCATGTGCGGTCCATTGTCCAGGGACACCGGCCTGGAGAGAAGCATCCTGATTTGGCACATAATAGGTGCTCAATAAATGCATGTTGGATGAAGGCAGAGCAGAGGCGCATCCTCGAAGGGGGTCCCATCTCTGCTCTGCCCGGAGAGGACAGGCTGCTGCCCACAGAGCTGCCCAGGAGAGCCTGTCTGAGTTGGACTAGGCCACAGTTGTTTCCTCCTGCAGCAAGGGCCAAGGTACCTCTCCTCTCCGAGCCTCGGTTTAATTGTTAAGCAGCAGAGTTGGTTGAGGGTGGGTGGGTGTGACGGGTGGTGGGCATGAAAGCAGCAGGGGTCAGTGGTGGTGTCTTCCAAGGCTGTGCTGCCAGTCCCAGCCACAGCAGCCAGGGGAGCTCAGGGGCGGCGTCTGCCCAAACTCCCTGACAAACGAGGGGACATGCTGGCCTTGCAGAGTCAAACCTCAACCCTGCCTGGGCAGAGCCCAGCCTCATCCCTGCCCAGGAGGAGCCCAGCTCATCCCTGCCCGGGCGGAGCCCAGCCTCATCCCTGCCCAGGAGGAGCTCAGCCTCATCCGTGTCCAGGCAGAGCCCAGCCTCATCCCTGCCCAGGCAGAGCCCAGCCTCATCCCTGCCCAGGAGGAGCCCAGACTCATCCCCGTCCAGGAGGAGCCCAGCCTCATCCCTGCCCGGGCGGAGCCCAGCCTCATCCCTGCCCAGGAGGAGCTCAGCCTCATCCGTGTCCAGGCGGAGCCCAGCCTCATCCCTGCCTGGGCGGAGCTCAGCCTCATCCCCGTCCAGGAGGAGCTCAGCCTCATCCGTGTCCAGGCAGAGCCCAGCCTCATCCCTGCCCAGGCAGAGCCCAGCCTCATCCCTGCCCAGGCAGAGCCCAGCCTCATCCCTGTCCAGGCAGAGCCCAGCCTGGACGGGGTTGGCAGCATCGTCCCAGCTGGGCAATTCTTTCCAAAACCAGGCCTGCTCCCCACAGCCTGGAGCTGTCCCCCCGTGGCCTCCTGGGAGCTGTGCTTGCCGGGTAGGGTGGCGCACACAGAGGGAGACAGAGGCTGGGGTCAGGCAATCTTGGGGGCCTATCCGTGTGGGCCCCTCTGGGGCATTCAGGGGCCAGTGGAAGAGCCAGTCAGGGTCGAGGGCGTGAAGGGCCATGGCCAGCTGGAAGGGAAAACTCAGGGTGTGAACTGGTGAATGAGCCAGGCCAGCACTTCGTGCTGAAGCCAGCCAGAGTCAGTCCCAGACCATAGATCCACACCTGCCACAGAGCACATGCCTACTCCAGCCAAGTGGGCAAAGGTGAGGGGCACAGTGCCCGGCTCTTCTGTGGGAAATGGGTAGGGCAGGGCCTGCCGGCTCTAGAAGGGACAGAGCAGAGGACAAGGTGTACAAAGTCCAGGTGTCCAATCTCCCTGTGCCTGGGCCTCGAGGTGGAGGAGCTGTGGCCTGTTGCGGCAGCTTCGTGGGGCTACTGTGGCCAATTACCATGAACTCTGCCGGCTTCAGTCAACACTCAGGTGCTCTCCCACACTGAAGCATTGTGCACGTGCTCTCTTAGTGCGCTGGAGGCCGGAAGACTGAAATCCAGGGGTTGGCAGGGCTGAGCTCCCTCCAGAGGCTCTAGAGGAGGAGGCTTCCTGCCCCTTCCAGCTCCTGGGGGCCCCGGGTGTTCCTGGGCTTGTAGCTGCACGGCTCTACTCCATGCCTCCTCCCTCCCCAGCCTCCTCCCCACAGGCCTCCTCCCCCCCCAGGCTCCTCCCTCCCCAGCCTCCTCCCCACAGGCCTCCTCCCCCCCCAGGCCTCCTCCCTCCCCGGCCTCCTCCCCACAGGCCTCCTCCCCTCCCAGGCCTCCTCCCCCGGGCCTGTGTCTCTGTGTCCTCTTATAAGGACAGTCATTGGATCAGGGTCTGCCCTGCTCCCTGGCCTCATCTTGGCTTGATTACACTGACAATGACTCTATTTCCAAATAAGGTCCCATCCATGGTTCCGGGGAAACGTGAATTTGGGACACACTATCCAGATATCTCAGGCATCGCCATGAGAGGCGGGAAGAGGGCGCGGGGGCCTCGCCGTGCGCTGCGCGGATCGCCATGAGAAGCGGGAAGAGGGCGCAGGGGGCCTCGCCGTGCGCTGCACGGATCGCCATGAGAGGGGGAAAGAGGGCGCGGGGGCCTCGCCATGCGCTGCGCGGATCGCCATGAGAAGCGGGAAGAGGGCGCAGGGGGCCTCGCCGTGCGCGGCGCGGGGTCGCCATGAAAGGCAGGAAGAGGGCGCGGTGGCCTCGCCATGCGCAGCGCAGGGTCGCAGGAGCCGTTAGACACGCAGGCCTCGCCCAACCTGTGAATCAGCTGGGCTGTCACAGGGGCCCATGTTCGAAGGCGCCCAGAGGGGCCTTCACTTACTGGTTTCTGGGGATGGCCTTCTCCCCCACCGTGGCTGCAGCGGTGCAGTCAAACCCTGCATGTCCCCGCTGTCCCCGCTCTCCTCTGCATCTCTGCTCCTGGGCCAGGCAGACTCTGAACGACAGAGGCTCCTGAGGCCCCTTTGCCCCTCATGATGCCTTGTTTGGCCCAAGCTGGGGCTGAGCAGAAGGAAGCCGGGCAGGGCCAGTGCTGCAGCCTCAGCCCCCCGAATGGGTGACAAGCAGTTCACAGCCAGCTCTGCCCTATGATGACCTGTCTGGGTGTCAGGCCTTAAGCCCTAAGACCTTCATGCCGTATGGCTGAGAAAGGTGCCAGTAGATAGTAATACTCATGATATCATCACCGGCTCAAGAGGTGCTGTGGCCGTGGTGGAGCTGGCCTGGAGCCTGTGTCCTGCCCTCACCAGCCAGGGGACCTGGGGCAGGTGGCAGATGTCCCTGATTCCCAGGTGGCAGCGGGGGTGAAGGACATAGCGGGCCCAGGGAGGCCCAGCATGGCCTACCTGGGGGAGGGCTCTGCCCTGCCACCCAGCGACTGCTCCCCGGTCCCAGCACTCACGTCATGACCAGCGTCTCGTCCCCCGGCTCGCTTAGCAGTCCGTCCACAAACACCGAGGTGCTGGTGAAGTTGTGCGTGCTCCAAGTGAGGCCCTCGTCCACACTGAACCTGCCGGGAGAAGGTCGTCAGCGTCTCCAGGGTGGGCTGGAGAGCTCCCTGTGTCTGGGACTCTGCCCCGCGGGTCCTGCTGGAGGGCTGGGTGCTGCACCAGCCGCCTTGCCAGCACAGGTGGCGTCACATCTGCTTATGTCACATCTGCTTATCCACATCGTGCTGCAAGTCCTGGGGGTGTTTTCTGGGGACCACACAGACACTTTGCATCCCCTGAATGGCCCCGCCCACGGCCTGAGCCTGGCCTAGGGGTTGCCAGGCCCATGGCAGGGCTGGTGTTGTAGTGCCACCATCTGGCAGTTGAGTAAGCTCTTTTTCAGACTACAGTGATACTGGCTTCCTGGCAGCTGCTCTGGCTGTGCCTTCTGGGTCCCGAGTTCCTGCCTGCCCTCTCTTCCCCATGAGGGCTTTCAGCTGCCAACCCTCTCACCTGGGCACATGCTGGCTTCCTTGTCTGGATTACCTGGTGCCAATCCCTGCACTTTACTAATTCCTCACCTCCTCAGGGAAGACCCTCTGTGCTCCCCAGCCTGCTCCCTCTGTGCCTGTCTCCTGAAGGCAGGACAAAGTCCACCTCGATGACTGTTCCGGAAGGGTTTTTGAGGTGTGCCCCAGCCCTAGTCTTTAGGATTTAGTGCTGTTGCCCTGTGATCTCGTGTCCCCGAGGGGAGGACATTCTGGGAAAGAGTCTGAGAGGGTTCCCAGGTGGAAAGAAAGAGCCCCAGCCGCCCCACAGCCTGCCCGCCCCACAGCCTGCCTGCCCCACAGCCTGCCTGCCCCACAGCCAGCCCGCCCAGCCCCCTGCCCACCCAGCCCTGGGGCTAGCAGATGCCATTACTTGAGGATCTTCAAGGGGATGGAGGTGTCTTTGATGGCCACGATCACGCCACCATGGTCCAGGTACAGGATGTGATGCTCTTCCTCGAACACCTGCAGGGGAGAGTGGTGTGGCTGAGGGCAGGGCCCTGAGAAGGTTGGAGGTCGTTCCAGGCTGAGCAGCTCCTGGGAGGCGGGTCATCAATGTGCAGCTGGGGGACCCTGGCAGAGGCCAGGGCCAGTCTGCGGGTTCCCTGCATGTCCCGGGCCATCCCCAAGCTTTCTCAGCCCACGAGGACTCAGCGCACCCTGGATGATTGAATGGCGGACAGCAACTTCTACCCTATCGACCTGAACAAGGAAACTCCAAATGAGCACGGCATGCAGCTCTCTTTATGTGAAAACCCAGGCACAAAGAGTGCAAGCAACACGAAGATGAGAAAGAAACAGAAAAACATTTACGATACTCAGCCTCGGTCAAAGCAAACCCCAATTTGATATGAAGACTCAGCTCAAGTGCCATTTCCTCCAGGAAGCCCTCCCTGATGCCAGGCTGAGTGGGGAATGGCCTCTGGGCTCCAAACCCCTGACCTAACACTTACTACGCTAATCTGTCATTGTCTCTTCCAGCCAAAGCTCCTCAAAGACAGGGCCGCTGTGAGCCTTCTGTACCCCACAGAGCTCAGCTCAGACCTTGGTGCCCAGGGAGTGTGTGTGGAATGAATAAGTGAACAAGTGAATGAATGACCGACCACCAGATCCCCAAGGGACAAAGGCTGAGTGGCCTGGACAGGCCTCACCCGGGAGGGGATATGGAGGTGGTCTTGCTTGTTGGCCGACAGCCTCAGGGTGGGGTCCCATTGTATACATGAGGACGCTGAGGCTCTGAGGGGTGGAGGGTACGCCAAGCCCTCACAACTGGAAGGTGGCAGAGTGGGGGATGGCTGCAAAGTCACACCAGGACACATGGGGCCTGCCCCGAATCTCCAGTGAACATGCATGTGTGGGCGGCCAGTACCTGTCTCAACATGCCCAGCAAGGGCACTGCCATCTCCGCCACATTGCTCTCGCCCCATACCGCCCCTCCTCGAAGGAGGCCCCCCTCGCCGTCCCATCCTCATCCATCTGTCTCCCAGGCCTGTGGCCCACAGCAGGACACAGGGAAGCCCAGGAGGGGACAGAGGACAGCCATCCCAGGCAGCCCCGACTAGGGCCAGCACGCTCATCCGTCTCAGTGTGCTCAGGGTCTCGTCGAGCCCTTGGGGACTATGGACATGTCCACCTGAACCAGGCTCCTGGGCCTCCCAGGAAGGTGCAGCTGTGCAGAGCTTCCAGGGACACGCATGCAGCAACTTCGTGCCATGTGGGGCGGGATAAGTAAGGAGGCTTGGCTGACCCCTTCCTAGCAGGTGCGGAGCCTAACAGGGCTGCATGTGCACTGTCCCCAGGGGGGCTGAGCTGGGGACACCCCAGGCTCCAGGGGGACATTCAAGGGCAGCTGGGGAACAATCACGGGGACGCTGGAAAGAGAACCATCTGCCTCTATCTTTGCTCTGCGCCTCCATGTGGAGTCTCCCTTGGAGTTTGAATGCTGGGTTTTCCAGGAGCCAGCAGAAGGCCCTGGGGAGGACACGGACTGAGGCCCCACATCACAGGAACATGAACCCCAGCAGACCTGGGTGGGGGCCAGCAGACCACACCCTTGGCCCTGGTGTCCAGCAGGTCTCCTGACCCCCATGCTCCTCAATCCCACCAGAACTTTCCAATGCTTCCGTGACCCTTAGAGTCGAGCCCAAATCCTACCATGGCCTCAGGGCCCTGAAGGAGGGGCCCCTGCCCACATTGCTTCCTTTCCCTGAACACACCCAGGCCCTCGGCACATGCCGTTACCCTCCCTGCAAAGCCCTTCCCCAGGCGTTTCTTCCTGGTTATCACAATCTGCTGGCAATTCCAACCATCCTAGGAATTCTCCAGGAAGCACTTTTGCCTTGGATAAAGAAGAGAGGCTCCTTATGAAAAACGATGGAGGGCGAGCAGCTGTGTCCCAAAACCTGCCCTCTCTCTTCCCGTCTCCCTCCCTCCCTCTTCTCTCCCCTCCCTTCCTCCCTCCCTCCTCTCTCTTTTTTTCTCTCTTTCCCTTCCCCTTTCTCTCCCTCTTCCCCTCTCCCTCCCTTCCTCCTTTCTCCTTCCTGTTTAGAGTGGGGGTCTGTCAGGTGAGGCCAAATGACACAGAAGGGTGGAGCCTCCAGGACCAAGCAGGACTGAGCCCCTCCCTGGTGGGGATGCTGCTGCCCGTCAGGGACTTGCAGGATCCAGGCAGCCACCTTGTGCCCGTGAGGTGTCCTGCACACAGGATGTCACTGAAGAGCAGCCAGGCTCACAGGTTATTTCCCCACTTTCCAGAGACACTGAGGCTCAGAGACACAGTGACTTGCCTGAGGCCACACAGCTGGTGACTGCCAGACACCAACCCCTGCCCCTTCCATGGGGACTGCCTCTGTGGGCATCTTGCCTCCACACAGGTGGGTACACACTCTCATGGGTGGTGGGGTCGCAGGCTGGAGTGGGGACTCAGAGTTAACCTGGGGGCTCCCCAGATGTCCCCCGACATTCTGTGCTCCCTCTGGGGTTCACAGTCCTGTCTGCCAGAGGGCGGAGCGGGGGCAGGGGAGTTGCCATGCCCAGATCCTCTGTCCTGACGCTAGCTCAGGAAAGTGCTTGGAGAAGCACATTGCCTATGGCTACATTCATAGAAATTGTTTCCTGGACAAGGGAGCTGACAGCCTGTAGGTTTTACGGTGTCACAGGCACAGATTTTAGGGGACTAGGAAGAAGAACTTTCCACAATTCTCCTCCCCATTGATCTACCCATCCGACAGACCCATTGGTCTGGGTCCTCTCTGTTGGGGGTGCCAGCATAGATGCAGGCCTGGCCCCGAGGGATTCATAGCCTAGGGAGAGACCCCCAAGGAAGCAGACCATCCCCACACAGGGACAGTGACTTGCCCACGGGGTACCAGCAACTAGAGAGGGGGCCCTGTCATCTTCACCCTTCAGGCCCTGCCACAGGACGAGGGGCTCAGCCATTGTTTTGTGGACAAATGACATCTTGTTTTAAGGAGAGTCCAGAGTTGAATCAGTGGGTAGCCCAGGGAGGGGTTCACAGGGCAAGTGGAGCTTGGGGAAACCTTCAGAGGCACAAGGGCATCACAGGCGGGAAACGGAGGGGCAAAGGCCTGGAGGTCAGGAGGGCAGCTGTGTCCAGGGAGCAGGAAGCATGTGGCTGGGGCGGGAGCCCTGGGGGCACACGGAGAGGCCCCAGGACAGATGGGCAGCTTGGAGGCCGGTGTGACACGCAAGGCTTGATCAGGGAGTGACAAGAGCACATTCCCTTTCAGAAGATTCCTTGGTTGCTGGGGGAGATGGACCAGAGGGGCAGGGGCTCGTGAGAGGCTCCCACAATGATTTAGGAGGAAAATGAATCCCCAAGCAACGGGCTCCCCTCCAGGAAGGAGGAAAATCCGAGGAGAAGCAAGGCTCCCTCACTAGGACAGCAATGGAACCCTTGCGTGGCCAGGCAGGTGGCGGAGACCACGCTGGGTCCTGTGAGGCTGGAGGAGAGGGGCCTCGTGGATAAGCGCACCCGCCATGCCTGAGCACGATTCCCCACCCTTCGAAGGTGTGGCTGCAGCCCCCTTCCCTGGCTCCACCGGGAGCCTAATCGGCTGCTTTGGGGGTCCCCTGAGGGAGATGGGGGTTGCTGAACAGCAGGGGGTGGTGCAGTGAGAGGACAGTGGGCTTCCCAGAGCCTGACAGTCCTGGAGTGCAGTTTCCCTTTGGTACCGAGCTGGCCCCCTGAGCTGGTGCGTGCCAGGGCTCTGCACTGGGACACCCGGATGCCTGCCCGGCCACCCTCCTCTCCAAGCGTGGGCAGGTAGGTGTTGCTGCATCCACCCACAGGGAGACGAACAGGGTGCCTCCCGGCCATCCTGGGAATGACATCTGCTCCCATTAGCTTGGGGCTCTGGGAAAAGGTGACTCCAGGGTTTTCCAAACTCCACCAGCAGGCTGCAGGGTCTTCAGACGTCCATTGCTGTGGTTTCCTGTGCCCTGAGCAAACAGCAGGGCCGGGTGGGGAGAGCAGAGTCCCTGTCTCCACTTCACCCTTTCCCTGCCTCCCCCACACACTGGGTTTCAGCCAGGGGCTCTGTAACGTTTTCTGGCTTTAAACAAAACATCCTAGGAAACTCGTGTTTTTGAAAGGTGATGTCGATTAAACCAGATGCACTCTGGCATTCCACATTCGTATTCTGAGTTCTCTCTCAGATGCATCTCACTGCATCCCTGACAACCTGGGCACGAGAGGAAGCCATGGAGACCGCCCTGGGCTCACCACCCTGCCCTCTCTGCCTCTGTCCCACTCTGCCCCTGCCTGGGCATTCTTCCTCCCCAGCCCACCCTAATAAACTAAGAAAAAAAATACCCACAGGAGCATCCCTCCCTCCCCTGCCACATGCATGCACAGGCCTGCCCCCTTGGGCTCCTGTCCCCCACCGCCAGCCAGGCAAATCCCTCTCCTTCCCTGCACCCCGCCGTCCTTTGGGAGGCACCAAGCACAGACCTGGCCAGGCCTCAGCTCAGCACTTTCCTAGATGCTCTCCCATTTAATTCTGATATTCCCAAGTTTGAAATCTAAGCAAATTGCTCAGCAAAAACGACGGCTACGACTATCTTGCAATCCGTTTCTATGAAATTAGAAAACCTTCTATTTCACCCTGTCTATTGAATCTCATACGGGGGAACCTTCTCTAACAAATAGACAGACGTGACCTTTAAGAAGCTTCAGACATGTTTCACTAGTTTTAGTGAAATAGAAATATTAAAATACAATAAATCGCCTTTGCCCTTTTGAAAATTCCATGTTTCTTGCATATTTTTAAAAAACGTCAAGGCCTTCAACCCAGGCTGCAGGTGAAGTCTGCACTTTGGGATTACCACGCGTGCCCAGAGCACTGCTGTGTGGGAGGGGGGCCGTGGCTGGGGTACTCGGGCGTGTAAAACACTGACCTCAAACAGAACGTCTTGTCTGGAAGGAGAGAGTCATATGTAAGTTTGATTGATTTCCCCAGTATGTAAAGCAGACACTGCCACTCCATGAGGTTGGCAGGCCAACTTCAGCTAGAAAGACCATGCTCCGCCTCCCAGAAAGAAACAACCAGTGTACAATGAGGCAGGGCCCCCTCCTGGGCTGGGGAGCTCAGGCTTGGATCCTAGAGCTGCCTGGACCACACAGGACACATGGCACCGGCTGGCATCCCTCCCTCAGCCTCGCTGTCTCTACACTCTGAGGGCCACCAGCACCATCGCCTCTAGTCTGAATATCTGAGGTCCGCGTAGAGCTGCACAGAGCACAGAAGGACCCTGCCCAGGCCGTCCTGTGCTGGTGGGAGTGGCTGCGTCCTACATAAGCGTGCACTTCCTCTCCACTCCTCACTTCCTTTCTCTTCTCGGGACCTGGGATAGCCTCCAGACACCCCAACCCAGACTCATGATGACCCCCACAACCTGTTCCTCCCCCTGTATTCTCTTCCACTGCTGTGTCCACAGCCCCTGCCAGGAACCTGGAGTCCCCTTTACTCCCCTCCTGGCCTCTCTCTAGGCTCCCGAAAGAGCCCAAGTCAAGCCCCAGAAGCGCCATGTGGCTTCCTGGCCGGGACTTCCTCCCTGTTCTGTTCCCTGGCATTTATCCCCATTTCTCAGATGTTTGCAGTGACATGTCCAACTGTGTGGAGACATTTCTCGCATCTGTCACTCCCCATCAGTGACCATGGGAAGAGCAGCTGGGTGGTCCAAGCCATCTGCCTGGACTTGCTTTTCAAATGCAGCAGATGCACATCTGCTGAAGTGAGCCCTGGCTCCAGCCACTTGGGCTGCAAGATGGGAGACATGGCTCAGAGCTTCTCCCACGGAGCCTCTGGAATGAATGGGATGACAGAAATGTCTACAGAGGGTCCTGGCTGGACGGGGTGGGGGTGCCAGGCACCTCCCGGCCAGCTTACCTGCCGCCAGGTGTGACCGCAGTCTGACGTGATGTACATTTCTTCTTTATATTCCACCAGCTGTGAGCCCAGGTTACCTGGTCCAAAAGAAAAGGGGCAGCACCACCCTTAGGATTGTCCAGCTTTCCCCCTTTAATAAGTCTGAGCCTGGAAAAATCCTCAAGCAACAGTGCCCTGGGTCTCCATCTCCCACACAGGCCTGCTGTGGCTGCTGGGCTGGGGCCCTGGGTCTGGTTCTCTGCAGTGAAGGGTCAGCCCTGCCCAAAGACAGCCGCATTGAGGGGACTCCAGCAGAGGCCCAGGGCAGGCAGAGCTCGGGCACCTCAGAGAATCCACTGGTGTGGTCCACAAATAAGCAGCATGGAGTGTGGTTAGGGACGGGTTGGAGAGGAACGTGGGCCGGGTGGGCCAATGTGGGCTCACGGGCAGCCCCTGTGGGGCTTGAAAGCAGGGCAGGACATGGCCAAGTTTGTGTTTAGAGACAGCTCCTAGGGACTGGGTGCAGGGGAGCCAGAGGCAGGAGAGAAGGCAGGTGGGCACACAGCAGGGTCTCACTAGCTGCTGGGTGGATATTTGGGAGGAAGGTGAGGTGGGCACCAAACCAACTGGGGGCGCAGAATGTGGTTTGGGTTTACTGGAGCCACAGCACTGGGCTGATTGGGTCCATCTCCAGCCTTGATGTCCACTCAGAGGGGCTCAGACTTAATGCTGTGGGCAGTGTCAGAATGGGAAGAACTCATGCCCAGCATCCAAGCCAATCTCATGTTACAGATGAGGCAGGTGAACCCACATGAGGCTCCTATAGAAAGAACAATGGCCATGCATAACAGCACGAGCACCAGGAAAATCATAGCAGCCTCTGGTGTTGTGTCCGGCCCACCCTAAACAGTATCCTGAAATGGTTCGAACAAACAGATTTCTGATGAGACAGATTTGGGGCTCCCACTGCACCCCATGGCTGTGGCAGAGAGAGGGGTCCAAATCTCCAGGATGATGGGGACCCTGATGATGGCATTGAAGCTGTTCTGGGGCCCCAGAACAGCTGAGTGACTTGTATATCACTTGCCCTTTGAAGCTTTATTTAGGTGGCACTTTCAGAAGTACTTTATCCAGGATCAAGTTTAGAAGTCACTGGAAAATTCCAAAGGGGATGGATTGTCCTCAAATAGATAAATTAAAAGTGAGTTCTAAGATTGGCAGGGTGTTTGTGTGCCTGTCTTCTCTGTTGAAATTCATTTACCTACCTACTCGTAAATCCACCCATCTACCGACTCATCCACCCATCTATTCATCCATCCATCCACCCATCTGCCCACCCACCCACCCGCCCACAAACCCGCCCATCCACTCACCCATTCACTCACCCATCCATCCATCCACCCACCCACCTACCAATCCATCCATCCATCCATCCATCCATCCATCCATCCATCCATCCACCCACCCATCCATCCATGCATCTATCCACCCACCCACCCACCCACCCATCCACTTACCCATCCGCTCACCCATCTACTCACCCATCCATCTATCCACCCACCCACCCATCCACCCATCCATCTATCCACCCACCCACCCACCCACCCATCCACCCATCCATCCATCCACCCACCCACTCACCCATCCATCCATCCACCAACCCATCCATCTAACCATCCACCCATCCACTCATCCATCCATCTATTCATCCTCCCATCCATCTTTTATTAATCTATTATCCATCCAGTTGATCATCCCTCTATCTACCTATTCTCTCAGCTCCACCACTCACTCTCTCCTGCAGGTATTCAATGGCATTTGCTAAGTGTCTACTCTCTGCTCAGTCCTGTGCTGAGCTCTGGGGAGCCTGAGCTGAATGAGCTGTGGCCTTGCTCCCCGAGGGCTCTGAATCTAGCAGACGAGGGCAGCTGCGCAGGTGCACACAGAGCCAGGACAGTGGACCCGTGAGGAGAGTCTCAAGGAGAGACTCAGGCAGGAAAGAGCCTCCGAGTGGAGCCTGGAGACCTGAACATGGTTGGCCCAGGGAAAGGGGGCCGGGTGTCCAAGGAAGAGGGAGCAGCCTGGGAAGAAACATGGACCTGGGCAGGTGCAAGACAGATAGGATGGATGAGGCAGAGGGGTAGGTGTGGAATCGGTACCGCTAGACCTGTCCCTTCTGTGCAGTGTGGTGCCTGGCAAACAAAAAGTGCTGAGCGATGGCTGCTGAATGAATGAAGTGAGTGAGGTGAATGAATGAACAGAACAAGCAGCAGGGAGGAGAGAAAGAAGGGGTGCCTTTTATGTTTCTGCTATCCCAGACACCAGCAGCTGCTCCAGGACACACACATCACAGGCAGAGCCGGGCGGGGAGTGTTGCTGCGTCAGCACACCGCACGGGCCAATTTGCAGTTTGTAATTTCAACCGCGCACACGTCTGTCTTTTAAGAAATGCTATCTGTTTTCCTTGCTCTGTCTACCAAAGCTGTCAGGCTGCCAGTCACCTAACAGTCTCGGGGGAAAGAAGGAGGGATTCACGGAACACATTGCAGGCTGTCAGAGTGGAAGGGCCTGCGGAAAGCTGAGGCTGACACCCTCATTTTGCGGATGGGAAACTGAGGTCCAGGGTGGCGGGAGGTGATGAGGGGAGAAGCTTCCCTGCTGCCTCCCTGCCTGGGTGTTCTGGTGTCTCCTTGGGCCTCCTCTCCCCAGGCCCAGGACCCCTGCCCTTCCTTGGTGCCAGCAGAGTCTGGTAGGAGTTAGTGCTCACTGAATGAAGGCATGCTTCCTCTCCATCCTTCCTCTGCCCCTGCAGCCAGAAAAATAGCAAAGCCACACACCAAAGTCTACCCCCACCCACACTTCACCAAGGAGGACTGCGGGGCAGTGCAAGAGAGAGGGAGCATCGGCGATCACTGAGACACAGCTGGGGCCCAAGTGAGTGGGCTGCCCCGTGGTCCTCCAGTTTCTGCTGATGCTCCCACCTTCAGAAGGGTCTGTTGAGCGTTCACAGGTCTGGTGGGGCTCAGGTCAGCTCCCAACCCCACCCAGGCCCCTCAGCCAGGCCAAGGGCTTCTCGCCCTCACATCTAGACACATCCTGACATTGATGGGCCCTTGACCGGCCAAGTCGCCAAAAAAGGGACTGCACTGGGGAGGGCTGGGCCTGCAAATGGCTCTGAGACTCAGTTCCCTGAGCCAAGCCAGCAGCACAGAGCAGGCTGTGGGGCTCCCAGCTCCCAAACAGCCCCCTCAAGGTTTTCTTGGCTAAATGCTACCATCACCTCTGCCAGGGCTAGGGACGGAGAAGTGTTCACCGGCCTCTGCTCTGTGTCGGGTCCTGAGGACGTCTGGATGATCAGCTGGGACACAGACCAGTGACCAGGATGGGGCAAAGGGCAGTACAGGGAGCGGACTCCATAACCACCTGGGGCACCCATGGTATCTGAGGAGCAGGTAGGGTTGGCACCCACTCTGCACTCTTTGGCTTTCTGGGGGAGGCACATGAGCTGGAGCAGGAACCCAGGGACCTGCCCTGGGCATGGAGAGTAGCCTCGGTGATGGGGGTGGTAGGAAGCAGCTGGCCACAGACCGTGCAGGGTCCGGGAACACTGGCTCGCTGGGAGCCCCGAAGGTGTGGAGCAGGAAGCATTGACCTCATAGGGTATAACTCAGCGTGAGGATTCCTGTCCTAGCCTATGGAAAGGAAGAAAGGATGAAGATGAGGAAGAAATGATGAAGATGAGGAAGAAAGGGTGAAGATGAGGAAGAAATGATGAAGATGAAGAAATGATGAAGATGAGGAAGAAAGGGTGAAGATGAGGAAGAACGGATGAAGATGATGTATCCTTCAGATGCCACTCAGTCCACCACAGGAGCACTCGGAAGGGAGCCAGCCCTTCAGTCGTGCGACATGCCCAGTCGGGAAGAACCCGCCACCAGCACCCTCAGCCACAGCTGGGTTGATTTCTGGGCTCAACATGGCTGATTCTCTACCGGGGGGTCAGAAGTCAAGTTTCTGTCTTTGCTTCTCAAATCCATCCTTTTAATAGTTGGAGCCACAGCCCTACTTTCTGGGTCCCTCTGCAGTCTGATCTCTGCAGGCTGGACCTGAGGATGGTCCCCAGAGACTAGAATGCATCTCCTTGAGCTTGAGACCCCAGCGTGGCACTCCCCCACCTCCACCCTGCCCACGTGGTGCCCTCTGCCTCAAGCGTCCTCCTCCCTGTGGGTCAGCTTGGCAGATGCCCATTTGTCCAGCAGGCTTAATCCAAACCCCAGGGCAGAATCGACTGCCCATACCCTACGTCCCTCTGGACCACCTTGTAGGAACTTGGCATCAGGATGCATCTGGCCCTGTGGTCATCATCCCTTTGCTCCTCTGCTCACCCCTGAGTGACGGAGTCTTAACTCCCTCATTCCCAGCACCCAGTGCGGTGCCTGGCATGCGGGCGGGAGTGTCCAGCGTCCCCTTGGATGAGAGGACAGCCTGGCAGAGCACAACTGCCTTGAAGGTTTCCTGTCTTACCCTGTCTCATTCTTACAGTGGAGGTTTTGTCGTCTCATTTTGCAGATGAGGAAACAGGCTCAGAGAAGTGCAGTGAAATCTCAGAGTCCTACAGCTGAGAGGCGTAGAGCCTGGGGCTTATCCCTCTTATCTGCCTGGCTCGGGGATGGAATTCAGGAATGAATGACAGGGCAGGCAGGGGAGCGACCCTGTGGAAACAGGTAGCCATCATCCCCAGCCACCTCCAACAGTACGGCCACATGGCCTCGGGACCTGTGCCAGGGCAGGCGGCCATGTCGGGCCAGCAGATGTGCAGCCAGCCCACACGCCTTTTCCTCCTGCTCTCAGCAGATGCTCAGGGCTGGAGAGGAGGATGGAAACAATGGACACATCAATTGGCCCACATTGCACAGCTGGCTCCATCTTCCAGGAAAGCCCTGCCCAAGACTGAACAGAAGTGGAATAAAATAGAAGTGTAGCCTCCTGCCCTTGTAGGGACAGTGTGTGGGGGGGCAGGCAGGGAGGGAGGAAGGCTGTGACTGGCTGTGACTGATACCCCCACAGAGTGAGGGGGGCTGCTCTCAGTGCTCTGTGTGACTCCTGCACAATTCAGGGATGCACTGAGAGATGGGGGGGGACCGGGATGCTCATTCTGGGCTCTCAGGGCCTTTGAGCGGCGGAAACATTGGAAATTATGCCTTTTGTATTTTGGTCAAGAATTTGGGGTTTCAGCCAATCGAGATAGTGCATTTTAAATACCCTGTCACTGAGAAGCCCAGGAAACCAAGTCCACAGGACTGGGGGCGTCTAACGTGGCTGGTGAGCCTGTCTGTGCGTGGAAGCTGATAGGCAGTGAGCGGCTTCACATTGACGCTGACGGGTCGCATTTTCATTGGTCATTGTGGGGGCAGACAGAGGCTGTCCAGATGGGCTGTCACTGCCTAGGACCCCGGGCATACAGAGCACACAGAGGAACTCCAGAAGCTGAAGGGCTTTGTTCACAATCCCCTCTCTTCCCAGCTGCAAAGCCCCAGCCTCCCCAGACAGGCCAGGTCTCTGCCGTCAGACCCAGCCCTGCACGTAGGCTTCACCTCCAGCCACTCCATTCACTCTGGTCTGGTCCTTTGGGGTCCCCATGTTCCCCCTTCCACCCAGAAGGCCATTCCTGCCATCACAACATGGCCACTCATTCACTTGTCCCGTCACTCACTCATTCACAAACAGCCTTGGAGGGCCCACCCTGGGCCAGGCCCCAGCTTGGTCCTGGGATATGGTGAAGGGCCAGATGTGTCCAGCTCAGAGTCTGGGGTCCACATCCATATGATCCTTGGCTGTTGGCCATACGGCCAACCCCTCTCTGTGGCAGATGGTACTGGGGGAAATGGAGGGAAGGGGTCCTGGGCTCAGGAAGTGTGAGCTTTGGGCCTGTGCCTCTGCTGTCCAGTGTCTGCAGGAGACGTTGCCTCTCTGACTGTCACAGATTCCATGTGCAAAGTCTTGCCCGGCTCTCCCACACACCAGCTGAGTGACCCCAGACAGGTGGCTCTACTTTGTATTTTGAATGGTTCTTCTAAAGCAAATCAACCTCATTTTATGGTATTATTTGATCAGCATACCAGGATTCTTGGATGTTCTAGTTTAGTGGAAGAGACAGACACAAAAATTATAATTTTGGGTTTTCAAAAAGTGCTAGTTGTATACTTGTTTTTCTCCCCCTACTAAACTAGAACTTTTTTCAGGGGCCAATAAATATCAACCATGATACAAATCATCCATCCATTTATCCACCTACCCATCTATCCATTTTTCTATCCATTTGTCATTCATTCATCATCCATCTATCCATTCACCCATCATCCATCACCCATCATCCATCCATCATCCACCCATCCACTCATCCATCCACTCACCCATCCACCTATCCACCAACCATCCACCATCATCCATTCATCATGCATCATCCATTCATTCATCTATCCATCCATCCATTCAGCATCTATCTATCATCCATCATCCACCCACCCACCCACCAACATCCATCCATCATGCATCATCCATCTATCAATTCAGCATCTATCCATCATCCATCCATCCACTCATCCATCTATCCCACACCCATCCACCCACCCATCCACCTATCCACCACCCATCCACCATCATCCATACATTCATCTATCCATCCATCCATTCAGCAACTATCCATCATCCATCATCCATCCATCAACTCAGCATCTATCCATCATCCATCCACCCACTCATCCATCCATCCACACACCAATCCACCCATCCATCCACCTATCCACCACCCATCCACCATCATCCATCCATCATGCATCATGCATCCATTCATCTATCCATCCATCTATTCAGCATCTATCCATCATGCATCATCCATCCATCAACTCAGCATCTATCCATCATCCATCCACCCACTCATCCATCCATCCACACACCAATCCACCCATCCATCCACCTATCCACCACCCATCCACCATCATCCATCCATCATGCATCATCCATCCATTCATCTATCCATCCATCCATTCAGCATCTATCCATCATCCATCATCCATTCACCCACTTGTCCATTCATCCACTCATCCATCCATCCACTCATCCATCTACCCACACACCCATCCATCCACCCACCCACCATCATCCATCCATCATGCATCATCCATCCATCATCCATCATCCATCCACCCATCCAACCATCCACACACCCATC
This sequence comes from Chlorocebus sabaeus, assembly GCF_047675955.1. NCBI lineage: Eukaryota > Metazoa > Chordata > Mammalia > Primates > Cercopithecidae > Chlorocebus > Chlorocebus sabaeus. The sequence goes on along the minus strand of NC_132930.1, from coordinate 44,597,627 downwards.
TACCCACCCATCCACCTATCCACCACCCATCCACCATCATCCATCCATCCATCATGCATCATTCATCCATTCATCTATCCATCCATCAATTCAGGATCTATCCATCATCCATCATCCACCCACCCACCCACTCATCCATCCATTCACTCATCCATCCACCCACCCACCCATCTACCACCCATCTACCACCCATCCACCATCATCCATCCATCCATCATCCATCCATTCACCTATCCATCCTCCATCCATCCATTCACCATCTGTCCATCATCCAGCCAGCCATCATTCATCCAACATCTACCCATCCATCATCCATCATCTATCACTTCATCTATCCATCCATCCATTGATCAACTCTTCCATCTGTTCATCTTTCCATTCTGCTGACACATATCATATGCCCACCCTGGGCCATGCACTCACTTCTCAGAATTTGCCATGAGAGCTCAGCTTCCTGGAGATGCAGTGGTACTGCTTCCTAAGGGACATACTATGCCCTCAGGCCCATGACCATCCATTTTGACCCTTGAGATTGGAGGTACTCGTGGGCTGTAACGGCACCTGTCAGCTGCCCGTGATGGAAGTCACCTACCTGCCCCCATGATGAGGCCTGGGGCGGTGTCCTTGGTGTGCACGGTGCCTGATACATAGGGGTTGTCTGCCCAGCGCAGGTGCAGGTGCAGGTGACAGTCTGGCTGCAAGGAAGAGAAAGGAAGCAATTGTCAATACATGAGTAGGAGCATCCTTAGGAAAACTAGGCCCAATGACAAACCTGCCCCTGTGGCTTTTTGGGAGAGAAGGCTGGGCCAGGAGTGCCTTGGAGGAATGGATGGAGGATGGGAAGCAGGTGTGAGGCTGACCTCTAGGGAAAGGGTGGGAAGGACAAGGGAAGCTTCAGCAGATCCTGTGCTGACAGCCTGGGAGGTGGAAGCGGGCACAAGTGAGGCACCTGGAAGGATCTGTTGGTTCCCTGGTCTAGATTAGGGACCCCCACAGCATCTAGGTATGGTGAGACACCCAGGAGGATCTGTTGGTTCCCTGGTCTAGATTAGGGACCCCTGCAGCCCCTGGGTGTGGTGCCTCTGCTCACAGATGCAGCTGCTGGGGCTTCTCCCACTGAGGGCTCTTGGGAATGGGTCCCGGCAGGTGGGTTCACCAACACAGGTCCTGTGTGCAGTGCTGGGTTGTGGGATGTGATTCCTGGAGCCTGCATGGCCCAAGCTCATATTCATTCATTCACCTATGCAGAACTTTTATTGGGAGCCTCTTATGTGACCACAGTACCCCTGGCATCAGAGGATGTCACCCCGTAAGACTCTCCCACTTTGAGATACAGAGGAGTGGGTTAAGTGTGCAAGAGCCCCAGGGGGCTGGCTCCAGAGACCCCATTTCTCCTGATCTCCCTCTGGCAGCCTGAGATACTGGGTCTCAGAGGTCTGGCTGGCCGAGTCCTCCTTGGTGACATAGGTGCACCACCAGAGACCCCACTGAACCGACAGATGCCGAAAGGCTTTGTGGGGGAATGACTCTGGGCTCAGCCTTCCTAATTTCCCCAAGTCAGGGAACTCCACAGGGTGAAGTGAGGCAGGGCAGTCCTCAGGCTGGTCACAGAAAGGGCAGGGCTTGTACTCCTCGTACCTCCTCTAAATGGAGGTGTGGCCTTAGGAAAAATGCTTAGCTTCCCTGTGCCTTTCTTTCTTCTCTGTGAGATGGGACAATAACCTCTGCTTCACAGGATATTGGATTAATATGACACACCTCTGGGGTCCAGCCCTTCCCCTGGGCAAGGTACTGCCTAATTGTTTACTTATAAGAATGGTAAACATTGTATTTGCCACCTTAAAATTATTTTTCTTTTCTGTCAAAAATCTCCAGCTTAAAAATATCCTAGAACTGGGTGCCCAGAGATCCAAATTGTAACTTAAGAGGCACCACTAATTTTCTGGGCAGCCTCAGGGCTCAGTTTCCTCATCTGCAAAATGGAGACAGTGACGGTGAGGCCTGCTGACCCGCTCTGCAGGGCTCATTCCAGAATCCCCTCGTCATTGCGGTGTCATATCATCTACTAACATCCACGTCAGAGATAACCTCTCTCTTCATTTCATGTTATAATAACACTTTCTTCTGGCCCATGAATTGCTTACGTTTTACACAGGTGACCCTAACTTAAATGTTAAACCGTTCAGGAAATTGGATATTGACTTGGATAAGATGCGACCGGGTGGCGGCTGCAGTCGGCAGATGGCCTTTATTTGTCTGCTCTAGGATTTAACAGATGTACGGGCTGCACTATATGTTGTACGATTCATCCATGAGCCATGCCCGGAGCAGGGAATCTATAGAGCCAGGAATGGACAGGTGGTTGCCAGGGGCTGGAGGCTGATGGGGGATAGGGAGGTGACAGCTAAGGATCAGGGGCTTCTTTTTTGGGCGGTGAAAATGTCCTAAAAGGGACAGTGGTGATGGTGGCCTAACTCTGTGAATAGACTAAAAGCCACTGAACTTGCCCTTGAAAGGTGAACTATGTGGATGAGAGATCTCAACAAAGCTGTTTAAAAAAAAAAAAAAAAGAAAGGTTGCAAATTCAGCTGAAAGGTGCCCCATGACCATTGCAGACGCACATCCTGAAGATGTCTGAGGGACTGAGACCATCCCCAGGGGAACCCAGGGAGTCCGAGCTGAAGACCACAGGGCCCCGGGTGGCAGGAGCCTGGGCACTATGTCACCCCTGGAGAGCCACCTGAGGGTTCCAGAAACACCTGGATCGAATGGTGACAAATAGGCCCCACTGAACACCTGTGAGATGTTAAGACGTTGCCCGCTGCAATAGATTCTTCCGATTTCTTACAACGGAAAAGCAGGTCTGGCACCTTTCAGTCCTACCCTCCTGCTCCCCCAGATAGCTCAGGAAGGAAGACAGAGGCGGCTTGCTGGGGAAGGAGGCCGCTGTGATCCTGGTAGGCAGGGTTTGGCTTCCGCACTGCAGAAGGCAGCTCTAATCAGGAGAAGGAGCTCAGCAGGGGTGTGGTGCGGGAGTCCCCAGCAGCAGCATGCCTGGCAGAGGCCGCCCTGGCTCTGCCATGCTTTGATATTCTAGGTTTTCTAGAAGGCCAGAGCTCATGGGCTGGTCTCCATCAACCTCTCCCATTCCCCTGATGAGCTGTGCACATCTGGTCACTTGCTGCATGCACAGTGGGCAGAGTTGAATTAGAGGGTGCTGCTTCACAAACCCTAGCTACCTCTCCCCACCCCTCACCACTAGTGGCCTATCCTGGTTGCCTGGCACTCAGGCCAGAGAAGTGGAACCCTCCTCAGGGTTCCCTGTGGGGTGGCCAGTTATGGCCTGCAGGTCACTGGTGAACACAGGCAGCACTACGAACCCCTTTGCATTCACCTTGGGGCCTGCTGATGGCCAAACAGACGTCTCCCCCAGCTCCTGAGGCAGCTGCAGGCACCGTGCTGGTGTCTGACACACTCACTCCCACCCGAGCCTGGGCCACCAGGTGAAAGGAAGGGCAATGCCAGCAGGCCTGGAGGAGCCTGCCCACAGGGCACCAGGATGCCCTGCACAGGTGGCAGGCCAGTGTGCATCAGGAGCCCCAGAACTAGCCTTGGGTGCGTGTCGTCAGAGATGGGGCTTCTTCCGAGGCCACCCAGGACAAGGACAGGAGACCCCCAGGACAGGCTGTGGCCCTGGGAGTCTGTGCAGAATGCTGCAGTGTTGACTGAAGTGTGCCTGGGTTCCTGCAGGGCTGGAGGCAAGCCAAGCTGGGGGCTGATGCTGTCCCAGGACTCTCCCTTCTCTGCCTGTTTGGCACATAGGGGCCAGAGGGTGCCCTAAAGAAGTGTCTAGCAAATCATCAAAGACTACCAGATGGATCAGGACTGGGAGATGCAGCACCAGCCACCTGGATGCCTAGCACTCATCACAGCCTCACGCCTCAGAAGAGTGACCATGCACTGTGCAGTGAATGAAGTTTTATGCTGAATTCAAGATGCAAACAGATTCAAAACCACCTTCCAATGAAGCTGGATCATCCTAAAACATATCTGATCATGCCACTCCTCTGTTAAAGCCATCCCTGCATTTCCCCATTGAGGGAAGGAGGTATCCCCAGATAGGGCACAGGTCAAGTGGCCTGGGCAAAGATTTGTGACCCAGAGTCAAGAGAAAAACAGAGGGCTGAAAAATCACGCACATGCGTGATCCCCATGACGACTTCGTAACGTGTGTATGAGTGAAAAGATTGTAAAGAACAAAAATACCCAGTTACTAATTTTCTGGATGGTGTGATTCTGGTTATACCTTATTTCCCTTTTTATAACTTTCTGTATCTTCCAAGAATTCTGCAATAATCAGGCATCACTTTTATGAGTACTAAGTCCTCAGGTACAGTTTGCCTATTCATTGAGAGGCTGTGTGGCTGTAGGAGGGACATAGTCAGGAGGTCCTGTGAGTGGCCCAGTTTGTCCTGGCTCTGCACTTTCACCCTTGGAGATGCCATGGCCACACATACAGGATAGCCCAGGCCTTCTGAGCCATGCGGGTGTTTTTTATATATATATATGTATAATTTTTATTTATTTTTTTGAAACGGAATCTCACTCTGTTGCCTAGGCTGGAGTACAATGGCACGATCTTGGCTCACTGGAACCTCCACCTCCCAGGTTCAAGCGATTCTCCTGCCTCAGCCTTCCAAGTAGCTGGGATCACAGGCATGTGACACCATGCCTGGCTAATTTTTGTATTTTTAGTAGAGATGGGGTTTCGCCATGTTGGTCTGGTTGGTCTCAAACTCCCAATCTCAGGTGATCCGCCTGCCTCAGCCTCCCAAAATGCTGGGATTCCAGGTGTGAGCCACCGTGCCCAGCCCGTGAGGCTGTAGTTTGATGTCTGTTATGCCCCCGCGGGCTCCGTGCACTTGGCTCTACTTTCTCCCGTGCCCAGTCGGGTTCCCACTTGCCTGCCTGGGGCTGCACGCTCACCAGTTTGCTCCTATTTCATTGTTTCAAGGCCAAGACATAAATCTCACCGAGGTTATCTCCTCACTGAGCTGCATAATCGCAGACAAGAATCTATTCTTAGCAAAAACTTGCTTTGACAGATTAACATGGCTTAACTTTGCCGACGATGATACAAAAATTAGCCCTTTCACAGCAACTCTGTTCTGGGAAGCATTTTTACAAAGGGCAGGTAATTAATTCTCCACACAGGTCGACAGGTGTTATCAGCAGGAGTTGGGGGCTTAAGCAGAGGCGGACAGCAGGCTTCTGAGAGGTGAGTGTTCCCAAGTCAGAGCTCAAGCCTCAGCTTAGAGCGACGGGCTGCCCTGGGGGCCAGAGTCCCGCCCTGGCTCTGGGGTGAGGGCTGTCTGGGAGGAGGAACTGCTCGCCTCTTGGTGCCATGGCCTCCATGGGCCAACACTGGGGCCGGTGGCGGCAGCGGCTCACCATTTTCTAAGCCCTGCTGTGTGCCTGTGTGCCAGGTGGAATCCCAGGAAGACAGGGAATGTCTTTCGTTTTGTTGGTTTGTGTGTTCTGAGCCCGCAGAACAGTGCCTGGCACATAGCAAGTGTTCACGCAGATTTGCTGAATATAACCCTGTCAAACAGGTACTTTTGTTCTTTCTATTTTATACATGAGGAAGCTGAGGCAGAGAGATGGGTGGTTTCAGGTGTCCCCAGTGTGTAGTGTCTAAGAGATGCTTCTGGGTGGGAAACAGAAGCAGTGGGAAACAGAGAAGCAGTATGCCCAGGGAAGGCTCCTCAGTGGAGGGAACATGTGGGCAAGGTTTTCAGGTGTTAGTAGGAGCTTGCTAGATGAGGAAAAGGGAGGGGGCATTCTAGGCCTTGGGGACAGTGTAGAAAGAGGGAGAGCTTGGAAGGGACGAGATTCACTCTTCCTTGCAGCTTGCTCCATGCCAGGCATAGGCCGGTCTCTGCATTCTTTGATCTCATCCTCACCCCAGTGCCACAGGGATGTTTATCATCTTCCTCCCTTTTCAACAGAGGCTCAGAGTCACTGGTTGATGTAACCAAGATCACACAGTCAGGGGGCTAAGACAGCAGCTCTGTGCAGCTCCAACACTAGACCCTTCTCCCACCCTGAGTCGCCCAGCACCCAGAAAGGGGCAGGGATGCTGGTGGTGGTGAGCTCCCTGTGGTATGCAAGGAGAGAGGCCCCGGGAGAGGCCAGGTCTCATGGGGGTGTTGGAAGGGGAGTGAGAAGCTGGTCAGATTCTCTTGGCCCATTCAGCCTCTTCCTCCCTTGCATCCACTGGACCCTGGCAGCTGAGTGCTCACTTTAGCTAGGATCAGGGCTCCTTACAGCTCTATCTTTCCTTCCTCACCAGCATGGGCCTGTGCACCACCTGGATCCCTGGTAGCCACATCACAGCTGGCAAGAGTCCCAGCTACTTTGAGAGATCCCTCCCAACTCTAGGCAACCAAGGACTCAGGCAGTCGACACTTCTATTCACGTAGAAAGGTGTCCCTGGGATAGTGGGCCAGCTTTGGGGCTCATGATGTCTGAGCTCTGGCCCAACTCCATCACTTACTGACAGTATGATGGTACACTGCCTTCCATGGCAAATTAGAAGCAAGTGTCTGCTCTCCAGCCCTCATTCCCCTGGGCAGAGCACACTTCCCAGATCCTTGATGTTGACCAGTAAGCTTTAGCAGACTTTACCAGCAGGCTTGAAATGTACTTGCCTGTTTCTGTTTATCCTCTTGTACTTCTGGTATCACCATGAGAATTAAGCTGATTCCAGAAGAAGGATGCAAGATGTGCAGAGTGGAGACCAGCCTAAATCAGTCAATTCCCTGACATATGAGCAAGCCCAGACAAGATCAGCAGAGCTGCCCAGCTGAGCCCAGCCAAGATCAGCAGAACCACTCAGCTGAGCCCAGCCAAGGTCAGCAGAGCTGCCCAGCTGAGCCCAGGCAAGATCAGCAAAGCTACTCAGCTGAGCCCAGCCAAGGTCAGCAGAGCCGCCCAGCTGAGCCCAGACAAGATCAGTAGAGCTGCCCAGCTGAGCCCAGACAAGATCAGCAGAGCTGCCCAGCCAAGGTTGGCAAAGCCACTCAGCTGAGCCCACCTGTAGATCTGGGAAATAAATGTTGTTGTTTTGGGGTGGCTTATTGCACAGCAATTCTGTGTGAAAAACTGATGCACTTCCCTCTCTGACCTCCAATTAACTTTTCTGTAAAACAAGGAGTTTCATTTGACCCTCTCTACCACGCCCAGCAGAAATAGGTGGTTCATGTGTCTCAGATGGTCCTTCTCAGACATACCACCTCTGACCTTTTTGATTACTGAAGCTATATCTAGCATCCACCCCATGGATGGTATGTGATGTGAGCCGAGGTACTTACAGGCTTGCAGTTGGTTGGTTTTCCATTCATGTCCATGCTGGGTGGCCTCAGGTAATCCCAGTCGCGGCCCTTGTTGTAGGTTATAAGTGTCATCACTTTCCCATCAATTTTTTGGTTTGCCAGGAAGACTCCTTTCACCCCTCTGACCTGGGACAAAAATACAAGAAGGACTGCAACCTTACACTGGAGCACTCTGATGACCATGTATCCACCGTGCTCCAGCCCACATGTGGCCTCATTTCACACTCACAATGGCCAGCAGCTGAGACACATTCTAGAGGTGAGTGAGGTTTAGAGGGACCAGGGATCCAAGACTCCAGCCCCAGCTTTAATGGGAAGCTAGTTTGGTCTAGCTCTGAAGCCTGAATGATCTTCATGGTGCTGAGCTGTTCTCCCAGGTCCAGACACCAACCATCAGATGGCAAGTGGGGTTCTGGACCCCTGACCTGCCTGTCCCTCAAACTCACCCCATCCTTGCCTCAGAGGTCCTGATTCAGAGCTCAGATCCCCCCAGTGCCTCTTGTTTCTATTGGACCATGCATCCTGGACCAATAGAATTGCCCCTGGGCTTGCCTCTGGGGACCCCCAGCTCAATCCACATACAAACATGCCAAGGAATGAAGACAGGAGGGTCCATGCTTCCACTAGAACACCCAGGACAGGGCTCCACTTGCCTTCAGTGCTCAGAGCTAACCTGGTCCCTTTCTCAAGGTTTCCTAAGAGGCCCATGGCAGTGACCCAAACGTCCAAGAGTGGTTACTAAGTTGACCTATAAGAAACGTGCAACTGTCAGCAACTTCACATAGTTCAACCGAATGGTTTGCTCCCAGAGAGGGTCTTTTCCTGCAAGTTCCTTATTTCATGGAGGGTTTTGACTCATATTTATCAAGATCCACTAGTGTGGTGTGAAGAGGCACAAGAATGCCCACCACTTGTCAAGGCCTCCTGTGTTCCAGGTCAGAAACTATTTCTACACCTGTATATGCAGCCTGCACCATGGGAAACTGAGGCTCAGAGGGGGTGCCACCTGCCCAAAGGCCCATAGCCAAAGATTCTAGTTAGGATAGTAATGGCATACAGTTATTAAGTGCTTCTATGTTACAGGCACTGAGCTTAATACATGTCCTCTCACTGAATTCTCACAACTCCAGCAGGTCCTCAAGGGGAGAAGAACAGCAGCCATGATGATGATGAAACCAGAGGACCGGGGTCTGAGCTTCCTGCAGCTGCTATAAGAGATGGTCACAAACCCAGTGGCTTCAGACAACACACATGTATTCTCCCACAGCTCTGGAGGGCAGAAGCCTAGCATGTGGCCACAGTCAAGTGTCAGTAGAATCACATTCCTTTCTGGAGGCTCCAAAGGAGCATCCCTTTCCTTGTCTTTTCCAGCTTCTAGAGGCACCGGCATTCCTTGGCTAATGGCTCCTTCTTTTGTCTTCAAAGCCAGCAATGCTGCATCTCTCTGACCATGTTTCCACCATCACATCTTCTCTATCTCCTGCCTACCTCTTCCAAGGTTAAGGACCTGTGTGCTGACCCTAGGCCCCTCCAGATAACCCAGGTCATCTTCCTGTCTGCTGACAAGCAGCCTTAATTCCATCTGCAACCTCATTCCTCCTCTACCACATAAGGTAACATACATGCATGTTCTGGGGCTCGTGATGTGGCCATCTTTGAGGGGGCACTATTCTCTCTAGCACAGTCCCTCCTCTGACCCCCAAGGACACACATCAGTCTTCAAGCAAAATACATTCACCCCATCAAGGTTCCCAAAGTTCTCATCTCATTACAGCATTAATTCAAAGTCAAAAGTCTCCTCTAAATATCACCAGATCAAAAGCTCCAAATCTTCCCATCTAAGTCATCTAAACCAGATGTGGGTGAGCTCTGGGTAAAATCCATCTGTGGAGCTGGGAAACTAGCAAACGAGTTGTCTGTTTCAAAGTGCAAGGTTGGGGCAGGCATAGGGTGGTAGCTACAGATCTTTTGCCTCCCACTGATGGCTGTGGCTGGTTTAGGTTACCCTCGGAGTTGGCTCTCAGAGACTCAGGGCTGCCTTCACTGGATGTGGGAGTTGGGGGGCAGGACAGGCTCTTTGCCTTGGGACCCACCGGGTCTTATCAACACAGGCAGGCAGAGTTAGGAGCCAAGTGGATCACACTGTGAGTATCTTCCCAGAATTTCTAGGGAACGTCATACATGTGGCAAATCCACGCACAGAGCATTCAGCTGCCAGTATTATCTGCATAGGATGCTGTGGTCTAGGGGGTAGCCTTCCTCTCTGCAGAGGAAGCTTCATCAATGGTCCTGCTGGGCGGACAGTCTCAGAGGCTAGGATGAGCCAGCTCCTTCTTGCCCATGTGGCATCACTCTGTCTCCTGTTCACTCGACTTGATGACTGCAGATGGGGTCCCTGGCCCAGAGTCCAGCTTCTTTGTGAGATGCGGTACCAACTGCAGGCCCTGCAGAAACCCAGGACTCCATGTCACAGGCGTCTTGAGTTCCCTCCAGACTCTGGGCTTGGTCTGCAGGAGATGAGCTGCCGGGGGCTGGGAGAGGGCAGAGCGTGTGCATGTGTGTGAGCCTGTGTCTGTGTGTGTGAGTGTGAGTGTTGGCTATAGATTGGCCGCAGACAGGTCCCTCTGTGCTAGACTTCGGACCAGCCGCACACCCACCAAATGGCTGCACATCCTTTGCTGTGTGGTCTGGTGCTGAAGGGAGGCCCGGGGAACGTGCCGCAAGTCTTTGTGTCTTACAAGCTCATAGAACCCCGACAAGGCAGGCAGGACGGGGACCCAGGGACATCACCCAGAGGGCTTCTGCCCTGCCCATTGCTTGGTGGAAATGCTTTTCTGCTGTCCTCCGGGCAGGTAGAAGGCTGATTTGCCCATGATGGTTTTTGTTATTGGGTAATTGCCATTTTATATCCCAGCTGGGTGTCCATGAAAACGCTCAGCAATAAAGAACGTGGATCCAGATATAGGCCAAGGCCCCTGGGTGGGTCTGACTGGCGGAGCATTAGCTCAGAATATCAGTGTGTCGTTGCATAACTGCCCATATCACAGCTGTATTCATTCCTGTGTCTGCTGTGAAAAAAAGTCCCACAAGTTGTTTGGCTTCAAACAACAGAAATTCATTCTCTTGGAGGCCAGAGTCCAAAGTCAAGGCATGGGCAGGGCTGTGCTCCCTCTGCAGACCCCAGGGAAGGATCCTTCCTGCCTCTTCCAGCTCCGCGCCTCTAGCCCTCCCTGGCCTGCGGCTGCAGTCTCTGCTTCTGTCCCCACGGGGCCACTCTGTGAGCCTGTGGCTCCTCTCCTGTCTCAGATAAGGACACTTGTGATTGCATTTAGGGCCCCTTGGATAATTCGGGATGATGTCTGCTTGAGTCTTTCACTTCATGACGCTGCAAAAATCTCTTTTTCAAATAAGGTCACATTGCAGGGCCTGGGTATTAGGATGTGGGCCACCATTTCCATGCCTATTTCGGGGTTGCCATTCAGCCCATTGAGATGCCTGCTGCCAGGGCTCCTTGGGGGTAGGGGACAGGGCTATGTTCCCTAAGTCCCCATTCATAACCCAAGCTCCAGCACAAGAGGAGTCCAGGAAAGATCTGCTGTCTTGCCTCGAACCTAGGTTGTGCCCTGCAGGGGAAGAGATCCCCACAGCCTTCTGAGGCAGTACCTGGCTGTGTCATCTGCACCAAACATTTTTCCTGGATGTGCTGCTGGGTGCACAACAACCACGACAGCAACAGTACTGGCTGTGTGCAGTGAGACTCAGGGGTCAGCCCCCACTCATTAATTATCCCTGATCCCCAGAAAGGGCAAATGCTTGGCAAACAAAGTGAGTCCTCACTTGGAACCAGGCGCTGCTCTGCCTATTCATAGGAATGACAGCCGTAAAACTCACGGCAACCCTGTGAGGAAGGTGCTGCTACCATCCCTGTTGTACATAGGGAAGCACAGAGAGGTTAAGAAACCCACCTACGGCCACAGAGCAAATACATACCAGTTCATGGACCTGACCCCAGGCAGTCAGGCTCCAGAGTTGTGCTTGTAACAACCAGCTGTGACCCATGTTTGATGGTTTTCAGAGAAAGGATATCCCTTGGGAGGGCACCCAGGTGGTGGAGAGTGGGAGTCACCTTTGGACCGGGCCACTGCAAACCTCTTCTGGCTCCTTGCTTCCTCTTGCCTTGAGGTTTCTGTGTGTGGCCCTGAGCTCCTTCTGCACCTGGCTAACTCCTGCTCAGCCTCTTCCAGGAAGCACTCCCTGACTTCTGCCCCAGGCTGGCCAACTGCCTCTGTGCTATGTCTTCAGGCCCCGGCACTCTCAGTCAGAACTACAGCTGGGAGCCGTCTTCCTGCTTCATGAGGGGTAAATGGTGCATGTCATATCCAGCCTGCGTCCCAAGGGCAGGGCCCAGAACATGGCATGCGGTGGTGCAGGCATCACAGATGCCTATGGACAGGACAACTGTGGAGCCCCACCCCACCCTGTTCTTGGCCCCCTTCCCATCCCATCATCACCTACCCACTGCCTTCCAGAGCCACGTTTGTGCTGGACCCAGTCCCCTCCTAGAGGCTCACAGGGCAAGGCCTTTGGGACACTAGGGGTGGGGATGGGCGCTGCCTGCAGGGGGCTTTTGGCAGCGAGGCTGTATCTGCATCGTCCGCTGGGGAGGTAAACCCTGACAAATGGGTTATCATTGCAAACAAATGATTCCATTTGTGACTTTCCTGAGGACCACAGTTCTGCTACTTCTGGCAAGGGAGGGATGAATGCTGAGCCTGGTGCCTCCCACTCACAAGCCCATCAATGCCACTGCCTGCCCAGGGTCTACTGGCCACCCACAGGACACTCCCCCAGCCTGCGTCAATGGGCCATTTGGGGGTGTCCCCACAGGCAAGAGGAAGGAGCTTGGAGGTGAACAACTGAGAGGTGTCCCAAGAGGAGGGCACCAGGCTCAGAGCAGACAGGCCTGGGCTGGTCCTGGTTTTCCTGCTTACGTCTGGGTCTGCCTGGGCGGGCCATTTGCCTTCTCTGAGCCTCAGTTTTCTGACCTGTAAATGGGCCTGGCCGGAGCAGGGCTGTTGCAGGGATCCAGGTGGAAATGGAGCAACAGTGGTGCGATGTACGGGGCATTCTCTGGGGTCAGTGGAGGCTTATGCTGGAGGCCCAGCGGGAACCCAGGAGGGCAGCAAGGAAGGCTCCCATCCAAGCTCGGATGGCAACCCAGCAGGGGAGGCCAGAGCTTCATATGTGGTGAGAGAAGTGACAGGAGGGAGGCTGGAGGGCTGGATTCCAGGGAGACAGAGAGAGCGAGAGCGAGAGAGAGGAAGCAAGAGAGAGCAAGCGAGACAGAGAGAGAGAGAGAGAGAGAGGAAAGGCCAACTTCAGACACAGAGAGGGAGAGGAAGAAGAAGATGAAGGGGCTGGGGTAGGGAGAGAGAGAAAGAGAGAGAGAGGAAGGCAGACTTCAGACACAGAGAGGGAAAAGGAGATGAAAGGGCTGGGGTAGAGAGAGAGAGGGAGAGAGGGAGAGAGAGACGGGGCACTCAGAGAGAAGCGCTGCCCTCAGGGGTGACCCCAGCCCAGGACTTCTGATGAGGGCTTGTGAGGGAGTTGGCAGAGAACACTCAGGCTGAACGGAAGTCAGTAAAATGTTATTCCCTCAAAGAATTCCATTCTTCTCATGACAAAAACTTGTACTCGATGATCATTGTACTTCAAATTTCCTCAAGAAGGAAATTCTCTTCCTCTAAAAATACTTATATAATAGCCTCTTGGCCTACAAAGCTTAAAATATTTGGCTGTTTACAGAAGACGTGTGCAGACCCTTAAGACAGCATTAGAGACAGGCAGGAGGGGAGGGAGGAGGAGGAGGTGGGGCGAGAGGGCAGGGGGTTGGCGGCAGACCCCGCCCACAGCCACACCAGACCCACCTCCAGGATGTCGATGAGCACGCTCTCCTCCGCCTGCCGCGAACTGCGCACGTCCTGCAGGACCAGTGCGTAGCGCACGCCGCGCGGGTCCGACTGGTACAGGTTGTAGGTGTCCATCTGGTACCACTCCTGCACCGCCACGAACACCTGACTCTCGTCCGTGCTGATGATCTGCAGATCCTGCGGGGATGTGCGGGGAACGCAGGGTCAGGGCCAGGCTGGGGGCTGCGCGTGGGAGGAAGAAGGCAGCTGCACAAGCCTTGAGGGTGGGGAAGGCCTCGGGCTCTCCTGGAGCCAGTCTGGCCTGGATTTGCCTCCTGGCTCGGCTGCTCTGGGGTCTGTGGCCTTGGATAAGTCTCCTCACCTCCCTGGGCCTCCATTTCCCCATCTCTAATATGGGGATGGCGTTGGGATGCTCTAAGCTGGGTTATGGGAGGGTGGCCTGGGGACACCTCCTCCTGGTCCCACATCAGGCTGTCCATCCATCCATCCAACAGTGGGGAGGCGGAGTTCTTCCTCCATGCACCCCCAGATGGTTGATTCTGGGGGTGAGGGCTGGAGCCCCTCCCTCTCTTCCTATCCACAGGAACAGGTGAGTCTCTGCTCCCTCCTTCATTCAACACACATTTGGGAAGCACCCACTCCATACCAGAAACTTTCCGGCCACTGGATACCTGGAAAGGCCCTGAGTGCAGTGGGGAGCCAGGTGTGGCCCTGTCCTCTGCGACCCGCAGGGAGGTATCTGTGGGTTCATCCACTAAAGCTTCGCTGTCCAGGGACACTATCCCCACCTGTACACGCTCCAGCCTTCCTCCTGGTCCCTCTGTGCTGGTCCCTGCCAGCCCTGAGCCCTGGGGGCACAGTCTGGAGGGGGAGGCAGAGAAGGAGCCCCACCAGGACCCCATAAGGTGGTCTCAGAAGGTGAAAGGGCAGCCAGGGCAAAGTGCCTCGCCTCAGTTTCCATTCGGAAGCAGGTGTGTTGGGCAGCTCTGGAGTGGGCCCAGGGCAGTGGTCTTTGGGTTCAGTCCCAGGTTTTTAAACTCAGAAAGCAGCCAAAACCCAATGGAATAAAAAGGAAAACCAGGAATACCTCAGTTTCTTGTTTTCTTTTCTTGCCCAGCCAGCACCAAATGCATGTGGGAGACATGAGTAAAGGGGTCTGGACAGGCCCATTTTGAAGCCCTAAACAGCTTCCCTCCCACCGCTGTTCCTTTGCCTTCTCTCACTCTGGAACTTTATTGCCCTCTGAGAAGACATTGCCAAGTTCCAGGGGCAGAGGACAGGTGACAGAGGGGCCTCGGCTGGCCCCACCTATGGAGTCACCCCTCCCAACTATGGTGTGGCTGTGGCTGGGACGCTTGGGGATGTCTCCCTTCACATGTTCTCATCTAATGGGAGGGCCTAGGAAAGGAGTTTATTTATTTATTTTTTTTCTGAATAATAGATCAAATCCAGATTCTGCCTAGTGGAGCTCAGTTTTCAGTGGAGAGTGAGGAAGAAGCTGCCTTAGCAGGTGGCTCAGGGTCGGGCTGGACTCCTGAACGCTGAGGCCTAGCCCCTTCCCCTCACTGCCCTGCCTGTTCCCTGTGCTGTGCAGCCCCAAGGACTGTGCAGAAAAGGAGAGTAATGCTATTTTGCAGCTACCATGCAGCCCACAGGCAGAGAGGACCCCACAGTGGCAGGAGCTGTAGTCCTGTGTCTATGGACTGAAATTCAACACACAGAAATGACTGGCACCGAGAGACACAGAACCAGGGAAGGATGATAGGGCAAGGTGCCAGGGCCTGGCTGTCCCCACGTGTGAAGTGGGACCATAGGTGATGCAGCGCCCACGGAGGCACGCGAAGTGCCCGGAGGCAGCAGGCTTGTGGCTGCTCTGTCCTCCTCACGTCAGCTCCCTGTTCCTCCCCACTCAGGACCATGGGCCAAAATGCACTCTGTCATCCAGGCATTGGTCATTCTGCTGCCCAACTAGGGGAAGCCTTGTCCACCAGCCCGGGCTGTGGCAGGGAATTAGACTGTGCAGTCAGATTGTCAGGTAGCATGTGAGACTCCTGCAGGGGTGGCGGGCGGGACTGCGATTATGGGTGCTTTGAGCTCAGGGGACTTGACGTCAACCATGTCATCAGGATTCAGTATTTACCATGATTGCAGCAACTTACAGTGTGCCTCCTATGCCCCTGGGTAAATGTTTACATAACCTGGGTAAATGCATTGGGTAAATGTTTTCCACATCTAGGAAACAAAGAAAAATGCATGAAGTGACTCGAGGTTACGAGCAGTGCCCCCTAGAGAGACCTGACACCAGCGTGTTCAAATGTTTACGTTTGGGCTTTCTCTCAAGTGTGATGCACATATTTTTTTCATGTGTAGTGTATAGTTTGCCCCTTTACGTCACAGGCAGAGCACTGTGTCTGCCATTAAAATGATCTATAAACAGCACTTTTAATGACTGCATGATATTCCATTTTGTGGACGGGCCGTATTCCACTGAGCTGCTTCCCTACTGGGAAACCATCCGCATTCTCAACATAACAGGGAGATGGTCCTGAACGTTTCTAGACACAGATCTCTGGCTCTCTCGTTATTTCCTTGACATAAACTCCTAAGAAGGGAAATTGCCCCATCGCAACATTTCGAAAGCTCTTGTTACCTGTTGTTAAATTGCTATCCTGAAAGTTTACATTAGTTCCTTCCCCACCAGCAGGAGTAGAGAGCACTTATTTTGTTTTACATATGCCAGTATTGAGAGTGGTCTTTTTAAAATATTTGCTGATTAGAGATTTATAAATAACAGGCAATTTTTGCTTCCTATTGCATTTACTGTCTTCTCTGAGAAAAGATAGTAGAGACATTTTGATATTTTTAAAGGAAGGATGTGAGACACATTCAAATATACATCTAGTATGTATGATTGTACATATTTGTATGACCTGGAGAAATATGCGGAAGGAAACACCAACCTTGCCAATATTTGTTATTAGGTAGAATTAGGTTCGCTTGTGAGTAACAGAAACAGGAAAAAACTCTCTTTATTAGAGAGCTCTAAGAAGCCACACAGGACAACTCCACTAGCATCTCACTGGCTAGATTTTAGAAGCATTGACCACATGTAGTTGCAAAGGAAGCTGGGAAATGCAGTCTTTTAGCTGGAAAGCAATGTACTAGCCAAAGTCTGTGGTTTGTTGAACTAAGATGAAGGGGCAGAATGGATATGAGGGGTATCCAGGACTTTCAACAATACCTCCTTGAGGAATGAGGAAATGAGACGGTCAGGGAAGGGAGGACTGGAGAGGCAAGCAGGTAGAAAGGGTATCTATGCATATACATAGTATTGTTAATTATGTACATAGTATTGTCTATTATGTTGTATTATAAGGTAAATAAATGTATTCTTCCATTAGTTGTAGTGAATGCATTTTAAATAAGTAATTTTGGAAAAGTTTAAAAACATTTTTAATAGACATGATGGGAAATTTCTCCATAGATGTTTATATGAAATTCATGAAACAGTCTAATGAACCAACACCTTCATCAAATTCTTACAGCACTTTGAATGTATCAGCTCACTGCCTGCTGAACTCTGGGGTTCCTGATGAGACATCTGTTGATAATCATATTGATTATTGCTTATATGTAACAAGTCATTTTTCTCTTGCTACTTTCAAGATTCTCTCTTAAGAGTTTCGATTTTTGGCCAGGCATGGTGGATCACGGCTGTAATCCTAGCACTTTGGGAGGCCAAGGCAGGTAGATCACTTGAGGTCAGGAGTTCTAGACCAGCCTAGCCAATATGGTGAAACCCTGTCTCTATTAAAAATATAAAATTAGCTGGGTGTGGTGGCAGACACTTGTAATCCCAATTACTCAGGAGGCTGAGGCAGGATAATTGCTTGAACACAGAAGGTGGGGGTTGCAGTGAGCTGAGATTGTACCACTGAACTCTACCCTGGGCAACAGAGGGAGATTCTGTCTCAAAAAAAAAAAAAAAAAAAAAAAAGGGTTTCCGTCTTTTGACAATTTGGTTATGTGTCTTGGTGTGGATCTCTTTGTGTTTATCCTTCTTAGAGTTTGAATTTTTAGGTATTTATATTCATGTTTTTCATCAATATAAATTGATGGGGGAGTTTTGGGCCATTATTTCTTCAAATAGTCTCTCTGCCTTTATCTCTCTTCTGTTCCTTCTGGGACTCCCACAATCATATGTTGGTTTGCTTGATGATGTCCAAAAGCTCCCATAGACTGTGTTCACTTTCAATCCTTATTCTTTCTGCTCCTCAGCTTGATAATTTTAATTGTCTTATCTTTAAGTTCTCAGATTCCTTCTTCTGCCTTTCAGTTCTGTTTTCAAATCTCTTTAGTATTCTTTTCAATTATTCTTTTTAGCTCCAGAATTTTTTTTGGTTCCTTTTTATTTTTTCTATCTCTTTATTGCTATTTCCATTTTGTCCATACATCATTTTCTTGTTTTTCTCTATTTTTCCCTTCAGTTATTTGAGCCTCTGTAAGACACTCATATTAAAGTCTTTGTCTAGTAGATCTGCCATCTGGTCTTTCTCAGGGAAGGTTTCTGTTTATTTATTTTTTTCCTTTGAATGAATCATACTTTCCTGTTTCTTTGGATACCTCGTAACTTTTTTATGTCAAAAACTGGACAATTGAGTCTAACGTCCAATTAGATTGGACAATAATATGGTAACTCTGGAAATTAGCTTGTCCCCTTTCCATAGAGCTTGCCATGTTTTGTTCTTATTTTTGATGGTTGTAGGCTATATCTTTACCAAGGATCAGCTATACATGTAAGCTTAACATCTTCCTAGGCCTTTTCTGAGCCTCTGCTTTTCCCTGGGCATGCATAGTGATTTTCTAAATTCTCCCATATATACAGTTGCTTTTGAATGTCTGACTCCCAAAAGGGAAAAGGGGGAAAAATAAAAGAGAGTAAAACAGGCTGTGACCCTTTAAATCTCCTGGAAGCTGTTTCAACTCATGGTGGTTGCAACAGTGGTTGCCGTCTGGGTATCTGCACGTCTGTCGTCAGAAGCAGTCAGTAGTCAGAGCACAGATCCTCAGTATTTGGAAGACAAGGTCCTTATAGCACCCCTGCGCCCTCCAGCTCCTTCAAGCTCTGTGCCTGCTGCTCTGGGGATACATGCACATTTGCCTGCCATGAGGCTGGAGGAGTGGGGGATGGGAAGCCTCTACCAGGCTAAGAGCTGACATTATCCAAATTGACTTTGATATGCCATCCATGCCTTGCCCTGGAAAATGCAGGCTCTAAAATACACTTGAGAATTCCAAAGCAGTTACACTGGATGGGTTCTGCCAGTGCCATTGCTGTCTAGGTGGGAAGATGGATTCCTGGGGCGTCCTGCTCTGCCATCTTATCTGATGTCACTTCTTTCTTTATTAATATGGTTTCAAAATTTTATTTTACTTTAAATACATTTATGGCAAATACAGGAATATTTCCCTTTAAATTTGCATTTACTCATTGTTATGAATGCCTTTATATAATTGATAGTGATTTGGATTTTTCTTCTCTTTTGTCTGTTTATAGCTTTGGCCTATTGTTTACCTCTGTTAGGGAAACTGAATATTTTTTTTTTAAAAATGATGACACATAAATAAGCAAAGGATATTGACAAATATAAAAATGGCCCACCCTTTACAGTTTTCATAGACAGGTAAATTAAAACAGCAGGATGGTATCATTTATACCCTTTAACATAGAAGGAAAATAGAAAACAATGGTAAAGCTATGTTGAAGCTGATCTGTTCCAACTTTGTTGGTGACAGCAGCCCAGCTTGCCCAAGCAACTAAGCTACACAAATATTTATATCCTTTGTTCTGAAGTTCTTCTTAGACTTTAACTTGAGAAAATTAAAAAGAAGTACCTGTGGGCACACAGAGATTCATTGCAGCACTGTTTATAATTATAAAAAAATGGAAACAACCCAAATCTCCAAGCAACAAGAATCTGGCTTAGCTCAACGAAGTACAGTCTCCTCAGTAGAAAGCTTCACAGTCATTTAAAGTAGATATCGTACATCATTCAAGAAATAGTCTCATGTGAGACTTTCACAGTCTATAGTGTCCTGTGAAAGCAGGCTGGAGACCCAGGACTACAGCTACGTAAAAAGCTACGTAAAAGCCCTTTTGCATAGGGCTGAGGAATGCGGGGAGACCAAGAATTGGTGGGGGAGACATCGGGTGCAGGGGGTGAGAGGTTTGCAGGTGAGCCCCCTGCTCCAATGTCTATGATTTTCATAATGTTAATTAAGCAATTAAAAATATATATATATAAAAAAGAGGGGGGTTGAGTCTGTGGGAAGAGGAAACAGGCAAGTTACAAATTCACCATAAAACAACAACATCTGATGAGGAAATTCAATTAGCCACTTCTACAAGTTGTTGATAGGAAACACTGGGCAGGCTGCTGTCCTGACCTGGGTGGAGAGGAAGCAGGCTGGCTGGCTGGGCAAAGGTCTCAGCTACATGAGATGTGGTCTTGAAGACCCTGGAGGGCTCTGGGGGCCCCGTTCTCCTGACAGCAGCCCAGCTTGCCCACTTCTTGATGAGGAAGTGACCATTATCTTCAACTGCTGGTTACTGGGTCCTGTGTATGGACCCCTGAGGGAGGACACTGACAGTCACAGCACATGCCACCTGCCCTGGATGAGTCCCTGGTCTTCCCTTGAAACTTAATGACATGAGGCTGGGTGTGTGCCTGTCACTGCTGTGAGAGCCTCTTGATTCTTTTCAATGACCTCCAATTTCCGTAGAAATGGAGGAAGAAGAAAATCAGGGTAAAATGCACACCGTTAAGGGTCCACAGCAGGAGACACGACCTGATGCTTCCTGCAGATCTCACTGACATCACATCTGCAGATCTAGGGAGCAGAGGTCCAGGGAGCCATCGCTCAAGGTCACAGAGGTCATGACTTACAGCCATAGGCTCCTGAGAGCACCCTTGGCAGCAGGCTGACTTCTGGCCCAGCCACCCCAGCCTCCAATGCTAGAGGGGAGCAGAGAGGGTCCCTGTATGGGCCTAATTCTGGGCTGTGCACTTTCCTCTCCCCAACACCAGGACAAAGAGCCCAGGACACAGGAGCTTCTAATGCTGTAGCCCTCAAAAATCAAAGGAAGGCTTCTCAGATGCTGAAAAGGTCCCTCACTCCAGAGGGACAGACACCTAGTGCCTTTGCCTGAAATGAAACCATTAGCTTTTAATTTACATACTCAGCCAAGCCTGGCGTTCAGTCTATTAAACTCACTCCTTTTTTCCTTTTCTTTATTTTCCTTTTATTTTTTTTCTTGTTTTTTTTTTTTTTTTTTTTTTTTTTTTTTTTGAGGCGGAGTCTCGCTCTGTCGCCCAGGCTGGAGTGCAGTGGCCGGATCTCAGCTCACTGCAAGCTCCGCTTCCCGGGTTTACGCCATTCTCCTGCCTCAGCCTCCCGAGTAGCTGGGACTACAGGCGCCCGCCACCTCGCCCGGCTAGTTTTTTGTATTTCTTAGTAGAGACGGGGTTTCACCGGGTTAGCCAGGATGGTCTCGATCTCCTGACCTTGTGATCCGCCTGTCTCGGCCTCCCAAAGTGCTGGGATTACAGGCGTGAGCCACCGCGCCTGGCCTTTTTTCTTGTTTTTTAAAGAGAAGTTTTTAAAAGCCCTCCTAGACTTTTCCCATTTCTGGCTCAGGAGAGGTCTGAGGGTGCCCAGCGCAGAAGCTCCCATGGCCAAGCACTTTACAACAAGCCACAGCCTGGGCTTGGGGGGCCCAGAGCCATCAGCCCCCTCCCACTCCACTCTCACTCTCTACCCCAGGGTCTTAGCTCCTGCTCTGCCCTCCTCCCGAATGACTTTCTCCCTTGCTGTCCTCAGAGCTGCCTTGGAGCTTCGGATAAAGAGTCCCTCCCACTCCCAGCCCCAGAGGGGCCTCCATAGCTGCCTGGCCTAAATCAGTCACACACATGAGCACGCCCACACCCACAAACACGTGAGGATACACACACACACGCACATACACACTCATACACATGCCCTCCATCACTCTCTGTCTCTCCCTCTTGTTCCCTTCTTAGCACAAACCACAACCTGCAATTATTTTATGCATTTGTCTGTCTACGGGATCTCCTGCCTGTTCTCTGTCTGCAAAGCCCACGGGAGCAGGAGCCTGGGGCTTCCGATTCACAGCATGGCCTCCTGGCACACATCCTGGTTTATATTTGGTGCTCAGTAAATACATGTGGAGGAAGGGAAGGTTCATCTGCTTCTCAGCTATGCATGTGGGACAGAGACCTTCAGAAGGTGTCATCCCAGTGTCCTCAGGAGGGAGGTGTGGCATGAGGCTGGGCTGGCTCACCCGGACCTCAGTTTGAGATCTGCCTTTGTTTCTAACTAGCTGTGTGATCTCAGACAGGTTACTGACTCTCTGAACTTCCATCACCTCCTCTGGTAGGTGGGAATAATATATTAACAGCAGGGAGAGAGGCCTCAAGGCAGGGGCAGGGGCAGAGTTGGGCAGTTCCCAGCTCCCCTGGTCCCCCTTCTTTGCCTTCCGAAGCAAGGGAAAGGCAATAGCATTAACTGAGCACCTACTGTATGCCAGGCAGCATACTAGGTGGCTGGAATGCAGAGGTGAGTACAGCAGAGATCATCTCCACCCCAGCAATGTCAGAGGAGAGCAGGAGATGGACACGGGATGGAGGCGTCCCTGGCACCCTGGGCACCAGCAAGGAGAAGAGTGGGATGGGACCAGAAGACAGAGGCCTGGGCTTGCCTGGGGGGCCATTAGCAAGCAATATTTCTCCTGAAATACCACATGTGCAAGAGTTCCGGGGAAAGATGAACCAGGCAGAGGGAAGAAGCTGGCAGAGGCCTAGGATGAAGCTGGGCACAGCTGAGTCTGGAAGGGCTGGGTGGGCTGGAATGGAGCGTGTGAGGGGCGAGTGGCTGGAGGAAGCGTGGCCACACTGTTCTTGTCCATCCTGACCTGGAACCGCCAAGCACCTGTGTGTGAGTCCTACTGCCCCACAAGTCAGGATAGGCTTAGGGCCTGGCACAGGGCCAGGCAGAGTGGGGAGCACCTTACCTTTGGCAATGCATACTTCGGCAGCTTCATCAGGACAAATTCATTGCGGCGATAAGAGACATAGTATTTTGTCCGGTTTGCTGATGTTACCTAACCAGGGGAAGAAACACATTTTTGAGAGGCTTGATTCCCTCTCCAGCCAGAGTCTCATGAATGAAAAACTACATATTATATTCAGCAAGTGAAAATGCCCTTTTACTTTGCTTATACCTGTTCTGCTTGAAATGAGCAGACTCCTATTCATCCTTCAAAGCCCCACATTAATACCCCTCCTCTGGGAAGTCATCCTCTGCTTCCTTCAGTCAGAACTAACTTCTTTCCCCATGCTCTCTCTTTGCCTTGTTTCTCTGCATCCAACTTATGGAACAAGGTGGAAAAAGTTCCGATGGAGAAGGAGACAGGCCAAAGATGAGCTCATCACCAAAGGTGACCACTGAACTTCGAGGCATGACAAACAAAGCCGGCACCATCCTGAGTGCTTTTCCCGGGCAGCTCATTTGATCCCATAACAATCAACCCCATTAACTGTGGCCGTGGACGTCTGTTCCCAGAGACAGAAAGGCCCTTCAGGACAGGACTGTGGCAGGTCTCTGATCACAGAGGCCACGGATCCTCACTGCCACAGAACCGGAGGTGCAGCCTCCTGAGCCACCAGCACTGCCACCTTGTTGGTGGTGAGGTGGGGCTGGAATGGCTGAGGTTTCTCGCATCCTAGCACAGGCTCCTGGATCCTCTGAGAAGCAGGGTGGGAGGAGGGAGGAAGGGAGAGAGCAGGGGAGGCTGGGGCTGGGGCAGGGAGAGCTTTCCTCTGCAGTTGTTGAGAAAGATGGAAACCAGGGTAGAAACTGGATGGAGCCAGTGGCCCCCCTTCTCCTGCTCCTCACAAACAATGTCACGAGCACCAACACCAGACAAGCTCACTGTGACCTTGTGCAGAATGAGACCACCTGAGACTACCCCACGATCGAGTCCGAACACAGACCAGACGTGAATGTCATTTAAACCTCCAAGATGCCCAGACACCCACCCTGGCTGAGACAAGCGAGGGCTGCTGCTCCACAGCCCAGCTCCTGCCTCCCCTGAGGCTCCCGCTCCCCCGAGTCTCCCGCCCCTCCGAGTCTCCTGCCTCCCCTGAGTCACCCCTCCCTCTAGAGAAGACTGAGACGCCCAATCCTAGCAGGACCTCATGTCCTCACATCCCCCAATCCAGAGTCACACCCGGCTTCCTTGCAGCCCCCACAAATCACCTCCTGCAGCCCACACCTGACAATCAGGCCCTTCTACCCCCTTGGAGACGCTCAGGTTCCCGAGGGCATGTGTTCCCCCTTGCTGCACTGAGTGACAACCAAGCCTGCTCCTCCATAGGTGACCTCCGGGGGTCTCAGGCTGCAGGGCTTTGACAGGTCAGCGGGTCTAATGTTTAGAAACCACTCAACATGGGAGATGGTTGCCCAGAGAACCAACACTGTCCTTGCTCTAGTACTTAGTGAACATCCGCAGAAATGTAATGCTAGGCGCTGGGAAAGCAGGTGGTGGGTTCGGACCTAGAAGCCAGCCTCAGCTTGCCTGAGTCAGGTGTAGGGACAAAAGGAGTAAATGGTACGGAATGACACAGTGGGGCCTGGGCTGTGACGGAGGAAGGCACAGGGCTGGGGGTCCTCAGAGGAGGCACCAGTGAGCCTGAAGTGGAGGCAGAAGACTTCCTGGAGGAGGAAATGCATGACTGAGTCTTCGAGAAGGAGCAGGAATCAGCCCGCGGAGAAGCAAGGCACAGCACAGGGAACAGTGCAAGCAAACGCACAGACTGAGGATCAAAAGCCAGGGGCTGGGCTCAGCAGAGAGCAGTGGAGACGGGGCAGGGCTGGAGGTCAGTGCTGGTGGCGGCAGAAGCCTCTTGTCTGGCCTGCTTTAACGGTGGGGGCTGGGATGCCCATGCCTGCCCTGGCACCTAAGTCCATGGTGGCCCTTGGCACAGAGCGTAGAGTGGGGAGCTAGGGTGATCAAGTGTGGCTGAGACAGGGCAAGGAGGTGGCTGGGGAGCACGCCACAAATCACCTCCTGCAGCCCACACCTGACAATCAGGCCCTTCTAACCCCTCTGAGATGCTCAGGTTCCCCAGGGCACGTGTTCCCCCTTGCTGCACTGAGTGATAACCCAGCCTGCTCCTCCATAGGTGGAGGGCCTTCTGGGGAGAGGGCACCCAGCAGCTGCCCTCAAGGGGCTTTCTTTGGGGAAACTTTGGACTTGTTTTTACAGGATCCCAGAGGGCAGAACTGACCCAGTGGATGGGAGTCCGATGAAGCAGACTCTGTCTCAGGGCCAGAAGAAACAGGCCAGTGACTGGGGCTACTCAGCAGAGGGCTAGGCTGTTTCAGGGATGCTGAGTTGCGCATCCATGAAGGTGAAGAAAAGCTGGATGGATTGGTTGTGTGCTAGAGTTTCTGAATTAGCTGGGACCACGTGGCTGCTGAGGGTGGGCCCACTTGTGACCTGAGGGCACAGGCAGCAGGGTCCTGGTCACAGGGCTGTGGACAGCCGGTGCCTGGCGGCCAAGAGCCGGGACCAGAAGCAGTCCTGGTCAGTTCCAAAGTCACTGATAAAGCCAAATGGGGCTAAATGGGCTTAGGTTTGGGGACCCCGAGTGGCTGGGAGGTTCATGGTGGCCAGAAGGAAGGTGGAGCCTCCGTGTCCCTGAGCCCCATTGCTGGGTTTGTGGGGGCTTCTGTGGATGCCTGTAGCCACAGCTATGGTCAGAAATCGTGACCTGCAAAGTAGCACTCGAAAGAGAAATACCCATTTTATTGCCTCTTTTCTGAGCGATTCCATTTTGGCTGCAGGCGGCTCATCCGCCACGTCGCCTATTGCCAATTTCCCAAAGTTCCGGAAGCAACCTTACCTTAAAGAAGATGTAATCGTCCTGCACGGTCAGAGACCCGTGGTCAATGGGGCCTGCGAACGGGGCTGCCGGCAGCTTCTCGGAGCAGTTGTGGATCGGGCAGGTGACGTACCGAAAACCTACAGGAGAGAGGCGCCGGCCCAGGCAGTCAGACTCCAGCCGGAGCCAGAGACAGCCTGAGACATGTGCTGGGCTCCATCCTCCTCCAGCACCACTGCGGTGCGGCTTCGTGGGTTGAATTCTAAAGGCCACGGCGATGACACCTGCGGCCGAGGGTGTCATCCTGGACTGTGGGCCACCTGCACTCTGACATGAGCTCCTTCAACCCTCAGGAAGGTGTTCGTGCTACTCTGGAGCCTGCCGTCCCCTGCAGGAGGGGTCAGCACAGCTGACGGTGGGCACCTCACCATGCCCAGACATGCACGGCCCCCACACCCTCCCGGTCTCTCACACCTGAGCAGGGGTGAGGGTGGGTGGGGCTCAAGGGTTCTTTTCCCCAAAATTTTAAGCACATGCTTCTACCCTTTTCCACATGTTTATGGTTGAGCAATACTGAATGCATGCTTTGCCAGGGAGCTGCTGATTTTAAGTCCTTCTGTTTCCCCAGGGCAAATTTATGTGGAGGGGCTGGAGCCTGGAGGCCTCAGGAAACTCTGCGTTCCAGCTTGTGAGCCAGGAGCAAGATTTATCGAAAGGGACCAAGGGAAGGGCACCTCCTCCTCCTCTTCTCCGTTTTCCTCCCCCTCCTCCTCTACCTCTTCCTCCTCCTCCTGACTCTGGCCCTGGGTGATCCGGCAGCATGGAGAATGGTTAAGGGAAGGGGTTTAGGAACCAGAAAGGCCTACCCCTAAGCTCAGCCTCAGGTTTCTGCACTGAACAATGGGGTAGGCCTACCTGTTTAGGCTGTTCCAAGGAGGCGGAAGGCAGTGTACACAGAGGGTACGTGGGCAGCAGCGCTAGGCCACTGCCAAGCCCTCCTGAGCCATGCCCATGTTCCCTTGAAACTGCCTGGTGTGCCCTGCGCTCAACACTGAACTTCCTACAGCTGGAGATGCAGCGAAATGACTAGCTCAGGGACATGCTCAGTTGACAATCTACTCACTCACTCACTCATTCACCTGCTCACTCACTCATTCACTCGCTCACTCATTTACCCACTCACTCAATCACCTACTCACTCATTCACCCACTCACTCACTCATTCACCTACTCACTCACTCACTCATTCACCCACTCACTCATTCACCTACTCACTCACTCACTCATTCACCTACTCACTCACTCACTCATTCACCTACTCACTCACTCACTCATTCACCTACTCACTCACTCATTCACCCACTCACTCATTCACCTGCTCACTCACTCACTCATTCACTCACTCATTCACCCGCTCACTCACTCATTCACCTGCTCACTCATTCATTCATGTGCTCACTCTCACTCATTCACTTGCTTACTCACTCGTTTGCTCACTCATTCACTCATTCAATCACTCCTTCACTCACTCATTCACTCACTCACTCATTCACTCATTCACCCGCTCACTCACTCACTCATTCACTCGCTCACTCATTCACCCACTCACTCACTCATTCACCTACTCACTCACTCATTCACTCACTCATTCACCCACTCACTCACTCATTCACCTACTCACTCACTCATTCACTCATTCACCCACTCACTCACTCATTCACCTACTCACTCACTCATTCACCTGCTCACTCATTCATTCACACACTCACTCATTCACTCACTTACTCGCTTGCTCACTCACTCGCTCACTCACTCATTCAATCACTCCTTCGCTCATTTACTAACTCATTCACTCACTCATTCACTCACTCATTCACTTGCTCACTCACTCACTCACTCATTCACCCACTCACTCATTCACCTACTCACTCACTCACTCACTCATTCACCTGCTCACTCATTCACCTACTCACTCACTCACTCATTCACTCACTCATTCATCTGCTCACTCATTCACCTGCTCACTCACTCATTCACCTGCTCACTCATTCATTCACCTGCTCACTCACTCATTCACTCGCTTACTCACTCACTTGCTCACTCATTCACTCACTCATTCAATCACTCCTTCACTCATTTACTAACTCATTCACTCACTCACTCATTCACCCACTCACTCATTCACTCATCCTTTCAATTACTCACTTATTCAACTACTCATTCAATCACTCATTCACTCACTCACTCATTCACTCAATCATTCCTCACTCACTCACCTATTCACTCACTCGCTCCTCCCTTCACTCACTCACTCACCTATTCTTTCATTCATTCCCTCACTCACTCACTCATTCATCCATCCCACCATGGTTAGGCTCTCAGTGTTCCAGGCCTAGAGCCAACACAACAAACTAGGGCCACCTCTCAGGCTGATGGGTTGTATGCTGGGTATAGTAGCCCTGATGATAGTGCTTGCCAATTTCTGTGGTATAAACACTCCCACATGGGCATTCAGGAGCCACTTAGATGAAATTGGTGAACATGGAGTTGAAAAGAGCTGTGAACAGTGGGCCAGCTGAAGCTCTGGAAAGGGCAGATAGCTAACCCTGACAATGTGGTGTGATGCGGGCAGTGAGTCCTTCTCTCTGTAGCACATGTTATTTTGCAACATTTTGCCCAGTGGGCTACTCAGGGGCAACCCTGGCATCTGGCTTATTCATTCAGCAGCCTTACTGGGGAGACAGGTGATCAGTAGCCCCAACTGGTACTCAAGGAGCTCCAGGCCCTGGAGAGTGTGCAGAGCTGGGATGATGGAGCCCAGCAGAGGTGGCTGGCAGAGTGTGTGAGGTCAAAAGTAAGAAATTCCAAAAGGAAGAAGCATTCCCAGTAGGGATGGAGAGAGGTGCACCAGCCAGGACCTTGTGACCCCAGGCAAACCTGGACTGCCTCTGAGCTGTGTTGTCCTGGTTATCAACACAGAACAGTAATAGTACTGGCCCCGCCTGCCTGAGTGTGGCAGGGTGGGGGTGGGGAGGGGTGAAGGCCATGCCTAGCAGCTGACCCTGCCCCTGAAAGCTTAGCCATGGGGATCACACCCAGCAGCTGACCCTGCCCCCAAAAGCTTGGCCGTGATGACCCCGTGTTGAGAACTCTGCATTCACTTATTTCATATCACAATTTATTTCACAGGCCAGGAGACTGGGGTGACTGGCCTTGGGCCCTGAGGTTGGCCAGTCGCAGGACTGAGAGCTGACGCCTGCATTTCTGTTCTAATGGTGACACATCCTGGCTCAGGTGATCCTGCACAGAGGATGTCTCTGCGGGGACTCAGCTGCTCTGCCCTCCTCAGAGCACCCTCCTGTCACACAGCATGCACGGCCCTGGGCAGGAAGTTGGCTGGGTCCAGGTGGGCAGGCCCGTACCCCCACCCCTGCTCCCGACCTCCACACTTTGCACTTGCCAGGGGTCAGGGGCTGAGTGAGTGGGAAACACTCAATGCTCAGGAGCCAGAACAAATTGCCCTCTTAATAGACTTTTCCACTGGAGTGGAGCTCCTTGACTTCCATTCATCCCCAGCTGGAAAACAAGCACATTTAAAATCATGCCACATCGAGACGCAGTGAGGCCGGCTGTGTAGGGCCAGCCACTGGGGACAAGCGACTGAACACAGGCGCTGCCGAGCTGTGTCGGGCGCGAGGTGACTCAGGGATACCTGGTGCCCGTGCACTGCCCGACTTACCTCCACCGAGGTCCTGGGCTTCCATGTGGACCAAGTCAGGGTCAGCGTCCACCCCAGACACAGCCCTGGAAAAGAAGAGCCGAGACTGGGGTCGGGAATGGAGTCACTGTGCCCACCCCCCAACGGCTCCCCACACCCCATGCAGCCACGTGGCCTCCCTGGTTCTGAAGCCACACTTGCTGTTTGGGTCCGGAGGGCGTCACCTCCCCGGGACCCCACCTGCTCCTGGGATGCTTGGAGTCTCTGTGTCTTCCTTGCATGAGCTGAGGGGGTTGGGTTTCTTCCTGTCATGGAAGTGTTTGTAAAAGGCTTTCTCCTTCATAAAAGATTTTCACATTGCCTTTTCATTGTTGTTTGTTTTATTTTGATCATCTAAAATGACTGCAGGAGGCAGGTAGGCCTGGGACTCCCATCCTATCCTAATTTTATAAATACGGAAATTGTGGCTCAGAGAAGCAAAATGACTCTCCCAAAGCCATGCAGTGGTAAGGGCTGACCTGGGATTCAAGCCAGGCTCACCTGAGCTGTTGCTCCGTCTCCTGCTTCCCATGACCTGGTCAAGTGTGCCCTTGGGAAGATTCCTCTCTCAGCCATCGGCTCTCCCCTAGTGCTGCCTCCAGGGACTGGCCTGAATCCTTTCATGAGGGGGCAAAGGCTCCAGCAAGAGGAACGCACTCCCTACCCCGTCACTTGACAGTTTGCACCAGGCTGTCCCCACACACGGGCCTGGACCATGCGTTGTGAGGCAGGTGCCTTCATCTGCATTCATAGGTGACCCCACTAGGGCCAGGATGGGCCTCTGACTTGCCTGAGGCAACATGGCTCAGACCAGGGCAGTCCCAGGCTCCTGCTCAGGTCTGCTTGATCCCAAAATACATGCTCTCCTCAGACCCCACACACTGCCCTGCTCACAACTAAGGCCTTCTCCTAATGCCACGAGTCCAGATGTCCCATCAGTTATGGGACTCTGCCTCCTTTGGGGGTGGTCCCAGCTTCAGAGAAGTCGTGATGGAAATGTGGGAGTTTTGCCAAGTGGCTGAGTTCCATAGACATCTCTAAGAGCCCGGTGGGACAAACCTACTGTGTAAAAGGCCCGCTGCAGGCCCTGGGGACAGAGATAAAGGAGACACTGCGGTTGCTCTGTGAGCTCCTGGGTCAGGATACTCAGGCTGGGGCTGTGGTTCTCCCACTCCACCCTCAATCCACCCACACCTCATCCCTGCCCGACTCCTCTCCCCACTTCACTGCCCTGCTGGGTGAAGTCTTTAACTGGGTGGGAGGGGAGGGAGGAAGCTTCTGTCTTTAGAGGCAAAAGTCAGGTCCTGAGTCTGTGCTGCACACAGCATGTCACTTGAACTCATTTAATAGCTCCATTTAGTGGCAGGTGCTCAGGTACAGGGAATGTCCTAAGTGCCGTAGTTGCCTTATCTCACTTACCTTGAATCATCTCAAATGGTTTGGTTATACCCATTTTACAGATGAGGAAACCAAGGCCCAGACAGGTGAAAACAGATCAAAGCTCATACAGCTAGCAGAGCAAGAGCCACTACCCCGGTGCTACCACTCCCAAAGCAACATCTTTTCATCACACAGGTTGCTTCCTGGCTTTATACAGCATTGTGCACGAAATAATGCAGTGAAGGGATAGTGGTGGGGAGGAGGAGTACAGTTGCCCCACCCTCAGTCCAGAATCTCAGCTGGAGTCTACACCTGCCCTGGCCCCTTTGTCCAAGGCCCTCCCCTGTGCTGTCACAGACTGTCCACTGCATGGGACTGGTTGGAGGTGGACAGCCTCACTTGCCCTCTTGGACACTCTCCCCTGGCTGTTCCAGTCATTACTCTGGCAGCAATTCTGCCTTGAATTTATACAGTACTTGTCCTCTCAGTGCTGAAGAGCCAGGACAAGGCCGGGTTGGCAAGTCTGAAAGCCTCGCCTTTGAGGGACATCCAGCCATCCATTCACCACCTGGCTCACAGGAGTTCTGTGAGGGGCCAAGCCTATGAAGCACCTGGAATGAGGCCTGAGAAGGGACAGAAGACATGTCCCATGGTCGCAGCTCCACAGGCTGGTCCTCCAGGGAAGGCAGGGATGGGGTCCAATTTTGGTGCCACATCCAGCATATGCCTGGCTTCCAGGAGGGGAGTGCAGATTTTTTTTTTTTTTTAAATGAAAGGAACTTTAGTGAGGATCTAGATGGTCCAGGGTTTCTCAAACCAAGCATCACATCCCATCTCCCAGATTTCACCATCTCCATGTGCCCACTGAACTGTCATCTACCTGCCACTTTCTTCATACTAAAAACTGCCACCTGCTTTAGCCTTCTGCGAAGCAAGACTCCCTGGGATCTCCTGGATTTGGCGGCTGGTTATGTTTGTTATCACACACATTCCAACTAATATGACTGTTAAAGTCGCTTACCCATTTACCACACCAGTCCCTCTCATGGACCCTTTGCCCAAGAGCAAACTGAGCCTCAAGATGAGGAAGTCACTTCCTGGTGTCAGTGGCCACTCAGCGCTGGGGGCAGGAGCACCCTCATAACTGGCTTGCAAGTCGTGGAGATGTCTCAGGCAGAGTGCCCAGTGCCCCCATGGCCTCTCCCCATCACTGACAGTTTCCCACCCAGACTTGGCCCCATTTGCTTCCCAAACTTGCTCCCAACCTGCCTGGCACCAGGATCCCCATTTGCTTCACCTTCTCCAGGGACCAGGTCCACCCAAGTGGCCCCAGGTGGACAGGGGACATCCATAAATGGGTTTGAATGGTACGGACCCCACAGATGTGCCATGTGGCGGGAGCCAGCTAGGACTCCCCCGTAGTCTCTTGAGATTTCAAACACAGGGGCACCAGCATCAATCATTCTGACCCTAGGTAAAGAGATCTCCCTTTCAAGGCGGAGTGTTGATTTCGGCTTTTGTGAATAGACCGTTTGTAAGCTCCTTGGAAAGGAGGTCTCAGGCCTGACATTGCTCTCTCCTGAATACAGACAGGCATTGTTCCCTTCAGCAGCAGACCCTCCACCAGCAATATGGAATTTTAGCCTCATCATCCATCATCTGTGAAGCAGGGCAATGACACCTGGGGCACAGGCTCCCTCTGCCCTCACTCATTCACTCACCCACTCACCCAATCACAGACTCACTCACTCACCCGCTCACTCATTCAGTCATTCACTCACCCAATCATAGACTCACTCACCCGCTCACTCATTCACTCAGTCACTCACTCAGTCACTCAATCACAGACTCGCTCAGTCACCCACTCACTCATTCACTCACTCACTCATTCACTTACTCACTCAATCACAGACTCACTCATTCACTCACTCAGTCACAGACTCATTCACTCACCCACTCACTCATTCACTTACTCAGTCACAGACTCACTCATTCATTTAACCACTCAGTCACAGACTTACTCACTCACCCACTCACTCATTCACTTACTCACTCACTCACTCACTCACTCACTCATTTGCTCAATCACAGACTCACTCATTCACTCAGTCAGTCACAGACTCATTCACTCACCCACTCACTCATTCACTCAGTCAGTCACTCACTCACCCAATCATAGACTCACTCGCTCACCCGCTTACTCATTCACTCAGTCAGTCACTCACTCAGTCACTCAATCACAGACTCACTCACTCACTCACTCACTCATTCACTCAGTCACATTCACTTACTCAGTCACGGACTCACTCATTCCAACTACTCAGTCACAGACACACTCACTCACCCACTCACTCATTCACTCACACACTCACTCACCCACTCACTCAGTCACTCACTGAGTCACTCACTCATTCACTCAGTCACTCACTCAGTCACAGACTCACTCACCCAGTCACTCATTCACTCACCCAGTCACAGACTCACTCACTCAGCCACTCACTCATTCACTCAATCAGACTCACTCAGTCACTCATTCACTCACTCATTCAGTGACTCACTCATGCACCCACCCACTCATTCACTCACTCATTCATTCACTCACTCATTCAGTCACTCACTCATTCAGTCACTCTTTCATTCTCTCAGTCACACACTCAGCTATTTACTCATTTATTTACTCATTTACTCATTCATTCATTCTCTCACCTACTCATTTATTCACTCACTCATTTATTACTTCACTAACTCATCACTCACTCAGTCACTCATTCATTCCCTCACACTCAGTTATTTACTCATTCATTTACTCACTCAGTTGTTACTCATTCACTCATTCATTCATTCATTACCTCACTAACTCATCATTCACTCAGTCATTTACTCATTCATTTCCTCAGCCACTCACCCTATACATTCATTCATTTACCATGTTTGTTCCTTTAGTCTTTGCTCTGAGCACTTCCCACAGCCATTTCTCAGTGTACTGGCGAAGGCCCTGGGCTAGACACTGGTGTACAGGTGGCCTGAGGCCTGGTCCCTGCTCCAGGCCCTTCAGTCATGGGTTTTGAAGACTCTCTTAGACTCTGTACTTACAACATCTCAGATAGAGCCCCACTCCCCGCAGGAAATGGCGAGCCTGACACACAGGCCTTCTTGCTCATCAAGGTCTCCACTGCTTAGAAACAGCAGGCCTGTGAGATGGCCCGGGGCAGGCAGTCCTCAGAGAGTGAGTGTTTTGGGGGAGGTGGGAACTGACTTTCACCCCATTTGTGCTGAGGGCAGCTCCAGTGCAAATAGTTCTGTTAAGCCCTGAAAGGTGTGATAACCACGGCTGTAGTGGGGAGACCTCCACCTCTTCCTTCTATAGACAGAGGCCCTGCCACCCCCGTGCCCTGCACCAGGGCCAGGCTCTGGAGCTAACGGAGAGGGAAGCTGAGGCTTCCCCTGGGTGAGTGTGGGGCTGAGCAAGGAGGCAGATGCAGGAACACCCGGTGAAGCCCAGGCAGCCAGACCACCCAGTAGAGTGGGTAAGGGCCACAGGCCACAGCCAGAGGTGGACCGAGGCTCAGGGCTGCAGCTTGGGGGCAGCAGGACCTAGAATGTGGGCCCGAGCCTATCCGAGCCTCACTTCCCTGCTGTGACATGAGACCTAGATGCGTGCCTGAGCCTCAGTTCTTCCCTGTGACATGAGGGGGACCCTCACGGGCTGCTGTGGGGATGCCATGGAACGGTGCGTTCAGAGCCTCCATGCGCTGCCCAGGGGACACTCAGTATTCAAAGCAGGGTGGCTGCGGGACAGCTGCTGTTATGATTCTGTTCTGGGGCGTGGAGAGACTGAGGGCGGGTTCGGTGGTGGGGAGCAGGCGCCCGAAGCCCTATTCAGAAGGCAGCAGGTATCAGGGCACCTGGAGCTGCTCCCTCCCGCTTGCAGGCCCCTCTAATGAGCTTGCTGTATAGCCTCGCAAAACGTTAATGAGGCTGAGCTCAGACAGAACACGGGGCTTTGGCAATTCCCGCTGTCAGTTCAAGGACAAAGAGCTCCTTGGAAATGCTGTCCAAAACAGCATTATCCACCGCTTACAAGGGGAGGGGGGCATCCCCACCACTGTCACCACGCTCCAGGAGAGATCCCGGGGCCATAGCGGCCAGTGTCTGCTGGGATTCCCTCGAATAACAGCAGGGAAACTTGGGGGAGGAAACAATTGGATTTGCCTGAGATAATAACACGTTTGAATTATCGCCAGTTTCCCTCTGGGCGCCGTGGGTCGGTGACTTTCTCTGGCTGGAGAGCTGTCCATGAACCCGGCCTGGCCTGGGAGTGAACAGAGCTCTGCCAATTCCCCAGAGCGACCCGGCTCCGAAGTCCCCCCTCCTGGCTCTGCTCCCCACCTCTGTGAGTGCTTAGGCCCAGGCATCCCACCGCAGGGCAGCTCTGGCTCCTGACAGTTGACAGCAATGACAAGGCCAGTGATGGATGGCGGTGCTCTGGTTTCCAAGGGAAGAACCAGGCCCTCCTGTGGGGAGCCCGCAGACAGACAGCCGTCGCCTCTCCCCATGAGCCAATGGTGTATACACCAGCAGTTGGCATTCCAGAGGAAAAAGCCTTCTTTCAGCCTGTGGGGTGGCCAGGATGCCAGTCTCCTGCCACGGTCTACATGACATTATAAACAGCCCTTGCCCACTCTGCAGCCAGCAACTTGAACTTCTTAATAATTCTGTCTTTAATTGGAGCTTTGGAAGGGAAGGCTGAGGGGCAAGAGAGCATATATAGGGCTGATAGCCCGGGTTCCCTCTCCAGCCCTGTGCCCTCGGGACAGGTAGGAAGCCCTTTCCATGTGTTTTCCTGTTGGAGAGACTGGGCTGTGGCCTGCGCAGGAGCCTGTGCAATGGTCTGTTCCACACGTGGAATAAGAGAAAGGCTAGCACTGTGTGTGTGTGTGTGTGTGTGTGTGTGTGTGTGTGTACACACACAAGAAAGAGGGATGCCATGGAATCAGCACATGAAGGAGCAGCGTGTGTCTGGAAAGGCAGTGTGACCAAAAGGACGGGCCGTGGCCCCAGCAGGAGAGGGGCGAGCTTGACCTCTGAGCAGCTGCACTGGCTCCTGGCCCCGCGCTGCCACCTGTGACCTCGGGCAAGCCCTCCTCTTCCGCAGCCCTCATGAACACATCCCACAGACATTTCTCAAGGAAAGCCGAGTGCCCCCCGTGCAGTGAGGCTAGGGTGCTGCCCAGGTGGCACACTGAGGCTCCCCTGAGGATGCACTCAAGAGGCCAGTACCCACCGTCTGAACTCAGAGGTCCCAGTGGCCCTTTGCCTGGGATGGGAGTCTCCTTTCTCTGGTCTGGCTCCCCGGGGTGGGGGCTTGTCTGGGGTACGACCCCAAACTTATCCTGCTCATTGGCACCCAGCAGGCGCCAGGAAGGGTGACAGGTTCAGCAATGGGAGGGAGCCCAGGCGTGGATAAACAGGAGAGCAGAGCCGAGGCAGGCCGGGTCAGCACCCACGGGGTCTGTTAGTCAGGGGCTGAGTTGGGGCCTGGGGTTGGGTGGGGAGCACAGAGCGGTGGGCCGGGAACATGTGTATGTTAGCACCTCTCTCCACTGGGGAGGCTGTGAGGCTCAGGGAGGGAACAGCAGTGGCACAGGGCCACATAGTTGGTTCGTGAGTAAAAACGTGGCCTGAGGGACACCAACCCCTGGACTCTACCATTTCTGATACCACCCACTGCAGAGCAGGAAGAATGACTAGGGGGGTCCCCTGGGAGGAGGAGGCTATGGGGCTGCAGAAAGAGGCAGTGGATGGCGGGGACCCAGTCCCGGGCTGGGGAGGATCCAGAGGAGGAAAGGGAGCTGCAGACCTCTGTGGGGCTCCCAAGGATTTGGGGGCAGTGCTCTCACGGGAGCTGCGGGCCCCATGGGTTCAGGGTGGGGCAGTGCTCTCACCGGAGCTACGGGCCCCAGGGGTTCGGGGTGGGGCAGTGCTCTCACTGGAGCTGCGGGCCCCACGGGTTCAGGGTGGGGCAGTGCTCCCACGGGAGCTGCGGGCCCCATGGGTTCAGGGTGGGGCAGTGCTCTCACCGAAGCCATGGGCCCCATGAGTTCGGGGTGGGGCAGTGCTCTCACCAGAGCCGCGGGCCCCACGGGTTTGGGGTGGGGCAGTGCTCTCACCAGAACACGTGGTCTTTGGTCACTCGCTCTTGCAGAAGTGTCCACTTTTTCCCCAAGTCAGATGACACGTAGAGCTTTAGGGCAGAAAAAGGAGAAACAAAAACTTGGTCAGGACGTCAGGAATAAGCTGCTTTTGAGAGACGGAGATGTCCCTGACACAGTGCATCCCCCAGGAGAAGTCAGCCTTGTCCAGCGGACACGCGGAGGCGCTGTGCTCATGTTGGGGGTACAGACCGAACCCCACTGCCTCCAGGAGGAACCATTCCTGTCCCCAGCCCAGCTGGCAGGACCCGGGAGATGAGGCTCCCCAGGATGAAATCCAGAGCGGTCTCACGGAGGAGGTGTGTCTGAGCCTCGAAGCTGGGAGGGGCTTTATAATCCTGTGTGAGGATACGAGGAAGGGCGTTTGGGAGGAAGGAGCCACGTGTCGCCAGGGCTGGAGCAGTGAACGGACGGCAGAACAGGACACAGCAGTGGCCCCGGGCAGGGGTGTGGCATCTGCTGCAGGGGTCAGTGCAGGTGCAGGTGGGCTGGGGCCTGACACCAGGGCCGGCCTCACAGCGTGTGACCAGTGCCACAGCCCAGGGACCTTGCTCAGAAGGGCCCCACACCTGGGGCTTAATTCTCTGCAGCCGCCGACTTGAACTTCTTAATAATTGTGTCTTTAATTGGAGCTTTGGAAGTGAAGGCTGAGGGGGCAACAGAGCGTGTGTAGCGCTGATGGCCTGGGCTTCCTCTCTAGCCCTGTGCCCTCGGGATGAGTTCTCAGCCGCCTGTGCCCATGGTCCTATCTCCACACAGTGACCACCACGGTCCTTGTCCCTGGTGAGTGCCAGGGCCAGGCCTGGGCCCAGGAAGGGGCAGGGGTGGGTGCCCTGAGCACTGTCTTGAGGCCAGCCCTGGGGGCCTGGGAGGGTGTCCCTGTGAGCCGGGGAGCACCATGTTAAATGGCTCATAAAGAATATGGTGACAGGCCCAGAAAGAGAGCACAGAAGAAAGGAAAAGCACTTTACCTGATAGTCAACATTTTTCACTTTACACTGTACCCCGCAAATGACACAGCTGGCCCTGCCCAAAACCACTGGCCAAGGCTGTATAAGATGAGGCGCTCAGGAGCTCTGTGGCCAGACAGTGTTTCAGAGAGCCCACACCAGAGGCCGTGGGTGGAGGCAGGGAGCCCTGAGGAGGCCAGGCCTGGGCCCAGCTGGGGGCGGCGGGAGGATGGAGAGGAGGACAGGGCTTGAGAGAGGCCTGTGCAGGCCGCTTGACAGGTCCTCTGAGGGTGAGCAGAGCAAAGAGGGTGAGAAGGTCCTTGGATCTGTGCCCTGGAACCTGGGAGGAGTGAATGGGGTCAGGGGTACTCAGGTCTGTGCCCTAGACCTGGGAGGAGTGGACAGGGCCAGGGATACTCAGGGAGCCTACTCTTAGACCTGGGAGGAGTGAGCAGGGACAGGGGCGTCCTCGGGTCAGTGTCCCAGGCCTGGGAGGAGTGAATGGAGTCAGGGGGTCCTCGGGTCAGTGCCCCAGGCCTGGGGAGAAGGGAAGGGGCCAGCTGGTCCTCGGGTTCACAGCCAGGGCTCTGGTCTGGGGATCTCAGGTGGAGACAGGACCTTGATCAAGCTATGAGTTTTGGAAATGCCAGGTGAAGTTGCCAGGGCCACGGGCAAGGCCCAGAGCTTCTCCCCTTTCCATGACGGCCCTTGGGAAAGGGCCTCCCCCTCCTTCATGGAACAGACAGTCCTGGAGGGAGCCGAGATCTGCTCTGGCAGGAGGGAAGCCAGCTCTCCGGCATAGCGGCGTGCGGGGTGGCGAGGACATCTCTATCAGGGCGCTCCTCTTGGCCACACCAAGCCCCACCATGCCAGGGGGGTGGGACTTCATAGCTCCATTCTCCATAGGAGAAACTGGCTATGGGTGCTGGAAGTGCTACCCCAAATGTGAGATCTTGGAAACTGAGAAAACAGCAGAAGCAGGAAGCCTATTCTCCGTTCCCTCCCCTTTCTTCCCTGAAACAGCCCCTAAACCGAGGAAGGGCATCCCCCGACCTTCTCCCACCCTCTCCCAGAAGACCCTCACGTGACAGGTGTCCTGCTCGAGGCCCAGGGAAGGAATGCCGCACCAGGATGCTGAGAAGACGCTAGACACACAGCTTTGCTAAGCCCCACTCCCTTCCCCGCTGCCGCTCATCTGATCACACCCCTTTCCCTCCCATTGCACTTCTCCAGGACCAGCCCCTGTCCATCAAACCTAAGCATAAAGCATGAACTTCCTGTCTCTTTGGGTCTTCATTTCGAACACTGCCATGTCACAGGAGACGTAAATTACATGAATGTGTTGTGCTTCTGTCTGGCTCCTGTCTTTTGCAATGGAGGCCTCAGCCATGAACCTTGAGATGGGTAGGAAAGGAGCTTCCTTTTCTCCCTCCACTGGAGCTCAGCGAGCAGGGGTGCTCTCTGAGGCGGTGGTGCTGGGTGCGTAGCTGCCCATGACCATGATGGGCGCCATAGGCAGCTGCCACACTCCGGAGGCCAAGAGGAGGCAGGGTCCTATGTGTCATCTGACACAGGAGAGCCGGGGCGGGTCCAGCAGGACAGGCAGGGGCCCAGGGGTCAGGAGCTGTGACTGTGCCCGGGCCACCTGGGCACTTGGGCCCTGCAGCCTGGGCTGGCAGCTGCTGTGTGTGCAGCCACTCCTGGTGGACCTGCCTGCCTTGCGTGCTGCTCCAGCCCTTCCAGTGCCTCCTGTGTTCAACTCCCCCAGTGGAAGTTCTGGATGGGCCCCTGGTTTCTTCCCCCACTGACTCACTGTCTGGCATCAGGCCAGCATCTGAGGGTTGTGGGGGTTTCGGCAGCCGCAGGAAGCCAGAGGCCGTTCCAGGAGGAGGGATCAACCGAACACAGGCCCTGCAGCCGGAGGTGCTGAGCACACAGTGGGACTGGCTTCAGGGTGCCGGCCCCCTATGGTGCCAAGGCCAGTGTCACCAGCAGGCTGGGCTGATGCTGGGGGAGGGGACAGAGCTCTGACTTCATCCCTTAGGGCTAGGGAGTTAGAGAAGGGTTTTAAGCAGGCGGCAAGAGCTTCCCTCCCTGGTGTATGGCAGAGGCACGTGACAGCTGTCACCGAAGCACGCCTGAGAGTGATCCCACCGCCTAAGAAGAATGTGCCTTCCGAATTCCCAGCTAAGGAATCCGGGAGTGGCCAACCCCAAGACTCAGCCTTACCCATGAGGAACAGGCCCCGGCCCATCCCTTGGAATGCAGGCCCTGCGGGGGGTCGAGTTCCTCTGTTCTGGGTTGGGTGGAGGTTGCTAGGGGGAGAGTGCGGAGGGAAAAAGCTACATAAGCTGCAGGCTTCTTACAAACGAGAGCAGCTCTCCTGTCCAGCCCACTGCCACCAGACTGTCCCTGCATGTAACTTCCTCCAACAAACCTGTGTCTCATTCGCTGTTTCTGGGTCCCTTCTGTGGCCTCTTGGGCACAGTGCCATCCCTGCTGGAGTCAACAGGGGCCTGGCACAGCAACTGGGAAAGGCCTCTGCCCACTCCGGAGGAGATGAACGGGACGGCAGAGGGGCCTCCTGGAGCCAGTCTGACCTCCTCTTCTCTCTCCAGAGTGGCCAGGACAATCTCCTAACAGCAATGCCAGGAAGCCTGGGCTCCCGTCCTCACCTGGAACCAGCTACCTGGGCAGGCCTAAACTGGCTGACAATCCTCATCCTCACTCAGAAGGTTGGGATGATTCAACTGGATCACATGCTTTGGAAGAGTCCAGCCCGTGTCTGACACGCAGTCCATCCACAACATGCATTTGCCTTTCCCCCGTCCCGGACAACAGGAGACTCTGTTCCCTTTCCCTTGCCTCTCCTCTGACTCCGGCTCAGTGTTCATTTGCATTTCAATACGTTTCATCCCTAACTCCCAGGTGATGAGTGATCACAGACATTGGGGCTGGGCCAGCGAT
Source organism: Chlorocebus sabaeus (assembly GCF_047675955.1). Classification (NCBI taxonomy): domain Eukaryota; kingdom Metazoa; phylum Chordata; class Mammalia; order Primates; family Cercopithecidae; genus Chlorocebus; species Chlorocebus sabaeus. The sequence continues at coordinate 44,557,071 of NC_132930.1, read as the reverse complement.
TCTATAACTGATGTCCCCAGTTCATCTTTGATTTGCGTTATGTTTTTGCCAGCTGCCTCTCTGGGGGTAGGGGCTGTATTGGTGCAATACGGCCCACACTGCATTTATCAGGGGAGGATGGACCACGTGGGGTTTAGGGGATCCTTTGCACCCCAGTAGCATCTTACGCTGAAATCCTTGTTATTGAAGCAAAGCTCAGAGCCCACCGTGTTTTGTTGCAGATTCAGGCTGGACCAGGAGAGGGCGTTGGCCGCCGCACAGCTGTGGCTGATGGACGAGGCGGGCAGGGCTGGGCTGGGCTGGGCTGGGCTGGGAGGGGAGAGAGGGCTGGACAGGGAAGTGGGGACCCGGGTCTGCGGAGCTGGCATCTGCCTCCGTGTCATGGCTGCTGAGTCAGTTCCTTGCCTCAGTTTCCCCATCTATAAAATGATGCCCCAGCTGTAGCGTTTCAAAGGGGAGAGTCTGTGAGTCTAGGGTTCTTGGGCTCCAGCGGGCCTGGCTCCACTAGCACCCACCGTACACAGTGGGAGACCTTGCGTGCGTTCCAACGCTGTTCCGAGCCTCAGTTTCACCACTTCTTAAAACGAGAATCGGCCTCCTGCTTTGAGGGATGTTGTGGGATCATCCAGGCACGTGGCAAAGCAGTTGCACTTGCCACGCACACAGCACGTTCTGTCGTGATCACTGCCTGATAACACCCGTAATAGCAGGATCCGCTCCACGTGCGAGCACCAGCCGGGCCCTTTGCCTCTTGAGGCGCCCCTACAACATGGCTAGGAAGTAGATGCTTCTAAAAATACCTCGTGCAGACGGAAGATGGAGGCTCGCAGCAATTGAGTGATTCGCCCAGGGTCACCCCTGTCAGACCTGCACTTGAATTATCTGTGGTTTGAACACACTTCTCTTTATTCCTTCTGTGATCAGGGTCTGTCTAGAATGAATCGTTTGAGCACAGCAATTTCCATCACTGGCCCAGGAAGGAAGGCAGGCTCAAGTCAACCACTCTACCCAGATTCTCCATCTGCATAACGGGTACAACATTCACATTAATAGCGGCCACATCTGCTGGATCAGATGCCGGCATGACTGACTTCTTCTGTGCCACGTGCTCCTTTTCTGTGTCCACGTGTCCTTGTCATGGATGCTGTGTTATGAGGAACAAATGACATCACGGATGTCACTGCTGCTGCAGACACCGCTGCTGCCACTGCTGTTCATCAAAGAAGGATGTGCAGAATCTCAGAAGGGAAACGGGTGATCAAGCCCAACCCTGTGCAGCCCTGCCTCTCAGCACAGGCAGGTGTGCCCCCTCCTCCTGGAAGCCCACCTGGGCCTAATCACCCTCTGCTCCTGACCCAGCCTCCAAGCCCAGTGCCCAGGGCCTTTTCCTCTCTGGGTTCCTGTCCTCGCCTTCCTGCAGCCATGTCTAATAAGTCACCATGCTTCAGACGCAGTTGTGTACCCTGCACCAGCTGCACGCTGCACCCCTCTCCACCCAGGGCCATGGCCCCGCTGGGCCACACTGTCTCCAGGGACCCCTGCTCCCAGCCCTTGGTCCTGCAGCTGCAGAGTACACCTGGTCCGCCACTCTCCACACAGACCTTCCAGGAGAGGCGTGGCCTCCAAAAAAGCCCACGCCCTCACGTGATCACACAGCTCTCCCGAGGCCATCGGACCCCCCTCTGGCTGCCATCCTGCTCACTCCCTGCATGCCCCCACCCCAGGCACACTCGGCTCGGGGCTCACTCCCACTTGTGGCGCTAATGTGTGCACAGGGTCCTCTGAGCATCTGCACCTGCTGTGCCCTCTGCCTGGAATGCCCTTCCTCATCCCCGGCCGGTGTTCAAGACGCAGTTTAAAGTCACCCTCTGGATCAGGCATTGCTAAGGCCACTGGCTCAGAGGCCCTGCTCCTTCTATTGCAAAGCCAGGGTTAGAGCTCTGTCTGTGAAGTCAGAGTCTGTGCCTAGGGCCCAGGTGCCAGAGAGGACGGGGCTGCAGTGCCTTTGTCTACCCCACCCTCATGTCCTGGTGCCAGCGCCAGCGCCAAGTGGGACTCGGGGAGGGATCCCCAGGCGTGTCCCCTCGTGCTATGCTCAGAACCCTGGCTCTCTGGCCTCCAGCTCCTCAGATCCAGGACATCCTGTGTCTCCCAGTCCACTCCCATTGCTCCCCAGGGCTGCCCTGGTGCCTGTCCCTGGTTTCTAGCCTCTCTTCCTCCACCATGGCAGACCCAAGCTCACATTCTGGGCTCTCCCACCATGCAGAGGCAAGTCCCTTGGCAGCCCCCTCACTCCCCGCTTGCCCTCAGTAGACTCAGCAGTTTCTAACCCGTCCCTCATCACCTGCTCTGCGCCCCCGTCTTCATCTAGGAAGGAGACCCCGCGAGGGCAGGAGCTGGTCTGTTTTGTTCTCAGCGGTTGCCCCAGCTCCTGAAACCTAGGAGGCCCTCTACAAATTCTCCCAGGCAGAGGAAGGCGGGGTCTCAGTTCCGAGGTCACTGCTGCCTGGGGGCGGCATCAGGCCCACTTTGAGGCTCATGCCACACATCCCCCTTCCAGGATCCTCTCCTGCCAGGAAGTCTCAGGCCCCATTTCTGCCCTGATGACCCCTGATTCCTTGACACCCTCTCCACGTCACTTCCTGCCTGCACCACCCCCAGCTTAGCAGGGCCCAGCAGGAACTGGCTCCTGTCTCAACCAGCCCTGCTCTCCCAGCCTCCATGTCTTCCTCCTCCTCCTCTTTGGTCTCAATAAATGGCCTCCCTCCTTCCCACCATCCACCAGGTCCTCCAACCATAATCCCAGAAGTGCCCACCACCCCACCTGCCCCACCGTAAGCAGAGCCCTCAGGGGCTGGAACCCATCCCATCTCAGGCCACCCCACTTCCCCACCCCACCTCGACTGCTCCTGCCTCCCCCAGTCTCCCATCTCGGAAACTTCGGCGATGAGACACTATGCAAGCTACCGCAGTGAAGCTCAAATGCTCAAGCTGCCAATTAGCCGGTCCTGTAGCAGCAAGGCTTTGCCACGGTTCACGCTTCAGAGCCAAGATGAACACACCCGGAGCGCTCATGCAGGCTGCCCATGGCAGGGTCCCCACGGATGAGCAGATCAGAAGAGCCAGCCGAGGGCTGAGCCCACTGTAAGACTGGCCAGGATGTTGCCCAAGGAACCACGGCCAGGAGAATGCAGGTGTGAAACATAGCAAACCCTGGGTGGCCGGCGACCCCCCGTCCTCGTCACATCAGAACTGGATCTTCCTCACACAGCCTTTATTCTCTTACCAACAGTGGATGAATTCCTGAGCTCGCCTTGAAAACTACAGACCCCACCACTGTCGCAAGTGCAATTGCAGCAAATGTCCCCTCCCACCCTCTTCCCCGCAGCTGGAGAAAAGCAGACAGGGCCCTGTATCATGGAACTGTCCCGGCAAAGGTGCCTCCACAGTGTCTTCAGGGATGAAGGCTGCGCCCGTGACCCTGACCATGAGTGATGAGAAAGGCGGCTGTCTGTGTGGTTGTCTGGCAATACTTTGCGTTCCGGGTACCACGAGTGAAATCATCTCTGTCTTCAACAAGCCTGGGAGTTCACTTTGTTAGGCCACCCTCCTTTGCCGCCACCCACTTGGAGAAAGCACCCACGATTGCTAAATTGTCCTAAAGAAAGAGGTTGAGAGTCTGTCTTGCTCAGCCCATCTAAACCCCAGCTAACCCGACTCCCACGGTTGCCCAAGCCCAGCCATTTGGATTGGGGGCCCCTTCCCCAGATTCCTCCCACCCTGGGCTTTGGCTCTATTGAACTATGCACTGTGATCTAAATCTGCTTTTTCGCTCTCTCGCCTCCAGGCCTTTGTGCAAACCATGCCCTCTGCCTGGAACATCCCTACATCCCTCTCATCCCCTGACTACCTCCTGTTTTTCAGGGCAGCCTCATTCCTAGCTTCACATCTCTACAGGTAAGAGTCTGGGTCACCCAGCCTGATAGCTGAGGCCCTGAGTGATTGCCCTGGGCCCTGTTCCCACCAAACCCCCTCTGGTGTAGCATAAGTCACACTCCCCCAACAGGATGCACCCTGATCCCGAAACACACATGTGCCTCCTGCCCTGGGTTTTTGTCCAGAATGTTCTCTTCACACGGGATACTGTATTAGCCGATGCGGGCTTCCATAACAACATGCCCCAGAGGGTGCGGCTTAAACCACAGAAACAGATTCGCACACCGTTCTGAGGCCAGAAGTCCAAGATCAAGGTATCGGCAGGGTTGGTTTCTCCCTCCTTGGCTTGCAAATGCCACGTTCTCCCTCGTCTTTATGTGGTCTTCCCTCTGCCTGTCTTTTTTTCTGTGTAGTTTTTGATTTTTTGAAAGAGTCTTGCTCCGTCACCCAGGCTGGAACGCAGTGGTGCAACTGTATCTCTCTGCAGCCCTGAAACTCCTGGGCTCAATCGATCTTCCTGCCTGGGAGTATCGGTGTGCGACAGCACTCATGGCTGTCTGTCCTGATCTCTTCTTATAAGGACACCAGTCAAATGGATTGGAGCCCACCCTAATAGTCTAATGTTTACTTAAGGGCCCTATCTCCAAATATGGCCACATTCTTTCGTACCAGGGGTTAGAACTTCAACACAGGAATTTTGGGGGACACAATCCAGCCATATGGAGGCACATCTTTCACCCCCACCCCTAAAGTCCTCCCAGCCCAGTTCCAGCTCCAGCTCAGCTGCCTACATCTTGGGGGCGCTGTCCCCAGCCTTCCAGCCCTGTGTGCACTGTGGGGAGCTCATGCCTGCATGGCTGTTTGCTGACTTCCTTGCGTCCTGGGTGTTTATCTCCTGCTGCTCTGCTAAGCCACTCACAGCTCGTGGGCACACACCTGCCTTGCTCACCTGAGGCCCCAGCGGTAGCCCAGAATCCATGGCAAGGCCCATTTGCTGACTGAATGATCACGTTTGACTCTAGGGCAGGGGCTGGTAAATGCGCTCTGTAAAGGGCCAGGTAGTAAATATTTTCAGCCACAGGGGCCGTGTGGTCTCTGTAGCAACCACTCACCGTGGCCTTGGGAGCAGGAAGGCAGCCAGAGACAGTGGTACACAGAAACGGTGTGCCATACACCCTGCAGCAGGTGTCAGCAAACCATGGGCTGTCACCTGGGTTTGTAAATGGAGCATCACTGGCACACAGCTGTGGTAAGAAGCCATCACCTTTCCTATTCAGAAAGGACTTTTTAAAGAACGTGTTCATCCCCTAGAACATAAGCTTCATGAGGGCAAGGAGTCTTTACTAAGCTTGTGGGGCAATGCCTGCATGCAGTATGTGTTCAGTAAATACCTGCAGCTCCAGCCATTGGTTGTACTTCTTTTTCTATCTGGGCCTCAGTGAGAGAGGCTGGAAGCAGCTGTGGCCTTTCATGGAGCCGGGCACTGAGCTGTGCTTGTTGAATGCCGCCTCACTTCACACTCCACACACACACACACACACACGAACACATACACACATGTACACACACACATGCATGTACACATTCACAAACACACCCATAAGATAGCAATTTTCCCTTTTGACAAATGAACTAACTGAAGCTCAGAGAGGTTAGGTAAGTTACTCAAGGTAACACAGTACTCCCTTATGTCAGCAATTCCCATCTCACAGACTTGAGCTCACAGGACTGTACCAGGGGCTGAGGAGTCACCCCTGCCTTCAAGAAGGATGGCCGGTCACCTCCAGCCCTTTCTCTGTGTCATCTGAGTGACTCAGGCCAGGCACCCTTCTATCTCATGGCTCAGTTTACCCATCTGCAAATCGGGAGGGCACTGCTCATACCCACAGTCAATACGTGCATAAAAAGCCATGGGTTCCTGTGAACAAGGCAATAAAGCCTCCACATTAACGGATGGCATTATCATTGTCATCATTGCCTCATGCACTTGCGTTTATAACACCCGCCCTGGAGCTTTATGAAGCCTTTCCAACTCACTCTCCTGGGAGGCACTTTTACTATCCACCATCAATTGCTGCAGAAATAGAACATTTCTGCTTAATAAAAGACAAACACCAGCAAATAAACAAGAATAAACACATCCAGGACAGCCCAGTCACTGCAGCTGAAACCTGCATGGGTACATCCTGTGGAAGGGTGAATTTCATCCCTTGACACCTCAGAAAGCAGTGGAGGTGGTAAGCAAGGACACGCCTCCTACTCTCATATAAAGATAAAAAGATAAAAAGTCAGAGTGAAGCAGGACAGGAGGGAGGGAAAAGAGCAGCTTGAGGGCCCAGGAAGGGCACACAGAAGAGTGTGCCAGTGTCTCCCATGGTTTCTGGAGGTGCTTCAAGTCTGCCCTGGACTGTTAGTGGGAGTTGGATGTGATTGGTGGCACTCAACATGCTTTCATCCCTCACTCCAGGGTGCCTTGTTGTACTGCAGAGGCCTGAAAGCTGCAGCCCAGCATTGCATGGACTCCCTTGCAGCTAGATTTCTGGGTCAGGTGGGTGCACTCGTGCCAGGTTTGGAAGGTGAATGTGAGGCAGAGGCTTTTTCTTGCCCCACTGGGTCCTGTCTGCTGCCAGCAAGGTCACAGGACATGCTGCTATGTCCACCCTCCAGCTCTGGAGGGTGGAGAGGTGGGGTGGTGAAGGCAGCAGCTGGACTCCACATTCTGGTGTCCAGTCGCTGGCTTTGTGGAAGTTACCAGGTGCAGGCTGTGGCAATGACAACATCAGCTGCACCAATCACATGTTTTTGAGCTTGATAAGTCTGGGAGGTTCTGGTCCCCACATTCCTGATAGGCAGAGGTAGAAGCTTCCTAGTGGGTCTACACTGCAGGCTTTCAGGAGGCATCCTGGGGAGGGGGGTCCAGTCTAAAACCCCCTCCCTATCTCCCAACAATTTAGAAAGCACTGATCCCTCCTGTTAAATCCCTTTTCTTGCTTACATATCCAGAGGGGAGTAGTGTTCCTGCCCTGAGCCCCAGCAGATGAAAATTCTTAGAGCAAAATGAACACATGCTGAGTGAGGGCTTCTCATTGCTGAGAGAATTGTTCTGTTACTCAAGAGACGCCCAATCTCCTCCCTGTTCTGAAGTCTGAGGTCAGAGTGAGCCATCAACGTGGTGTCGAAGCTTGTAGCTCTGCTGGGCAGCTCATGAACCTGCGGATATTCACAGCAGCCACTGTGAAGGCTGCACCTCTGTTCACTCCATATTAGGGCTCTCCTCACACCCACTGCCAGCACTTTCTACTATTTCTTTAATATGGATCGATGCAAACACTGCTTTACTTAAGGCTGGGGGACTGTGAAGGTTTTTCTTTTTCTTGTCATAGGTGATCATCTTTATTGCTCTGAAGATGTATTAAAAAATAAAGATACATTCTGTGTATTAAAAAATAAAGATACATCCTGATCCATTTTTTAAGACCCTGTTTGAACATTCCTCCTCCAGGAAGTCTTCCCTGATTGCCTACCCAAAGGTGTCTTCTCTGCCTTACTAAGTTTCTGAAAGGCAATCCTGGGCTCAGATCAATTTCTCACAGTGCTGGGAAGCAGAAGTGCTTGACGGGGAATAAAATTCAAGAAAATATAAAAGTGAGTTTATGCTTTTAGAAGTAAGTGCCCAGGGTTCTGCTTCGGCAAGCAGGTCTGAGGACCAAGCACGGAGGAAACAGGCTGGTCAGTTTCATGTCAGCACTCCCCAGGGAAGCTGGCATGGGAAGGGACTACTGGGCTCTCACGTCCTACCAATCCCAAGGACCTACTGCAGTTGGCTGAGCCTTGGAAGAAATGCATACTATGCTGTCACCCAGGAAGGCTGCTCAGGCTCCAAGTAAAGTAGCCTCAGAGTGACCCAAATTATAATGAGGATAAGGGAAGCATCGTAAAGTCATGGAACAGGGCACTCTGAGGGTAGGTGGATAGGTGTTTTCCGGAGGCAGGGCTGGCATCTGGGAAGGAAGAGGTAGGGAAGGAAAGGGAGGCAAGCCTGTGGCTTTGCACAAATCTGCAACCCTTAGAATGGAGCAATTGTGTCCACTCGATTGACTCTGAGCTTGGCATGTGACTTGCTTTGGCCGATGCTGTGTGAGCAGATGTGATGTTTTCCAGGTCAAAGCTGTTACGCTAAAGTTGCTCATGTGGTTTGCTCTGCAACCCCTGGAGCCTCTGCTCCCCCATCATGAGAATAGCCTGCTCTCAGCATAAGAGTCCTATGGGGACGTGAACTCCACCAGTAACCAGGAGCCTCATATAGCCAATCCCAGCAAAGCCCAGCAGAGCCGCCGGGCAACCCACAGAGCCCCAGGAAAAATAAATAATGCTTGTTTCTGTAAGCCATTGAGGCTCGGGGCTGTGTGTTACTCAGTATGATTGTTGCAGATACCTGCCTAACACACCAGATTTGTTGGAGTCAAGGCTCGTGTTGTTCCACCACACCACCCTACTTCTTCGGAATTAGAGCTTTGAAAAACCTCATAGCCCCTCAAAAACTAAAGCCCTGTTGTCATTGTTATTAATTTACTCAAATTCCTCATTCCTTTTACAATTGCAACTAAGCCTTTTTCTTCCCCTTTTCTTTCCTTATCGTCACAGAAAAGAACCAAAGCAAATAACTGAGATTTCAGCTCCATTAATTTTTCAGGGCACCATAAATTAAAGAGCAATTGCAATGCAGTCAATTTCTGCGGGAAAATAAGTCTCCGTGATTGTGCTTTAGTCTAATTACATGGAAGGCTAAGTAGCGCTATTAATACCCAGAAGCACAAACTATTACCAAGGAAGGTACCAGGAGCAAAGAGGCAGCCCAGGAGGCTGAGAAATGCAGGGACGCCAGTCAGGGAAGACCAGACCTTGGCAAAGAGGCCAGGTCCTGTCGACAACCATGGCAAAGGACAGCCAGGAATCTCCATTTGGAGGTCCCTGACCTGGACAGTCCCTGATGGTAGAAATTTATCATTTATTCATCTAACCAACAGTCTGCCATCCATCCATCACCCATCCATCCACCATCCACCCATCCATCCACCATTCATCCATCCATCATCTATCCATCCACCCATCTATCTGTCCACCCATCTGTCTACCCATCCATCCATCACCCATCTGTCCACCATCCACCCATCCATCCACCATCCATCCATCCATCCATCCATCCATCATCTATCCATCCACCCATCTATCTGTCCATCCACCCATCTATCTGTCCACCCATCTGTCTACCCATCTATCTATCACCCATCCATCTACCATCCACCCATCCATCCACCATCCATCCATACATCCATCCATCAACTGTCTATCCACTCATCTATCTGTCTACCCATCCATCTGTCCACCCATCCATCCATCCCCATCCATCCACCCACCCACCTTTCCATCCATTCATCCCCATCCACCCATCCACCTATCCATCCATCCATCCATCCATCCATCCATCCACTCATCCATCCATCCATTCTTCCATCATCCATTCATCCATCATCCATCCATCCATCTACCCATCATCCATCATCAATACATCCATCCATCCACCCACCATCCATCCATCCACCCATTCATCTATCCACCCATCCATCATTCATCCATCCATCCATCCATCCATCCATCCATCCATCATCCATTTATCTATCCATCATCTACCCACCCATCCACCCATCCATCTATCCATCTATCCATCTATCCATCCCCATTCATCCATTTATCCATTCATCCATCCATCCCTATCCATCCATTTATCCATCCATCCATCCATCTACCCATCATCTATACATCTATTCATCCATTCATTCATGTGTCCATCCCTCCTCACCCATCCATCCACCCACTCATCCTCGATCTGTCCATCTAACTAATATTTTCAGCCAGGCAGGCACTTTAGATTAAAATGGTGAAAAAGACCAGACACCTTCCCTGCCCTCAAGGAACTTACCCCAAGTGTATGTATTGTGTGTAGGCAATAACTAAATGACTGCACAAATATATAGTTACCTGACATGGTTTGGCTCTGTGTTCTCACCCAAATCTCATCTCAAATTGTAATCCCCACATGTGGAGGGAGGAACCTGGTGGGAGGTGATTGGATCACGGGGGCAGTTTCCCCCATGCCGTTGTTGTGTGATAATGAGTGAATTCTCATGAGATCTGATGGTTTAAAAGTATTTTGCATTTCCCGACTTGTGCTCTCTCTCTCCTGATGCCTTGTGAAGATGACGCCTGCTTCCCCTTCGCCTCCCACCGTGACTGTAAGTTTCCTGAGGCCTCCCCATCCATGCAGAACTTTGAGTCAATTAAACCTCTTTCTTTATAAATTAATCAGTTTCAGGTAGTTCTTTAGAGCAGTGTGAAAACGGACTAATAGATACCCATTGTGATCAGTGTTGAGAAAGAGAAGCACAGGAATATGGAAGAGTGTGAAATACTGGGGCTCAAGCTGACCTGGGGTGGCACAGGGAAGGCTGCTGACTTGGGCAGCTTGTGTTTGCCTTCCAGGTCCATGATGTCTCTTTCCAACCCTTCTCTGATCCTGGGAGCTGACCTATGTAGACAGATCCTCCCTTCTCTGGCCCTGAGACTGACGTGTGTAGACAGATCCACAGCCTCTTTCCTTTAGCCTCTGATTGGATTCTGCCTGTGGGAAGCCTCAGTGCATTGGAGAGAGAGAGCCATGTGCTATTCCTCTCGTTCCCTGACTGTTCAGCCACAGTTTGGTTCAGTTGCTCTTCTCAGAGCCAGGCCTCCTACTGGGACCCTTCCTGCACCTGTGGAGCCCACACCTCCTGTTGGGCAGAGGTGCTAGGTTCAGAGTGGCCTCTAAAACGTACCCACGTCCTAATCCTTAGAACCTGGGACCATTACCTCACAGGGCAGGAAGGGAGCCTGCAGATGGGATTGCTGAGGTCTCCAGATGTGAAGATCACCCCAGGCTATCTGTGTGGGCCCTAAACGAAAGCCCCTGAGTCCTTACAGAAAGCAGGGGCAGAGGAAGATTCACACACACCCACACACGTCCACATACACTCACACACTCACGCTCACACACACCCACATATGCTCATGTACACTCACACAAACACACACTCACATAGGCTCTCACACACACCCACACACACTCACACCCTCACACACACACACGTTCACATAGGTTCTCACACCCACACACGCGCATACCCCCCCACTCATCTACACTCACACAAACACACATGTTCCCATAGCTTCTCTCACACACAACCTCCACACACGCACACGCTGACATGCTCACAGTTTCACACTCATAAACACCCACACACTCACATACACTCTCACAATGCACATTTACGTACACACCTCCCCACACATGCACTTTCACACTCACACGCACATGTGCTAACACCCACACCCACACTCACATTCACACCTACACTCACACATTCTCACAAACACACCCACACACCCACGAACTCACATACACCCTACACACACTCATACAATCACACACACCCCCTAACTCACACCCACAATTTACACACTCAAATACACCCTCACACCCACTCACACTCAAACACCTCACCCACACACATACCCACACACTCACATACACTCTCACAATGCACATTTACGTACACACCTCCCCACACATGCACTTTCACACTCACACGCACATGTGCTAACACCCACACCCACACTCACATTCACACCTACACTCACACATTCTCACAAACACACCCACACACCCACGAACTCACATACACCCTACACACACTCATACAATCACACATACCCCCAACTCACACCCACAATTTACACACTCAAATACACCCTCACACCCACTCACACTCAAACACCTCACCCACACACATACCCACACACTCACATACACTCTCACAATGCACATTTACGTACACACCTCCCCACACATGCACTTTCACACTCACATGCACATGCGCTAACACCCACACCCACACTCACATTCACACCTACACTCACACATTCTCACAAACACACCCACACACCCACGAACTCACATACACCCTACACACACTCATACAATCACACACACCCCCTAACTCACACCCACAATTTACACACTCAAATACACCCTCACACCCACTCACACTCAAACACCTCACCCACACACATACCCACACATTCACATACACGTTCACATCCACATACACTCATACATTCACACTCACAGTCTCACACCCACCCACACACTCACATGCACTCACATACATGTGTACACACACACACAGACACACACACACACACACACACACACACACAGTAGGCAGTGTGGAGATGGGGCAGTGGAGATTTGAAGCCTGAAGGTATGGAGATGCGGCCACAACCAGGAGATACTGGCAGCTGGAAGAGGCAGGGTTGGACTCCTCCCTAGAGTCCAGGTGGAACACGGCCCCACTGACACCTTGATCTTGGCCCAGCGATGCTGGTTTTGGAATGTGGACCTCCAGAATTGTGGGAGAATAAGTTTCTGTTGCTTAAACCATAGCCTGTGGCCATCTGTTCCCACGGCTGCAGGAAAGGAACAAAGTCCTTTCCTCCAGTCCTTTCCTACTGGGCCCTTCCCAGCCCCCGGGCCCTCTCCCTCCCCAGCCTCAGAACCCAGGTGGACCCCTCCCTGCAGATGCAGCCCAGTGCTCCCCACCAGGCTGGACCCCCGCTCTCCCACTCACCCAGGGACAAGGCCTCAGTTCCCTACTGAGCCCCACAGACACAGTTCCCAGAGGAGGAGATGCTGATTTGGGGAAGAACAAGTCTCTGCTCTCAGCGAGGGTAGAAGAGCATTCCAGACTGAGGGAAAGGCCTAGTGAGGTGTGATGAGAGTGTGGGGAATGTTCCGGAAGTGGAGAAAGGCCCTTGTGACTGGTGTGCAGAGAGGGATGGCGAGTGGCATGATCCTAATCGCCTGGTACTCACTGGTTCCTCTCTTGAGCCTCCGAGCCCGGTGCACTGCCCACCTGACCACTTCACTCAGCTCCCACACCACGGCCAAGTGAGTGCGGTCCCTTGAGGGGGCACTAAGGAGAGGGCAATGGCGGGGTCCGGCATCCCAGCCCCCAGCCCCGGGAGGCTCCTCTGCAGCCAGCCCAGGGGTTCCGGGTCCGCTCCACGTGGGCACTCGCCTCCAGGTGGGTCAAGCAGACCCCAGCCCCACACGTCAGGCGAGAGGCATCCATACAGCTTACCTTGCTCTCCTTTGTGTAGGCGAGCACCTTGTCCTCCTCCTTAGGGTGGAAAATCAGAGTATCCACGAAGAAGGGAATGGGCTGCTTCTGAAAGGTGGCGCCTTCGTCCACACTGAGGAATAGGCTCTGGTCCCGGTCACTGAGTGAGGAGCTGACAAGGATGACCTGAAACACAAAGCGGGTTGTGAGGCCCGGGCCAGGTGCGCCTCTCCCCCAACATCTGAAAGGGGGTTGTGAGGCCTGGGCTGGGTGTGCCTCTCCCCTCTAACCCCTGACACCAGGGAGGAGTGCCCAGAAATGACGGGCCCGCCCCCAGCCCAACCAGCTCAGCCTAACTATAGCCATCCATTCATGGAGTCTCGGGACCAGCCCCTCACCCCTGCACACCAGGGAGGAGATGTCCAGAAACGGCGGGTCCACCCCCAACCTGACCGGTTCAGCATGAATCACAGCCATTCACTCATCTCTCTACTCATTCATGGGGTGCCTGGGCTGGGTGTCTCCACACACCAGGGAGGGGTGCCCAGAAATGGTGGGTCCACCCTCAACCTGGCCGGCTCAATGCAAATCATAGCCATTCACTCATTCATTTATTCATTCATGGAGTGCCTGGGTCAAGTTTCTCCTTACACCAGGGAGGGGTGCCCAGAAATGGCGGGTCCACCCCCAACTCAGCCGTCTCAGCCTAACTGTAGCCACACATTTAGGCATTTATTCATTCACTCATTCATTCATTCATGAGTGCCTGGGCTGGGGCCCCCACACGCCAGGGAGGGGGTGCTGCAGAAATGGCAGGTTTCCCCCAAACCCAGGTGGCTCAGCGCTAATCATAGCCATTCATTCATTCGTTCATTCAGTCATGGAGTGCAGGTCACTGTTCTGGGCCCCGAGGCTCCACTGTAAATGCAGGGTTCACAGCTTCTGCCATGAATTCGAATCCATTCCTGAGAGCCAAGACAGGTGAGCACTCGAAAACCCTGTCTAAAATTCCGTTTCAGGGAAAACTGCCCCAAAGCAGGACCAGGGATGGACGGGGAGGGAGTGACTGAGTGGGGCCCACTATCTTCAGCAGAGGAGATCCCTGAGCTGGGGGTGCCCGGGGAACTCAGGGGCAGGCCTGAGGGGCTGATGAAGGGAACTGAGCGGGAGGCAGACATGGGGCTGGAGCAGCAGCCGGGGGGTTGGGTCTGCAAAGCCTTGGACAGTGGCACAGTGGATTGTATGGTGACCCCACAAAGATCCGTCAACATCCCTACGCCCAGCACCTGGGACTGTGATCTTACTTGGAAATAGGGTGTTTGGAGATGTGGCTAAGCATCTCAGGATGAAGCCACCTGGATTTAGGGTAAACCCTAAATTCAACAACTGGTGTCCTTACCTGGAGAGGGTAGGCAGGGACGCAGAGAGAAGGTGACACACAGGCAGAGACAGGGGACGCACCTGGACGTCACCACGGCCATGAACTGCCGGCAGCCCGGGACGCTGAGAGAGGTACAGAGACGGGGGACGTACCTGGACGTCACCACGGCCATGAACTGCCGGCAGCCCGGGACGCTGGGAGAGGTACAGAGACGGGGGACGCACCTGGACGTCACCACGGCCATGAACTGCTGGCAGCCTGGGACGCTGGGAGAGGTACAGAGACGGGGGACGCACCTGGACGTCACCATGGCCATGAACTGCCGGCAGCCCGGGATGCTGGGAGTGGCACAGAATGAAGAGTCCTTCTGAGCCCCTAGAAGTTACCAGCCCGGCCAACACCTTGGACTCCCGGTATCCATACTGTCAGAGGATACATTGCTGCTGCTTTCAGCCCCCTGGTTTGTGGGTCTTTGCAATAGCAACCCCAGGAAACACACACAAGAGCTCTGCCAACCGGGGATCCTGTTATTTGGGGTGGGAGGTCTCTAGAGAGGCATGATGAAGGGATGGGTGGCCTGGTTTAGGTTTTCAAAGGGGCCCACACAGGAGTGGGTCATTTAGGAGGAGATCCCCTTATCCCAGCTGGGTTTGGTGGCTTGGTCAGATTCGGGACATCGCATCTCTACATTCAGAATGACAGACACCCAGACACTCACAGGTGGCCCCGGGGCCATTTTGTTTTGCAATTAGCAGACAAGGAGGCAGACAAAACTTACCTGAGGTCACACAGCCATGGAATTTGAACCAGGTTACCCAGAGACTGAGTGTGCACCCCTCGCTCTGATCCTACAAGCACACAGTGTTCGTTTGTTTTTTCGTTTGTTCCTTCCTTCCTTCATTCATTCCCTCATTCATTCACTCATTCATTCCCTCATTCATTCATTCATTCCCTCATTCATTCATTCCCTCATTCTTTCATTCATTCATTCCCTCATTCAACAAACATGTACAGTCCTGGCTTACCCAGGCACTGGGTACTGCAGGGATGGGGGTGAGGCACGGGAGCAGTTGTGGCTGTGTTGGACATGGTTCGCATCCTAACAGGGGACCCAAAGCCAGTCCCAAAGGAAGTCTCCCTTTGGAGCCAAGCGTTTGACTCCAGAGCCCTGTTCTTAGCCACACACTGCAGGGTGCGCCCATGTAGGATGGGGTGTTTAAGCTGGGCCTCGTGTGGGGCTGGGTAGGACCAGCCCTGCTGAAGATGAGCACAGCTTTCTTCCTGGGGAGGGCAGTGGGCAATGGCACGAGGTGACTATGGTGGCCTTGCCAGACCCCAGAATATCTCCAGAAGACAATTAAACTCATGGAGCCAAAATCAATAGGCTGCCTGGGGTGCCTGCCTTTAAGTGAATGAATGATCCCATAGATCCTTTCTTTCCAGGGAAGACTTCATGAACTTCCCCGCTATGGTCACTAATCTCCACTAACACAAAACCCTGCTCTCCCAGCACACCAAGGGCCTGACGGAGAACGACGTGGCCTCCATGGAGAGCGATTCCTTGGACGACTTTGGTCCCCAAAATGCAGACGAAAGTGTGTACTCAGAGCTGTGCCTCTTGGTGTGGTTTATCCGTAAGAAAAAAAAAAAAAAAAACAAGGAAGAACTGAGGGGAGCCTTCGATTACATAAGAACACATAACGACTGGGGAGCTTATGTACTCATGAAAAACAGCAGGGTGCAAAATTACAAGGAAGTACGCTTACTGTACACACCACATTGACACGGTGATAACGCGGTCTGTTAGGATTCTGTTAATGACGAGTGAGTGGGTAAGCAGGTATATTTTTATCAATGGGAAATGGCCAGAAATCAGAATGGAAGGCAGCTTGGTGGGATGTAAGAATGATTGGTCTTAAGTGGTAGAGCTAGAAGGAATTTACTTTTTTACTTTGATAGAATAGTTTCAGATTTACGGAAAAGTTGCAGAGATAGCCGAGCGAGTTCCTGCTTGCTAGACGGGGACAGTGAGGCACAGGGAAGTCACACAGATGGTCAGGATAGAGCCGAGGTCAGGAGCCGAGTGTTTGACTCCAGAGCCCTGTTCTTAGCCACACCCTGCAGGATGCTTCCATACAGGATGGGGCATTTTAGCTGAGCCTCACGGTTCCTGTCTACGCTATGTGCAGTTCCCGTTATTAACACCTTGCGTTAGCCTGGGACATTCACCACAAGGAGGATGCCAGCATCAGCACGTTAGTGTTCTCCAAACGCCATGCTTTGTTCAGCTTCCACCAGTATTTCCTTTTCCTGTCCCAGGATCCCACCAGGACACCACAGTACATCTTAGGCTGGGACAGTGTGGTCACTTTGCTTGTGTTGGATGACCTTGTGAGCTCTGAGGAGGGCTGGCCAGGCATGCTGGAGGATGCCTCTGAACGTGGGTCTGTCGGATGATTTTCTGGGCACCAGACGGGGTTGTGGGTTCTTGGGAGGAGGGCTGCAGGGGTGAGTGACGGACATCAGACCAAGCACAGACTTGTCACCGATGGCACTGCCCTTCCTTCCCAGCCAGGGTCCTGCATGTCAGACCCTCCCTGGTGGAGTCACTCTTCTCCTTTCTGCACTGTTCTCTTGGAAGGAAATCACCGCGCACAGCCCACGCTTGAGGGGTGGAAGTTACCCTCCTCCAAGATGGAAGAGCCACATCTATGATTTGGAATTCATTAGCATGGGAGACGTTTGTCTCTTCCCCTTCATTATTTACTCATTCAATCATTTATTTATATCACTGTGAGCTTATAAATATTTATTTTATACTTCAGTTGTAATTGCAGACTGTTCTGATATTTTGTTGCTCAAATAGCTCCAGCTCTGGCCTCAGGGAACCCTTTCAGCTGGGACTTGTGTCTCTATGACATGCCCTCATCATCCTTCTCCCTCCCAAGGTTCTTCTTGGTTTTTTTTTGTTTTTGTTTTTTTTTTTGAGACAGAGTCTCGCTCTGTTGCCCAGGCTGGAGTGCAGCAGCACGATCTCGGCTCACCATAACCTCTGCCTCCCGGGTTGAAGCGATTCTTTTGCCTCAGCCTCCTGAGTAGCAGGAATTACAGGCGCCCGCCACCACACCTGGCTAATTTTTGTATTTTTAGTACAGATGGGGTTTCACCATGTCAGCCAGGCTGGTCAAGAACTCCTGACCTCAGGTGATCCACACACCTTGGCCTCCCAAAGTGCTGGGATTAAGGCGTAAGCCACCGTGCCTGGCCTGCCCCTCCCAAAGTTCTGCACACACTGCACGTGGATTCCCTGGATAACCAGGAAAAGGGAAGGAAGTCCTCAGGACTTCTTGGCTCATCCATCATCCTTTCAACGTTGACCCACACGTCTGTGCCATTTGGCCAGGGAAGCCCAAATTCCCCTCATTAAAGCACTTTTTCCATGATACAGTTCTTCAAATGTTCTTATGAGGCAACTATGTGTCCACCATCCTCACTGGCCCGTGTGCCATTTTTGTACCTCGAGCAAAACAGGACTGACACGGAGCTGGCTGTTAATCCCACCCGATGGACACATGAAGGAGTGCATGCAGGAATGAGCGAATGAGCAATGCCATCTCAGTCTGCGACCCCTGTGTGTTTGCTTTTCGCCTCTGGGAGGAAAACAGCCCTTATGAACATTTAAGTAACCTAGAGAGCAAATCTCATAGAAAAAAGCTCATCCCCTTATTCATCTTCGCCACTCAAAGCTTTGCACATGAATGAAGGCTCATTCATTCATTCATTCATTCTTCCACATCGCAAGACCACATGGTCCAAGCAAGGATTCAGGTAAACGTGGGGCACTGCGGGAGCACAGAAGAAGGAAAATGGCACCCAGGTGTTGGGCAGGTACAAAGGCAGGTAGGAGGACTTCCTGGAGGTGGTGACACCCAGATGAGCCCTGAAAAATGGACGGAAATTTGACTGGTAGACCTGGGGGATGGGGCTTCAGGCAGAGAGGACAGCACGACCCCAGAGGTAAGTAGGTGGGGGTCCCTGCCCTGCCTCTCCTCCAGTCTCACCTCCCACCATTCAGGCTCCTGGCATCAGCCACGGCAAACTCCTTGTGTGTCTCCAGTTAGTAGAGGCCATTTACATCCTGACAACCACTTCTGTGTGTACTGTTCCCTCTGCGTGGAATGCACAGTGGGACCAAGACACCCCCACCCCTGCCACTGGTGACTCAGAACCAAACCTTCAGTTTTCAAAATGACACAAAATCCACGAGTGATCAAATCAAAATAGCTTCTTTCAGATTTTCTGAGTACAAAATTCTGAACATCGTCAACCAACCTAAATGTTTCTCCTTTACACATGTGAGCCTGTTTTGATGATAAGATGCCCTTCCCCTTGTTATCTGCTTGTTATCACCCTGTTCTGCAAGACTCATTTGAAAGCTCGCCTCTTCCGGGAAGCCCTCTATGATAGGGAGTTATTCCACTCCTTCCTCTGCCCCCTCCAGCATCTTGTGCATACACAGGCTACAGCCTGGTGACCCTGGTGTCCTCTTGGTGGGTCTGCTTCTGCGGCCAGCCTCCCAGCCTGGCAGTGCTCATGTCTTCAGCACTGCCACTCCCCCCAGCACTGTGATCCCAATGAGTGGGCACTGGCATTATTCACACACAGCCAGGGGGGCTCTGGGTACAGGCCTTGCTTCTCCATCACAGCCCCTTTCTGCACAGTCCACACCCTCCCTTAGGCCCAAGGCTCTCACAGAGGCAAGCGGAGAAAAAGCCGGAGGAAGTGATTCCAACCTGGGGCCCGGCAATCTGGGCCGGGGTTATTTTTGGTGCGGAGTTGGGAGAGTGAGCCAGGAAAGAAGGGGGAGAAGAAGGTGCTGACAGGAAAGGATTATTGGAGCAAAGAAAACAAATCAATTAGCATCATGCCAGGCGGAGCTGGCAGTGGTTCCTCCAAATTGGGAACCAGCCTCTATTTTAAATGGTGTATTTTTACCACTTATATTCTGGGGGAGACATATGGTACCTGCACTGGGTTCTGGGGGCTCAGGAGGCTGGTTTTTTCAAATTAGAGGCGACATTCTAAAACATGGTAAAGAGAAATGCTTGACAGAGTCATATGACTAACGGCCAGTTATTCGAAGACTAATTCTAAGAAATGGGTGCACAGCTTACCAGGCCCAGCACATGGTCGGGGGCAGACACAGGGTCAGGCGAGTCCCTTATTTTATTAAATATCCACAGCATACCTGCTAGGTAGGTGCGATTATGCCCATTTCTCAGGTGGGAAAACTGAGGCCAGAGAGCCTGTGTGCCCAGTAGGAGATCGCACAGACCGCTTTTTCTCCCCTGATGTCTGTGTCACCTCTATAAGCACCTCGGCCAATGGTATCCTTGCACCTGCCCAGAAGGCAGCTGGTCAACACGGGGGTCCTGATGCAACAGGCTTGGAAGAGTCTAGAGAGATCCCTCCTACCCTCAAAGACTGGAAATGGCTTCCAGAAGTCTGCAGCGGCAGGTCCGTCCAGGGCTTTCGCGATGGATTTCCAACCCTGTGAAGAGGGAAGTGGGTGGGGGCTGGGAGGGAGGGACTCCCATTCCTTCTTCCCTCTTGGCCCCTCAGCCCATTCTGGAGGGGACTGACTGACTCATTCAGTCCATCTGTGCGGAACCCTGGGCTAGGAGCTGAACCCCATGGGATTCCTGCCCCCCCGGGGGGATCACAGCAGAGAGAAACATCACCGAGTAGGTCTGAGAGGTGTACTAATCAGGGCAGCCCCGGGCAGAGAGGGCCCCTCACCCAGGCTGGGCCAAAGTGGAGGAAAGGCTGTCCATCAGGAGCATTTCTGCAGATGAGACACAGCTCACACAGGGTGGGCCAGAGTCGACACTGTGCAAAAAGATGCCCCAGAGAGACCAAGGGCAGACACTGGGAGACGCTGAGCTGGCCCTGCCATCCCCTCCCTGCCTGGCCAGGGGGTCCGCCTGAAGCCGAGGCCTGAATACCCTTCTCTGGCTCTTCACAATGAGTCCACACCTCCTGCCTCCCTGACCTGCATCCCACCTGGTTTCCTGCTTGGACCTGCTTGTCAGAAGCACCCCTGTGACTGAGCCCTGCAGAAGCCAGCGGTGACTCTACCCCAGCCCACAGGATGCTGCCAAGTTCCCTTCCCTGGTCTGCATTATCTTCCTCCAGCAGGGCTCCAACCCATCTCCTCCAAAAGGTGGTGCCAATGTCCCAGTCTGCCTGGCAGCTAAGCTCATCACATCCTAACTCTCAACTCTCCAAGTTAAAAAAAAAAAAAAAAGGAAAACAAACAGCATCCAGAAACTACTTCTCGCCTCTGCTAGAGCTCTGGTTCACACTCGCCTCTGCAGAACTCTGGTTTCCATTCACAAATCTCTGTCCCAGGGAGTATACTTTTAATCTGCCCTTTACCAAGTTTAGCCCTAAAGATTGGTGTCATTTGGGTTTGCCTTTCTATTTAAAACCCAGTTGCCCGGTCTACTTCTGGCCAGACAGATGCGCCCAGCTCAGGGTACACAATTTGGCTTTGACGCTGAGAGAGGCAAACAGTGGAGGCGAACAAACACTGCAGCCTCCACCCCGGATCTGAAATTAGAACCTTCCCAGAGTGTCTCATCCAAGCCTGTGTGAGTCAGAACGAGCAGAAAGCATTCTCCCACCCAGTGCTTCCCCTGTGGCTGAACGCACACAGCTCGCTGGATGTTCAGCACACACTCCAGCGGCTAGTTTGGTGTTTTAGGAGAAAGTCACTCCCGTGATGGTCGTGTTTGGCTGACCCTGAGGGCTGTAGAGGTCCCAGGATACAGAGTCCAACTGAGATGTGGCCTTGGCCAAGTCCGTCTCCTCACCTTCAAATTGGAGATAATCTCTTCTGTGCTGAGGTTCCCAATGAGGCAAAACATTTGCAAGTGTTGTAGAAATATGGAGGGTCTTCATTCTACTTGTTGCTTTCTTCAACCAGAAAGAAAGATCTACTCTTGAAGAAATCACAGGTGGTCTGCAGGTTCATTCCTGCTGGGGCCCTTCAGGGTCTCCCAGGTGCTCCTGGGATTCAAGACTCATTCCTATCCTCACCTGCGGACGTGGCTCCCACGCATCCTGAGCTCCAGTAGTCCTG
Organism: Chlorocebus sabaeus; assembly: GCF_047675955.1. Lineage (NCBI taxonomy): Eukaryota > Metazoa > Chordata > Mammalia > Primates > Cercopithecidae > Chlorocebus > Chlorocebus sabaeus. The sequence goes on along the minus strand of NC_132930.1, from coordinate 44,535,395 downwards.
GGCTGTGTCCAGGTCCCGGAGGCCTATCATACCCTCGTAGTCTGCGTATGAACGGGTCTTACTTTGTTGGATGCCTTGGCCAACTTCTGACTGCCTGCAGGGTAGGGCCCAGGGGGGCATGCCGGTGGCTGCTGTGGTGGTTAACCAGGTGAGATAACATGGTGACCTGGCCTTGGGCAGAGGGTAGGAGAACTGGAGGGGAGAGGGCAGATGTCAAGGACATCTTGGAGGTACAATTCAGAGGCTTTGCTGGGGAATAAATGAAATGGGGAAATGCTAAGTTTTTTCCCTAAATAAATGAAATGGGGAAAGAGCATGCTAAGTTTCAGGCTTGGGTCAAAGGGTGGCTGACGGTGCTTTGCAGAGATGGGGATGCAAGAGGAAGAACTGGTTTGGGGGAGATGAAGCTGAGGTCAGTTTGAGCTGCGGAGGTTCCTGAGGTACCCCTGATTGGAGGGACGGATGGGGTTTGATATATGGGGCTGGGATCGGAGAGGAAATCTGCATGGTGGGTAGGCATTCGGAAGCTCTGTGCACAGACTCCTGGCTGGGGTCCCCGGAGAGGATGAGCTCATCCAGGCATGGCAGGAAGTGGGAAAAAGAACTGGCCTGGGATGGAGATCAGAGGGACCCTGCAGAGATAGCCGGTGGGGAGCGAGGGGCGGCGGGAGGGGCCGCTGGAGAGTGGTGATGGGTGAGGGGCTTCAGCAGGCCAGGAGGAGAGAGCTCGGCCTTCCCACCTCCTGACTCCCAGCTCCTCCTTCCCTCACCTCTCAGCTGGGGCTGCCCTGCCACAGCCTCTCTGACTTGTTTCATACCCGTTTGTTCCACATCCATGGTCCCTCTCAAGTGGCTCTGGCCATCCCAGCCTCAGGCTCACTCTATGTTCTGGCTCCGGGGAGCCCCTTCCCAGAGGCTGTGTGGCTGGCTCCCTCTTTTTAAAAATTTATTTTTATTTTTATTAATATCATTTCTAACGGACCAATCATAATTGTATACATTTGTGGGTACGATGTGCTATTTTGATACATGTGTGTGACACACACACACACACACAAATACACAACATGCAATGATTAAATCAAGCTAATCAACACAGCTGTCGCCTCACCCACTTGCTTTCTGAGATGAGACATTTGAAATTTTGAAACAGAGAGAGAAGCGAACTCCAGATGACCGGCTCCTCCTAACCCACAGCTGGCAGCTCCAAGACCACGTCTCAGAGGCCCTTCCTGAGCACACCATCTAAATGGGCCCTGCCTCCTGGTTATCCTTTGTCTTAAAAAGCAATTATTAAGCCTCTCTGAAAACATCCTTTTATACTATTATTTCTGATTGTGGCAAAATAGACATACCATAAAATTTCCTTTGTGAGCCCTTCTCGAGTGTACAGTTCGGTGGTGTTAGGCTTCCACACTGCCCTAGAACCATCACCACCGTCCTTCTCCGGAGCTTTTCCATCACCCCAAACTGCAGCTCCCCCAGCAGGAAGCCCAGCTCCCGACCCCCTCCCTTCGTGTTATTGTGCTCACTTCCTGGCCGATCCCCCACGAGGCCGCGTGGTCGGGGAACAGGGTTGTCTTGTTCGCTGTCGAATCCCAAGCCCCACCTGGCACGTAGTCGGTGCTCAGGCCACGAGTTCAGTGCTGCTGAGCATGCTGATGGGATGTATTTAACTCTCACTTCCGGTGAACTTTTAACATTTAAGGGAGGTGGTGTTCTGTTCTGTTCCGTTCCGTTGTGTTCTGTTTTGTTGTGCGCTGATGTCTCAAACCTTCCAAGCCCCACCTGAAACCCAGGAGCCTGGAAGCCTGGATACCACATGCCCCCGCCTCCCTTAGACTCTACCCCCAAGCTGCCTTCACATGAACGCTGACAGGTACAAGAGTGGAGGCACCTTGTTCTCCAGCAGCTGCTGCAGGCAGGTCCAGGGCTGTGCCAGGGTCTCCAGCATCCTCTCCAGGCCCACCCGCTTGGGTGCAGCAGGAGCTGAGAATTGGCAGCTGTTTTTCGAGGTTCCTGCGCGCCTGACCTCCTGATATTTTCAGTGTCTACTGTGTAAGGAAGCCTCTAAGTCCTTGTGTCAGACCCCTTCCTCCCCTAGATACCGAAACTGGTTTCTAACCAGCGCCTGTGAATCACTGGATCTAGAACTATTTTACCAAATAAAATGAGTTGATCTGAAACCTTCTCTTGTGTGGACCGAGGGCATGCCTTCATGCCAGCCTGCCCGAGGTCTTGAGACTGCCTATCCTCTTCCCTGCCAAGACCCAGGAATTTTGCTAGGGCATTTTTCGTGGCTCCTCAGCCCAACAGAGGCACATCATGAGTTAATGAGAGCTTTGCCCCTCAAATAAAAGCTCTCGGCCAAATGGGAATCGGGGCAGGGCCAAGGTGGAGAGATCTGTCAGCATTCATGGTTTCTAACTAGGTGGGCGAGGGCCCCATTTGCCCCCCATGGCATGGGAGTTCATGCACAATTCTGAGAAACATGTTGGGAGCCAAGCAGATGTTGCCAGGGCTTGGGCAGCAGTATCACCCATCCCTCCTGAGTAGGGATATGTAAGGCCTGGCATACTCAGCAGGACGCCTCCCACTGTCCTCTGCTTAGCTGAGGGAATTTTGAAAAACCCATGAAAAGGCTGGGTGCAGAGGCACACACCTGTAATCCCAGCATTTTGAGAGGCCAAGGTGGGTGGATCGCTTGAGTCCAGGAGTTTGAGACCAGCCTGGGCATCAAGGTGAAACTCTCTCTCTCCAAGTACAGAAAAATTAGCCTGGCATGGTGGCATGCACCTGTAGTCCCAGCTACTTGAGGGGCTGAGGCAGGAGGATCTCTTGAGCCTTGGAGGCAGAGTTTGCAGTGAGCTGAGATCGTGCCACTGCGCTCCAGCCTGGATGAAAGAACCAGACCCTGTCTCAAAAAATAAAATAAAATAAAATAAATGAATAAATAAAAAATAAATAAAATCCTACAAAGGAGAAAAGTCAAGAGAAAAATTTTCATCGAGGATGAGGACGAGGAATAGTAACATAGGTGGGACTCGAATTTTTCATTCATTAAGCCAGCACCTAGGCACTGAGCACCAGGGACTGTATTACTTGTTGGGTTATGACTGTGGATAGGACAGGGCAGGACAGGACAGAACAGGACAGGACAAAATCACCCTCCCATGGGCTTATAGCTGAGTGCAAAAGACAGGAAAACAAATGCAGGAACATGATCATTTCAGATGGTAGTGGGTTCCATGAACAAGAGAGAATCAGGTAATTCAATGACTAATGTGCATGTGTATATGTGTACATGCATTCATACACAAATACATACACACATATGATACACACAAATGTATGTATGTGCTATAGAAAGAGATGTACATATGTAGGAACAAACCTATAGTGACAGAGGCATGAAGCAGGCCAGAAGGTTAACAGCACTGTTTGTTTCTGGGTGATGAGACGATGGTACTTTTTTGTTTCTTCGGAGAATGTTTCTGGCTACACTTCCTAGTCTGTACCGCATAGCCTAGTGTGAAACACCTATGGCATGATTAAATACACTTTTGTAAGTCAGTATTTTAAAATGAATGTGTTACATTTGTAATTAGGAAAAAATCCAATAAGTAACAGACTTTTATGAAAGAGGAATGTGTTTATAAGCAAAAGCCTAAGAAAGTCTGTTAGCAAGACTCTTGCTACGAACTAAGATTTCCTGCTAGGTCATCTGTGAATGGTCAGTATTCGATACTTTATTTATTTATTTATTTATTTATTTTGAGACAGGGTCTTGCCCTGTCACCCAGGCTGGAGTGCAGTGGTGTGATCTCGGCTCACTGCAGCCTCTGCCTCCCGGACTTAAGCCACCCTCCCGCCTCAGACTTCCGAGTAGCTGGGAACCACAGGCGCGTGTGTACCACCATGCCTGGCTAATGTTGTTTAATTTTTTTGTAGCGACAGGGTCTCTCTCTATTGCCCAGGCTGGTCTTGAACTCCTGGGCCCAAGCGATCCGCCTGCCTTGGCCTCCCACAGTGCTGGGATCACAGATGTGAGCCACCGCGCCCAGCCTATCAATACTTTCAATCCAACTGTCTTTCTTTTCCACTCTCCTCCCCTCCTCCCTCCCTTCCTCTTTTCCTCCCTTCCTCCCTCATTTCCTCCTTCCCTCCTTTCTTTCTTCCTTCTCTCCTTCCTTTATCTCACCCCTCCATCCGTCCTTCCATCCATCCATCCACTGGGGAGTGACTGTAAGGTGCATGAAGAGAGTAGTGCTGGGTGCTTTGAGTCCAGTGACCATTGTGGCCACCTGCTGTAACCATCTCCATGCAACCCAGCTCCTGCACCTACCTCCTTGGCATGGGTGCCAGTGGCTTCTGGCTCCCGGGCTCATCTCTGCTTGAACTTGAACTCCTTCTAGTGGGGTGAGAGACGCTGACTGTTCCTGGCTCTGTGCTAGGCACTAGCTCCCACAGTCCTCATTTTATTCTCACAATGGCTACACGTGGGAGATATTCTTGTCTCTCTTTTACAGACAAAGAAACAGAAGCTTGGAACGGTGAGATGACCCACTTAAGACCACACAACTTGTGAGCCACGATGCTGGCACGAGACCCAGCTCTCTCTGACTCGGAGCCGGCGTCCAGCCTCTGCACCGAGGCTTGAGCTGACAAGCATCCAACATAATTTAGTAAAACACCCACTCAAACACGATTACAGAATTGACTGTCAGGAAAGGGCTGGTTCTGTTTTAATTACTGACCTGACAATTGCTAAAATGCCAGGAAACATCCTTGAGAACATTTGTAAATGTAATGGCAAGGCAAACCTTTTCTCTTTGGCCAGAAGGCTGACTTGGAAAATCTCGGATTTGATCGATAATAACTAAATAAGGCAAACACATTTCAGAGCATAAAAAAAAACTCATCATCGATACTTTGTAGCCTTGATTTATTAATCATCTTGTGTGTAGCATTTGTGAGAACCAGAGCCCCTGCCGTGCTCCTCCTCCATGATCATTGATGATCTCAGTTCTCTTAAGGGGCTTTGCACTGAGGCTCTGGAGTGAATACAGTTTAATCGTGTTTTGTTTGCCTGTCTGAGGACATTTTGCAGACAATGCTAAAAGCCTGTTTGCTTGGGCAAAGTGCGGTGGATGGCTAATTCTCTGGAGTGATGGTGTTTTGGAAGATTGTCTTTTATCAGGACGGTTGCGTTAACTATGTATGGTTGGACATGTGAACAATTTGTTCATTTATCTGCCCCCTAATTGAACAGTGGAAGGCAAGGGAATGTATCTTGGTAGCTTTGTGTTAGGCCTTTTCAACAGCGGTGCTGGCAGCCTCCTGGGTGAAGACGACAGCTTTCGGAAATAACTGTGGAATCTCCTAAGACTTTCTTTTCAAATATTTGTGACAAGAAGCCAAGATAGTATTGTGGCTGCTGGTCAAATTGGTTAAAATCTTGCATCAGCTTCAACTAGAAGCCATTCTTAGCATTTTCTTATCATTTCCTTATCGTTCCCATGAAGCAGATGTCTGAAGCCAAAAAGTGAGCCAAGGTCTGCGTTGAATGGCCAAGGTCATGGTCATCCATTTAGGGACCAATTTGTATTCCATGGTCATAGACTCCCATAAGGACAGAGCTGAAAAGCCCGTGAATGTAAGCTCCTCATAGTTGGGAGCGGAAGCTACACTTCTGTCTGGAGAAGCCCCAGTCAGGGTCTGCAGGTGATAGCAGCTTGAATCATGGTCGGCATGAATGAAGAACTTCTGCATTGCATGGAGTATACAGCAATACTGGTAACAGATAGTTGTGCATAGCATTTATTGAGCACTTCTGTATGCTGGACACGAGACCAAATGCTTTCTTCATATTTTCAACCACCCTCTGATGAAGTCGTTGTTATTATTATCCTCGTTGAATGACCCCAAGCAAGTGAGCCCCAGAGAGGGCAGTCACCAGGTCACTGCTCAGTGGCTTAGGGGTTGATGGGGTGGAGCCCTGACCGCTGCTGCAAAGGTGGATATGGGACGCACGCCGCTCTTCCTCCGCTCTTGATTTCAGCCTCCATTGAACCTGTGTGAACCAGTGCTGGGGGTGGAGGACGGAACAACCTTGTCGTCTTTGGCTCCATGGAGCACACAGTCTAGTGAAGAGGCAAAGACTGACAAAACATGTAAGCGGCAGCTATGCACCCCAGCAAGGGCTCGGTCACTGAACAAGAGGGGAAGTGGGGCAAGACCACAGAGATAGCGAGGTGGGCCAGGTGACCCATCCAGCAGGAAGGGAACGAGGAGGCCATGGGATGGAGAGGAGGAGATGACTGCAGGAGATGTGAAAAGGTGGAAGGAGCAGGACTGGATGCCACGGGTGGGGCAACAGGGAGTTTGGAAGGCCCCAGCTCCTATCTTGGGCACTGGGGGAAAAACAGTGAACCAAAGACACCTGGTGCCTTCCTCGTGGCTGAGAAGAGACTGAGAAGGAGTGACCGGAGAGGTAGGAGGAAGACCAGAGAGCACAGTGCTGCAGAAGTCATGGGACAGTCACCGAGAGCTCAAGCATGGTGCGCTTTCAAAGCCCCACTGATTGACAAAGACGGGGTACTGGTGTCTCTGAGTGCCACTGATTGTCGATGGTGGGAAATAGATGTCCCCAGACATCAGTAATCGCCAATGGCAGGAATACTGGTGTCTCCCCAAGGTACTATTGATTGTCAAAGGTGGGGTATCAGTGTCTCTCAGTGTCACTGATTGTAAAAGGCAGGGCACTGGTGTACCTGAGTACTACTGATTGTCAGCGATGGGGTATCACTGTCCCCAGGCACCACTGGCTGCCAATGGGGGGCTAATGGTCCCTAGGAAGGGATGGGGTGGGAGGTAGCACCATCTTCTGTCCTTCATCTGCCCTCTAACCATATGCCATCGGTCATCAGTCAGTCCTAGCGTTTCCACTCCTCAGTGGCAGGGAGTGGCTTTTGGTCTGGGCAGGGCTGACCCCAGAGCAGATGCATCATGAGCGGTGGGTGAACCCAACAAAGGCATAGCGGGAAAGATGAGTATCTCTTTTGTCAAGTTACTCTCCTCCTTCCTACCACAGATGAAGGATGATTTAATTAAGGTTCTTGGGGAAAGAGCTCTGGAATGGGAGATTTCCCAGGGGCTCTCTGCAATCTTGTGGAGGCCAATGTGACCCAAAGCTCTGGTTTCCTGTGAGAAGCATCAGTGCTGGTGCTTCCAGATCTGGAAGAACGGACATCCATCCTGCATGAAGCCTCCTGGGACCCTGTGCCAGAGCACTCACGACAGAGGCCGGCAGGGCCCCCTCCCACAGGCAAAGAGCAAGGTGGGCAGGGAAGGCAGGGCACTGCAGTCCAGCCCCTTCCTGAGACTCCAGACATGGTGACACCTGGAAGCAGGAGGCAGCAGCAGAGGGGCCGGCTGGACCAGCACACCTTCTGATGCTGGATTCACTGCAGTTGTGCCCCGGCCTCTCTGCTTGGATACCTCCGGTGGCAACAGACTCCCTATCTCACTGCCTGTGCAAGTGTTTTCTTTATAACAAGTTCAACCCTGGAAGACACAGAAGAAAAGGCTTCAGAATTCACCTACAATGAATTTTGGCCATGCACACATAGTGGCGAGACCGCGAGTCAGTTCTGCAGTCTCTGGGATCCTCGATCCTGCCCCTTTTGAAGTGGGTCACCCTCCTCCTTCTTGCTCCCTCTCTTCCTTCCACCCGAGCTACAGGTTGGAGTAGGGGCTGGGTGAGGGGAGGAAGAGGTGCCTCGGGCCTGCTGAGGAACGCGGGGATCCTGGCTTTTCTGAGGCTGCTTTGTAGCATCTCCGCCGGGGGCCGTGCTCTGGAGCAGGATGCGGGCATTACTCAGACCAGAATGTCATTAAAGTCACAGATGGACATCAGTCCTGAGAGTACTGATTAATAACTCATAGCGCTGTCGTGACAAGCAGATAGAGCTCACCAAGCCAGGCAGCGATCATCGCAACCACTATAGCTGGGCAGCAGCACCAGCAGGCTCTTGCCAGGCCAGACACCACCCCAGAGGCCGGGCTGCTGCCAGCCCCGCTTTTCAGAGAGGTGAATGTCTCACCCAGAGGTCGCCTGGTTCAAACAGAGCCAAGCAGGTGACAGGGAAGCTCGATGGACAGCGTGCCACACCCCACCAGTCCGTAGCCCTGGCAGCCTGTCTTTGATTAGATTTATTGACTGGGTTTCTGTGTAGGATTTTGTTCAGCAAAAGTGTTTTCATGTTTAAAAAAAAATGTTTCACCACCTTTGATTTCGTCTGATCAGCACCACCCCAAATATACACACACATAGACACACACACATAGACATACCCATAGACACACACACTTGCAGATGCAGGGAAGGGCGTGAGATGCCAGGAGGGAGTGGGAGAGCAAGGCTTCAGAACCCAGGAAAGACCCCTGTGCCCCTAGTTCCCGCATGCCACCCCAGGCAGGGCTCAGGGCTTGGCAGGCTGCCACATCTCCGCCGGGCCTGGTCACACTGCCCAGGATGGACATGACCTACCCCCAGCAGGGGCGGTGCCTGAGGTCAAGAGGCCCTGGGAAGTCCCTCCTTGTGGTCAGCAGTCATGGGTCTCAGAGCCGGCTGGGACCCCATGGCCGGTGACCTCCCATGCCTGCCAGTCGCTGCCTCCCTGGGCCTCTTGGTGGTGGGTTAACATGGGGATCACAGCAGGAGAAGGGCACCTGGGGGACATTCGGGGGCCTGGAATACACAGGGCTGGCCTCGTGGCTGAGGGGCAGGAGAACAGAGGAGACTGATGCCCACCTGCCCAGGTCAGAGAAAATGCCCTGAGTGCAGGGAAGACCCCCCACTGTGAGACCCTCAGCACCTCCCCCACTGGCCCCGGCCTCAGCTTCAGCTTCAGTTTCTAGTCTGCAAGAAGAAGGCAAAGAGTTCCTGCCCCGTAGCCTTCCAGGCCAACCTATGGGGAGCTGCACAAACCCAGCTTTGTCAGGGGCATGGAGTGTGTGTACCCAACCCCCACCGCCTCCATAGTGACGGTGCCTGGAGCCTGGCATTGTGGCCGCTGGACACCCTGCTACTGTTTTTGTTGGTTGCCCAGAACTCAGCTGCCCGCTTCCCCAGGAATCTGCTTCGGTTGACAGGAGCCCCTTGCCTGGGAAGTTGACCCTCCCCCAGGCAGTCCAGAGATGGACAGATGCCCAATGGATGTGGGAGTGAAGGACCAGGGCTGTATCTCCAGGGTTTGGTACACAGCAGGGTGGGACTCCATAGCATGGGCTGCAGGCAGGAGTGGGATATCTTGTGAAAGCCGGGACCCTACAAAGCTGAGAGATTGCCACAGACTCACAGCCACACATGGGCCACATCCACGTAACACAGCAAGATGCCTTGTTCCCAACAAAGCCCGACTGTGGGTCTCCTATTTTTAGACCAAAGAAAACAATACATGGTGATATTGTGGGAGGGATGGCTGATTAGGGAAACCTGTAAGAACCCCGTATTGTTCTGCTCCAACAAGATCACAGTCTGCAGAAGAGGTGCTGCAGGTGTGCAGGAGAAACGTCCAGCGGTCCCCAGCCCAGCAGATGAAGGAAGAAGAGGAGGAAGAGGAAGAAGGAGGAGAAGGAGGAGGAGGAAGAGAACGATGAGGACGAGGAGGATGAGGAGGAGGAGGAGGAGGAGGAGGAGGAGAAAAAAGAGGCATAACTAGATGCTGCTGTTTCCAGAGTGGGAGAGACCAGGTGCCTGGGGACGGGGCAGGGGCAGGGGCTGACGAATCTGCTGAGACCCTCTTTATTCCTCATGGTAACATCCTGGCGTTTCACGTCACACACACATGAACACGTGCATAGATGAGCACATGCCTGTGCTCCTAGAGGCTGTCCCTTCCCACCTGGGCACTATGCCATGTGAGTATCAGCCTGATACCTGTGTGCTGGGCTCATGGCAGAGCCTCCAGGCCCCCTTGAGAGGGAAGGCAGGAAACCCACTGATGCTGGGCTCATGGCAAGAGCCTCCAGGCCCCCTTGAGAGGGAAGGCAGGAAACCCACTGATGCTGGGCTCATGGCAGAGCCTCCAGGCCCCCTTGAGAAGGAAGGCAGGGAAACCCACTGAAGGCTCTTGTCATAAGGACTTGGGAGAGGGAGGGCACATCAAGTCCAACCTCCGTCAGGACACTAGCACCCAAGGAGGCGAGGCCGCTTCTCCAGGGCCCACACTCCTTGGGGACCAAGCTGGGACCCCTGGCTGCCTGATGCCAATTCCAGGGCAGAAGACCCCGCACATCTGGAAACTGTCCCTCATGTTCCTGAGTGTGGACTGAAGAGGTGGCCAGCGTGGAGTGGGCAGGGTAGAGTGAGGTTTTACTGGCCAGAAGCTTCCGGGCTACTTTAAGGGAAATGTCTGGGGAGGCCATGCTCCTCACAGAGGACGTACCAGCCTTCCGCTCCCTGGACTTACTGGATAAACTTCCCAGTAAAAATGCTCCAAGATGCCTTGCCCTGATGGAGGGAAACAAAGTTGGATTTTCCCAGACTGGCCAGATGAATCCCTTACACCTGGCTGTCGTTAGCTGCCACTGGCTTAAGGGTAGCTACTAAGTATTGGGCAGCCTCTATTAGCCAGGTGCTGAGTGGCACATGCATCTTGTCTCATGAATCCCCACAGCTGATCCTCTAGAGGGGTGGTGGCTTCCTAGAGCTCTGAGAGGCTCACCAACTTGCCCAGAGACACATAGCACAGGTGCAGGACCTGGGTGCACATCACAGATTGTGTATCTGTCACCTGTACCTTTCAGAGAAAAGCATCTACTCTCACATTTGCCGGTTAGAAACTTCAGGTGCTTCTGAGGACCTGTGGGTGCCAGCAGTCTCCCCCCCACTGTGCACACAGGCATGGATGGCACAGGTGAGCTTTCTGCCACCTGAGGCTTCCAGGACAGTGGTGTGTGTGTGTGTGTGGCTCAGACAATAAGAAAAAGCAATAATATACTCTCAAATAGAGAAAAAAGTCACTGCAAATATAAAGCAAGGTAAGAAGATACAAGTCCTAGGGTGGGGTGGAGGTTGTGACTTGGGAAAGGAGGGTAAGGAAACATTCCTGAGGCAGAAAAGCCTCCTAGGCACAGGGGAGGGCACATGCTAGGGAGAGTGGCAGCACGCACAAAGGTCCTGAGGCACCAAACTTGGCATTTGGAAGAACCACAGGAGTCCTGAAGCTGGAGGCATGAGAGAGCAAGCGGAACGTGCTGTGGGCGGAGAGGCAGCCAGCGTGCGGGCCTGGGAGCCCCACGAGGAGTCTGATTGCAACGTGGGCCGGGGAACCTTGGGGGCCTTGAGCAGAGGAGATATAACCTGATTTCCCTGGTGAACACCCCTACGGGTGCAGCATGGAGTGCAGACAGACGGGCCGGGGTCCTGGAAAAAGCCCTGGAAGATGGGCATGACTTGGGCCCTGGGCTGAAATGTGGACAAAGGTCTCGTGGTTTGGAGAACTCACTTGCAGCACAGAACTCACTAGTGCATCTGAGGTGGAGTGAGGGGATAGAGGGGGAAAGGATGGCCCCTGAGCTTTCAGCGTGAGGGGGAATGGGACCACTTCCTGAGAGAAGCCTAAGGAGGAGGCTTCTGTGAAGCAGGTGGAAGAGTTCTGACAGCAATGTGATGAATCAGGGATGCCTGTCCACCCTCTGAGGCGGGTGTCATGGAGCAGCAGGAGATCTGAGTTTGGACTTTGACTGAGGCATCAGGGCTGGGGAGTAGTGGGGGTGCAGACATGATATCTGAAGCCATGACACTGGGTAGGATCACGGAGGAAGAGGGAAAAACTGAGGGGTGGATGAGCATCCCACTCCTGACTGCAAATCCCAGAGAGAAAGCCCCAGCTGGAAGGTGAGGTAGAGCTGGGGGGCCCCGGTAGGTGGCTCAGAGGAAGAACACTTCTCCCCACTTCTCCGCCTTTCTCAGAAGAGGAAACTGAGCTCCAAAGACACCAAGCCTTGTCCCTATAAACACAGCCTATGACGGGCAAGCCAGATTCTGAGCTTCAGGATTTTGAACTTGAACTAAAAGTTGCTCAGAATGTCTGACCCTTCTTCCACATGACCAACTCCTGTACATTCTCCAAAGGCCAACTCAAATGTCTCCTCCTCTATGAAGCACTCCTTGCTCCATGCTTGTGTCCAATCCCCCACCATGGTTCCATGGCCGTTTCTACACACCTCCACTTAGAACCTTTTCTATGTCAGGATAGTAGTTTCACAATCTCACTGGCTGTGAACTCCTTGACGTCAGAGAGAGGAGTCTACACACCCTACACCCCTGCTTGCCCAGAAACTAGGCATATGAGGAGCTCTATAAAGCCTTTCTGGATGGATGGAAGGAAAGGGTATATGCATGCACCAGTGGGTGAGTGGATGGGTAGGTGCTTATAATGATGGATAACCAATGGAGAGATGAATACCATATAGATAAATGGCACATGGATGGGTGGGTGGATGGATAATTGGGTGAGTGGGTGTATGTATAGATAGATGGATGGATGGGTGAGTAGGTGGATGGATAGATGAGATAACCAATGGATAGATAAATATATAGATCAATGGCACTTGACTAGATGGATAGTGGGTGGTGGATGGATGGATAGAAGGTGACAGGATTTGTAGTCAAAATATTCAGAATTCTGCCCTGGCCACACTTTGGACTAGCTGCTGGACCAGGCACCACGAGGTCCATATTGCTGAGCCCTGGGCTCCTCACCTTTGATTTGGAGAGAAGGGTAACTAATTGTCCACCTGCTGGAGCCCTGCAAAGCTCAGAAGGGCCAAGAGATGGCTCAGGGGCCTTGTGGGGCTGTGTAAATGTCAGGCAGCCCCAGGGAGCCTGGAGCAATCTGCACCATCGCAGAGTTCTCTGCCAGGAATCACCTCCAAATGTCCATCGAGGGAACATAATTTCCACATGGCTGGTTTTAAAATGAAGTAATTAAATAGTTTTATAGTCAGTTTTTAAAACAAGCTCTTTAAGTTATGAGTATAAAGCATGTCTCTGTAATAATCAAGTTGTTCTGTTTTGTGATTTCTATTGCAATGTATTTCTATAATTAGGCAGAAAAAACGTCCATTCGGGGCTGAGGCCACTTTATTTCACTCACTTTTGAGCTTGTTGTGACCCAACCAACCCACAGAGATCAGGGCTCCTCAGGGTCTGTCTGTCTGGGTCCTTGTGGGAGGAGATCACTTTGAGGGAGGCGGTTGTCTGACAAGGACACATGACGACCCCACTTGGATGAAGGGAAGCCCAGGGGCTAGAGGATGGATGAATGGATGGTAGATGGGTGGATGGATGGATGGTGGATAAGTGGATGGGTGGATGGGTAGATGGATTATGGATGAGCGGATGGTGAATGGGTAGATAGGTGGATGAATAGGTGGATGGTGGATGGGTGAATGGATAGATGACAGATGGATAGATGGATGGATGGATGGGTGGGTGGGTGGGCGGATGGATGGATGGATGGGTGGGTGGGTGGGTGGATGGATGGATGGATGGATGGGTGGGTGGGTGGATGGATGGATGGATAGATGGATGGATGGATGGATGATGGATGGATGGATGGATGGATGGATGGGTGGATGGATGGATGGATGGATGGATGGATGAATGGATGGGTGGATGGATGGGTGGATGGATGGGTGGATGGATGGATGGATGGATGGAAGGATGGATGGGTGGATAGATGTGTGTATATGTATATGTGAGTGGGTTGGCTGGGGGCACTCAGAGGAGGCACCTTTTTCAGCCAGGAGTGAGAGGATCAAAGAAGCCTCCAGATGAAGGTAATTCTTTGGCTAGGTGTGAGATGTGGGGGGCTCAGGGAGATTCCAGCTATATTGGCTTTGGGGCCACCTGCCAGGTTCCATCCCTTATTAAAAACCTGTTCCTAGAGGCTAGAGTCCAGCTGAAGCTAGGGATGCCAGAAAATATAGGACATCCAGTTACATTTGAATTTCCATTAAGTGAGTAACTTTTTAAAGTAAGTATTATGCCCCAAACATCACATAATTTTAGTATAAGTATGCAATATTTGTGATACACTAAAATAACTGGTTGATATATGAAATTCACATTTAACTGTGCGTCTGTTAAAAAGTTCTTTGTTTAAGCTGGCAGCCCTATGAGGGAATGGAGCCACTGAAGCGGGTTTGGAGGCTGCTGGTCACCTCTGGTCAGCAGTGAGGCCAGCAGAGGCTCCTTGCTCTCTACTGTAAGTGATGAGCACCGTGAAGAGGGAAGCTCAGGTCTGCGGGAGCACAGAGGAGCCGACTAGTCCCCAGGGATCTGTAGTTTCCTGAAAGTGTCACCGGAAGGATGAAGAATAGTTGGGGAAAGCTACTGTGGGAGGAAGTTATTTCAGGTGATGGAAAAGCAAGAGCAGGCACAGGAACACCTGATATGGCAAGAGTGGAGGTGAAGGTGGTGGGACTGGAGAGGGGGCAGGTATATAACTATATCCCTCTTAGATCACCCCAGAGTGCAACAGAGCTGCTGCTCTCCTGGTCGAAGACTTTACCTACATTTTAAAAGGCACCCCTCTCTCCCTGGCACATGCCTGGAGAATGGTTAACCCCTTCATACCAGGAAAAAGACTTTTCTTTCTCCAGGCCAAGGCAGCTCACTCCATAGCCCCATTTGTCCTCAGCTAATTGCTCCTGTGCAATGTACAATTTGCCTAATGCTCTTACTTCAAGCTTAAATTCCAGATAGGAGGGTCATTGTCTTTCTCGCTCACTTCTATATCTCCAGAACCTACAGCAGTGCCAGGTAAATCTCTGATAAATCAGTATGGAGTGAAGGATGAATAAATGAGTGAATGGATGGCAGATGGATGAATAGATGAATGGACAATGGATGAGTGGATGAATGGATGGATGGATGGATGGATGGGTAGATGGAGAGATGGTAGATGGATGAATAGGTAGATGGATGAGTAAATTGATGGATGAATGAATAAGCAGATGAACAGATACATGGAGCACTGGCCTGAGAGCCAGTCCCTGGATTATGGGTAAATGGACGGTGAATGGGTAGATAGGTGGATGAACAGGTGGATGGATGAATGGATTGATGGGTGGATGGTGGATGGGTAGATGGATGGATGGGATGAACGGACAGTAGATAAGAGGATGGATGAATGGATGTTGATGGGTGGGTGGATGAATGGATGGTGGTTGGTGGATAGGTAGATGGATAAATGGATTATGGGTGAATGATGGTGAATGGGTGTATGGTTGATGAATAGATGGATGGATAGATGGATTAGATGGGTGGGTGGTAGATGGGTGGATAATGAATGAATGAATGGATGTTGGATGAGTGGATAGGAGGATGGATGGATGGTGAATGAATGGATGGTGAACGGATATATGGGTAGATGGCAGATGAATGAGTGGATGGGTGGATGGATAAATGGATGGAAAGATGGATTGGTGGATGCGTGGTAGATGGGTGGATGGATGAACTGCAAGTGTAAGGATGGTAGGGCTTAGGCTGGCCATCCAGGACCTCATACCTGGGCATTCAGTAGCAGCTTACACTAGGAAATCGATGACAGAGTGTGGAATCGGTTGTCCAGTGCAGGAGATATCTCCACAAGCAGTGTCTCTGTGGGTCATTTTTGGTGATCCATGTGAGGTGCATGTGTTTCTTTGGTCGTTAGTGGGCCACTTTTTCCGAGGCTAACTTTGGAGTTATCCTCACATAGGGCCCAGAGGGCTCCTTAGTTACTAGTCATGCCTTATTACACACCAGTGAGTGGGGACTTATTGCCTCTGGGTGGAGGGCGGCCCAGGCCTACCCTGCTGCACTTGACATTCTCAGCTGGGTCCCTGCAGTGCTAGCAGCTTCCTGGAACCTGAGCTACCAGGGGCTACAAGGGACAGTGCTCAGGGAACCACTGGGCCACGCAGAGCCCCGCTGAACAGACAGTACCCGCGACTCTTCCTCACTCTCCCATCCTTTGTCTCATTCATTGGTTTATTGGGCCTCCTTACATTTCCTTTCTGCAGATGTAGAGTATCAATAAACGTATTTTAATTTCTCAGTGGGAACCAGAAAGACCTATTTTGAGGCAGCAGACCCAGGCTGGGATGTTCTGATGCTTGTTCAGCCCTTCACCAAACGCTCCCTCTGCCTGGAAGGCTGTCACCTCCTTCAGAGGAGAGATGTCTGCAAGCTCCGCAGGTCTACAGACCTGGGAACTCAAATTCCTGGTAGGCAGAGCCTGTGGCTCCTCCCCGCAGAAAGAGGTGGAGAGAGAGGGGCTTGCAGCCAGCTGGGGCGAGCAGTGGCCTGAAGGCCAGTCCCTGCGGTTGGCCTTGTCCCTCACCCAGCTTGAAGAATGGCATCTCCTCCCCCAACCCTTCTCCTTGTTCCCCTCCCATCTCCTCCCGCTCCCTGTCCCCTCCAAAGCTAAGCAGTCACTTTTCAGGTGCCTGCCATGGGCCAGGCTTTGTAGCAGGCCTTACGTTCGTTCTCTCCCGTGTCCTGGAATCTCCCGTGGGGTGGGATTATACAGCATAATGGAGTGCACATGGATTGGAATTCTCTGCGGCAACATGAACGGTTGTTATTGACATTGATCCCTTCCAGCAGAGCGGGTCCTGGACAGAAGGCTGAGGCAGGTGGCAAGAGCTCCTGCAGGAGCTGAGCACACCCAGCTGAGTCACTGCATGGGGCCCGGGGGAGCAGGGCAGGCTGGGGTCTTAGTGGGTTCAAGTAAAGGCTCCTGGTGGGCTGGGGACTTGTTCCTCCAGCCCAAGCCTGGCCATACCCCATGCAGTGGCACCAGTGAATCAGGCAGAGGCCTGTCCTTGAGGAGATGGAGATGAACCAGATCCCTGTCCCCCATCATGGCCAGGACGGAGGGAGCAGGCAGCCGGAGGGCACAGCAGGGTGCCCGGATGTGGCAGAGGCATGTATCCTCGCCCTGCTGGGAGAGTTGTCCCACACTGTCTCCGTGCCCTTCTCCTTCCTCCCAGACCCAAGCCACCTTCCTTTCACCCCTGTGGCCTCCATAAAACCATTTTGGATTCCTGTTGTGTCCTGTCTAGGTGACCTCATCGTTTTCAGGATGAAACTCCCATATCCTGGCCAGTGACGCTCAGTTTTAACTCCCCAGCCTTCTGAGCTCTGGAAACTCGGCCTGTCAGCCTCCAGCACCTCCACCCACACACCATAACTCCTCCCACAGCCCCTGCAAAGCTACACGTGTCACCTTCCGCTGTCCTCTTCTGTCCCACGCCACATTCCCTATCACATCAGATGAAAGCAGAACCTAGGGCAGAGCCCAGAGCTGGGCACGGGGCCGACCCTTCCTCCTGCCTCACTGGCATCTCAGCATGGATCCACAGAGCCTGAGGCCAGGGCTCAGCAAGCCTGTCTGGAGAGGACCAGCTTTGCAGGCCGTATGGCCTCTGTCCTAACAGCACCGGTGCAGCCCCTGGCAATGTGTAAGCAAGTGCACGAGGCTGTGCCAGCAAGAGGCATTCATGGGCACTGAAACTGAGTTCCACGTCGTTTTCATGTGCCATGAAGGATTCCTCTTCTTCTCATTTTTTCAACCATTGAATTTTTTCCCAACCATTTAAAAACCTAGCAACCAGTTTTACCTGTGGCTACACAGAAACAAACCCTGATGTACTGGAAAGTGGACAAAGCCATGAGGGCCCCCGCTTCCTGGGGCTCACCTTCTAGGGGGCCCTGAAGGCTGACGCCTTGGGTGATGTTTTAGATAGACATGAACAATGGATGACAAACCAGAGACCTGCTCCCAACAGCTCCTGGGCTGAGCACCGTGCTGGGCAGTCTCAGGGTGCTGGCCAGCTGGTTTCCCTTGGGGCTGAGAGGGTGGAAGGAATCTGTGTGCAGGCAGGTCCCATGACTGTCCAGCTGCAGCCAACCCCACTCATCTCAGCCAGGACTTGAGCCCGGTTCTCTGGCTTCATGGTCTACACTCCTTGGATTTTGCTAACTTCCAAGCTACAGCTTCATCCAACACTCAAAAGAAGGCCAGGAAGCCCCATGGTTTTTGCCTTTATCAAAGAGCTGTCACTCACTCCACGTGGGCTTCTGTTTTTCACAGCCTCAGTAGCTGCAGTGGCGCCCATGTAGGCGTGTCGGTGCTGGGCTGCATGGTGGCTGCAGGCCATCCTGCTTAGTTCTGTGGTGCCAGATGGGCAGTGCCACCCTCCTTTCTCAGTGTCTCTGTGTCTGCACATGTGCGAGAGTGGGCTGATGCCTGGAGATGTTGAATGGCCAGTAACTAAATGAATGAATCTGAAAGTCCCTGGCACCAAGACCTGCCCATCACGGGGAGCCCCTGCTTGGAAATCCTCCCTGCCTTCCCCTTCCCCATCCCTGTCCACAGGACCGGGGCTGCTCTTCCGCCCGCCCTGGCTCCCAGGACTTTGTCAATCATAGCACTGACTGCACCGGACTGTCCTCTACTCACCTGTTGGCTCCTTTGTTAGATCAATCGCTCTTGACTCTTTTGGTTCTAAACCCTTTAAGAATCTGATGGAACCAACAGATTTACTGCCTAGAAAAACTGAGCACTGAATATGCCCCTTCCACACCACTCTGGCTACATTTTTAAGGCACTTAAGGACCCCCCCACCCCACTCCCCACCTCCAGTGGAAAGACCTTAGCTATGGCCCGGCTGTTTCTTGAGACAAGGGCAGGTCTGCTCATCTGCATCCCTGGCCCGGTGTTGGCTCTGCCAACGTGCCATGCAATGAACCCGGGGGCCTGGTGCAAGCTCCGCTGGAGTGACAGTGGAGGTGTGCAGAGACAGAGGTGGGCTGGGGGCCCTGGTGGAGGACAGGCTCCCACGGAGATAAGGAAACACCAGTCCTCTGGAGCTCAGCCCACGTCCTCATCCCCCACGAGTGTCCTCATTTAACTGGCAACTTGGCACCAGCATCTCTCATGTGGGGAGGGCACGTGTGGTGGGGAGGGGTGGGCGTGACTCCCACAGAGTCCCGTTCCAACAATTTCCCATCCCAACCATGGCTAATTGCATCTTCTGAACGCATTTACCATTCAGTAATTTCAGAGCTGGTAAGATTTCCCCTCAATTCCCTGGCACTGTGAACTTTACTCAGTGCGTCTTGCAGTAATTAGTCTGGGGGCCCCAAGGAGACTGTCCGGGGAGAAGGTGTTAGTGAGCTAATCATCCACCTCATGATTGAAAACTGGCCTGTGGATGATTACGGTCAGACATTCACCGGCGCTGTCCGCCCCGAGCACAACTGCCAAGGAATGAAGGAAAACAGGGTGCTCGGCTGCATTTGCTAAAAATAAAATGCAAAGTGCAGGGCAGATGGCGTTGGAGTTTGGGGTCAGGCAGACTCCATGTGCTGGGCAGACGGGCTGACCAGTGATACACAAGAGACAAGTCACCATGAGAGAGTGCAGCGGAGACCCGTGTCATCCCAAGGCCCATCCTGAGCTCTCAGGTCACGGGGGTGGTGGGGGTGGGTGGCATGAATAGTTCCTGAACCGCTCTCTGGAGCTCACGTCCATCTTCCCCGTCACCCTGGCCCTGGGACCCTTCCATTCTTGTCATTTATGTGCCAGGCCCTAGGCCAAGGACACACAGCAGGATGTGTCCCCTGCCTTCCGCGAGACTCAGTCTGGAGGAGGAGGAAACCCTTTCTCACATGGCAGGGAGAGGACTGACCAAGAAGAAACCACAGGGGCTGGGCGGGGGAGGGCACAGAGGAGGGTCTGAGTTGGCAGCGAGTCCAGGAAGGCTTCCTGAGGAGGTGACGCCTGAGCTGCATCTTAAAGGGCAGACCTTCCCAGGGAAGGTGGAGGAGGCAGAGGGCCTGATGGTGACGGGCACATGGGCGACGCAGGGCATGGCAGGGGTGTTCTCCAGGAGGCCTTGGACCAACCCGGTCTCCTCTCTTTCTCCCTTGTGATTCCCACACAGAACCGTGGAATGTGCTGGGAATGCAGCATCATGAGATGAGGGGGGACTGTCCCAGGCCTGCCCTAGAAACACGCCGAACCTCAGTGCTTTTGCTTAGTGAATCACATTGTCCCCGGGGCATAAAACCAGGGTCGGACTGCTTCTCGGGGTCCCTTGTCCACAGTGCACATGGCGCACGTACAGTTAGACTTGGGTAGCTTTCATGGGCCTCGGGGGTTCGGCCCATATGAATCCTCAGCTTCTGTTGTCCCTCGCTGCCCGTCTGCGAGTACCAAACCCGCTCGTGTGACCCACTGCGTGTGAGTGCGTCCTGTCACCTGGACTCAGACAGGACGGTAACCAGTGCACAGCGAGCCACCTCCATGCCTCCGCAGGCACACGGGCAGGTCTGCAGGGCTGGAGAGGGACCCTGCTCCCCGGCTTTGAGACTTCGCGGTATAGTGATCACCATTGACAAAATTATAAATGTGAGATCCACACCAGATTACTGCCTTTTATTTTTCCAAGGGAGATTAGTAAAAGAAAAGAATCAGAACCTTCAACCACCAATTCATAAAGAAAGGATGCTTTAATTATCTCAAAGGAGGAAGGTCCCACCCTCAAAGGAACGGACAGATTTTTCCAGGGAAAGGCCAGTGACAGCCCTCAGATGCACCAGTTCCCACCCAGCAGCCTCGTTTGGAAAGCACCAGCGAGGGGGGTCAGTCCAGTGTGCTCCACAATTAGGAGTGACTGCTATGTTCTGGAGTTCTGAATACATGGAGACCTGGATGTGTGTCGCCTGATGCTTTATGAGGGGCCACCACCTTCAGAGACCCAAGGCCGGACAGAGGCCTAAGCCAGCCCCGCTCACCGGTCTCTTGGCTGGCTGGAAAAAAAACCAGGTTGCACGGCAGAGGCAGTTAAAGGGAAGCGAGAACAAGCCCCTCCTGTGCCCTCGGCCGCTGTGGTCAGCCTGCAGCTGCTCGCTGCTTCGAGGGTACGGGACAGGGCGCTGGCAGTAGCAGAGAGGAAGAACCACATAGTTGTGGTTCTGGAACCTTCTCCAGATTTGCGGCTCTGGTTGAGCATGGGATGCCTGGTCCCAAAACCACCCCTAGAATGTGTTTGTTTCATGCAAGTTTGAGTGCTGGGCCAGGGCCCGCTATGAGTCACTGTGGAGATGGGGCAGGCTGGGCACACAGAGCCTGGCAAGGGCAGCCTGTGCTCCCCTCCCCTCCCCTCGCCTCCTCTTCCCTCCCCTCTCCCCCTCCCTTTCCCTCCCCTGCCCTCTTCCCCTCCACTCCCCTCCCCTCCCCACTCTTCCCTGCTGAGCCATATTGGAGCCTCAGGCCAAAGGAAACACACACACGTTGCTATACACTTATCAAAATATCCATCCAGGCTCTGAACCAAGTGAAAAAGTTAATAAGAGCACAATCAAACCCATGCCCCCCTGTGCAGCCTGCCCCACCAGACCTGTTCTCAGCCATCCTCAGCCCTCGTAAACTGCCTGCTGGGACGCGAGGTCTGCGTGGCCGGGACTGTTCCTGGCACACTGTGAGACAGGGCCATAAAACAGCAGCCTAGCTCTACTTAAAATGTTGATACTTTGTTCATCCTGACCTTTTTCGCATTAACTTTGCTTTTTTAAAGTGCCTTAAAATAATATTTACCTCGATGACTGTGGTTTTTGGCACCCCCTTCCATTTTGCACCCAAAATGAGATCCTTGCTCTCCTCATTTTAATCGGGGCCTGGCCTCCTCCTTCCTTCTGCAGACACTCAGGGCCCACTGCTCCTTGACTGCCACACTGATCCACAGGGCAGTGCCTCCAGGAAGTATGGAGCTATTAGGCAGAGAAACAGTGCTAGCAGAAACCTTGGCTGGTTTAGAACTTACTGTGTGTAAGGCACTGAAAGATTTTAACCAATGTATTCCTTTCAAAGCCCTGCAAGGCAAGGATTGTTACTCACCTTGAAAAGGAAAAACAAACAAACAAACACAAAGCCAAGTTCAGAGAAGTTAAGTATCAGAGCACAAGCCCACACAGCCAGTGAGTAGAGTCTGACCCCACACCTGTGCCCTTAACCCTTCACCAGCCCCTTATGCAGCCTGAGTGTTAGTGCTTTTAGTGGGACTGCCTGGGACTCCCTGGGACTGCTCCGAACCTCATGTTCACCCCTATTGTCCACTGCAGGCCTGGGCATAGAGGGATTTGGGAAGTGACTTTGGAAAGGATGACTAGTGCTTGGCTGGTGCCTGATGCTGGCCCTGGTGTGTTCATATATGAGCGGCTCCCTTTGAGTGGAAGCTCCTTAAGGGTAGCACTGTGACAAATCCTGCCCAGCCCCAGGCAGAATCTGGTACAGATCAGGTGCTCAGTAAATGCTGAGCGACAGACAACAGAAGGTGTGCAAGCCCAGTTGAGATGATGTCCCTGGAGCAGGGAGCCTGTGGGCATGACCAGAGGGCAGCCCACAGACAGCACAGAAGCCTGGTGTCAGGCCCTGGGGACTGGAGCTGCCAGTGGGCACCTCCAGGTGCTGGCTGCCTCTGTCCCAATCACTGAGTGCCCTGTCCCTGGCTGGCAAGCATCTCGAACACCTCTTTCTGGGAACCCTCATGGGATGCCCACTTCCCTCATGTTTGTCAGGAAGGATCTGGGCTTCTGCTGAACTGGTATTTTTCAGTGACAGCTACATGCCAGGTGTTGTCCAGGGAAACAAGGGGCTCAGCAAGTAAGTGACAGAGATGGCCCCTGGTGTGTGGAGCTTGAGTTCTCTGTCAATAAGCCAGGACACGGTAATGAGCAAGGTAGCTTCAGGAGGTCAAAGGTCTCCAATGATGATGAAACTGAGTGGCATGGTCTGGAGATCCTGGGGTATGCAATCTGGCAGCCTTCTCTGAGGAGTGACGATTGAACTTTATCATTTCCATTTCCTGCCAGCCCCAGTGCCATCTGCCAGGTGGCAGTTCTGCCAGGGAGCATGGCAGGCAGGAAGTGACAAGGGAGTCTGGTGTGTAAACACCCCCACTCCCCGCTCTGGTGGGACAACCACGTGTGCCATACACTGGCTCCCAGGGGTGCCCAGAGGGACTGAGTGCTGGGTATTGGCCACTGTGGAGGCCTCGTTCTCTTCTCGGTGCCACTTCCAACTCCCTTGCCATGCCATGCCCTGGGAGTCTTCTCCTAAACATGATACTTGTCTGCACATCCTCGTTTCAGGGTCTGCTTCTGTGAGAGCCCAAACCAAAGCCCAGGGGAACCCCAACAAACTCACGGCCAGCCGGGGACTGTGACTTTGAGGATGCCACCAAGACACTCTGGGGTGCAGGCTGATGTGGTAGAGAGCCCTGGGGCTGGGGGCTGAGGAGCACCCATCTCTGCTACTCATTGGCCATGTGATCCTGGGAACGCAACTTTCCTCTTGAACCCTGACCCCCTCATCAACAAGCATGGGAGCTATGCTGCTCTGAGATTCCATCTGCTCTGAAATCCTGGGTGGCCCAGGGAAGAGAGCCAGAGAGACTTGGCAGGATTCTCAGGACCACCCCTGATTGGATGCAGTTGCCTTGGGGAAAAAGCTGCTTCCTTCTATGAACCCCAATCTTGTCCGTGAGATGGACAAAATTGTTATTAATGATTGACACACAGGGCTGTTGTAAGGATGAGATGGGCCATTGCTGTAACACCAGGCACCCAGGAAGCGCTCAGTGACAAGCAGGTGGGGCGGCAGGTCAGAGAGGGCTCATGAGAGCTTCACGGAGGAAGAGTGGTAGGTGTTGAATCTGGAAGGCGGCGGGGCAGGCTGCAGAATAAAAATTCCCCAATGCGCCCTCTCCATCTCCCCAGGAGGATCCACATGACTTCAGGACAGAGTAAGTCTCCAGAAGTGTCTGTGTGGAGCATCTGTCTCAGATCCAAGTATTGAAATGCTGGACACATTTTTATTTTCATGATTAAAAGGCCAAGGAGAGACAAATGATATCACAAGAAAGACAGAGAGATCAATTTTGAAGGTGGGAACCTGCAGCTTCATAAGCATAAGTCTTGTGGCCAGACCATGAAGTCAATGAAATACTAAAAGTTGATATCCATCGTCAGGGTTTTATGTCGGCAAACAGGTGACAGAAAAATTGATGGGGGCTTTCTGCCTCTGAGCTGAAGGCTGGTAGTGAAATCGCTTCAGAGAAAAAGCTTCATATAAAGTGTTGGACTTGGCAGGTGACAAATTCAGAAATAGCTGTTGTCCCCGCCCTGTTTATCCAGGAATGAAGTCAAAGGATCCTCAACAGCTCGGGGCCCCGTGACACTATTAGGTTGGTGCAAAAGTAATTATGGGTACATTATTATAATAATTGCATGTCCACGGGTGCTACCCCTGGGGTCATCCACAGGGGCTCTGCCCTCGCTTCCTGATGACATCACCACCTGCCCTCCTCTCCTTGAAGAACAGAACTCCCAATACAGCCACACGCAATAGAGACCACACCGTCTAGCCTCCCCTGAAGCTCAGGGTGAACATATGTCCAAGTGCACAGGATGGTACAGACCCAAATGGGGCAAGTCCAGCCAGAACACACAGAGGTGGCCCTCGAGGCCACAGGACGCACCTCCCTGTTCCTGAGGAGGTTCAGGAGCTACATGTTCTTAGCAGCCTGACATCTGATAGAGGAGCTCTCAGAACTTCTGAGAGGAACAAGTGAATCTTACAGGTCTGGGAGGTGACCATTTCCAGCAAAAAGCGAAGGATGAGGAGTCGGAATGAGAAGCCAGGAGACTGTGCAACTGTTTCAACAGTGGAATCAAAGCTGCAGGAGTCTGACGGCCACAGAGACGATCGTTTCATAGGTATTTAAGAATGCAATCCACAGTCACATGGGCTTGAGTGCATATTCTCCATCGCTAAAAACAACTCTAGCTCTATTCTCTAGCAGGTTGTAAAGAGCAAATTGTTATTTACAGCAGCTCCTCACCGCAATAACTCTCCTGCAGCTCACCTTCAAAGAGCTGTCAGGTAAGATATTTCCATCTAAGGCACTGAAACTCAGTCTTAAAGAGTAAATTATGATCAAGAAGGGACGGTTCATGGGAGCAGAAATGTTCAATGATCAGAATTCAAGGAGTCCCCATCCCCACTCATGCAACCGGCCAGAGCACCTATCCCTGACTTGGTGTCCCCACACTCTGGCGGCTCTTCTGTTTCCCCATGTGGTTGCACGTGCATCTTTTCAGCATTTGTTACTTCACTGGTGCAGGTCCTGGGGGTCACCTTCACAGAGACCACCACCTGGGGGACTGTCTGTGGGCTTTGGAGGGTGTTCTCTGCTGCAGCCTCCACTGGGGTGGGTCTCTGCAATCCAGCTGTTCTCCCTGCTCCCCACCCCCAAGACCCACCCCCCCAGGACCAGCACCGAGCCACAGGTGTGTGACCAATGTGTGGGGGAATGAAATGGAACAGAGAGCAGAGGCAGATGTGAAACAGCAAGGGATCCCAAAACATCCACCAGGGAGACGGCCTCTTTCTGGCAATATGGTGGCCTAAATACCATGCAGATCCTTCCCATGGGAAACAACAATAAAGCTGAATTAAACACACCTTAAGATACTTCAAGGTGCACTGTTAAGCTTGCAAGAAAACAGGATTCTTTGGAGGCCAAAACCCCAAGTGGATGCGGAAATCCAGAGAGCTGAGCTAGCCCTGGGCCAATGTCCTCTCCCTGTACCCCTGGAGTGGCAGGTGGCAGTTGTCTCCCAACACCCATCCTCTCTTTGAAGAACAGAGCTCCCAATACAGCCACGCAGAATAGAGACTACACCATCTAACCTCCCCCAAAGCTCGGGGTGAACATACACTCAATGTGACCGAAGAATGCAAGCAGGAGTTGTGTGTGAAACACCTGAGAAGCGTCCTCAAAACCACTATACTCAATGTGACCGAAGAATGCAAGCAGGAGTTGTGTGTGAAACACCTGAGAAGCGTCCTCAAAACCACTATACTCAATGTGACCGAAGAATGCAACCAGGAGTTGTGTGTGAAACACCTGAGAAGTGTCCTCAAAACCACCACCATGCCTTTCTTCACCTCTTTTCCCCCCTTCCAACAACTAGGATATGTAGACAATGGCTGGCATAGCTGCAGCTACTCTGGACCTTGTTGGAAGTGGAAGCCAGGCAGAGTGAAGTATAAAGAAGAAACGTGGCCGGGCGCGGTGGCTCAAGCCTGTAATCCCAGCACTTTGGGAGGCCGAGACGGGCAGATCACGAGGTCAGGAGATCGAGACCATCCTGGCTAGCATGGCGAAACCCCGTCTCTATTAAAAATATAAAAAAATTAGCCGGGCGAGGTGGTGGGCGCCTGTAGTCCCAGCTACTCGGGAGGCTGAGACATGGCGTAAACCCAGGAGGCAGAGCTTGCAGTGAGCCGAGATTTCACCACTGTACTCCAGAATGGGCGACAGAGCGAGACTCCGTCTCAAAAAAAAAAAAAAAAAAAAAAAAGAAGAAACGTGGATCCCTCACATGGAGGAACATCATCAAACCAGTTCTACGCTGACCTCCTCCAGATTTCTGGATCCTGAGAGAGAAACACGCTTCTATCCTGATTAAGTCACTCTAGTTTGGGATTTTACGTTATTCGTGGCTGAAATGAATCCTAACTCAGCGGGATATCTTGAACCTCTGTTTTGACATCTGCATGAGGCGTAGGGGTCAAGAGACAAGTCCAAGGAGAGGAGCCAGCTAAGAAGAATCCCTCTGCCTGAAGCTGGGACCCCAGAGGATGACATCTTTGTTGTAAGGATGAACTGGCCTTGTATTAGTCTGTTCTCACACTGCTGTAAAGAAATACCCTTGACTGAGTAATTTACAAAGGAAAAAGTTTTAATTGACTCACAGCTCTGCACGGCTGGGAAGGCCTCAGGAAACTTACAGTCACAGTAGGAGGGGAAGCAGGCACCTTATTCACAAGGCAACAGGAGAGAGAATGAATTCGAGCACAGGAACAATGGTTGCTTTTAAAACCACCACCATAGTGATCTCATGAGACTCACTACCACGGGGGGGGAACCACCCACCCCCACGATCCAATCACTTCCCTCCCTCGACACGTGGGGATTCCAGGTTGAGATGAGATTTGGGTGGGGACCCAGAGCCAAACCATAGCAATCCCTAAAGCCACCCTGTGGCTGAAGACCTGCCCATCTCTGCCTTGTTCGTGGTAGGAGGAGAAAAGTACACACGACACACACACAGCGGTCACACACACCGTACAAGTCACACACAACACACAACATAGACACAACAGAGTCACACGCAACATAGTCGCACGTACGAATTTTACTAAAACTTAATACATTTTTATTTATTAAAACTAAAAATATCTCCCAGAGATGTGTAAACTCAAGGCAGCCTTCTTACAGCTGCATGTGAGATCTAAAAACACCAGGTTAGGAATTCTGCCTACCGGACCCCTGGTTAGCAATGCTCCCAGACTTCCCCAGAGGAGCATAGGTGTGACCCAGGCCTCAGAGAATCCCCGCAGATCAGGTTTCAAACAGCATGATGACTTCACTATGAAAAATGACAAAATATACCGAGAAATGAGGCTCTGTAAGCAAGAAGCACAGAAACAATAGAGAGAGGAATTAATTAGGCCCCGAAAGACTTTAAATATTGGAATTATCAGATAAAGATAATGATGTTCACATGTTTAAAGAAATAAAGATGAGAATAAAATATGAATAGGAACCAAAGACTTGAAAATAAACAGCTCTGAAAAAGAGTCAAATATTGTTTCTAAAAATTAAGGACATCATAATTGCGGTTGAAAACGAAGGACACTAGGGAGAATTCTTGAGTGATATCATACGGCTGAAGACGTAACCAAGAATCACAGCACAGAAAACAGACTGAGAAAATCGGTCCACAAATCAGAACAGAGGATTTACCATTTCAGAACCTCATTACAATCAATTTCAAACATTAAAGGAAACTTTAACAGAAAGATATCTGCATACAAGAAGGAACAGGGAGAAAAGGTGTTAGGAAATATGGAGTGATCTAAACAAACACTGAGTTACGCATCAATAACAATGAGTTTTAATTTGGGAAGTTTAAAAAAAGATACAACTAAAATCCTAGGCAAAACAACATCTAAATCAAGACCAGTTATTCGGAGTTAAAATATTCTAAGGGAGGTCTTTGCATTATTTAAGAGGAAGATAAAGATATGTATTCACTCCAAACGTCATTAAGCAGTCTGTTAAAACTTCTAGGATAAAACTAAAAGACTAGGTCGGGAGTTCAAGACCAGCCTGGCCAACATGGTGAAACCCTGTCTCTGCTAAAAATACAAAAATTAGCCAGGTATGGTGGTGGGCACCTGTAATCCCAGTTACTCAGGAGGCTAGGGCAGGAGGATCTCTTGAACCTGGAAAGTGGAGGTTGCAGTGAGCCAAGACTGCGCCACTGCCCTCCAGCCTAGGCAACAAGAAGGAAACGCAAAAAAAACAAAAACAAAAACAAAAAACCTGTTAATTAGAGCAAACCTGAAATATAAGGACAGAGGAACATTAAAAATAAAGATAGGGAAAGTTATACCAGGCAGAAACTAACCAAAGTAAGCTAGCATATCTCCATAAGTCTCATACGAGATTTGAAGGCAAAATATTTGCTAGGGAGATAAAGGTTACTAATATAATGATAAAAGATTCCATTTACAAGAAAAAAATAATAAATAGCATTCTAATCTTGTGTGTGTACATGTGTATATGTACATATATACACATACATATATATACATATATGAAAATCGGTCCACAAATCAGAACAGAGAATTTACCATTTCAGAACCTCATTACAATCAATTTCAAAAGTTACATATATTTATATATCTCATCCTAATCTAAAAACTCCAGACTAGGAATTCCCTCTATTGGACCCCCGGTTCGCAATGTTCCCAGGCTTCCCCAGAGGAGCACAGCTGTGACCCGGGCCTCTGCTTCCCCTGCCAGCTGCGACTGGGAGCTGACTGGTGTGGCCCCTCCTCAACCTGTGTCCCAAGATCAACATCCGCGCAGAGCACAGCGGGCTTGGGCGGGGAGGTGCTATTTCTGGGGCGCACAGAAGCACTCATGCCAAGTGCCTGGCACGTGGATCATTGCCACTTCAGATTAGTATAATATATAACACCCTGATCTCCTAAAAGATAGCCTCAAAATAAAAGCTGATAGAACTACAAGTAAAAATATGATGTATCAGCTATTCAATAGAAATGTTCTTATACCTCTCTCAGCAACTCATGGTCAAGCATGCACAAATCAGTGAGAAAACAGAAGATTTGAACAACAGTCTCAACAAGCTTGATTCAGTGACCTCCTTGGGGCATTTTGGCCAGTGACTGAGAACACAGGGTTCGTTCGAGCACTCACAGAACGTTCAGAATGATTCAGGATGCACTCTGTCACAAAGCAAGTTTCTATTGATTTCAAAGGGCTTGTATTGGACCGGTCACATCCTCTGGCTACCTGTGAGGTGTCCAGAATCATGGCCCCCTAAAGCTGTCCACGTCCCAATTCCCAGAACCTGCAACTGCCACCTCATGTGGCATAAGGGTCTTGGTAGATGGGATGAAGCAGAGGACCCAGATAGGGGTAGGTGGTCGTGGATTACCTGGGTAGGTCTGATGAGAGCACAGAGGTCGTTAGGAGAGGCAGGCAGGGGGGTCTGTCTGTCAGAGAAAGAGGCATGACGATGGAAGCAGAAAGAGGGGTTGAGAATGTGGACCTGCTGGCTTTGAAGATGGGCAAGGGGTGCCCAGCCAAGGACTGCAACTTGAGAAGCTGGAAAAGGTGGGGCCACAGGTTCTGCCCAAGGGCTTTTAGACGGAAGCCTCCACGCTGTGGGGGCTCCACGTGCTGTAGCAGTGACACCTTGATTTTGGCCCAGTGACACCCATTTTGGACAATTGACTCCAGCATGGTAAGATAAATGCGTGTTGTTTCAAGCCCCTAAGCTTGTGGTAAGCTGTGACAGCAACTGGTTCAACCTTTGATCCAATCAGAAGCTAAAGAAAGAGGGTTACACAAACACCCCTCATGCTTGTAAACCTTTAGAAAACCTACCCCACAGGGCGAGGTGTGGTGGCTCATGGCTGTAATTCCAGCACTTTGGGAGGCCGAGATGGGTGGATCACTTGAGGTCAGGAGTTCAAGACCAGCCTGGTCAACATGATGAAACCATCTCTACTAAATACAAAAATTAGCTGGTTATGGTTGCACAGACCTGTAACTCCAGCTACTTGGGAGACTAAGGCACGAGAATTGCTTGAACTCAGGAGGCAGAGGCTGCAGTGAGCCAATATGCTACTTCACTCCAGCCTGGGTGACACAGCAAGACTCTGTCTCAATAACAAAAAAAAAAGAGAAAATCCACCACACAGTTCTTAGGATGAAGCTCTGGGCAAAGATCCCACACCAGGCACACCCAGCCCACACCTGCCCTCCGATGTCACCTCTACAGCCCCTCGTCATCCATGCTCTGTTCCAGGGACACTCAGAGGGAGGCGAGACCTGCCCCCAGGCTGTGCCAGAATCACAGGGAGAGACGCCTGAATGGAACCGGGCATGTAGGACACGTGTACAGTTTGCAGGGAAGCAGGGACAGACGTCAACAGCAGCCAAGGGGTCTGTGGTGTCAGGAGCTGGCTTCGTGATCCAGGCGTGGGGCCTGGGGTTATCCAACTTCCCCTTTGAAGGCACCAGCGGCCACCTGTGTCTGCACGACAGTACCACCTCCTAAACCTGTCTCCCAAGGTCAACGTCTGCACGGAGCACGGCGGCCTTGGGTGGGGATGGTGCTGTTTCTGAGGCTGCACAGAACCACTTGTGCCAAGCACCTGGCATGTGGATCACTGCCACTTCAGTCCTCAGGCGTGCTCCAGGGGAAACCACACCAATCGGCTCCCAGTACCGGCTGGCAGGGGAGCAGAGGCTGAAGGGCAGAAGGGACCTTGTGGAGTCAGGCTGACTCCACTCAGCAACTCAAGAGCTGTGTAGGCCTCGGGTGAGCCGGGGCCGCCATCTTGCAGGGCGGCCGTGAGAAGTCTGCGGAAGGAAGGCCTTATTCCCTCTTGACTTAACAGGCCTTGTTCCCTCTTGACTTAACAGCCCTTGTGTTCTTGGAGGATGGGTCTCAACAAGGCTCCACTCAAGCAAGGAACCTCTCGTCGCCCCACTTCTCCTGGCTGCCTCCTCAAGAGCCCTTGCTTCAACCCTGCTGCCTGCAAGGACACTGGCACCGTGCAATGGAAAACAACAGCCAGGCTATGGCCAGCAAGGCCCCCATGGCACGCTGCAGGGCCCCTTGTGCTGCAGCAGAGACACCTTAACCACAGGACACAGAGCTCAGCATGAGCACGGCCTAGGGGAGAACGCAGCTCCTGTCCCCACCCCCAACACCGTCACCTACGTGTGGATTATGGTGGCCTTCACACTCCACTCCTGGAGGCTGAAGAACAATTGTGTCTATTGGAAGACAGAAGCCATTGCGTGAGGTTTTCACGGGGAAAGCTTAGGTAAGATTGGCAAGAAGGAGGTTTCTATGGCAGAAAAGCACAAGCGAGGGGCACACAAGCACCACCCTTTCCCTGTGCCTCCCGCATTGCCCCACACAGCCACCGTGCCCTGCCCACGGTAGGAGTTTTCCATGCATGTCTATCCATCCACCCACAGGTGGAGTTTCCCACATGTGGAGTTTGTGACGCATGACCACAGCGGGGGGAGGAGGGGCTCATCAGCTCCTCCATCAATGCAGGGAGGAGATAAAGACATGACCCCACTGTGACCTTACTGCTTTGGCAGCAAGGTGAGCCCCTCAGAAGCTCCTTCCTCTCAGAAGGACAGAACCTCTCTGGGACATTTTTGGGCAGCCTAGGACAAGGCCAGCCCCAGCCCTCCACCTCCTCACTCTATTTCATAAAAGATTAGCTGGCCTGGCACGGCGGCTCATGCCTGTAATCCCAGCACTTCAGGAGGCCGAGGTGGGCAGATCATGAGGTCAGGAGTCCGAGACCAGCCTGGCCAACATGGTGAAACCCTGTCTCTTCTAAAAATACAAAAATTAGCCAGGCAGGGTGGCTTACACCTGTAATCCCAGCTACGCAGAAGGCTGAGGCAGGAGAATCATCTGAACCTGGGAGGCAGAGGTTGCAGTGAGCCAAGATCGCGCCATTGCACTCTAGCCTGGGCAACAGGGCGAGACTCCATCTCAAAAAAAGAAAAAGATTGGCTGAACTGTCATCCCCACTGACCAGTCTGGACACCAGTTCCCCTCCTCAATGGCCCTTCCTGGGAATCCGCTGACCACAGAGCAGAACACAGCTCTCACCCCTCCTCCCTCACCAGCTCCATGGAGCTTTCTGTTCCTGAGCAAAGAAAATCCCTTTCTGCCTGACCATTGAGCTGCTTACAGATCTCAATGTCGAATGTTCCTCATATTGCAATAGCCCCCTCTTCCATTGCAGTAGCTTCTCCCTCCTTGCAGTCTCCTCCTTCCCATTGTGTAGCCCCTCCCTCTATGGCATAGCCCCTTCCCATTGCAATAGCTCTCTTCCCTGTTACAATAACCCCCTGCCCCAGTTGCAAAAGCCCCTCCCCTATTGCAATAGCCCTCTCTTTCTGTTGCAATAGCCCCCCCATTGTGTAGCCTCTCCTATTGCCTATCCTCCTCCCCTATTGCAATAGCCCCCTCTTCTATTGTAATAGTCCTCTTCCCTGTAGCAGTAACCTCCTCCCCATTGCAATAGCCCTCTCCTGTTGCAATAGCCCCTCCTCTTGTGTATAGCCTCTCCTATTGCACAGCCCCCTCTCTCATTGCAATAGTCCCCTTCCCTATTACAATAGTCCCTTCCCCATTGCAAGAGCCCCCTCTCCGATTGCAATTGCGCCCCCTCTATTGCATAGTCCCTCCCCCTAACGCATAGCCTCCTTCCCTATTGCAATAGGTCCCTCTCCCATTGTAATAGCCCCTCCCCTACTATAATAACCTCCACCCCTGTTGCAGTAGCCTCCTCCCTTATTGCAACAGTTCTTTCAAGTCCTTCCTTACCTAAGCCTGCATTGATTTTTTTATCTCACAGAGGAAACCAGCCCCTGGGCACAGAGAAGTGGCACTTTCACCAGTGCACAACCACATCATGGCTCTTGGTGGTTTTCTAATCAGCAGCTTTTTCCAGATTCAAAGAGCTGAGCCCCTCACTCTTTCGCCCCCCACCCCAGGGTTTCCTGTGAGACCTTCATGATCTGAATGTGGCTGCTTTCTAGGTCTCTCCACTGAAATCCCCCACCTGTTCACTGTGTGGCCTGAACAGTCCAAGCCCCTCCTAGGCTCCATTTCCTGAAACATGAAAGCCCCTTGCACCTTGAGGGTACCTGGTGGGTGCTCAGAGAATGGAGAGGTGCTAAAGGAAGCTGGCTCTTGACCGATTTCCAAAGGAATGCAGATTTCTCCCGGAACGTCCTTTGCAAATTACATTAAAAGACATTAACTAGCTTGTCTGAGGGGGATGGAAATGGGTTTTAGCACAAAAGAAGAGAAAATTTGAAAGAATAGTTTCTTCTAGCCCAATTTCACTCATAATTGGGTATCTTTTTGAGCCTGCTAATTAAACAGCGTTTTCTCCGAGTCAAAAAAATGGAGTCTTGGCACCCGAAGGGCACTCTGCAGACAGAATCTGACATGCAGGTCTAGCAAGTCCCTATAAAAAGCAACATGAGTCAAAAGCACACTGTCTGCACTTCAACCAGAAAATGAAGCTCTCTTTGCAGAGGGGAGCCGCTAACCACACCGTCTACCGTGCCAGCCAAGCTGGCCATTGTGAATCTCACCGGAATCTTCAAAGCTCTCTTCCCTATTTTTGGACATCCTAGATTGCATGTCTCTGTACACGACTCACAAATCTATTCTATCATGTACTTATTTCTGCCTCACACCGTGTGACATTGTCTTATGTCTTCCGACAGCAGCAGACACTGGATCAAAAGACACAACAGGATGCTGAGTCAGGTTTGTGAGGATGAGTGCTGCCTCATGCCAGCTAGAACCACGGTTTGTGAGGATCCAGTCTTAATGAGAAACTGCGGGTTGCTGCAGCAGGAATGCAGGATGGGGAAAGGGCAAGGGCAGCTGTCAGGCATTTTCACATTCCCCATGGGGCCAGGGAAATGTGGATCCCAGACCATGAGCCCTGCTGAGATCAGAGTCTGCGTCAGGCTTGTCCACCATGGAATACTCAGGTGATGGTGCCTGGCGCCTAGAAAGTGCTTGAGAAACATTCTTAATGCGTTAATACTAGAGTCAGAACCACTGTCCCTACCCATCCAGGTCAATGAAATCACAGAACCAGGGTAGCAAATCTGAACTGAACACTGAGTAGGTGGCAGGCCCTGTGCGCAGGACATTCCTGTCCTGAGGCAAAAGAAGAAATAGATATTTGGTATCTGTCCCGGTTCCTGGCACACAGCTCCTAAGACCCTTGGAATATCCAGAATGACAAGAATGTCTTTCGTATGGTAATAAAGTGGCTGGTGCAGGGCGGGGATGGGGAGTGGCGTAGACAGCTTTGGCATGGGGATTGGTAGCCAGAAGGACCAAGGCAGGGTTCGAGTTTTGGGGCTTTCAGCCCTAACCCCTGACCTCTGGGGAGGGAAGAGGGGCTGGAGATGGAGTTAGTCACCAATGGCCAGTGATTTAATCCACCGTGCCTACGTAGTGAAGCCCCCACAAACCCCCTAGGTGATGGGGTTGGAGAGCTTCTGGGTTGGTGAACACAGACGTGCTTCGAGGGTGGCACAGCTGGAGAGGGTGTGGAAGCTGTCACCCCACGCCCTGCCTCGTGCCTCTCTTCCTCTGTTCCTGAGTTGTATCCATAATAAACCGGTAATAGCAAGGAAACTGCTCTCCTGAGTTCTGTGTGGCAAATTACCATACACGACGAGGCCGTGAAACCCCCTGAGTTTCTACCCAATCCAGCAGAAGTGCCAGTCTGGACTCGTGGCTGGCATCTGCAGTGGGAACAGTTGTGGGAGACCAAGCCTCGATCTGATGGTAACTCCAGGTGGATGGCGTTAGAATTGAACTGAGCTGTGGGACACCCAGCTGGCATTGCAGAGGCGGAGACGTGTTGCAAAAGACATTTTGGTATCAGAGTGCTGTGAGTAAAAACAGTGCAGGTACCACCTCCTTTCAAGTTCAGAGCAGATCAGTGGATTTGCTACTACTGTTATGCTGGTTTACAGATGAGGAAATTGAGGCACACCGAGGCTGTGACCCTCGCCCCATTGTGGATGAGCATTGAACAGCATTGGAAGCATGGTGTGGACCCAGATGCTGAACTCCAAGACACCCACTCGTAGACATGAAGACTCTGCCCCAAACACCTATGTGTGGCCAGAGTTGAAGCCCCTCTTGATGCTGTAAATTAGGGGTTTCCTAAATTAGGGAGGGAGGAAGAGAAGGAGGGAGGGCGCTGAGCCCAGAGTCCTAGAGCCAGGGTGCACCCTGGGCAGGTCTGTTTGCTGTGGGTCCCATCCTATGGGTCTCTGATCTCACACCCACCCTGGAGCAGGCAGGACAGTGCCAAGGAGGAGAGCAGGCCCACCTGGGGCTTCCAGCCAAGCAAGAAGCCTGCCCTTCCTTGGGCGGCAGCTGCCTGCTGGCTATGTGTGTGTGCTGAGGGAGACGGGAAGACCTCCATCCATTCTGTAATTTCCAAAAATTGTATTCCCATTTATTTCCCACTCCAGGCCACTTGCAGACACTGTGGCACACACTGTGGCAGGTGACAAGCTTTTACGATCGCGGGCCTTGCCACAGCCACAGAGGTAGATGATGGCCCTTATCCCATAGACAGGGATACTCTGAGGCCAGAGCACTTCCAGAGTCCAGGAATTGGGTGTTTTCACTTTGGTATCACCAGACCTAGCCCAGGTCCTGGCAGACAGACGTGCTCAAGAGAGTCTGAATAAATGAACTAACTAAAAATGTCCTCCCAGTGGAGGCTGTCAGGATGGATTTCAATAAATGCCCATTTGGTCTTCATTTCCCATAACAAGAGCACTTTGGTTGATGAGTAATGAGTCTCCGAGTGGCGACTTCTTCTGCCGGGGCTCCCGAGAGGGGCAGAGGTATCGCTGGAGTTGATGAGTCTAACCATAATGACAATATTATTCATTCGAAATTGGGCAATTTCTGTAAAATAAGTTACAGCCGTTCAGCTACAGTGCTCCTGTGCTAGCTGGCAAGTGACACCCCTGCCTGTAACTGCCAACATCTGCTCTGGCTTCCCATTACCTGCCTGGGGCCACCCCCGCCCCGGCCCCCAGGTTGGCCAGGTTTTCGGCTGGGCTCTGAGCAGCAGCAGCACCGCTTGGAATACAGCGGCCACTGAGGTTCAGCCAGGCACGAAGATGGAAGAGCCACTGCCTGGAGCATGAAAGTGTGGGGACAGAGGAGGAAGAGCCTTGGAAGGGGAGCAGGACACTCGGGTCTCTCATGGCCCTTGTTGGACGAAGAGTCCCTCTGCCAGGAGGCAGTCCTGTCCTTTGACTGCAGGCACCTGTCACAGCCTGCTTTCCAATGAACACTGCAACAGTATGTCCCGCCTCATCTGCTCTGCTGCACGTGACCTCGCTGCTCCTGTTAAATGGCGGAGTCTATATTTCCATTCCAGATTCTAGGCTGGTCTTAGCTACTTCCTTGGCCAAAGGATCGCAGCAGAAAGTGATGCCCTGGGACTCCCAAGGCTCCACTGGCCATAAGAAACCTTGCACTTCTACCTGACCCTCTTGGTTTTCTTTGTTTTTTGAAATGGGGCCTTGCTCTGTTGCCCAGGCTGGAGTGCAGGGGTGCAATCATGGCTCACTGAAACCTCAACCTCCTGACTGCCACCATATGTAAGACCCCAAGCAAAAGCTTTCCAGCTGAGCCCTATCAATCCATAAGTTATATAGGCTTTAACAACAAATTGGTGTTTCAAGCCAGTAGGGTTTGGGGTGTTTGCCACACACACAGCAGATCAACCCAAGCAGCACCTCCCTGGCATGCACCTTCAGGTGGAGAAATTATTAGCATTTGCTTTACACCTACTATGAGCTAGGCATTCTGGTTGGTGGTTTATGCCATTCATTCATTCATCCATTCATTCATTCAACAAACCTCAATGTTGTGAGGTAGGGATTACATTTTAGAATGCATAGGATAGGTTTTGCTGCCAATCCACCCTGAAGTCTCAGTAACCCATCACCACAATGGCTTCTGTCTCACTCATGCTATTTGTCCATAGTGGGTTGGTACAGCCCTGCTCCACACAGTCATTCTGGGACCCCATGTAACAGAAGCTCCATCTCAAATGTTGAGATGGGGAGAGAGACCGCAGATTTGCACGTGGACTTTTCATGGTCCTAGCCTGAAGTGACTCTCACCACTTGCTCCCCCATGGCACTGGCCAGAGCTAGCCACATGGCTATGCCTGACTGTAAGGGGGCTGGGGAGGACAGTTGTTCAGATAGCCAGAAAGAAGGGAGCTGGGTGCTGGGAGGCACTGGTCGTGCTCTCCAGTGAGCCCTTCTCCCGTTTTTTGAATGAGGACACCCACACTCAGAGCCTAAGCCTAAGCTCATTACTGTAATCACCAGGGGTAGTAAGGAAACTGTAGAACCGGCCTGTTTGGTTCCAAAATACCAGTGTGCCCAGATCCAGCCTGGATTTGTTTAAAAAAAAAAAAAATAGAGCAGCAGCTGTGGATGAAAATGGGTAGTTGGGGGAGCCTCCAAAAATAATGACCAGGCAAGGCCTCTGTAAACAACGGAGCCTTGAATAAAATGAAAGGGGCTTTGTTGAGAGGGATAAACTCGAAGCGTATCTTTTTCAAGTATAAAGGGGAGAAGCTCAGGGCTGCATGCGGTGCTTAAAAGCCCCCAAATGAAAGCCTCAGCGCTTTCCTAGCTGCTCTGCCAATTTAAAGGGAGATTTTTTTTTTCCTCATCTGCAACCTGCTGGGATTTTCTGTTGGTCCGCTGAAATGGCCCCATATAATCCTTTGAGGAGGTCCCCAATGTCCCCTGGAGTCTGACACACAAGCACTGAAAAGCGTAATCCCAGATAAGCACAGACACTGCAGAGCGTAGGCAACGGGGCTCAAGGAAACCCGTCCATCCGTGCGGCGGGCACCCCTGATGACAGCCCTGCCGGGGTCAGAGGCCTCCGCCAGGATTCATCACTGCCATGGGGCAGTTTAGAAAGCTCTCCGGGGCTCTACGGGGGCGATGGGGAAGGATCGGGATTTTCTTCAAAGCGAACACCCCCCTCGTCATCTTTAATCCTCGTGAGCCGGAATTCCAAAGAGCTACTGCCAAGAGCCGGAGAGAGTGCCCAGGGTTGAGCGTGCTGGGTGTCTGACCCCGTGACCGCCTGAGACAGCACGAGCATCGGCTCTGCCACGGCCAGAAGCCCACACTTCCCATTTAGTGGATCAGGCTCCACCTGTCTCCCCAAAACCCTTCCCAGGGCCCCCTTGGTCCACCCTGGATGGCCTGATGGAGCTGGCAGGGGGTAGCACCAGGCTTGGAGGGAGGCAGCCCTGGCTCTGGCCCTAATCCAACCCCTCCCAGCCCTGGGATTCTGGCAGGGCAGCTGGTAGGTTTCAGCTGTAAAACGGGACCATAACTGATGGGAGGGGTGAGACACCTCCTTAGGAAGGAGAGAGGAGGCGGCAGCAGGTGGAGGGGAGAGCCTGAGGAGGCTGAGCATGAGAGAAGAAGGAAGAGAAGGCGGGAGGAGGAAGGGGAAATGGAAGGAGAAGGACACAGAAAGAAGCAGGAAGAGTGAGCCAAGGATGCACGCGCTGGCCCGGCGCCCGCTTCATCCCATCTGCTAGGCACTGTGAGCGTCAGTTTCCTCAACTGAGACCCGTGGAGTGTGCTGTGGGGAGATGACAGTCGTACAGCCACATGGCCACCACACCTGCAAATCCCTTTCCTGACTGGAAGCTGCCAGCAAACCTACAAAGAAGGTGTTTTCTACATTTTAAGGACAAGAAAGCTCAACCCTATATAGATATGGTGATGCGTGGTTTTCTATGGTTTCTGTAACAAATTACCACAACCCCCGTGGTCTAACACAAGACACATCTGTCCTCTTACAATTCTGGAGGCCAGAATTCTCACATGGATCTTACTGGGCTAAAATCAAGGTGTCAGCAGTAGCCGACGCGGTGGCTCACGCCTGAACTTTATGACTCTTAGGAATGAAGTATCCCAGGAGCAGGGATGGGACCATGGGTGGGCCCAGCCCCATTCCCTATTAGCCATTGTGACCTTGCCCCTTTGTCTCTGGGCCTCAGTTTCCACATCTCAAAAATGGAGACATCTACCTCCATCCTCACCCACAGAGCTTTTGAGGCTTGGATTTGACAAAGCACGTGAGAATGCTTCCTGACACCCAACATCCCAGCCCAGCTCCCGAGGGGAGAAGTCCACTGCTAGGCTCTCCAGCCAGAGCTCATTCTTGCCCTGGAGGCGTTTCTCCCCCCCACCCTGGGAGAGGACCTGAGAAGCCAGGCCACCTTCACAGTCTACACAAACCCTTTCCCTCTTCAAGTCAGCAAATAACTGAGGACCCGATTGTCAAGATGAAAGCGCAGCTATGAATATGCATGACTCATTCAGTCATCAAACACCCCAACCCTTTCCAGAGGAAGGGATCGGAGCCATCATTTTCCGCCACATACTTAAATTCAAACTAGTCATTATTTAATGTTGGGACAAATCGCCGGAGGTCATGTTTTCAGTTTACTGTTTCTTCTTCGTAAACAAGGCAGGTCCCTGGCACCGTGTCTGTGCTGCCGGAACACACTAGCTTCCTTCTCTTATTCGACTCAGGTTTTAAGAGACAGACCTTTGCAACAGCAATAAATAGCCATTCCCCTTCTCGGTTGTCTTTTATAAATGCCTCCTCCAGCCCTTTCTCTTTCATGTCTCCTTGCTGCTCCAAGAGCCCCGCCATTCCATGCCCCAGGCAGTCACCTTGGTTCACACACAGACCTGCTGAGTCTCCATATTTGTGCTGCTCTAGATATCAGACAGATGTAGGTGTCTAGGTTTAAATTTGGCTCTGCTGTTTCCCCTGCTGTGTGACCTCAGACATGTTACTTAACCTCTCTGAGCCTCAGGTTCCTCTCTGTAGAATGGGGATTAAAATAGTTCCTACCGCATATATCCTCATGTGTATTACTACACACAGGGCACTTAGAACGGGGCTTAGCTGGCAGAGTGCGGTGGCTCATGCCTATAATTCCAACACTTTGGGAGGCTCAGGTGGGCAGATCACAAGGTCAGGAGGTCGAGAACAGCCTGACCAATATGGTGAAACCCCTTCTCTACTAAAAATACAAAAGTTAGTTGGGCGTGGTGGCAGGCACCTATAGTCCCAGCTACTTGGGAGGCTGAGGCAGAAGAATCGCTTGAACCCAGGAGGCAGAGGTTGCAGTAAGTTGAGATCATGCCACTGCACTCCAGCCTGGGCCACAGAGCAAGACTCCATTTCAAAAAAAAAAAAAAAAAAAAAAAGCAAAAAAAACAAAAAGAAAAAAACAAAAACAAAAACAACCAAAACACAGGTCTCAGCCAAGAGGGCACGCCCATAAAGGTCATTATTATTCTCACTACTGCTGCTGTTGGTATCGCTAACAACCAACCACCAAATACCCTATGTTCTTTGCCTGAAGTCTCTCCCAAACCTGACCTCTCCTTCCATTCTCACTGTTGATGCCGTTTTTCACCTCTGGGTTGCTGCAAGGGTCTCCTAACTGGCCTCCCAGATAGACTTCGCAGGCTCCTACCAGGAAAAGCCAAACTCTTGGCACTGCATCTGAGAGCACTCAGAACCAAATCCGAGCCTGCTGAACCCCTTCCCCCACACCTCCTGTGCACCAGGGCCACCCGGCGGCTTGCTGTGTCCCCAGTAGGCTGTGCTCTCTCTCAGTCCACTGTGTCTATGCACGTGCTGTTCCCCGGGCCCGCAGCCCTTATCCACTTTTCTCTGAATTGCCCAAAATCCCTATAAAATCAACTTGATGTCCATGTCTTCTGGAAAGTGGTTCCAATAGTAGCCACCTGCTCTGTGCTTAGAAAAATAACCAAACCACCGGGCGCAGTGACTCAAGTCTGTAATCCCAGCACTTTGGGAGGCCGAGACAGGTGGATCACGAGGTCAGGAGATCGGGACCATCCTGGCTAACACAGTGAAACCCTATCTCTACTAAAAAATACAAAAAAACTAGCCGGGCGTGGTGGCGGGCGCCTGTAGTCCCAGCTACTCCGGAGGCTGAGGCAGGAGAATGGCGTGAATCCGGGAGGCGGAGCTTGCAGTGAGCCAAGGTCACACCACTGCACTCCAACTTGGGTGACAGAGCCAGACTCTGTCTCAAAAAATAATAATAATAATAATAATAACCAAACCAAATCAAAGCAAAAAAGCAAAATATACCAAAAATGTCTTGCTCATACCGTGATATGAGCATTCACTGCACTATATTGTGAATGAATGAATGAATGAATGAATGAATGTCAGTGTTCTCTCCCAGTTCCCTTCCTCTTCCAGGACAGGAACCCCAACTAGTTTTCCCTTGAAAGTATGTCCAACTCGTTTTCCAGGAAGGATACAAAATGCCTTTACAAGGACGCTTAGATCCCAGTTGCCACAGTGCGTCTGCTGGTAAGTCCAGCCAACGCGATTCCCCTGAACTGAGGTCAGAACGGGGCTCTTTAACCTCAGAGGGAACTTGATTCTCCTAGTGCCATTCAGCAGATTCAAAACTGGGTCTCTGGCTGTGGCTTCCCTGACCTTCAATGCTCCAAAGGCCGGTTCCCCAGGTCCTCCTCCAATGTGGCCTTGGCAGAAGCCCAGCCCCCCAGGACAAATGCAGGGATTTCCACTTACAAGAGGACACCTACCCAGACACCAGGTGAAAATACAGCCTTTCCTCCTCATCCAAAACAAAACCAACAGCCGCATGTTCCGTCAGCCTCAAGAAAACCAAGGGCAGCTTCGTGGGAGACATTTCACAGCCCAAAGCCGGCTCCAATGTGACACTTGAGAAATGGGCTCTCAATGCGGTTTGGCGGCGGAGAGGAAAGAAAGGATTTGCCGACCGCAGAAGATGTTCTGGTTAACAAGCCATTTGCTTATTCAGAGGGACTCAGACGGGTGTTTCTCACTTTAATGCCCGCTGATCTCCTCTCTCCAGGGACCCAGGGACTGGAGGACCAAGGACACTGTGGGCTGTCAAACAGACAAAAAACTCTGCCCCCAGGCACTGATGAATCCTCTGAGACCACTTTTTACAGTTAGAGAAACTGGTTTTAAAGGCCCGATAAGTGCATTCTGTTGTCACAGGAAAGCAATCTATCCTTTTGTTGTTGCTACAGAGAAGACAAATGGAGTCTGAAAACAAATTCCCTGGATGGGCCGGCCTAGCAGGGCGCTCCAGAGGCAGGGCCAGGACTGGGGAGGCGGCTGGCATCCTGGCAGACCCTGCGGCTGGAAGGACGGGGCAAACAGTCCCTGACAGGCCAGTTGATATTTTTCAAGTGAAGGGAGGTGGGCAGACATGCCTGGGCCAAGCCTGCAGCTGTGCCCCCTACCTCCCCTGGGAGGTGAAGACACTGCCGTGGGTGCCAGGGTTGTGGACTACAGAGGCAACTCCAGGTGGCCTGGTCTCTACGGAAACCCCATGGGCCTTTCTGCTACCAGACCCTGGGCCCTCCTTGGGCCTAATCAAGGCTCTGCCCAGAACCAAGCACAATCATCGGTCTCATCTCCAACCCTGACGACAGTCTCCTGCCAGAATGCAAACTCCTAGGAGCCTGGTTCTTCTCTGGCCTGTCTCACTGTATTCCCAGGACAGGGTGGCAGGTGTGCGAGGACCAATGAAAAAGCCAGCCTGGCCATGTAGGCACTACGGTCCCCGACTGTCAGAAGAGGGGACTCAGGCTCGGCCGACGTCACAGAGCTGCAGAGCAGAGTGGTAGCCAGGCTGTGGCTCAGCGCAGGATCTGAGTGGCCAGATATTACCTAAAACTCCTCAACTCTCCTCCTCTTCTAATCCAGACTGGCACCAAGATCTAGAAACTCCACATCGGAGAACTGAAGGGCATCCAAGGCAGGACAGACTGCAATTATGTTCTTCCTGCTGGTTGTCTGGCTCCTGCTTGCACACCTCTCACGACAGGGAGCTCACTACCTCCCAGGGCAGCCCTGCCCATCTCCGATCAACTGTAGCTGCTACGAGGTTGTTCTTAAGTTTTAGCTGAAGTCTGCTTCTCTGTCACTCCCCTGTATTTACTCTGAGTTCTACAGTCCAACACAGAGCATCTAAGCAGAAAAGAACAGTATCCCAAAGACTCAGCGAAAGATGTCATCTCTGGAAAGGACTTGCCTCCAGCACCTGGAGAAGATGTAAACTCTGGCTGATCTCCTGAGGAGTATGTAAGAAGATACAGGTTTCAAGGACAAAAGATTGAAAGAAAAATATCAGAGTAAAAGTGGCATTAAAATTGTCATTGGCATGGAATCAAACCAAATGCCCATCCATGATAGACTGGGTAAAGAAAATGTGGTACATATATACCATGGAATACTATGCAGCCATAAAAAAGGAATGAGTTAATGTCCTTTGCAGGGACATGGATGGAGTTGGAAGCCATTATCCTCAGCAAACTAACACAGGAACAGAAAACCAAACACCACATGTTCTCACTTACAAGGAGGAGCTGAATCATGAGAACACATGGACACAGTGTGGGGGAAACAACACACACTAAGGCCTGTTGGGGGTATGGGGACAGGGAGAGCATCAGGAAAAATAGCTAATGGATGCTGGGCTTAATACCTGGGTGATGGGTTCATTTGTGCTGCAAACCACTATGGCACACATTTACCCATGTAACAAACCTGTACATCTTGCACATGTACCTTGGAATTTAAAATAAATATTGAAGAAGAAACATCGTCACTGGGGGCAGTGAAAGGCAGAATGAAAATGTAGAAACAGAATCTGGGACCGGACAGACAGACTTGCAAAGCTCTCCCAGAAAGTGGCAGAAGGAGGCAAATCAGTCAATTAATAGGTGTGAAAAAATGGCCCTGAAGATGAGAGCACAGATATCCAGCCCCAAGTCATAGGAGTTGCCAACAGAGAAGCCAGAACAATTGGAACAGAGTAGCCACCAAAGACAGAGTGATGCCTTCAGAGTGAGGCAGCTCAGCATGTCCAAGACTGAAGGTCAACATGAAAAAGAGGCAAACATCAGACCCACCCCAATGAAAATATTTAACTATAAGGAGGAAGAAAACCAGGCGAGATAAATGAACTCTCAGATTAGCACAGGTCCCTCTATAAGGCTAAGCATTAAGCAAACAGAGCAACCCCTTCGGATGTCTGTGAGGAAGAGAGATGACTCAGAAAGCTCACCTTCACTCAAGCTGTCCTTCAACAGGGATGGAGTCAATAAAAGGAAAATCCTAGGGGCGAGGCCGCTCCCCCACATGCATCCTCCCAGACAGTCCTTGGAGATGTACCCTAGCCAGCTGAGAGGTGAATCAGAATTACTAACGCAAGGATGGAGCAGGCTGTGAGCATTGAAACCATCCTCATAAAACAATGA
This sequence comes from Chlorocebus sabaeus, assembly GCF_047675955.1. Classification (NCBI taxonomy): domain Eukaryota; kingdom Metazoa; phylum Chordata; class Mammalia; order Primates; family Cercopithecidae; genus Chlorocebus; species Chlorocebus sabaeus. The sequence goes on along the minus strand of NC_132930.1, from coordinate 44,490,680 downwards.
AAATGGTGCAGTTAGTTCATGAACACAAAAGGTACAGGATGAAACGGTGGTAAGTTAGTAAGTAGTCTGTAAGTTGTTTCTACAATACCTTGAAGTGGTAGACGAGAGACATCCCAGTCCCCTGATAGTCCTGTGATTTGTTCTGCGGTTTCAGCAAGGTGAGGCCACAGGTGGATTTCAGAAATGTGGCAGGAGGGACTTGCCTGACGTAGGGGACCAGGCCGCCTCCTGAGGGCCCCAGAGACAGCCTCAGGCTGGGTTCCCTTTTTTGGTGTACTTCAGTGATCCACACTCCCCTCCTACACCGCGGCCCAAACCACCCCTTTGAAGTCCGGCGGGTTTTGAGATACTGGTGCAGGAATGCAGGCCACACTAGAGCTGACGGTTCTAGCCCAACTCATTCTTCCTGAGATAGCTCAGGCCCCGATGGACCTGCTTCAGGGAGATACAAGAGCCTTCCCCGACCATCATGCCCATTCCCCACTATAGAAAATAAGTCCCAGAGAGGAAATCATATCTTCAGTTTTATATGCTTGTCTCAGATCTTTTCTCCTTCCCCCTCTTCCTCCTGTCCATCCAACATAGCAATTTCTGAGACCCTCTGACATGTCAGACAGGACGGCTGCTGTTTCTCTCCCTCTCAGGGCATGCATGTTGAGAAATGCAGTCACGCCAGGAATCACAACAAGAGATTCCCATCACCCGCTGCAACCCCCTTCGTGTTTTGCAATGTGCTTGCTTTGTTTTGACATCCCCCAGAGCCTAGCATGGGAGTCTATAAACACAGCCCACATAATTAGGCTAATGACATCGATATTCTCAGTTCAACTGGGTAATGGGAGCATTTATTTCACTTTGGAAATCTTACACACAGTCTGGTGAGGGCTGCAGAATTATGACGCTCTTGGAACTGTGCCTGCAAAACTGCTCAATCTCAGATGCAACTTTCCCCCAGCCGAGCCCTGCTATGGTTTAGGCTCTGAATTGGGAGGGGATGAAGGTGCAAGACCTCCTCTGCACATGTTTATCTACTGTGGAGGCAGCCTGGTTTCTTAGAGTGAGAGTAGTAGAGAGACTTGTCACTCAGAAAAACCTTTGTCCCTATTTCTGTCATGGTGCTACCTTGGGCAAGTTCCTTGCATTCACCAGACCTCAGGTGTCTTCCCTGTGAGGTGGAGGAGTCTCACTAGAGAGTGTCTGAGTTCCTTTCCAGACCTAAATGTCTACTAAGTATCTGTGCCTTCAGCCCATCATGGAAGCAACTTTTTCTTAAATGTACTCTTTCAGTTTCCAAAGCACAGCCAGTACTGGGCACAGACCCAACTGTAGAGTCAAGAAACTGGGCCTCTGGGGTTCCCAACTCTCTGTTCTACCCACATTTCCTCCCTGCCCCAATTCAGAGGCCACTGGGATTCCCATGTGCTTGGACTCTTTTCCTCTTACCCATGACAATTATTTGTTACTATTAATAATAATGGTTTAGCAAACCAGCATTTATGGAACACCTGCTATGCAACAGATTCTATATTAGGATCCAACATGTGGACTGTGAATGAAGATGAAGATGCTGTCCTCATATAAAACCTTATGTTAGTATCCGCAAGACACAGCCACATGCATCATCTCAGTCTTCAAAGGGTCTAGCCTCTGGGAGCAGGTCTTATTCATCCTATTTTACAGATGAAGAAATTGAGACAACAAGGGGTAAAGGCTGCATATAAGACATAGCATATTAGAGGCAGAACTCTGGTCTTCCTGGCCCCAGACCTAAGTGCTCTGTGCTATGCTGAAGCTGGGAATAAAACTGAACCACATTTGAGCTTCATGGGTGTAAAGAGCTCATATGTATTAAGTCTGTTTTCGTGCTGCTGATAAAGACATGCTAGAGACTGGGTAATTTATAAAGAAAAAGAGATTTAATGGACTCACAGTTCTGCATGGCTGGGGAGGCCTCCCAATCATGGCAGAAGTTGAAAAGTACATTTTACATGGCAGCAGATGAGAGAATGAGAGCCAAGTGAAAGGGGTTTCCACTTATCAAACCATCAGATCTTGTGAGACTTATTCACTACCACGAGAACAGTATGGGGAAACCGCCCCCATGATTCAGTTCTCTCCCACTGGGTCCCTCCCACAACATGAGGGAATTATGGGAGCTACAATTAAAGATGAGATTTGGGTGGGGACACAGCCACACCACATCTGAGGATAAACCTGGGTGGGAGGCCTACTTTGTTATTAGGAGGTAGTATGACTTGGGTAAGCTGAGTTCCTGTTTTAGCTCCAGGGTATTTTTCTAGAGACTGTAGAGGGGTTGGAATACATGATCCTTAAGGTCTTTTCTGGAGCAAACCATCAGTGACGTCTGCCCTCTCTCAAAAGCGGGCATGCCTTCTAATGGTGCCTTTAAGGTCATGAGAAAAGGAACACTGGATGCTTGGCAATTTTTTCAAGCACTAGAAGGCACCTGAAATGGGGTCAGAAAGACAAAGGCAGGTGCAGTAGAACTTTTCTGCAACCCCCACTTCCTCCCACAGAGGTGGCTGCTGTCCCAGGCTGACCTGGGCAGGGCCTTTTCTGGGCAATTTTCTAGAGTTGGGTTTCAGCCAGTTCACCAAAGTCCTCAGGAACACTGACCCAATTTTCTTCTTTTCAACAAATGTGAATTGAACAGCTACTATGTGCCAAGTCCTGGGAAGCCACAGCCCTGTGTTCAAGGAATAAGCCCATGATGGGTGGGGACCTGACCCAAGAGAAGCCAATCAGTAGGGAGGGCAGTGATGAGTGACATGATGGGCATGGCCAGCTGGGCCAATCAGGCTGCCGGCAGGTTAAAACTGCTACAGCGGCTGCTAAGGGAACTGGTGACCCAGGTGGAAGGAGGCATTCAAGTAGAGGCAGATGCTCTTGCTGGATGTGGTGTGGCCAAAGAGAAAGACGTTGCAAGACACTGATTATGTCTCAGGGGTCTCCCAATCTCCATTTTTAAAATATCCTTTAATTGTTAACAACCTTGTATTTGACAATGTAAAATCATCTAGACGTTCAACTACCTGGTGAAGGGTCAGTGAAGTGTGAGATAACTGTGATGTATTTAATCATTTCACACAAAGGTCTTTGGGAGACAGTGCAGTGGTGAGATCATGGTCTTTGTCATCAGACATCCATTGATTCAAAACCATCTTTGCCCCTATTGTCCTGTATGGCTTTGGGCAACTTAACCTCGCTGAGTTTCGGTTTCAGCATCTGTGAAACTGGCAATAATAACACTTTCATTTCTTAGTTCTTTTGCATATTGGAATTACTGGAGATAAATGGCATAAAATTCTCAGAATATCATATGTCTCCCAAAAGTGGTAGGTGACCACAAAAATGGTCAAATCATCATTATCTAAATCATAGACTATTTTGAAGCCACTAAAATGATGCTTACAAACCACTCATGATAATGTGGGTAGATACTTATATGACAAAAATTCAGAGTATAAAAATGTCTCGACTCTATAAGAAAGATATATAGAAAAAGACAAGAAGGAGCTATATTAAGACATTTAAAAAGAGCATTTCCAGGTAGTAAATTTACAGGTGAGTAACCTGCTTTTTGATATTTTAGTTGGCTGTAATGAGCAAGCACTGGGGCAGAGCTAGGGCCCAGCATCCAGACTCTGGATGGGTTTCTGGCAGCAAGAGTACACACTGTGTACCGGACGGCTGAAATAGAGCTATGGAGGACACTAAGCAACCTGAGAGGCATAGCTAGGTCAGCACCACGGACAGCACCCACAGCAGCCAAGACCCAAACCTGTATGAGCGCTCTTGGCCTGGATGGAGTTTGCCGGGCCTCAAGCGACCAGGCCTGGCTACAAGTAGGTGCCCCCGCCCCCACCACCATACTTGCAATGGGGGGCTCCTCCATCCCAGATGTCATTGCAGGCACATGCATAACATATGCTTTCATTTTTTTCTAGGATGGGGTCTACTGTGGTCTGTGATCGAAAGGACATGGACTTTTTGTTTTAAAAATAACAGCAATATATGCAATAAGATGAATAGAAGCATGCTCATTTCCTTATATCCTCACCAAACTGGATACTGTTATTATCGTTATCTTAGTATTTTTTGCCAATGTAAGAAGTAAAAATGACATATAGTTGTTTTTCATTCAGAGTGAGGCTGAGCCTCTTTTCATGTGTTAATTAGAATGTATATTATAATTTATATTTTTCTGTACATAGTTTTAATACCCTTTGCCATTAAAAAACTTACTGTGGTTTTTTTTTTTTTAAATTAAGGGCATATACAGGTTTTTGAATTAGACATATCAGCTTCCAATTCTCAGGTCCACCATTTCTAGCTTGATAAACGTGGGCAAATCGCTTTTCTTCTCTGAGCCTCAGTTTCCTCATCTGTAAAATGATGACATCATATCTTCCTTATAAGATTGTTGAAAGGATTTTAGAAAATGTATATAAAACAAAGAATAAACACCCTAGGGCATATCTATAATGTGGGGGAGGCCTCCCAGTAACTTTTGTCAGACTCTTACTCCTCCTTTGATTTTCACCCCCTAAAACTTAGATGCACATTCTGACTAGTCTAACTGTTACACGGTGGAAGAAATTCTCCCTACTCAAGGGTTCAGGATTCATATTCTTGCCACACCTGGTTCCTGCACAACTCTTCCCACATCTCCCCTAAGGACAGCTCCACTGTTCTCGGGGGATGCTTGCTGCTGCCCATAGTAGCTCCCAAACAGGTAGACGTGAAACACTGTTTGTGGAGTGTTGTTACTGTAAGAATATTGTTACCATTAATACATCCCTGAAACTTTCTGTGAGAGGAATTTTAAATGGCCAAGAAATACTTTCTAGAAAAGTAGATAACTATGCAAAGCAACTTCTTTTCTTTTCTTTTTTTTTTTTTTTTTTTTGAGTCTTGCTGTGTCACCCAGGTTGGAGTGTGGTGGCATGATCTCTGCTCATTGCAACCTCTGCCTCCCAGGTTCAAGCGATTCTCATGACTCAGCCTCCTGAGTAGCTAGGATTACAGGCCTGCGCCGCCATGCCTGGCTATTTTTTAGTTTTTAGTAGAGATGGGATTTCACCACATTGGCCAGGCTGGTCTCAAACTCCTGGCCTCAAGTTATCTGTCCCCCTTGGCCTCCCAAAGTGCTGCAGTTACAGGCATGAGCCACCACACCCATTTGTGGGAAGTAATTTCTATCAGTTAATAAAAGTATTGTATCATCTATTCGTGTAGAAAATGACAAGCTACTATAGGAATTGGAAAGGTTTTGCAGAAAGCCTGGGTTTTGCCTACATAGCCTGTACGGTGATTGCTTTAGCCAAATACCCATTTACAATTTATATACCCTCATAAACACACACATCTACTTGCAGACTCCAAGCACGTCCCCACTTCCTTGCCTCTGCTCACATGCTTGCCTCTGCCTGGGTTCATTCCACTCTGCTCCTGCATGAACACATCATGCCCAGCTCTTAACTGTGAGCACGGTTGCCTCTTCTTCCAGGAAGCCTTCCTGGATCCCTCTAGGTACATTTATTTCTATGTCTATAATTTCCTGGCATTTTGTGTCTTCACGTGCTAGGAGCCCCAGATGTGCATAGGATTTTTTTTTTTTTTTTTTTTTTTTTTTTTATCTCTGACAGAAGTCGAGCTCCTTAACACAGGACAGAACTCATCCACCTCTGCACATCGAATGCTTCACACAAGGCCCAGAGCAGAACAAGCACTTGCTGAAAGTACATTCAGTGTCAGTGTTAAAGAAGACAGCACAAGAGGCTTGATTCCATGTCTTACTGGCCCTGAGGCCTCAGAGATACTTGAATCAGGCCCTACAAGATGAGTAGAATCCAGGAGAGCAGCCAAAGGAGGTTGGAGGACCAAGGGGAGGGCTCCAGTCCTGGTTGCTCCACTTGATGTGCATGGAACCTTGGGGAGAATCAGTTCTCTGAGCCTCAGTTTGCTCAGCTATACATGGATTTAATAACACCTACCTGCTAATATTGTCAGAATACAGTGAAATTGCACACACGTGCACGCACACAGACACACACAGGTGGGTGTGGCCTAGCCCAGTGCATGGGATTTTGTAGGTACTCAGCTACTCAGTATATGGTTACTATGAAATAGAATTAAAATAATCATCATAATACAAATATATATTAAAATGATCCATGCATCATTATTTATGGATGGGAAAAATAACAACAGATTAAGAGACTTCCTCATTGAAGAAACACACAAGTATGTGATATATAGCCTAGGATCCAAGGCAGCCCCATGTGTGAGTCTGCGGATTGATGGGTTTGTGTTGGGGGTAACTAGAAAGAGGACATGTGGGCATTACCAGGCTCCATAAAAACTGAAATGAGATTATAGCCATCTGCCCATTCACTCATCCCAGCCTGTGTGGAGGGGGCATCATGGGAAGGCAAGTGGAGGCTTCCTGACATCCACCCACAGCCAGACTTTGGAAGTAGTGAGAAGTAGTAAACTTAGGGATAAGGTGGGCTTCTATCCAGCAAACAGAAAGCTTTAAATCACTCACATTTTGCAGAAATGAAATTGAGTCAAATTCCAAAACTGGGAGAAACTGTAAGATCAAATCCTCCAGGTGTTTTATTTTATAGATGGGGAAACTGAGTCCCAGAGAGGTCATGTGACCTGTCAAAGCCATCAAGTCGGGGTGGGAATAAGCCTGTCATGAAACTGGAACTGCAGTCCAGGCACTCAACACTCATTCTCGGCTCTGTTTGCTGTTAGACACACTTCACATGTAAAAGAAGTAAATGTTCCCTTGAGCATATGATCAAAATTAAGGAAACTCATCAACCAGCTCAGGCTTAGCAGGACAAATTAACTGGAAGTAATTGTGATGGATAATTTGGTTGTAATTCACAGGGACAGACACAAGCTGCTGGCAGGTTACCAGAAAAACTTTCAAAGGACTTCAGGTCAAGAGTCCCTTCATTTGCCCACCTGACTTCACCTGTCTACCCAACTGTCTCAGTCCATTTTGTGTTGCCATAAATAGAGTATCTGAGACTGGGTAATTTATTAAGGAAAGAGATTTATTTGGCTCATGATTATGGTGACTGGAAAATCCAAAATCAGGCAGCCCATCTGGTAAGGGTCTCATGCTACTTCAACTCATGGTGGAAACAGAAGTAGAAATGATTGTTCACAAACGGACCAAACATGAAAGGTACAACCTGCTCTCATGGTAACCAATCCAGTTCTGAGAGAGCGAGAACTCAATCCTGAGAGGGCGTTAATCTATTCAGAAGGGATCCACCCTCATGAGTCAAACATCTCCCACTAGGCCTCCCTCCCAACATGGCCACTTTGGTCACCAAATGTCAACACGAGTTTTGGCAGGGACAAATCATCTCCAAGCCATAGCACTAGCTGACTTTGCCTGTGTGCTGCATGACTTCTCCAAGCCACAGCACTAGCTGACTTCGCCTGTGTGCTGCATGACTTCTCCAAGCCATGGCACTAGCTGACTTCGCCTGTGTGCTATATGACTTCTCCAAACCGTGGCACTAGCTGACTTCGCCTGTGTGCTGCATGACTTCTCCAAACCGTGGCACTAGCTGACTTTGCCTGTGTGCTATATGACTTCATCTATAGACCCACCTGACTATGCCTGTATCACCTGCCCTCACCTGTCTCCCCACCTGCCTTCACCTGTCTCCCCACCAGGGAACTGGTGCTGGGAGACGTGCCTTGTCTTTAGGGAACCCTCTCCTTACTTCCATCAGTTTCATCCTCTCTCCCCTCCCTGCTCTGAACAAACATCACACTCCCTTATGTGGACCCACCTCCAGCTCTCATCCTCCCCTTGAGCGTTCTTGTCACAGTAGCTGTGATCTCTCTAAAACAGGAACTCAACTCTGACGGGACTGTGCCTAAACCTCTCCTGACCGAATTCTAATGAACATGGCAGAGGGGTGGCCAGAAGACCACATCTGTCCTCATAGGGATTCAACAACCATGAAATTTCACGTGATATCCACCCTGCTAATTTCCCGTGCAATCTCAGAAGACTGCGATAACCCAGCCCCATTTCCAGATGGTAAAATTGAATAGAACTGAGTTGCTGTGGTCTGTTGGGTGGAGCACACATGGGTTCATGTGCCATAAGCCAGGCCGGCTCCAGTTATTACAGCACCTGCCTGGGCCCTGCGGCCACCTGAGCAGGCAGCCCCTTGCTGTCTATGACAGACTCTCAACCTCCTACCATGGCATTCCAGGAACCTCCTCGCCCACAGTCGCTCCATTTTCCACACTCCATTCTCCCTCACCACCTCTCCACATCCACACCTTCCACACGTGTCCCTCTGTCACCACATCTTAGATCAATGGGCCTCTGAGCACCAGCTCTTTGGGTCTTTTCCCAGCCAACTCCTATTCACTCCTCAATACCCAACACAAATGTCACCTTTGGTAGTAAGACGCACACAGGGGTGAATTCAGCCCCTTATCAGTACCACAGGGCTTGGCTCTAGCAGGCACTTGATGGCTGTTGTGACTTGCTTTGTCCTTTCCTAATGCTTTCTTTTCCTAAATCCAAAGATATGCTATTAGTTAATGCGATCAGCTCATTTTTGAAAAAGGTCTTCTAAAAGTGATGGCTGGAAGGATGCCCATATCTTTAGGATGCAATTGCTCATTAGTAGATCTCTACGGACTTTTGACTTTACACAGTCAACTCATGCCTCCTGATGACTCCTGGGGTCAGGAAACATGGCTTTTTCTTTGCTGAAACAGCAATTCAGCTGAGCACGTGGCTTTGGTCAGAAGGAGAATGTTAGCGGTGTTGACCTCTCTCTCCCTCGCATGCTAATTAATCCTGCTTTCTAAGAACACTCTGCCGTTGGAGCTCTTCCTCGTCCTCATACACAGCTGTGCACCAGTCACTGAAGTCTTGTTTGTTCACTGATATGTGACTTCTGCTAGAAAGCTGACAGTCCCAACTTCATCAATTCAAGAATCAACCGAGCTTTCCAAAAAACTAATTTCTTAATTATGAACTCAGATCATTCATTTGTCAAAGTACTGAACAGAAACAGAAACAAGAGATAATTCACCTTCCTTCACCCACTACAAATATTGGACCATAAACCTCTCATAGCCAGACACAGACCTTCTGCTGGGCCCAACTTAGAAAAGAAGAAACAACAAGAACATCTGTTAACCTCTCTGATCCTGATGTGTAAACACACTGGTCAGCACTAAGCCATGGGCAGACAAGGACACGGGAGCAACTGTCCAGTCCAGCGGCTCCCAGCCACATGCAGTCATCAAGTCCTCAAAGTGTGACTGGGGTACTCACATTCTAGTTTGATTTAGTTTAAATTAATTTAAATTTAATTTTAAAAACTGATACTTAACTCTGTTATTGCGAAACTTAAGTGTCTTTGGAACGATGTGCGTATGTGAACCTACTTTTACAACTGTCAATTGTATGAAATCTGAATATAGAACAAGTAATTCCCAATAAAAATGTAGCAGTTGAATTCAGAGCTATATGTATCTCTACATATAGATGCATCTAAATTATACACTGGATTTCAAAAACTTAGTATGGAAAAAAGGACATAAAAGATCTCAATAATTTTCACGTTAATTATTTGCTGACATGATAATATTTTTGATATACTGGGTTAAATAAAATATACTGTTAAAATCAACTTTGGCTGTTTCACCTTACTTTTTGAATAGGGCTAATGAACATTTAAAATTACATACATGGCTCATATATTTCTGTGGAACTGAGCCCAGAGAGTGCCAGGATGGGTGAAGTAGGAGGAGAGTCTCATTTGAGGACTGAACAGGCTGTGGCCAGGTTCTAGGGATGCCAACTACAGCAACGAAGCCCAGAGGGCCACATGGAGCCCCAGGTCTCCAGTCGCCAGTCCCCGGATCTTCACCAAGTGACCTCACAGCAGAGACCCCCTTGTCTTCTGAAGATACCTCTCTGTCCCTCTGTCCCCTTCACTGAGGTCAGACAATGGGGCTCCCAGGCATCTGGTGTGCTCTTGCAGGAGGGCCCAGGAGTCAGGACATGGCGACTTCTCTCCCCTGCAGAAGGGGCGGTGTAAAGAGGAGTCGGGCAAATGGACACAGAGGCCTTGCTGACTGGTGCCTTCACTCAAGTCACCTCTAGGGACAGCATGCCACACACCATCTTTCAGATGAATGAGGCAGCCCCACAGATGCAGTCAGAGGAGCTGCCCTTTCTCCTGCTGATGGGGGTAGACCTAAAAGGCCCTGCCCTGGTGACTTTCTTATGATTTTCACTCCAATTCCTTAGTAAATACTCAGCCATCTCCTCTCTCTCCCTCCCTTCCTCCCTTCTCTCCTTTTTTCTTTCCTCCCTCCTTGCCTCCCTGCCTCTCTCCTTCCCTCCTTTCCCTCTCTTCCTCCTCCCCCCTCTCTCTCTCCTTTAATGAGGCATGGTCACACCCACTGCCCTGCCCTGACATTCTGCATAACACACACGTAGCTAAAATGGCAGGCAATGTCATGCCAAGCAAGGCAGGGGCGAGAGCTGGAAGAGCATGTCATCACTCTCTAAGACATGGCTGTAAACAATCACTGTTTTCTATGTTAAAAAATGCACCTGGCTGTAAACATGCAAGCTGTTCTCAGGGAGGACCTCTCTTCACTGCAGTCCATCTCTGTGATGGGGGAAGCCAGTCATCAAGGTGATCCCTCAGGAGAAGGGACCACACCCTCGCTGCACCTCACCTCCGAGGGTGGGGAACACAGTCCTGTCCTGGGGCCGCAAAGGCGCTCAGGACCCAACCCGCTTCTCTGAGCTGATGCTCCAGCTTCTGGGGGGAACTGAGAACAAGGAAACATACAAATAAGGTAATTTTGAAAATGACAAGAGCTGTGAAGAGAATAAAGCAATGCTAAAGGACTCGGGAGAAACAAGGGAGGAGGGTACGGTTCTAGACAGTGCACAAGGACCGCCTTCTGAGAAGGTGATATTCAGGAAAGACATGAAGAGCCAAGGATTTCTGGGACCAAGTGCCCCGGGTGAACGGATACACCAGCAAGAACAGGCCTGCTGCTTCCCAAGCACAGTGAGGAGGCCGGGGAGGCAGTGGGTGCCGGACAGCCACTTGAAATTCATCCTGCACGGGCGAGCCCCTAAAGTTAAGGACTGAAGGCACAGGGTCCACTGTGTACCCTAACGATGCTCAAAGGGGAGTAGCCTGGTGGGGCTCTGGCCTCTGACCCCAGTCCTATGCGCTGCATAAAGATTTTCCCCCTTCACCGCTTCTTTTGTCCTAATTCCTTAAAGCAGCGTGCGGTGGTGCGTGCTTGTAATCCCAGCTACTCGGGACGCTGAGGCAGGAGAATCACTTGAGCCTGGGAAGCGGAGGTTGCACCGTTGCACTCCAGCCTGGGCGACAAAGCGAGATGCTGTCTCAAAAAAAAAAAAAAAAAAAAATGCTAATAGAACTCTATTTACGCCTCTATTTTATCGGAAAAATAAGGAAACCTTTGCCTTTGCTTTTACTTAGGAACCAGACTGACATTGGCACCCTCTACCTGTATTGCCACATAGTAACTGAGGTCTTGCCACTGGGTCCTGTCATTTGTATGCAAAGGGATGTCCCTGGAGTGGCTAATTTTATGAAGACAACATCTTTCAACAGGAGACTTTTAAAATGAGATGGGCATCGCCGCAGGGATCTCATGTGCTTGTTGAAGCTGGAGGAGTATCTCATAAACCATATACTTTCAAGAGCTGTTGAACTCAAAGGTGAATGACGCATTTTTCTTTTACCAAAAGACGCAAGTTCTGAATGGGAACTGAAGGCAGGCTGTTCTCATGTCTGCCTCTCAGCTTACGTTTTCAAAAAGCAGCAACACACGCAGCTTGTCCCTTCAAGATCAACAGTCACTTTGGTAATAAGTGAGAAACAGCTCTCCTTTCCAAAGGGATCTAGGCTATGACGGGGCACTTTAGAAACGGATGTTTGGAAATATTCCCAATGTTATGAAATGTCCGTCGCTTATAAAATCTCTCGAACGTGCAGTCCTTAAAATCCTGGAAATAAAAATGTATTAGCCTTTTTAAAAATCTTCCAAACCAAGGGGCTTCAGATGTGTTAGCCAATGTGCTAAAAATATTAAAAATGCAACACCTTTCCGTGAGTTTGCAAGAAAATTGATTGACAATTGAGGGAGATGTAGCAGCCGAACTTCAACATAAAATTTTGCAGTCCTGTTAAATGAAATTGAAAAATGAGGCTGATGATTTAGGAAGTGATGGTAACAAGCCCTTCCTCCCACAAACCTTACACATCTTTGTGCAGAACGCTTTTCATCTTTGAAGACCATGAGCATCAAGCATTGAAGCAAGCCGACATGGGCTCAGTCTTGCTGTGGCACAAAGAACGAAAGTTTTCAAAAACAAGGCAGTATTCAATATCTTGTTGCTCTCACTAATATGCCTTAATATTACAGTTTAAATTCCAAAAATATTCACGTAAAGAAACTTGGATTAAAACGATTTCATCTTGAGCTCATTTTTAAAAAATGTGTAAATTGTGTATGTGTGTGTTTACAAAGATTATACTAGCAGAGTATGTTAATATCATATATACGTAAATAAAGAAACAGTAGGGGTGCATACCCCGTATTTTTTAGTAATGGGGCAGGTGACTGAAAAAGCTCGGGGCCTCAGCCTCAGTTTCGGAAGCCCTGTGCTGCATTCTTGCACCTTGTATGTTTGGCCCCAAGGAAGACCCAGCTCACAGGGAACTGACGCGCTTCAGGAGCAGGAGGCTCCTTGGATTTCACGAAGCCTGAGCTGGCAGAGAGAAGACGAGGATGCTCTGATCAAACCAAGCAGCTGCCCCCAGACGTATGTGGGGACAAAGCACAGACTGTCAGGTTCTTCCTGCAGGCCCAGGACAGAGCCCGGTGCCTGGTGGACAGGCAACTGGCAGGGCACGTTTGCGGAGTTGAGCGGATGACACTGTCAGCAGCTAACTGTCAGCTCTGGCATCACAAGGGGGTCGGCGAGTCCCAGGAAGCTAACGAGCTGGACTTGTTACTGGGATGTGTTTGTCCTTTTCCATTGCTGATGATAATCACCATGATTAACACTGAATGACATCCATAATTCAACGTCGCTTGGTGCTGAGGCCTTGAAGCTACTGGCCTTGGCCCGTTTTCCTGGTGACATGCTCTGCTAGCACAGGCCCCCAATTTCTTGGGGCTCCCTCCCTCTCAGCCGCAGTCCCTGCCCTAGTACCCTTCCACTTGCTCAGGGAATGGGCTGACCACCTCTGCCCACTGTCACCTCCTCCAGGAAGCCTTCCATGACCCACTTTCCATTCTCATAGTAGTCCCACGGGACTGCCCAGGTAGATTTTTGCGGGTCCCTCATCTCATCCCCTCAGAGTCTACCCCACCCACATGGGGCATGGCAAGAGCCACACTCATCAAACACTGGGGGAGTGAACTCAATTTCCCGTCCCCAACCCATCTGGGGTCCTGCCATGTGGTTTCCCACCTCTGAGTCTTTGCCCTTGTCATATCCACCGCCCAGGATGCCCTTTCCCTTCTTCTCTACCGGGCACACAGGATCTGCTTCTCCAGCCAGCCCTCTGCTAAGGCTGGGCCATGTCTGGCCAGACTCTGCGGCTGCAGCACCCAACACAAGGCTTGGCCCAGGGGCAATGTGCAGAGAGCATCTGCGGAAAAACCTAATGAGTAAATGCTGCCCAGGTTCACTGCGTGCTATATGCTTCTTGAACAAACGCCAGCATGAGAGGTATCCAGGGCTGGGGGCCACTGTACCTGATTCATTATTTTAATAAATCCAGGATGCTCCGCCTGGGGAGATGGGGACAGTGTGATGGGGTTCTCACTAAAGCCGCGGGCAGGGGTTTCCCTGGAGAGCAGCTGCGCCTCTGAAGTCTCCGTGGGCTGCAGTGGGCTGGAAAAGGGGCAGAACAGCAAAGCCAGCAGGCAGGAGACGTGGCCCCTCCCCCAGCTGGTTGGATGACAATGAACTCATGGTGTTATTTTCTCAAATTCACAGCTGTCAGGAATTTAGTTTTGTATCACTGTCTCCCTCCCACCCCCCATCCCTGCCAATATTTGAGCCCTGGACCCCGGCTTCGGACACTGATTAAAACCCTCCCCTCTGGATGAGAACTGGGGGCTCCTAGAGATGAAAAGGTTTGCTGACAATACGTGGCAGATGGGGTCTGGCAGGGAGGGAAGGGGACAAAAGCAGAACCAGGAAGCCACTTTCCAAGTCACAATGCCTCCCTGGGTGCTCTCACTTCATCCCTGGGCCCCACCTCCCATTTCCGTGGGCACCGCCCTCTGTGCAGGGTGGCGGATCTGCAGGGCGGTGTGGGAGGAGATTGGCTTCCCTTTGACAATGGTGATACGGAGATGGGGACACACACCAAGGTCCTGTTAGCTGCTGGGGGCGCGTCCGGCCTGCAGGGCAGAGCACCCAGGGGACCCTCACTGACTAGTGACAGGGCCCACCCGGAAGCAGCCTCTGGCATCGGGAGAGGGAGGGTCTGAGTCCCAGGAGGCTCTGGCCAGGAGGCGCCGTCGTGCGTGGAGGTTGCCTCGAGGCTGTGAGCACAAAGTGGGACGCAGGCTCAGCTGCTTGTCTGTGCGTGGGATCCACCGGCCACTGCTTTATGGGCCTACAAATCAGAACTCCACAGCAGACGAGCTGTGTTCTAATCTATCACTCACTGCCCTCCCCTCCGCAGCCACCGAAATCCAAAAGAATGAATCTCCTCGCTCCCCTCTCCGGCTCTATCAATAACACCTTAGACCAAGCAGTTAGCATTTAGAGCCAGGATCCGATGTCGGGGGGCCCTGCTCTTAGCTGCAGTGGATTACGCCTCCTCTCTTTGGAAACGCTGGGAGCTCTCGTCCCCTGCCCAACAGAGCTGAAGAACAAAGCACCTCATCTAGTCACTACCAGAGCAGCCCCGAGTGTCTCTAAAAGCCACATCCATGGGGGTGGGGAGGAGGAAGTTCCGGAGAGGCCACATCCACCCAGTGGCTCTGGAGGACATTTACTTGGGCTGAGGACACTTAGTGTCTCACAGTTTTGCAGAAGCCTCTATTTCACACTGCACCTCACTGCATTCATCAGACGTGTGTGTTGTACATACATGTACATGTTGTATTATGTGTGTATAGAACACATACACCCATAAGCAGACAGCCCCGCCCTGTGGTGGCTGAACTTAGGATTCCATGTCTCGATAAACCCATGGCGAAATCACAGAGCATCTGCACCCGCGCCCTACACACACGCATGTTCTCTGCACATAGAATACGCTATTGTAAAATGGGCATATTGTGCATACACAGCACTATCCTCCTTCTGTAGATATTTCTTTTTTCCTTTTTTTTTTTTTTGAGATGGAGTCTTGCCCTGTCTATCACTCAGGCTAGAGTGAAGTGGCGTGATCTCAGCTCACCACAACATCTGCCTCCCAGGTTCAAGCAGTTCTCCTGCCCCAGTCTCCCAAGTAGCTGGGATTATAGGTGTGTGCCACTACACCCAGCTAATTTTTTGTATCTTTAGTAGAGATGCGGTTTCACCATGTTTGACAGACTGGTCTCGAACTCCTGACCTCATGATCTGCCCGCCTCAGCTTCCCAAAGTGCTGGGATCACAGGCGTGAGCCACCACGCCTAGCTTCTGTGGATATTTCTCAAGGCTCTTCAAAGTACAGGCCTTCTCACCTCTCACTTCCTGCTGTAATCATTTCTGCCTGGGAGGTAGCCCAAGAGCTGGGCAACAGCAATGGCACAGTCCTAGAAAACACCATGGAAATGGGAGCAGCTTCCAGAGCTCCTGCAGCTTGGTACACAGCTACAGATACAGACATCCCCAAGAAACACAGATCCCCCACAGGATGGCAGGAGTTGACACAGATCCAAGACAGGTGAGGTGGGAGTTCTGAGCCAAGCTGGAGTCCAGCCTTGGTGAGCTGTTCCCATACCACCTTTGAGATTCTGAGGAACAGGCCTAGGAAGGGTTTGTATCTGGTTCCATGCTCATGCCTGACCCCTATGGGAAGAAATGAACTAGATCAGTCACTTTCTAGGGAATTCCTTCCCACTACCTTTTAATAGCAACAGACTTCTACTGGATAGCACTACAGTTCCCAAACTGTGGGTTGAGGCATCCTAGCCATACTCAACTCACAGGAATGTGGTGGGATATTTTAAGTTTTTGAGGGAAACACAGTGACCAACATTTCTTGGATCCTGCACCAGCTACCAGTCAGGTTGTTCATGGTTTCCACCTTAGATCATGCCACATCCGTCTCAGTGATACCAACTCTTTGCAAAGTCAGGTTTTCGGTGGTTGCTGTGATAAAAAGGAAAATCAATGTGGAACATGAAATGAGGATGGAAGCATCTAACTGGGTCTGGTTCCAAGGTTTGGGGAGGGTATGTAGTACATCGCAAGTGCACAGGCTGTCAATAAGCAATGGCGAAGAATGAAAGAAAAACACTATTTTCCTCTTGATTTATGTGTACCATTTTAAAAGAATACCTATGCTAGTAGGTATCAGGACATAAATACTTACGCTATTAGGACATAAATACTTATTAAGTTGTTTGAAACTAATTGCTTCATAAGTGAAGCTTTTAGGTATTTGTTGTTGCTGTTGTCTCTTGTTTGGCCTAAGTGTACTGCGAAAGATTTTTGAGCCACAAAGGGAACTGTGAGCTGAGAAAGTTTGGAACCTCTGGTGTAGTGGGGAAAATTAGGGGTGCTGCCTAGCATCCTGACCTTGGTTTCTAATACCATTCTCCAATAAAAGCAGTCAGAGCTCCTTGGAGAAATGGTTGATGCTTGGACTGGGTAGGAAATATATTAGATGAGCCTGGAGCATCTTGTAAGGCCAGAAAGCAAGGATGTGCTTACAAACAAAATCAAAATCACAGTGATCGGAATTTGTCAAAGAGACACAGCAGCCGACTGAAAGTGCTCCCAATGACCAAAGTTGGAATGGCTTAAACAATAAAGTACTATTGGATTATAGCTGAAAGGAGAAAATAAATAGTCATGAGTTCATCCTCAAATAAATACATGACTGAGTAAACAAATAAATGGGGGGAAGAGACAAACCTCCCACACAGAGGAATTCCAAATAATTTATAGAAGTCCTCTGCTCTCAAGGGGAGGGAGACGCACTCCTTAAATGCGGGCTGCCCATAGCGACCTCCTTCCAAAGAGGGCAAAAGGAGCCAAAGAGAAACTCCATGGTGGAGAAGCCTGGCAAACACCCCTCAGCCAGTGACCAGGGTCAGGACCAACAGTGGTAAGTCCTATTGGCAGGGTGTGGCCTTGGTGCGATGTGATGGGGATGGCACTGCACCTCTGTGGTCTTCCTCCCAGGAACCCATAATAATCCCAGTGCAACCATGAGGAAAACACTAGACAAATTCCAACAGACGAACATTCTTTAAAAAACACCTGACCAGCACTCTTCAAAAATGTCAAAGTTATCACAAACAAGGGAAGTCTGAGAAACTGTCACAGCCAGGCGGAGCCAAAGCAGACACAACGACTACATGTAACGTGGAGTCCTGGGTGGGATCCCGAGACTGATGAAGGCATTAGGTAAAGACTAAGGAAATCTGAATACAGTTTGCACTTGTAACATTAATGCATCCATATTGGTTCCTTAGTTATGGCAAATGTACATACCAATGTCAGATGTTAATAACAAGGGAAATTGGGGGCAAGGGATATAGAAACTCTATACTATGTTCACAAGTTTTCTGTAAACCTAAAAATGTCATAAAATTTTAAACTATTTTAAAATGCACTTGAAAAATAAATATAAAAATCAATATGGGTGTTGGAGTCAGCAGACCTATGTCCAAATCTAAGCTCAGGCCCTTCCTAACTGGGTGGCAGAGAGCACTCACCAAATACCCAGGTGCCCCCTCTGCATTTCCCAGCCTCCACTGAGGTAAGCCAGGTCATGTGACTAGCTCTAGCCAGTTGTAAGCACTCACCAGATACCATGTGCCCCCTCTGCATTTCCCAGCCTCCACTGAGGTAAGCCAGGCCATGTGACTAGCTCTAGCCAGTTAGCTGTGAGCAAGAGCAATGCATGTCACTTCCTAGGGGAGCTCAGAACCAGAGTGTCACCTCTAAGCTAAAGTGGGGACCACCAGCAGCCCTGGGGTTTCCCTGAGTGAGAAGTAATCTTGTGTTGTGTTGAACAACTGAGATTTGGAGTTTTGCCTGTCACTGCAGCTGGCATGAATTACTCCAACTCTAACCTGCTGTGTGGCCTCTGATAGTCAGTTTCCTCATTAGTAAAGTGGTGATAAAAATAAGAATGTTATGTGGCATCCATTAGAGGCTCAGTAAATATTAACTGTGACGGCCATCACTATCTTCATAATCAACCCATCATCTTCATCTTTAGCAGCAGCAGTAGCAGAGTCATCATCATCATCATCATCATTACTATTACCACCGCCATCATGATCACCTCATCATCACATCACCACCATCACCATTATCACTATCATCACCATCATCATTAACACATTATCATCATCTCTATCATCACCACCATCATCACCATCACCATTACCATTATCACATTATCAACATCTCTGTCATCACTACCATCATTACCATCATCATCACCATCGCCATCGCCATCATCACTATCATTATCACCACCATCATCACCATTACCGCCATTATCATCACCATCATCACAGCATCACCATCACTACCATCACCATCACCACCATCACTATCATTGCCATCATCCCCATCACCATCATCACTATCACCACCATCATCACTATCATTATCATCACCATCATCACAGCATCACCATCACCACCATCACCACCATCATCACCATCATATCACCACCATCATCATAACCATCATCACTATCACCATCATCACTATCACCACCATCATCACCATCACCATCATCACCATCATCATTTCCATCATCACATCGTCACCATCACCATCATCACCATCACCATGATCACTATCACGACCATCACCATCACCATCATCATCATCTCCATCATCATGTCGTCACCACTGCCACCATCACCATTACTCTCACATCATCATCACCATCACCATCACAGCACCATCACCACCATCATCATCATAAACATCACTATCATCAGGTCATCAGCATCACCACCATCATCACCATCATTATCACCATTATCATATCATCATCGTCACCATCACCATCATCATCATGATTGGCCTTATCATCATCACATCACCATCATCTTATTTATCACAATCATTATCTTTATCATCATGCTAATCATATTTTCCTAATCATTTTCATCATCCTTATTATAGCATCATTATATCATCCTAATCACTATGATCTTCTTTATCATCATCTTCACCTTCATAATTCTAATCACCATACTACTATCAGTACAACATTACCATCTACATTGTCCTCATCATCTTCTAGTAAGAATAGAACCCACAGCTTTTATCCCAAGAGCAGAATAATCCTCTCACTTCTGAGCCCAGGAGGAGGGCGGGAGTTTCTGTCTCAGGGTCAGCCGGGGAAGCTGTTTGGAAACAGCACTTCTTCTGGGACTAGTTATTTATTTTAAAAATCATGTCTCATCGATCCTCGGTCAGAGGAAACAAATGCAGCCTGAGCGAGTGGCGTCTCCACAGAATCCAGAAATGCCAGGCAGCCCTTGCTCCCCCTCCCTCTGAGCACCTTGGGCTCGAGGTAGCTAACACACAAGCCTCAATAGTGACAGGAGGAGGAGCATCCGGTGAAGGAAATTAATTTCCAAAGCCTGCCGGTGCACCACATCTCATTCAGGATGGCCAGCGGCCACTTCTGAAGTTCAGCTCCTGCAGTGAGGTCAGAAGAAGTAAGCCTGTTGATACAGGTAACTCAGGCAAGCGATGACAAAAAAAGCCAGACAGCTGCCTAGAAATCGGGGCACTTTCTCTGAATTATGGGCACCATTTGTTTCTTTTCTTTCTTGAATAAAATGTTTGTAATACTCATCGTAACAGTGACTGTGGCATGTGGCCTGTCTTCTGTAGAGCTTTTGCGCTGTGGCTGCCGTGGAAACAAGCGCAGCCTGAAAGCTGGGATGGACGCTGGGTTCAAATCCCAGCACAGCGGCCACCTCCCAGCTGGTGAGCTCGAGCCCAGCTCCTTGTCGCTCCCAGAGCTGCTTTCCTTCCATGTGAAGCAGGTATGCCACCGCCCAGGACACTGGGAGCAATGTGCCCAGACTCACATTCTGAGTTGTAACCTCCACTCCCTCAGAACATGACCCTATTTGCAGTCTTTGTAGTGGTAACTGAGTAAACGAGGTCATCGGAGTGGGCCTCAATCCAACATGACTGGTGTCCTTACAGAAAGGGGAAATTTGGACACAGAGACACACACGGGGCTGACACCATGTGACATGAAGGCAGAGAGCTCTCAGGAGAGGAAGGGCAGGGACAGTCAGTCAATCATCAGAACCAGGAGAGGCAAGGAAGGGCTTTGCCCTAGAGGGGGCCACAGGGGCAGCGTGGCTGGAGAAGTAGAGATAATGCAAATCTCCATTTCATAGAGGGACAAATGGCCTCAGTGTGTGTGTGACAGTAGAAAAGCAGAGACGTGAAGCTGGGCCTGCAGCCTCATGGCCCAGAAGCCAACCTCTCAGTGAAGCCGGGAGACACCTGTCCCTCCATCCCCATGAGAAACATCCTCCTGGGTTGAAGCTAACAACTGTGCAATTTCCCTGGCAGGCTTCTTTTGTGGAAATGCAAAAATACCCAATGTGAAACAAGCCAAGGAGGAATGTGTTCTCACATAAATTAACCTGACATCTTATGTGTCATAAAGTAATTTCTAACAAGGGCCATTTCCCTGGAATTAGGTTGTTTACATTTTAGCCAAATTGTTCTCACTTATGTTGCTTAGCAATAGTCAAAAGCAACAAGGCCCTCGGAATTCACAGCAATTAAAGAATGACTAGACCAGTTTGAATTCTAGAACACATGACATAAACAAGTTTGATTCTCTGGTTATGCCTGGAGAGGGAATAAACTCCATCTGTGTAATCTGGAACCTACAGGATGGAGCTTCCCAGCTGAGCTGTGCATTAGAGTCAGTGAGGCTCCCATCAGTGGAGGTATGTAAGCAGAGGTAGAAGGCATCTGGTCAAGGAACGTGCTCCCAGAAAGGGAGCTGGGCCAGATTTCCCTCCAAACCCCAGAGTTCTGAGATGACACTCCTCTCATTCAGCCACGACCATCTAGTGGCATGGGAAGAGTCCAAGTGGCAGGGAAAATAATCCCCTCCATGAAACTCCTGCTTGATTTGCGAATGTGGGAAATTCTGGCAGACAGAGAGATGGTTGTTGCACTAGACTTGCCCTGGGCAGGTCGCTTACTCCCCTGAGTTTTATTTCCAGGAAAATGGAAATGAAGGATGAAGTCTTCCTGAGGGCCTCTTGCTCGTGATGTTAACTGCTACACACCCAAGACCAAGAACAGGCCCTGGCCCACGGAGGTGGCATGCAGTCATTGTTTGAAGAGTCCCTCAGCAAAGGAAGAGAAGAGTTCTGCACATCTGGGCATGCCTGGTGTGGGACCTTCTCCTTTTCCTCCCCACTCTGCCATCTCAGCCTTCACCCCCAGCCAATGCAGAGGGAGGACCAGGGGTCAGCAGACTCCCATCCACAGAACAGATTTTGGTATGACTGGGGAACTAGGAACTTCTTTGTACATTTTTAAAGCATGGCATATTGGGTTAAATGGTACCCCACATATGCAAATTTATGCTCACCTGGAACCTCAGAATGTAACCTTATTTGGGAATAGGGACTTTGCAGATGTAATTAGTGAAGATAAGGTCATCCTGGAATGGGCTAGACCTTAAATCCAATGGCTGTGTTCTTATAAGAAGGAGGAAACTTGGACAAACACACACAGAGAAGTCCATATGAAGAGGCAGATGCAGAGATGGAGCTGTGTGGCTAAGAATACGCCAAGGACTGCCAGTAACCATCAGAGGCTGGAAGAGGCAAGGAAGGAACCTGCCCCGGGCTTGTGGCCTGCCCACACCTTGATGTCAGACTCTGGTCTCCAGAGCAGTGCGAGAACACATTTCTGTTACTTTAAGCCACCCAATCTGTGGTCCTTCATTATGGCAGCCACGGGACACAGGTGCAGGTTGTATATTAAAGCAAGCTTCTGACCTTGATGTCCTAAAGCTATGGAGAGGAGGTGACATCAAAAGACACAGCACCAGAGGGTCTGGGGTCAGGTCGAGATGTCCCAACCAAACACCAAACAAAATGAAACAAAACCAAGTAGAACATGCAACAGAGACAGTGTTTGCTACTAAAGCTAAAAGTATGTACCATCTAGCCCTTTACAGAAAATGTTTGCCAACCCGTTCTTGAGTAGAATCCAAACTCCCTATCACTATCCCAGCATTCACAGCCTACTGTCTTCCTAGCCTCATCCCAGGCCATCCCTCCTTCTTGTAGCCACAACTCCTGCCATGCTCAGTCTCACGCACTGACCATCCACCTTTTTTTGCCCCAGGGCCTTTGTGTACACAGCTGATCACAGCTCATGCACCACTTCCTCAGGGCAACCTCTTTCCCATCTCCCCACAGCCTGGGTCGAGCACATTGTGACTCTACTTCAGAGAACGCTGACCTCCCTTTTCCCAACACAATCATGGGGTAATTAAGTACAATTAATAGTTAGTGGTAATGAATTATAACCAATAGATAAGTGTAATTAACTGGGTGATCATTCACCTACTGCTTGCCCCCACACTAAGTTGTGGCTAAGTCACCAGTAAGCACCACAATGCTTTGTACAGATCAAGTACATCCTCTAAAAATATTTGTGGGATGGATGGGTAGATGGATAAATGAATAGATGGATTAAGAGGTAGATGGATAGATGGATGGATAGGTAGATGGATGCATGAGTAGATTGATGGATAGGTAGATGGATGAATGGATGAGTAGATTGATGGATGGGTAGATGGACGGATGGATGGGTGGGTATATGAATGGATGTATAGATGGGTGGACAGATGGGCAAACGGAGGGATAGACAGATGGATGGAGGGATAGATGGGTGGATGAGTAGGTGGATGAATGGATAGATGGATGGGTAGATGAATGGATGGTAGATAAATGGATGGGTAGATAGATGGATAGATGGATGAATAGGTAGATGGCTAGATGGGTAGATAGATGGGTAGATGGAAGAATGAATAGATGGATGGATTGGTAGGTAGATGAATAGGTAGATGGATGAACGGATACATGGATGGATGGGTAGATGATGTATGGATGAAAAATCTAATTTCAGGAGCTCCCCAGGCTAGCCTGGACTTCCAGCCTCTCCCCTCCACGTCTGTAGTTAGTCCTAGGTTCCTACCTGGCCTGGAGTCCCACCTAGACCTTGGCTCCAATACACAAAAGTGATTCTCTTGTTCCCATGTCTCAGTAGCCCTGAATGACAAATTAAAAACTGAGTGGGTTTGAATAAAGAGTCATGAAGCTCCCATTTGGGCCCAGATCTATACTGAGTAGGACTCTAGACACCCAGGGATGAATGAGATTCAGCTTCTGATCTTGATCTCCTAAAGCTATGGAGAGGAGGTGACATTGAAAGATACAGCATCAGAGGACCTGGGGTCAAGTCAAGATGCCCCAACTGCTGCCCCTATCCATTAACTACAGTCCCCAAATATGGCAGCCAGCTCCATCTTGCTTCTACAGCCATGGACAAGAGTGGCTGTCACCTGTCCCATCTTGCTTGGCAGATCTCATTTTCCTACCTCCCAAGGCAACATTTGCATCCACAGGAACCTCTGTCGATAGGGAAATAAGTGTATAACTCTCAGAGTTTATCAACATGCTAATGGAGATCTCATTACCCAGCCTTACAAGAATCAATATCCAAAGAAGAATCGAATGTTGGGCAAAGCTCCCTCTCCCCCTTTCCAGCAGGCTTGAGGATGGGTAAGAAGACAACAGCGTGAGGGTTTCAGGTGCTGAGTGGTCCTGGCAGCTGAGCCCCATGCACCCGGAGCCGTCCCTATTTCTTTACTATCCTTCGAAGATGGCAGTGCAGGGGCCAGGGGTGGAAGAGCCTGTGGTTTGCTGGGGGCGCACCTTGCGCTGGCACGGTCTCAGACGTCCTATGAGCACTCCTCCTATGCTCTTCCATGTGGTTCCCGGGGGGCAGCACTGTCACCTCCTCCTTAGAGATGGCTGCTGTCACCTGCCCAAGCCATTGAGAGACAAAGCACAGCCGCTGTCTAGCTGACAGTGGGGTCTGTCTTCTTTCTTTCCACCACCACCTGCCTCCAGTAGAGGAATGCCTCAGAAATGACCTTCCAGGTAAAAATCCATTCATCCCTCACCCTCCATCCCACCCCATAATACAGTGTGTTCTCTGAGGCTCTTTTTAGGAGCTGAGTTAATA
Organism: Chlorocebus sabaeus; assembly: GCF_047675955.1. Taxonomy (NCBI): domain Eukaryota; kingdom Metazoa; phylum Chordata; class Mammalia; order Primates; family Cercopithecidae; genus Chlorocebus; species Chlorocebus sabaeus. The sequence goes on along the minus strand of NC_132930.1, from coordinate 44,466,121 downwards.
AAGACTGTCAAACCCCGAGAGTCTGCCGGAAGCTTCCCGGCCCCAGCCACCTCGGATAGGAATGAGTGAGACAGAACAAACAGATCAATAAAGGTAATTACAAGCCATTTCTGTGGCCTTGGCAGCCGGCATTTTTCCTGTGCTCCTAAGCTGCGAGGATGGGAGCATTTGTTCAGACCGTCGCCTGTCCCCAGAATTCAGGCCAGGGCCTCCACAGAAGCCTCCCCACCTTTAATCCAGCAGGTGGCCACCAGCACACATCTAAAGGACAGTGGTTCGGGTAGGTCCCCTCCCTGCTCCCAAACCAGAATAGTGAGAAATAAAGTCTCAACTCCATAGCGCCTGGCTCCAGCCCTGCAGTATGATTGCAGGTCATGCCTCCCAACGGGCGACAATGGTGACGCCAATGGGTATTTGCGAGTGGTCAGTGGGCACCTGTGCTGGGCTATGCCCTTGTGGAGAGTAGCTTGTTCATCTTGTACAGCCACCCGGAGGGGGAACTACTGTCATCCTATTTCCCAGGTGAGGAGATTGAGGCGTGGAGCGGGATGAGGACTTGCCCCAGATGGCACAGTGGGCAGGTGCAGCACAGGCTCAGACCCAGGCCCCTTTGGACCTGTGCCTTCTCCAGCTGATGCCTCAATCCCAGCCACGTTTGTTGCTCCAGCAGCTGGAGCTCCTGATACAGGTCAGGACTGCCCAACCTGGGCCCCCACTGGCACCACTCCCTAGAGCCTCCGATGCCCCCATCAGCTCCTGTTCATCCAAGAGCACACACCCACCAATGGGATCGGCCTCCATGACATCTTGCAGAATTTCTCAGCTGGGAGGGCTCTGGGCCTCCTCCAGATGCGCCCTGACCTCTGTGTGCCCATGTCACCATCGGTCCCCTAGAGTGGCTCAGGATGCTTCAATCCAGCTTCAAAGAGCTGGGCCCGGCCCGAGATAAACCACGTGTGGCTGTGTCTGTGGGGAACTTGTAGGGGCTGCACAGTCCCACACAAAAAGCCATGGAAGCCCGAGGCACTGCGGGCATAGGGGCCACAGCCCTCATGGAGTGGGGCACGCGGCTGCTCGGAGGCCAGGGCAGAGTGCAGCAGCAGGTGATGGGAGAAGGCCATTCCAGGCAGAGGGAGCCCCTCCCTGGGAAAGTGAGGGCTGGGCCAGAGTACCAGGGACTCACCTCCCAACAAGAGCAAATGACGCAGAGGAAGCGAGTAGTGGCTCAAAACACACAGAAAAGACCAGGAATGCTGAGGCCCGGTAGGGGCAGGAGTGACATCGGGCAGGGCAAAAGCCAACAGGAGACAAGGCAGGGCAGAGGAAGACAAAAAAGGTCCTTGGAGGTTAGCCATGTGGGGGCCTGGGAAGGTGAGTCACGGCTCTAGGGGCTGGCTCTGGGGTAAAGCCAGAGGTCCCTGGACTAGAGGCCCTAGGGTGAGGCGGGGGGAAGGGACAGCCCCTCTTGGGAAATCTGAGCCTGAGTGGGTGTATGAGTTGGCCTCCTGGGCCAAGCCAAAAGTCCCCTGGGTTAGGCACCAGGTGAACTTGCAGACCCACCATGCAGGCACAGGACAGTGGTGCAGGACGTGGGTGTCCCTGTGCCAGGCATAGGCTTGGCACATCACTCATGTCAGCTCATGTGCGTGGGAATGAACTGCCCAGGCAGCACGGTCAGATGCTCAAGGTCACCGTACCAGCACAGGGGGAACTGGCATCTCACCTGTAGTTATGACCCAAGCCAGGTTCTTCCTCTGTTACAGGAGAGTGGGGCCCCAATCACCTGGGGCAGGATCATCTGGGTCTTCCTTAGCCCAAAGTGGTGGTTTTCCACCCCAGTAGGTTTTGCCCCCAAGGGACACTTGGCAATATCTGGGTACATTTTTGGTTGTCACAACTGATGGAGGGGTACTATTGGCATCTAGTGGGCCAAGGCCAAGGTCACCCTACAATGCATAGGATAGCCTCGTCCCACAACACAGAATCCCTCAGCCCCAAATGTTAACAGGGCCAAAGTCAAGAGAGCCTGGTATAAGAGAATCTGTTTCCCAAACGGAGTCAGTTGTGTGTTCTTCTCCCATACAAGTGTTTCTGGACACCTTGGCCAGTTGAAGAAGAGGTGACTGATCACAGGACCCCAAAGCAGCTCTGGAGATGCAGTGGGCAGTGACAGAGCTCCAGGACCCCTCCTCACTCAACACCCCCTCCTGCTCTAGTGTTGCAGGAAACCTCAGAGGTTTCGCTGTGAACCCCATCTGGCTGGATCCTGAGTCCACGTCTTGTCTTCTCGGTGTCTGTGAATAGGTCACTCTGCCTCTCTGAGCCTCCTTTTCTTCATCTGCGAAGCTGGTGTTAGAGCATGAAATGTGCTGGTGGGTGCGGGTTGTTTGGAACGTGGGTGCAGGGCTGCTCTTCGTGTCGGCATGGGGCACTGTGCCCCCACTTCCATTTCCTCCCCAAGGAAGGCATCACATCAGGGCAGGCCAAGTCTCAGCTCAAACTATTGCCCCTTTCAGAGGCTCTGGGGATTGCCTGTGTGCCTTTTCCTGGGGCATTTGCAAAGCAAAGTGCTTCAAATGACTCATACCTAGGAATGATCCTTTTTAAAGGCACTGGACATGGAAAAGCACTGGGTAAAAACTCATCAGATGAATCAGCGATGATCACTATGATAACAGAATCTAATCCAGAGCAGTTAATCCAATTGTCAGTCTCCACAGTTGGTTATTCATCTCTATCTACTTAGAAAGTGTGATAAAGAGAGCGAATTCTTGTGTTGCTAGGACACTCTGCAGTCTATAAAGCACACAATCATCTTCAAAGCCTTTTCTTATCCTTATGTAATTGGGATCTCACAATAACCAGATGCCAGTGTAGTGTCACCAACCCCAATTTACAGATGAAGTAATTGAGGCTCAGATATGAGAAGCCATTTGCCACTCTCCCTCATCTGCCCGTGCCGCCCCCACGTCCCCGCCACCATCCCTCCACCCAACTGGGTGATGAAGCTAAGGCCACTGTAAGAGAAAGGAAGAGGAAAAGACCTTGGGAACTTTCTTGGTTGATTGAACAAAGGTAAATTCAACTGCCCTTTCCTCAGTGTTCCCATGGGAAGCATTTGCATTGTGACAACAACTGCCCTCCTTGTGTGTGTGTTTTACATACTTGTCTTCCCACTGAGAGGAGAGGGTATCAATGGTATGCCTGGTACAGGGGAAGAAAGTAAAGGGATGGACAGATGAGTGGACGGATGGATGCATAAATGGATAGATGAATGGATGAACAGGTGGGTGGCTGGATGGATGGCTATGTGAGCGAGTGGGTGGATGGATGAATGGATGGTGGGTGGGTGGGTGGATGGATAGATGGATGATGGGGGGTGGGTGGACAGATGGGTGGTAGGGGATGGATGGGTAGATGGATGGATGGTGGGTGGGTGGGTAGATGGATGGATGGTAGATGGGTAGGTGGGTGGATGGATGGATGGATGGTAGATGGGTAGGTGGGTGGTTGGATGGATGGTGAGTGGGTGGGTAGATGGATGGATGGTGGGTGGGTGGGTAGGTGGTGGGTGAATGGGTAGTAGGTAGATAGGTGGACACATGGATGGTGGGTGGGTGGATGAATGGTGGATGGGTGGGTGGAAGGGTGGGTGGGTGATTGGAGGGATGGAGGGATGGGCAGACGGGTATATGGAAAAACATCTAGATCCTAGTTATATGACTACATGTTTCAAGCATACATATACTCATGAAAAGTGAACTTTGTGCAGATTTTTCATGAGCCCAAGACTGGGTCTCAGCCTCCTGGGTCTTCCCACGTGTCCAGCTCAGTCCCTACCAGTGATAGGACCAGTCCTCCTTCTCTTTTTGCTCCCCGTATCCCCTCTGAGTGGCCTCCTCTGGGCCCAGGTTACAGCCACAGAGGCTGCGCAAGTGTCTCCAGCCCAGCCCCTCCCGGAGCTCTTTGCGGATATACGGAATGTCAGCTCTCCACTCAGATGCCTCGAGGCACCTTCAAAATCAGCATCCTCAGAGGAAACTCATTATGGGTCCCCACAAGCCCATTCTTCCTCCAGTGTCTCCGGCTTCAGGAAGAAGGACGGGAACCCCTCTCTCCCCATTGCCAAAACCCAGCCTCACTGTCCAGACCCCCAGTAGGGCCTGGTAATGGAGGCAGTGGACTCCAGCAGGTCCCCTCCTACCCAGCCATAGAGGATTATTTCAAACACAACCCTAACATTGGCATCCTGTGTTTAAAATCCTTTACTGGCTCCCCATTTCTGCCAGGAGTCAATGAGCATCATGACGTGAGTTTTGTGTTGAATATCAGCACTGTTTCCAGGACTCTTACCCAGTGCAGAAGCACCCTGTGCTGGACTAGTGGGCACTTGTTATGCCAGCTCCACACCTTTTCGTCTGTCCCTATGAACAGCTTCCCTGGGGGCTCTGCCTCTGCCGCCTGCTGTCACACTGACCTTCTCCAGGTCTCTCCAGCCTCAGGACCTTTGCATCTGCTCCCTTCACCTATGTAGCTGTTACCTTCAGGTTTAGGCTCAAATGCCACTTTTGCAGGGAAAACCCCCCATGACCCCCTTCTAGAGCAACTTTTAAACCCATGCCTTTTCCTGACACTTCGCACATTTCCTTCACCCAACCAAGGTTTGCAATTTGATGCATTTGTTTTTTTAATCAACGTCAGTTTCCCTCAGGGAATGAGAGCAGGGGCTATGACTGTTTTCATCAGATACCCAACCCTGACACTAAATAGTTGCATGGGTAAATGAAGAAATGAGGGCTTCTCCTCAGTTGTGGTTGTGGGTGTGGGGTGGAGAGATGAGCTGAGGCACCAGGGCCTGGGCTGTGTCTCAGATGCCTCATCATCCCTCTGCCAGCAAGGGCTAGTGGAGGGCATTTGTGTTCCTGCACAGGCTACATGGGCTCACATAGGTGGGTAGGGATCATGACTGGAGGTGTCTTTGGAAATGGCCCCTGCCAGAAAGTGCCCTGAGGATGCTGCCTGCTTTTAGCTACTTGCAGGCACTTTCAGACCGATTGCACCTAACTGCTCTTTGGGAAAGTGGCCGTTAAAACAAGACAGTTTAATAGCAACTGGTTTACACAGCCAGAGGTTCTGGAATGGTCCATCTCATGCAATTACCATCATTTTCACATAAAGTGTTTACCCTGAAGAGGTCTTTGGAGGTTGTCTGCGTAGGTTAGACCTGAACTCCGGTTTCCAGAGAGAAACCTGAACAAGGACACCTTGTGGTCAATGCTGCTCCCATCCTCATGAGTTCTGCCAGGTGAACGGCCGGGCTGAGCAGCTGATTCCAGACACAATTTCAACTGTGATGACTTTGATGCACTTGCACCTGAGCCTCCGTGCCTTGGACTTCACCTGCCCCATGTCCTCAGCTCTCCTGAGAACTCTGCCCTAGTGCTCTGGAGGCAGGTGTTCCGATATGCCTTTACATTTGGAGCCAGCATGTTTCTCATGGGGTCCTCTGTGCACCCCTTCCTGCTATCCTGTGCGTTGCTGTCTCTGGAGGGTTTGGCCCACACAGCATTTCTCTTTGGGGACATTCCTCCTCGGGGCTCCAGCTGTGCTCTACAAATCTCAATACTGGCACTCCTGTTATCTTGCAGAATCTTATGCATCTCTGCCAGGCATCAAAGATGCCCTGAGCACAAGGAAGTCATCTTTTTCATCTTTCTACCTCCACATATTCTAAACACTTCACCTCCAAACAGTTCAATGGTGTTTGCTGAATTTATCGGGGTACTTAATATCCTAATGGTGGGCTGCCTAGCACCAGGACTGTCTCATAGGGAAGGTATTCTTGGTCAGGAGTAGGGGGTCTGGGGAAGGGCCAATGGGTGTCAGCGCAGAGAGGGCATGGGAGCAGAAGAGGAAGGTCCCACAGGTAGTCTCTCAAAGTGTATCATGATGTCATTCACTGATGTGGTCTACACTCGTGGGTGGCCTCCTCCTGAATAATAAACAACTCTCCTATGTTACAGCTTGCAAAGCACTTTTGGGTTCATCACAGTCAATCCTGCAGCATTGGGAATGCATTCCGCCAGACTCTGGGGAGGATTTGAAAGTGGGTGCAGCTCCCCTCTAGCACCATCCTCCCTGATCCTGTCCTCCCCAGGATACATAGTGCCCCCTTAGGAGACTGAGGCAAGGAATTAGCATCTCCTTATGGTCATCAGTGATTTTTTTGGCCTTGCATTTGTTCCCTCATTTCATGAACATTCTGATTTGTGGCACTTCCTGGTTGTTTCGTAGGCCCTGAGTCTCTTGCCCATGGCTGTTTTCCTCACATGTTCTTCTCCAGCCATGTGGGCGATGAACCTCCTCATTGGATTTAACTAAAGATTGTTTGGGATTTCTCAAAATATTCCTCAACTTCAACTTCACATCAACTAATGTGATAAAGTGGTGCCTCTGACAGCCCTCTGTATCAGGAAACGGGCCCAGCTGCCTCTCCGCCCACCTTCACCTTCCTCTCCCCTTCCTGGACATCACGATCTTGATTGACATAAACCAGGTTTGAGACAATAGCTTTTCTTTTCCAGAAACATGTTTTTGATATGTGTGCTCGGCTTCTATCCATTCTCACAACAACAGCTGTTGAAGCTGAACTTGGTACTTACTTGGCCTCCGTCCATACCTGGGTTCGTACACCTGCACCTTCCCCACATGGAGCCTCACTCATCTCTCTGCTGGCAAAAGATGTTTTCCAGGCAGTCTCCTTTGAAGACAAGTCCCTGGGCATACAGTTCATGATGTTCTGCTATCTGAAGTTGCATTTATCTCAGCCTGCAGAGGACAGCTTAGCTGGGTATAAAATTCTGAAATCAGTCTTCTTCTACACCTATCTATAGGCATTCAACTCCATTTTATCATTTTGAAATTCAGTATTGAAAATATGTTTGTAATGATGCATTTTTATATTTTATACAGAATGTTTTCTTTTTTGAGGAAAAAGTACAAGGTGTTTTTTTTCCCCCCTCATAATTAAAGAAAAAAAATCAGAAGGTGAGGATTGGCTTAACCAGGGCTTTGTTCCCCTTCAGGAACTCTCCCCTGATCACCCCACCACCCACACATCTGTGACTTGGTCTGGATCTCCCTAGGACCCTGTGGTTCTCAGGCTGGCTCTGTTGCCCTCCCAGCCTGGCATCTTCTTACTGCCACCTGGCCATCCAGACCCCTTCTCAGCCCTTCCTCTGCATCACTGACTCCTTTTTCCTGCAGTGTCCATTCTGTGCTCTCAGACTTCCAAAATGACCTCTTGTTCCGTGGTTGAACCTTTCATTGTCTTACAATTGCTCCACCCCCATCTTCACTCCCTTCCTAGTTCTGCCTTCTTCCCTGAGAGCTGCCTCTCCACTTCATCCATTTTTCTAACCTTCCATCCATTCTCCTCACCACTGTACTTCTACAGAGACCGCACACTGCAGGGAATAAGCCTTCTCCAGAGGCCCGTCCATACCCCTGTTCCTGCCTTATAGACGGCACAAATACAGAGCTCAGGGGTGCTGGAGTGGGGAGGCGGGAAGGTGGGGAGGAAAAGCCATCTAGTTGTCCCGGGAGCAGTGCGCGTGAGTGAGGAGATGCCCACTCCCCTGAGTGCAGCCATGGCCATGGCAGGAGGATGAAGTGCTATTCCTGCTCCCTGCAATGGGCCAGGGTGTCCCAGCTCCATAAGCTTTCTCTACCTACCCAGCAGGAGGCCTCAGCTGCTGGCATGGTCTCTCTCTTTGTTTCTGGCTATTTTATGCTCTGTCTTCGTCGTCAGTTTAGAGGGAACCTGGGGAAGCTTGGACGGGGGCCAATGCTTTTTTGTCAGAGAAATCAGGGTTACTCTCTAGTAGAGCCCTGTGTGGGCAGCCCTCCACGTCCTGGTCCAGATTTTAGGGCCGAGCCACCCTCTTTGCCCTGCCGAAAGTGCTGGTACCCCAGGGGACAGAGACACCTTCCTGGGATTCTTTCTCTTCCAACCATGACCAGGAATATAGTCATTGTTGAGGTCAGAGATCCCAAAGATACCACAGCCAAGGACCCTCAGCAATGCACCTGCCCCACTTTGCGTGGGCCCTGGATCTTGGGAAACAGGTTTTCATTTTCCTGTCAGGGAGGGAGAGAGCCACATTTTGTTCAAAGCGTAGTGGGACTTTGGAGGATGTGTAATGGCTAATTGATATGGGACAAATAACTATTTAATTGCCCTCTAATTACATGACAATTAGGATTCATATCGCGGCCGCATCCTTAGGCATCTATTTATGAGCTGCCTGGAACACAGTGATGCGGCTGCAACCGTTAAGGACGTCATGATTTGCGGAGCAGGCAATGCTGCCGATTATGACGCATAATTACCCATTTAATTATTCTCTTAAACCAGAGTAATTACACGGTGGCATTATTTGTATATTACAATTTGTTCATATACCTAGTCAAAGTCTCCTTTCACAAACTGGGACCCAGCCCAGGAGGCGCTGATCAATGTTTTTAAATAATATTAAAGTCATTGATAAAGAGCTTGGCTTGCAGGCTGCCTGGAGTTTGATGCTGAATGGAGAGCCAGGGAAGGTTCTGGGTGAGGGTGTTGTGGACACATGCCTCACCTCATGGCCCTGACAGCAGAGAAGACCCAGCTTATGTCACTGGGACAGTAAGAAACCATCACAGCGACACTCAGAGCTGTCCCCACTTCAGTGGGCTCTTTGCGGCTCTCCTGGGGCAGCAGCCTCAGCCCAGGGCATCACCTCCTTTGCGTCGGTTTGGGTCAGTCAAGGCCTCTGTGCATGTCGCAGCCCTTGACTGCCCTCTGGCTCAGCATGCACGGCCGATGTGGCACAAGGATCACCCATTTTCTTGCCTGTCTTCCCTACTGGACTTTGAATTTCTCTAAGCTGGTCCTTATTTCTACAGTAGCACAAGCGAGCGGATGCCAAGCCAGAAGAGGGGCTCAGGAAATGTCTGCTGAACCAAACTGGAAGAAGAAGCCCCAAGGAACTCTGGCCTGAGGATGACAGTGATGAAGCAATCCTTTTATTTGCAGTGAGATGGGGAGGAGGCTCCGCTGAGAGACCCTGACCAACATTATCAACCCGATTTTCCCTTAAGAATTTCAATCACATTGGAAACTATAGCTCCAGCATATTTTGCCATGACAAATAGCAAGCAATCAATGGGCTAGGCAGAACTTCTAGGAACGAAGTGGCCTTCTCTGGACAAATTCAGGGCAGGAAAGACCAGGCCAAGTCACTAGTGGTCACTACCCCTTTGTGCAGTAAACCAAGCCCAGCTTTGAAATGAGACGGGCTTAACAAAAAGGTAACTGCAGGAAAGACAAGCTCAGCTGGTTCACAGCCCTGGGAGAGAAGCAAAGGCCAAGACAGCAGATGAGCAGGTGAGACAGACGGACAAAGGGCTCAGACACTTGGACGCTTTGTTTTACCCCAAGTGGTAATGAACATACGAGCACTGAGCACACACTCCCCGCTTTGTCTGGTAAAACTACTCCATTTTCCTCATGAAGGATAACCTCTCCCCTACAGTGGATTGTCCTGTTGGAAGAGTCCATCAAGTTTCCTGCCTTCATAATGGACAAGTCCATGATCTACCAGAGACACAGGGTGGGCAGTCATTGCGTTCTTTGTAACAGCAGCTGTGTGGTTACTAAGATTCCTGCAGCCTCTGGGTCCCCTGCCCTCTGCCAGCCAGGTTCCCCAGACACCTCCCTGTTTTCAATTCTATCTGACATCTTGCCAAGAAAACCCCTTTCTGCAGCTGTGAGTCTGTGTTGGTGTCTGCTGATCCCCACCAAAGCCACCTGGCTACCCACCACACAAAGCAGTGGTGCCAGAGCGCCTTGGAGTCCCAGGAGGCTCCATTTCCTTTTGCAGAAGCAGAAACTGAGGCCCTGGGAAATGTCGTCCTCTGCAGATGGTCCCCAGCAGGAGCAAGCAGGGACAGGCCCAGAACTCAGGCCCCCAGTTACTTGCTGGGCACCCTCATCTTTGCCCAGGGAGACATACTCCCTGACAGCACAGTCTCAGGGCGGTTCACAGCCAGGAAGGCAACTGCAGTTGACCATCGAACATCTGCAGCCTCAGCTGCTTGAAATACACACACACGGCCTGGTGTGGTGGCTCACGTCTGTACTCCCAGCACTTTGGGAGGACGAGGCGGGCAGATGACAAGGTCAGGAGATCAAGACCATCCTGGCTAACACCGTGAAACCCCGTCTCTACTAAAACTACAAAAAATTAGCTGGGTGTGGCAGCGTGCACCTGTAGTCCCACCTACTTGGGAATCTGAGGCAGGAGAATGGCGTGAACCTGGGAGGCGGAGCTTGCAGCGAGACGAGATTGCGCCACTGCACTCCAGCCTGGGTGAGAGGGCAAGACTCTGTCTCAAAAAAAAAAAAAAAAGAAATACACACACACACACACACACACACACACACACGGAAAAAAAAACACACCAGCTCCCGGCAGGTGTGAAGAGAAGCTGCTATTTCCAGTTGCCACCAGCCCTCCCTGGCCCTGCTCTGTTCATCTGCCAATGGATTCATATTTTAGTTACATCGAATTCCTTCCAGTCTTTGGGAGCAAATATGAGAGCTCATCTCCCTCTGCCCTAACCCATCCCACTGCCTAGGGTGAGCTTTCGCAGGCCCTCTGGCACGATGCGGGGGCTCATGTGTTTCATTCTAGTGAATTCACTGGTACTGTTATATGGTTGCCCTTGGTGTATCCTGAGGGCAAAGAGGGATAAGATAAGGTGCTGGTCCCCAAGGGGTTCATACTCATTCAGGAGAGAAGTTGTGAGATAAGGAGGAACTTTGCGTGTGTGTAGCGGCCTGTGGGCAGGCAGAAAGGAGCAAGAATTAACTGAGCACCTACTATGTGCTTGCACCAGTGCTGGGTTCATCACAAGCATTATCAAATTTCTCCCTTTCTGTGCAGAAACCATCCACGTCCCAATAAGAACACAGAGTTCTGGAGAAGCCCAGTGACCCATGGCCAGCAGGTGAAGGAGAAGGAGGTCAGCCCTTAGGTGACCAGTGACTAGTGGATTATCAGTGCCCTGTAGTCTGGTCTGGGCTCAGGGGCCTCTGACTTGGGGAATCCATTCCCTGCCCCAGTCCCCCACCCAATGCCCCACCACATCAACGAAAGGCCAACATCTAGAATGTTGTCCAAGCTGGGACATCTCCCCAGGAAAGCAGGTGGGTTGAAAAGACAGGCTGGGAGTTCCTTTCAAGCTTCAAATCGATAGATTTGCTGCTGAGTTGAAAGAAGCAGGAAGGAGTTGGAGATTTTTTTAAAGTCCTAAAATAAGGAATGCTTTCTTATAAAAAAAAGCAATAGTGATAGAAGAAATGTACCAAGAGCATCATTAGTTGCTGGACTTCTCTGTGGATGGAGGGACGCAAGCTGCTCTCATTCTACCACCTGCCTTTGCTGGGGGCATGCTCCTGCCCACCACCAGGCTTGGGGAACCCTCCTCCCTTGACTCCCGCCATGGCCATGTGGGTGGATGGACCCTGCCCCTATGGAGAACATGTGACCCAGGCCCAGCCAATCAGAGGATCAGCTCCCCAGGCTATGCTGATGCCTTTTGGAATGGGGCATCTTGGCTCAGAAAGTGACCTGCTGGGTGTTAAAGGCCGGCTCTCTTGTCAACCTGGCAGAGACCAGGATTTTAGGCTATTTCCTTCCTCAGTGTCTCATGTTAGATGTGGTTGCTCTTTGCTTGTCTGGTGAAAAATGGCAGCAGAAAGGCACCTGATTGCCTCCTCCCTGGGTCACTGTGGACACTCACCAGCCCACTGGGTGTGACCGTTCCTGTTGCTGTGCCCTCTCTGCTTGGACACAGGGCCCTTGCCTCACACCCGCCATTCCAGGGTGAGGCACATTGTCACGTGACTGTGAGACACTCTCTGGCACAAGATGCCCAGGGTTCAAAGCCCAGTTCCCTTCTGTGTCACCAAAGGAGACGCTTCCCTGTGCTGGGCCCCACTTTGTCTGTAGGTGGGGATGATCATGCTTGTATGTCACCAATCCCCCTGGCAGGAAGCACTCCACAGAGTGCCTAGCTTCAGCTTCCAGCAGGCACTTAGTACATAGCAGCTCTCATTACAGAGTTCCATGATGACTTCAGCTCTGTGATGAGGAAGGACCCCACCTTGTACCAAAGTGGATGGCAGACATCAGACCCGGCCAGAGCATCCGAGGAATGGGAATCACTGCCCATGAGGCCAAGGATTAGCCATGCACAGACTCCTTACCTGTAAAATCAAAGGTGACTTCCCAGTGTATTTCAGACAAGTGGTCGCGGGGGCATTCCTCTCTGCTGGTGATAGGGGTCACTTTGGAAAAGCAAGGTGGTAATACGTGTTAGAGCCCTCAAAGGCTTTCCTCTTTCAGCCCAGCAATTCTAACCAAGGAATGTATCTGGAGGAATGTTCTCCTCCTTGCTTTCAGAAAATATAATTACTATTCCTGGCACAAAGGAGTGTGATCCTACATTGCTTATGATGAAAAAAATCAGGAAGAAAGTTCACTGCCTAAAGCAGAATCCACAGATGTTGGCCTGCAGTGAACATTTCAGACACGTGGGCCATAGCCTGTAGAGACTGGGTTTCATTAATGATTGCTTTTTAATCAGTTTGTTCGTGCATGCGTTTGTTTGTTCAAAATGATGTTCCAGGCAGGGTGCCAGGTGCCGGTGGACAGAAAGGCAAGAGACAGAATTCCTGCTCTGGGGTACATCTGTGGGGTAAGGAAGACAGATGCACGGCCCCAGACAGACACATGCAGGTCTCACTGCAAACTGGTCTGTGCGTGCGGGGAACCGCAGAGAGATGCCGTGACTGGGGTCCTGAGCTGATCTGGGGTTGGGAGGGAGGTGGGTGGAAGGAGACAGGATCTGAACCCAGAGCTTCAGGGTAAACAGGAATTGACCACAAAGAATGGGGTAGGAAAGGTGGGGCCAGATGTGTCCCAGCATGGGAGGAGCATGGGCCAAGGCCCCAGTTTGGAAAGGACCCACCTCTAATGGCTGGTTGGTCAGCAGGCACAGGCCTGCAGGCATGGAGATGAGTTTGCAGAGGTGAGCAGGCACAGCTCAGGCAGCCTGGATTTTGCAGTAACTGACATCAGAAGGCTGGCAAAAGGCTCTAAGTATGTGACCAGGGATGGCAGTGGCCCAGGCAGAGCTGGGCTCTGAAAGTGGAGGAAAGTGGGCTAGGGAGGACCAGGGTGACCATGGGGAGGCTGCTGGAGTCAGCTTGGTGAGAGGAGACAGTAGTGAAGGTAGTGTGGGCTGGGGGCAGTGAGGAAATGGAGAGGGGCCCAGTATTAAGACTCCTGGGTGTCCAGGATGGATGAGATTTAGAGGGCAGTGCTGAAGCCCTATGTCCCCATGTAGATGTGGCACCGTTCATGTGATAAACGCCTGGAGAAGCCCAGTTTTATGAGCCTGGGGATGAGTGGATTTGCAGTGCTGGGGTGGTGTTTCTCAGCACCAGAAAGCAGGGGCTGTCAGCAAAAACAGGCAGCAGCTGCTGGAACTACCCTTGTCCCAACCAAGGCCTCCCTGGACCTGGGGATTCCCCACTACAGAAATCACTTGGGAATTTAAGCTACTTTTACTGGGCAATGATCTTTCGGGCTTTGTAAGAGCCCCTACTGCACAAGGGATAAGAAAGTGATTTGTCACTATTTTCTAATATGTGTTTTTGCAGGGAAGAGGGATGAAATTCTGGCTACGGCAAGCACAGCCTATCAGAGGGAGCTCCCTTAAATCCCACTTCTTGCTTAACAGGGAAGCTGCGTGACTACAGTGTTGGAAAATGGAACGAGGCTACATGTGCTCTTGTGGGAAGCCCATGGCAGCGTCCCCACGAGGAGGCAGGGGCCCACCATCACTGGCTGCACCTGTGACCTTTGATGACCTCTGAGGCCAGGTGTCATGGTCACCCTGCACATGTGGGTCCCTCAGTTGCTCTCAGGAGCAAGGTAACGAACCTGTTGCCTCGTCTCCCACTTGTAGGACAGCACCGTGTATTATTTACTGTGGGCTGAGACAGCTGGGGATTACTCGCTGCGATGGAACCCACATGCAATATTGAGGCAAAGATGGCAGGAAGGTGGGGGATGGTGCAGAGGAGAAGAGGAGAGAGCCCCCTCCCCCCAACCCACAGCAGGCCTCCCTCTGGGCAGGCTGAGTTTGCCGCTAAGCAAGCCCCACCCGTGCCAGGGAAGGGGAGAAGAGGCAGGACTGGAGGGAGGCCTTGCTGAATTGAGCCTTGGCTCTGCTGGGTGACCCAGGCTTGGTCCCTGGATGCCTCTGAGCTGCTGCTGGAACGTGACCTCCCACCTCCCGTGAGAGAAGAAAGGTGGTCTGGACAAGGAGGCTACAATGGACTGAATGTTGTATTCCTCCCCAATTCACAGGCGGAACCCCTAATCCCAAGGTGATGGGATTTGGAGGTGGGACCTTCGGGAGGAATTAGGTCCTGAGGGTGGAGCCCTCGTGATGAGATTGGTGCCCTTGTAAGAAGGGGCCAGAGAGCTGGCTAGCTCTCTTTCTGCCGCGTGAGGATAACGAGAAGGCGGCCACCTGTAAACTAGGAGGACAGCCCTCACCAGAACCTGACCTTGCTGGAACCTTGATCTTGGACTTCCAAACCCCAGAGCTATGAGAAATAAATGTCTGTTGTTTAAGTCACCCAGTTTGGAGTGTTTTGTGAGAGCCATCTGAGCTGACGGAGGCAGAGGGTGCACTCTGGTTTTCCCTGAAGACAGAGGCAGCAGCAGGTTTAGTTTAGAAATCACAGAAAGGCAGGCAGGTGCCCACAAACACCAGGCTCTCCGGGGCCTATGGGGTGAGATTAGAGTCTGCTGATGTAGCGGGGTGGGTCTGGGTTTGGGTCTCAGAGAGCCGTGGGTCTGAATCTCACTCATCACCCAGTCCCTTGCTGACTTGGGGTCCTGGATGGGTCCCCGAGCCTCTGTGAGACTGTTTCCTTGTCTCTAACATGGTGGTCACAGTCACTGTCCTGGGGGATGCTGCTTATGCCCATGGGCAGGTCCCTGTCTCTCTTAGGTCCCCCCGTCACTCCCTCCGGCCCTGATGGATGACACAGGTGAAAAGTCATTGAGCTCAGCACCCAGCACATGGGGAGTCTCCATCAGGAGGGTCCCCGGAGCCCTTGAGGAAGAGGCTGGAGCCCCCCCGCTGCTGTGTGTGTGCCCCTGAGCCTGGGGCATTTGCACTTTCTATGTTTTGGCTCCAGTGTTTCGGTTCGGTTCTGCATGCTCTTCAGAAGAGGGAGGAACTCCAGAGTCCCTTCCTTTCTCCGCTTTATTAGTTCCAGGAGCAGGAGACCCAGGAGACTTGTTTTCTGAAAAGCTCGAGTTTTTTTTTTTTTTTTTCTTTTCCCTCCTCTCCTACAATAATCTATTGACTTTAAGAGGGAATAATTTTCCATGCATTAGAGCTGAAGCTTCCAGGGTTCACTCTATTTCTGAGACAAAACTCTGTATAGCGACAAGCCCAATTGAGCCATTTTTCTCCGGCACGGGGGATGCTGCCTGGTGATCAAGGGAAATGGAGAACATCGCTGATTGGAAGGGATGGCCCATTTAGCCCCAGCTCTGTTTCCTAGCCCTCCTCAGGGCTCCACACTCAGGCTTCTGTTCCCACCAGGCAGGGGCTCCCACCCCTCACAGTAACAGCCCTCAGAGGAACCAGCCACGCCCTGAGAGTTCAGCCATGGGGGAGACGTGGGACAGCAAGAGACTTCCAGGAGCCCGGCTTTGTTCTCAGGGAGCTGTGGATGCTCAGGGCCTGCAAGGGCCCTGAACTAGCTCACCAGTAGCTAGGGGTCAATACCCCAGCTCCCTCTGTCTCTTGTTCTGTGCTGAGCTGACCAGAGAATTCAGGGTGGAACCAGGAAAGAGAGCAGGGAGGCTGTCCCAGGCTGGAGGAAGCATCCCCTGAGAGCTCACCCCTGGAATCTACAATGGCAGGGGCCCCATGCAGCTCTTCTTACTGCTGGCCTTGACCATGCACCAGCACCCATTTGGCCGCCCTGAGCCTGTGGGATGTTGCCTCAGATGCCCCAGGCTGGTGAACTCTGCCTGTCCCATCCTGGAGCCTCCATGCTCCCACTAAGCTCTGCCACCTCTCCAGGGCTCCCCATCTCAGGAAACAGCATCCCCTTCACCCACAGCTAACACATCACCTAATCAACAAGGAACATCCTAACCCTGTCCCTGCCTACCAATTCATCATCTCTCACCTAGATGTCACCTCACAGCTGTCAGCAGCAGCATAGATGGCCATGGGATAGATATCAGTTGAATGAATAAATAAGTTGATGCATAATGAATGCACGAGTGGATGGATGGATGGATGAAGGGATAGAGGATAGGTGGGTGGGTGGGTGGATGGATGGATGGCTGTATGGGTGGGTTGGGTGGGTGGCTGGCTGGATGGGTGGGTGGATGGATGAATGGATGGCTGGGTGGATGGATAAGTGGATAGATGAATGAATGAATGAATTAGTGGGCTGATGAATGAATGAGTCAACAGCTGAATGGAGGGATGCTTTTGGATGGGTAACCCTCCCTGCCTCTCACTCTCCCTCACCCCGTTTGTCTCCCAAGTGCAGCAAGTGGACTTTCTTAAAAGGCAAACCAACCAACCAGCACATCTGATCCCATCACCCCCGACATGGAAGCCTCTGGAGCTCTGTGCCATCCTGTGTCCTTCAGCCTGGTTTCCAAGGCCCCCCAAAACCTGGGCTGTCCACTGCCATGTGCTGGCCACTGACACGTGCTAGCCAGCCTGGCCCTCCTTGTCCATGTAGGCCACTCCCCCATCAAGAGGGCCATCTTCTCCCTCCTGCAAATGGCCTGGCCCTGTGGGTCGCTGGGCTGGGTGAGGGTCTGAAGGGGCCTGGCATCTCCTGCTTTCATCCCTCCTAAGAGGGAAGAGGAAGTATGGGTGGAGCGTGGGAGGCAGTGCTGTGCTCACAGGCAGGAAGCTGGATCCCCACCCACCCACCCTGAGCAAATCGCTCAGCCCCAGTGAGCCTTGTTCTCCCCATCTGCAAAACTGGGCAACCACCATGCTGGCCATTGCTCTGAGGATCATGTGAGACAAAGTGCCTTCGAACAGCGGAAATGTGTCCTTTTAAAATTCAGGAGACTGTGAGTTCAAAATGAAGGTGTCAGCAGTGCTTCCCTATGGTTCTGGGACAGAATCCATTCCAGGCTTTCCTTTTAACTTTCAGTGTTGTGGGCTCCCAGGTGCCCCCATCCTGCAGCTCCCTCACTCCCCTCTGCCTCTGTCATCCTGGCCCTCTCCTCTTCCCCGTATGTCTTCATGTCACCTGCCCTCTGTCTTGTCTGTCTCTGAGTCTCCTCTCCTTTTCTTATAAAAATACCAGTCATGTTGGAAATGACCTCATCTTACCTTGATCACAGCTGCAAAGACCCTATTCCCAAAGGACACATTGGCAGGGATGAGGAGTTAGGAAACGAACATATCTTTTTGAGGGGTACAATTCAGCCCAAAGCACTGCGGGCAGCCCCAGGAGCAGGGCTGTCATGACAATTGACAATCACTAATTGTTTAAGATAGTGCAGGCAGGGCAGAGATCCCCCCCCCAAACACCCCCCCCATGAGGGGTGAGGAGGAGGGGCTTCCAATGGGCCCTTTGGTTTGGCCGAAGCAGGCAAAGCTCCTTCTCTCTGGAGCTCTCCTGGTCTTGGAGCTCTGCTGGGCAATTGCCTTGCCTTCACCCCTGTTACAAAAGGGGAATGGGGCCAAAAAGTGGGGAGCTGGCAGGTGGTCCTGCACATGGCTGGGGAGCCAGAAGCACCCAAAGTGTGCCCGCTGGTGAGCTGCTTTGCTGCTGGCCACGCTTGGACCTTCAAGCTGGAGTCCTGGAATTAAAACAGTTGACTCCAGCTTTCCTGTTGGTTTCTAACTGCGTTTTTCTTTGGTGTAGCTGCACCATCATGTCCACAAGCCCCGTGTGCTGCATATTTAAGGCCGAAACTAGGGGGCTCCGTGTGGAGGCGTTGACCCTGCACACTCCTCCCACCTCCCAGCCTAGCTGTGTCTCTGGTCTGCAACATGATGCTTAAAAGGTGGCCTTTCAGCCATGTCCACAGATGCTTCTGATGTCCACTCCTCAAGAAAAAGGGCAAACAACTTGAGGGAGAGGCCTGGCTGGCTGGGCACCCCCCAACAAGACCCTGGCCACCGCTGTGAGCCACTGCCCATGAGCAAGCCTGGTTCAGGGCTCCTGAGTGATCGCCCCTCCTGAGGAGGCTAGGGATGCCCCTCCACTGATGGCCAGTCTTGCCCGGAGACCATCATCAGAGAATGATCACAGTTTGCAAATGTTTGCATGGCCATTCAGAGCACCGGGAATCCTCCCTGGCAGCCCAGATCACTAGCAGAAAGGAAAGTTAGCAATGCTTCCCCTGCGAGTGGCTGCCCCAGCCTGTGCCCAGGTCCTGGGGTCCCACAAGGCACCCTGAGCTTAAGCACCGTGGATGAGACTCTGTACGAGGGTGCACACTGGTGCCCACACCCCTACGCCACCAGAGGCCACAGATGCACGCATGGCAGCCCTGCCGCAGCTCAGGCCCAGGCATGGCACCCTTTGACTCCCCTCCTGAAGCATAATGCCAGTCTCACCCTCATTTCCCATCACGGGGAGACCGAAAGGATGGGCTGGCTTTCAGGAGTGTCAGTCCATGGTCATGGCAGATGACAGACAGGTCCAGGAGAAGACACAGAAGGGATAGTTTGGTCCTGTCTGAGCCCCAGCTGTGTGCCTGGCATTGTACCCTCACGCCTCCCACACTGGCTCTGACCTGAGTGCAGCCTCCTGGGTGGGGCGCTGGCCGGTTCCCTTGGCCATTTTACAACACTGATTGCCAGGGCCAGGCCTGTGCTGCTGAGTCAGGCCTCCTCCCATTTAATAGTCCACAGGACCGGATGATTTGGGTAATGTTCATCCCCACTTCACACCTGGGATACAGAGGTCGGAGGACCAGGAAATGGGGAACCTGGGGTTGAGTCTCCATAAAGCCCGTTCTCCCCACTCTGTCCCCCTGCCCTCGCTCATGACTCACTCTTCATCAGATGTGTGGCCGGGGAGCGGGTGATGCTGGCCAGACCCTCTGCAGGAAGAACTGCACAGCAGGACGCAGCACAGCGCGAAAGCATCTCGGCACCATGGGACCATGCAGCGTGGCTCCCGCTGCTCAGAAGGCCTTAAGGTCAAAGCCGTGAAGTGCAAGCGCAGATTCTGGGGCTTCCCAAGCTTCTGCACACAGAGTGGGGGTCCCACAAAACACAAGCAGTGGCAAAGCAGCCACGGGGTGCTGCCATCCCCTGCTGGACACAGTACATGACTCACAGGGGTCCGAGCCACAGAAGGCTGGGGTCCTATGTCCACGGGACCCGGGCTAATCTCGGCTGCCTCTGAGCACCACCATGCACAGCTCAGGTCCAGAAGGAGAGGAAAGAAAACCCTGGCGGGTCTAAGAGGTCAGCAGTTGGCAGGAAGGAGAGGCAGGGGCAGGGAAGGGAAGGGGCAGGGAGGGGCAAGGCCCTCACAGCAGGGAGAGGGTGGGGCCTTCACAGCAGAAAGCTGGCGGGGCCTCCTTAACGGGAGGGGCGGGGCCTCCACAAGAGGGTGGGGTGGGGCCACCACAGCAGGGAGGGGCCTCCACAGCAGAAAGGGGGCGGGGCCTCCACAACAGGGAGGGGCTGGGCCACCACAGCAGGAAGGAGGTGGGGCCTCAACAACAGGGGCGGGCCCCTGCACTGGGAAGGAGTTTGTAGGGCTGAAGGCAGGGGTTTGGAGTGGAGGGAAGAGAGACAGAGAGTGTGAGAGACAAAGAGAAGGAAGACGACAAGAAGGGAGGGTGAGCCGTTAGAGCCCAGTGTGGTGGGGAAGCAAGCGGCCACCCTACACATGGGTGGGAGACAGACCCACAGACAAAGAGCAGAACAAAGTACTGTACTTCTATGTTCTCGCAGGCACTCAGAGAGTCCACGGGAAGCGGACATGGGCACAGCCTCAAGAGGAGCCTGGGACTCGGCTCGGCCTGAATGGCACAGTCCCATGAAGCTGGGGCCTGGAGAGCAGGCAGTACCACCACCCTGTGTTCCTGGTGAGGACTCTGAGGTCCAGAGAACTTGGGAACCTGTATTCGGGGATCCACAGCTCCAGAGCCTGTGCCCCACCCCTCAGGTTTCCCCTGGGGGCAGGGCCCTGTGCCCAAAGCACAGGTTTTTGGTGTCTGTACAGAGCTGCTGGAAGGCTTTGGGGGGTAGTGACAGGGCAGCACTGATAGGGGCCCTTAGACCTGGGGCACGTCATGACTCGACAGCCCACCCGCCATGGGGCCTGGGGGAAGCAACTTGGCCTCTCTGGGCCTCGATTTCTTTCGCCTGTGCGATGGCCCATGAGCATCCTTACCCTGCAGGGCTGCTGTAGGGATTGGAGACCATGGCTGAACTTTCATAACAGGCCTTTCATAACAGGCCTTCAGGACACAGGGCCATTCTTTATCATGACCACACCGCCTCTGCTGAGTGGAAGTTTTCGCTTTCTGCAACACTTTGAGCTTCTTAAAAACAAAATTTTCACTTGATTCATTGCTCAATCCTGAGTGCTTGGCACGTGGCAGTTCCCCCACGAAGACACGGGCACGTGAGTGGGATGAGGGAAGAGGTGAACTCATGGGGATTTTGTCCTAACCCTGTGCTTCTCATATCTGGGGTCAAGGGCCCAGGTGATATGGTGCATGGGCCAGGGTGCCCCAGGACTTGGCCTTCTCCCAGATCACCAGCTTAACATAAAGATTTTTTGGTGAAAATGTGTGCATGTGATTTTAATATTCAAGCCAACACTGATATATAATGGAGTAAGATGCAAATTCACATAAATTTTTCATATAAAACACGATGCTTGGAAGAAATTCCATGCCTGGGCCAGCTCCTCTGGGCCATGCCTTCACACTTCCCCGTGCCACAGGGTTCCTGGGGCCAAGTCGGAAGGAAACATACTGTTGGCCCAAAGCTGATGTGAGCACTGCAGGGAATGTGTGGGATCTTCAGGGCCCCCAGGGTCTCGGGTCCGGCCATGACAATAGTAGGATGCCTGGCCAGGAGCAGCAAGGCCAGGGAGTGCTGATTCTACTGCAGGTGAGACAAAAATAAAAGGGAATTCATTTCCTAAGACAGGTTGCAAAGTGGTCTCCAAGAAGCTATAAAGTGCTGCTCCGCCTGTAATTGTTGCTAAATGGACTCCTAATAGTATACACATCTTCCTGAAAAACCTATCCGTTATCCAATAACAGAGAGGCGGACCTGGCACGGCACGCACTCCTGTAAACAAAGTGATCTTTTCCCAATCAGAGTCACCCGGGTCAATACTCTATTGGCTAAAGGCTGACTTTGCCCCCTTTTCTTCCTTTTGAGACAGTGTCTCACTTTGTCACCCAAGCTGGAGTGTAGTGGCGGGATCATAGATCCCAGCAGCCTCAACCTCTTGGGCTCAATCCATCTTCCCACCTCAGCCTCCTGAGTAGCTGGGACCATACATGCCAGGCCTGGCTACTTTTTATTTTTATTTTTTTATGTTGTCCAGGCTGGTCTCAAACTCCTGGGCTCAAGCGATGCTCCAGCCTCAGCTCCCAAAGTGCTGGGATCACAGGCGTGAGACACTGCATCTGGCCACCCTTTTCTCATTCTTTCTATAAACGTGCAGCAGGGAGATTCAGTTTCTTAGGGCCCCACCAGACCCTCAGAGGCTCTAGAAGGTTAGAGCTGTTTGTCCAGTTCACCTTTGCTCCCCAGTGCCCAGCAAGGGATCCAGTGCATAGTAGATACCTAATCTGTGTCTGCTCTCTTTAAGACTGGACAAAGGGAAGGCTCTCTCTAGCACCAAGCACACAGCCCAGCACCTAGTAGGGCCTCAGCCCCATATCTGTTGAATGGGTGTGTGTGAGTGCTGGGAGGGGCTTAGAGACCCCGTTCAAGCTGCCCTCTCACCATGGAGATGGCCAGGGCACGGGCATCCCCTTTCATGGCTGCTACTCTTCCCAGAGGATTGCCCTGGGAGGAGACCAGGAGAGGCTAGGATAGTGGAGCTAGATCAGTTCAGCTGCCTCATCTAAGGGACGGGGAAATGGAGGCCTAGAGAGGAAATGGGATCTGCCCAGAGTTACACAGTTCGGCAGCCCTCAGACTGCGCCCGGTGTGCAGTAAGCAGCTGCTGATTTCTAGCCTCTAGCCAAGTGGGCCGGGCTGTGCTCGCACAGACACAGCAAGCCCCACCAGCTCGCGAGAACTTAGCTGCAAGGGTGCCTGGGGAGCCCGGAGCATGACGAGGGGTACTGTAGGGGCCGGCAGACCTGGGTTCAAGCACCATGTGTCAGTGATTGTTTTTGTTCTGTCTACGGGCTGGGTGACCTTGGACGACTCTTCCAGCTTCCGTGAGCCTCCATTTTCTGCTTTGGGTAATAGAAGTGAACAAATCGTGACCCCGAGGTGGGTCCTGCCCCTGCCCACACATCTGAGTATGGGGATGTCTGCTTCCAGCCGAAAGTCTGATACACCGAAAATGATCACCGAGAGGGTAGCAGAAGGGATCAAGAAACTCCAAGTGGATAAGTTTCATGCAATGATAAAGGCCATTTTTGCTTCATATTACATGGAAATATCTTTCCCAGACGCGCCCCAGCCCAGCCCATCACATCCTTCTCTCCTGAGTTCCGTTTGAGTGCCAGGGGCTGTGCACGGCTGAGGAGTAGGGAGGAATCACGCCTGGCCTCTGCCCCAGTCATGGGCTGCTCTTGTTCCCCAGGACCACCATGCAGGTGTCTGAAGACCAGCCCTGTACCCCCTGAGTCTCTTTTTCTGCTTTAACCAGCTTCTCTGGCTTGCCCCACTCCTTACTTGACATGTAAAGTCAAATTCGTTTTATGTGGAATTGTAACTGTGACTTTTCTGCCTCTAAATGCATTTAAAACCAAATCAGCCTGAGTTCCCACTTGTTACAAGACCACTATCAAACTGTGTGCCAGGCTTGATTCTAGGTACCGTATATGCATTAACCCAAGTAATCTTTATTCACCATCACGACCCCACTTTACAGACAAGGAACTGAGGCGCAGGCAGATTAGGAACTTGCCTACAGTTTGTACCACTAGAGAAGGAGCAGCAGAGCCTGCTGCCTGGAGCTCGGGCCCTCTGCTGCCCTCAGCCTCTGAGTCCACACGCTCTCTGGCCCCGCCGACCTCTGTCCCCAGCCCCACTCAGCACGTGGCCCGTCCCACCTCTGCAGACAGGAGCCAATGTTTCATTCTCCCAAGGCAGAAGCGCTCTGCCAGGAGCATCACAGGGAAGCACATGCCTCCCTGTTAGTTAGACAACAAATCGCTGCCCTGGTTCCCATCACTGAGAATTAATGTGTTCTGTAAACACAGAGGTGTGGGCAGGCCATGCCAAGAGCAAGCAGCCTGACCCAGGTGCAGATAAGCAGGGCCAGGGCAATGCCCCCCATGCCTGGCACAGCCACCCGGACACCTCTGCTGCATGGCCACGTCTGGTCCCTCCAATAGACACAGCCCACCGGGGCCACACGTGTGAGGCTTTGTCACCCTGCAGCCAGTTCCTAACCTAAAGTCTCAGATGGCTGGCCAGGAGGGCCTCAGTGTTTCCCTCTAAGGATAACAGTGGGTTATCCTTAGAGGAATAACGAGTAACTCGTGGGGCCTTCCCTTGGGCCAGGCCCTGATCGGAGTACTTGACAAGGAGCACCTCATTACTTCCATCAGCCTTACAGTGTAGACACTGCTACTATCCCCATTTCGCCAATAGGAAGCCCGGAACAAGGGTGGTTAACACTTACTCAAGGTCTCAGAGCGGGTAGGCTGCAGGGCCAGACTCAGACCCAGACAGAGGCCCCTATGCCCCAGCCAGAAAAGCCAGGGCATTGACCTCGGGGCAGCCTCTCATCCCATTCCCCTGCCACTCCCCGGTGCCCCGCGTCCACTGCACTCTTGGCCCTGCACCGTTACTGCTCTGCCTGCCTCTGAGATAGCAGTTCCTGCAGCATCAGGGGCTCTGGAAGCAACAAGTTCAGATTGACCGAGGCCCTTGGTGGGGCTCCCAGTGCCTCCAACCTAGGGGACCATGGCCTTCCCAAGAGAGGGTCAGTTTTGTCCTGTGGTGAGGAGGTAGGTGGGGAGAGGTGAGAACAGTCCCAAACCAGGGCATCCAGAAGCCCAGCCCTGTCTGCACCTGTGACTCTGCTCCTGCCACCTGGGGCCCAACAGGAATCAGGATCCATGTGTCAGCAGGAGGAGGAGGGCCCACGGGAGGCCAGTTCCATCTGGGGGGCTGTGGGGTGGGCAGAACAGTGTGGGTGAGTGGAGAGCAGGAGCCCCGGCCTCCCCACTCCCAGCCCCACCCCTGCAGCTCCTCCTCAAAACAGTGGCTGTATCAGCCTCCTGTGGCTGCTGCAACAAATCACCACACACTCCGTGGCTTGAAACAACAGAAATTCATTCTCTTCTGGCCATGGAGGGCACAAAGCTAAAGGCAAGGTGTTGGCAGGGCTGGTTCCTCCGGAGGCTCCGGTGGCAAGTCCATTTCCTGGGCTTTTCCAACTTCTTTCCAGAGGTGCCTGCTTTCCTTGGCTTGTGGCCCCATCCAGGCCCTGCCCCAGCCTCTGCTCCATCTGCCAGCTCCCCCTGCAGCCCTAGCCCTCCTGCCACCCTCCACAAGGACCCTGTGATGACACTGAGCTGAGCCCATCCAGACAACCCAGGAGAACCTTCCCATCACAACATCCTCCACTTAATCCCATTTGCAAAGTCCCTTTTGCCATAGAAGGTGACATTCACAGGTTGCAGGGGTCAGGACTGGGACATCTTTCGGGGCTTCTCTTCAGCTGATAGCAAATGGCAATTTTGAGTAAGGCTCTGCCAGGCGCTCACCTGTCAAGCCCACCCTTGATCACTGTCCCTTTTACAGGTAAGACATCTGCAGCTCCCTGATGGGGGGCACCTGGCAGAGTTGAACTGAGTACGGGGAATCCCCAGTGCTGGCACCGTCCTCTATACCACCCTGCAAATGCAGTGTGTGCACCCAGGCAAACCCGATGCGGCTACAGCATCTGCTGGGCAGCACACACTGCTGTTTGTGACACTCATTCACTCATTCATTCATCCCATGCCTTTAAAGTCAGCTGAGCCTCTGTGCTGGGCGCCAGGCTGCCAACAGACTCAATCCTGTACCCACAGTGATATTTCTAGGCTAAACGTCCAAACTGTTCTGGCTCTGGAATCCAGCCTGTGCCCAGGGACTCAAATAACCTGTCTCAGGGTTTGTCTGCTTTCAAGACTGCAGATGCCTCCCCAGTGCCGCCTGCAGAGGAAGTTCTGCTGAGTACCCCAAAACGGAGCCCCAGCCTTTGGCCTGCACAGAAGGTCTGGTGCCGCCTAGAAACCCCTCTGCTGACCCCATGCACATTCTATGTATCATCTCATGGGTCCTCCCACCCGCCTGCTTTACAGGCCAGGAAACTGAGGCTCAGCGGAGGCCATGGCCATGTCCCCAGGTTGCTCCATGTGGAAGATGCTCTCTCTGACCTCGTGCTGTCTGGCCCAGTCTCCATGTGACACCTTCCCTGACCTCAGGCCTCAGAGTCTGTCTTGGTTCCGTTACTGCCCCTGTTGCCTTGCTCTTCACATTTCCAAACATAGACGTGGCCTGCGGGGCTGACCCTGAAGATACCATCACATCCCAGACACCTGTGGACTCTCCTAGCTGGTGACTAGATGGACAGGAGCGGAGTGTCCCCTGCATGGAGTGGAGAAGGGTAGCCGCTGGAAGACCACCAGGACTGGATTGGATGGAGGGACAGGAACTCAGGCCTGGGCCAAGAGGTGGGGGGCGTGACCTCCTCCACTGCCAGCTGGTATCTGGGGTTGGTGTGGACCCTCACCTGGGTCAGTGCCAGCCCCAAGCCACTCATCTTTGCCTCAAATTTGAATGACAGCAATCCCAGGAGGAAGGGGTGACGGCCGGGCCGGAAGGCAGAGTGTCTGCCTCTGCTCCCATACGATTTGGGTTTTCCAGCCGGTGCAGGCCTCGCCGCTGCCAAGCCTGGACAATGCCCTCCACCCTCAGCTTTGGGCTCGGGGAAGCTGGGTCCAGATCCGGCACCCTGCCCCACCAGGTATGAGACTGAGCAAATCTCACCTCTTGTCCAATGTCCTGCCCTGGAAAGGGGGATAATGATGGCTCCCTCTTTGGGCCACTGTGGGATGGAAAGAGATCAGGTGTGTGAATCCCCAGGGCTGGGGCCAGGAAAAAGCAGGGGCTGGCTCAGGTCAAACCACCCCTCTTCCCTACATGCCAAGACATGGCCTTCTAGCAGGTGCCTCTTGTGTCCCCAGGGCCAGGTCTCCCTGGCCTCCCCTCTGCAACCCTCCCCACCTCTGCATTCCAAGTCTGTCCAACTGGAAGCTCCTACAGTAGAAATCAAGAAGTGAAAACAAACAAAACCAAACCAAACCAGCAAAGCAACCTGCTTTAGGAAGAGGGAGGACATCCCATGAACAAACATGGCTGAGACCACCGAGATGGCCCAATCAAGGCTGCACTCATCTCAGGCCCCCTGTTCCATGGACTGCTGCAGCCAGGCCTGTGGTCTCAGCAGAAGCTGCTAAGCGCCAGTGCGCCCAGCTCCTCTGAACCCCTGTGAACCTGCCACCAGCACAACCATCAAAACACTCCAGTACCCTTGGAATCATCACCATCCCACACGACTCCCTTTCTGGATGTTCTGTTGATTTACGGGCCTTCTCACGGACTCCAAGCTGCTCAGATCTCTCCTTCAAAGTCACCATTAGAGCTGGGCCCAGGGGCCTAAGTGCCCACCTCATGCCGAGCACCATGCAGGAGCTCTGGGTGCCTGATCCTAGAGCTCACGATTCCCTGCACGAGAGGTGGGTGATATCCCATTTGAGGAAACTGAGGCACAGAGAGGGGAGCCGGGATGCAAACACTGGTCTGAGTCCCTTTCTGTGACCGTGAACTGCTTTGCTGAATGGAGTCAGATTCGCAGAACGGCTTTGCCCTGGTGCCTCTGCCGGCCTGGATCTGGGCTCGGGGTGGGCCAGGACACAGACACATGTTCGCAGGAGGGGGGCTTCTCACGGAACCCATGGTGGGTAGCCTCGGAAAGACCCCTCTCTCCTACTGTACAGCCAGCCAGAGAACAAAGTCAGGAAGCTCCCCCGGACCCAGGAAACAGCAAGGAGAGCTCAGGTGGAAATCACAGCCTAATCAAAACCAGATCAACAACTAACTTCCGAAGAACTGGCCTGCTCAGCACTGCCTTCCGAGGGCTCCCAACCCAAGAGAGCTGCCTCTCTCTCTGTTTCCAGACTTGCAGCTCCTCCCTGCTGTGCCCTGATGGATGTGTGCCCCCCCCCCAACCGGGGGGAAGACAAACGTGCCCCAGGTATGCAGGCAGCACCTTCGTCCAAAGCCTGGCCTCTGGCTTAAAGCACAGAATGGTGTCAGGTGGCACTGGGAAGGGTGGCGGCGAGAGCCGGGAGGGAAACATCTCACGCTCCGGCCTGGTCCAAAGTAGGAGATAGCAGGCAGGGCAGCAGCTTCCTTGCCCTGCAGAGTGAGCGGCGCAAGGCGAGAGCCAGAGCTGCAGCTGGAGCGGTGGCCACCCCCAGACAGCACCTACCTTCCTTTTGTTGGTCGGGCAGATGTAGAAGTTGTCGATGACGGTGGTGACGCCAGGCTGGAGGGTGAGCTTGGTGTAGGACGTCCCGAAATCCGACGACCTGGGGGAAAAGGGGGACAGCTATCAGCCACGTGCCCTCCAGGTGCGGCCTTCATCAGCCCACACGGTGTCCAGCCCCTGCCCTGTGACCGTGTGGGCAGAGTGCCCCAGACACCTTGAGTGCAGTCCTGGGCACTCTGCCTGGGGGCAGTGCATCCCGACAAGGCAGGAGAGGAGACTGGGCTCTCTCAGGAACACTGAGGACTCACGCAGGTGTGGAGCTTAGGTCCAGAGCTAGGATCCAAAGCCAGGTCCTTCTGACTCCAAATCCCAGCCAGTCATTCCTCCCCAGTGCTTCCTATGTGCCGGGCAGCTCTAGGTTACCGTAGGCATCTCACAGCTGACCAGAGGAGCCTCCAAAGGGATAGTTCTCTGCCTGAAATCACTTAGTTAATAAGTGGCTGACTCAGGATTTGACACTGGCCCGTCTGATTTCAGGCCGATGGCTGTGCTGAGGCATTCTTGTGGCCTGTCTGCTTGCCTCTTTCCCTCTCTGGACTCTGAACTCCTCCAGGGAGCCCCATCCTCTATCCTGACCACCACCTGCAGCACAGGATGGTAGGGCGACCGCACGCAGGTACCAGAGCTCGGGCAGCTGCTGGAAATCAGACCCAAAGCACTGTGCCCGCCCTGGAGTGGCGTCTGCTGGGCTCATCTGGGAGACAGGGCTGTCCACTCAGTACCTCCCTGGGCAAGGCCCTCCTGGCCAAGTGAGAATCTGAGAGTACACTGAGCTTTAAAGCGCCTTGGCTCCCCAGCAAGGAGAGGGAGATAAGCCACAAAGGCAACTTCATATCTGTTGTTCGGAAGCCGTCCATGCATCAGGACATGGAATTAATTCTCCATTGAAGATTAAGTCCCAGAGACCCTGAAACCAACACCTCTTATCATCACCTGTTAAAATACACTGGGATTGCAGAATACGCCCTGACTCTACTGGAGAGGATCAGAGAGGTGCTCGGGGAAGCATTTCCCATCTCACCCCTGCTCCATTGATGCAGATCCCAGACACAGACCCGCGGTGGGGAGAGGAACAGGGGTGGAACGCACGACCCTGGCGCTCCTGTCATGGGCAGCATGCCTTGCAGGGCCTCCCCGTGTCCGACCACTGCCAAGATATGCTGCGGGGAGCTGAGCTCGGGGGACTGGGGGCAACTCCCCAGCTTGGGCGAGGAGGCCTTGGGCTGGAACCACGCTTCAGTGCTCCTGCCTCAGACCCCAGCACCTGGCTCCGAGCCCGGCCTGGGCTGATGTGTGTGGCCCGACTGTGAGGCCAGTGCTTCTCAGACTCACCCAGTTTGTCCCTTGGGGGCTGAGGGGACAGGCCTGGAGCTGCTTTAGCATAAAGGCCCCACCCACTGGGAGCTATTTCATGCCCTTCTACAACACATCCTTGGTGGTTTCTCCATGGAGACATTTCCTACATCTTCAAGTGAACCTGAGGCTCCAGAAAAGTGGACTGTTTGTCATCTCTGGGCATGCTGGCCACGTGGCCACAGGTCCCCAGAATGTGTGTCCCTCACAGGCCTCAGACCCACAAGGTTCCTCCTAGACCAGGACAAAGAGCAGACCCCCAACCCCCAGCCCTCTAACTCCCAGGGGCCAGCCCCTCCCCAGGATGGCAAGGGGCCTCAGGACCCGTCTGGCCTCTGTCTGCCCCTGGCCTCCCCAGGGAGGACCAGGCTGGAGCGAACAAAGAAGCCCGGTGGAGGTGTAATTAGGACGCACTTACTCTCAAACCTCAGAGAATTGATTTTCTTTGGGAAGGATGCAGAGAGAGGCCCATTAGCAGAGGATCGATCTGATCCAGAGACCCAGAAAATTCCAGGGCCCTTGCAGAAACAAATGGTGTTGACGAGCCTGACACAGGGGAAGCCTCCCCTTCCTTCCCCACCCTGCTGAGCCATCTCCAAGCCCTGCCTATCGATCCTGCCTCCCAAATACCTCTCAGTCCTCTCTTCCCTTCACTACCGGCACTGCTCGTCTTAGCCCAGCATCCAGCCGGCCTCAGTCCTGCTCCCCGCCCTGGGCCAGAAGAGCCTGCTTACACCCGCAAACTCCAGAGCTCCTGCCAGGCGTGGCCTGCAGAAAGGGCCCATGAGCAAAGCCCCTGCTCTCTACGAAGGGGCTCTTCTAGGACGGGAGATGGAGGGAGGCAGATGGACAATAAGGAAAGAAGCAAAAATACGACAGCATCAAATTCGATGAGGGTGGGAAGAAGAATCAACAGTGTGGGGGTGCAGGCAGATGGTGAGGGAGGGGCGGTGGGGCCACTGGGTTGCAGACAAGAGTGGTAGAAGGGCTCCTTGGACAAGGTGATGTTTGCGCAGAGCCCGGAAGGAAGAAGAGAGGTTGTGCCTGGCTGGGGAAAGGCACTTGGACAGGCTTGAGTAGTGTTCCCCAATTCCTGTGCACCCGGAACCCATGAGTGTGGCCTAATTTGGAAACAGCATCTCTGCAGATGCAGTTAGTTAAGATGAGGTCGTGCTGGATGAGGGTGGGCCCTGAGTCCTGTATGGCTGGTGTTATAAGAATTTGGAAATTGGGACACAGATATACAGAGAAGGCCGTGCGCAGACGGAGGCAGAGAGGGGGGTGATGCTGCCACGGGTCGAGGGTACCAAGGACCCAGGCGGCCATGCTGGAATGAGAGGCAGAGAGCAGAGGCTCCCTCAGAGCCTCCGGAAAAAACACTCTCAGACTTCTGACCTCCAGGACCCCAAGAGAAAGATCACCACCGTGGTACTTTGTGATGGCAGCTGCATTCCAGGTACAAGGGCCCTGAGGACAGGGAAGGCGGGTCCATTTAAAGCACAGTCCCCGCTGGGCACGGTGCCTCATGCCTGTAATCCCAGCACTTTGGGAGGCCGAGGCATGAGGTCAGGAGTTCGAGACCAGACTGGCCAACATGGTGAAACCCCCGTCTCTACTAAAAATACAAAAATTGGCCGGGTAAGGTGGCAGGTGCCTGTAATCCCAGGTACTTAGGAGACTGAGGCATGAGAATCTCTTGAACATAGGAGGTGCAGGTTGCAGTGAGCTGAGATCGCACCACTGCACTCCAGCCTGGGTGACAGAGCAAGATTCCATCTAAAAAATAAAAATAAAAGAAAAAACCTAGCAGCTGCCAGTGCCTAGGAAACCCCTCGCCCTGCAGGCAATGCAAAGCCAATTCCTCAGACATCCATGACTCCCAAGTCCAACTCCTGCAGATACGAGGAACATCGATCCACCCACTCACCCATTCATTCCCTCTCTTTGTTTAACGTTTTATGCTTTAAGGCCCATACTACGGGCCTAGGAATCCAGATTCACCCCCTCATTCAAATCTTTCATATGAAGTGTGCATGTTGAGTTCCTGCTGTGTCCCATCACTACACTGCGACTGGAATCCATGGGCAGCACGGGCACTGTCCCCTGTGCTCATGGGGGTGACAGGCTGGCTGGTGTTGTGGGGAGAGAGAGCGAGCAAGAGCACAAGCAGACAGACCCTGCAGCCAGGAGCAGCGATGCTAACAGGCACATCCAGAGAGTCCTGGGAGACACTAAGGGGGACATCAAACTGAGGGGGTCTGGGTGCCATCCTCAGCCCCCCAGGCTGCCCCCACTGCCAGGTCTAATCCATCACTGACCCGCTGACTTTTCCTCCTAAAGCTTTTAAATTCCATCCCTACATCTCCCTGCCCACCTTAGTCCAGGTCCCCTTCCTCTCCCGGCTGTGCATGAGGAACACCTGGCATGAGGGCCCCAGGCTCAGCGGAGGGGGCGCAAACACCGGCAAGCTGACTACACCTGGGGGGCCTGTGAGATTCCCATGGCTGCTGTAACAAAGGCCCGCATCTCAGTGGCTGCAAACATTCATTATCTACAGTTCCGGAGGGCAGGAGTCTGCAGGGGGTCTATAGAGGGCTAATCAAGGTGTGGGCACCTCCTGGAAGCTCCAGGGGAGAACCCATGCCCTGCCTCTCCCGCCTGCTAGCGACCTCCTGCAGTCCTCGCTCTGAGGCCCGTCACTCCACTCTGCTTCCCATCACAGCACTGACTACCACAGTCTCATGTCCCTCTGGTTCCCTACTTGTGATTACAAAGACCCCACGAGGATAATGCAGGATAATCCCAAGATCCTTCATTTAATCCATCTGCAAAGTCCCTTTTGCCGTGTAAGGTAGCACAGTCACCGTTTCCGGGGATTAGGACGTGGACATCTGTGGGAGGCGTTGCTCTGCCGACCACAAGTGGGCATTTGAGCCGGGTCCAAGGTATGTGTAGGAGCTGGTTCGGGAGCAGTGTCCCTGCGTGAGCTGTGACAGACAACAGGGCGGCTGGAGGTGGGTGGGGTGGGCGGTCCCCAGGGCCACAGAGAGAGCTGGACCCGCATTGTCGGGCAGCACCACTGACCCGCAGGCTGCCTAGCACTAGAAATATGGTGAATTCTTTTGAATGGAGATGCCCTGGGACTGTGAAATATAAACTGATTTCAAAGACTTAGCATTCAAAAGAATGTAAAATATTTCATTATAATGTTTATATTGATTACATGTTGACATAATCTTTTGGATACACGGAGTTAATTAAAAGCTGCGATTAACATTAATTTCACCTGTTCTTTATTTTAACCCACAGGTTTTATTTCTTAAAGCGGTTTTAGATTCACAGCAAATGGAGTGGAAATGAGAGCTTTCCCGTACACCTTCTGCCCCCACCGTCAGTGCCCAACCGGAGAGACTCGCTGGTACAATCGGTGAGCCGCCCTGAGGCGTGGTTGCCACCAGAGTGCAGAGTTTGGGTCAGGGCCAGCCCTGGGGCTCCTGCACTCTATGGGTCTGGGCACCTGTAGGATGACAGGGCCCCTACACTGTGGTATCACACGGAGCAGCATCACTGCCCCAAGAATCCTCTGTTCTCCACCAATTCATCCCCCCGCCCCCTGCCTCCTGGCAACCACCGATCCTTTTACCATCGCCATAGTTATGCCTTTTCCAGAAGGTGACCACTTGGAATCCTGGAGTTCACAGCCTTTTCGTGTGGTTCCTTGCACTTAGTGATATGCACTTAAGGTCCGTCCATGCTTTTCCACATCACCTGTTTCTCTTCACTTTTTAGTGTGGCCACTAGAACATTTAGAAAGACCCGCATGGCTGCAGTTATATTCCTAAGGGACACGCCGGTCTGGACAACATGCCAAGGCGGTGGGTGTCTTCGGAAGGTGTGGGGCTCTGCAGTGGACGGGCACGTGACCCCTGGAAAATGTGGTCCCAGCAGATGAGCAAGTGACCGTGTGGAACCTGCCTGAATGGTGCCTGGGTCGTGGCACATGCGAAGCAGGGCTCATCATTACTGCTGTTTGGGAAGAGTGCTGCAGCTGCAGGTGGGGACAGGTGACTGAGGAGGGGACAGGTGACTGCAGGGGGCAGGTGACTAAGGAGAGGACAGGTGACTGCGGGAGAGGACAGGTGACTGAGGAGGGGACAGGTGATTGCAGGAGAAGACAGGTGACTGAGGTGGAGACAGATGACTGCAAAAGGGGACAGGTGACTGCAGGAGGGGACAGGTGACTGCAGGAGGGGACAGGTGACTGAGGTGGGGACAGGTGACTGTAGGAGGGAACAGGTGACTGAGGAGGGGACAGGTGACTGTAGGAGGGAACAGGTGACTGGGGAGGGGACAGGTGACTAAGGAGGGGACAGGTGACTGAGGTGAGGACAGGTGACTGAGGAGGGGACAAGTGACTGTGGTGGGGACAGGTGACCGAGGGGACAGGTGAGAATGGGACAGGTGACTGCAGGAGGGGACAGGTGACTGTAGGGACAAATGACTGAGGTGGGGACAGGTGACTGCAGGTGAGGACAGGTGACTGAGGAGGTGGAGGAGTGAGAGGAAGGATAGGGTGTAGGCCCAGGAAGTGGAGTTGGCGTGACTTGGGGCTGCCCGAGGTGTCAGGCTGAAGGAGGGGACACCAGGTGACATGGAAGATGAGGTGACACTGCTCAGGTGCCATGCTGCTTGGAGGAAAGTGGAGGGCTGGGCTGGGAGTCAGGATGGCCCCTGGGTGAAGCACCGTTGGGGAGTCTGGGCTCATGTCCACCTACTGCTGCTCCCTGGGCAGCCCACTATGGATTTTAGCATTAGTTTTCTTTCTTGAGGCATCAGAGGATTGGAATCAGGCATCTCCGGGGTCCCCATCAACAAAAAAGGCTGTGACCACACACCCTTAACCTGCACGTACCCCGCAAGTGTCCCTGTTATCCGGCCTCCGAGAACCCCTTTCGAGAGACCCGAAAGGGATCCGTTCTCCCCAGAAGCCTCTTGCCCTGACTGCATTTTCCTGGTGGGCAACTCAAGAGTCTCTCTCTCACCGCATTATTTCCTCTGAGCATCTGCTTCTCAGATAAGTAAGTGTAGCTATGATGATATCTAATGATGAAGATTTATTGCAAGGAACAAAGCTGGAGAACGCCCAGCGGGCTTGCCCGGCCTTTGCCTCTCCCCGCAGCTGTGTCAGAAAAAAGGAGGACCCGAGTTAAGCTCTCGCTCTCTGGAACATGCCAGGTTTCTGTTGCAGACCAGGGGTGCTTGGGGGACAGGATCCTCAATGATGGATGGCCTTGTCTCTCTACAGTGAGCACGTTTCGCTCTGCAGTGCACTCGCCAAGCTTGGACTCTCGGAAGAGTTCAGACTCTTGGATCGTGGTTAGAAAACCTGAAACTGGCTGGCGAGCAGTGGCGGCAGGGTGGGGAGGGGGACCGCCCGACTCCATCAGACAGCTCAGGGTGCTGGGAAGGCCAGGCCGGTGGGAAGAGAGATGTGGTTAGGAGGTGCTGCTGCACCCCACTTCCTGGGGAAAGAACAAGGGCGGTGGCACTGCTTGCCTGGCCATTATTCTAAACTCTAAACATCATTCCTTCAAAGAACGTGGAAAAAAAGAAAACCCACACCAGCGTGTTGACCTCTTGCTGTGTGTTTTCAATGTTGTGCAAGCAACAAGACTCAACCAGACAATGCAGTGCTAGACGTGTGCTGGGGAGGGCAGGGCCAGGGCGTGAGTTGAGGTGATGGGCTAGGGTCCCAGGCTGTGTGCAAATACCACAATCCAGGTGGCTTGTCCCCTCACAGTTCTGGAGGTCAGAAGTGCAAAGCCAAGGTGCTGGCAGGGCCCCGAGCTCCCTCTGGAGTCTCCCGGGGAGGATCCTCCTGCCTCTTCCAGCTGCTGAGGGCTCCAGGCGTCCCTTGGATTGAGGCTGCATTGCGCCACTCTCTACCTCAATTTCACGTTAGGTGTAGGGCCCACCCTAAAGCCAGGCTGATTTCACCTCTATCCTTAGCTAATTACATCTGTGAAGGCCCTGGGTCCGATAGGGTCACCCCTGAAGTTCCTGGTGGACACAGATCTTGGGGGCGACTCCATTCATCCCTCTATGGGTAGTTGCACTGACTGTCTATTCTACATGAGGAAGACTCTGCGTTGGCACCTCACCTGCCTACTTCATTAAATCTCCCTGCAACCCCTGGGGAGCTCCTGGTTTTCAATGAAGAAATGGAGACAGGCAGCATGTCACCCCCAGGAAGAGTTTGAGGCCAGTGGGCAGCCCCAAGGGCCCAAGGAGGGAGGGGGCCTCTGGCTGGGACCACCGGAGGGCCTGGTAGGATTTAAGTGTATGGCTTCGAGGAACATGGTGCAGCAGTGAGGGGCCCGTGTGACCCCCAGTGATGGGCTGAGTGTCTGCAGGGTGCCGGGCTCAGTGCTGGGTGCTGGACGCAGCTAGGAGTCGAGAGTCCAACCACGTAACAGCGGCCTGTGGGCAGGGGACACTGAGGGCTGGTCAGCAGGGACAGCGTGATGGAGGCTGTGGCCCACTCAGTCGCTGCCCCGGCTCATGGTGGACTGAGCAGAGGGAGGGAAGGGGTGCTGCCAGCACCCCACATCAGATAGCTGGGCCTGTCTCTTAGCAGACTGCCAGAGCACAGAACCCTCACATCAACTCCAAACCCAATACTACCCCCTCCTGAAGCCCACGCAGATCTCCCGGCCAGAGTGGGGATGCAAGCCTCTACTGGCCAGGCACACAGCTGGCACTCAATAAATCCTTGCTGGATTCCTTTGGAGGTGCTCTGGGTGCCAGACCTGAAGGCGGTGTGACCTCAGGTGAACAGGTTTCCCTCCCTAGGCCACAGTTTCCCACTGAACATATGGGAACTGGATTTGAGTATTTGAGTCTAAGCACTAGCACTGCCACTTGTGGATCGAATTCCTGTACATCTTCCTTAGCAGTCCCAGTGGCTCCTGAGCCTGCCCTTCTGGGGAATAATTATCCCTAGAATCTCTGGACGGTGTCAGAATCCCTGGGAGAGCTCAGCCTGTCTGGAAGGAAGGAAGGGAGGAGGCAGAGGGAAGAGGAAGGAAAGGAGAGAGAAAGGGAGGAAGGAGGGAGGAGGGAGGAGGGAGGGAAGAGGGAGGGAGGGAAAAAGAGGTAAGAGTGGGAGGAAGGAGAGGAAAGAATGGAAGGAAGGAGGGAAAAAGGGAAAAGGGGAAGGATGGGGGAAGAGGGAGGAAGGAAGAGGGAGGAGGGAAGAGGGGAGAAAGGGAGGGAAAAGGAGGAGGAGGGAGAGAGGTGGGAGGAGGGAGGGAGGAGAGAGAAAGGGGGAGAAAAGGGAGGAGGAGGGAGGGAGGGAAGAGGAAGAGGAGGGAGAGGAAAGAAAGGAAGGAAGGAGGGAAAAAGGGAGAAGGGAAAGGATGGGAGAAAAGGGAGGGGGAAGAGGGAAGAAATGGAGGAAGGAAGAAGGAGGGAGAAAGGGTGGGAGAAGGAGGGAGGAGGGAGGGAAAAAGGGAAGGGGAAGAGGCGGGAGGGGAGGAGGACCACAGTGCTCACTGAGCACCTCTCCTCTCTGTGCCTGGTGCCGTCCCCCAGGGCACCTCCCCAGCATTCAGTAGCCACACCATCACCAAGTTCTTTAACTGCACCCAGCAACTCAGGAGGTGATCATTCCAGTCTATATTTATTCCAATTAAAAATAAAAAACCAGAGTCTAAAAACGGGCAAACAGAAACATGGAAGGCAAGCACAGTTGGAAAACTGCTGTCTGCAAATCGGCTGCTTAATTGCTGAGTGTTTGTACATACTCACTTTTAAAAAATGATTTAATGAAGCCATTTTCCTCCCCTATAATTACTCCATTGGCAGGGACATATGTGCAGTGCCCACCCCTCCTCCTCAGGGTGAGGAGCCCCTGCTTGCCCCACTCCCACTTGAGAACACGGAAGCCACGCGCAGGTGTGAAAGGCAGCACCCACCTGCAAGCTCTGGCCTTGGGCAAGGCTTACACCTTTCTGAGACTTAGGTGTCTTTTATCTGAACAAAGGGTTAATGAAGCGGACCTCCTGTGCCTGTCCTGAGGATTCCAGAGGTGTGTGTAGGACACGCATGAAGTAGGAACGGAGTGGTGGGCAGGTGGCACTGCCTGTGTCACTGTGCCACTTAAGGGAAGCCGGTGTGCTCTGGCTTGTCCCCTGCTTACAGCGTGGACCACCCCTTGTTTGAAGGCACAGCCGCTGTGGACATGTGTGTCCCTAACAGCCACGAGGCTTGCATTTGGCAGCTGCAAGGGCCCTCGAGTGGACCCCAGAACCCCTCTCGCGGGTACGTGTATGCACGCCTGCACTTTATATATGGGGAAACTGAGGCCCAGTAGGAAAGGGACTTGCCCAAAGGGAGCCTCAGACTGGAACCTCGGTCTCAGCAGAGGCGATGGGTGCTGCAGATGTGTCTTCCCAGTGGAAGTCATTCTTCGGTCGCGTTCCAGGTCAGGCTCGGTCTGTGCTGTGAGATGAGAAGACACACGGGCTGCTGTGGCGCCCAGGACCTGATGGCTCCACAGAACCCGCAAAGAGGAGGCTTTGATCTGCTACCCAGACTTTCTAACAAACCCTCCCAGGATCAGAGAGGAAGAGGGAACTAAGGTGACACAGGGCAATTGTGGGGCAGTGAAGTCGTTCAAGAAACTTCCAGAAGGCACTCTAGATTCTGAGTGTGAAAGGGGGCATTGGGTGCCAGCGAGGTGGGTGAACGGAGGGAAAGGAAATGCAGCCTGGTCCTGAGGGGGTGCCAAGTGTTGGGGGCGAGGAGACCCTGCCAGCAAGTCACCCAAATACGCGGCAGCGAAGGCAGCAGGATCTGAACCCACGACCCACAGAGATACGGGGAGAGAGCAGGATGCCCTTCGGCACGAAAGCTGTGTGGGGAGGAGTTAGCAAGACTGGTGCCCACCACGCCCTGGACACCAGCAGAGGACAGAGTGAAGGGAACCTCACTGAGACCTCACAATTATGTCAGAACAGGAGAACGCCTTCCCATTTCACTGACCAGGAAACTGAGTCCCAAGGAACATTAAGTAACTGGCCCAAGATTATAGCAACATCAGAAAACTCAGTGTTGGGCCACGCGGTGGCTCCAAGCTTGTTTTCTCTGAGCTTCCCAGGCTGTCCCCTGATCTGTGCACCGTGCCCCAGAGGGGTTGGTGTGGCGTGACACTTGCCCTGCATGTCCTGGGCACCTCTGACATCCTCCAATGCCAGCAGCTGGACGCTGACTGCAGCCCGACCCAGTGCAAGAGCCGTGTCATTTCAGCTGTGAGTTACCCTTGGGCTTAGTGCATCTCCTTAACTCCACCTCAGCCCCGGACTGGCAGTGTGCCCTGTGGGTGGAGAGGGCTGGCGGCAGCAGAGGCAGCTGATTTTCTGTGTCTGAACCCACAAGGGCAGCACCCCCATGGCCACCCCCGGTGCCTGTGCCCACCTCTCTGCATCCATGCCCTGAGCCGCATCTCCCGACCAGCCCTTCCACACGTGGGTTCAGCTGCCTGCCATGGCTTGCTGGTATTCTGAGCCCACTGGTACTGGAGGCTGTGACACTCACTAGCAGATCGTTCCAGAACAAACCGGGGCTGGGCCTAATCTCAGAGGACCCCTCCTCCACTGTCAGTGCCCCTGCCTGCAGTTTTTACTGACACCTTAGGGATGGAAATGGGGGCATGACCTCGAATATGACCTACGGAAAACCAGCGCACACCTCCCCACTTTACTCCTGGCCAGCTGTGTCTCGTTGACTGAATCCCTCGCTGTCTGTAAACTCCTGTGGTAACTGAACCCCTCCCGTGCCAGAGTTCCTTTCCAGACTTCTCCTGACCACCGACGCGGTGCCAGGCTGAGTCCAGACCAGGCGTGCACATGGCTGGGCAGGGAACTTCTGCAGCCAGCGGTGCCAGTGCAACTGTACGAGCGGCTCAAACTGGGAAGTGAGTCCACACTGGTCAGCCAACAGTGCCACTCCACCGCCCCCGAGGGCCCTCATCACCAGGGCCCTCCTCCTCCAGACTGCCCCCTGCACCTCCTCAGGGACCAGCACTGAAGGGGGTAAGCCTGGCAGAGCAGGACCCCGGGGCCTAACTTTAGGCTGCCCCAGCTCCTTTATGAGTGACTGATGTTCCCTGCCCTGCTGCTGAACAGGGGAGCCCAGGATCCTGTGGGGCTGAGAGCAGGCACAGAGGCCACTGAAACGCAGCTGCTGCTCTCGCACCGCAGGAGCCCCTACGTGCACCCTGTGGGAGGCCCGGCCAAGGAGCTGCAGGAGCTGAGGGGGAAGGAGGGGCAGAGTGGGTCAGACCAAGAGGTGTGGGTGCTGCAGGGAACTCCCCTGAGATCCGCCAGTGCTGGCTAAGGAAGCAGGTTGCTCCACGCCAGCAGCAATGAAGGGATGAAGGCAGAAGTTCTAGAAAGGCAATGAGCAGCCAAGTTTCACAGGCACAGAGAGCAGTGCTGGAAGGCGAAAATGGCAGGCACAGCTTCACCGTGGCCGCCACGTGCTGGGTCTCTTCCAGACATTGGCTGGGTTGCTTCCTTAATCCTCACTCCAGGCTCTTCCTGTGCAGACAGGGAGACTGAGACTCATGACGTGAAGTCACTCGTCCGGGGTCAGAAAGGACGAAGCGAGACTCTATTTGACTCGAGTTCCAAATTGTGCATCTGCTCTGGGCTTCCAGCTCTGTGGGAGGGAAGCGGCACTGTGGTTCTGCCTGGTTTTATGTCTGGAGGTCTTTTTTTTTTTTTTTTCTTTTAAGACAGAGTCGTGCTTTGTCACCCAGGCTATAGTGCAGTGACAAGGTCTTGGCTCACTGCAAGCTCTGCCTCCCGGGTTCACGCCATTCTCCTGCCTCAGCCTCCCGAGTAGCCAGGTCTACAGGCGCCGCCACCACGCCTGGCTAATTTTTTGTATTTTTAGTAGAGACGGGGTTTCACCGTGGTCTCGATCTCCTGACCTCATGATCCGCCCCCCTCGGTCTCCCAAAGTTCCGGGATTACAGGCGTGAGTCACCGTGCCCGGCATCTGGAGGTCTTAAAATAGCACAAGGTGGGATGTTTGCAATGGCTCTTGTCCCAATGGATGGAGTCTTTAGAATTTGGTATGACCATCCAGGGTGAATGAGGCCCGAACTCCTGGAAGTGCCCCAGTCACGCTCCTGGCACAGGCACAGCTGCCTGTGCTCCCCTCGGCATGCAGGGCCTTGTCAGCCTCCAGCAGATACGCCTGCTCTACAGCTGCTCTGCAAGCCCTCCGCCGGGCATACTTCCAAGAGCCATGGTGGGTGACGGAGCCACCCTCCAGCCCCATGCCAGCCAGCTGGGAGGCCAGAGCCTGCAAACCCGAGGCTGCCAGCAGCAGCCCGTGTGAGGGGAGGAGGTGCCAGTTACCTTGGCAGCTCCCACAGGCAGTAGGTGCAAGGCTGCCACTGTACTTGACACTGTGTTGTGCCTCAATGTGAAGCAGCCATCCGATGATCCGGACACAGCCCGTGACTTCTGGGTTAACTGGGGAAGTGGCGTTTGATGGGGGGCTGGAGGGGGCAGGCTGAGTTTATGGCCAGGTAGAGGTGAGTCTCTGGCCCTCCTGACATGGTGGAGGGCACACAGGGGCTGGGAGAAAACCATCGCTTGCCTATCGCTTTGCATTTGGTCAGGAAGGACACACGAGCACCTCCTGTGAATGGACCAGGGTAGTTACCTCTCTCTCCCGCTGCTGGGCATGAGTCACACTGGCCCCACATTGTCCCCAGGAACCCACCTATTTGGGAGGATGGAAACCACTCTAAACCCCAGAGTGTTACTTCAAACAGGAACACCCAAACAGAATGAGGCAAAGAACAACACAATGGAATTAGCTGGACTCCGCAGACCCCACGAGACACACAGCGAAAAAGCTTCTGCACCCAGCAGCTGCCTTCTGTGGAGGGGACTTGCCTAGGAATTCCCAGCAGGAGTGACGCGGGATGGGCTGAAGGACAGGGCAGAGCTGGAAGGAAGCCCAAAGAGGGTGCGTGTGAGCCGCCAAGTCAGAGACCAGAGACTGGGCTTGGGATCAAGTCCAGTGGGTTAATCTACCCTGTGACCTGGAATCTATCTTAGGAAAATTTCCTGAAATGTAGCAATCCACATATGATCAAATAAAAGCCCTTCCTGATACGCTAACGCATCCTCAATTCTTCTTGGAATCCTTTAAGAATAGTGAAACAATTGAGAACAACAACGCTAACCAGAAGAAAAGAAGCTGCCCCTTAGCCATCCACCAGGTCCACTGCCTCCTCTGTTCCTGTCTAGCCCTGGTCCCTGTGTGAACATATTTACAGAATTCCAGTTACAAGGTACGCACAGACCTATGCTCTGATTTTATCACAAAATGCGCAGCATGTTCTGCCTGCTGTGTAATATTCCATCCAGTGTGTGGCGTTACTGACAGGTCATTCCTCAGGATGAACTTTTTCCAATCTGTTCTGCAAACAGAGTGCCTGCCACGTGCTGTGTGTGGTGGAAATCCACTTTTTTCTCTTGATTGCTGTGACAAGCAATGATGCCCTTCAGGAACAACATTGTCATTATTTTAACTCCTCCCCAGCCTCTGTGTCCTGGGTAATTTCCCAGCGTGAAGCTCTAGGAGGTAGGCTCCTCAGTGAGATGCTCTGAGCCTCCGTGTGGCTTTTTAAAAAATGTCTTCTTAGATCCAAGAAACTCTTACAACTCAATATTTTTAAAACGAGAGCCTCCATGTGCTCTTAGGGGGTCCTGGAACAAAATGATAACATTTTCGCATGCCAGTTCCCAGATTATAGAATCTGACACTCTAAATTGATTTTTCGAGGCACTGTTGACTGTATTCGGTTTCTGCTGAAGGCAGTCCAAATGCTGTACTGAGTGTTTTCAAAGAGAAGGAAAAAAATGCCCAAGACATGAGCAGATGAGGACAGAGCCATCTGAAAGGGAATTCTGCTTTAAAACGTGCATGATAATATTTACATACAAGATACAAAAATTCATTAGGAAGTAAGACGCAATTAACACAAACAACTCCCCCTCTCCGGAAAGCTCAGAGGATGCTTCGAGTCGTGCGATTGTGGAAACCGGCTGAAAGTTTTGAGTGGGCAGATGTTACGGAATCGAAAACAAGGGATAAGTCAATAGCAACAGTGACTAGCTAATACTGATAGTGACCCACAGACATCGCCACCATACGTGTCCTCAGTGTGTCTGATTAGAAAACTCTTTTTTTTTTTTTTTTTTTTTTGAGACGGAGTCTCACTCTGTCGCCCAGGCTGGAGTGCAGTGGCCGGATCTCAGCTCACTGCAAGCTCCGCCTCCCGGGTTCACGCCATTCTCCTGCCTCAGCCTCCGGAGTAACTGGGACTACAGGCGCCCGCCACCTCGCCCGGCTAGTTTTTTTGTATTTTTTAGTAGAGACGGGATTTCACCGTGTTCGCCAGGATGGTCTCGATCTCCTGACCTCGTGATCCGCCCGTCTCGGCCTCCCAAAGTGCTGGGATTACAGACTTGAGCCACCGCGCCCGGTCTGAAAACTCTTAAAGACAGCAGTAAATCGGGCGGCTATACTAGTAATGACAAACCCCCTCAGTCACACCTGTGCCGACTTCCAAGTGCTGGGCGTGCTGGACATGTTAGTTCGTTGAGTCCCTTCAACGCCCAGCCGGGGGGACTAGCACACTCCCACCTACCAGAGGAGGAGGTAGCAGGTGGAGGGGCTGAGTTTGAACACCATGGCCTGGCTCCCGAGCTGTGCATGGGGTCCCCACAACATGCGGCCCTCACTCATCAGTAGTAGCTGCTGCCTGAAGGGGATGATGGGGGAGGAGACTGCTCACACCTGTACCTGCAAAGGTGGCAGACAGTGACAATTCAACCCCAGCTAGGACCATGCCGAGAAGGGGAGGCTCCCTTCCCGGTTCAGCTGAGAGTGCGGGATGAGTGTGGCGCAATTCCTTCCGGGAACTTCATGCCGTGTTCCGAGAAAACACCCTCTCCCCACAGTCCCAGACTCCGTGCAGC
This sequence comes from Chlorocebus sabaeus, assembly GCF_047675955.1. NCBI lineage: Eukaryota > Metazoa > Chordata > Mammalia > Primates > Cercopithecidae > Chlorocebus > Chlorocebus sabaeus. The sequence goes on along the minus strand of NC_132930.1, from coordinate 44,422,798 downwards.
CCTGACGCCTGTCCTGCGTAAAAAGGCCAGGGCATTCCACCAAGGAAAAGCAGCACTGCCCCTGCCCCCCCAGGTCCCTGCCCACATGGAACTGTTTTGCAAGTGGATAAAATCTGCAAACGCAACAGCAAAACACCCGCCGTTCTCTGTTCCTCCACCCACTCTAGTTGCCTCTCCTCCCACATGGTGCAAATCAGCCTCTGAACAACCTGCAGTGTCCCAGCACTTTCAGGATGAAGCCGGAGCCCCTCACAACAGGCCAGATGGGAGGAAAGGGAGGTTCAGAGAGGAGGGGCAGAGCCTTAGGAAGGCGAAAACAAGAGTGAGAGGCCTGCCGTCCCTCCCCACGCCCCGCCGGGCCTTCTCACTCCCTTTCTGCATGCCCGAAGTGACCTGTGACACCTGTCTCATCAATGATGGATTTCCTCTCCTTGGAGCTGCCTGTGAGCTCCCCGAGGGCCAGGACTGCATCTGACCAGCTCTCTAGCCACCTCTCAGCCCAACGCCCAGCATGGAGTGTGTACCGGTAAATGCGGGTTGAATGAATGACCGGTAAATGTGGGTTGAATGAATAAATGAATGAACAACGCAGTGCCCACCCAGAAACCATCGTGGGTACTGCTAATGCCACTTGAGGTCCCAGCCGCTAAACCCTGCTACAAGAGCCGAGAGCGCCCTTGAGACCTCCAGGCCTCCACTGGACCCCTCCCATGAGTGAGGATACAGGCCCAGAGAAGTGGAGTCACTTGCTCGAGGTCACACAGCAACCAAGCAGCCCAGCAGACGATCTTAACTGAGGTCTCCTGGCCCTGAGGTCAGCGTTTCTTTGCCAGGGCTACTCCAGGCTGCATTAGGCAGAGAGCTGCAGGGCAGATGTGAAAATCATTCCCTATTGTGACCTATGGTCAAGATTAAACAGACTGAGCCCCTCCCACCTTGCATGCAACAGAAACTGGTCCGTGAATGCTGCTGGAGAGAAAAGCAATCGAAAGTGAAGGCTTACATCTGCAGGGCACAGGTGGGTTCCGAGCGGCAGCATCTGCCCCACACCCTGGGAAGTCAGCAGGATGGACGATGTCTAGGCCTCCTCCTCAATGTGCAGAGGAAGCTGCTCCTCCTCCTCCACCCAGCTGCCCACTGAGCACTCGTACCAGGCTCTGGGAGGGCCCAGGGCCAAGGCTATAGCTCTGAGAAGGCACTGGCTTGCTCAAGGCCACCCAGCAGAGCTCGCTGACCTGCTCCAGTGCCCTGTCCAGCCCCAGCAGGTGGCCAGCCCTAGGGAAGGCCTCATCCTCCCTTGACCCAGTCTCCCACTGGATGCCTCCACGGTTAACGCCATAACTCCAAGACAGCTGTGTGTGCCCATGGCCCGTGTCAGGCTCTCATGGAGGAGGTGTGGTGACAAGCTATGTGACCTTGAGCTGGCCACTCCACGCACTGGACCTCAGGTGTCCCTTCTGTACAGTGAAGGGAGCCATGCCTTCCACCCAGAGTTATCTCCAGGGTCAGACGAAGGGAGCCTCCCCACACAGTGACTGGCTGGGATGTGGCGGGTCCCCTCCCTGCCCATCCCTCCCAGAAGCAAAAGGCCTTTGGCAGCTGAGCAATAAAGGGTTAACTAAGCCACAAGTCTGGGTTGTCCATGTCCTTCACATTCCAAAAGCTGACTGGCCCTTGATCATTCCTGGGATGTGACCTCTGAGTCCTTGGAACATCCTACCAGTTAAGAGTGGCTTTGCTTACCAGGGCTCCAGGTCATGTGGACAGTGTATGCCAACAGTCCCATTGATGGTGGGACCCCTGGGCCGCCTGGCATGCAGCCTCACCCTGGGACTGAGATCAAGATCAGCCACCTGGGCCTGCGTGACTGAACTGACCTAGAAACCCTGACACCAAGGCTCGCAGGGGTGTCCCTGGTTGGCAGGCACCTCATGGTGTTGTCAACATCGCTGCTTCAAGTTCAGCACTGTCCGTGGTACACCCCAGGAAATGACCTCCACACAGGGTCCCACCTCAGGGCCTTTGCCTGTGCTCCTCTCCTCCCCAGACCCCCCACAGGGAGCCCCTCACTGCATGCCAGTGTCTGCCCTGCCATGGCCCTATGAGCAGCCTCGCCATGGCCCTATGACCAGCCCCGCCATGGCTCCGTGACCAGCCCCGCCATGGCTCTATGACCAGCCCCGCCATGGCCCTGTGACCAGCCCGGCCATGGCTCCGTGACCAGCCGCGCCATGGCTCCGTGACCAGCCCCGCCATGGCTCTATGACCAGCCCCACCATGGCCCTATGAGCAGCCCCGCCATGGCTCTATCAGGGATTCTGCTTGGTTTCTATTCATAGCACATATTGCTACCTGACAACAGGCATGGATTTTGTTTTGCTATTGTCTGTCTGCCCCTCTACAGTGTCAGGTTCCCAGGGACAGGAGTGCTGGTGTCTGGTCACCCCACACCCCAGGAAGCAGCAGCAGCCTCTTCCTGCCCTGAAGGACCAATTCCTGACAGCCCCCTTTTGGTTTTGTATAAGGTGTGAGCCAGGCCCACCCAAGGGTGCCTGAAGCACCTAGTCAAGTCTTCCTTCCCTCAATGCTGTACGCAGCAACCCTGGTCACAAGTCAGGTGCCCATTGCTGTGGCCTGGTCTGGACCTGCTGAGTGGCCCCTGCTTCATGCCATGGAGCTGTTGGCTCCAGCTTCCAACATCAGCCACCCCTTGTGGCTTGCGGGTCTGTGCACCTGCCCCGCCTGTGTCCTTGGCTCCCAGCCCAAGCAGCCAGAGAAAGTTTGCTGAAATGCATGAACGATGCCCAAACAGGTTCCATAAAGGCAACAAGTGACAGTAAATGTACGGGGAAAGCCACCCACATTCCACCGCCCTGATTCAGTCTCTGCACGGCTACGTCACCCGCCTCCAGCCACAGCACCATCATAACTTAATGCGCTCTGCTCTCCAGGCAAGCAAACCAAAGGCAGGGAAATTGGCAGAACGTATTTCTCCAATTCCTAAGAATCCCATTTGAGAGTTAAATAATGACAAGATGCCTTTAAGCGCTTGAAAATTATGAGTTAAGCCGTTCCCAAGGAAGGCTGTCATTTAGCAAGCACACAGAATTGATTGTTCCAGCCACAGATCTGAGGATCTGGGACAGGTGGGAGGCCGAACGCTGGGTTTGGGGTATTGCGGGGATCCATCTCCCTGGAAGCACGTGGGAGTCCTCAGGGCCAGGGAACCTCATTCTACCAGCAGGACCCGCCCCCTTTCTGCTGAGTGGGTCTCTGTTGACTCCCCAGCACCCAGGCTGTGGGCTGACCTCCACATGGGGGTCAGCAATCCCGGCTCGGGCTTGGCTTAGGAGCCAAGTGTCCCGGCTGGGCTGCAGGTGAATCCTAAACTCCAGGCCTTGCCAAGCCCTCACTCCTGAGTCCAAGGTGAAGCCCCGTTTTCCCTCTGGGGAGCTTCTTCCAGCAGCCCCACCTCTGCAGGGTTGGGGGCAGGTACTTTGCCACCTGTTGACCAGTGAGCTAGGAGGCTGTGGCTATGGCTCCCCCTCATCCACGGCAATAACCCGGTCTAACGTGTAACTGACACTCGCAGCGCACGGTATTTTCTGTGTGCTGTCTCACGTTGTGGCCACATACGGTCCCATTTTAGAGATTCAAAAACTGAGGCTCAGAGAGGTGAAGGGACTTGCACAGAATCTCTCCACGAGTAGTGTGAGGCGGGGGCACCCGGGTCTGTCTGATTCTTCAGGCTGTGACCTTCCCCTTCTGCCCTCAGAGAAGGCAGTGGTTATGGTCCTTTGAGCACCTCCTGTGTTCCAGGAACAGTGACGTGGGCTTTTCCTACAGCCTTTCCTTTCTCCTGCAGCCTGGAGGGAGGCGTGAAAATCTGCCAAGAAAAAGGAAGAAATACGGCTCCAAGGCCATGGAGCGGCAGTGCCTGCAGGGCAGCCTGGGCTTTGGAAGGAAGCTGCCCTCCTCAGGGTTTCTGGCCTTACAGAGATGAAGGAGCCCACGTGTCCCCTGGTGGGGCTCACACAAGGACAGTCACACCTGAGGGAGTGGAGCCAAGCAGAGGTCTCCACAGTGACGAGGTGGCTGACTCCTCCCACAAGGACAGGAGTGAGGAGGGGAGGGGACTGAGCAGGCGGGGAGGGGTACTTACGGTGTGGAGGGGCAGGCCTTCTCTCCTGTCCTGCCTGTTGAAAGTCCGAGGGAAGTAAGGGTTAAGGATGGAGTCTGGGGACCTGAGGTTGAGGGAGGGGCCTAATCCTGAGGATCTATGCTGTAGACCAGTGTGTAGCGCCTGTGACACTCAGGGTTCCTTTCTGGTTGGCCACTCCAGCCCTCTCGGGACACTTCCTACCTGCTTCCTTCAATGACTGTCCTCCCTCTCCTCACCACTCCCCCCTCCCTCCCTCCCTTGCTTCCCTCCTTCCTTCCTTCTTCCCTCCTTCCTCTCTCCCTCCCTCCCTTCTTCTCACCTTCCTTCCTTCCTTCCCGCCCTCCCTCCTTCCACTCCTTCCTTTCTTTCTTCCAACCATTGATCAAACTCAAACCCCACCATTACTAGGTAGCTACTATGTGCCTGGCCCTGGGCTGGACTTTGAGATGCGGCCACGGAGATGCCTTGGGCACGGCTGATGGGTTGATGAGTGCCTGAGTGAGCCTCTCAGATGCTCTCCCTTAATGACACTGCCCGGAGAGCTGCTCACCTCTGATACCTGCTTCTGCCATGACTTGGTCTCCTAGATCCCAGGACCTGTTATTGGGTTGATTCCAGAATGTGACTCAACTTTTCTATTCTAAAGGCACCAGTGTGCTGTCTGTGTGTGGCGCAGGAACAGACCCGCGGTGTCCACACTGCGCCTCCTGGGGAGGGCACCGCGTCTCCCGCAGCAGCGTGTGCCTCTCCAGGACCTACTACAGGAGAAAGGGTGGGATGTGGGCCCTGGGTAATGCCAGTTCTGTTTTCCTTTCCATTAGGAACATTTCCCACCTGAAGACAGAGTCTTAACTGGAAACAGGCCAGGCCAAAGCTTGTCTGAATTTTCTGCATCTCAGAGTCTGGGTGGGCAGCAGACAGCTAACAGGCTGGAATTCCAGACAGGGAAGTCAGAGGAGCTGCTTTCTCAGCAACAGGAGGAAACAGGCTGCAGCAGCCTTCACCCAGCCCTGTCCCCACCTGTCCCCAGCCCCCAGAGGTACCACAGGCCTTTGCTGGGGCACTCCCAGGCCAGCTCTGCAGAAACACGCACCCAGGGTCCACAGCCAGAATGACCCCAGGCTCACTCTCTCCTCAACCTCCCGGTCCTCTGTCTGTCTCTGTCTCTCTGTTACTCCATCTCTTTCTCTGTTTCTCTGTCTCTCTCCATCCTTCCTCCTCAGTTGTGTGTGTGTGTGTGTGTGTGTGTGTGTGAGTGTGTGTGTCTCCCCACTCCTCTCCCTCCCCCTCTCTCTCTGCAGGGATCTCTGGCTTTTTGTGTGCACCTCTCATTCTCTCTCTCTCTCTGTGTCCCTCCCTCTCTCTAATTGTGTATGTGTTTGTGTCTCCCCTCCCAACCCTCTCTCACTCCTTCTCTCTCTCTCTCTCCCCCCCTCTCTCTCTGCACAGACTTGGCTCTCTGTCTGGCCTGTCATTCTGTCCCTGTACTTCTCCATGTCCGTGTCTCTGGGCGTGTCATTCCTCCGTCTCACTGTGACTTGGAGGGCTCTGCATGGATGCGGTCTGTCATTGTCTCTCTGGATCTGTCCTTTCCCACACATCTCTGAGTTTCTGTGTGAGCCATTCTCTCCCTCACTCATCCTCTTCCACCCTGAGACAGTGTCAAGAGTGGACGTCCCACAACAGAAAGGTCTGGAGACCGTGTGCGGCCTTCTCTTCCCCACCACGGGGAAAGCAGGGGACCTAGTTCCGGCCTCGAACCTCCCTGGTGGGTAACCAGACGCCAGCTCCTGCTCCCTGGGAGTTGCCCACCACGGGACAGTCAGATGCTAGAAAGGAGGAAAGTGTGAAGTCGGGTGGCCAATGTGCTGTGAATACAGGAGGAGGACGGAGCGTGATGGGGGTGCAGAGTGGCCCGGACACTCCACTCAGTGAGCTGACGTTGAGCAGAGACCTGGATGCAGCAAGCATCCGTCCACGCGGGTATCTAGGAAGGCGAACGGCACGTGTCCAGGCCCCGGGGCTGCATTTCCTGGGCACGCCCCACAGAGAACAAGGCACCGCCCATCCCTGGCTGCACTGCCCATGGCCGCTGGCCTCTGGGGACCTGGAACTGGCCAAAACCATGAAGCCAGGCGCACTTCAGATTTTAACCTCAGCTGTCCTGGCCAACTTGGTGCGTGAGGAGTGCTCTTCCCTGACGGCCGGGTGACAGGGCAGGGCGCCCTCCCGGAGTATGCCAGCTCGGAGGACACCACACGGACAAGGCTGCCCACAGCTGGGGAGGGCAGGGCGCTCACTTTGAATCTGGGGTCCGCGCAGGCCTCTCTGGTGCAGGACCCACCCGGACACTCAGCAGAGGGGGCCTCAGTCCCACCGGCCGCTCCACCCCACGGGAATGGAAGGTATTTGCATCCACATCATTTTTAATCTGGGACTGCGGACACAGTAATGCCACAACCCGCGCTGGTCAAAACCCACTTCGCAAGACATCACCACACTTTCCTCAATCATCGAGTCCATTCTAACGAGGCAAATAAACATGGCATTTAAAGATCAGAGGCAGCACAGTTACAGTCTATTAAATTAAATTCACCGTCAAGGGTGAGAGAGAAGATAGAGTGGGATTATTAGAGTCATGGCAATTAGAAGAAAGAAAGAGGTATTTTCAGAGAGATGTAATTTCGCGTCCGTGAAGCAGCTGCCTTCGGACCTTGTGGTTTGGACGGCTGGGGCAAGGGGGCCACCCCCGCCTCCTATGTCAGGGCCCCTCCTGAGACAGGAGCCAGAGCCTATCCTCAGTGTGTCCCCGAGCCCCAGAACACAGCCCGGGTGGGCGGCGGAGGCTGAACCACCCCAGCCTTCTCTCCAGAGCCCAGATGGGGCATGGCCTGGCAGCAGCATGGCTTCCCCTTAACACCAGCTCCTTCCATCCTACTCTACGTGGCCTTCCTCGCCCCACAAGGCCCCTTCTTCCTGGTGGTTCACTCCAGCCCCCTGGGGGCTGTGCACTTCCCATCTGGAAAGCGGGGATGATGGAGGCCCCGGCGTCGACCTCAGAATCCTCTGTGAGTGGTGAGTGCGGGTGAGAATGGATGTGGAAATGCCTCCTGGACAACACCTGGGCCCTGGCTGTGCTGTCATCCCCCTGCTGCCCCCAGCCCATTCTGTACTCCAGCTCTGCTGAGCGCTGGGAGGCGGCCCCTATGGCTGCCTGGCCCCGGCCGTGGCCTGCAGCTGCCCACTGGACTCCACAATCGGGGACTCCACAATCGGGGACTCCACAATCGGAGGCTCCAGCAGGAGGAAGAGAGGCTCTGGCTATCCCTTCCTCTCTCCCTCTGCATCCCCTCTGTGGCCCACATGATTCTGGTTCCTGTTAGGTGGCCCGGGTCCCCAGGCTGCAGGGACCTCACCATCTCCCTTTGTCCCCCTGCTCCCAGCTCTAATGTGGGCTGCCTCACTGTCCCGGGCTGCCCCAGGGTCTCCTCCGCCACGTGTAACTGACGCTCTGTTCTATGGACAGAAGCAGGTACCGATTTTCTGTTTGGGCCCCGAAATTTGCTCTCTGCACGCAGATGAATGGTTACCCAGGAAAGGTCACTGTGCCGAGGCAGCGTGACCCAGTGGCCCCGGTCTCCGCACGGTTCACAGTGTGGCTGCATCTCCCGAGACACACTCGTCCCCAAGGAAAGCAGCTTGCAGCCGGGCCCCCTGCAGAACTTCTGCTCACTCCCTCCAGATTTCAGCCTTCCCTTTTTGGGTCCATTTTATTTTCTTTTCACAGTATTCTTTGCCCCTATTTATCAATATTGAGTTTAGTTTCAGTCCTCTGGGCCTCTCCTCTGAGCACTGATGCATGCTACAGCCACTTTTTAAAATGCAATGAAAATAGCTCTGTGGCTTTATTTCTGATTATATAAGCACGTGCGTGCACTGTAAAAGCCTGAGTAATGAATAAACATAGAAGACAAGTAAGTATACAGAGTCTGAGGCCAGGCATGGTGGCTCACGCCTGTAATCCCAGCACTTTGGGAGGCCAAGGCGGATGGATCACCTGAGGTCAGGAGTTTGAGACCAGCCTGGCCAGCATGGTGAAGCCCCATCTCTACTAAAAATACAAAGATTAGCAGGTGTCAGTAGTCCCAGCTACTGGGGAAACTGAGTCAGGAGAATCACTTGAACCCAGAGGTGGAGGTTGCAGTCAGCCAAGATCACACCACTGTACTCCAACCTGAGCCAGAGTGAGACTGTGTCTCCAAAAAAAAAAAGCCTGAAATCTCAGCACCCTTAGTAACCATTGTCACAGATAAGTGGGAAAGCAGTGACTGGGTGCTGGGGCCACCCTCTGTTTTTCCCTCTCCCCTCTCCCTCCCTCCCGACCTTCATCCCTCCTCACCCCCTTCCCTCCCTCCTTCTTCCCCTTTCCTCCCTCCCTCCCTTCCTACATGCTTTATTAAAATTCAATCTTATTTTTTCCCATAAAGTTTCTCCCACCCACTCCCAGGTAGCTAAACCGAACCAAACACCCCAGCCGGGACCACTTCCTCTAGGATCGCAGACACGCAACACGGACACCTGCACCTGAACCTGTCATGAGTCCATTTTATCCACTGATTTTTGTATATAGTGTTTTTGCCTTACAAACAGTTATGTTTTACACCTCAAAAGTGGCCACATTTTCTTTCGGCAGCTGTGAGCTTCTTGTCGCTGAAGTGGTTACATATATTCTCATTTTTCTAATAATATTTGGATTTTTAAAATGTTTATTTCTTAGATCTGCCTAAAATCTATTTTGGTGCATGGCTTGAACCCAGAGATCCAACTGCGTGTTCCCAGCCAGCTCCCTCATGAGAGACACAGCATGCCTTAATTTTTTCCCCCCCCATTGGAAGTACAAAATGAACCACTGACATTTTTCTCTACTGATTGGAAAAACCACCTTTCTCATGATTCCTTCCCAGGGTCTGTCCATCAGTGTGTGTGTCACGGTGCTGAGCGGACTCACTCCACTGATTCACCGTCTACTTTCATGCCACTTGGTTTAGAGCACATTTAGTGGCTTCTAAGGCAAGTTCCCATTCTTTGGTTTTTCTATTTTTAGAAAATTTTTCTATTCTTAGACACTTATTCTTCTACACAAACTTTAAAAGAATTTATCGGCCAGGCACAGTGGCTCACGCCTGTAATCCTAGCACTTTGGGAGGCTGAGGGAGGTGGACCTAGGAGGTCAGAAGATCAAGACCGTTCTGGCCAGAATAGTGAAACCCCATCTCTACTAAAATACAAAAAATTAGCCTGGCATATTGGCACGCACCTGTAATCCCAGCTACTCAGGAGGTTGAGGCAAGGGAATCACTTGAACCCGGGAGGCAGAGGCTGCAGTAAGCCGAGATCGAATCATTGTACTCCAGCCTGGCCACAGAGTGAGACTCCTTCTCAAAAAAAAAAAAAAAAAAAGAAAAGAAAAAGAGAATGTATCCCCTTTCATTTTTATACATGTAAATATCTAAACCTAAGGTTAAATAAAGGTTGGGTCTAAAATGCCACAATTCTGGATGAAGCCAATAAATGCTCAGAAACAATTTGAACAGTCACGACCTCCTGCCAGTATCACTGCAGGGATTCCTGTGACAGTCAGCTGCAGACTCATTCACTGGCTCAAGGGGTCTAGTAAAAACCAGCTGACCTTTTTGGCAATCTTCCTACTCTCTCTCTACATGTCTTAATAGGTTGGTATCATTTTAAATTTATGGCACTTACCTATGCTGCTTTGTTTCATTTGTTATTTTGTGTCTGTGTATTGGGGGACAAGTATCTAATTATCCCCTTGACCTCTGTTTCAGGGTGTGCTACCTCCAGGAAGCCCTCCCTGACTACATCAAGTCTCCAGCAATGTTTATTGGGCTACTAGTCAATGCACAGCCATGTCCTTTAAAAATGTTTAATCTATGCCTCCCCACAGCCCTACCAGTTCAGTGACAAGGACCTGCCCTTTAGGGAAAGAAGCACTGAGGCCCAGAGGAGGGGGAATGACAAGCCAAGGGCCATGCAGCCAGTTTGTGGCTTAGGGGTTCCACTGTTCATCTTGCTTCCCTAACAGAGTAGATCTCAGGATGTCAGCTAATGAACAAATGAACGAATAAATGGGTGGGTGGGTAGGTGGGTGGGTAGGTGGGTGGGTGAGTGGGTGGGTGGATGGATGGATGGATGGATGGACAGGCAGACTTAGCAATTCTGCCTGCAGCTGCTGGCAACTTCTAAGTGGAGAACGACAAATCCATCACCATGGCAAACAGAGAGTTATTTTTTCCCCCAATGGAGCAAATATAACCTTGCCAAATGGAGCTGGACGCCAAATATTTACCACAAGCAGCAGCCTCCACTGTTGACAGATTTAGGCCTCATTAAGCCCAGACTATGGCAGCTCCCGAGCCCTGGCAGAGGAGGCCCACTCAGACTAAAAGAAGTTCCTTTTCTCACGCACTGTTCCCTGGGACTCTCCCACACAGGACGCTGCGGCTGTCAGCAGACACAGACCCTGGGGTGTCCCTACCGCCGAGATCGCCGTGCTAGTTCCTGCTGGCTTCCACAGCCTCCCCACGCCAAATGAGTGCCCCATGTAGAGAGAGGGACTGAACCCCTCACTAGGCTACTGCACGCCGTGCGTGCCCCCTGCCGGGGCTCCTCGCAATGACTCTGGGAGTTGGGTGTTTTATAGCCAGGGAAACGGAGGCACAGAAGGCTAAGAGCTTGGCACGTCCCACACCAGGCCTGATTCTCAGTGTTGTCCATCGACTGCCACTGAATCTTCACTCCAGCTCTACGAGGGCAGCACGACAATTATCCCAATTTATCCCATGGGGAAACTGAGGCTCGTGGGGTTCACCACTCTCGAAGATCGAAGGGTCAGGAAGAGGAAGGGCCAGGCTTCTCACTGGCACTGCCCAGCTCTGGGGCCTTGCTGCTGCGTTCTCGTGTCCCCACTGGCAGAGCCAGGCTCTCGGGGTATCTGAGTACCAGGCTTTGTCAGACCCTGGGTGCACGCTGCTTTGTACGTGTGACTTCTCTGTCCCCACAACGCCCATGAGGAGGGCATCAATATCACTAGTATGCAAAAGGAGAGACAGTGAGAGGGCTCCAATGCCACCCAGACTCACTGGGGGAGCCCCGGATTTCTCTGGGCTCAGCTTCCATGCCTGTGAGTTGGAGCCATCCTCCCATCTCAGGGGTGGTCCCACCCCCTGATGTGGGGACTGAGGTGTCTCTGTGCACACACAGAGCTCTCCTGAGCTGTTCTCGGGGTCACTGAGACAATCCGGTGAGACCTTCTGAGAATAGCTCCCAGCCCTGTGCCTGGCTCCCCACCGGCCACCTATTTCCCTCCGTGGAAGCCCCAGCTGCCCCACTGGATCTCCCTATACCACATCCACACCCCTTTCCCATCACAAAGCATTTTCCACGGATGCTCCAAGCTTATTTTAAAATTCAGAAGCCATAGTGCTAGGCTGGTCACCCATCCCGCCCTGGAGGGCTCCGTGATATCAGCCTTTCTTGGAACATTTGACTCATCTGTTCCACCATGGGCTGCACAGTCCTGCTCCCCATCCCTCCTGGCGCTCCAGGTTTCCATCCTTTTCACCCCATTGACTTTAGTTTACCAGGAGGAGGTGGAGGGTTCGCTCCCCCGGCTCAGAGGTGGACTTTTTCTAGTTCAAGAAGCATCGTGCATGACAGGTTGGCGGGGGGGCATCGGCTCCCATGGCCATCAGACGGCTGCCTCGCTTCTCTGCTCACCATGGACCTTTGGTGGCCCCCGAGAGTCAGGTCCCAGCTAGACCACAGCAGGAAGGCGCTAAATTGTGGCAGAAATACCATGGTTCAGGACTGGGTATGTCATTGGTGAGGCCCAAGACAAAATGAAATGCGGTCCCCGTCTTCAAGCTTCCTGGTTTGCACTTACTACTCATGATAACGACAGCATATAGCATTTAACAAGCGTGGAGCCCTCCTGAATGTGGCCCTGTGTGGCCGACTGCCCAGGCCACATGGCTGGGAAGCCAGCCCTGGGGTCCAGAGCCAGATGGATGTGGGTTCAAATACCACCACAGCCGTGGGCGAACTGAGTGACATTGGCACCGCTTCACCTCTCTGAGTTTGGTTTCCTAGCTTATAAAATGAACAGTATTTAAGGATTCTTACTGAGAGGAAACGAATTCCTCTGCCTCCAAGGGCCCAGTGCAGTGCCCAGCACCCAGGAGGGACTTCACACCTCTCCACTCTCAGGCTCCGCAAAGTCACAGGCGCTCTGGGGGTGCTGAGCTGAATGCCAAAACCACCCGGTCCTCTGGGTTCCACACTCCTGTTCTCCAGGCAAAGGCATTTGAGTCTGAATCACCGCGATGGCCTCCAGATGTCCGTTTCAGTTGTACACACAGGAGAAAAAGGCTTGAGCTGGGAATGAGGACCCCAGTGTGTGATTCCCAAGGGTCCCAGAGCAAGGAGCTTCTGAGAGCACAGCCATGAGCTGCAGCAGAGGTCCTGGCCCTACTCCTGGCACCCGAACTGCAGTGAGTGATCAGGGTGAGGCTTGCAAGGGTTGGAGGTCAGGAGTGGGAGAGCACAAGCTCCTCCTCTCTGCTCCAGGCCTACTCTCTGGGTGGAGTTGGGCGGGGGAGCAGGTTACCTACAGACCAAGTCTGACAGAGAGGGGCTGGCAGAGGAAAGCCCTTCTCCTCCAGGCCACCAGAACCTCAGCACCCCCATGCTGCCAACCCAGAGGCTGCTTATGCGTGGCGTCCAGCCTGTGGTTCTTGGTGAAGTTTCCAACGAGAAAGATTGAAATGAGACAGCCAGCAAGCCAGGGGCCAGCGGTCTCCTTTGTTCAATACATGTTGCAGGAACATCATTCTGGGCCTCCATTAGCCTCTGGGGAGCACACAGCCCATCAGTCTGCATCAGCATCTGCATGTCTGTTTCTAGCTGTGTCTCCGTCCATCTGCACCCCCACCTCCACATGCACCCTCACCTCCATCTGCACCCCCACCTCCACATGCACCCCCACCTCCATCTGCACCCCCACCTCCATGTGCACCCCACCTCCATGTGCACCCCCACCTCCATCTGCACCCCACCTCCATGTGCACCCCCACCTCCATGTGCACCCCACCTCCATCTGCACCCCCACCTCCATGTGCACCCCACCTCCATGTGCACCCCCACCTCCATCTGCACCCCACCTCCATGTGCACCCCCACCTCCATGTGCAACCCCACCTCCATCTGCACCCCCACCTCCATGTGTACCCCCACCTCCATCTGCACCCCTACCTCCATGTGCACCCCCACTTCCATCTGCACCCCCACTTCCAATTGCACCCCACCTCCATCTGCACCCCCACCTCCACCTGCACCCCCACCTCCATCTGCACCCGACCTCCACCTGCACCCCCACCTCCACCTGCACCCCCACCTCCATCTGCACCCGACCTCCACCTGCACCCCCACCTCCACCTGCACCCCCACCTCCATGTGCACCCCACCTCCATGTGCACCCCCACCTCCATGTGCACTCCCACTTCCATCTGCACCCCCACCTCCATCTGCACCCCACCTCCATCTGCACCCCCACCTCCACCTGCACCCCCACCTCCATCTGCACCCGACCTCCACCTGCACCCACACCTCCATCTGCACCCACACCTCCATCTGCACCCCACCTCCATGTGCACCCCCACTTCCATGTGCACCCCCACTTCCATCTGCACCCCCACCTCCATGTGCACCCCCACTTCCATGTGCACCCCCACTTCCATCTGCACCCCCACCTCCATCTGCACCCGACCTCCATCTGCACCCCTACCTCCACCTGCACCCCACCTCCATCTGCACCCCCACCTCCACCTGCACCCCACCTCCACGTGTTCCCCCACCTCCACGTGTTCCCCCACCTCCACCTGCACCCCCACCTCCACGTGTTCCCCCACCTCCACGTGCACCCCCACCTCCATCTGCACCCCACCTCCATCTGCACCCCCACCTCCATGTGCACCCCCACCTCCATGTGCACCCCCACCTCCACCTGCACCCCACCTCCACCTGCACTTGCGCCTCTCCCTGCATCCTAAGTATACCCTCTCCAGCTGCTACTGTTTCTGCGGTGTATCTGTGTCTCCATCAGCATAGGGATCTCCAGCTCCTGCTCTATCTCTGCCTCTGTGTCTCTATGTCTCTGTCTCTCTGTGTCTCCATCTCTGTCTCTCTATCTGTCTCTCTATGTCTCTGTCTCCATCTCAGTCTCTAGCTCATCTCCATGCGGTTGAAGCTGAAGATGGTGTGTAGCAGATGTGAGTCAAGGTCACTGCCAGCCTCAAACTTCTAGGAGATAAACTTTTTACAGACAACTCTGGTACTCATTTCTAACTCGGCAGCCTCACCACTTTCTTTAACTAGGCCAGGAGCTCCAGGGCCGTGAGTGTAGGTGACATACATATGTGTGGCTTTTTCCCTTTTGAGTTTAGATTTTGAATGCTCTATGAAGGAACACTTTCCCTATTTGGGACTCCTGGAAAGATGACACATATATACACATACAGACAGATATATTTTAGGCCCCTGATATATATTCCCCAGATATCTTCCCCAGCCCCTGTGCACCTATGCTCCCGGAGGCAGGATGCAACCGCTGGCAGGGCCTCTCTGCTCGGCTGGTTAATTTTAAAACGTGAAATCAGGTGGAACTTGTCCAGTAAATGCACCAAGAGATAAAGGAGTAGACAGATTCTTAAAAGAAGTGAAATGGCATTTAAATCAGTCCCACTTTCCCTGGGTCACTGACACCCTAATGGTTTTGTGTGTGTGTGTGTGTGTGTGTGTGTGTGTGTGTGTGTGTGTTTTGAGCCAGAGTCTTGCTCTGTTGCCCAGGCTGGAGTGCAGTGGCGCGATCTCAGCTCACTGCAAGCTCCACCTCCCGGGTTCACGCCATTCTCCTGCTTCAGCCTCCCAGGTAGCTGGGACTACAGGTGCCCACCACCACGCCTGGCTAATTTTTTGTATTTTTAGTAGAGACGGGGTTTCACAGTGTTAGCCAGGATGGTCTCGATCTCCTGACCTCGTGATCCACCTGCCTCGGCCTCCCAAAGTGCTGGGATTACAGGTGTGAGTCACCGCGCCCGGCCCTAATGGGTTTATAATATTCTCCTCTCCCTCGGTCACCACAGCGGAATAAATGAATCTGGTGTGCAGCGTGGAAGTGGGCGTGCCGCGGGGGCAAGGCTGGCTTCCCTGCTCCCCACACAGTGGTCTCCGAGCACGAGGTCATATTGGCAGATGGGGCATCGTGAGACCTGGCTTTAGATTGGAACCTTGCAGCTTCTGGCCGTGTGGCCTTAAGCAAGTTGCTCCTATTCTCTGCAACTCATGTTCTCATGTGTACTCCTGTCCCAGACAGATGGAAAGTGGGAGTTATGGGAAGGGACAAGGTGATCATGGGAGCCAGGACATCAAGAGGAGGAGCAACAAAGGCTGCTGGGGATGAGGCCCACAGTCAGACCAAGCATGTCCACATGGCTCCTTTTTATAAATAGTAGTAGTCGCTCTGACCAGACCCTCGAATGTCTCCATCTCCACCGTTTGATGACTTTCCTTTGCATTCACACAAATTATCACCTTGAGAACAGAGATCATTGCCCAGCCCAGGGGGAAGAATCATTAATCAGCCCCATGAGGACCACCACAACCACAGAATCCTCTTCCCCCACCAGGGAGGTGTCACCCTCAGACAGTGGTGCGGAGCCTGGCGAAGCCTTGTGCTGCTTCCAAGGACTTCTTCCCTATGAAGCCCTCCGGCTCTCATGGGGCACATTCCTTGTTTCAATGGACAGGTAGATCTTGAGCACCAGAGGCCATCTAGAGGCCACCTCCTCCCTTCTGATGGCCCCAGTCATGAAATGAGACAACTATCCCAGCCACTCCAGGGTGTCCCTGTGACAGACGCGCCCTTCCCTCCCTGCCTGGGCACATGTGACTGACACTCAGGAAGCCTTGGTTGAACAGAGAAGAACTGCACTGCAGGGGCAGGACCAGGACTCACTCAGCGTCCCCAGAAGCTGGGAGTGCGCCCACAAGTCTGCAGAGGGGGAGCTTCACGGCAGGTGCCTCCAACGCTGTGCTCGTTGTGGGAACCCTCCTTCCAGAGAAATCAGGGGTGACTGCTCTTCCAAGGTAATTACAGTGGAAATTAAGAAAATCGCTCATCCTGCTCTCAGGTACATAATTAATTCAGGAAACTTGATTGTGTCTTAGTGGGAAAGTATTTCCCCGGACGAGACGCATTTTAAAAAGAGAGAGCGGGAGAAGGAAAAATACACCTGCCGATTCCTTCAGTCTCCAGGCACACAGGGACAGTGAGACCAACGCAAAGGGCAGCAACAGCAGCGTGTTGAGCGCCCTGCCTTGTACACAGGAAGACCGGGCGCAGGAAGCCTCTGCCTTGCCAGGGTTCAGTTTGACGTATTTGGCATGAAGCGAAGTGCGGAGCCAGGAGCTGAGGGAGGCCCATTCTCAGTTACCAGCGCCAGCCCTGGTGCCTTCGCCTTGGAACTGGATCCTCAAACCACATAAATCCTGTCCCCGGGAGCTCATGGCACCATGTCCTACAGTAAGTAGCGCTACTGACTTGAAGGGGACTGGATCGGCACGAACGTCTGGTTATGTCATCACGGATGTGCACTGCTTCCGTTTTTCACTCCAAGAAAGAGAACAATAGAAAGATCAGGACTGACTGCAACTAAGGAACCAAGAGCAGAGCAAGGTTCTTTGTAAGGAGAGTCGCGCTTTGCTGGCCCATGAGGCCGTGGGACAGAGCGGGTGTTGGGAGCAGGGCTGTGGGGCGGACACTGCAGGGATGGGGACAGTGTCCAAACAGGGAGTGCTGAGGCAGCTGGGTGGGGTGGGGCAAGATTCCTCTCACCAGCACCTTCACAGGTCAGCACCCTGAGAAAAATGCAGGTGCTTTTTCTAGGGCTCAGGGTCCCAAGATGAAATAATCTGCACGAGTTGCCACAGCTGCAGCGGCTCAGAAGGCACGTGGGTTGGAGCCGGATCCATGCCGGCTTGGGCAGAGCTCCCTGGGAAGGCCAAGCCTCCCAGCGGAATCACCGGAGTCGGGGCGATGGAGCCTGGGGCTCTGTCCCTGGTTTCATCCTGCTGGGGCTGCCCACAGGCTGGCGCCCAGCGACGAGGTGAGAGGCAACTTGCAGCCCTTGGGAGTGTGGGGAGGTCCCTGAGGCCCCCACTCATTACGGCCCTCCAGCAGCCAGGGCCTCCCTGAGTTACAGTCTCAGCTCAGAGAGGTCCTCTTGGACACGCCATGTAAAAGCCGGTTCCTCTCTATCACACCCAGTCTCCAGCCAGCACACTGGCACTGTCTATGGTTATTTCTCCATCTGGCACACTGATACTCTCTGTGGTTATTTCTTAACTTGAATACTGTCTGTCTCCTCAGATCTGAGGCCCAGACCACCCAGAAGCAGATGAGGCCTTCAGTGTGGGTAGCACCCATAGAAAAGCAGGACATTAGGACAGAGGAGGGAAGCCCCCATTCCAGGGCCGGTTTGTAGGAGGTCCTCAAGGCAGGCAGAGGGTTCAGCACTGCCAGGGACCTCCAAGAGCTGCCACAGAGCATGCGTGGGAGCGAGGAAGGTGGGTATTGATCTACCTCATCCTGTCCACCCCTGCTCAGGGCTCCTCCAGGTGTGACCTCCCCCACTCCTGGGGGCTCCATGGGCAGGCTGGGCAGCTCGTGCATGGGACTGAGAGTGGAGGGAGCTGACAGTTGGGAGCTGGATGTGCCACTGGGCAGGGGTACACTCCAGGTGATGGTGGAGTGGGTTACAGGCAGGATGGGGGTGCCAGAAGCTGGAAAGAAAGCTCATGAGGTCAGAGCTCGTGTCCATCTGGGTCCCCACAGTGCTGGGTGCACAGCGCACACTCACGACTGTCCAGTGAATAGACCGAATGAAGCGGCCTAGAAACCAGGATTCCAAGGAGGACAGCTAGCTCCCCAGCCGCCTGCCTCCCTGGGACCTGACACACCCAGCACCCTCTTCCCCATGGCCCTTCGCCACTGCGCGCTGCCCGGGAGGTGTCCACCCGCCGGCTCGGCCCCCATGTGTTTGCTCTCAGCATCGCCGCAGCGTGAACCCCGCCAAGCGGTGATTTAGTGACTTGCGGGCTTTCTCTCCAGATGCCAGTGTTTGAGGAGCGAGGAAGGCAGACCAGAGGATCGTGCCAGGAAGGGTCTCCCGGGGCATGGCTCAGCTGGGGCAAAATGAGGGTGGATGGCCAATGTCCCTCTGTGATTCCCCATCTTGGAGAACAGAGCCCAGCCCCATGGCCTGTCTCCCGTGCCTACACCCCGCCCCAGCCAGTGTCAAGTTCCAGGATACCACCTGCTACCCTCCTCTCAAAACTATCCTTTTCAGTCCACCCCACGCTGTCTCCCCTGACCAGGCCCCTCACCTCTGGGCCCACCTCCTCACTGGTGCCCCTGCGGCGGCATCCCTGGAACCTCTCCTCCATGCAACTCCCACAGAGTCCTTGGGAAAGAACAAGTCTGGGCCCTCCCCTGAACAAGCACCTTCCATAGCTCCCCATGGCCTCCAGCATCAAACTCCCTCCTGAGTCAGGCTCCTGTGTCGTCCAGAGTCCGGCTTCATCTCACTGTCCCCGACCTGCCCCATGTGGTGCACACTGCAGACATGCCACTCCTGGGGGTGACACGCACACACTCAAACACACGTACACACACATGCATACACATACATGCACTCACACACACACATACTTGTGTTACATTTGCCCACTCATACACACTCAAATACACACACACGCACATACTCCCACATATGCACATGTGATTGTGCGCACACACGTACCCTGTGCCGTGTCCTTCCCCACTGTCTCCGCGGTGCTGCCCTGTCCCCTTTCCCCGGCCTCAGCCAGCTCCCTCTTGTAGCCTTCAAGATACTGGCCCAGGAGCTGCCCTCCAGGAAACCACTTCATGCTCAGCTTCACATATTCCCCTGCCGGGGGTGACAGGGCTCTGGGCTCCCTGACACTCATCCCTCTCCTCCATGGCGCTGCACTCCCGAGTACATGCGTAGAGGGAGGGCCAGGGGTTGCTCATGCTGGCATTCCCAGCTCCCAGGCAGCCCCGACACCCAGCAGGCGCTCTGTGGTGTAGACACCTCTGCTCCAGGCATCAACCTTAGTCCATGTGGCTTCATTTCCTCCTCATATGATCTTGGGGCCAGGGGCTTAGAGCAATGAGGCCAGCAGTGGTGCTGGTCCCCTGCTGCCCAGGTCCTGAGTCCCTAGGAGGCGGGGCCTCACCCAGCTCTGCCTGGCCACCTTGGCAGAGCGCATTCTCGGCACCCTTTCTAGAGCTAGGGAGGGGCTGGGATTTTGGCACATGGGTCCCAACTTCGTGGCAGAGTGGCTCTGCACCAGCACTCAGAGTGTCGTCACCCAGCACTGATTTGCCGCTGGCGTCTTGCCTGTACGTTCTGGAAACTGTTCTCTATGTAATTTAAGTTACTTAAGGAACACAGCCTCTGGACAGATGCTCCCACTCTGGGCCTCCCCTTTACCTGTAGCACTGGGTTGTGATCCCCACCATGAGCCAAGGCAGGGGACTGGGTCACCCATGTCCACAGAACCTCTGAGTGCTGGGCGTGAGAGGCTGGCCCACGGTCATCAGGGGTCCGTATCTCACTGATGTCCTCAGCCTCACAAAGCTAAGGGAGGGCTAGGAGGAACCCCAATCCTTTCCTTTCCAGGACTCCGGACTCATCCTGGCCCCCCACAAGTGCAGTCATTTGAAATGTGGGTACATGGGCGTCATCCAGGAAGAGGGCCCCAAAACGGGGGCCTGGTCAAACTGCAGGAGATGAATCTCCAAGCCCAGGGAAACAGGCTATGGGCACCAGCACCTTCCTGCTCCATCACCCACTTCTAGTGAAACGCATTTCTTAAATATGTTCCTTCCACCATGCCCATCAGTCGGCCTTTTCTACAAAGCTCCTGCTGGTCCTCTGGCTTTGGCATTTTAGGCCACGGATTTTCTGGAAAGGGGACAGTATCTGGGTCCAGGCCTGGTTCTCCCACAAGGGAGTCACCTTGGGCAACTCACTCACCCTTGTGGATCCTCCGTTTCCTGACCCGTGCAGTGGGGACCATGACAGCACCCACCCCACTGGGTCATGTGGAGATGAAGCGAGTGAAACATGCAGTTCCTCCTGCAGGAGCAAGCACAGAGCTGGTGCTCTCAACATACAGCAGGGGCCAGAATTACAAACTCCTGGGGAAGTCCTAACTGTGGGCTCCTTTGAGGGTGGTGGTGTGACTTGCCTGACCCCTGGCTCAGCCCGCGCCAGGCGAGGAGTTTCCACAGGTCCATCTCTTGCCAAGGAGCTGGGTTGCTCCTGGGACGAGGAGGCACGAGACAGCCTCACCCTTCACTGAGTGGGCCGGGGAGGGGCCGGGATCTAGAAGCTGCATAGTCCTGGGCAAGCTCCCCCCCTCCCAGAGCCCCAGTCCTCCTCTGGCAACAGCAGCAACCCTGCTGCACTGTGCTGTGGGGAAGGCTGAATGAGGCCCTCCTCGGGGGAGGCCCCGGCCTGGTGAGAGGCACACAGTGGGTCTCCTGACACATTCCTTTTTCTGCAGCCCTTAAATGCACCAAGACCAGAGTGTGGCAGGGACAGGGAAGAGAGCACCATTCAGATCCTCCAGCCTGAGGCTTCAGCCACTGCCACCACCCACCTGACCCTGGCCGTCTCTCTTCGCCACTCTGACCCTCAGTTTCCTCTTCTGCAGAATGGCCAACATCCATCCACAACACTATTGTTTGGAGTCAATTAGCCCATGTGTATCAGCTCAAGAGCCCCCACTCCAGCTTCATCCTGCCCTCCTACATGCCAGGCAATCACAGAAGCCTAAACCTCTGTGCGGGCACTGGGTTGCTGACACAGGGCACCTGGCCTTGCCTGGAGAAGCAGCTCTGTCTTCTTTGATAAGCCGAGTTGTGCCTGAAGCCCTTGCGGTCCCCAGTCGCTCACCCCCTTCTTGGATGGGAAGGTCCTTTGTTTTGTCATCTCCCGCCTGGTGAAGGCGCCTCGGATTCCACCGCGGCCTTTCCTACCCACGCCTCGCTCCTTTCTGTAGCTTTGGCCTTTTCAGATGTGGCCCATGAATAATGAATCCCTGTTATAAATTTAGAAACCGTCCTTTCTCCCGTCCACTCTCCTTTCTCTTTATTTTTATCATGCTGGTTTGTAAGAAAACTAATCCCTTGAAAACACATTTTCCCCTCAACTGATTTCCTGACACCCAAAATTAAGTTGCTAATTTTACAGCCTCCATGCAGAGTGCTACTGGCTCACTGCCCTGAGACGGGGGATGGGGAAGGGGTGGGGAGTGGGGGGGGGGCTCCAGTAGCTTTCCAGAAAGTTCTAATTCCTGGGGGCTGGGTGGTGTGGTAGGAAGCGCAAGGGCCTTGGAGTCAAACTCAGGTGCAAATCCTCATTCCTCTCCAGCTTGAGCAGCCGGAGCTTGGATCTCACTTCTCCCGGCTTCTAGCTCCTCATCTACGCAGCAGGGAGGACAGAAGTTCTTTGCAGGTTCCAGGACGGTGTTGTGAGATGAGGGTGATAGACGGGCAGTCAGGTTGCTTTGGTCTCCTCCCTCCCTTCCCAAGACACACTTCATGAGTCACCAGAAGAACCTTCCGGAAGCAGGACAGGTTCACTCTCAACAGAGCTCCAAATCCCCACCCACGTCCAATCTCTTCTGCACCACTTTGGAACTGACAGCCAGCCTGGCCTTCTAAGTTCTCTGTGGCCAAGCCTCCCCATCCTTCCACCCTCGGCCCACATTCTGTCCCTCACCCAGGCAACATTCCCGACAGTCTTGCTAGGCCAGGCCGGCAGGTGCCTCCCTGTTTCTCTGGGTGGCCCAGGTAAAGCATGCAGGCTCCCTGGGCCTCAGCTCCTCCCTGGGTGGGTGGGGGCTGCGGCCCCCGGTCTGGAGCTCCTCTGCAGGGTCGCCAGGCAGCTCAGATGCAATCAGGGAGCTGAGGGAGACGTGCAGAGGGCCTGCGTTGTTCAAGAGCCTCAGCCCAGGCATCAGGATCATGGAGACGAGAGGCCGCTCCCTTCTTGGTGACCTCAGTTTCCCCATCTGCACAATGAGGTGACTGACGTCCACGGCCCTGCCAGCTGTGAGATGACATGAGCCCGTGAGCTCTAGGACAACTGCTCATTTCCATGATGTACAACGAGGCCCCAGGCTTGGGGTCTGACGAGGGTGCCGAGGAGAAAATCGTCACCAGTGGAGCCTGTGCTGACGTCACAACAATGCTCTGTGGAAGGAGCTCTGTTCTCACTGATGGATGCGGAAACTGAGGCCCAGAGAACATAGGAGAGCTGCTGGAGGACCCAGCTGGCAGGGCAGGCAGAGATTTGCACCCAGTTCTTCCTTGGCACACATGGATTAAGCAGAACCTTCAAAAGGCAACCCTGGGCTCAGCTCTGCAGGGGCTCAGCTCTGCGGCTGCGTCCTCTCCGGCTTCCATGCCCAGGGGCTTTTCATTCCTGCCTCTGTCTGCTCACACTTGCTGGGTGTGCCCTGTGTGATCTCGCATGATTCTTTTAAGGTGAGAACCTGTCCCCAAACCCCTGTGGGCTGACTGTGAGGCCTGGCACCTCAGGAGGGGGGCTCCGAGCTCGCTCCACTCCCCTAAGCAGGGCAGCTGCCTCTCTCTTCTGTGTGCTGTGGATGCTGAGCTGCTGCGTTTGTGGCCGGTTGTGCTCAGAAGTCCAGGAGGAAGGCAGATCTTCTGACACCATGAATGTGGTGACCTGAGCAGGCAGCCTGGGGCCTGGGAGGCAAAGACCTTTGAGGCAGGTTGACGTCAGCTTGAATTCAGTTCTGCTGCGAGGCAGCTGTGTGACCTTGGACAAGTCACCCACCCTCCCTGCACCTCAAGACATTTCTTCTAGGCTGAGGGGGGAGGGCTTGGCACGTTGCAGGTTCTCAGTAAATGAGAGTTTCCTTTCCTGCAGGAAAGGCGGGCCAGCCTTGTCACTCCTGGTTTGTAGATGAAGGTCCTGAGGTTCCAGCAGGAGCACTGACTTGCCCAGGCCCCCAGCTGGTCAGGGCTAGAGAGGGACTTATACTTGGGTTGGTGGTGGGGGGAGGGAACTCCAGACACCAAGTTCAGCCATCTAGGGTCGGTGGGCACATTCCCAGTAACCAGCTGGGAGTGGGGAGCGGGAGCACCAGGAGGGAGGGCCCCCCGAAGAGGGTAGCCTCAGAGAAGGCTGGAGGAGGCCATGGCCCACCACACCTGCCATGCCAGGAAGCAGACCCACTTGGAAGCCCTCCTACCCCAACCCCAGCTGACTGTCTGCCCCATCTCCTCGGGTGGGCGGAAGATTAGCTTTAGAAGACACAAGTACGGAGCCAGCGTGTTCATGAGTGGAGGGGACAAGAAGTAACACCTTCCAAGCACAGGTGATGTGCTGGGCATCTCCCCCAGGGCACTTCAATGTCCTGTGAGTGAAATGTGACAGTCCCCATTTTGCAGATGAGGAAAGTGAGTCTCAGAGAAGCAGGGAGGCTTGCACAGAAAAGAGGAAGATGTCCATTAGAACCCAGCCTGGCCTCGCTTTCTGTCGTAGCCTCCTTTAGCCAGCGTGGGTCCCCAGGACAGGCTCTGGAGCCTGAGTTGATGCAGCTCCAAGGGGAGGCGGAATTCTGGCAAATTAGTCTCCCCCAGCAATTAGTCTGGGGCAAGCGAGGCTGTGATGCTGAGGCTGCAGTGATGGCCACACGGTTTCTAAGCTGACTGCAGTACCAGCGCCGCGGACAGGCACCATTGCTAAAGAACAATCCATTTCAAGGTCGCAGGGCCCTGCTCTGCCTCTCTCTTCCTTTAGCTCTTCGTTACCAAAGCCAGACTAGGCCAAGGACCCAGGAAAAAATGCTGTGTTCACAACTGCTCCACTCTGCCCCCAGCCAGGCAGCTCCAAGCCCAGGGAAACAGGCTGTGGGCACCAGCACCTTCCTGCTCCATCACCCACTTCCAGTTCAGAGCGGGAGAGATGAGCTGGAGCCCAAAGCTCCAATCCCCTGCTCCTTGCTGCAGAAGTCACAAGCTGTAGACCTGATGACACCCCTTACACCAACCACTGCATGTCTAAGGATGTGGTTTAAGGAAACGGCCCAGAAATCAGGCAGGGACTGATGTCCAAAGCTGTTCCCTGTTTCATGGACTGAATGTAGCCTCCCAGAATGCACACACTGAGGTCCTAACCCCCGATTTAATGATATTTGGAGATGGGGCCTTTGGGAGGTGATTAGGTTTGGATGAGGTCATGAGGGTGGGGCCCTGGCCCAAGGTGATCAGTGCCCTTATAAAAGGAGACTCCAGAGAGTTTTCTCTCTCTCTCTCTACACCATGAGAGGACACAGCGAGGAGGCAGACATCTGCAAGCCAGGAAGAGGCCCTCGCCAGAACCTGACCTTGATCTTGGACTTCCAATCTCCAGAATTAAGAAACAAATGGCTGTTGGTTAAGCCTTGCAGTCTGCAGTATTTTGTTATAGCAGCTCACATGGACTAAGCCATTCACCATAAGATTGCTTAAAGGACTAAAACATGGAAACCACACAGATTATATAAACACCAGGAAACAGTTGGACCAGTCACCACAGGCTCATGGCATGGACCACTCACGGGGAAGCTCATGCAAAGTCTGTCATCGTATGGGAAATGATGCCAAGGAGAGCAGGTTACAAAACTATATTTGTACAAAAGATACAAACTATATGTGGAGCAAGATCTCAGCTATGGAAATACACTCACGTGCATCCAGGCATTTGTCCGTATGTGAACGTGTGAGTGTGTGTGTGAGTGTATGAGTGTATGTGAGTGTGTGTCTGTGTGTGTGAATACATGTGTGAGCATGTGAGTGTATGAGTGTGTGTCTGTGTGTGTGAAAGTGTGTGAGTGTGTGTCTGTGTGTGAATGTGGTGAGTGTATGAGTGTATGTGAGTGTGTGTCTGTGTGTGTGAATACATGTGTGAGCATGTGAGTGTATGAGTGTGTGTCTGTGTGTGTGAAAGTGTGTGAGTGTGTGTGTGTGAATGTGGTGAGTGAGTGTATGTGAGTGTGTGTGTGTGAATACATGTGTGAGCATGTGAGTGTATGAGTGTGTGTCTGTGTGTGTGAAAGTGTGTGAGTGTGTGTCTGTGTGTGAATGTGGTGAGTGTATGAGTGTATGTGAGTGTGTGTGTGTGAATACATGTGTGAGCATGTGAGTGTATGAGTGTGTGTCTGTGTGTGTGAAAGTGTGTGAGTGTGTGTCTGTGTGTGAATATGTGTGTGTGTGCGTGTCTGTGTGTGTGTGAATGTGTGAGTATGTGTGAGCATGTGAGTGTGTCTGTGTGTGAATGTGTGTATGTCTGTGTGTCTGTGTGTGTGAATGTGTGAGTATATGTGTGCACGTGTGTGTGTGTGTGTGTCTGTGTGTGAATGTGTGAGTATATGCGTGAGCGTGTGTGTATGTATGTGTGTCTGTGTGTGAATGTGTGTCCCTGTGTGTCTGTGTATGTGTGTCTGTGTGTGAATGTGTGAGTATATGTGTGAGCGTGTGTGTATGTATGTCTGTGTGGGAATGTGTGTGTGTGAATGTCTGAGTATATGTGTGAGCATGTGAGTGTATGAGTGTGTGTGAATGTGTGTCTGTGTGTGTGTGTGTGAATGTATGAACATATGTGTGAGTGTGAGTGTATGAGTGTAGGTCTGTGTGTGAATGTGTGTGTGACAGTGTGTGAGTGTATGTGTCTGTATGTGTGTATCTGTGTGTGAATGTATGTGTGTGTGAATGTGTGAGCATATGTGTGAGCATGTGAGTGTATGTGTGTGTGAATGTCTGTGTGTGAATGTGTGAGTAAATGTGTGTGTGAGTGTATGAGTGTGTGTCTGTGTGTGAATGTGTGTGTGTAACTCTTGCTGTCTGTGTGTAAATGGGCACTGAACAGAATATGCCAGATGGAAAGTAAAAGGCTTATGTCCCAGTGTTAACACACTTTTACTTTCTGGTTTGAGGGTGTATTGTGTCATTTAATGTCCATACAATGGATATGCATTACTATTAAAATCATAAAAAGGACCATTTTTTAAAATGACATCTAGCTAGACCCATCCAGGCTGAGCAGTGGTGTCTTCTATATGGCACTGTGTCCACTTTCCAGACACAGCCCCATGTGTTTTCTCCCTGACGGGCTGGAGCCCAGCCCTACTGGAACACACACACGCACCCACAAGAGCTCAGGTCACCCTGGGCAGAGCTCAGCGAGGGTACAGCAGGGTAGCCAGCTGGTAATCGGAGGTTATCTGGTCCAACCACTTTATGCTCCAGTTGGGGAAACCGAAATCCAAGGCAGCGACTTAGAAAGTTGAACCATGACCACCAGCAGATCCAAAACTGTGACTCGGATGTGCCCACAGAGACACCCACAGTCACAAGCAGCTGCTAAGACACCAAGAGTCAGGCAGATCCAGTAGGATCCAGGCCTTGGGAAGCTGTTGTGCCCCTCCATGAACCTCTTTTGTTTCCTGAAGAATCAGAAGGAAAATCTGGGAAGAGACCGCATGGGATTCCCCAGCCCATCTCCTCTCGTCTCTAGGCTGCCACAGCTGATTGCATTTTTCTAAACTCCACTAAACTTAGGTCCTGAGACTGGGTCGGTCCCATCCAGGGTCATGTGCACAGAAATGGTATGTGCTACTTCCAGGCTGGGCCCCAAATCCTCCCACCTGAGATTCTCATCCTGTTTCCCCTCTACCAGTACAGATGGGTGCTTTGAAACACTCATTTGTTTCTTAATTCTGGATGGGCACGAGAAGGCAGGAGCACAGCCACGCCCCAGATGGAAAGAGCCTGGGTCCCTGAGTCGCTGCCTGGAGGACAGGCTGCTGCCGAGGAGCATCACTTAGACTTTATGCGAGTGAGAAATGAACTTGTGTTACCTTTGAGTGATTATATATTTGGGGGGCTTATATGTTGCAGTAGCTAGTATTGCTTTCCTAAGAAAATACGGGAGATGAGGAGTCTGGGCCTGCCCTGGGGTCAGAGGCTCCGCAGGTGCACGGGAAATGGCACCTCCTTCCTCCTGGTGCTACATCTCCCGGAAGCCCAGCTGTACTCCGAAGAAAGCATTTTGACTTCCGTATGAAATAAAACATTCATTTACATTTTTAAAACCATTCCCTTCCGGTCTGCTTGTCAGGAGCTGGTCTCCCAGGGGCTGGGGAAGGACTCGTCGGTTAATTATTTACAGAACGACAGCCACTGTGGAAAATAGTACAGACGTTCCTCAAAGTTAGAAATGGAACTATTATAAAATCCAGCAACCCCACTGTTGGGTACATATTCAGAGGAAATAAAATCAGAATGCGGAAGAGGTCCCGGCACTCTCATGTTCATCCGGAATCCTCCTGGGGATCACCAACAGATGGTGCCTAAAGAACCCTGGTGTATCCGCACCGTGGAATCCTAGTCAGCCCTGACAAAGAAGGAACCATCCCTGTCACTCCCAGCGACATGGATGGGCCTGGCGGACATGGTGCTAAGTGAAACAAGCCAGGCACAGAAAGACAAATACCGCACGACCTCATAGATTCAACTTCTTAAAGAGCGGAACCCATAGAAGCAGAGAGTAAAACGGTAGTTACCGGGGGCTAGGCGGGGCAGGGAGGACTCGGGAGATGTCAAGAAAAATCACGTATTTACAGGCCACGGAAGGTGGGCAGCCCTGCTCTGGAAGGAGGGCCAGGCTGTCGGGCCTGCCAGGAGCAGCAGTGTGAACCTGTCTCTCAAGAGGGACCCAATTCCTTGCCCATGGGGCTCAGCCTGGGACGCATCTGGAGGCAGAAGATAGGCCAGAAAAGGAGGGAGGAGGGAAAGGCCCTGGTTCTTCAGCCCCTGCCCTGCCCAGCCTCCAGGAGGCAAAGACTGGATGGAAAGGGTGGCTGCAAACACTCGTGGTGCTCAGGCACTGCACTGGGCTTGCTCTAGGCAGCCCCTGCTGTCTGCCTTCCCACAGCTGGGAGCACAGCCCTGGACAGCCACTGTGGCATCTGCACCAGCTCTACCCCTCCTGACTTGATGGGCACCCCGAGCCAGCCCTCACCCTCCCAGGGCTCCCTGCACTTACCTGACAAATGGGGATCAAGCCACAGCTGCCTTAATGGGGGGTGGGGGGGTGGGCTGCTGCACAGAGGGGCTCAGAGAAGCGTGGGTCATGCAGACTTAAAGGTTTCATAACCACAAGCCCTGACTGCTATCACCTCCTGTTACGAACGAGATCACGGAAGCTTGGAGAGGTCAAGGGACCTGCCGGCCAGGTGGTCAATGTGAAGAAGTCAATCCAGAGAGGTCCTAGCCAAGGTGTTCCCTCTGCATGGATTCAGTCAGCAGCGTGAAATGAGCAGCTGCTTGTGCTATGCCACGTGCTGGTGCCATGCCGCGTGCTGGTGCCCGGGCATCTTGGGACACCAGCGTGAAAAGTGCAGCTGCTGTACCTGCCTGCAGAGATGGCATGCTCATGCAAGGCCCTGGAGACCGGGGCTCCATGACAGGGGTGTAGAACTGCCACAGGAGCAGGGGTGAGGTGCCCCAGCACAGTGCAGCCTCAGGGCCACAGCACCACAAACGGCCCCCTGGAGGATGGGTCAGTTACGAGTAATCCGTGCTGGAGGCTGAGCATGGGTTACTCGGGTGAGAGGGCAAAGGGAATAGCATGTGCTAAGGCCTAGAAGGGAAAACCAGTGCCCTGTGTTCAGAGGACATCAGGAAGGCTCAGGGTACAGGGAACTTAGAACTGGAGGAGTGGAGAGGAGAGAGATGGCAGGAGATCCGGGGAGTGGATTTGATTTATGTCTCAAGGGAGGACAAAGGGAAAACAGCAGAATGTCTCAGGAAGCCACAAGAAGGGCGGCAGGGTGGGAGGACAGAGAAGAGGGGCAAGACCAGCTGCTGGGTAGCTGATAAGAACAAAGACCAGCCTTTGTGGAGCCTTTGCGCTGTGCCAGGTACGTCCTTAGGAGGAGATGGTGGCCTGGGGGCTAAGGCACGGGCAGAGGGCACAGAGGAAGCAGGGCAGAGCCCAGGGAGAAGCAGGCCTGGGAGGAGCGCAGCAGGGACACCCCAAGGGAGATGACCTGGGGCACTGAGGTGCCAGCTGGCCGGAGAGAGGGCCTCACAGGCACAGCCACTACACACACTGGCCGGTGTTCACCTGCAAACAACCTGCCCCTGTTTCACCGGATCCCCCTGCTGGGGCCAGGACGGACGGCACATGGAACTGGGAACTGAGCTGTTTGAGGAGTCATCTGTCCGTCTGTCATCTCCGCACGTCTGCCAGCCTCACCCCCGCCGGTCCTCCCTCTCCCTCCTTCAAGGAAAGGTGGTCTCTAAGCTCCAAGGCAGCCTCCCTCCCTGGCAGGGGCAATTCTGGGACGCTAGCATAGTCCCTACAACAAAGGCTCTAAAAGACCAAAGCCTCCAGGGCAGAGCCCTTTCCTGTGGGTGAGCTCCGTGATCTACGGGAGCCCTCAGCTCTGCCCATCCCACGAGGAAGGCTGCCCATGACAGCCTCACCCCCTACACTGGACCAGGCCTGGCAGAGGGGGGCAGGCTGGGACCCCCGACTGTCCTGAGCTGTGTTGGGCTCCCCTCCCAGGCCGAGTCAGAAGGGAGATGGTCTTTTCCACAAGAGGAGGGTGAAGAAGGAGCTCCCCAAGCCGCCCCAGAGGCAGGCAACGCTCAGAGCATCGAGAAGCTGGGAGAGGCCCCTGGGCCCTGCTGTAGAAGGCAACAAGGCCAGCACCCTTCCCCAGCCAGCCAGGCCCCCGGGGTCTCAGCCCAGGGCCCTCCCACTGATCTCCAGGCCTGTGATCTTGTGTCCTTTTATCAGGCTCCTCCTGCTGCCAGGGGATCTTTCTAGACCTGAAATATAACACCAGCCTCCTGTTTCAACCCTCCACCTATAGATAGAGAACCCAGCCTGGCATGCACCCTCCACCTAACCACAGGCCACCCTGCTCTGCTGGAATGCCCCTCCTCGTGGCTCCAGAGCCCTGTCAGTGTCCCGGTCACCACTCACCCAGCCCCAGTCACACCAGAGAACGGGAACCACAGCTCACAAGTGTTTTCTTGATGAACAGGGCTTTTGACAGGGATCTGTGAGGCATTTGTGTTTTCCAAAACACAGACTCTGTGAACACCAGAAATGCAGCATTTACCTAAATTATGTGCGATTATTTTGATTCAGAAATTACACGCATTGATTTTCATGCACAGACAGGATTTCCAAACTCTAAATAACGGACTTGTCACGTTGTTTGCATTAGAACACTGTCTGGGACAATATAAAATACAGGTATCCAGATACCAGGTAATATCTGCAGGGGCCGGGAGGGCCGGCGACAATTTACATGGATTATTTACCACCAAGACATCTCGAGAAATTATTCACACCTTCAAGAGATCGTTTGAAATTGTAAATGCTGCCGAGACACCAGCAATGACCGAGAACTCAAGCAGTCGAGGAACTCGAAAAGCAACACAGGGAGCGGCAAATCAATTCAAGAAGGCACCAGCGACGATGCAGCCACAAATTAGGAAGTCAGTTTAGGGTGCTTGGAAATGGCAGCATCTGAAAGAGCGGAAGGAATTTAAGGAGGAAGAGCCCAGAGCGCATGACTCTAGGCAACCAGTTCCAGCTTTCTGCCACCCAGCACCCAGAGAGAGAAGGTTAAGGAGCCAAATGAGAGGGTCCAGAGAACCAGCTTTTGGTTCCGGCATTGCATGGATTTCAGCCTCCATCTTGCTGCCTGTGCAGCCGTTTGGTTAACGCCCATATGCCCAACTGGAATGTGGGTTCGTGAAGGTATCCCAGCCTTAGCATGCTGCTGACCATGAAGGAGATGCTCCTTAAATGGTTAGTAAACATTGAATGAATGAATGAATGAAAAAGCATGAATACATAAACGTAGCTAGTGACCATTCATGGCAGTCCAAGCAAGTGCGGGCCTGTCAAATGGCACAGGGGGCCTTAGCTGCCTCAGAAGTTTGAGCATCTAAACTGGGCTCATTTATGAAACAGCTTCATAAACTAATTTAAGATGCAAGGATCTCATCTCATCCAAGCGCTCAGAAGACAGGAGCAACAGGAAGCAGTCAGGATGTATTTGACTGTGGCACAATTGGGCGGCCATGTCTGCCGTGGCCAGTGACGGACACGTGCCTGTCTTGGCTCAGACACTCGTGGGTCCCTCCCCCTCATGGAGCCCCCATTTCCACACCAGTCAATGAGACGGTCGTTTCTGTCCTGGTGAGTGGAAGGAAGCCATGGGGACAGAGGCAGGGAAGGTCTGGGCAAGTGGCTGTGGAGGATGCTCTGGGAAATGTGGCAGAGGGTCTGCAGGAGGCAGGGTCTGCACCAGCGAGAGTGGGTGTGTCCAGCCCATGTAGAGGGGGCATCTGCACCACATGCAGTAGCCAGGCAGCGCTCATGGGGACAACTGCTCCTTCTTTGACCTCATCCCTCAGCCTGAGACTGAGGTGGATCCCCAGGATCTCAGTCCCTGACCCAGCTCAGAGTTCCCTGTTTGCCAGGAGCAGGACCCTCTCCACAGACTGCACAACTGCGGCTGCTATTCTGAACCTCATTGAGCTTTTCTGGGCTGGAAGCAATGCCTTGGCAATGGCAAAACAGGACAGCAGAACTGAAGGACTCGACTGGGGAGGGCAGTCAGCCGGCCCGCGGGAGCCCGGCCCTCGCCTGAGACCATGGCAGACTGGTCACTAGTTGATGACCACACTCCTGGTTGCCAAGATCACCTTAATTTCCGAATCTCTCCTAGCACAGGGCTCAGGTACCAGGAGATGTACATTACCTTAAATGCTAAAACCGACTGGCCATCACCAGGCTACGCTGCTGGAGGTGGTGATGGGGAAGAAAGCCTAGCACTTGCTGATGAGCGAGCAGCTCTGCCCTGGATTCCTACTTCCTTTGTTCCTTTGTAGAATCAGGCTTTGCCTGATGTCTACAAAGGAAAATTTTAATAGAATCATGGCAAGCCTGGGAAATAATACCGTTCGCAGTGACCCCTAATTAAAGCACAGAGAGCACACAGCCAGAGCCCTCGGTACCGTAGCTGCTGGGGATTAATTGAGAGAAAGAGATGCAGAGAAGAGGCCGGCCAGACAGCATGGGGCTGGGGGTGGGGGAGGCAAGTCCCACCAAGGCGGCTCTGAGGTCCTCAGAAGAGGCCCTGTCTATCACCGCTATGCGAGTCTAGGGGAAGCTGAGATTAGCACGCAGCCTCCCTGTAGGCTGGTGATCCCCAGACGGTGGAAGTACAGAGGCCAGGTGCATGCAGCGTGCTCTCTCTGGTGCAGGCAAAGGAGAGAGAATTTAAACAGCTCCATGTCATATTTTTCCTTACAATTTACATTGCATTCAACAAGCCACCACCCAGGTGTCCATGCTAGAGGCAATTCCGAGGGCAGCCCAGACAACAGGAGGGGGAAGTGGAGGTCTGGGCTCCACTCCCCAACAGGGAGTCACAGCCTCATCCAGGAGCCACCCCTTCTGCTGTATGACGGGGATAACACAGCCCACTTCAGGATCTTCCGGCCATTGTGGGCTGAGGGAATGTAACAGACAGCTTGTGAAAACAGAACTTCGATTTATCATCTAGAGAAGCCTTCCATAGCTGTTCAATACCAGTGGCTTTGCAGGTCTCCTTAGGGTGGGCTTCTCGGTGCAGGGAGGGGTCCTGCAGGGGCCCCCTGAGCACACACATGGAGGGTGAGTCACGTCGTTACCACCTGGGAGGGTGGGCTTTGTGCTCTCCAGGGCTGGCCCTCGGAGAGACAGGAGACAGGGCTGCACTGGGGCTGGGAACACCCGGTAGACAGCCTGCAAATGCAGCCGCTTCCCACTGAGGTCGGTAAAGGGTTCAATAGTGACCCACCCAAAAGATGTGTCCACATCCCAGTCGGAGCTTCTGAATGTGACCTTATTTGGAAAAACGGTCTTAGCAGATGTAATTAAGTTAAAGGTCTTAATGATGAGATCATATCACGGACTATCCAAGTGGGCACTAAATCCAAGCACACGTGTCCTCACGAGAGACAGATCCAGGAAGATGATGCCATGGGAGGGCAGGTGCAGAGACTGGGGGGACGCACACCTGGAGCCACTAGAAGCCGGAAGAGCCGGGGGGATCCTCCTTTGGAGGCTCGAGGGGGAGCATGCCCTGCAGACACTGTGATTGCTGACTTCCAGGCATCTGGGAGAGAAGAAGTCTCTACTGTTTGAAGCTGTCAGGTCTGGGGTCATCTGTTCTGGCAGCCCCAGGAAGCTACCACAGGCTCCACGTTATCAGCGCCCTCAGCTGGGGTATAAGGGGATATAGTTCAGCCTCGGATCCTGCAGGAACAGGCATCAGGGTCCCTGAATGGGACCTTCTCGCGAGACATGGGACTCGGACCCAGTGACCCTGTCTAGAGCCGGGGGTCGTGGAGGCCGCATCCTGCCCTGTGTGTGATGGAGGCTGGAAGACCCCTCCATCTGGCCGCCCTGGTTCTACAAAGTGGCCCAGCCAGGCTGTGGGAGCTCCCTTCAACAGCAACAGTGAGGACCCAGCTGACTGTGGGGTGGCCCTCAGGTTGGGCTGTGACCTGGGCCAGGAGGGCAGGGCCACCGGAGAGCCCCTCCCATGAGACAGGGCTTGTTTCCAACAGCAGAAGCAGCTTTGGGAGGGCCTCAGGAGGCAGGTGCTGCGGGTCCCCGTCAGGCGCACGAGGGGCTCCAGCAACCACCAGGGAGACAAAGGGATGCTTCAGTTGGGAGCTGCTGTCCCCAGGCTGTGCTGCGGGTGACATCTGTGGGCTTCTGTGTGCAGGGCCTGATGTCAGGCTCAAGCTTACAGGCCACCACAGTGAGGGTGCCAGGATGCAGGCGTGGGGTGCCCCCGACCCACTGGGTTTAGGGCATTTCCCTGTGGCCAGCAGAGGAAGCCCTGTATTGCCGCATCCCAGAGCTTGTCTCCCCGCCCTGAGCCTCCCTACTCATTTCTTTCTTTCCCAGGTTCCTTTCACCCCGGCACCCTCCCCTCACGTCTCTCCCTCCTGCCTCTGGGAGCCTCATCAGGCTCCCCTGGGCCCACAGCGGGCACCTGCTAGCGGCATCTAGCCTCCCTCAGGGAATCTGCCCTTCCAGGGGTGCCAGGCCTGAGCCTCAGTTCCCACCCTCTGCTGGGTCCACACGGCCTGACTGGTACAACCTGAAGCCACCTGACCCCACAACCTCCGCTTCCTTCCTGTGTTTTCCATTGTTAGGAAAAATAACAAGAGTGTGCTGGGAGATTCCAGGGAAGAGCTAGAGGAGATGGCTTCCCGTGCGGCTCCAAAGTCAGACACGAGGCCTGGCAGGGGGCCCTGGGGCTCTGGGTTGCGGGGGGCAGGGGGGCGCGGGGTGGCAGAACCAACCTGGTGTGGGTGGAGTGGCCTCAGCAGAGCCTGAGCCAGCCCTGGTGTGATGGGATAGTTATGGGGGCAGCTCCCGGGCCTTGGCTGGGATGGCCCAGGGGCTCTGCCTGGGAACTGTCCACCCTACGCAGCACGCTCCTGGTAACGTGGAGTCCGAGTGACTGAGACACAGCCGCCCACAGTGACGGGAGGGGCATGCTTGGTTAGACTAGACCTGGATCTCATCTGGGGACCAAAGGCTGCAGGGGGCCTCACGAGGGCTGTGACGCCCTGGAAGGTGAGCAAACAAAAGTGGGAGTGTGTGCTGTGTGGAGTGAGACCCTCAGGAGGGTGTGTGGGCACAGGACAGGTGACCAAATTACATCTCTCATTCATTCACTCAACAAACGCCCCCTGAGGATGAACGGACAGCCTACCCTGCAGGAATCAGCCAGAAGTCCTGACATATCGGGGAGGGCCTGGGCAGCAGGGACAGCAGGCAATGCACAGGGGTGCAAATAAATGAAAAAGAAGGAAAGCCAGGAGGCCCAAAGGAGGCAGGCTGTGTGGAGGGGGCGGGCTGGGAGCAAGAGGTGAGCTGCGTGCAAGAAGTAGGCTGCGTGCAGAAGGTGGGCTGGATGCAGGAGACAGACCGCATGGAGGAGGCGGGCTGCGTGGAGGAGGTGGACTGGGTATAGGAGACAGGCTGCATGGAGGAGGCGGGCTGGGTACAGGAGACAGGCTGCATGGAGGAGGCTGGCTGGGTATAGGAGACAGGCTGCATGGAGGAGGCGGGCTGGGTATAGGAGACAGGCTGCGTGGAGGAGGCGGGCTGCATGGAGGAGGCGGGCTGGGTACAGGAGCGGGGCTGGGTGCAGGAAGTGGTGTGTGTAGTGAAACCTCAGGCTGTCATTTAACTTGTAAATGCCCGCCCAGCTCAGAGTTCTCTAAAGAGAGGATCATTTTGTTTTTTTCCTTTTAAACTGGGATCAGAACGGAGGAGTTTAGAAAGGAGAGGAATCGCTTGTAGAGCTCCCCAAGTGCAGAGGCCTTCGTGTTCCTGGTATTTCCACACTGGAGTCGGCACCTTCTGGCCAAAACCCTTTCTATCCTTATAAGCCCAGCCTCCTCTCTGTTCCACAAATCTCGCTAAAGCCTGGCTGCCCTGGACCGTGTTCCTTCCCACGGCAACACCACCTTGATCCCCAGCAGGCCGCTCCGGCTGGGCCCTGTGACAAAGGAATTCATAAAATATGAGGAAGATAAACTTGATACCACGCAGGTCACGTTGGTTCCCCGAATGAAGAAATGTGAAAATGTAAAAGTCGGGTGACACAGTGGCCTTTTGTGGGAAGACAGAGATGTCATTCTCAGCACACGTAAACCCATCACCTCGGAACATACGTTCGGACGCAGCGGCGATCTGTGGACGCAGGGACCCAGGCTGCCGGAAGGTTTCTGAGAGTGGATTACAGGGGCCGCTGGGATGGATAACTTGAAGCTGCCTCCCATCGTATGTGATTTTTATTGCACTGTGTTTTCTAGGAAACACCAGGCGAGCAAAGCAAGGTAAAAACATTTAAATGTTCAAAGAAAGTAAGTCAGAATGTAACATCTATAGATCCAGGACAGCCTGGGCTTTGAAGATGTGCATTTGAATTTCAAATTGGCTACTTTCTGAAGGACTCCAATTTTTTTTTTTTTTTTTACTTTAAGTTCTGGGATACATGTGCAGAACGTGCAGGTTTGTTACATAGGTATACATGTGCCATGGTAGTTTCCTGCACCCATCAATCCATCATCTAGGATTTAAGCCCTGCAGACATTAGGAATTTGTCCTCATGCTCTCCCTCCCCTGGCCCCCCACCCCCTGGGGACTCTAATTCTTTTGGCCTCAGTTTCCCAAGAGGGCACGGAAACACAGGAATGCTCCCTCCCAGGACGTTGTGAGCCCCTTAGAAGACACGTGGGCATTGCTGGCCTGGGACCCCGTGTACAAGAGGTGCTTGTTTCAGTCCCTCAGGCTGAAATAACAAAGCGCCCTGTGCTGTGTGGCGTATAAACAGTGGGCATTTATTCTCTCTCAGTTCAGGAGATGGAAGTCCCAGATCGAGGCATCGACAGTACGACGGGCCTCCCGGAGGCTCCAGGGGAGTTTGTTCATGCTTTCTTTTAGCATCCGGCATGGCAGGCGATCCCCTGCGTTCTTTGGCTGGCAGCTGCCTCACTCTACTCTCTGCCTGCTTTATCCGCCATGTGGCTTTCTCTTCACTGTCTCTCCTTTTTTTATAAGGACATCAGTCATTGGATTTAGGGCCCACCCTACTCCAGTAGGACCTGCCCTTAATTCCATCCACAAAGACCCTACTTCCAAAGAAGGTCCCTTTCTGAGGTTCCCGGTGGTGTGAATTTCAGAGGGAGCCTCTCCAACCCAGCACATCAGCCAGGTGTGTCCGCAGTGCGGACGGAGGTCTGAACAGCTTCAAGTGGTTGACGGGGGAGAGGCAGAATCATCCACTGTGATAAAGGTCACCATGGCCAACATTCTCTCTCATTACTGGGCACACTCTCCTCTGCTCTGGCAGCATCCAGCATCTCCCTGGGTTCTCTCCCAGGACACCCAGCTCTGTGTTCCCACAAGGATGTAAGTTTCTCCGTAGTTCCCTCCCCACCATTGCGGCTCAGGAGACCCTTCCCTACGGCTCCAGGGAAGCCCCGAATGCTGGTCCGAAGTTAAATGTTCGAATATGGACATCAGAGCCTCAGCAGGCTCCTCGCTGGCTCACCAATGGTCAAGGTTACATTCAGGACCATCCCTCTCGGCTCCCCGACCTCTCCAAACTCTGCAGAGCCCAAGCTCCCTGCCCGATGCCGACTCCCCATGTCCACATCTCCCCGATCCCTCCCAGCTCTCCTGGGTCCCCCGGCTGACCTGCACCTAGAGGCCACTGTTCTCCAGGAAGAATCCCACCACCCAGCTCTTTCCTTCCCTGCTGACCGAGCCCAGCCCTGCCTGGCAGTCTTTCTCGTGCCCTAGCTCCCTCCAGGGGCTGTGCCATCCCATGCAGCGAAGGCCCCTGTGTGGTGAACACAATGAGTGGACTATTCATTCTGTAAACGGAGTGCAGGCTCCTGTTCTCAAGGCCGCAGACACCATGTCCCAGCCCTTTCCTTGCCACGTCTGTCACTCAGGCAAGTCCGTGGCTCCCACTCAGGTGCATGCTGGGTAAAGAGGAGGCCATGTGTGGCCAAGACTTGGCTCAGAGGGCTCTCCGGGCAGCGCCACTGGAATGCCTCTTAGGGGTACTTAGCAAGAGTCAGGTGGGCTCTCTGGATTTCAAAGAAAGGGGACTGGACAGTAGATCTAGGAGGAAAAGACCCTCAGGATGTCGCCACCTCTCCCGTCACCTCCGCAGGCCTATCTTTTCTGTTTTTCTTCCTAAAAACCCCACATATCACCTGTTTATCCAGAAAGGGGAACACTCATTTCATTAATGAAGTATCAAGACTGTGAGCCCACCCGGGGAGGCCACGCTGTGGGGGACACCTGCTCCGAACTCCTGTCCCAGCCAAGACTTCGAGGCACCCAGCCAAGACTGTGGCCCTGGTGAGCTGGGGTGCCTGGAGCGGGTGGAGGGGACGCGTCTGCAGGGCCAGTGCCTTCCCCACAACTCCAGGTGGACTCACAACTGCCACAATATCACACATAGTTCTGGCCGCGGCTCTGGGCTACTCGGGGTGCCTGCCATCCCAGTTTCACTGTGCCACGTGGAACTGTGTCCTCACTCTGTTGAGGCCAACGACAGCCTGAGGGTGGAGCAGGGGCTGGGTCCCCTCCCATCACTCCCTTGGCGGGTGCCTGTTCTGGATACAGCCTGAACTCCCAACACGCTGCCCAGCCTCACAGCATGGTCTCCCACCTGCATTGGGTCAGGTTCCTCCATCTCCTGGGCTGTATTTTGTGAACTGCTGCGCTGGCTCTGTGGGTACCAGAGGGGAAGGAGTGGGAAGAGTTTGGGAATGTCACTTCTCCATGTCCATCTCTAGTGTAAATAATGGAGCCACAGGCCTCTCTCAAGCACCAGCATCCATCCTCTCTGCACACAGTGCCAGGTGCTGCAGTCACTCCGCAGCCCACGTGCCATCAGAAACTCTCGGGCTCAACACCTAGTCACAGACATGTCCCTGCTTCAGGGCAAAGCCCAGAATTCCACCACACTTCAGACCCTTGTGAGCCACGGCTGCTCCATTCCAGGCCCACCCTGAGCCATCTGCAGCAGGCAGGAGGCCTCCTGCCCAAAGGAGGGATTCACTCACAGGTCAGACTCAGCTCAGGCTCAGCCACATGGCGTGGCTGGCAGGTGCCTAAGCGGACCCTGAGCTTCTCCCAGCAGCATTCACCACCAGGTATGATGGAATAAACGGTGCCCAGGGCTGGCCACTGGGGGACACGGCTGCCTCTGTCTTGTGCATCACAGCATTCCCAGTCCTAACACAGCACACATGGGTACCAGATAATTGCTCATTAAAATGGTGAGTCAGCCTCTGCTCACTGCACCCACCACTGGACGTTCACATTCACGTTCATTCGCAGAGCATCTGTGTCCTAGAACCATGCAGAGTTGGGGCTCAGCGTCATGAGGTCTGTCCCAAGAGCTCACAGCGAGGAGGAGAAGAGGGACACGTCCCCCCTGATGTGAACACTGCCAGGGTCGGTGGGGCCCTGGACAAGGAATGAGGGCAGCCCAGCAGAGGCCCAAGCCCTGCCCGGCCAAGCATGCACAGCTGGGGTAGGCGGGCTCCAGGGCAGAGCCCCCTCCCTGGCAATGGAGTACAGAAGGGGCTAATGCCACAGGGCTGGGTTGTCCAAACTCTGCACATTGCAAAGAAAGGTTTGGCCCTTGATTCATTTCTGGGAGTGATCTCTAAGCCTTAGGATGTCCTGTCTAATTGGAGCAGTTCTGTTTATCTGGGGACTTTAGGGCAAGTGGTCTCTGCTTGGCCTCTGGAGGGCTGGAGGTACAGGGCGGCCACGTGGACAGTCAGTCACACTGATGTGGCTGAGCCAGGGAAAGGCCCAGACACTGAGGCTCAGCTGAGCTTCCCTGGTTGGCAACATGTCCTGTGTCCCGTGTGCAGTCACATACCCTTGCCCAGAGAAGGAAACGGCACCCGCAGAAGTCTGCCAAGAGAGAGGGCAGCTGGGCGTTGGCGCTCGGCTCCTGACTCTGCCCTGTGCGCCTTTGTCCCTTTACTGATCCTAACCTGTCACCTTTCCTGGTAATGAGCCATTGCCATGAGGAACACAGTTTATCAGACTTCTGTGGAGGCTCGTGGAGAACCCTTGGAAGCCATTCTTATTGGGTGACACAAAGCTCTCAGGAGAGCCTGTCAGGAGAGGAGAAACCGGGCCATGGAGGCTTTGAGCGACTTGGCCGAGGCCCCCTGACAACACAGAGCCGAAGGGCCCCCCGACCCGGGCCTCAGTGCCCAGATGTGTGAGAGGTCTCCCCTCTCATGGGCCAAGCACCTATGCCATGTGCCCACTCCGTCCCCTTCCCAGTGATCACAGAAAGCAGGGACCCCCACACCCCTTACTCCATGTTATAGACACTCTTATTCATTGGCCAAATATTGATCAGGCACCCACACTCAGGAAGCCACGTGCAAAGTTCAGGGGATGCAGTGGCGGCCAGGTCAGAGCAGGCGACGCTCAGGGGGAGGCCCAGATGGCTCAATCATTCGGGAACAGGTGCTGGGGGCTGTCAGGCGCCAGGCTCTGTCCTAGCTCTGGAGACTCAGCGGAGGACACGACAGACTCCACCCCTGCCTCACGGGAAAGAGTAATGGACAGTGAATAGCTGAATTACAGGGTTCAGCAGGGGTCGGGGCCAGGAGAGAGAGGCGGCCGAGGTATGGGTGGGGATGGTGAGGGTGGGGGTGAGGGTACTATTTTAAATAAGGGAATGTGGGAGGCCTCACCTGGAAGGCACATTTCAACACAGCCCTGGAGAAGGGGGAGCTAGTCACGCCGACCATGAGGCGGGGTCTCCCGGGCTGCCCATAGCCCCTGAGAGGAAGTGAGCCTCCTTTGCAGGCTGAGTGTTACACCTTCTTGCTGCCTGCCACCCCCACATCACTGCATACTCACTGCAGCCTACACGCCTGGCCTTTCTCACATTGCCTCGCTGGGCAAATGGCTCCTGTTATGGTGGACTTCTGGGGGACCCCAGCCTCTGGAGGTGCTGCTTAACACATTGTCCCTTTGCCACACCCTGTGTCTAACTTTCTAAGGGCTCAAGAGGCCCCCGGTGGCTGGGGATGGGCTCCAGCAGCCTAGAAGCAGGAACAAGTGTCCCAGGCGCCATTCTGAGACACACATCTGAGGGCAGGTGTGCACGATAGTCAACACGATGACTTTGTGCGTCAGTTTACCTCACCATGAAATGGGTGCAATGGCCACCACCCTCCACTCAGGGACTCTGGAAGGGAAAGTGACCCAGGTCATCCAGGAACTAAGCCCAGTCTGTTCCATGCTTATCTCGCTCATTTGGAGACAGAATTCTGGGGCGGATCTTCATGGTCCTACACACATTTTCTCTTCGGCTTTACTGGGCTCCATGCAGTGGGGCAGGAAATCTCATCTCATGGCCATTTGTCTCTATCCGTGTCCTCCCGCCTTCTGAGCCTCCTCAGAAATAGACTCCAGTTGTTGACAGTGAGCTCTGCTCTGGGGGCCAGATAAGCAGAGGGGAGCCCTGGACCCTAGCTTTGCAGAGCTCTTAGCCAGTCCGACTGTGAACATGTGGGGGCTGGAAGAGCATTGGATCTGGAATGGGAGCCAGCTCACTGGGCACTCTGCTCTCCTGCCAGGAAGCCCTTGCCCCTGGTCAG
The DNA here is from genome assembly GCF_047675955.1 of Chlorocebus sabaeus. Taxonomy (NCBI): domain Eukaryota; kingdom Metazoa; phylum Chordata; class Mammalia; order Primates; family Cercopithecidae; genus Chlorocebus; species Chlorocebus sabaeus. The sequence continues at coordinate 44,381,133 of NC_132930.1, read as the reverse complement.
CCCTGGTCAGCCCCGGTCAGCCATGGTCAGCCACGGCCAGCCCCGGTCAGCCCCGGTCAGCCCCGGTCAGCCACGGTCAGCCATGGTCATCCCCGGTCAGCCCCAGTCAGCCACGGTCATCCCCAGTCAGCCACGGTCAGCAATGGTCAGCCCTGGTTAGTCATTGTCAGCAGTGGTCAGCCATGGTCAGCCCCAGTCACCTGTGGTCAGTCCTGGACAGCCCCAGTCAGCCATGGTCAACCTCAGTCAGCCGTGGTCAGCCACGGTCAGCCCACTGAAATCCCACTGTTACCCATAAGTCTGTCCTAGAAGCTGTCCCCATAGCCAGCAGGATGACTCCGAATGACTCAGGCTATTCCCAAGATTTGGACCTGCCTTGATGCCAGAGGCCACATCTCATCTAGAGACCTGTCCACAGCACTGCCTTGCCACAGACTTAACCCCACAGAGCCCCCTCCCCATGGCCCAGGCAGAACCCTGCGGGCTGTTCCTCCTCCACTGAAGTCATTGACAGCTGCAAGGCCTTGCGTGGGAGGAGTCAGAACCTGGCCATGGCTGCAGCTGGGGCCCTGGGGGTGGCATAAAGGAGGCTGATAATTTCAGAGCACCTTGGGGAATTTGCCTGGACAGCGCAGGAGCTCAGCAGGTGTGTTTCTTAGCCCACTTAGCACTGAGATGGAGATTCGGACCTGGCTGTCTAAGGAAGACCTGCCCCTTCTGGTAAGAGACACAGATAGTAGGCAATGCCCATGGGATAGGATGTCAAGTCATGACCAGAGTCAGGGAGGAAATGGAAGCAGAGGGAGAGCACAGAGCAGATGCTGGGCCATGTCCCTGCTTAGACAGGTGTGGCAGGGGAGGGCTCGTGATTGGAGACGGGACTTCTGGCGGGAGGCATGGCCACCCTGCTGACTTGGGGACTGCTGCTGGCCCAGTGCTGTTCTTCTTGGGGGCATTTTCTACTTGGCTTTTCATCAGGAAAAGGTCCCTGTCACCTTTATTGGCAGGGAAAGGTGATGGGTTTTATGTGTCAACCTGTCTAGGCTACGGTCCCCAGTGATCCAGTCAAGCAGTCATCCAGGTTCTGCCGCGGAGGGCTGTGGAGGGCTTTGGCGCTGTGGTTCCCTTCGGCAGCCTGCTGACTTTAGGTAAAGGAGAACACCCAAAATGACACGGGGGCCTTATCCAATCCATTGAAGGCCTTGAGAGCAAACACCGATGCATCCCAGAGAAGAAGAAACTCTGCCCCACTCAGCCCCTGTCAGCCGTGGGCTGCACCCACTCCTGCCTCAGTTACCAGCCTGCAGGCCTGACCTACAGGTTCCTGATTTATAAACCCCAACAACGGCATGAGCCAAGTTCTTAAATGTATCAATCTGTGTCTGTGTGTGTATCTGTGTATCGACCTCGACCTCCCGATGTCTGTATCTCTCCTTGAGCACCTGTGGTCTAGCTAGCTGGCTAGCTCCTCACCATTCACTTCCTGTGGTTCTGTTTCCCCGGAGCACATTGGCTGGCACATGGCTGAGCCCACCAGCCTGTGGCACTCAGGAGAGAGAAGTGCCTGGGTATCGGCCAGCAAGAGCCTTCAGCCCCTGCCTGCCTTCCTTCCGCTTGGGGCCACAGGGCTCACTCACTCTCCTAGGCAGCCAAGGGAAGCCCCCAGCCCCAGCCATGGAGACTGGAGTCCCTCATCACAGCCTAAAGGACAAGCACATGGATGACAATGGCACCAGATCCAAGAACCCAGTGTCCTTCAGACTGGTATCTTCAGACAGTGGAGGCCTGGCCTGAGTGTGCTCTCTGACTTTGAGTCTGTCACTGGACATGCAGTCTTCTAAAGGCCTGGGCCAGACCCCAAACCACAGCACCACAGTAAGAGCGGGGAGCAGGGGTCATGTATGTGTGCATGTGTGTTTATGTGTGTTGTCTGTGAACATGAGCATGCATGAATGCATGTGTGCACATGTGTAGGTACACACACAGTAATGAGTTCTGATTCCCCTTCAGATGTGCTCTTCGTGTCTGCAGCCACAGGGAAGTGGCTCCAGGATCCTGGGTTCCCTGGGAGACAAGTGGCAGGAGCTCGGGCAGCTGGGCTGGCCATGCTCCGTCTCAGCCTCCTGCTCGCTCTGCTCCCAGACTGGGACACTCTTGTGGCTGCTGCACCGGGAGAACGCTCAGGCCCTCGTGGGGCCGGCTGAGCCTGCCACATGCAGGATGGACCTCAGAGGCATCTGGGCCTCCTCACATTTGGACTTCCTCCTTGCTCACACCCTCACCCTTGTGGCAGGTGTTCCACACATTGATCTGTCCTTGTCTTCCCACCATGACTAGCTCTCCATGGTCCCCACTGTCCCTACTCCTTGGCCTGTCATCCAGGTCCTTCCTGCCTGGGCCTTTCCACCTGCCCAGCCCCAGTCACTGCGGCACCCTCTGCCCCCAACCTCCAGCCATCAGGATCCACTTCCCAAAGGAAGGTTGTGGGTGGAATCGGGTGACCCGAAAATGTATGTTTAAGGCCTTACACCTGGCATTGGCAAATGGAAACAGAGTCTTTGCAGATGGAACCAAGTTAAGAGGAGGCCAGAGAGGGTAAAGTGGGCCCTAAGTCCAAGGCCAGGTGTCCTTATAAGAAAGTCATGTGGACAAAGACACACAGAGGGGGGACAGTCATGTGAAGATGGAGACAGTGACTGGGGGAGGCGTCTGTAAGCCACGGACTGTCGGGGCCACCAGGAGGTGGGGCAGCCAGAAGGGTCCTCCCCAGGAGCCCACAGAGGGAGCCTGGCCCTGCAGACCCTTTGGTTCCAGGCCTCGGGCTCCCGCAGCTGTAGAGGATAAGTGTCTGTTGCTTTAAGCTCCCGGCTGGCGGTCATTTGTTACAGCGGCCCCAGGAAGCAAAGACAGAGACTTCTGGAATTTCCAGACCCCAGTCTCGCTCCACAAGGCTCCCCAGGGTGTTCGTCCACACTCTCCCTTGTCTGCTGACTCTGTTCCCGGCTACCTTCTTGGTGACACTGTGGACTGGGCTTCCCACCTGGGCCCACCCAGCACCCCACGCAGAATTTACAGAGCTGGGGACTCTGTGGCACTTGCTCCAAGCCTCCTGCTGGCCCGTGCCCTCCTGTAGCCAGGGACCAAGCTACGCACACCAGCCCCCAGGGCTGGCCCGGAGTCTTCACCTGGTAAAGACGTGTCCAATACCTGAAGAGTGGGGTTTTGTCATTTGCATAAGAGCTCCCTGACATTGAAGGGATGGATGCCTGTGAGCCCATCAAGCCATAATGAGAGGCAGAGAGGGGACAGGAGCCACTCAGGCAGAGGGGGCTCTGCCCGCTGACCTCACTGCCTGGCCTGCTGTTTCTGGAGATGTTGCCTCCAACCCATTTTCAAATCTGGCCCTTCCCACATTCATTCATTAATTCATCCATCCACCCATTCATTCATCCAACACCCATCTACTGAGCACTGAGCAGGTGCCAGGCTCTGGGAGGCCCTGGAGACTCGGGGGCGAGCAAAGACAACCACAGAGGCCCCAGCCCCGAGGGGGAGGCCATCAGCAGACTGGGGAGCAGACACAGGGCCAAGGCACAGAGCTTCACTGGGAGCTTCAGGTGGGTGCAGCAGAGGACACTGGATGAAGTTTTTAAAGCCGGGTAATGATATCACCAATGAGCTGCTTTCGAAACACCCTCTGGCTGCCGTGTGCAGAATGCACTGGAAGGAGGTGAAGTGGGCACGGGGAACCCCTCTCCCCCGAGACCCCGCCAGAGCCAGACCTCTTCAATCCTGCCCAGCAGTGACGGCAGTAGCCTCCGGGTCCCTGGTGACCCATGCCAGGACCGTGCCCACCTCCCACCTCCCCACCGCCAAGCCACAGCCTCCCAGCCAGGAGTGGTTCCTCCCAAAAGGCCCTTCTAGACCTGCTACTGCCCAGCCATCATCACTGCCTCCGGGGTGACGGACACGCCTCTGCCTGGCATTCGGGGCCCTCTGTGACCCGATTCTGTCTTGGGTTTCCAGTCTCATCCCCACACCAGGATTCTCAGGCTTCCACCTGCCAAGCTGCTAGAAGGTTCCGTGGGCATCCTGCCTCTAAATGTCTGCATCTCCTGCTGCCTCTGCCTGGGGTGCACCTCCGCCAGCCCTTCCTGACCCCTGGGGTGGAGCCCCTTTTCTGGAGCCACTCCCTCTAAGGAGGTCAGCTCTCCTGATGGTCATCCCTGTACCCAATCCCACGTTGCCAGGGTCCCTGTAGGCATCCAATCACCCCTGGCTGAGGCTCCCTGGGAACACGCCGTCTCCCTCTCCTCTCCTCTCAGCCCCTCCGGCACAGGCAGACCCACCCCTCAGGCTCCCGGCTGCAGCCCGAGCCCTTATGTTCAACTCAGCAAACATATTTGTGCATGTTTTATTGATGGGATGTTTGTTCTGGAAGCAGTTTCTGATGTTTGGTCATTAGTATTTGTGTTCCCAAGAATATTCCCTCTTTTGATGCTTTAACATTACAAAAATTAATAATCAATGGCCACAAGGAAGGTCGGCCGACATCCCGAGCAAATTCTACCGTGTCTAGCATACAAAACCCCACAGGCCAGGGGCTCCATACCATTTTTGTTAAAGGAGTCAATGAAATAAAATGTAGAATTGACAATAACGGTCTTCAGGGCTTTTTTTTTTTTTTTTTTTAATGATGAATGCTTTGGCCCCATCCACTCAGGCCGTGAATGCTTCTTCATGATCTGAGCTAACGCAGTTTTATTCTGTTAATTCCGCCCTCGGCCCAATCAAACCAGGTCCTAGAGTGGGAGCCTCACAGCGGGGAGTCAATTACAAGCATAATGAGGCCCCTCCAGCGGCAACCAGTCTCAGCGGAGCCTCCTCTTAATGGGATGGGGCCAGCGGGATGTGACCAGACCCCCTTGCCGCCTCCCACTTCTTCCAGCTTCAGTCTGCCCTCCCGTGTCCTTCCCAGAAGCGCGGTGTGTGTGAAAGAAACATTCGGTGGGGGGCAGGAGGGAGAGGGTCTTCGTCTACTCCTGCCCAGGACCCTCCAGGAGGGCAGCGGCCGTGCATTTAAGCGTCAAAGCCACAGTCCTTTGTGATCTTGTCCCCCTCTTGCTACAACCCACTAGGCCTGCAATGCCTGTCCCTGACCAGCTGCGGGCTCTCTGGACACTCCACACTATCCCCTCATCCCCCTGAGGCGGGGAACACGCCGTCCACTTCGCCTGGCCCCCGCTCCTCTGCCCTTCCCCTCCTAGTGAACTTCTGCTCAGCTGTCGCCTCCTCCTAGAAGCCTGCCCCAAATCCTCCCCAACCCAGAAGGTGGGGAAAGTGGCCCTGTGCAGCCAGCCCCAGGCCCTTCCCTCTGTCCCGATGCATCCATGGACCTGTCTGTCCCTGCCACTCTTTGGGTCTGAGGCCCCTCTGTGCCTGCAGCAGCCTGCCCAGGGCAGTGCTGGGGACATAAGCTAACAGCACAGAGCATTCCTGAGTGTCCTGGGCCACAGGCTCCCAGTGCAGGGAACACTCATCCCTGCAGCATAGACCCCATCTCAGAGAGGTCAGGGTCCAAGCACTAGGGAGTGATGCCACTGAATCGGGTCCTGGGCCTTTCTCCCAAAGGAGGCCAGGTTCTAATCCACGAGGCTGCAGGGCTTGGAAGGGCAGCTGGGGCCAGTGCTGCGACTGCTTGGACCTAGACCAGTGCAGCGGAGACTCCAGCAAAGCCTGTGCAGAGGCTGCCCCACTATGGGAGACTCCGCCTGGGCGTCCTGAAGATTGCGTTCTACAGACATCACCTCTACAGCAGGGGGGCTTCCAGTCCCAGAGACAAGGGCCTGATCGCCAGCCAGGGCCAGCAGCACCGAGGGCCCTCTTTTCCACACCCACCCACTCCCGGAACAGGCCTTCACTCGGAACCTGGGCTCTGGGTGGGAGAGACGCACCTAGCTCCACACTCTCCAGCATCCCGGCCAGTTCGCTCTGTGATGAGTCCAGGAACCGAGAACAGGGTAGGGGTGGCAAGCGTCCCTGGAGGGCCACTGCTGATCTTCATTCTGTCCCTCTTCCCTGGAACGAAGGGGACATGGCCCAGCTGCCCGGCCTGCGTCGTATCATTTAAAATTGCCATTTAGAGCAAATTAGGTCCCGGACAGCCACCGTGGGTCTGCAGGCTTTTCTTATGAATTTATAAATGGTGCCCTGGCCATGTCTGAGGATTTAATTGAAAAGATAATCACAGGGGAGCACAGAGCCACTGTCTCCTCATGAGGGGAGAAGGCCACAACATTGCCCTTTGAGAGTGGAAATGTGTTCCGTGAAATCTGAAGATGGCATTGCGTGAGGCAGGAGCTGAGCGGAGTGGGGAGGCGGGGCTGGCGAGGAAGGATGCAGGATGCTGGCCCCGATAGCCGGCGGGTGCAACACTGACCTGTTCCTATCCCGTCTGTCCCTGCAGGAGCCCTGTCCTGGGGTGATAAAAAGATGCCTTCACCTTTCCCTAGCTGTTCCCTCCACCTAGAAATCTCCTCCCTTGGGTTCTCACAGGCAGCCCTCTCATCTAGGGCTCAGCTCAGACTGTTGCTCCCAGTAGAGACCCCACGACCACTCCGTCTGACATGGCACCTCTTGTCACTACCCCCACCCACTCTCACCTGCCTCCTCCTCATCACTCTGACATCACCTCCCTGCAAGCGTGAGATGTTTGCAGAGAACCCTCCAGGTCCTGAGCACTGTTTTAGGTGAGGATGCAGCAATGAGCTCGTGCAGGTGAAACAGTGGGTGGTCAGTGCGTCACAGGCCTGCCTCCCACTGGCTTGTGAGCTCCATGCAGGCTGGGGCTGGGGCCAGGGCTCTGTCTGTCCCCAAGCTCAGTCCTGACTGTTCTTCCACTAAGTTGTTCCTCAGAGCCCTGTCTCTCCAATCATCGCCCAGACCATCATCTGTGTCTCTCCAATCATCACCCAGACCATCACAGCAGCTACCAGGTTCTCCTTCCTAGAGTGGCTCACATGGGTCTCCTTGGCCACAAGGCAGAGCCAACCTCTTGCCTGGCAGTTAAAGCCTCCATGAAGAACCCATGCAGTTGTCCATCCCTATCCCATCTGGATGAATGGATGAGTGAAATGATGGGAGGACGGCTGGATGGCTGGCTGGCTGGAAGGATGGATGGAAGGATGGATGGATAAATAGATAAGTGAGAGGATGGATGTGTGGGTGGATGGGAAGGTGGGAGAATATGTAGATGGACGGAAGGGAGGATGGAAGCATGGATGGGTGGATGGATGAATAGATGGATGGATGGGAGGATGAGAGGATGGATAGCTATAGGGAGGATGGATGGAGGGATGAGAGGATGTGAGGTCAGATGGGTGGGTGGGTGGGAAGGTGTGAGGATAGATAGATGAATGGATGGGAGAATGGGAAGGTGAATGGATGGGAGGATGGATGTGTGTGTGGATGGGAAGGTGGGAGAATATGTAGATGGATGGAAGGGAGGATGGGAGGATGGGTGGGTGGATGAATGGGAGGATGAGAGGATGGATAGATATATGAGGATGGATGGAGGAATGGGAGGATGTGAGGATGGATGTGTGGATGGACGAGAAGGTGGGTGGGTGGATGGATGGATAGATGGATGGATGGATGGATAGATAAGTGAGAGGATTAATGGATGGGAAGTTGGGAGAATATATAGATGGATGGAAGGGAGGATGGGAGGATGGATGGGTAGATGGATGCATAGGAGGATGAAAGGATGGATAGATAAATGAGAGGGTGGATAGAGGGATGGGAGGATGGGAGGATGGATGGGTAGATGGATGGATGGATGGATGGGAGGATAAGAAGACAGATAGATATATGAGAGGATGGATGGAGGGATGGGAAGATGTGAGGATGAATGGGTGGGTGTGGGAAGGTGGGAGGATAGATGGATGGGAGAGAATGGGAAGGTGAATGGATGTGTGCATGAATGGGAAGGTGGGAGAATATGTAGATGGATGGAAGGGAGGATGGGAGGATGGATGGGTGGATGGAAGGACGGATAGATGGGAGGATGAGAGGATGGATAGATATATGAGAGGATGGATAGAGGGATGGGAGGATGGGAGGATGGATGGGTGGGTGGGTGGGAAGGTGGAAGGATAGATAGATGGATGGATGGAAGAATGGGAAGGCAAATGGATGGGAGGATGGATGGATAGATGGGGAGATGGGAGGATGAATGGATGGGTGGATAGATGTAGTAACTCACTGTGTGACCCTGGACAGTTCAATGAAACAATCTGGGCCCCCTTTCCTCATTTATTAGAAAATGCTCAAGAAGGAGGAGAGTTTTCCCTCGGCCATGAATTTCCCTGGAGGACACTGGACCTGCTGGCCCAGTGACTTCAGTCCATCTTTGTGGCCTTTGGCCTCCACTCTTCTTTCTTTTTAAGAGTGCTGAGCATGAAGACCCATTGTTTGATAACAATTGCCTTCCGATCTCTGGTGACAAACTGAGGAGACCACTCACTGAGCCACTAATCTCAGAAACGTGTTCACCTGCCCACTAGATGCTGGGCAGTGATTGTTTTTCAACAGCCCTGCAATGAGAAGGAATGAAATTCTTTGCAGGGGTTCTCAGACTTGGCTGCAGATTGGAATCACCTGGGGAGCTTTTAGAGCCGACACAGGGGCTCCACTCCAACCCAATTTAATCAGAATCTCTGGAGGTGGGGTCCAGGCTTCATAATCTGTAGACCTGCCCAGGAGACTTATGTGCAGCTAAGACTGGGGATCTGTTGGCGAGAGACTTGGAAGTCTCAGCAGGGCTGGAAGGAAGCTACAGACTCAGGCAGACATTTTGAGAGCAGGCTCTGCCTGGATAAACAGGGCTCCTTTTGGAGGTTCTGATACATCACCGCCTGCTCTTAGCCTGCCAGGGAGCCCGAGGGAAGATAAATGAACTGCACATTCTAACCACAGATTGGAATTAGGGTTTGCACAAAAGCAACCAATGCATTCCCAAAGCACTGAATTTCAGGGAGAAAGAACTTTTGTGAGCACTGTCTCTGCATTCAATTTTCCAGTCCCTTGCTATGAGGTACATGATTGTCATCATCACCATCATCATCATCATCACTAACACCACCATCACCATCATCACCATCACCATCACTATCACCATGACCACACCATCATCACCATTACCATCACCTCCATCACCATCATCACTATCACCACCACCATCAACAGCATCATCACCACCGCCACCATCATTGGCATCACCACCATCACCAGCACCATCATCATCACCACCATGACCACTATCAGCACCATCACTACCACCACCATCACCATCACTATCACCATGACCACACCATAACCATTACCATCACCTCCATCACCATCATCACTATCACCACCACCATCAACAGCACCATCACCACTGCCACTAGGACCATCACCACCACTATCATCACCACCATGACCACTATCAGCACCATCACCACCACCACCATCACCGCCAGCCTCACTATAATCATCAGCACGTCTTAACTCATTGTCAGGCTCTGTGTTAAGCGCTTTAGGAATGCTCCTCATTTCTACCATCATGACAACTCTTCAGAGTAGCGCTGTTCATTTTTCCTATTTTACAAATCAGCACACTGCAGTTCAGAGAGGCTAAGTGACTTGTCCAAGGTCACACAGCCACAAGATGTGGAGTGGGGAGTGAAACACGGAGCTGCCTGACAACAGATATGGTGTTTTGGATGGGAAGGGGAAGATCAAATGCAACGTCCAGACCCAAACCCTTGAATGTCAGAGAACATCTTCGCCCTTCAAAAACCTAATCTTCCCGACACAATGCTGACAATAAGAATCTGTCAACAGATGAAAGAGATGGTTAGGATCTAAAACAAGTAGCTGGGACTAGAGAGTGCCTTTCAAGTGATCAAGATGAAGCTGAGTGGAGTGCAATGCAAGGCCTTGCTGCTGCACTGTGAAAGCACAAGAGCACTCATTCATCCACTCTATGCATTAATGCATTCAACGAACCTTTCCGAGAGCCCCCACTGCACCCAGAACCATGAGGCTTCTTGGCTCTCACACAGACAGAAAGTAACCCCCACCCTCGATGCTACGCACACATATTTTTTCAGTGTATTCTTCTAAAATAGATAGTCCCAGGCAACAGACATATTCCAGGCCCTGGGCTGATCCCATGGGTACTGCAAGGACAGAGACATAGCATGAAGGGGATGGGAGCAACTGAGTTACAGCCATGTATATGAGGCTTTGGGTGCTGCAGGACTCAGTCACCATCAACAAGGTTGCGACCCATGGTGATGTTAATAGTGGTAGCTCCATACCTGGAAGGAGGATGGTGGAGTCCTTCTTAGACCTGGGGCTATTCACACAGAAGCCTTGTGATCAGTACTTAGGGAGAACAAGGAGAACCAGAGCCTGCTCAGAAGAGGGTGGCAGAGTGAAGTGGGGACAGAGAACACCTGTGTTTTGCAGGAGACAGTTGAGATGGAAACAGATGTGGGAGCTGGGAGCACTGAAGGAGAACCCGCTGCCATCCGCATACCTCAGTGTGGCTCCATGGGGCAGAAAGGCACAGACCTTGCTTCTGAAGCCAGGAGGACAGAGCCAGCCCCTTGGGCAGGAGCCCAGTCAAACTCAACCCGGCAGCTATCTCCTGTGATAAAGGGGCCAAGGGACTTGAGCCTCCCAGGGACCCCCCAGCAGAACAACTTCTTGAGAGGTAGAAAAGCAGCCAGGAAAACACAGAGGAACCCTTGTGCTGCGGCTGGTCCGGGAGCCATGGCAGCCAGGGCTAAAGAGTACTTTGGGATGCAGCCCCTCATTTTGTGACGGTGGCCGCTGAGACCAAGAGCTGGGTGGCATCTCCCCCAGAGGCCAGAGCTGGGACTGGAGCCCAGGGCTGAGGGAGCCAGAGCCCTGGCTCCTTCAATATTCAGGAGGCCTCTGAAGCTTAGTGCAGGCCCTGCTGAGCTGTGAGGAGCAGGCAGCCCCTGAGTGGCACAGACTGCCCAGGCCCGCACTCAGGAGCTGGGGGGCTCCGGGCCAGCCGCCCTCTGACTTCTGTCACCTTATGAATGAGATGTCACTTGACTCGGAGGCCAGAGTGATGATGACAGTTGTGAGGACAAGGTGACCTGGCAGTCACCACCTCCTTGATCACCCAACCTAGAGGCCAAGCGAAGGCCCCAGGGTGAGCTCCTCATCCCGGACCCCAAGAAGAAAGGACAGTCAATCTGAGTGGGAGCCCTAAGGGCTCTTCCACCCTCTGCTGCTGTCCTGGCCACAGTGGATGTGGACAAAGGCAGCAGCATGGGGACTGTGGATGACATGTCATTCGCCCATGTCTGGCAGCTTCCAACAGCAGCACACAGGCCTTGCTGTCTCCTGGACATCCAGGGGATCACTTGTGACATGCTCTGGTCAGGTGAACTGCGGCTGCCAAATGCCCGGGGGGACACCAGGCTGGACCGTGGTGAGGGCTTTAGATGCTGAGGTGAAACCACGCAATGCTTCAGTGTCTTCCCTCCAAACACTCTGCCTCTGTGTGGGCTGTTTGCTCCAAGCCACGGAGCCACGGAGCCATGGAGCCACCTGCCTCCATACAAGCCCCACCCATCTCCAAAGAGAAAGGCAGCAGGGTGCCTCCCCTGGCATTTAGGTCCTTTCTCATCCCAGCCCTGTCTAAGCACATGGCAAATAGAGGTCAAGTGACAGCATCCAACCAGGTTCTGGGACCTCCCAAGCGCCACTGCCTCCCAGCACCCCTGGCCCGATTTTGGAACCACTTAGGGAATCGCCCAGCCAGAAAGCTGGGAGTCTGCCTAGATTTGCCCTCTTCTGTACCCTGTATATAGTGGGTCACCCACTGGTTCTGCCTCCCACCTGTATTCCCTGCTCCCCGGGCTCAGCTACTGCCTGGGCCAAGGTACCCACCCCCTATAAGACCCTGTGTTTCCAGGCTGCCCCTTTCCACATGTTTCCACTGCAGCCAGAGGGAGAATGGGGTATGGACGGACATGAGGCCAGGTGAGTGTGTGCCTGTGTTAGAGACGACGTGGTCTCCAGAACTGGTTCACTAAACTGCTTCTCTCCATGCACCCCCCACCCCTATACCAAGACCACATTTCCCAGCCTCCTCTGAGTGGGGCGTGGCCATGTGACTGAGCTCTGGCCAGTTGAATGTGGGCAGAGTCCTGGGTGCCACAGTGGACTGGCCCATAACACTCTCCTCTGTGGAATCCTGCCAACCTCTCCTTGCCCCCCGGATCTGCAGGAGGGCAGAGCCACAAGGAGGCAGGAACCTGGGCCCCTGAGTGACTGCAGGGGAGTGAACTAGATGTACTCTCACCTCCACCTGCCCTGAGGTTCTCATCAGACTGGGACAAGATCAGGAAACACTTTTTGGTTTGGGGACGTTTGTTCCAGCAGAAACCATTTAGAGAATGCTTGCATATTCATATCCCTTTGTGTGGAAGAAATTTGGAGAAATGAACACCTGTCATGTGGATAGCAATAGTCTTCGAGCTGTGAGATTTGGGGCAGTTAACAAAAAATTTCTATCAAGTTGGAGCCCTGGGTTCCCACCCTGGCCCTGCCCCAGGCCTTCTGCCTTGCATGGTTCCTTGGCTTGTCTGCCATCTCCGTTTCCTCGTCTGCAAAATGGTGATGATGAGAGAACCCACTTCCCAGGGTCATCGTGGTTTACTCCTGTAAACCCTTAGCCCCGCACTAAACAACAGCAGCTGCTAACAAGTCACACCTTTGTCTGGGCTTGTGTTCTAGTCACCATCTTGACGGAGATTACATATTAACCTCTTGTACATGCATAACTATCAGAAAGGGGGAAGCCTTAGTGTCCTTGGTGAGTAGGACCACGTATGAATTTTTTTCTTTTCTACATGTTCTAGAATGTCTATGTATCTTTATAAAGGAGAAAAAATGAACTTAAAAGAAAAGTGCATGCATATCTCCAGCACAAGCCCCTGCAGAGGGGGACACACATTACTATAAACACCAAAACCAGCAGAAAGGAGACGGCTCCAGCTCCTGGCTCCTCACAATGCCTGTGCCCACCCTGGCACCTCACACAGGGAAACCTGTCACCTCCTGCCACTGGGAAAAGCCCACTCACCCTGCCTTCCCGGCCAGCTCCCACAGCAGCTGGGATGAAGCCTGAATACCACAAATTTTACATGTAAAGAAACTCTCAATATCTATGCCGTGCTGCTAAATTAAAAAGGAAAAATAGTATTAACAGTGCAAAGACAAATGGCAACTGCTGAGATTAAATATTCATGCCCTGGCGGCTGCTGAGGGCTAAATGCGGGAGAACGTTGCCGGGCAGCAGACGCCTCCTGCTCGCGGTGCCTGGTCCGTGCACGCATCGCCTGGCCCCAGCGGAGCATCCTGGGCCTTCTTTTGCCCAGCGGCCCTGGATATCATTCACCCACGAAAAGCTAATACTGTCCTCACTTCACCACGAAAACCCTGCAAGGGGCATGCTTTGTCATCCTCATTTTCTAGAGAGGTGACATAACCTGGGCAGAACCCCCAGCACTGTGGGCAAAGGGCAGGACCCCACGCGGCCTCGGGCTGTATGGAGGAGCCACAGTGGAGCCCAGGCTGTGCTGGCAGGACCCACGACCGGAGCCGCCGGCTTTTAGAAGGAAAACAGCACTGCCCACCTCGCCCCATCTGCGTTTCTCGGGCCCCTCCTCTGTGCTAGGCACTACCCCGATGCCCAGCACACACCAGTACATTCCATAGTGCCGGAAGTTCAGAAAGTCTGGACTGTGGAAGAAATTCGGGGTGAGCTTTCTCTGTTTTTTATTTGTCATTGATACCAATGGAAATGGTCGCAGTACACCGGTTTTTGGAATCCCCGAAAGTGCAGCGGCCCCCAGTCCTGCCTTTGCATGGGTACAAACTCTCATCCTCAAAGAATTCATTCTTGATGCAACACACACCTTCCTAGACTACAAACCTAACCACATAGCCCTTCTTTGCTGCAAATCCCTCCGCAGCGCGCTTCCCCTCCGGGCTCAGTCCAACCTAGTTAGGGCAGCATTCCAGGCCCTGCATCCACCAACCACCCATTCCCACCAGCTCTCCACAGGCTGCGGCTCCCATTTCCCTGAATAGACCACAGCGCCTCCCTCAGGGCATCCAGAGCTCAGACTGTCGCCTCTCCCAGAGTGCCTTCTTTTTCTCCCGGTGAACTTCTATTCATCCCTCAATGCCCATCACAAAAGATCCCACCTGTTCCACCCCCATGGAGCCTTCTCTGGCTTCTCCAGCTAGAGTTAGGGGGTCACTCATGGATGGTTGGGTGGGTTCTGCAGGTTGAATCCCAGCACTGTGACATCGCCTGATGGTGAAGCTGCCTGGCCCATTTTGTTCCTCTACGATGGAAAGTTCCAGGCTGACCAGGTGTGTTCAGTCCACCGCAGCATCCAACTCTTAGCTCACTGCCAGCCCAGAGTAGAAACTCAACACACGCTTCCTGGGTGAATGAGTTAATGAATACTTTGGTTCACAGTCAGTTTCAAAAACCAAATAAAGAAAGGAGCCACTCTTGCCAATTCTCGATCCAACATACCAGACTCACCAGTGTGGGGGCTCAGTGATGCCTGTTTGAAATCGCTGGCCTCCGCACCTGCCCAGTCTCTGCTGTGACACCTGAGGCCTTCTGCCTTGCATGGTTCCTTGGTTCCCAGTGTGACAACTGAGAAACCAATTCCATGCCAGTCCGGCAGGCATCAGTACGCAGGCGGCGCAGGGCTCCTGCTGAAACACTAATCAGGGCCGTTGTGTGCGCTGCGCGGCACTCCGGAACTGTGGAGGAGAGTGGCACCACCGTCTCCCCCAGCCCGCCCAACTTTCCTCCCTACTATTTCCAAATTCAGCAAGCACAAATCACTGATCTTATTTTTCCACTAAAGTTAAGCAACAAATTGCTTTGCCAGCCTCCAGCGTTGATTGTTTTAACAGAGACGTGGAGAAGGATAAGGCCTTTTCCAAGGCTAGGGGTCTGTTCCTGGAGGCCCTGGAGTCGAGAGCTTCTGCACCCCCACCCACAGTGATTTTCAACAACTAAAACTCACACCTCCACTCTGGGAAGGAAACATTCGCTAAGTGCCTACTATGCGCTGGAGTCTCCTTTTTAAATCCCCTTTTCAGAATATGTGAGCGAAGCTTCAGGGAAGCCAAATAACCATTCCCTTCCTATCCCCAAGCTCACACAGCTGGACTATATCCAGTTTCAGAACCGGGTCTGATATCACAGCCCCATTTTCTGAGTAACAGGCTATGCAGCAAATCCTGTAACATGAACCAAATCCAGCAGCGCCCCTCTTAATCCTGCAGTCATTCATTCAGGAGGCTTCTGAGCAGAGTGGTCAGCACCAGACTTCGGGACCAGGTTCCCTGGCCCACTGCCCCTTGATCCCTGGGCTCTAGACAGCCAGTGACTCAGTTTCCTCAACTGTACAATGAGGATGATAACAAGAAAACCGAACTGGAGGGGTTGCGGTGGGCCTGTCGTCACCCTGGGAGCTGAGATACGGTGGCAGAGACCAGGGAGGTGCAGCGGTCGGTGATCTCAAACAGGCACTCCTGAGCCCCCACATTGGTGAGACTGGTACATGGGATGGGGAATTGGCGAGAGTGGTTCATTTCTTTATTTGTTTTTTGGAACTCACTGGGAAATGGTAATAGCATGTTGTGAGCGCTCCCTCTGGCGAGTGCACTGTGACAGCAGATAGTGAGTGCTCACAACACGCTATTGTTATTCATTCACTCTGCAAGCGTGCACCAGCTTCTTCTATGCACAGGCACTGGGGCCCCGCTGGCCTCCTTTATTCACTTAGCTCCTCCTGGGTGCCAGACCCAGAGCTGGGGACTGAGGTCGCCAGGATGAACAAGAGGCTCCATCCCTGGAAAAGGTCACTCTGACAGCAGAGGGCACTCTAGAAACAGATGATGGTGCCATGTATGCTTGGAGTGTGTGTGGCCTCCAGGTGCACTAGGAGGGGAGGAACCCAGGCCTTAGAGACAACCCCTCTGGAGTACACTGAGGGCACTGCCTATTTTTTCTTTTCTTTTCTTTCTTTTTTTTTTTTTGAGACGGAGTCTCGCTCTGTTGCCCAGGCTGGAGTGCAGTGGCACGATCTCGGCTCACTGCAAACTCCACCCCCCCAGGTTCACGCCATTCTCCTGCCTCAGCCTCCCGAGTAGCTGGGACTATAGGTGCCCGCCACCACACCCAGCTAATTTTTTTTTTTGTATTTTTAGTAGAGACGGGGTTTCACCGTGTTAGCCAGGATGGTCTCGATCTCCTGACCTCATGATCCACCCGTCTCGGCCTCCCAAAGTGCTGGGATTACAGGCATCAGCCACCGCGCCCGGCCAGCACTGCCTATTTTTATCTGGGCTCCTGCACATCAGGGACCCCTGGCCTACAATGGGTCCATAAGAAGGATAAAACAAAGGCCAACGTTCTTAGTCCCGCTCCCAGCCTCCCGAAACCTGTCTTTAGATCCTTCGTGCTGCCCTTTGCCCCATTCTATAGATGAACAAGCTGAAGCTCATGAAGATATGTGATTTGCTCACATCTCCCACTCATGGGTGAGAGATTTGGGATTAAAGTCCCAGACTGACTCCAAAGTCTCCCATCCACCTGCCCCCATGTGAAGCACCGGGCAGGAGAGCTGGCACCCAGCACAGCCTTAACAAACATCAGCTCGCCTCCCCACCTCGGAGCCCAGGGAAGAGCAGAGCACACAGGCCAGGCTCCAAGGCACTCTGGGTGGCTCCCTGGGTGTCCTCTCCCCGACACTGACTTGCGCTGTGGCTTCTCTTGACAGTTCCATTAATTCCTTAGAAATTTGGGCACAGAGACAGGTGAGCCTGATGCAGTGCCTTTCAGATGCCAGCTGTGTCCAGCTGCCACGGGACAACAGAGACGCTGAAGCCTGCAGGGCAGCACCTCCCAGGTGTGCCTGGGAGCTCCAGGGGTCTTGTTAATATACAGATGACAGGTGGGCAGATGTGGGGCGGGGCTTGATGTGTGGATTCCCAGGCCATATTTTGGGCAGCAGGGGTTGGGGAGCTAAGAAGGGGTCAGAGGTGAGGCACCCCGAATGCCCTGCCCCAGCCTCTTGGCTGTATCCCGAGGATGGCCGCAGACCAGGGGAGAGAGCTCCTCACTGGGTTTTCTCTGTCACCCCAACAGCGAGGCCGCTGCTACGCTCCTCGGATCATGCAAACGTGAGGAGCGCCACTTCGTTTCTCATCTTGTCCTTGGAAATGTTCTGTCTGGGATGTGATTTTGTCACGTGCATGAAAATCCCAGCACAGTGCGGCAGGAGTCCACGAACACATGTTGCTCGCGGGGGTGCCACGTTTCCCCACTGATCACACGGAGTGTGCGGCCACCATGCAGAGGAGGCCTTGGCGCGGCCAGGCTGACAGCCCAGAGGTCAAGCTGGAAGCTCGGCCATCCCCCAGCGGGTGAGGCGGGACCTGGGGGGAAGAAGGTAAAGGCAGAGGGAAGGAGGGCGGGGGCTCCAGCTCCAGAGGCTGCAGATGCTCACAGAGCGTCTCTCATGTTCAGAGATGGAAGCAAGTTCTGTTACAGCGGAGGGAAAGAGCGAAGGCAGTAATTATTTTATTAAGGACCAGGAAATGATGAATAATTTAATTTGGGGAGAGAGCGCACCAGTGATGGAATCACCGCATCCTCAGTCCTGACATGGCCTCCTCTCTAATGTCCCATGACGTGTGTGGCAGGGCATCTTGAAGAAGCTTCCAGCAAGTTTCAGGTCTGCCTGCAGCCTGGCATTTCTGACACTCCTCGGGCGGCAGGTGGCGAGGAGCAGCACGAGGATGACGGAAAGAGACGGGGGAGAAATGAAATCCTCGATGGAAAATGGGCGCCTGTGTTGAGTGTGGTCCCATGAAAAATTCAAGCTGCGAGCTTGGCCGTGTGTAGCCAATGCACGGCCCAGGCTTCAGGAGGCGACTGCGAGTTCACGGCAGGGTCACGGCCACAGATGTGAAAATGCAACATCGGGCTGTCAGGTGACCACTGAAAAGTGACCTCGTGGGACACCAAGGATTAGGCAGCGCGTTGAGTTACTCCCCAGATCTGAATATCCAGCCAGGTCCTATTCCCTTTCCCTCCAAATTCCCACCTACGAGAAAGTAACGTCGCCAAATCTCGATTACACAGCTCTCGGCATGCAATTCCGACAGGCCTGCAGCTGTTCCCACAGACACGGATGCCGCTCCAGCCATGGAAATGCACCGTGGGGTCTAAGCAGCCAGAGGGCCTTGGAGCGGCTCTAGACACAATGGCGCGAGGTGGGCTTGGGAAAGTCGAGGGGGTACACTGGAATTTCCTGAGGCTGGGACTCCAGGCTGCCTTTTGACCACAGGGCTGTTCTGAAGCTGGGGGAGTCTGGCACCCCAAATGTCTGGGGCGCAGAAGTGTGCAGGGGCCCCTGGAGGCTGCGTTGGCCACCGACTGGGGTTGGCTGGTTAGTGCCCAGGTGGGCCCCTGGGAACAGGGACATGTGGGATGATTTCGCTTTCATTTATTTGCTCATCAAACTTGACCTGAGTGTCCTTTCTCTAAGGCCTAGGCTGGACAGGAGACTCAGGCAACCGAGACAAGGTCCTGGCCAGGAGGAGCCCATTGTCCTGTGGAACAGCCTGGGGCTTAGGCTGCCCCAACGGGATCCTGGGACACAGGAAGATGGCAGCATCGGGGACCATGTCTTCTGGGGCTTAGGGCATGGCATCGCTCAGTGTGAGGACCCCAAGGTACCATTGCCTTATTTCCCTTGGGCCCGCCCAGGATTCTACTCGCTGGCACGGGGGACAGGGGGGCGGGGGTCCTCTCACCCCATTGGCTGGCTCAGACCCTCAAATAGCACTGGGCACATATGGGGAGTGGGGGCTGCTGGGTCACCTGACAAGGTAGAGGAGCGCCCCCACAGCAGCTCAACCTCCCTAAACGCCCCTCGCCTACCAGGTTGGATAGTCAGGGCCACTGGACTCTGCAAGGGTGGCCCTGGATAACATGAAGGACGTGGTCCCCCCTGCCACCCACTCTGCCAGTGCTCCCAGCTGCTCCTTGCCTCTCTCCCTCCCTGCCAATTGGGGGCAGAGGCCACCTGCTCAGGCGCTTCTCCCCAAAGTGGACGGCCCTGGCTAGTGCCCTCAATGTGACCGGCCTGGCTTCACAGGACCCCCAAGGCTCCTGAACCCAACCAGAGGGTGATGGGAGCAGGGCTGGCCCTGGAGAGGCTTGTCCAGAGATGGGACACCTGAGACCATGCTGGGAAGTGTTCCTGAGCACTCTGAGACCAGAGACCGGTGGCCTGGACACTCCAGGCTGGGCCAGGACAGATGCCTGGGAAATTCAGAGCTCTGAGAGGCGGCTGCCTCACTTCCCGGGGCCAGGCATCGTGACATCATCATCATGGGCCTCCCTAACTACCACAGGGCCCGGCCGTCATGGGTGTCACCTTATTCAATTCTCACGTGCACCTGGGAGACAGGAACTGAAATGGTAAAGCCCATTTTACAGATGAGGAAACTGAGCCAGGAAGGGCCTCAAACTCAGGAGCTGGGCTCAAGCCCGCAGCCTCAACACCGCCGCCTTTCCGTGCCTTCCCCCCACCTCGTGTCTCCCTAGTATGAGGCCTGCTATGTGCTTGGGGTCGGGAGAGATGCCTTCTTCATAACAACACTTGGGGGTGCATAGGATCCCCCATTCTACAGTTGAGGAAACAGAGACTCGGAGAAGGGTGGAGAGACTCACCAGGGTCCCATGGTGGGGCGGAGAGGGCTCGGATCTGAGCTCTGTGTGGCTGGAGGAGTCCAAAGCCACAAGGTCTTCACCTCAGGGCCGCAACTTGGTGCATACAGAAGAGCGAGCTGCCTAGGCCAGGGAGCAACATCAGGGGAGTGCGTGGCCTTTGCCATGCACCTTAGGAGGCCGGCAGGCTTCTCTCTGACCCTTCCATGCACCCCCTGCCGGCCCCCACACTCCACCAGGCCCAAGCCCAGGCCCCGCAGCCTGGACATGAGCCTTTGCACACGTGGTCCCTCAGCCAGTTATGCCCTTTCTCCTGGTCCCAAACGCCAACTTCTGCTCATTCCTTAGGGCTCCATGAAGCATTGCCTCCACCAAGAAGCCTCCCCTGGCCCCTGGGGACACCTCCACTGCTCCTGCTGTGGTGCCCGGGATCCCCTTGGGGCAGCCTAAGCCCCAGGCTGTCCCACAGGACAGTGGGCTCCTCCTGGCCGGGACCTTGTCTCGGTCACCTGAGTCTCCTGTCCAGCCTAGGCCCTAGAGAAAGGACACTCAGGTCGAGTTTGATGAGCAAATAAATGAAAATGAAATCATCCCACATCAATCTCATTAGGGAAAGTGTTTAATAAGTTTTGAGCAGCAGGAAGTTTTGTCCAAAATGAAGTCTAACCTGGAAGCATGATGTAGAAGAAGTGAAGCATGCACGTCAGGCTGCTTGGTTCGGGGAATGGGCATCATGGGGGAATTCCCCATGGTTTCCCCACATCCTCCTTAGTTCAGGGGCCCCCAAAGGGCTCAGGGGAGCACAGCGGGAAAACTACTAGCGTTAACACACAAGACCAGACCTGCCCCCAGCCCTGCTCCGCTGAGGCACAGCCCTCCCCCTGCTCAACAACACTCAATGTCTCCCTAGTACCTATAGAAGCGGGTACCGTCTCCCTGCCTCCAATCTACAGCCTGTGCCAGCCTCTGACGTCAAACTTCCCTGCCAGCCCCGCCTCCCTCACCCCACAGGAGGAGGTCTCAGCACTGCCTTGCCAGGCCTCAGTGCTGCTCACAAGATCTTCTCTCTTCCTGGAAGACCCTTCCCTCCCTCGAACTTTTCTCAGAAGTACTGTGTCACCCATGGCACCCCTGAGGGGAGCTGGGCACCCACTCAACCAGGTCAATGGGCAGTTTTGTTTTGGGGTAACCAAGGCATCGCAGGAGCTGCAGGCCAGATGCCCCTGCCCTGTGGCCTCTCGGGCTAACAGTGTAGATGCCTCTGCCCTGCAACCTCTCGGGCTAGCTGTGTGGACAGCCCCGCTCTGTGGCCATCCTGACATCTCCAGAGGCCCAACAGGCAGCTGTGTCAGCTCAAAAAACTAAAACCCCCAGGGCCTTCCAGTTTCCCTTTCTGGCCTCTTCCCCAGAGGCCATGAAGCAGAGCAGCTCAGGCAGAGACACAAAAGGAAAACGCCCCTGATGCCGGCCCTGGTGTGAACCAGGCCCTCTGGCCGCAGCTCACATCTGTCAGCTTGCGATGTTCACTGGGGCACTTGGCTCCCTGGCTGAAAGCCACTCGGGGCCCGGGCACTGTTGTTGTCCCCCAGCCTGTGGCCCCGGCCTCTGCCTCCAGGCCTGGCTGCGTGTCCTTTCAGGAATAAAGTCACTTCACCCAGCACTGAGGCCATCTATGCGGAGATGACAGGCTGGGATTCAGGCCCAGCGCACAGGGGCTGGGAACACAGAATACCCTTCAGGAAAAGCTAACAGGTGGCAGGGAATCTGTCCCAGGGCCTGCGGTGTGCTGTTCACTCCGTCAGTCAATCAGTATGCATTTCTGACACCTACTGTGTGCTGGGTCCTGAGGAGTGCTGGAATGTCAAGGAGCAGGGATGGACAGAAAGGTCTCTGCCTGCACCACGCCCAGCGCCAGGCTCGGCCTTCACCCTGACCTCCTCTACTCACCCCTCACCACAACCCTGGAGGTGGCTGTGTGCACCCAACCAGGGGTGAAATGGAGCCCAGAGCAGTGAAGCCTTGCCCAGGGCCAACCACTCCTAAATGCCAGGGTAGAGTGGGGTGGGGTGGAGTTCTGCAGGCCCCCAAACCTGCAATCCTCCCCTCCATACTGGTCATCGAGAGATGACCCTCCACCCCCCTACCCCTGCCACAGGAGGACAAGCAGCAGGCACCCAACGTCTGTCTCACAGCCGCTGAGCAGCAGGCCTCTGTTCAGATCTCCTCTGCGCCCAGAGCAAAAAGCCAAGGGTTTGCTCTTGACAGCCCCTTCCTGCGTTACCCTCTCTCCCAGGTGGGGACAGCTGCTGGTCACAGAAGCCACCCTCTTCCCCAAGCATCTCCCGAGCTGCTGATCACAGAAGCCACCCTCTTCCCCAAGCAACCCCCGAGCTCCAGACACCACTGTTGTCCTCAGCTGGGGAGAGACAACAGTCCCTGGGCCATTTTATGTTGCTGTCCTCAAAAGGAGGCCCTCCCCTCCCACCCTTCAAGCTTATGGGTGGGAAACAGGAAAACAAATGCACGTAAAGGTGGATGGGCAGCTGGTCCTGAATGTGAAACAGAGACCAGCTCTTTGGTGGCTGCGATTTCCCTCAGCAGAAGGGAAATGCCTCATCTGCATAATTTCATTCATTCATTCGTTCATTCATTCATTCACATCACAAACATCAGTGAGCTCCTGTCATGGGCAGAATTGTGTCCACCTGAAATGCCTGTGTTGAAGCCCAGCACCTGATATGACTGTAATTGGAACTAGGACACAGCCACCTCCAGGGTTGTGGTGAGTAACTAAAGTAACTAAGGTTAAATGAGGACATCTGGGTGGCCCCCTAGTCCAACTGGACTGATGTCCTTATAAGAAGAGGAAATGAGGATACACACACAGAGGGACGACCACGTGAGGACACGGGGAGATGGCGGCCGCCTGCAAGCCGGGCAGGGAGGCCTCAGGAGAAACTAACCCTGCTGACACCTTGGTCTCAAGCTTTTGGCCTCCAGAACTGTGAGAAAATGAATTACTCTTGTTGAAGCCCCTAGTCCCAGGTATTTTGTTTTGGCAGCCTGAGTGGACTAACACAGCATCTGACGCTAACAAAGAACCTCACTCCAACCTGGTGCCTGACCCTAAATTGGCACCTGACCCCAACACAGAGCCTGACCCCAACACAGTGCTTGACCCCAACACGGAGCGTGAACCCAACACAGCACATGACCCCAACATGGAGCCTGAACCCATCATGGTGCCTGACCCCAACACAGAGCCTGACACTAACGTATCCAAGTTCTTATACTCTGCTGGGCGCTGCTCGCCTCATCCTTCTGGCAATCCTAGGAGCTGAGTCCTGCTACCGACACGTTTTACAGAGGCAGAAACTGAAGCACAGAGCGGTAAGCCAGTTGCTGGGCATGGGGCTAGAGAGAGGCTGGGATATCGCCCATGTCCTCAGGGGTCCAGGTCCTCTGGTCCATGAGTCAGCAGGTGAGCACATAGCTTGCAGAAGTCTGGGGCAGGGCGCCTGGAAAACTAGACACAGTTGCCGGTGATGTGTGTTTGGGCTGAAAGTGGAAAAGCATCATAGACGTTGGCCAGCAGAGAAGAGGGGGAACAGAAGAATCTTCCAGGCCGGGCGCAGTGACTCACGCCTGTAATCCCAGCACTTTGGGAAGCTGAGGCGGGCGAATCACCTGAGGTCAGGAGTTAGAGACCAGCCTGGCCAATGTGGTGAAACCCCATCTCTACTAAAAAATACAAAAACTAGCCAGGCATAGTGGCACATGCCTATAATCCCAGCTACTCAGGAGGCTGAGGCAGGCGAATTGCTTGAACCTAGGAGGCAGAGGTTACACTGAGCCAAGATCGCGCCACTGCACTCCAGCCTGGGTGACAGAGCAAGACTCCATCTCAAAAAAAAGAAAAGAAAAGAAAAGAGCCTTCCAGATGGAAGGCAGAGCGGGAGCCGAGGGTCAGTGATGTCGGGTGTGTAGCACGAGGAGGAAAATTCATGGTGCTGAGGGGAGGGCTGTGCCGAGCAGGAGGAGCCGGGCAGCTGGGGAGAGAAGGCACAGAACACAGCCCGGGTCACACTGTGAAGGATGCTTCCTGCCTTGGCCAAATGTGCATTCGAGCAAGCACTTCAGGGGATCTCGCTCCTGTCCCGGAAGGAGGAAGGTGCTGCCCACCAGGTGTCGGGGAGTGTTCAGATCCAGCCTTGGCCCTGAGAAGCCTGCAGGGGCTTCAGCACGCTCTCTGAGCTCCCTGCCTCAGTCTGGCCCTCACTCCTCTGCAATCCTGCACCAGTGGGGTCTGGGACTCACAAAGCCAGCCTGGCACGTTCCTGCTCTGAACACTTCTATAGTCCCCCCAGCACCCCAGCAGCGAAGCCCAGACTCCCTATGGTGGCAGTTGAGGGTCTGAATCCCACCCGTGTCCATGGGCAGACTACATCCCACTCAGGCGTGCCCTACCCTGTGTGCCCACGTGCATGGCTCAGTGGGGGAGTGTCGGGTGTGTGGAAGGCTGGTCCCCCATGTCACCACCGTGCACTCTTCAGGAGCGGGGATGGGTCTGAGAGCTGGGTATTCCCAGCACCCAGCACTGGGCTGACACAGAGGTGTGCCCCATGGATAGCTGTCAGCTGTTGAGAGGGTAGAATCTGGAAACTATTTCCCCATCCCTTGATGGGAAACTGAGGCCCAGGGAGGGCAGTGGCTTGGCCTCAGGACTCCCAGCTGGGGTGTGGCAGGCCCTCCTAGAGACCAGGCCCCACTGCTGCTGCTGCTGCTGCTAAAGACCCAGGCCCAGGCCCCAGGCTACTTCATTCATTCACTTACTCATTTACTCATTCATTCATTCACTCACTCTATCATGCATGCATTCATTCACTCATTGCTTGCTGACTCACTCATTCTTTCACTCCCTCACTCACTCATTCCCTCACTTCCTCATTCATTCACTCCCTCACTCATTCCCTCACTTTCTCATTCATTCATTCACTCCCTCACTCATTCACCTACTCAGTCACTCATGCATTCACTCACTCCCATCCATTCATTCACTCACTTATTCACTCACTCACTCATTCCCTCATTCCTTCATTCACTCATTCACTCACTCATTCACTCATTCACTCACTCATTCCCTCACTTCCTCATTCATTCACTCCCTCACTCATTCACCCAGTCACTCATGCATTTACTCACTCTCTCCCATCCATTCATTCACTCATTCCTCATTCCTTCACTCACTCACTCATTCACTCACTCATTCCCTCATTCCTTCATTCACTCATTCGCTCATTCATTCCCTCATTCACTCATTCATTCATTTCCTCATTCACTCTCTCATTTACTCACTCTCTCACTCATTCATTCATTCAGTCACTCATTCATGCACTCCCTCATTCACTCACTCAGATTCATTCAGTCTACTGCGGATGGACACCTCCCATGTGCCAGGCCTCATCCAGGTGCTGGAGCTCAGGGCAGGAGAGCCCTGGACAGCTGCAGAACACATGTGTGTGAGAGACAGGCACGGATGCATCCTTACACAGAGTACCTACAGCCGTGGTGAGTCCTGCGGGGCGAGGTTGGGAGCCTCACCTGGAGTGGGGGCCTTGGCATGTGGCTCGCAGTTACCCAGAGGCTGCTGAGCAGACATAAAGATGATGGGGCCTTGCCTGAGACTCAACCGTGATGGCTGACAACTTTTGGGGGGCCTGGGGGGCCCAAGAAAGGGCTGGGGAGCAGGTGTGGGGGCTACAGCTGTCCCCTCCAGCCTGGCAGCCAAGTGATTATTTCCCTGGGTCCTTTAATTCCTCCCGCAGCCTAGAGGGTCACACACGGTGTCACTCCAGAGAGCCCGGCACCATCAGGCAGAGCTCATGAGTCACAGACAGGGGGTCAGTCCTTAAATACCCTCCCAGGAGTACCCCAGGAACAGATGAGAACACAGGCCAAGGCACTGGGGGCCACCGGAGGCCACACGCAGTCTGCAGAGCCCAGGTCCAGAAGACACCAAGGGCCTTGCCCACATCCATCCCGGGACCCTCCTTTCTGGAGAAACCCTGAACAGACACAGGAAAATGCACAGCCCCACGCGTCCCAGGGGCCCCATTCTTCAGATTGTTGGAGGGTAAGCAGGAGAGCAAACGTTATTTGTTTAACTAATTTCAAGGATTGAGAATTTCCAGATGTCTCCCCAGCTCCCACCCCTCCCACCAGCCCCAGGTACCTTCCTCATGAACCTCTCTGGGAGGGAGGGGCGGCTCCTAGGGACCCTGGGTGTGGAGGAATGTCTGGCTGGGGGGCTGCCATTGGATTTCGGGAACACTGGAGCGATTTTCCAGGCCAACGATGACTGGAGACAGCACAGACCCTGTCTTCTGAGAAGCTGCTTCCCTCCAGGGCCAACGTGGAAGAGGAGGATATGGGGGCTCCAGAGGACCCTGCACAGAGCCAAGCCCACCCCACGTGACTCCATGAACAAATGCATGGCAGCCCCCAGCATCTACCAAGTGCCAGGTGCATCCTGCACATGGTGCTGGGTCATGGAAGCCCTGTCAGGCAGGAAGTGTCATCCCCATCTCACAGGCAGGGAGACCAAAGGCACAATGTCACATGGTAACTTGCCCAAGTTCACCCATAGGTAGGAAGAAAAGCAAGGGTTTGTTTCCTGGTCAGTCTGTACGTTCCATCTTGGGCTATTGTGAAGGTGCTGGGAGGGAGGGAGGGGAGAGAAAGGAAGGAAGAAAGGGAGGGAAGAAGGAAGGAAGAGAGAAGGAAGAAAGGAAGGAAGGGAGGGAGGGAAAAGAGAGGAAGGGAGGGAAAAGAGAAGAAGGGAGGGAGAGAGGAAAAAGAGAGGAAGGGAGGGAGGGATGAAGGGGAGAGAAAGTAAGGAAGGGAGGGAGGAAGAAGGGAGGGGAGAGAAAGGAAAGGAGGGAGAGGGGGAGAGGAAGTAAGGAAGGGAGGGAGGATGAAGGGAGGGGAGAGGAAGGCAGGGAGAGAAAGGAAGGGAGAGAGGAAGGCAGGGAGGGAGGAAGGCAGGGATGGAGGAAGTCAGGGAAGGCAGGCAAGAAGAAGGAAGAAAGGAAGGGAGGGAGAGAGAGAGGCAGAGAGGGAGGGAGGGAAGGATGGAGGGAGGGATAGAGGAAGGAAGCAATGGAGGGAGGAAGAGAGGGAAAGGAGAGGAAGGAAGGGAGGGAGGGGAGAGAAAGGGAGGGAGGGGAGAGAAAGGGAGGGAGGGGAGGGAGGGAGGGGAGAGAAAGGGAGGGAGGGGAGAGAAAGGGAGGGAGGGAGATGGAAAGGAAAGGAGACATGGAAGGAGGAAGGAAGGGAGAGAGGGAGGGAAGGAGAGCAGGAAGGGGAGAAGAGAAGGAATGAAGGAGGGAGGGAGTGAAGAGGAAGGAAGGGAGGAAGACAGGCAAAACCCTTCCTTGGACTACAGGAACCCAGAGCCCAGCACTCCTCTCTGTGCCTGGCTGGCACAGGGCTCTGAGCACGCCTTGACCACACTGAGTGACGAGGGAGATGCCCCTTGCCCTGCGCCGCAGTCCCACCTCCAGGCGCCACACCCCAGCTGCTCTTCCCGCTGGCTTGCACACCACAGGGCCCAGAGCAGCAGGACAGTGCGGGGCACAAAACACAATTGTGCCTCAGAAAGAAAGTAGCCACACTGCTGGTTCTTTCTACAGTGGACTCTCACCTACCTACAGGGATGCGTTTTCTGGACATAACAGAGTGAAGAAGAGCAAGCCTCTGCCGGCCCCCAGCGTGAGCTGCTCACACACATTCGAGGCCGGCGACACAGCGGTATATGTGGCGAAACCGAGCAGGTGTGGATGGGAAGCATCAGCCTGCGTGTGGAGGTCACGTCTGCGGGGCAGAGGAAGGGGATAAACACCTCTGCTGTATCTGCAGTGCTTCACTTCTCTCAACAACCCGAGACGCACATGCAGAATGCTCCCATCTCTGGGACATCCTGGGATGCACAGGCTCCGTTCCATCCTGGGTCACAGTTTGTTTCATAATTCCAGTTTCGAAATGCCAGGCTCCATCTTCCAAGAACAGGAGCCTCCTCAGGGTCCTGCCCCGAGCCTGTCCCCATGGCTACTGAGCCTGGAGGACCCCAGTGCTCTGGCAGCCAAATTTTGAGGTCCACAGTCCCAATGCGTGGATGGACTTATTTGTGAGCTGTGTATCTATCTTTCCCTGTAAAACAGAACCCTTTCAGAATGGGAGTAAAATCCAAATAGAAATCATGGATCTACAATGATCCGTGTGCACATACTGGCTTCATCGGACATGTAAATTCAGGTCAACCCTGGCTCTGAACTTCCCTAAGCCTCAGTGTTCCCATCTGTAAAATGGACACTATATTGAGGGTTTACCAGGTGCAAGGGACTTAGCCAGATGTTCTAACTTTTAACTTTTGTCAGGTACTAGTAGGATCCTTTCTTTACACATAAGGCAAGGCATGGAAGCAGGAGTCAGCTCACTCAGGGGATGCCCAGGATGACACGCTCCACTCTCAGTCGCCTGGGCCTAAGCACCCTTCCCCTCAGCAACCCAGTAACCTCCTTGCAGGGAGTTACAAGCAGGATGCAACCACTTTCACAGCCTCGGAAGGAACCAACCCTGCCCATACCTTGATCTAGGACTTCCAGCCCCCAGAAATGAGCACACGGGGTCCTTTTGGGACCCACTTCTACAAGAAAAGTACTTGTCAGTAAAGGTGACATGGCTTCTCCGAGCTCCTCTGTGCCAGGAGAGCCAGCCCCGGGTGTATCTCAGCTCAGTGGGGTGAGAAGGTGAGCCAGGCTCAGAGACAGCCCGGCTGACGGTGAGGGAGACCTTAGTCCTGCAGCAGGCTGCCATGACCTGGGGTGAGCCTCAGTTTCCGCAATGCGAAATGCGGCTAACCCTGCAGACTTGACATGCACAGTGCCTTGGTGGTTTCCCCAGGTAGGACACAGGTCCTATCTCCATGTCACGGGGTTTCCCCACGACACTGCATGTACAATCGCCCCTGGTGGCCACTGCTAAGGGATACCTGGCACAGCTGGCACTAACACTAGGATGCACCCCTTATAGGCCAGGAACAGGGGCTCAAAGAAGGCATGGCCCCTGCGCTCAAGCCCCAACTCCAGGCCTGGATCCCAGCCATCGTCACCTCAACAAGGCTGCTCAGGGTCATGCTGGGGCCAGAGGAGCAGGCTCAGTCCCTCCCGAGGGCTCAGGAAAGGCCAGCGACAGGGGCGGCCCCTCAGCAGCATCCCAGGCATCTGAGCTGATTGGAACAATCCTACAGTACCCCAGCAGGTACCCCAATACTCACAAATAGTGATGACCCTATGGGTAGAATTGTGTCCCCTAAAATTCATACATTGAAGCCCTAATCCCCAGTGAAGCCACCTGCAGCCCCTGATGCTTCGGAGGCCGCCGCGAGGAGCCATGGTTGGGGGGGCAGGGGCGGTGCTGAAAGCCACCCACAGTTCCTGGGGTGGGCAGGGCATGAGGCCGAGTGCTTGTGTCCCTCCGACTCACTGTGCGACATCAGAGGCTTACTGATGCTCAGCTCTGCTGGGAAATAAAGTTCTTTTCTTCCCTCTCCTCCCCTTCCCACCTCCTTCCTTTATCCCCATCCCTCCAACCCCCAGTCTGACCTCTCTCATTGTCTTTAAGCTCAACCAAAAGGGAAGGGAAAAGGGAAGACAGGGAGGAAGGAAGGAGGGGGGAAGAAATGAAAGGAAAGGAATGAAAGAAGGAGAGAAGGGAGGAAAAAAGAAAGAAAAGAAAAAGGAAAGAAAGCAGCTTCAAGGCATTTGGCTCTGGCCTGAGGAACTGTGCACATGTGAGGGGTGGGTCTGGGTAGGTGGGCACCTGTCCCCCATCCCTCTACTCTCAGGGCCACTGGAGATGCTGCCTGTGGCCCCAGGGATGACAGCTCCAACCAGGAAAAGCAGCTGGCTGTCCCTGGGCCCCTCTGGAGTCCTGCGCTTCCCAACATATCCAGCTCCCAGCAACCCAGGAGGGTTGGGTCTGCCACAACCCTGACAAAGGGTAGCCTGACAGGTGAGTGACTGGCCCAGGGCCACAACATCATGAGCAGTGCAGCTTAGAGAAGCGTTTAGGCCCTTGCCTCCTCCTCTGGCCTCCCTGCAGCCCCCATCCTGGCCTCCATCCCACCCTGTTCTGCCTTCAGTGCCCAGCTCCTGAACAGAAGCCGATGAGTCCAGCCCTGGTGCTTCCCCTCGGTCCCGCTCCAACCACAGGACCTGCTGCTGCGCCCCAGGCCTTCTTCCACTCATGGAGGGCAGCTGTGACTCAAAATCACCCAAATTCCTCCCTGGCAGGAGGCCTCATGCTCTTCCAACGATGCCCTCCCACATCTTAGGCTGTGAATCCAGCAGCCTCTCCAGACCCGGCTCTCCCCCATCAACCCTGGCTCCTCTCCCCCCACTCTCCCCCTGGATGTCCCCAGCCTCAGAACCTCAAACACCAGCCAGAGCCTGTGATTTCTGTACTTTCTCCTTGGGTCTGGTCCTTACTGCCAAGTCACAAGTATCTGTTGAAGGGCACCTCTGCAGGCATGTCCCACAAACTCTCGCCCTCACCATGTTGGCACTGAGGTCCCCATCTGCCTCCTGCAATCCAGTCCTGACCTCTGGGAGAAGAGACAGCCAGCCCATCTCGCAAGTCTGGACCTCCCCCGACTCCTCCCTCTCACCACCCACAGCAATGGGCCAGTCCTCTATCCCTCCCCACCCACCCTCTGCTCCCCGCCCTGGATCAGGCCACCTGGGTGTTGTAACCACAGCCCAACAGGTCTGCCTGCCTGGGTCCCCTCCTCCTGTTCATTGTCCAAGCGGCCCAGGCCAAACGTTTGGTGTGTCCCTGACTCTTCTCTTTCTCGCACATGCCACATTCGAACCATCAGCAAATCCTGTTGACTGGCTCTAACTTCAAGCAGATGCTGAATCTGCAGCCTGTCACCTACCGTCGTCACCTGAGGCCCTGTGGCTTCTCTTCCAGATCACCACAGTCGCCTCCGACTCCTCCTCGGCATGCTCCCTGCTTCCACCCTGGCCCCAGATCCTGGTGGCCGCCGCTAAGGGATACCTGGCACAGCTGGCACTAATGCTAGGGTGCACCCCTTATATGCTAGTAACAGGGGCTCGAAAGAGGCGTGGCCCCTGCACTTAAGCCCAACATAGTGCTTTTAGAAGCATCATGGGATCATGTCAGCTCTCTGCTTAAAACCCTGCTCTGGCTCCCCACTGCCCTCGGAGGAAGAGCCAGACTCCACTCACAGGATCGCTGTGACCACGGCGCCTTCTGCTCCCGCCCCCATCACTCCGCTCAAGTCTCCTGGCCTCTGTTCTTCCTGCACCCACCTGCCACAGGACCTTTGCACAGGCTGGCCTCGCTGCTTGGTGCACAGACACTGACCTGTCTCTCTCACAGCTCCTCCAAGTGTACACTCAGATGTTTTGTTGAGCCACAGAGGCCTTCCCTGAACACACATGCTCCTGTTTCCAGTCTCCTTACAACCTATACAATGTCTCCACCCCACTCACCACTTTCCTCCGTATTGTAACACTTATGATATGTGTTGTTTCATTTCTGCTTCCTCCGCTAGAATAGAAGTTCCAGGAGTGCAGGGTTTCTGTCTGTTTTGTTAACTTAAATATTCCCAGCACCTAGAATAGCACTCAGCACATAGAAGGCTCTTAGTAAATAATTGCCGAATACGTGTATGAAAATAAAGACCAATAAACATGGTGCAAGTGTACAAGTGTTTGCTTCGAGGGTCTGCTTAGTCCCGTCTTCTAACAGGGAAAGAGGGATTCTGCACATTTCACCAGCCCTCAGCCTTCACCTGTGGGGATGAGCCAGCCCCTTTACCTGTGGGGGAGGCACTCCCAGCTTGCTCAAGGAGCTTCTGGGGGCAGGTGGGCGTGTGGGGCCTGTTGTGTTAAGATGGGCTGGCAGCCGCAGTCAGGCCAGGGAGGTGGAGGCTGGCATGCCCACACTGGGGAGGACCCCTGTGGGAACCCACCTGCGGGCCTTCTGATGCTGTGGGAGGAGCCACAGACTCAGGAGCGAGGAAGCCAGGCTGCCCAAGGCGCTGGCGCATGGGAGATGCTTGGCCAGTCCAGCATTCTGTACTTGTCCCTCTAACACCAAGGTGCTGAGACTCCGGAAAGAAGGTCTCCGGCTCTGGAGGTGTGACCTCAAGGCCCCAAAGTCCTGAGTCTCAACACCTAAGTTTCTGTGGTCTCTGGTCCTTATGTCACAGACCCTGGGTCTCTGCACCTTATGACAAGGCTAAGCTTTATGACGGAGCTTCTAAGTGCCGGGAGTTGGGGCCACTGTGGCTGGATGTTTCAGCGCCTCTCAAGGTTTCAGGTTGTAGGGACTAAGGAACCGGGGTTCTGGCTCCCAAAGCTCCCTGTGTCTCAGGCCTGTGTGGTCTTAGGGAGTTGAGGTTCCAATGGTGGCCACGTGCTCAGAGGGCAGCAGCCAGAGACTGGTGAGTGCTAGGTGCTCCACAAACACTCAGGTGCCTGCCCTAACCCCAGACGCTCTGCACCACAGGGGGCCTCCCTGCTCCAGACTTCTCAGGGCCAAGGCTGGATCTGAACCACAGTCGAGTTTAACGTCAAGGTCACCAGTGCCCAGAACCCATCAGTTGTGAGTTGAATTGTGCCCTCTTCCTCCCAAAAAAGGTACATTCAAGTCCTAACCCTGCTACCTGTGATCTGCTAGTTTGGAGCTAGGGTTTTTGCAGATGTAATTAGTTGAGATGAGGTCATATTCAATTCGGGTGGTCCCTAAATCCAATGACTAGTATTCTCATAGGAAGAAGGAAATCTGGACACAGAGACACAGAGAAGAAAGCCACAAGGGAGGCAGAGGCTACAGCAATGCAGCTGCAAACCTGGCGGGCAGCAATGCAGCTGCAAACCTGGCGGGGATCGCTGGACCCCGCCAGAACCTGGGAGGAGGCAGGAAGGAGCCACCCCGCAGCCTTCAGAGGGAGCACGACCCTGCCGACACCCTGATTTCAGACGTCAGACTCCCAGATCTGCGAAAGGAGTTCCTGTTGTTTTCAGCCACCCCGTCTATGTACATTGTTTTGTCGGCCTGAGGAACCTCCATACTGTTCAGAGGAGTTCCAGGGCGCCTGCTAAAGGCCACGTGCTGGGGCTGGGCTGCAGGTGCTGCTCTCTGCTTTGTTGATATCATGAAACAGGGCTGAAACCACGGCCTCAGAGTTGACCTCTGCAGTGGGGCTATCCCAGGTAGGGGTATCAGGTCAGCGGGGAGCAGGAGAGGCCCCAGGAGGAGTGAGGGGGTCCTCGTCCTCCTCACCACAGCACTCACCTGTGAAAGGGCCAGAGCCCCCAGCAGCCCCTAACTCGCTCAAGCACCACTTTTCCCTCCCTCCAGGAGTCACTGGGTCCCTGCTTGAGAGGAGGGGACCTGAAGGAGGAGGTGGATGGCAAGCTGGGCTGGGGGAGGGGGTGCAGGGTGATTTGGGCTGGGGGAGGAAGTGGAGGGTGATTTGGGTTTGGGGGAGGATGGTGATCTGGGCTGGGGGAGGGGGTGGAGGGTGACCTGGGCTGGGGGAGGGGGTGGAGGGTGATCTGGGCTGAGGGAGGAGGTGGAGGGTGACCTGGGCTGGGGGAGGAGGTGGAGGGTGATCTGGGCTGGGGGAGGAGGTGGAGGGTGATCTGGGCTGGGGGAGGGGATAGAGGGAGGGCTGGGGGAAGAGGTGGCGGGTGATCTGGGCTGGGGGAGGAGATGGATGGTGATCTGGGCTGGGGGAGGAGGTGGAGGGTGATCTTGGTTGGGGGAGGAGATGGATGGTGATCTGGGCTGGGGGAGGAGGTGGAGGGTGATCTGGGCTGGGGGAGGGGGTGGATGGTGATCTGGGGGAGGTGGAGGGTGATCTGGGCTGGGCAGCTCCCAGGTTCTA
The DNA here is from genome assembly GCF_047675955.1 of Chlorocebus sabaeus. Taxonomy (NCBI): domain Eukaryota; kingdom Metazoa; phylum Chordata; class Mammalia; order Primates; family Cercopithecidae; genus Chlorocebus; species Chlorocebus sabaeus. Next base: position 44,347,285 of record NC_132930.1, on the reverse strand, counting down.
CCCTTCCCTGGCTTCTCGAATCTCTGACTGGGAAGGGGCTGTGGCAAGGGCGCTTCCCTCTCATGCCAGCCTGCACCTCCCCTGCACCCTGCCTGGACCTCGGCACCCACACTCGGCTCAGGTATGAGTCAGGGCCTCCCACTCAGCCTCTAGCCACCCTCACCCAGCTCACCAGGCTGCCCCTACTTGCTGCCCAGCTCTGCCAGGCAGGAGCAGGCCTCTGTGTGCAGCACCTTTCCCACAACTGGTGCTCACTTGGAAGCAGCCCCGACCCTGGCCTCAGGCTGCCCCTCACCTGGGGTGTGACTCTTTCCAGCTTTCACAAAGGCGGTATTTGGGAAATGTCACCTCTACCTTCCCAGAAGCAGCCAACAACTCCTTCCAGCCTCACTCTTCACCTGCCCTCTGACCCTCCCCTCCACCTACATCCACCCCCTGCCACGTCCCTGCTACTCAATTAGCAGCTCGTGCCCACACTGGGGCCTTTGCCCTTGGTGAGTCCCCCTCCTGGGGTGCTTTCCCCTGGGTGCCCACTTCATCCCCGTGCTGAGCTCACACCTGCTTCCCAGGGACCGATACTTCTCTCCAAATCTCCCCAATTTCTCCAAATCTCACCGCTCCCCAAATCTCCACCTTCCCCCACGGTCTCACCCCACGGAACTCCCTTCTGCCTGCCATTTGAGTGGTCACTTCATGTTCACTCGTTCATGGTCTGTCTCCCCACCCCAAAGAGCCACTCCTCATCTATCTTCATCCCCATTGAGCCCCTAGTACCCAGCAGCCCCCACCCCACAACTCACAGCAGGGCTTGGAAAATGTTTGTGAAATGAGTGACCCATGATTCCCACCCTCGAGGCCCCATGTGGCCGGGCAATGAAGCTGGGCCCCAGAGAGGGACAGGAGGGTCACCCAGGAGACTTGGGAAGGGCAGAGGGGAGGAGAGGAAGCATGGGAGTGGGCAGAGAGCAAGTGACAGCAGCTGGTGACCAGGTAGAGGGGATGGAGGGCAGGGAAGGTGGCGCTATCTGGGTCCCAAGTTCCACAGCAGGCTGGGCAAGCCCCACTGGGCTTCAGGAGAAGGAGGCAACTCCATTACCCTGCACCTCCTCATTCAGAGAGAGGAACAGTAACACATGGCACTGTGTACACAGGGTAACCCTTCCATTCTGCATGGCAGGACCACAAGGGCCAATGGTGAAATGGGGGTGAAAGGGCCAAAGCCTCAGAAATCGGAGGCAAGCATGTTATTCCCATTCATGCTCTCCCTTGGTCAGCATCAAAGCCTCCCTCATTCTCTCTGAAAGATGCCTCTCCATGAAGCAAGCCGCAAGCAGTGTTCCCTCAGAACACTTATTTGGGGAGAGAGCCCTCTTCTTTGTTCCCTCCTTCCTGGCCCCAGGCTCCAGGTCAGGGTCTTACCCACAAGGCGGCCTCCTCCCACCCTCCCTAACTCCATTGCAGCAAGGCTCATCTTTACTTGGGGAGAAAACGCGAATACCTTGCACGTAACTTTTTGAAACAAATGGGGTTTACAAAAAAATAAAATAAAATACAGCCAATGGTAGCATTTGTTAAAGTGTGGGTGGAGGATGAATGTCTGTGATACCATTCTCTGCACTTTCTGAAGGAGTGAAATCAGAGCCACATGCAGCAACCAGCACCAGCAACACGGGTGGGTGACAGCAGCTGGTGTGGCCACTTCGGAGAAGTCCTGGGGAATCTGTTCAGCACACACCCACCTGCCCGCACAGATGCACACCCTCCAGAAACATTCTGCACACCATCCGACGTCACCAAGTTGTTCAGAGCAGTCATGTTTGAATAACCCCAAACTGCAAACCACCCCACGCCAGCTCAGGGTGGATGAACAGAGTGTGGGAAAGCCACACAACGAAGCACTGCCCAGCAAGGTGAAGGAACAGCCTATAGTCATGGGAACAACATGCCTGGATCTCATAACATCAAGCAAAAGAGGCAGGCACAGAGGACATCCTTTCCCTCCTGTTCAACTCCACCAATACGAGGTTCAAGAACAGGCAAAATTAATCTGTGGAAGAAAAGTGTTTGCTCTCATTGAAAAGTAACTGGGAAGGAGCACGAGGGACCATTCCGCCCCTTGACTGGGGTGTGCGTTCTGCAGGTGTGTGAAGATGTATGCGTTTAGCTGTATGCGAAATTTATCTCAACAGAATAAAGAGGAATGTGTAGCAAGAAAGAGCTGTAGTTAGCAGGGTTTGCATTTCACAGTGGTGTTTCTAAAATGGCTTGGTTATAGTCTAGGGTTCAGTAAGGGGTAAATAGGTTAAAGATCATGGGAGCCAAGCCTCTCACTCTTGGGCAGGGGAGTTACACTGCCCTGAGTGTTGGAAGTAACAGTGTGAACTCGTAGTCTTGTTAAGATGGATGGATGAATATGCTACATATACACGTGTGTGTGTATATATATATATATTGTTTCTATGTCTGTGAATGTTTCTGTATTTCTCCCTGTGCACACCATCCCTCCCTCCTTCCTCTTTCACCCCATGTCAGGAAGAGGTAAGGTTTTCACTCAGAGGGCCTAAAACGCATGGCAGCACAGGAGCAATGAGCACATTTCATATCCAGATATTGGTTTCTAAACACCATGATCCCTGGAGAACAGGCTGATTTCAGGGCTGGTTCAAAGAATGAAAAAGATGAGCCTGGAATATGTCTTGTGCCGGAAAGTACGGAAGTGCCAAAGAATGATGCCTGAGGGGACTCCCATAGATCACATCTGGGACAATTTTGGCATCAAAAGCAATGAATGATATGAAAAAAGTACATGCAAATATATACATGTGTAGGAACAGTTGGGTAGGTGGTTAGGTAGGTGGACAGGTGAGAGGAAAGGAGGGAGGGGTGGTGAGAACCTCGAAGCAAGTGAGACAGGTGCGTTGGGTTATAGTCTACTAAATAAACTTAAAAAAAATAAGAAAGTAAAAAATAATTCTGAGTCTTTTAAAAAAGAAAAAAGGAAAGAGGAAGGAAGGAAAAAGAGAGGCAGGGAGGGAGGGAGGAGAAGGGAACAGAAGGAAGGAGAGAGGAAGGGGAGATAAAGCTTTTTTTATTCACAAAAGAATACAAACTAATTAACATAGGAGGAAGACAGGGCTAGAAAATGATGGGCAGGTGTTCAAATAAATGCACAAACATTTCATGAGGAATAAGATCGTTACATATTTTCAAGATACCTTTCTAAATTCGCTTATTAATTACAAGCAGGAAATAACTTTACAGAGAAGGAAACTGGTATATCTTCTCCAGGTGATCAAAGATCATGCATGTTGATAAATCAACAATGCCTCCCCATACAATGCATGACCTGGGTCTGGTCATGAGGAAAGCCCAGCCAGACCTGCAGGGAGGGACATTCTACAAAATAACCAGCTGGTTCCCCAGTGCTACAAAAGAAAACACAAAGCTGCCATCAGCCCTCGATGGAAGGCCACTGAGGCACCATGACCAGGGTGCCTGGACTGGGGCTAGACCTGGGAAATCAATGCCACATGGGGCAGCACTAGGGCTGCTGGTAAAGCTGAACTGGGCTGTGGGTTAAATTCTAGTATTGTATCCACACTACAGTTCTTTATTTTCATAAATGCACCCTGGTTATGAGAGAATGTCCTGGTCCTTAGGAAATAGGCACCAAAGTAACTGGGGTAAAGAGATACAATGTCTCCACCTACGCCCAAAGGTTATAAAAACAAATATGTGCAAATACATACGTGTGTGGACCGACAGGTAGGTGGCTAGGTAGGTGGACAGACAGGTGAGAGGAAAGGAGGGAGGAGCAGTGAGAACCTTGAAGCAAGTGGGGCAGGGGCGTCTGGGCAAAGGTACTTGGGAGTGCCTTGCACCGTTCTTGCAGCCATCTTTAAGTAATCCAGCATCATCCCCCACACCCCATATTAAAAAAAATGTGTTTGGTTTTGTCCCCACTTTCTGGCACAGAGCTCCAACCCTTGGAATTTGCTGAGTGACAGAAGTGTATTTTGTTATTCATAACGACCCCCTCTGACCACACCTGAGTTTATGCTAACAAGGTGACCTAGGGTGGGGTCCCTAGATGGTCTCTGATGGGGCTGGTCACCAGAAAGACCAAGCCACTCGAGGACTGGAATGTCTAGCCCCACCCCCTGGCCTCTGGGAAGGAGTGGGGGTTGCTGGAGATTAAACCCTCGAAAATCTCTTGGACAATGAAGTTTGATGAGCTTCCTGGTTGGTGAACACATGGGGGCGTGAGGAGGGTGGCACACCCAGAGGCTGTGGGAGTCCTGCACCCCTGCCCCTAGTCCTTGCCTTGTGCATGGCCTCTTGAGTCATATCTTTCATGATAAATAAGAAATGTAAGCAAAGGGCCTCCTGAATTCTGTGAGCCACCCTAGAGAACTATCAAACCCAAGGAGGGGGTTGCAGGACCCCAATTTATAGCCACTTCATCAGAAGTACAGGTGCCAACCTTGGACCTGTGATTATAGCTTCTAAAGCGGGGGCTGAACCCTTACCCTGTGGGGCTGGTGCTAACTCCGGGTAGTTGGTGTCAGAACTGAAAGGAATTACAGAGCACCCAGTTGGCGTCTGTAAGAAGCGGTCGTTGGCGTTGGAAAACACCCCACTCCCCGAAACAAAACAGACATGGAGCAATCGGAATTCCTCAAATGCTGCTGAGGGGAGTGGGAACGGGCACAACCACTTTGGAAATCAATCCAGCAGTATCTGCTCAGCACACACGCACTACGCATGCCCAATCCGTGCCGCTCCCCGGTAATACCCAACAGAGAAGGGAAGACACGTGTGCATCCAAGACATACACAGAAGCGTTCGGGGCAGCATTACTCCTACTAGCTCCCAAGTGGAACTGGCCCAAAGGCCAATCAAGGATAGAGTAGACAAATCCGCCGTAGTGGTGCACTGACCTAATTGATACACACCCAGGACCCAGTGGGGCATTCCACCTGCCCAGTGGAATTCTACCCAGAAACAAGAATGTCGGCTCTACAGATAAACACAGCAGTGTGGGGCAATCTTATAAAGACAAGGCTGAGCCAAGAAGCCCTTCATTATTGGGGTGTTGTGCTAGGCTCAAGGGATGTCAGGATGAGGAGGACATTCTGGCCTCCTGGATGGCACCCCCTCAGTGCAAGAGACCAAGGCAGCGCAGTGGGGGCTGGGTCTGGAGGGACTCGCAGGAAGTCTGGCATGCAGCTCTGTTCGCGCCCAGGGGCAGGGCCTTCTGTTTGCTTCAGCCTGGTGCCCAAAGTCCTGGTGGGATGTGAGTGGGTGCCCTGGAAATGTCAGGCCACGGACTGAATGAATGGCAGGCCCACCATAAGCCCATAGAAATGCATCAACACACACTTGGCTGAGTCAAGTCTAGATAAGGACACCCACGTACGTCTCCAGCCCCACCTGGGGTATGACCTGGAGGTGCTGGCCAGCTGCCATCCTGCAGCTAAGGACACCCAGACTCGCCTGTTCCCTAAGACCGTCCCCTCCACCGGTCCCCAGCAACCAGAGTCCTTGGAAGTCACTGCAAGAACTCAGTAAATCCTATTTTCCGTCTTCTCTTCCTGACGCCTGCACCCAGCAGGAGGGCTGGCGGGAAGCACCCTGCACTACTGCATTCCTCATGAGTGGCTGCTGCAATTTCAGGCCAGGCTGCCTGACCCACATAACTGGGAAGTGTGTTCCTATGGAGCACCCAAGCCCAGGAAGCGGAGCTGAGGACACCCACATGGGGGGCTAGGGGAGCCCCTGCTGTCAAACCTCTGGCCTACCCACTCCTTGACTGTGTGGCGATTAGGCCAGAGGTGAGGCTGACTCCAGAATTCTCCATTTAATGAACAGGACCTGACACAAAGCGCGTGTGCGTGCCCACCCAGCTGACTCTCTCGCCTAAGAACTATTTTAAAAACTAAGGAAGAAGAAAAAGATAAGATAACAGATGACACAGAAATGCAACAAACACCTTCTGTGTGTGTGTGCCTTCAACAAACATTTAATCCACACCTACCACAGACCAGCCCACACTCAACCTTTGATTGACATTTCTAGAATGAAAACACCGGCTGGGCTCAGGACCTGGGTTTGCAAGTGGCTTTTGTGGCGTGGCAGTGAGGTCCACAGCTCTCCTAGTCCACAGGTGAAGACCTGAAGCTCAAAGAGACGAACTCCTCGAACAGCACAGCCAGTGGGTGCCACATCCAGGGGCAGAACCTCAGCTAGGCACATGGCCCTGAGGTCACATTAGAAAACAGTGGCATCCAGGGGGTGGCCAGTCATTGGCATCACTCAATCTTCAGCAAATATAAGGCAGAGGATCCCTTTCTGTACCTCCCAGAATGGGGGCAGAGACTCCTTGGGGGACCTCACATTCCAGGAGAGCACCCAGGCCACACAAACAAGCCAGGAGAGGACAGTGAGCCACAGGGAAGGGAACCCCAGGAACTACGGCAGCAGGGGGAGGCGGGGACGCAGCCCAGCCAGGAGGATTTCCTAGGAGCTGAGCTTCATTCACATATCAACTAGGCTCAGAAAACTGGTAAGAGTTTGTCTTATCCAAGGGAAAAGAGGGGAGGGATAGTGTTCCGGGCACTGCAAGAGCAAAGGCCAAGAGGCCCGGAACCCCCGGGCACAGGGTGTGTGTCAGGCTGTGGGAGTGGCCAGGAGGTGGGGCCGCCCTTCTGCACCTCCTCTGGGGCCAGACAGGAGAGCCGGGTTTATAGCAGCAGCCACTGCTGGGTGCTCTGGAGCCGGAGAGTCCCTGGGCAGCATGCTGTGTGCCCTGCTCCTCCTTCCCAGTCTCCTGGGGGCCACCAGGGCCAGCCCCACCTCAGGCCCCCAGGAGTGTGCAAAGGGCTCCATGGTGTGGTGCCAGGATCTGCAGGCAGCTGCCAGGTGTGGAGCCGTGGGGTACTGCCAAGGGGCCGTATGGAACAAACCCCCCGTGAAGTCTCTGCCCTGTGACGTATGCCAGGACATAGCAGCTGCCGCTGGCAACGGGCTGACCCCTGACGCCACGGAGTCTGACATCCTGGCTTTGGTGATGAAGACCTGTGAGTGGCTCCCCAGCCAGGAGTCTTCAGCCGGATGCAAGTGGATGGTGGATGCCCACAGTTCAGCCATCCTCAGCATGCTCCACGGGGACCCAGACAGCGCCCCGGCACAGGTGTGCACAGCGCTCACCCTCTGTGAGCCGCTGCAGAGGCACCTGGCCACCCTGGGGCCACTCTCCAAAGGGGACACCTCTGAGGCTGTGGCTCCATTCATGGCCAATGGGCCCCTTAGGTTCCACCCTCCCCAGGTGCCTGAAGGAGCTCTGTGCCAAGACTGTGTACGGCAGGTCTACCGACTCCAAGAGGCTGTCCGGTCCAACTTGACCTTGGCAGACTTGAACATCCAGGAGCAGTGTGAGTCCTTGGGGCCTGGCCTGGCTGTCCTCTGCAAGAACTACCTCCGTCAGTTTTTTGTCCCTGCTGAGCAAGCACTGAGCCTTCTCCCCGCGCAGGAGCTCTGCAGGAAGGGGGGATTCTGTGAGGAGCTAGGGGCACCTGCCCACTTGACTCAAGCAGTGGCCATGGACGGGGTCCCCTCCCTGGAGCTGGGGTTGCCAAGGAAACAGAGCGAGATGCAGATGAAGGCCGGAGTGACCTGTGAGGTGTGCATGAGCGTGGTGCAGAAGCTGGACCACTGGCTCATGTCCAACAGCTCTGAGCTCATGATCATCCACGCCCTGGAGCGCGTGTGCTCGGTAATGCCTGCCTCTATCAGGAAGGAGTGCATCATCTTGGTGGACACCTACAGCCCCTCCTTGGTGCAGCTTGTGGCCAAAATCACCCCAGAGAAGGTGTGCAGGTTCATCCGTCTGTGTGGCAACCGGAGGTGGTCCCGAGCACTCCCTGACGCCTATGCAGTCGTGCCGTCCCCAGAGTGGGACGCGGAGAACCAGGGCAGCTTCTGCAATGGTTGCAAGAGGCTGCTCACGGTGTCCTCCCACAACCTGGAGAGCAAGAGCACCAAGCGAGACATCCTGATGGCCTTCAAGGGTGCCTGCAGCATCCTGCCGCTGCCCTACATGATCCAGTGCAAGCACTTCGTCACCCAGTATGAGCCTGTGCTCATTGAGAGTCTCAAGGACATGGTGGACCCTGTGACTGTGTGCAAGAAGGTGGGGGCCTGCCACGGCCCCAGGACCCCACTGCTGGGCACTGACCAGTGTGCCCTGGGCCCAAGCTTCTGGTGCAGGAGCCACGAGGCCGCCAAGCTGTGCAACACTGTGCAGCACTGCCAGAAGCACGTATGGAAAGAGACGCCCCTCCACACCGGGGAACACGCATGACCGTGGCCGCCAGAGACCCAGAGCCTGCTAGCCAGGCCCCAGGAGGTTCCTGTACCCCACAGGAGCCCCATGAGGTGGGTGCTTTCCCATCCCCATCTCACAAATGAAAAACTGAGGCTCGGAGGAGGGAGGCTGGGAAGGAGCAGAGCCGAAGTTCAAAGCCAGGTATTCCTGACCCCCAAGGGCTCTCTCTTTAACAACTGTGCTGCCTCGAAAGCATCTTACTGGACCAGAGCAAACTCATGTGCCCTGTTCCTCGACCCAGCCAAGGCTGCCCCTTCATCTCCAAGGCTGTGCTGTTGCCGGTGGTTCCATGAGAGCCTGCCCATGGCCTCGGGTGCCCCTTTACCTTCTGCTGGATGGATGTCCAGCTGTGAGCCAGGCTGGGGTCGTGGCCGGGGTGGGCAGAGGCAGAGGCAGAGGCAGATGGAGGCGTGGAGGGCCTGTCTCTAGTGGGGTCATTACCTCTTGTCAACAGCTGGGGGTGGCTCAGGCCAGAGCTTCTCAACCTGGAGTCCCTGGGGATGGCTGCCAAAGGTGTGTGTGAGAGACACGTGTCCCTGGACTTTTCTTGGGGGAGGTCTGGGACTTTGGCCACATTCTCCAAGGGCTGCTGGGCTTCGGAGCAGTTCCCCCCATGTCTCGGCCACCCCAGGGCCCCTCTCTCTCCTTGTGCCCCAGACCCTCTGCTGCCCTGGTAATGAGCAGAAGGAAAGTCTTGGGGTGTGCTCAAAATCAGGAGAGCAAAACATGCCAGGCAAAACCCCCGGGAAAAGCCGGAGGAGTCTGGGGCGACCAGCGGGGTGTGGAGCAGCAAGGGCAAAGACAATGATCACAGCCCTCCAGTTGTCTGAACCTCAGTTTTCCAATCTGTAGAATGGGGATGATCATACCTGCCTCACAAGAATGTTGAGACAATTCACAGAAATGTTCTGGAGCCCCATCCCCCTGTGACCGGCATTCATGAGTCTGCTGGGACCAGAAAACCCATCTCAGGGGGTCAGCGGGGCACCCAGGAGAATCTGGCTGTGCACGTGCTGTATAAACCACAAGCGTTCTCCACATGCTGTGTGCCGCGTTCTTATTCTCAGGGAAGGCGCAGGTCCCAGAGCTGCTACAACAGCCCCCACCTTGCCCTGGTGCCTCCACCTCACCCTGTTGCCCCCTCTGGCAGAAAGCCTCTGGGGGCTTCATGCTGGGTTCAAGTGCTCCTGTGGTTTCTGTTCCTGCTGTGTGGCCCCCCTAAGACACTGTGCCCCCTCCAGGGGAGTCCCTGGGCATGAGCCTGCCGTGTCCTTGCAGCTGGCCCAGCACCCACGCGCAGCAGGTGCTCACACATCTGGGAGCCACACACACGAGTCCCGGGGGAGGAAGCTGGCATTTCACCTGAGGCCCATGGATTAATTCTCCTCTTGAGCAAGAGGTACGCCAGGCCTGGATGGACAGGATGTGAGCGGGTACTGTTTTCCAAGAGGCCACACCTGAGCTCTTAAGTAAACGTCCCAGGCCTGGGCCACCGCCCCAGGAACACAGGCACACTTGGCCTGAGATTCTGGATGCCTCAAAAGTGGCCCCTGTTGGCTGATCAGGCCTGGGCCCGCTGGGCAGTCCCACAAAAGATGAGGCCAGCAAGGGGTGGCGGTCATACCTGGCCACCGGATGGGCCAGGAAGGCAGATGTGCACCAGACTCCAAAACAGAGGGCCTGAAGTTGGGGGCCTCTGTATCTGCCTCTTCCCCTGAGACCACCCGCCCTCTCCAGGAGCAGTCCCAGAGGCTCTTGGTCTGCCTGCCAGTCGGTGTCCCCGCCGGACACACCCTCTGGGACAGGATGGAGCCACAGGCCCTCCTCTGGCTTGGCTGTGAGTTGGGAGGATGTGTGTGACATGACCTGAAATCCCCCAACAGGTCACCTGGGAGAGGCCGGGAGAGGGCAAGCGCCACACCTGCCAGGCGGCCCAGCTCAGCGCACCTGCCCCAGTTCAGCGCACCTGCCCCAGTTCAGCGCACCTGCCCCCACCCCAGAGCTACCTACGGCGGGTGGTCAGGGTGAGCTGTCTCCACGCCCTCTTCCCCACCCACCCCCCAGGCCCAGGTACCAGCTCCTCCCACAGAGCCACTCACCAAATGCGTCCCCACTAGATGGCTGCCCATGATGAACCGAGCTCACTGGTCATGATCCCACAGGCCCAGCTGCACACCCAGGTCATGAGCACAGCCCTGCCCCACCCCCACAGGGGCCCTCTGACCCCTCCACTCACTCATCCGCCACCAAAGTGGCAAGGTCCCAGTCACCTCCATCCCTTGTGCCTGGCACCAAGCCCAGAACACAGGAGGTGCTCTGCAAGGGTCTGCGCGGGGTGGCTGCCTTGGGGGCTAAAGGCAGAGAGGCAAGAGGAGCAACGGACGGGCCCTCTGGTGCTGATGGCAGCACCACCATTCAGCACTGAGACTGAGGCTTAAGGAGTCCATCCAAACGACTCCATAGCATAGCCACTGCGTTCAGACTGGAAAAGGCTTTTCAGGAGAAGGCCCTGTAACTGCCCGGCTGTGGGAGAGGAGACGCCAGCCCAGGAGAAGAACAATTAGCCCTACTGGGCCTAGAAGTTTGGAAGACCCATCCCAACAAGGATAGGAAATCAAGACAGATGCTGAGCATGGATCTCCCAGAGGCGGTGACTGCACCACACAGAGGAGCGTCTCTGCCCGGGAGGAGGGAGAGGGCTCCCGCCCGGCTGCCAGAGCTGGGCAGGTACCCACGCCTTCAGCCAGACACACGCCGGGCATTCTTCAGATGCCGTCGTGAGGCAGAGATCTGGGACGCCCCAGAACACCTACAGATGCTGCCCCTCGTGCTTTCTCAGCCACACCAGGGTGTAGAGGGGCTGGGGGAGCCGGGAAAAGGGTTTGGTGGTCCAGAGGTTTTTTTTGTTTTTGGCTTGGGGCTTTTCTTAGAAGTGATGTGTTGCTAGAAACTTCAAACCAGATACAAATACACCCAATGATGTTCTCTCTCTCTCTCTTTTTTTGGTGAATAATTTATACAAACTCAGGGCTCTCCTGGAAAGCATGGAAGAGCAGTCCGTGGGCACAGCCACCTTCAATGTGGGAACGGTGAGCCCTGTGCCCAGGAGGGACATGTCAGGGACAGCCCATGCTGTCCACGCTCCCTCCCCCACTTTCACCTCCCGGGATGAACTTTAAATCCTATTCCTTACAACGAGAAGCGGGCCCAGAAAAGCTTCCCCTGCACACCTGAGTGCCATGTACCACAGGGCCCAGGACAGTGGCCCCTGTGCACCGGACGGGGGTTGCCAGCCTGCTGGGCATGGCTCCAGGAGCTGTGCCGGCTTCACTCATGCTCCCCCGCCCCACAGCCACCATGAGACAGACTATTCTTATTCTATTCCTCAGAGGTGGATGCTGAAGCTGGAGAAGTAACTTGCCCAAGGCCACACAGCCAGTAAGTGGAGGGGGCAGCAGGCTCAGGGCCTGTGTTCTCTGTCCTCACACCCGCGACACACAAGGCATCCATGTGTAAGCCCTGATCCCACCACTCTGGGGCCTGGGTTCAGAGTCCTCATCCCTAACCAGGGTGACCCCACCTCTCCGGGTTCCTGCGCAGGACTGAGGGTGCCCTGTGGGAGGGGCCCGCTGGGTGCCTGCACAGAGGAAGGGGCTTTGCCAGGCACGTCCTTCCACGACACCTCTGTCTTTTCTGTTTTTCCAGCTGGTCTCTTAAAATACATTTTCAGTGTTACATTTTTGCAGATCTTTAAGTGACACTGATTTCCAGGTCTGGTAAGGCAGATTCACTTTCCCAGAGTACCGTAACCACTCCCTGCTGCTGTTTTCTTCATGTCTCCCTCACCAAATGCCCTTAGAGTGGAAGAGGCGACGGGACCTGGTAAATTAGTCAAATGCTGATGCCAAGGCCCTGAGAGTGCGCAGGGCTGCAGGGACGTCCAGCTGCTGTGAGCCCCCAGCCACGTCTCTGGGGAGCTGTGGTGGAATACAGCGGCATCTAGGAAGCTCATGCTCAACTCCAGCCATGCCGCAGGGGCCTCGTGATGTCACAAGGCACTTTCCCCAAGGCCCCAGGCAGGGGGTGTGCAGGCCCGACCTCATGCACACATGCACGCATGTGCCTCAATGTAGACAGTTCTGTGCCAGGTCAAAAGTCACCAACTCTGCCACCCCTGACCCAACTCTTGCATTCTCTTCTCCTCAATTTCCTCATCTGTGAAATGGTCACAGCAGCCCCACGTGCCTATCCAACAGCATAGTTACAGGTTACAGTGACAACGAATCCTGCTAGTGGACACATCCTGTGAGCCAGCCACTTGGCTCACTCAGACTGGTGAAGAGGTGCCTTCCTGGGGTCCGGGTTCCCACACCCCACCGCCCCCTCCTGTCTAGTCTCATCACAGCCGTGATCTTGACAAAATCTAAGTCCAGGCCAGCTCACAGCCTCCTCAACTCCCAGTAAAAGCAGATACAAGCTGAGGCCCTCACCAACCCTGCGGCACTGTCGGCCGGGTGGACCCCACCAGGGCGCAGCCCAGCCCCTCCCCTTGCTCCTTCCTCTCCAGCCACCCCGGCCTCACATACCCCTCAGGCCCACCCCAGGGCCTTTGCTTGGCCCTAGACATGCGCCTCTCAGTCCCTCCTGCGGTTCCAGCCTTCCCTGCAGAACTCTGCCCAGCATCACCTCCAGCCCCCACCTGCTGTTCCCACCACTCCACACTTGTCTTAGTCTCTGCTGCCCTCACTGCCCTCGGCCCCAGAGCTGACGACTCGGCTATCTGGCTGCGGCCTGGCTTCCCTTGGAATGCGAGCTGCAGGAGGCAGGAGTTCACCTCAGTGGTCTCCGTCACAGTCCTGTCACCAAGACAGAGCCCGGCGTAGAACAGGCTCCATGAGCAGGGCAAGAGCGAATGAGCACGGACTCTTCTGGGACCACCTGCAGCCCTCTGGCCTGCCCTTTGTGCTGACGCCGCCCTGGGGTCGCAGGTTTCTCAGAAGGCCTAGCCGTGGCCATACCTTCCAGTTATAGGATACAGAACCCGTCTTTCAATCAATGAAGATGAATCCGTTCTGCTCGGTTCCAGCAGCCGCCCCAGGGACGCTATGCAAAACAAGGCTATTCTCCATGGCCCAGGCGAAGGTACGGGCAGATGGGCCCCACCCCAGGACCCACAGATGATGGCTGGATGGGGCCTGGGTGTGGAAACCCAGGGAGATGCATGTCCCCAGAAGAGCCCACACAGCAGACCCCAGGTGGGTGAGCCTATTCCTGCCCTCTGGCTGCATCTCAACCTCCATTCCTCCGCCCTCAGGGGTGGTGATACGGTTCGGGTGCCTGCCCCCTCCAAAGCTCGTGTTGAAATGTGATTCCCAGCGTTGCAGTGGGACCTGGTGGGGGGTGTGGGATGTGGGGGTGGGGCCCTCAGGAATGGCTCTCCATGCCATCCCCTGGTGATGAATGAATCCTCCCTCAGTTCACGTGAGATCTGCCTCCCACTCTCTTGCCCCCTCTCTCCATGTGACACTCCTGCTCCCTCGTTACCTTCCGCCATGACTACAAGCTTCCCGAGGCTCACATGAGGGCCTGTGGTGAGCAGGTGCCCAACTCCACACCTCCTGGGGTGTCCTGCATAACCAGTGAAACCCAGACTCGGGCATTTCCTTATAGCAACCCAAGAACGCACTCACACAGATGGTCAGCCGCCACAGGCAGGAGGAGGCACGCTCCGAGTCCCAGGCGCACCCCAGCTCCGCGGCCCCTGCCACTGTCTCGTCCCGTCCCCGTCAGGCGCTCTGGCCCATCCTCCCACTGCTGAAGCTCAGGAGTGAAGTCGGGGACAGGAGGCTCCCCTCTCTTTCCAAACCTCTGCAGCCCAGGGAGGGACGGAGCTCTTGCCCGAGGCCCCAGGCCCATGCTTAGATCACATTTAGGGTCTGGCTCCAAATAAAGGGATGGGGTAAAAACAGCCACGTTCAGTGACTCAAAGCCCCCCAAGAGCCCGAGTCCAGCCACACAAGACTTTGCTCTTCTCCTACCGAGAGGCCGCCTAGGTCACCCTCCATGCACCCGCAGTAGATATGCTGCCATTAATGCTGCCTCGGCCCTCCGGCTGCGCCAGGATTCTCCCCGGCACATCTAAACTATCCAGATCCAGGCTGTCGCCCCGGCAGGCCGTGGCTGAGGGCAGGCGAGTGCTGGACAGAAGCAGCGCACTTCCCCTGCGCCCTTCACCACTGACCCCTTCCTTGCGGGGAGGGGCCCAGCCTCCATGGCTGCCACCAGGAAGCCTGTCCCAGGGCCCCATCGCTCCAAACACGTCCCCCACTGTTATCCGGGTGCAGGCCCCGCTGGGCACAACTGGGCATTGCTGGAGCAGATGTGGATCCTGGGAGGCCACAGTAACGCAGACAAACACGGGCTTCACCGCCGGGGCGGGAGGGCCTCGCCTCGCCACTCGCTACCTGTGTGACCCTGGGAAAGCCACTGACCGGCCCACAGCCTCAGGCACCCCATAAGGACACACAGATGGTAAAGGTCCCCTCTCTTGTGGGTGTGTCCAGGGAGGAAATGAGGTGACCGCACTGAGCACACCCGAGGGCCCGGCACATACAAGACACCCAGTACACGTGCTATTCTCATAGAGGGTTAGCTGGTGACAGCAACCCTCCCTGAGCTTCCTAGCGAGGAAGAATGCTGGAGGGTCCAGCTCAGGCTGCTCTCAAATTCCTGGCTTCAACCAATCCTCCTGCTTCAGCTTCCCAAAGTATTGGGATTACAAGTGTGAGCCACACCTGGCCCACGACACTTTGCAATATGGTTCTTAGTAATGGGCCCCCAGGAGCCACCCTCAGCAGGGCAGTGTGCGCTGGGAAGGCCTCTTCAAGAGCTGCACGGTCTCCCTGGCCTGCAAAGCCAGCAAAGCCATCCTGGGGCCTCCCCTGGCTCACAGCTACCAGCCCCGGGATCCAATGGGCCACTCATTGAGGTTGGGAAAAAATGTTTCAGGAACAGCAGACCCAGGGCTTTCCCCACCCCAGGTAAAACACAGTCCCTGGCCTGCAACTCCCGCCCTCCCCACCTTCTCTGGGTCCACAGCCACAGGGCAGCCTTGTGAGTACATCTCTTTCTGGAGGACACACGCTGATGAACAGCAAGCGATGGAGAATGAAAACCACAACACCTTCCACACCTGTGCCCCGGGGGAGAAGACCCAGGGGCTGGCCCTCCCGAGACCCGTGCTCCGGGTCTAACTCCCCAGGACTGGATCATGACGCCTTCATGCCTCAGTTTCCCTTCTGTAACCAGAAGAGGCCAGACGAGATTGGGACACAAGCTCAAAGAGTCCCAGGACCCGGAAGTGTGGATGAGGCAGAGCCTAGGCCCCATCCGGTGGGCCGTCCCTGCCTCAGGGGGACGTCAAGGCCCCACGAGAATGCTGGCCTGCTGCCGCCCCTTCCTCGTTTCTTCAGCGAGGTGGGGACCCCAGGCTGCTCATGTGAGAACTCGCATTGCTAAATGCTGACAGCTTGGTCCACTGCGGGCTGGGCCAAACCAAACCCACCGGAAGACTCAGCTGGGCCCTCTGCAGGCCTTGAATTTCCTGCTGTAAAATGAGTGTGATTTGGTGCCTGGGCCTCCTGACAACCATTTGATGGCTCAGAAGCCTCTGATGTTTCTTTGTGAGACCCAGGAAGGGAGCAGAGCCGCTCAGGTGTCAGGTTCCTAAACCGGGAGGGGTTAGGTATCATTTATTTAGGACAGTGGGAGTAACTGCAAAATGAAGGGGAAAGTCTCGCCACTCCCAAACCAGTTTCTCAGACTGATATTCCCAGGACATGCGGGAAACCGAAACCAGGACAGCAGAAGTGAAGGCGCCTTCCACAGGCAAAGGCCCTTTATCAGGGTCATCTCATCTCAAGGGGACGTCTCTTGCCCAGGCTGTGGCTATGGAGACAGAGAGCAGGTGCTTGCCGAAGGCCAAGTCACACAGGCCAGTCCTGGGGTCTCCGGAACCCAGGGTCACCCCACAGCGATCAAGGATCAGGGATTTGGGGCATTCAGCAAAACCGAAAATGGAGTCCCCTGCATGGTGTGCTGTTCCTAGCGGATTCTGGTGTGGGAGAATCTGAGGCTCTGGGTCATGAGAGGCTGGAGAGAGCAGGAGGGAGGGGGTGCCCCTGCAGCCTGTGGAATCCGGCACCTCCCAGAACTGCACCAATATCTTGCATCCCTGAGCTGGGCCCACAGATGGGGCAAGGTCACAGAAGGCCAGGGATCCATTCTGCCTTTCTGCTGACCCCGCAGCCCTCCAGGACACAGCACCCATGCCAGTGTCCTGGGAGCAGAGTGCCTGCCCCTCGGGAGGTGCTGCCAGGCCCTGTGTGGGTCCAGCGTCCCTCAAGCCTCGATTTTAGGGCAGGACCCAACACGCACGCACTGGGCAGCCTTGCTTGAGCATGTGGGGGTCTGTGGGTGCTGAAGGCATGGCAGGGTGGGCTTAAGGAGGTCTCCCATGCAGAACGCCCACCACGCTGCCCGCACACCCTCCCTGCTCTGTCCTGCTGAGAGCCCTGGCACAGGGTCTCTGGGCTGGGGAGCTGCTGTGAGCCCTGTGGAGGGCGGGGATCATACATCACGTTAGCAGAGGGGGGTGCCCCTGCCGCCATGAGGAGGTGAGGAGCGGCAAAGAGGAGGGCTCTGCTACCCATACACTGGGTGACTTGGGACAGCCTCTAGATCTTTCCAAGCCTCCATTTCCTCCCCCAATTCAGAGGACTGTGTGGACCCGGATTTTATAGCCAAGGGGCCGGACACAGTGTCCACACTGGGTGGACAGAGGCAGTGATGCCAGAGGGACAATGGGATGTTTCCACGGTCACACAGAGCTCAGGCCCAGAGAGCCCAGGCTGGAGACAGAGTTTGCCAGTCCTTCCTGCCCGCCACTGCCTGCCATCGTGGGGTTTCCTGAAAGATCTACAATGACCACCCCACCCTACCCTTCAGACGAGGAAACAGAGGCTCAGAGGGGGCTTAGAGCTTGCCTGGAGTCACACAGCTAATGATGGCAGAGCCCCCACGCTGGGTCAAGCCTGCAGCTCTGTCCCACCACCCGCTCCTCACACATGGCCAGGAACAATGTGAGACCCAGGGTGATGGGCCAAGGGCCAAGGTCCTGGGAAAAGCTGGCAATATCCCACTCTCCGCTGGCAAGCAACATCTCCCAGCCGTGCACAGAACCACGGATGCCAGGACACGGAGCGCCCTGCCATCCTCCTAAGCCACTGCACGCCGGGGCCCTTGCTGAGGAGAGAGGAGCGTGCCTCTTCCCAACGCCACATGTGATGGTGTCACTCGGGCAGCTTGACGTTGGCCGCCATGGGGGGAGAACTTACACCACGAAAACTGGCCAACATTACAAATCAGTGCTGCTGTTTTCTTTTTTGTTTGTTTGTTTGTTTGTTTGTTTGTTTTCCCCAGAGTGATGGTTGTTCGACATTCACCACCACACCACTGTTTCTAAAGAAACAAGCCAAAGAAAGTCATCCACCCCAGAGATCACCACGGGGCAGTCTGGGTCTCCCTGAGCACCAACTCATGCCAGGTGCTAGGCCAGGGCAGGGCTGGTCCCAGGCACGAAACTGACCTGTTCCCCAAAAAGTGATCGTAGGCCAGCATCTCAGGCCAAATGAAATGTCCAGTCTCAGCTGGGCGTGGTGGTGCACACCTGTAACGCCAGCACTTAGAGAGGCTGGGATGGGAGCACTGCTTGGGGCCAGGAGTTCGAGCCTCCAATGAGTTATAAGCATCACCGCACTCCAGCCTGGGCGACAGAGTGAGACCCTGTCTCTAGAAAGCAAAATCCTCCAGCCCCTGCTTTCCGCTCCACGGGAGGGCTCTAGGCACCGGAATCCAACAGCGAACCACACAGCCAGGGATGCCGCTCCGAGCCTGTCACCTACTGGAGCAGACACACAGGCCACAGATACAGAAATAATAACAATCATAAAGTTCTAACAGGAAACTGCATTAAAATAGTATCATCATCAATAATGCATTTAAGTCCTGGGCGGTTATGATCAGTGCGATGAAGAGAAAACAGCATGGAGCCAGAGCCTCCAACGGGGAGGGCACCCTAGACTGGATGGGTGAGGGGAGTGGCTCAGAGGAGGTGGCCTTCAGCTGGCATCGGAGGAATCAGAGCCAGCAGATCAGGAGCAGTTCCCCGGGAGGGATGAGCTAGGTGAAGGCTGGGAAGTGGAGAGAGTGGCGGGGGTGGGGGAGGAATGGCAGGTGCTGGGGCCAGTACATACTAGGGCCTTTAGAGAACCGGCCATGGAGACGGGCCGTGGTCTGCGGATCCCCGTGGGGTGCCCTGGGGGCTGCATGGACCTCCGGGTGTGCTGAGAAGCCCTGGGTTCGTTATCAGCAGGCAGTGACGAGGCCTCTGTGCTCTCTGAAAGTTCACTTTGGTGTTGGAATGGACTCTCAGGGGCAAGGGCAGGCGCAGGGAGACCTGGCTTGTGGCGTCCAGGGGAGAGACGGCAGTGCCACAGTATGGGAGAGGAGGCCCCTGTTCCGGGACATCCTGGAGGAATTGCGGATGGATAAGATGAGGGAGACACTAAGGAATGTGTGGGTCTGAGAGATGGCCTGGATGGTGACCTGGCCCAGCACTCACACATAAGGGGATTAGGGCAGGAGCACTGAGGGGGCCTGGGGCCACCCCACCTCTGCTGCCAGCTCTGACCTGCACTGCAGGGGGCCTCAAACTTGAGTGTGGACCCCAGCCCCTACATGCCAGCCCGGTCCACACACCTCCCTCCCTAGGCAGCCATCGTGGGCCCATGGGCAGTGTCCATGGACAGGAAGGCCAGGGGAGGGGTCTGCCCAGGCTGTAGAAGCAGGCAGGGCATCCAGAACCTAGAGGAGGCTGCAGGCTCTGGGGAGCACATTCCCCCCGCCTGGGCGCCCCTTGTCCCAGAGAACGGCATGGCCCGAGGAGACCGAGCTGGGCTCTGAGACGAAGCAGCCCAGGTGGCCCACTCAAAAGGGCGGTTAAAGAAGGTCAGAGGACGGATAGTGACGGAGACTCAGGTTCTAACATGCTGAACCCAGGCGGTGTGTCTGACCGCGTTAGGTGGGTGATGATTAACCCATACAAGGTGGTGGACTTGGTTTTCCAAAATGCAGGGCCCATGGAGGAAGGGAAGGTGGGTGGGGTGAGGAGGAGGAGGAGGAAGAAGTGACAGCATAACTGGTAAGAGCCTCTGGCTGATGGCACCTGACACAGGCCGAGTGCCTGGTAAGTGCTTCATAAACATCTGATGAGCCAGACACCACCAGCCATGAAGCTCCACTGCCCCCAGGGCCCCTCTAGCCTTCTGCTGGCTCACTCTTATGTTTTCTGTGGCATCAACTGAAAACTTGTTCCCCTTGGTGGGGCTGCTCCCCCTCACCCTTCACGTGCCCTGGGAGCCTTCGTTGCCCCATCCCTACTGGGGCTGGCTCAGGGGCCTCCTCCTCTCACTCCCCATTGAATTGAAAAGGGCGACTCAACTCTCTGCATCTTCTGCAGATGGGAGAGGTGGGAGAGGCCTGATGCAGGGACCATAGAGTGCACGCCTGGGCAAGCCGAGGCCCAGCAGGGTCAGGGGTAGTGATAGAGGCCAAGGGCCATGTTCCGGGAAGAGCAGGTCCCACAGTCACTGAAGACCTCACAAAACACCTTTGCCCCATCTCAGCAGACCCGTTTTAAAGGTGGGAGAACAGGATTAGAAACAGCAAAGGACTTGCCCAAGGTCACTCATAAATGGCAGAGCTGGAACTTCCAGAATTAGGGTGCCCATGCTTCTCCCAAACTCAGACAAACACTCGCTTTTACCCCCAAACTAACATCCGTAGCATAATAAAAATTGGTGCCTGTGTTAGCCCCTGTGCTAAGCAAACTCCATCCAGAGTGGCCCATGCAATCCTGTCAGCTCTCATTTTGTGGACAGGAAAAGCAGGGCTCCAAGAAAGGCAGGACTTGGGCTTCCTGGCGCTGCCATCTCTTAGCCACTCCACAAGGACCCTTATAAAAAGAGCATCATACCTCGAAAAGTCTAGCTCGCCCTCCATGCCACTCGGCCGCCAGCACCATCCCCAGATGCTGCTTGCCCTGTAAACAGGTTTATGGCTCCATCCTTCAGTGCTCACTCAAGCAAGGTTTACTACATAACAGAAAACAAAGACAGTTTTCTCGTGTTTCCTACCCTGCGGTAGGGGAGGGGTGGGGGGTTTCATTAAAATGCAGCACACCTTCAGGGCAGAGTGTGACCTTAATGCAAAGAGCAGGAGACCCAGTTCTGCTCTTCTGCAGACCACAGGCAAAGGCATGGGTGTGTGGGTGTGTGTGTGTTGAATGTGTCAGTGTGTCTGCACAAGTGTGTGTGTGCATGCATGTGTGTGCGTGTGTGTGTCTGTGTGTATGCAAGTATGAGTATGTGTGCATGCATGTGTGTGTCTGAGTGTGTGCACAAGTGTGTGTGTGCATGCATGTGTGTCTGTGTGTACAAATGTGAGTCTGTGTGCATGCATGTGTGTGCTTGTGTGTGACTGTGTCCACATGTGTGTCTCTGTGTGTGCACCCAAGTGTGAGCGTGTGTCTGCATGTGTGTGTGTGCATGTGCATGCACAAGTCTAGGCGTGTGTGTGTCAGTATGGAGGAGCAAGCATATGTGTCTGCGTGAGTGTGCATTAGTGTGTGTATGCAGTGCACTCAGGATGACAGTGAGAGTCGGGGAACGCAAAGTCCTGAGTCCTGCCCCTGACTCAGCCCCTCCAGGAACACACGTGCTAGGACTTTGCATTCAACTGTGTCCTGGAGGGCGAGGAGGGGGAGCTCAGTGGGCCAGGTACCCTATCGAATACCACGCCTCCTTTGTCCACTGGCTGAAAAAGCATCTCCCTAAACCCTGCAATTTCCTCCTCCCTGTCCCCTCCAAACGTTGCGGCCAAATGTGTGCTCCGGTCCACAAGCCTAACTTATTGAAATCCCAGGCCTAACTCCTCATCACCTACAGAATAGAGTCCAGGCCCCTCTGGCCAGCACACGAGGCCTCCTTAATCCAACCCTGGCTAGATCACCAGTGGACTCCCCCGCCACCCTCCTCCCACCTCACGCTTTAGCCGCTCTAAACTCCCTAGGGTCCCTCTACACCAGGCTGCCTCATGCCTCTGTGTTTCTTCACATCATGTTTCCCTTGTCTGCCTGAAAATTCCTATCCATCCTTCAAAGCCCCGTTCAGACATCATCTCTGAAGTGCCCAATTGCCCTCTTCTGCAGGGCTCTCAACAATGGATGTTGGGCCCCTATCCATCCCTTCCTCATTGTCAAGGTGGGTCAATCCTAAGACCTGGCAAAGTGCCTAGCACAGAGGGGATGTTCAAGAATGTTTACAAAATTAGGTTATCGAGAAACGATTCTTCACATCTTGTGTTCAATCTTGGTGCCCCAGCCAGGCCTTCAACTGACAACTTCTGGCCACCATTCTAGGTGTCTTCATGCCTGTGCGCTCAACAGAAGAAATTCCCCCAAAACAGGGCCACATCCTAATGCTCAGAGCATGAGCATATTACCTTTCCTGGCCAACGGGACTTCGTAGGTCTGATTAAGGACCTAGAAATGGGAAATCATCCTAGATTATCCAGGTGGGCCCAGTGTCAGCCCAGGGGTCCTTAAAAGGGGGTCCTTAAAAGGGAGTCACCCCAGGGGTCCTTTTCTGGCTGTGGTCAGAGAACAATGTGGGACAACAAAAAAAAGGGTCAGAGGGAGGTGACGCTGCTGGCTTGGGAGGGAAGGCCTGAGCCATGGACGGCAGGCAGCCTCTGCATTCCAACTGTAGAAGCTGGAAAAGGCAAGAGAATGGATTGTTTCCTAGAGCTCTGGGAGAGAAATGACCTGGTCCACATCTTGGCTGGAGCCCAGTGAGACCTGGTTGAGCTTGTGGCATCCAGAGCTGTAAGACGACACACCTGTGTTGCTTCAGGTCCTACATCTGTGGTCCTTTTTATAGCAGCCTGGAAAACAGGACATCCTGGCCACCAGCCTATGCACTTACCAGGGCGTGCCCCAAAACCCGGACAGTTCCCAGCCTCCAAGCCATTGCCCCACTGCTCCCACTGCCTAGACTGTCTTCCTCTGTTCCACTTGCCCTTCTCTGCCTGGAAAACTTCTATTCACCCCTCAGAAGCTACTTCCAAAGTCCCTCCTAGGGGAACCTATCCCAGCATGCCCAGGGGTAGGACGGGACTCCATGCCACCTGAGTGCAGCCAGGCCTTGCCATGTGCAACTGTGGGCTACCACCCGGGGTCCTCTGTTCTCCTGCTGGTTGGCAGGATCCTGCTTGGCTGGCCCCAGTGTTCTGTGCAGTCTGAATTGTTGATGCCCAAAGCAGTGCCTGCATCCGTTAATGGGATTTACAGAACAGCAAGCATATCCTTGTCTTGCCTTGTCCAGCTTTCCTTTAGCTGGAGACATATTCACACGAGGAAAGGAGGCCGGTCTCACATGTCCTTACTACTACCTCTTCCCTAAATGGCCCTTTAGTCTCTACATCCTCCAGTAACATCAGTAACAGCCTCAGAGACAGGCCCTCCACACACCCAAAGCCATGGCAGAATGCCAGCACCCTGCAATCCGATATGCAGGAGGAAAAGGGCACACAGAAGAACTTAGCCTAAGAACATAGAGACGTGGGGCAGTGTATGTACAAGGACACTCACCACAGCTCCCTTTACATCTCGGCGTTAGTGAATATCAGAAATGACTCAGAGGTCTAAAAACAAGGACTTGGTTAAGTAAACAATACCTCCTTCAGATGAGAGTACATTATACACCCATTAAAAAACAGCAGTTGTGGGTCAGGTGCAGTGGCTCACACCTGTAATCCCAGCACTTTGGAAGGCCGAGGCAGGCAGATTACCTGAGGCCGGGAGTTTGAGACCAGCCTGGCCAACATGGCGAAACCCCATCTCCACTAAAAATACAAAAATTAGCCAGGCATGGTGGCGGGCGCATATAGTTCCAGCTACTCGGGAGGCTGAGACAGGGGAATCACTTGAACCTAGGAGGCAGAGGTTGCAGTGAGCCAAGATCACACCACTGAACTCCAGCCTGGGCAACACAACGAGACTCTGTCTCAGGATAAAAAAAAAAAAAAAAAAAAAAAAGCAGTTGTGAAAATATGGAGGATCATAAGAAAATGTTTAATACATAATTCAATTGGAATTCAAAATGTATAAATCACTTATCTATTTGCATCTTAAGACTAGTGAGACTATTCATCTCAAATATGAATAGTTTGAATCTCATGAAGTGGGGTTAACACAGGGGATTGTTTTCACGTCTTATTTATGATGATCGCAAATTATAATTACAATATTTGAAGATGTGGTACTTTTTGAAGGAGAATTTTTCTGGAGAGGAATTTGGCACTGCCCATATTAACAATCTTTAACTTTAAGAAGGTTACTAGCATTACCCAGTACCTTGGTTTGAGGAAATGGGAGGAGGTTATCACTGAAATTCACGCACAATGCCTCGTGGATGCAGATTCCACTCTGAAAGCCCCCGGGTTCATAGCGGTTCTGGAGCTTCTGCCAGGTTCAGAGAACACAAAAACCCAGACCCTAGAGACATGGAGGTGCCTGCCATGGCAGGGACAGGATGGGGACTGTGGCAGAGGCCCTGGGAGAGCCCAGGGGTGGGGCAAGACAAAGCCTGGGCGGGAGGAGGGATCCAAAAGGGCTCCCATGGGGAAAGGACGGCTGAGCCCAGGGGGACAGGTGAAGCAGCAAGCGTGCTTGGGGAGACCCAGCAGGAGGAGCAAGACCTGCAGGGAGGGCCCCCACCCCGGGGGTGGGGAGAGGCTGATGGGAAAACTCTGGAGGGAGAATCCTCAAGAGCTGGGAAGACCAACCCTGAGAGAGGATTCTCGGCTGAGCACAGGTGCAGAATCAAATCATCACCCTACATTTCAGGCTCCCCCTCCCCACTGAGCATCTGTCCCCCAGTTCTGAAAAAAGCATCTGAGACAATCCTACAGGCTGGGAAGCCGGCTGTGAGCTCAGAATGCACGGGGTCATCTGGATGGGCAGGGCTGTCACCCAGCCAGGGAGAGAAGCCAGACCCCTATGCACACACTATCAGAAAGCTAAATTCAGAACAAACGTTCTGGCTGGGGCAGAAGCTGCCAGCCTCACTCAGAAGAAGCTGAGACCCCTTTCTGTCCCAGTTTGCTTTTTCCCTGAGAACTAGCACCAGGGGGTGGCCATTGGCCTGCAGAAGCAAGGCCGAGTGAGCAGGATGCAGGGGAGGAAAGGAGAGCGACACGCGGGTGGCACACAATGCCAGGGTGAACCCCAATGGGCCGCGACACACTCAGGGCAGCTCCTACAGCAGAAGCTGGGACCCAGGCCCAGCCAGAGTACAGAGCGGGCAGAGTGTCCCTACCACCTCCTGGGCCAGCAGCTGCACTTCTGTCATGCAGCCTAGGATTACAGAAGGATGGCTGGCATCTGCTACACAGACTTGATAGACCTTGGCAGGATACGTGCTAGGGATGGTGGGGGTGTGCTGGGCCAGGAACAGACACAAAGAGCCATTGTGGCTGTAGCAGTGTTGAAAGCACTATGTATGGAGGGCAGCTTTAAGAGAAGGGAGGCTGTAGTGTGGGGACCAGGGGCGAATCTTCTTCCAGGAAGTCTTCCCTGACTACCACTTCCTCTGCTCCAATGAAGTAGGGGTGTCTGAGGCTTCCTTGGTTCTTTCAGCCCCGTTGTACAGTAGATTACATGCCACTGTCATGGATTCGTTCCTTGTCTGTATCTCCTACTAAACTCTGAGACTTAGACATCAGTTATCATAGCTCACTCCACGCCGGAGCCTAAATGGATGGAGGGAGGAAAGGTAGGTAGGTGGATGGAGAGGTGGATGATGGGTGAACAGTTAAGATGATGGATGAGTGAATGAAGAAATGGATGGGTGGATGGACAGCAGATGGATGGAAGAACGAGAAGGAGGGAGAGAGAAACAAAGGTGGGAAGGTTGGATAGAAATGAGGAGAGAAGATAGAGGAATGGGAGGAAGGAAGAAAGCGTTGATGGTTGATCAGATAGGTGGATGGATACATGGGAAGAGGAAGCAAGAGAAGGAAGAAAGCAGAAGGAAAGAGAGGAAAGAGAAAAAGAAGGAAAGTCAGTAGGTAGAGAAGCTAAAAACAGTGACAGAGGGGTCCTTGGAGCCAGGACCCAAGGGAGGGCAGGTATTAAAGTCAAGATGGAGAGAACAGGCCGGGCGCAGTGGCTCACGCCTACAATCCCAGCACTTTGGGAGGCCAAGGTGGGTGGATCATGAGATCAAGAGACAGAGACCATCCTGGCCAACATGGTGAAACCCTGTCTCTACTAAAAATATAAAAATTAGCTGGGCGTGGTGATGCATGCCTGTATCCCAGCTACTCGGGAGGCTGAGGCGGGAGAATCACTTGAACCCAGCAGGCAGAGGTTGCAGTGAGTCGAGATCGCACCACTGCACTCCGGCCCAGCGACAGAGTGAGACTCCGTCTCAAAAAAGAAAAAAAAAAAGAAAAGAAAAAGAAAAAAAGGATGGAGACAAGAGGCTGCTGGGGCCAGGGGCTAGGAATGCTGAGAAATTTCCTCAAATTCTCATGATTTCTCAGTCACCTCAGATCTTGTCCCAGAACATTTTAAAGGCACCTCAAGGCCTCTCAGCCTAACCTCATCAAACCATTGATTCACAGTGAATTATTTATTGAACAGACTGTAACCCCGAAAGCTTTATAGTCAGGGCCTCTCTCTCGATCCCTATCTGCTGTGATTCTTGTTTAAATCAAACTCAGATCTCCATGGTGATGTTAAAGCAAACACTGAGGGAGACTGGCCTGGGAGCAAAAATGCAGCTGGTGAAAAGCCAATGGGACATTTTAAGGTAACGGGAGAAGGAAGGAAACAGACCTCTGACATCTACTAAGGACCCAGCGTTTTACACGCATTATCTGCTGTCATCTTCATAAGGGCCCCCGAGGTCTACAATGAGGTGTGAATGTTTAGGCTCATTTTACAGAGGAGACTCAGAGAGGTCACCAAGAAGGGAAATATGGAGCCAGAATGGAAACAAAGGCCTGTCTGTGTGCACAGAGGACTTTCCGTGCTTCTCATCACCTTAAGGGTACAGCTCCCTTTACAGTGTAAGACTGTTTCTCTCTGAAGTCCCCCTCTTTCTGGATGACCAAAGGGCAAAGCATATAATCTCTTAAATTTTCCCATCTGAAAACTGGCTATGAACTCTCAGCATTATCTACCAAGAACGGCCTAATCAGCACGACAGCTCTTTGTTTGCTCCAACATTAGGGGACACAGAGAGGAATGTTGTGGTACCCAGGACAACCCATAGGCTGGTAAGACACTCTGCAGAAGGCTTTGTCAATTTCAGCATGGTCACACCATGGGGATGTCCCCCAAGGCCATCACTGGCCTCTTCAGAGAAGGACTTTGATGCTTCTTTCCATCAGTGAGTGTCAGAGGATGCTGCATTGCTGTTGGACTCCACTGCTCAAATTCCTCAGACTGCATTCACAACATACGTTAAAATTCTATACATTAAAAGACAGAAGAAACAAGGAGACTTTTGGTTCCAAAATAATAGCATAGAAGCAACCTGGCTTCACTCTCACCTGCAGAAAACCAAAAACAAATATACAACACTGAGATGATCACCAGCAATATTTCAGAATGCAAATATGAAGATGAGACCATTCCCAGAGCCACAGAGAAGTGAAAAGACTCAGAGCAGATGGTAAGAAAATTGGACTTCCATGTCCTTGATGCCTCTCTCCCCATCCTGCCTGGCATCGAGCCTGCAGAAAACTTACTGCCAACTCACTGTTTCTGCCCTGGAAAAAGTGGGATTGAGGTGGACAACCAGCTTCCCATCATCTTGGGTTCTCTGGTGGGAGACTGTTCTGGCCGTGATCCACAGAAAACGTTTCAAGTGCTGAAGGGAGAAATATCCCTGAGGACATTAGAGACAAAGAAGGGAGGAAGGACTACTAAGTCCAGCCCTGAAAACTCTGCTCTGGAATTTGGCCAAAGGAGACTCCAAATCAGAGTGTCTGTTCAGCAGCACCATGGTGTTGGAGATTTATTCCACAGGTCCCCTGGGCATGAACCCCTAGCTACCATCCCCACACTGTCCAGAAATCCCCTTTGATACCTCCCCCATTTGGAAAGGGCAGCACTCCAGTCCTTTACAACAGCCAAGGAGAACCTGGGCTTAAGGCACCACTTAGAGTCAAAAAGGAAGCAGTGGCCTAGCAGTAAAGAATTTTTAACCAAAACAAGTCAGACAGAGAAGACTGTAATAAATAATGAATCCTTTAATGCAAAGACACTGACATACATCCACAAGAAACAATAGCAAACAGGGAACCATGATCTCCCAAAATGGACAAAGTAAGAAAACAGTAACTGACTCCAATGAGATGATATGTGAGCTCCCTGACCAAGAATTAAAAACTGCATTTTTAAGAAAACTTCAAGATAACACAGAAAAGCAATTCAGAAATTTATCAGAGTAATTTAACAAAGAGAAATCTTGGAACTGAGAAAAACACCTGTGGAACTGAAAATTTCACTAGAGGCTCTCAATAGCAGAATGGATCAAGCAGAGTAAAGAATCAGTGAGCTTAAAGACAGCCTATTTGAAAATATAGTCAGAGGAGAAAAAAGAAAAAAAGAATAAAAAGGAACAAAGATCACCTGCAAATATAGAAAATTACCTCAAAGAGCAAATGTAAGGATTATCGGTGTTCAGGAGAAAGTAGAGGAAGAGCAAGAGGTAGGAATCTTATTCAAAGAAATAATAACAGAAAACTTTCCAAAACTTGAAAAAGATATAAATATCCACGTACAGGAAGGTCAGAGAACACCAAACAGATTCAACCCAAATAAGACTGCCCCCAAGGCATATAATAATCAAACTCTCAAAGGTCAAGGACAAAGAGAGGATTTAAAAAGCAGCAAGAGAAAAGAAGCAAATAACCCATAAGGAGCGTCAATTCATCTGGCAACAGACTTCTCAAAGGAAACCATACAGGCCAGGAGGGAGTGGAAAGACATTTTCAAAGTGCTAAAAGAAAAAAACTGTCATCCAAGAATTCTTTAGTTAGCAAAGTTATCCTTCAAATATGAAAGACAGATACCATCTTTTCTAGACAAACAAAAGCTGAGGGAATTCACCACCACCACATCTGTCTTAGAAGAAAGGTTAAAGGGAGTTCTTCAATCTGAAAGGAAAAAAAAAAAAAAACAAAAAACACTAGCATGCAAAAAATAAATAAAAAATTAAAAACACCCTGAAAGTTTAGAGTCCATTGTTAAAATTAGGGACATGGACAAACCCAGAATACTCTAATACTGTAATTGTAATACACAATCCACTCATAACTCTAGTATGAAGCCCAGAAGATAAATCTATTAAAAACAGTAATAGCTAAAACAACTTGCTAAGAAATAGGTAAAATAGAAATATGTAAACTGAAACAACTAAAAGTAAAAATATGGGGGAGATGAGGATAAAGGGTATAATTTTTGTTTGTTTGTTTCTATTCTTTCCTTTCTTTGTGATCTAAATTATCATCACTTTAAAATAACATGCTATATCTATAAGATGTTTTTATAAGCCTCCTGATAACCACAATGCAAAAACCTATAATAGATTTAATAAAAATAAGTATCAATAAATTTGAACATACACCTAGAGAAAATCACTTAACCACAAAGAAAAATAGTAAGAAAGGAAGAGGGGATATACAAAATAAACAGAAAACAAGCAACAAAATGGCAATAGTAAGTCCTTACTTATGAATAATAGTACTGAATGTAAATGACCTTGATTTTCCAATGAAAAGGCATAGAGTGATTGAATAGATAAAGAAACAAATCTCAACTATAGCATGCCTACAAGAAACCCACTTCACCTATAATGACACATAGACTGAAAGTGATGGGCTGGAAAAAGTTATTCCATGCAACTTGAAACCAAAAAAGAGCAGGAGTAGCTCTATTTATATCCAATAAAATAGGCTGCAAATCAAAGGCTGTAAAAAGAGACAAAGCAGGTCACTATATAATGATAAAGGGGTCAATGCAGCATGAGGATATAACAATTCTAAATACCTATGCCCTCAATACGAATCTCCCAAGTCTATAAAGCAAACATTAATAAATCTAAAGAAAGAGATAGACTGAAATACAATAACAGTAAGAGACTTTAACACTCCTCTCTCAGTTATGAACAGTTATGGACAGATCATCCAGACAGAAAATCAACAAAGGAACATCAGAGTTAAACTACACACTAGGCCTAATAGGCCTAACTGGCATTTATGGAACATTTCACCCAAATGCTATAGAATTCATCAGCACACAGAGCATTCGCCAGAATAGACCATATCTTAGGTCACAAAACAGGTCTGAACAAATTTTTAAAAGCAGAAATCATATCAAGTATCTTTTCTGACCACAAATAAATAAAACTAGAAATCAATTACAAGAAGAACCTCAGAAACTCCACAAACACATGGAAATTAAACAACATGCTCCTGAATGGCCAATGAGTCAATAAAGAAATTGAGAAAGAAATTATAAAATTTCTTGAAACAAACTAAAATTGAAACACAACACAGCAAAATCTATGGGATACAGCAAAGGAAGTACTAAGAGGAAAGTTTATAGCAATAAACATCTATTTCAAAAGAGAGAAAATATTTAAATAAACAGCCTAATGATATGCCTCAAGGAACTAGAAAAAACATATCAAATCCAAAATTAATAGAAAGAAAGAAATAATAATTATTAGAGCAGAAATAAA
Organism: Chlorocebus sabaeus; assembly: GCF_047675955.1. Taxonomy (NCBI): domain Eukaryota; kingdom Metazoa; phylum Chordata; class Mammalia; order Primates; family Cercopithecidae; genus Chlorocebus; species Chlorocebus sabaeus. The sequence continues at coordinate 44,316,964 of NC_132930.1, read as the reverse complement.
TGAAATTGAGACCAGAAAACTGTACAGAAAATCAACAAAATGAAAAGTTGGTCTTTTGAAAAGATAAAATCAACAAACTAGACTAAGAAAAGAAGAAAGAAAACTCAAAATAAATAAAATCAGAAATGGAAAAGAGACATAACAACTGAGACCACAGAAGTACAAAGAGTTACTAGGACTAGTACGAACAACTATATGCCAACAAATTGAAAAACCTGGAAAAAAATGGATAAATTCTTGGACACATACAACCCACCAAGATTGAACCATGAGAAAATAGAAAACCTCAATAAATCAACAATTAGTAATGAGATCAAAGCTGTCATAAAGTCTCCTATCCAAAAAAAAAAAAAAAAAAGCCTAGGACCCAGTGGTTTCACCACTGATTTCTACCAAACATCTAAGAAGAACTGATACCAATCCTACTCAAACTGCTCAAAAATAACTGAAGAGGAGGGAATACTTCCAAACTCATTCTCTGAAGCCAGCATTGCCCTGATATCAAAACCAGACAAGGACACAACAAAAAAAACTACAGGCCAATATCACTGATGAATAATGATCCAGAAATCCTCAACATAATGCTAGCAAACTGAATCCAACAACACATCACAAAGATAATACACCACGATCAAGTGGATTTTGTACTAAGCATGCAATGATGGTTTAACATATGCAAATCAATAAATGTGATACATCACGTACAAACTAGGCATAGAAGGAATATACTTCAAAATATTAAAGCCATATACAACAAACCCACAGCCAACATTATACCAAATGGGGAAAAGTTGGAAGTATTTCCTCTAAGAACTGGAGCAAGACCAAGATGCTCACTTTCACCACTCCTATTCAACATAGTACTGGAAGTCTTGGCCACAGCAATCAGCCAAGAGAGAAATGAAAGGCATCCAAATTGGAAAACAGAAAGTAAAATTATACCTGTTGACTCAAGACATGATCTTATAGCTGGAAAAACTAAAGACTCCATGAAAAAACAGATTTGATAAATGAAAGTTAAAATTAAGACTAAAGACTAGTCTTTATTTTAAAAACTAAAGACTCCATGAAAAAACAGATTTGATAAATGATAAAATAAAGTTACAGGATACAAAATCAAGGAACAAAAATCAGCAGTGTTTCTTTACACCAATAATGATCTAGCTAAGAATGAAATCAAGAAGGCAAAACCATTTAAAACTGCTACCAGAAAAATACCTACAAATAAATTTAACCAAGGAAGTGAAAGATCTCTACAAGGAAAACTACAAAACACCTCTTCAGAAATTGTAGATGACACAAATGAAAACACATTTCGTACTTATGGATTAGAAGAATTAACACTGTTAAAATGACCATACATTCCAAAGCAATCTACAGGTTCAATGCAATTCCTAACAAAATATCAACATCATTTTTCACAGAATTAGAACAAATAACCCTAAATTCAAATGGAACCCAAAAAGAGCCCACATAGCAAAAGAAATCCTAAGCAAGAAGAACAAAGCTGGAGGCACCACATTACCTGACTTCAAATTATATTACAAGGCTACAGTAACCAAAACAGCATGGTACTGTTATAAAAACAGACACATAAACCAATGCAACAGAATGTAGAACCTAGAAATAAGGCCACATATTTACAGCCAACTCATCTTTGCCAAAGCTGACAAAAACATAATTAGGAAAAACACACACTCTTCAATAAATGGTGCTGGGAAAATTGAATTGTCCTACGCAGAAGAATGAAAAAGGGCCCCGATCTCTCACCACATACAAAAATCAACTCAAGATGGATTAAAGATTTTAATGTAATGTCCAAAACTATAAAAATGCTAGAAGAAAACCTAGGGAAAGCCCTTCTGAATATTTGTCTAGGCAAATAATTTATGACTCAGACCACAAAAGCACAGGCAAATAAAACAAAAATAGGCAAACAGGCCTTAATTAAACTAAAAAGCTTCCACACAGCAAAAGAAATAACCAACAGTGTGAACAGACAACCTACAGAATGGGAGAAAATATTTGCAAACTATTCATCCAACAGGGGATTAATATCCAGACTTTATAAGGAACTCAAACAACTCAACAACAACGACGACAACAAACAAATAATCATATTTAAAAGTGAGCAAAGGACACAAATAGACATTTTTCAAAAGAAGACATACACGTGGTCGATGGGCAGATGAAAAAATGCTCAACATCACCAATCATCAGAGAAATGCAAATTAGATCCACAATAAGATTTCATCTTACACCAGTCAGAAGGGTATTAATAAAAAGACAAAAAATAACAGATGTTGGTGAGGATGTGGAACAGTGCAACTCTTGTACACTGTTCATGGAAATATAAGTTAGTACAGCCTCTATGGAAAACAGTTTGGAGATTGCTCAAATACCTAAAAATAGAATTACCATTAGATCCAGCAATCCCACTACTAGGTATCTACCCAGAGGAAACGGGAAAAGAAATTAGGATATCAAAAAGATACCTGTACTCATGTTTATCGCAGCACTATTCACAATAGAAAAGATGTGGAATCAAGTCAAGTGTCTATCAGTGGATTACTGGATAAAGAAAATGTGGCGTAAATACAAAATGGAAGACTACTCAGCCATGAACATGAATGAGATCATGTCTTCTGCAGCAACATAAATAGAAATGGAGGTTGTTATCTTAAGTGAAACGAGGCAGACCCAGAAAGATAAATACCACATGTCCTCATTCATAAATGGGTACTAAAAAATATATACATATGGAGGCAGAGAGAATGACAGACAGTGGAGACTTGGAATTGTAAAGGGGTATGGAGGGGTGGATTATCCAAAATTACTTCATGTGTGCAGTTCACAGTATTCGGGTGATGAACACTCTAAAAGCCCTGACTTCACCATTATGCAATCTACACATGTAACAAAATTGTACTTGTACCTTGTAAATTTATATAAACAAAAATAATATTTAAATAAAAATTAAAGATTACAGAATTAAATGAGACTGAGAAATGTTGTATAACCTTCTCCTGGAGAAGTATAATGTGTACTAGTGTATCAGAGACCTTAACAAATCCTACTATAAGTAAATCTGAAACTTTCTTCCCTAAAATATATTTATCAAATATGACCACACAATATGTATTTTCTGGAAACAGTGATTTCTTGAAATACCTTAAATTACCATTCAGGAAGCATTTCCTTCCCTCCATCCCACCAACCTCCTCAAACTGTACTCCCCCCCACCGCCCCACCGATGTTGAACCTGACCATAGGGCTGTGGCAAATGGAACCCTAGGAAATACGATGTGAGCAGAAGTCTTAAAATGTGCTTGTGTGGTTGAGCTTGGCTCCTGAGCTCTGGTGTTCGGCATGAGAAGAACATGTCCTGGTGGCCTGTGTCCTGTTCCTGTCAACTTTGGTCCAAGCACAGACAGATATGAAGCAGACCCAAGCCCACCAACCAGCAGCCTGAACACCCAGCCAAACCTTGACCAAAGCAACCAAACCACAGTCAACACAGGGCTGTGAGAATAAATGCTGAGTGCATGCCACTGGGTTTGGAGGTGGCTTGTTACACAGCATTATGGTTATAAGAGCTGACTAATACACCATCCATCAGAATCGCTATTCTAACAATTGCACTTTGAGACATAAATGTGGCATGGTAAAACATTCTTAGGAGGAAACCTTCCTTAGAAGGAAAGAATGAATGGCACCTGGCAGGAGTTCAAGATACATTTGGAGGGCATATCTTAAAAGTAAGGGGCCTGGAAATGACACAGGCTTTTTAGAGTGGAGAGGTAGGGGTCAAGAAAAAGTTAAGCAATCCAAGTGTAAAAAGACAGGCATGAGATATGAGCAGATGAGTCACAGAGGAGGAGAACCAAAAAGTCAATAAACAGAAAAATATGTTCAATCTTTCCAGGTATCAGGAAGATGCAAAATAACAAGATTAAGCTATAATCTCACACCCACTTGAGTGTAAACATGGAAAGTCTGATAACTCCAAGGTGTGGAGCAATGAGTCACCTCACAGATAAGTTAGCAATAGGTAGAGAAAAAGGAAGTTGCCCACACACCTTCCACCCTATCCAAGCATCTGACTGGAGACGTGTTCACAGATGCTTGCTGCAGCCCTGATTGGAGTGGCAAAAATCTCAGGATAGAAATCCTAGTATCCCACAGCAGGGGAAAATGTAAATCAAATAGATTACACGTGCTACATGTACAAATTACTTACACAAAGTTGGGCAGATAAAGCAGACTTCAAAAGGCAAAGTAATGTCATTCTTTGCAAAACAAGCTAAGCAGTAGAACATATCGATTGCAGGTAGACATACATATATACATACAGACGACAATCAAGATAAATTATGATTTGTATATTGTGTTTTATGTTTTTAATATAAAAGGGGGATGATCCACATCAATTTCAGGGTAGAGGTTACTTCCAGGTGGGTGGCGAGGATGGGTGTGAGAGGATGGAGGAGAGAGTTGAACTTCATCAGAATCTATCTTAGTGTATTTCTTTGAGAGAGAGCGATTCGAAACATATATGGAAAAAATTGACATTGATGACAGCTAGATTATAGGCATTGAGCTGGACTGGGCTCTGGTGTGGTAAAAACTGAGGCCCTAAATTTCAGTGGCACCCACATTATTCCTGCTCACCATCCACTGGCCCGCACTAATCATGCGACCCCAAACTAACCACAAGGGAGACTGGGACGAAGGGAATTATGGATTATTTAGTGAACACTCACTTGGCTCTCTTTCGTGGGTACCTGGGCATGTGTCCTACCATGGTCTGTACTTTTCAGGATATGTTCAAGATTTATTAATTAAAGTGAAGATAAAGAAAAAGAATCACTTCCTATCCCTAACAAAAAGGAGAGGATTCAACTAAGTCATCCTATAGAAAACCTGGGACCAGTTCCACTCCCAATTATCCTGAGACTGCCCCTGGATGAAGGTCCTGCTTGAAGTCAAATGCACCCAGGAAGTGGTAGGGTTGGCCCACCATTAGTGTGGTCCTGGTTCAGGGATGGCACAGGAACAGAATCCCCTGGTCTATAGGACTGTCCCTCTGTTTCAAATCCACTCTGCCCAACAGCCGTGCTCAGTGTGAAGCAAGGGTGATCCCTGAGGCTGCATCACAGCAGGAGGCAGGGCATAGGGAGCAGTCCAAAGTAAGCTTTCTCTCTAGCTCAGAATGCTTGCAGAACTCTCTTCCTCCTCCTGACAGAATAAGAGCCAACTCTAATTTCCTGGCTTCCACAGCATCCCCTAAGATGACCTTGTAAATGTAAAGGGTCTTCTAGGTCTCAGCAGTGTTTCCCAAAAACCACACCACCATCCATCCTTTCTTCCATTCACCCATCCATCTGTCCATCCATCCACCCACCCATCCATCCATATATCCATCTGTTCATCTATCTATCTGTCAGTCCATTCATCCATCTGTCCATCTATCAGTCCATCCATTTATCCATCCATTCATCCGCCCATGTATCCATACATTCATCCATCCATCAGTGCATTTATTCATCTGTCCATCTGTCCATCCATCCATCCATCTGTCCATTATTTCATCTATTCATCTATTAATCCATTCATCTATCTGTCCATTCATCCATCCATGCTTCCATTCATCTATCCATCTATCCATTCATCCATTTGTCCATCCATCCATCCATCCATCCATCCATCCATCCATCTATCCATCCATTCATCCATCCATCTATTCATCTATCCATCTATTCTTCCATCATTCATCCATCTGTCCATCCATCCATCTGCCCATCCATCCACCCATCCATTCTTCCATCCATGTATCAATCCTTTCATCCATCTGTCCATCCATCCATCCATTCATTCATCTATCAATCCATTCATACATTTGTCCATCCATCCATCCATCCATCTGTCCATCCATCTATCAATCCATTCATCCATCTGTCCATCCATCTATCCATCTATCCATCCATCCATCCATCCATCCATCCGTCAATCCATTCATCCAATGCCCACCTTGTATCTCCCGTGCCAGATCTGAGTTTGGTTCCAGGGATCTAGTGATCAATAAGATAAACCTGGCAGGTCTCCATGCTCACATCCTCAACCAGCCTATGTTCTAGGGGTGGTGGTGTGGGGGCAGGGGGGCAAACCATAAACAGGAACTCCCACACTTCAATGAGAGAGGTTGTGAAGAATGCCTGGGGGCCTCTTTGCACTGAGTAGTGAGGGAAGCTTCTTTGAAGAAAAGAGGTTTATGGGGAGACTGAATGGGGGACAGGATCCAGTACCTGGGGTTGGTGCCACGTGCACTCCAGGCAGCAGCCATAGCATGCACAGACCCTTACAAGGACTGAGCTCGGTGTAGTCCAGGGTCAGCCAAGAGGCTACTGTCACTGGACACTGAACAGTAAGAGGTGCAGTGGGAGGAGCTGAGACTGGGGATGGGGTAGGAGCCAGGGGTGGGGTCTTTGCAGGGGATATGGCTTGTATGTCATTTCAAATACCCTGGAAGGATTTTAAACCTCGGTCCTAACCAGCCCAACCTCTGGCTACTTGAAGTGTGGTCCCCAGACCAGCAGTATGGGCAGCACTCGGGAGCTTGTTGGAAATTCAAAGTCTTGGGTCACCCTGGAAACCAGTGGAGTCTGACCATGTGCTCCTTGCAGGAAGATCCCAGGAACCCCGAGTGCCTCTGGAACCTGAGAAGTGCTGCACTAGATCTGCTGTTCCCGTGCTCCTCCCCCGGAAAACCTCTGGGAGGACCTACCCTGAACCCACATCTTCCCTGGCTGGCCCAAGCTGCAGCACTTTTTAAGGGCTTTTCTAAGTGACTTCTTTGTGCCTCTGCTAAGACCCCACAGTCTACACATCGGGCTTTGCTCAACCCTCTGTGGCTTCTGTGGCTCGTGTGAGCGAGACCACGTGGAGGAGCATGCCCTGCACACTTCAAACCTGACGCCAACCAGGGGCTTTCCAGGGAAGAGTGGCGCTCCCCTCCTCACCCCCAGCCTTTTGCACTGATTCAAGGGGGCCTGGGATTGAGCAGAAGACCCCCATCACCACCACAAGAAGAAAAGGGCAGAGCACTGGATCATCATGGAAGCCAGGAGGGGGTGCCACTGACGCGGGGCCGGTTAAATGTAGGACAATTAAAAACACATTCAGCTTAGATTTCAGAGAGCCACTTCCAGAATGAAAACACCGTACCTGTCATTAACAGTGTATCTATTGCAATTACACAGAAGGATTCTTAGGAGACGCAGTGCACATTCATTAATTGTGTCTTTAATAGCCCTATTTAATATGTGCTCTCCAGACGAGGGCACCGCCAGCCTTCCATCCACAGGGGCCTGAAACACAGACACAGGGCGGGGGCGGGAGGAGGCCAATGGCAGGCTCTCAACTCTCAACACCAACTTCCTGCATGAGTCCCAAAACAGAGGGTGAGGACAGGAGCAGGTAATGTGCAAAGGAGAAAATGCCAGTAGTAATTAACACAGAAAACTGCTCCTCCCCATTAGGAAACAAAAACTAAAATGCAAATTAAAGCAATGATGCCGTCCGCTTCCTGCCCTCGGCTCCTCCTGTCAAATGAGCAGGAGTTAGAAAAGTCGCTGGCAGGACGCGGGGCACTGCCCGGGTGGGAATGCACATTCGTCTTGAGGAAGAATTGAAAGCCACCGCACAGCAGCTGTAAATCCACTCATACTCCCTGGTTCAGTCCTGTAACTGATTCATCCCAGCGAACAAAATGAAAAGGAAAACTACCTGCTTAAATTTTTTATGGCAGCATCAATAAGCGGACAGCTAAGTATTAGAGTGAACCAACTCCAGGGGCTCATACCAGCCATAAAAGAAATGACGACGCAGACCCTGTCACTACACGGAAAAACGAGAAACATATTTTATAAATGATAAAAAAAAAAAAAAAAAGCCTGCATTCTGTGTCTCTACCTATATAAACATGTTAGCATCAGAAAAGACAATATAAACAAAGAAAGGAACGGCTCCGACGGGTAGGGATGTGGATGAACTTTGGTGAGATGACTAACGTCTCCGCATGCATTTTTAATAACGGCAAAGAAATATCTGGTGATGAGAGACGGGGATGAGAAGGGAACATGGAAAATTAAAATCTGTCCATTTGCTTCGGAGAAAAACTGAATTCAGATCATGCACTGTTCTAGGGACATTTCACACATTTCCTCATTCGGTTCTCACAACTTCCCCTCGGAGCATCTTATCCCCATTTAACAGATATGGACGGAGGCTCTCCGGAGGAGAAGGAAGCCCCCATTACCTGGCCCTTGGAGCAGCTGTGAGTGGGTGGTTTGACCTCTCGGCTGCCACCTGCTTCTGAGGAATCCTGTCTGGAGCCTGTAAGTGAGGGGTCTTGGGTCCTATGCCAGACACAGTCAGTCCCACCCCACCCCCACCGCACAAGGACTCCAGCAAACGTGAACTAAGCCAGCAACTCTGTCGTATAAATGCAGATCACTCCAGGAAAGATCGCTCCCTGTTCAGACGACACACCAGGAAAGATCGCTCCCTGTTCAGACGACGCTTCAGACAGTCTCACTGCCTCCACGTCCAGCCACACTGAGAGGCTGCAGTGAGGGGAGGGAAGCAGGTGCTCTGGAAACTTCTGAGGTGGGTAGCCCCAGGCAGATCCCTCCATGCCAAGGAGGGCTGCGGCCCAGTGCTTGACAGCCGTGCTGGAGTTGGGACGAATCAGGTAACTGAGGGCCTTTGCTGGAAGGAGGAGAAGACTTGACCCTCTCCATCTGCTTTGTCACCGAGGAACCCGCCCTGAGACCCCCTGCCCAGCAGCGAGGGCACCCTCCCTCGGCTTTCCCTGTCCAGGAGTGTTGGCCCCAAAACTGGCCTTGGAACTTACATTTTCAAAGAGCAGCAATGAGATTTCACAGGGCCCACAGAGCTTACAGTTTTCTGCTCTTGTCTGGAAGTAGTGAACACCACCTTGCCCAGCACTGGAGGAACGAGACATTTTCAAAGCAACCCACCAGTACATAAAGCAACGGGGGGCCGTGGCAGGGAACATCCGTCGTCCTCTACACAGAGACGCCGCCCATCACTCACCCCCCGTTTTCTGGTGGTGACGATGGAATTAGAGGAGACCAGTGGGTCTGGGAGGTGAAGCCACACTGAGAGGAGCTTCTAGGAAACGTGTTTCTGCTGGGGGAGCAGGTGAGGACCACTCAGGGGACTGTGAGAGTCTTAACCCCTGAGTTTGGCTTCATTAGCAGCACAGATGACCAGGCCCGTGGGCTCCAGGCGATGTCATTCCTTCTACAGCAAAGAAAGAACCCAACTCAAGACACCGTTTCAATAACTTCCCAGCGCATCGCAGAAATCCCTCAGTAAGAACCCACAGAATGAATCACCAAACCCCTTAGCTAAAAGCAAAGCCAAAATGGAAAATAAACCAACTCAAGGTCCTGATCAGCAGGGATAGGCATCTTTTTATGGATTTCAAATAGAAAAATGAATTAATCATTACTTGAGAAACATATGTTGGAAAGCAAAACGGTTTCACACCCAGAGAACATGGAGGTGGTAATCGGTGCATGGAAGAAAGAGAATCTTTTGCGGGAGAAAAGTTTTGAAACCACAGCCCAGAGGCTGGGAACCATCTGTACCCTTCCTGGGTGAGTGGATGTAAATATTGAAGAGGATGATAACCAAAATGGGTTCTCAAAACCTCCTTCTTCCTCATCTCATTTAAAACATCTCATTTAAAACATCTCATTTAAAACATCTCATTTAGAACATCAACCTAATGTTCCTGGACTGGATTCACATTTCACACATAAAGAGATATCCCCCATCGCCAGCAGCTTATTTATTTACCAAGCTCTTTGGCTAAGCCTGGAAGAAAGAAAAGTGTCCAAACAATGAGCATAATCAGAGCCTTTGGTGGACTCCAGGAGCTGCGTGTGAAGTTCTGAGCACAAGCGAAGGGAAATTGTGCACTGACCTGAATTCACAATGCAAACCCTCCTCCTCCGGGGAGGAAAGAAAGGAAGCGGGGAGAAAAACAGAAAGAAAAGAGAAGAAAGCCAAGATGCTTTCTGAACAGTTGTCTATTCTGCAGTGCAATTTACACCCACTGCCCAAACTGTGAAGCTACTTTCAACTTTTCCCTTATGCATTTTCTAGCCAAAGAAAAGTTGCGAGGCCACCGACTCACAGGGGCTACGACAGCGAGGTGTTTGGATCTCAGTCCTCAGCGGAGAGCCTGGGAAGACGGCGCGCAGGTGCATAAGAGAAAGGCCTGCCATCGGGCCGACTTACCGCCACAGCGAACTTTCCAGAACCTTCCCCATGTCTGCGTGGTAGTACTTCGTCAGGATCAAGATCACCTGTGGTGTTAACAGAAAGTAAAAGGCAGAAATCAGTGGGTTCCAAGGTTCTCAAAGAGAGGTACAGCGACACCACTCCCTGCCAGAATTTGGGGTCTCTAAACATCAGCTGCCGAGGGGCCTCTCTCAGTCAGTATCCCCGGGAGGCTCTGGGCCAACCTGCATGAGAGCCCTTAGATGTGGGCTTATCTCTGCTCTGAGGACTGGCTTGTGCTCTGCAGAATGACTTTGGGAACATCTGAATCCAGTGAAATCCACACAGTAGCTGCCATTTGTTGGAAATAATTCAAATCCAGCCCTGGAAAATCCCAAGCTGTGGCAAAGGGAGTGCCAGGGCAGTGGTCCCTGTGTGAGGACGGAGTGTGTTTGGCAAGGCTTCTGGAGACGGGGCTTTGTCTCCACCAGCACATTAGAGGATCTCCCGAGCCTGCTGGAAACAGCTGCCAGGGCTGCAATCTAAGACCAGAGCAGGTCCCTGTGGTCCGTCTGTCGTTACTTGTTCTGGAGTGGTGTCTGTGGAGGCACAGCCAAGACGCTTGGGGGCCCAGGAGTCCTCGGTGGTACACACCTGTGTTTGTGGTTGAGAGCATTCATTCATTCATCACACATTCATTCATTCATTCATCACACATTCATTCATTCATTCATTTATCACATACAGGGCCCTACCTGACCACGCTGTTCGCATTTCAGGCCTGTGCAGAAAATGCAACTATTAAATGAAAATAAAAGTGTTTAGGAGCATCTAATTGTTTTTTGAAACAACTGTGTAAACAAAAAAAGGGTAGGGGTGGGGAGTAAGGATGCACCAGCCCTGACGGGAAAAAGATTTTCCCAATTACTGCACCGGCCACTGCGTTTTCATATACATCAAATTTCATTTCACTCACTGCCAGTCTCCATTAGCTGTTCCTAACACTCCCGTGGCCAGGGAAGCCCCCAGGAGGTAAGATGGGAACAGCCTTGGGTTTTGGAGAGGCTGTTCGCCTGGTTATTTGGGGTCACCACCCTGGTCATCCCCAACGGTCGGGCTCCTCCATGGAAGCAGAGCTCTCTGTGCTCGGCCCTAAGGTGCTGTTTCCACAGATAGCAGCTGGGCTGACCTGTCTTTCTTTCCCTGGTGATTGGAGCAGGGAAGACACGAGGAGGGGCTGTTCCCCGAGATGGGACAGGGTGCATCTTCCAGGCAGCGATGATTTTAAAAAGCAAGGCCTTGTCAATCAGGGCCAGGTTGGCTACGCCATGCTCAGGAACAAAGCGATTTTCTCTTGTCAGCTCACAGCCTACCATCGGAGCCGGGTCCCTCTGAGGAGTGGGGAGCTGACAGGGTGTGGACTTGAACCCACTGATTCATATTTGATATAGTCACGCTGTTCCCAGAGGGGATTCTGTGCAGCCAGAGTGTGGCAGCTGGAAGGGACCTCAAAGTCTGTTTGATCCGGCCTCATCCAGGAGGAAATCCCTGCCCCAATCTGATCTTGGAGCAGTGAGATCCAGGCTCTGCCCTGGCCTCGAGGGGTGGAGCTCGGCTCTGGAGGGCACCCTGCCGTTCTGCAGACTGCTGGGTTTGGGGCACACCCTGCTGTGAGGCTGGCTCCACGTCCCCGTCCCTCCTGCCTGTACATTCTAGCTCTGCCGCTGTGGACAGTCACCCAATCACCCAGCACGACTGCTTCCTCCTCCCCATCCCTTAAGGGGAGAGTCCCCACCAGCCCACCCCCTCATTCTAAACCCCAACATTTGGGGCCTTTGCACAAGGCGTTCCTCATCCTGGGATGCTCTTCTCCAAACTCCCCAGCCCTATTTCCTCAGTGAATTCCTGCTCAACCTTCAGATCTCAGCCTGACCCACACCACCCCCAGGAAGGCCCCCCACACTGGGCTCAATGCCCCCTCCACATACCCTCTCCAGCCCCACTGGACTCCCTGCAACCCCGCACAGCTCACAGGGTCTGCGTCCACTGCTGAGTAATAAACTGTTAAGACCTTGTTTATCTCCCCAGTGTGGGGCACAGCACCTGCCGTATAACAAGCACTCACACCACTCACTGAGAGAAATACAGGTGACTTTGCCCAAAGGAAGGATCATGTATGCAGTGAAGTTGGGCAGAGGCCAGTGCCTCACTCCCCACCACCACCACCACCACACTCCTTCCACTCTGTCCTGGGGACAGAATCGCTCTACTGGCTTCAACCGGCCCGACTGAATGGGACTTTGGGTACCTGTGGGGGTTGTCTTTGCCCGGGGCTGAAACAAGGAGATCGCCCAGGAAGGGCCAGTGCTGGAGGAGCCAGACAGCAAGGCAGCCCCACCACAACCTGACTCTGCAATCGTCAAGGAGAAGAATGCTGATGTGAGGTCCGACCACCCGGGTTCCACACTTGGCTCTGCACTAGCGGACACTCAACTTCAACACTTCTCAGTTTTCCAGTCTACGATGATGCCATGGTGATGATTAAATATTCAGTAGCAAACGCGAAATGACCCACAAGTCATGGGGCTGTCGCCGTTAAGAATAACGATAGCTAAGAACCACAGGTTTCTGCGATGAGCCCCACAGTTACAGCACCCCCCAATGCCCCAGGGAGGCCGAAGACGTGCTGCCCCCCCGCCCCACGCCCCCAGGAGCCCCGTGTTATGATCTCTGTTTTACAGATGAAGAATCTAAAGCAGAGAGTGCTTCAACATTTTGCCAAAAGCTACACACTCAGCAAGTGGCAGAGTTAGAATTTGATCCCAAGCAATTCAACGTCAAGCTCGGATTCTTTGCTGCCACGCTGAAAGCCTGTGTTTTCAGAAGAAACTTCTATTAAAAGTGGTTTCGAAGAACCAAAACTTACGACATGCCCTTCTGGGGCCCTCGGCTAACAGCTTTGGAAATGAAATATCCCCGGGACAGTTTTTTCAGTGGCTGGTGTGTTAGCTTTGGGGCTCTTTGATCTGGGTGGGAGAAAAATCGGGAATGTGAGTCAGGGCCACACAGCCCCGGCCGTTGCCAAGGGTCTCCTCCCATCCAGAGGCTGCCTGAGCCCGCAGCCCACAGGGATCTTTCCCAGACGGCCAGGAATGTCCAAGCAGAAGACGAAGAAAGAAGAGCTACTGCTGCCCGCAAGAGGTTAGCTGCTGCCACCGCTCATTATTTCAAAGTCTCCTCAGGATGCACACATCACCCTGCGTCTCATCCTCTCACGTCCCGTCCTCCCGGCTGTGGGGTAGGCAGTGCACAAATCTGTTCCTATTCTCCCAACGTCATTTTATCAAATGGGCCAGGGAGCCAGGGTGCTGGGATCCCAATCTGTGCCGGCTCAGCCTGTGACAGCATCGACTCATCCACTCTTTCGCAGCCCCCATCCCCCGACTGGGAGGGGCTGATATTACTGTACTCACATTACGGCTGAGGAAACTGAGGCACAGAACCACCAAGTGACCTGCCTGGCATCGCACACAGCAGAGCCAGGAGCTCTTGTGCCCAGGCCCAGGGCTTTTATGGGTCTCCACTTCATTGCTGCCCTCACGCCTCTGTGATGCCTGCCTCGTAAGCACGAGCCAAGGAGATGCCCAGGGTTCCTCTGAGGCACCACCACCCAGGTCCAGCCCAGCCGCCCTGGCAGAGACGTCAGCCTCTTTGGAATTCCCGAACCTACCTGCCCGCCCCTGAGGCTGCTAGGCAGTAAGCTCCATGACGGGGGGGACTCTCCCACCCCTCAACCCCTGTGGGCCTAGCACTGAGCAGAAAAACCCATCAATCTTTCCTTGAGTAAATCAATGAGTGGGTGAGTCCATGAGGACATGGATGAGCATCCGTACAGCAGCTGATGCAGACAGGAGGCAGAACCTGTCCTTCAGGCCCAGTCCCAGCCAACCCCAAAGCCCCTGATGTCTGGGGGCTCCTGGCAGAGTCCATCACCCGCTCCTCCTGACACCTAAGGGTAGGGAACACGCCCTGTCCTGGAGGCCCAGGGCTCCCTCACAGTGATGCCCGTCCTAACCCTCAGGGGAGGGGCTCCAGAACCCTGGGAGACACGAGGTTTCATCTTCCTTGGCCCAGTGAGAGCCCACAGAGGAGTTCCCCAGCGTGGAGTGTTCCAGATAGCCGGGGCCGGGCGACTGGCCTGCGACCTGCACAGCCACGAAGCCCCTGAGCTTGGTTTCAGGCTCTGCTATTGCCGTCTTGAAATTCTTGAGAATGTCTGAATGGGGGCCCTGCGCTTTCACTTTGCGCTGAGCCCTGCAATAATGGAGCCGGTCCTGCAGCCGCTGCCACTCCACTGCATCTGCGAGTTTCAGCGCCTCCCCAGCCCCGCTAATGGTTAAGGACTGTGTGTCTGCAGAGCACCCCGATTTTATTCACCCATTGTGCACCTACCTCCCGTGCAAGTGAGGGCGGATCTGGTGAGGGGCTGGAAGGAGGTGTGTCAGATTCAACAACAGAGCTCACAGGAACTCAGGATGCCATCACCACTGCTTCACTTTAGAAACAGGGAAACTAAGGTTCAGAGAAAAGGAAGGGCACGGCGGGGACAGACCCTGGTCCTGGTAGGTCCACATCCACAGCCTGGCCCCCGTGTCCACTGCCTCTGGCTTTATTCCAGGGAAGGGCCTGCTCCCTCCCTGAGAGGGACTGAGGGTACCCTT
Organism: Chlorocebus sabaeus; assembly: GCF_047675955.1. Lineage (NCBI taxonomy): Eukaryota > Metazoa > Chordata > Mammalia > Primates > Cercopithecidae > Chlorocebus > Chlorocebus sabaeus. The sequence continues at coordinate 44,301,929 of NC_132930.1, read as the reverse complement.
CCCCAGAAGGAAAAGAACCCTGAAGTCCACACTCAGTTCCTAGAGAGACCCTAGGCCGGCCATGGTGTCCCCACCCTGATCACCATAGCCAGCCCCGACCTCCACCATACAACTCAACGCCAAGCCCTGTGCTGGGCTCACAGGAGGGTCCTCTGCTCTGCCCTGAGCCGTCCAACTTGCCTGGAGAGGAGGATCCTCCGCTCTGCCCTGAGCCGTCCAACTTGCCTGGAGATGAGGGGCCTGGGCTACGTCTCAAAACTCTGGCAGTGGGAGGGAGCGGAGGCTAACCAGCCTCGGACCCACAATGGCATTAACTGGACTTTCTGCTGCTCTGGGGAATGGGGGCTGGCACAGAGGAAGTCTCAGCTTCAGGGTTGATGGGCCAGGAGCAAAGTCGTCAGCGTCTTCACCTGTGAACAGCATGAACTGGAAGTCAATGCTGTCTTTACCAGGTGGCCCTGGCAGAGTGGGCACTTCTCAGACGGACTAAAATAAAACAAAGCGGGTGTGAGGCAGAGTGGCCAGGCTCGCTGAGCCTCAGTTTCCTGATCTGAGAAATGGTGCTAACTGGGAGATGCGGGAGGGTCTCCCCATCTTTTTGCATCTATCCACACAAACTTAGACCAGAAACCAGAACACAGACGCCTGACGCTCAGCCCCTCCTCCCTGAGTGGCCACTGGCACGTTTCCAAGTCCGCAGAGTTTGCAGTTTCTCCACCTGTCAAATGGAGAGGTTGCTCCCTTCCAAAAACTAGAGCCAATCGATGGCTTTAGAACCCCCAAACATCATGAAATCTGTTCCATTCCAAACAACCTAATAATTAGCCCTGGGAGTTTCTAAAAGGCCATTTTCATAAACTGCTCCACCAAATCCTTCCCCAAATGTAACCAGCATCCACCAGGAACGAGGTCAGCTGTTCCATAATCCAGGGGTCAGGTTCACCATTTACCATCCAAGGGAAGTTCACTGGGCCTCCTCTGAGACCCTGGGCCACTTTCCTCTGCTCTTGTGCAGCAGGGCCTGACTCAGCAGCACGGCAATGGTCCCAGGTACAAACTCCTTATGGAGAGACACGCAATAATCCCTTCGGAGAGACGCACAGCGAGCTTTTCTGAGCCAGCCTGAACCCTGGCCCTGCACGAGTGCCCGGTTCCCCCAAGCTTTGTTTGCTCTTCAGGAGCGCTCGTCATCGCCTCCTCAAATGCGCTGCTCTTAGGACAAGAAGCGAGAAACGTTCTGAGCACCTCCAATTTAGGACACTGAGCCTTCCAAACAGCCAGTGGGAAATGATCGTGAAGCAGCCTTACACGTGGTTGCCTTTGGGGGGCTCAAGAATAATAAAAAAGACAGACTCGGGCCCAATTCAGTTGCCAATCAATACACATAAAGCACCAAATACTACTACTAATAGTAAAAGACTGCAAGAACTTAGTGTTGATGGCAAACTCCAAAATCCACACCCCACTGAAAAAGGGAGAAATTGAGGTCAGCGTCCAAGGCCCCTGAAGGCCCCCAGCATCACTGAGGTCTCCCTGGCTAAGCCGCACAGCCGTGGGCCTCCTCCTCACAGCGGGGACTGGCTTCCCGGGAGCTCCTGGAAATGCAGACCCCCAGGCAGCCCCACCCCAGGCCTGCACAAGCTTCATTTCATTGCTCACATTTGAGGGGCTGCCCTGGCAAGGTGTCCCCAGGAGGGAGGCCCGCACCCCTGCTCACTGTCCATCAGCCTCATCAGGAAGCTGGGGCCCCTCCTGTCACTCAGCAGCCTTGTTCCCTCCACTCTCACTGCCGCGGACTCCGCTCCAAACACACCCCCTCGGCCACGAGCTCGCACCTTGACTCTGTCACCACCCCCAGGCCTTTGCATATTTGGATTGCTGTGCTCTTCCCCTTCTCACTTCTGTACTGTCTCCCTCCTGCTCATTCTCAAGGCCACCGCCTCCTAGAAGCCTTCCCTGACCACCCTGTGCACCCCAGGAGGGGAGGAGCCGTGTCAGCCTCAGACACCTCCACCTCCTGAGTCTCGCCAGGGCTGGCACACAGGGAGCGTCTGAATCATCATTGCTGAGTGAATTCATCAGCAGCAGGCTGACTCAGAAAAGCCAAGACCCGCTCCTGGTGAGGCCTTTCCTCATCCCCACCCCACCTGTGTACTCGCCCAGGTGTGGACATGGGCTCTGGAGTCTGTAAGAAATCCCATCAGTGGGGTTCATGGGCAGTGGCCCGCCTGAGTCTCAGACGTGCCTCGCTGGTACAGGTCACATCACTCAGGCCCAACTCAGACCCTCATCTGTCCTGGGATCACACAAGATTTGGCCAAATTCACTCCACATCACTCACTCCACACCCACCAACTGGAGCTGTTCTTAAAGAGTTACTGGTCCGGAGACCACCTCACCCGCCAGGTAAGGTGGACGAAGACCTCCAACCAGACAAGCTCTGCTGCCAGGGACTGGGGGGAAGAGCCGCAGGCAGGATGGGCAGGAACAGAATTTGTTCACCAATGAGCCGCTTTCCAAGACCTTCACACGCACTGCCCGTGGGGGAAGGAATGATCCACCCGCAGTGGGGCATGGGCAGAACCGCCAAGGTAAGCACAAGCCCGTGTGTCCTTTGGCCTGGAGATCCCCCTTCAGGGAAGCTGTTCCATTGAAGTGCTATGCATGGGAAATGAGGGGTGCCCAAAGTCCTTTACCACAGCACAACAACCAGAGACCAGAAACAACCCACGCACCCACCAGCAGGGCCTGGGAGGATCGCCGGGGGTGCTCACCACTCAAGGCAGCCCAGGGCACCTGTGGCTGGGTGGATGAAAAAGGATGCGTCAGAGCCGATGCAGGGAGATCTCCCGTGCCCACTCTTATGTTCACGAGCGGGAGAGGTGAAGGCCACTTCCAAATGGCTAAAGGGGTGAGTTTTGTGTTACATGAATTTTATCTCAATTTAAAAACAATCTGTATTCACCTCTGCTTGAAGATACACGGTGACATGCTGAAAGGAAACACAGGAAATGTGATCAGGTGGACACCTGTGGTTGGGGAAGCGGGCAGGGATAACAGGAGGGAGACTGGGAGATTTTAACTAGAGACCCTTTAGCAGTCGTGATGTTTGGAACCATTTGGCTGTATTACCTATTTCAAAAACATTTTTCGAATAAAATAAAAGAGATTCCTCCTTTCAAAGCCCCCATTTCCCCTCCTCCATCGGGCAGGTCCCAGAATGCAGGTGGGTTTTCTCATCTGGCCAAAACCACCCAGGACCAGCTCTCTGCTGGTTAAGATTCCACCAAGAGCAGCCGGAGGGGATTCAGGCTGAGTCTGTCGTTGGGGTTTAGTTTATTCTCCGAGTCGCTGCAGCTGCTCTAGTTAGGAGAAGGAGCCAGGCCAACATGCAGCCAACTTCTGCAGGCCGTCTGCCTGTCTCCCAGCTTCAGGTGTGGGGGCATCTGTGTGCGTCTGTGTGCACATGTGTCTGTGTGTGCATGTGTGTGCATGTGTGCGTGTGTATCTGTGTAACTGCATGTGCATGTGTGTGCACGTGTGCATATCTATCTGTATCTGTGTGTGTGCTCATGTGTGCACGTATCTCTGTGTATCTGTATGTGCGCATGTGTGTGTGTGCCTGTATGTGTGTGCATGTGTATCTTTGTGTACCTGTATGTGTGTGCATGTGTACATGTGTCTCTGTGTGTCTGTGTGTGTGTGCATGTGTGGGTGTGCACGTGTGCATATCTCTGTGTACCTGTATATGTGTGCATATGTGTAAATGTGTATCTCTGTGTATCTGTATGTGTGTGCATGTGTGTACATGTGTATCTCTGTGTATCTGTATGTGTGTGCATGTGTGTGTGCATGTGTGCACATCTCTGTGTGCCTGTATGTGTGTGCATGTGTATCTCCATGTACCTGTATGTGTGTGCATGTGTGTACATGTATGACTGTGTATCTGTGTGTGTGCATGTGTGCATATGTGTATCTGTGTACGTGTGTGTGCATATGTGTATGTGTGTGCATGTATATCTCTGTAACCGTATGTGTGTGCATGTCTGTGCATGTGTGCATGTGTGTACCTGTATGTGTGTGTGCATGTGTGTATCTCTGTGTATCTGTATGTGTGTACCTGTATGTGTGTGTGCATGTGTGTATCTCTGTGTATCTGTATGTGTGTGCATGTGTGCATGTGTATGTGTGGGCATGTGTGTATGCATGTGTGTGTGCATGTATGTGTGCATGTGCACATGTGTATCTCTGTGTACCTGTATGTGTGTGCATGTGTGTATGTGTGTGCATGTGTGTGTGCTGCAGGCAACAGAGCCACTCCAAGGTGTGGCTGCTCCACTGGGCAAAGTGGGCATCCACCAGTCTGGTCACAGCCTCCCTCCTTTCTGGCCTCCAAAACATGAAGAAGATGCTCATTTTCATGCCAGTGGGGCTGGTACGCATGGCAAAGGGGAAGACTAGATGCTGATGGAAGCATTCAGTCGGTGCTCAATTCGTGTGCATTTCCTTTCTCCCCTAACAAGGGCCACTTCAGACATCTGGTCCCAATCAAGGCGGGTGGCCTAGGCTGGCTTGGCAGTGCCCTGCCCTTTGGGTGGTACCAAACAAGGGTTGGATCAGTGATGATGCCCTGAGGCAGGAGCCCGGGAGCTGGTGTCTGTCCCTCACCACATGGGAACAGTGGTGGCTCAAGCTGCCCACCTCTCAGGATGGTCACCCTCACCCAGGCCCAGCTTTGCTTCCTAATGTGGGGCAGGGCATCGGACCCCATGGAGGAGCAGGGGCCTTCCTCCCGAGTGCAGAGTGGCACTCTTCAAGCTCCAGCTGCGCTCGACTCAAACCACATCAGCCTGAGGCCAAGACCAGCCCCCTGAAAAAAAAAAATTGGACCAGCGCCCTGGGGAGCTAGGACTGCAGCCTCGGAAGCTCTCTCCAGCCCGTATGAAAGACAATCCTTCCTGTGGGGCCCCTTCCCTTCAACTGTGCTGCCTGCACCGGCCCATCCTGTGCTCCCTGAGGAAGCACATCCTCAGGAATGTGCATCCCAAGATGCATCCTCTACGAAGAAGTCAATTCCATTTCAAATAAATGGATCCTGCATTTATTCACCAGGGAGAGGAGTATTGTTTCTTTCTACTAAAGACCCCTGAGGGGAAGGGTGGGTATCCCATCAGGCTCAGAAAGCCACAGGAGGTGCTGGCTCTCCAAGAGATGCGGCCTCACTCAACGCTGCCCACCCTGCAGACCCTAGGGCTCAGTCCTACCCATACACCCTGAGTGCCACCCACCCTGGCCCCTGCTCCACAGAGCCCTCCTGGATTCTCCAAGCTTGGGATCCACAAACGCCTGCAGAGCATCCCTGAAGGCTCCCCCTCCAAAGTGAGACTATTAGAGCTGCAGTGAGCACAGGCCTTTCCCTCTAAGAATCTTCTGCTGATGCTGAGCCATCGAGCCTGGGCCCTCACCTGTCTGATTCCTCCTCAAATGCAGTGTCCCGGGCCCCCTGCCCTCAGGCACCTCCGCAAAGGGCTTTCCTCTGAGTCCTGGCCCTTCTACATGCCCGTGCCTCCTGGGCCCTCCTGGGCAAGCCACTGAGCCCCTCAGACCTGAGGCAAGGATGCAGGGAGTTAGCCGTGCAGCGTGTCCAGAGGGAGCAACCTGTGCAGGGTGAGGGTCAGCCATGATGCCAGGCTCGGGGGTGGGGCGGACTAGAGGTTAGAGTTGGGAATGAAGTTGGGGTTAGGTTTGGTGTGGGGTTAAGCACAGGGCTAGAGTTGATGTTAGAGCTAGTGTTAGGTGTAGAGTGAGGTTTACAGTGAATGCTGAACGAGAGTTACGGTTAGTCTCAGGCTTTGGTTAAAGTTAGGGTCAGGCTTAAGCTTTGTGTGAGATAGGACTGCAGTAAGCGTTGGATTGTGCTTGGTTTTCGGGTGGGGTTGATGCTGCTGCGCCATTCGGTGCTGTCTTTGTGAGGCTGCTTTAGCTGGCAGGCTTGGGTTCTGCTTAGTGACATACGTGAGACACACTGTGGTCACAGTCCAGTCTGGTCTATGCTACTGTGCATGGGAGAACTCTCAGCAAGTGTCTGTTGTATGTGTCAATCAATCAGTGAACCATGCACCTCCCACCACCACACACAGCTGCCCGCCTCTAACTAAGCCTGTCCTCCTTTCTCTCTGGCACAGACCCTTCCTCTCTCCACCCACTCAGGTAGTAAACCTTCTCCTTCTTCTTATTTCTTATTGGAGATGGGGTCTCACTATGTTGCCCAGGCAACCATGGAACTCCTGGGCACAAGTGCTCCTCCTGCCTCATTCCCCCAAAGTGCTAGGATTATAAGTGTGAGCCACCGTGCCTGGCTTCAGGTAGTAAACCTCTTTACTGGGCCAGCCTAGATACTACCACCTCCGGGAAGCCTTCTGGTGTGTCTCCAGTCCAGGTTGCTGGTGTTTGAGTATACCCACATTTCCCTCAGCAGGCATGAGCTGGAGCATACCGACAGAGTGTCCCTGGGTCCCCTGCCCTGCCCTGCACAGCCTCAGAGCCCATCCCACTCATGTGAGTGCCCCTGCTGTGCGGCTTCTCCTCGCTCTAGCATCGTGGCCTCACTGGCAACAATGGAGGGTAAGGATCCCAGATCCCGGGGTGGCTGAATGAATGTGACACGCATGCAGGGGAGGGCTCCACAGATGCCACAGATGAGAGTCCCCTTCCTCCCTCAGTGGTGAGGGTGAGAGATGGCCGAGGCTGCCATCAACAGAGAAGCAGGTGCAGGCCTCCCTGGGTGATGTCATGCCCCACTCTGAGTTCCCCAGGCCACAAAGCTGTCCCCTCACCTGGCCACTCTGTCCTGGCAGCCAGGAGCCCAGCGGCAGACCAGCTGCAGGAACAGATGTCAGGGTCGCCCAGTGCACCTGCGCTGGACCTGGTTCCATCTCACTGGCAGCCCCTACACGGCCTCCTCCCCTCCCCTCCCCTCCCCTCCCACCATGCTTAAGGAAGGCAGGGGCAGATGCAGGCAGGGAACGCTGGGACTGCTCTCTGCAGGTGAATATGCCCCCACACCAGGAAGGGCCTCATTTCAGAAGCTGCTGCCAAGACAATAAGACGAGTCCGGAACAGGGTTTTGGCAGCCCCAGAGAGGAGAGGAGAGGGTCTGATAAGGGTGGGGCTGAGGGCACTCACGCCTCTCCCTCTCGGAAGGAATGTTGTGCAGAAGACATGGAAGGGTGCCGGGCCACACGGGACACAGGGCCGCCGGGATCTGAGCTGCCATGGCAGATGGATGACTCGCTCTCTGCAAAAGGCGGGGTGAGGCCAGTGTCCTGGTTTTGACAGTGTACTATGGCTATGTGGCCTGGTATCGCTGGAGAAAGCTGCAGGGGACTTTCCGTACAATTTTTGCAACTTACTATTTTCAAAGTAGAAAGTTATAATAAAGAGAGTGACTTGATAGACAGTCAGATGCAAAATTTACAAAGTTTGAGAAAATGCAAGCCTCTTATCTCACTGCCTCCCTCCCACCCCGCTGTGGACTTTGGGACACACCCACCCAGGGGGGCTCCAGAGGCTGTGGCCAGGCCCAGGCCTGACCCAGCCAGCCCTGACCCAGCCAGCCCCGTGATGAAGACTAAGGCTGTCCCCCACACCCACGGAACAGCCAGAAGGGTGGGCCTCCTTCCCACACGGGAGGCCTGCCCAGGTGTCACTGGCACTTGGGGACCAGAACCGGGCCAGGCTATAAAAGAGAAGAGAGGAGGAAGAAAGAGGAACAGCTCTTGTGAGCCATGGCCTTGAACCCGTGACCCCACCCACTAGGGATCATGGCCCATCCTCGCTGGGAGAGGCCAGGAAGGAGATGGGAACCCAGAATACACTGTCTCCCAAGAAGGGTCTTGGGTGGAGCCAGATGTTCAGCTGGGTTGGGAGATGTCCTCTAGCCCTGCGGTGGTTCGCCTTAAGTCACCTCACTGACACCTGTTACCCAGCGCGACTGAGGTGGAGACATTTGCAGGGCTCCATGTGCACATCCTAACTCCATCTCCTTCCCACAGCCAGCCCCAGCACCCCCAAGGTCTGGCCTGCAATGGGGGTGCACTGCAGGCAGGCAGAATGCCTCACCCAAGATGCCTGGGTCAGAAAAGCCGCCACTTCTCGTCACCGTCTCATTAAAATAAATGACTTCCTCTGCCCTGAGCCGCATGCTGAGCACTCTACAGATGTTATCTCATTTAATCCCCCCACAGGCCTTGTCCCTGGGAACCATGTTGTCCCCACCGGGGGGGAGTTGAGGCACAGAAAGGCATTACCTGTCCCAAGTCTCGCCACTCACACAAGGAGGGCTGGATGGCAGCTGGGGCCTCTGACTCCACCAAGCAGCCCTTGGGTCTCCACTAAGAGCCTCCGCAGGGACTATGGGCACACACAGGCGCATTTCCTGCTGCCCCCAGACCTTCCTGCTAAACCTCAGCCTCCAGCCCTGCACTATACACAGGGACCAGCGCGGCTCTGCTCACCGGCACTCCAGCTCCGGGACCCCAGTGCTGGCCGGCGGCCCACACATGGGCAGGGTCAGCCCTGGAGACCCCACCAAGGCTGGCCTTCTCTTGACCTCTGAGGATTTTGCCCTGTGAGCCAGTTGGTTAGGGCCACACTTGAGGCTGCAGGTAAATGTCACCCCTTGCCTGGCCTCGATCCTGTGCTGTGAAACTGAACAGCCCCTACCAGGTCCCAGGGCCGCCTGCCACTGGCTCTGCCTAAGGATGCTTTGCGGTTCCCATTTCAGATCACGCCGCGGCCATATCTCACCACTCCCGAGAGCCCCTGTCCAACCCAAAAGCTACTCGGAGCGTGATTTATCTACAAGGGCTCAAAACCACCAAAAATGTGGGCCTGGAGGGTTGGGCCAGGCAAGGATCACTGCTGGACCGCCCCCTGCGCGGCACTGAGAGTCCCGTGAAAGGTAGATGGGCCTCGGGTGCATGCGGGCCCCTTCCCTGGTTCTCCGGGGCAGGGTCTCCTGTACTTGCCTTTGCAGCCGGCACTGGGCAAGGTCTGTGGAATGAATGAATGCGTCATGCCTGACGATGGTAGCTCACCTGGAAGGCACCAGCCCTCCACACCTTCAGCACTTTCCCAATAGCTGCTTTTATCTACCAGCCTGCAGGTTGCATCCTCTGCCCCTCCCAGCACATCCGCACTCCTCACCGTTCCTCCTGTCTGGGAATGAACCTGCCCCCGACCTCTAGTCAAGGGTGGCGCTTTCTCTGGAGTCCCATAGACCCTGGATGGAGCAGGTGGAGCTGTGGCCCCCAAAGATGGGTGCAACCAGAACTTGCCAATGGGACCGTACTTGGAAAAAGGGTCTTTGGGGCTACAATTAAGTTTAGGACCATGAGATGAGATCACCCTAGATTTGGCCCTAAATTCAATGGCAGGCATCCTTGGAAGAGACACGCAGAGGGGGAGGCCAGGTGGAGACGGGGGCAGATATGGAGTGATGCTTCTACAAGCCAAGGAAAGCCAAGGACTGCGGAAGCCACCAGGACGAGGAGAGAGGCCTGGGACAGAATCTCCCTCAGAGCCTCCTGCAGAATCCAACCCTGCCGACACCTCGTTTTCAGACACCTGGACTCCAGAATGGTGAGACAATACATTGCTGCTGTTTGAGCAACTCACTTTGTGGTGTCTTGTTATGGCAATCTTAGCAAACCTATGCCAGCACTGGCCCATTGTACAGGTGAGGACACTGAGGCTCAGCTTGCCAGAGGTGACACAGCTGGAAACTGTCAGGGCTGGGGTCACCATGGGGCCCTGCTTGACCCTTTCAAAGGCTCCAGAAGGGCAGACTGGGAGGTTCCTCCAAACCCCAGCTCCCTGGGGACCCCACTTTCTCCCTCCCCAAGTTCTGCCTCCTGAAATGTTGGGGTCCTGCCTCGGGCTGTGCTGGCGTAGAGAACACGGGGCACTGAGCCCCTCCACCCATCAGACACCTTCACAGGCACGAAACCCAGTGTTTGAAAAAAAAGAGAGCTGAGAATGAAGCTAAGAAAGGGCCTCATAAATCAAAATCAGTCAGCAGCAAGTAAATGGACGGGCGCTGCTGATCTGTGGAAAATTGCATTTTTACATTAAATCTGTTTAAGGGATAATGTGTATTTTAATAGGTGGGTCTTGGTAGACTTTTCCACCTCAGCTATCCTTTGAAAATATTATTTACTCTCCATTTCTCATAACCTGATTGAATTTTAATTCCACCCATCACTCCTTTTTAATAGTCACTGTAAGTAAAATTATTAATGAAATTACAAGCTGCTTTTTTGGTGAGGTTTTTTTTTTTTTTTTTTTTTTTTTTTTTTTGTCGTTGCTGTTCAAAATGTGCTTCTACCTGGAAGGGCTGGCATTTCTCGGGTCTATTTATGGCAATAAAAGGTAATTGGATAAGCTGTGATGTTGTTACTGCTGAGCGTCTTTCAACATAAAAAGTGCCCGGGGTGTCTCCGGGAGGTGGCTGGAAACTGCTGATCCTGTTTTTAAAGCAGAAATCCTTCCCCAGGCTCCAGTGCTCTCCCCCTCCCTGCTGGTGCCCAGCCAGACAACCATATGTTCATTACCTCCAAGAATTTCTCTTTAGAAACAACGCTGTCGTGTCTGCACAGAGGTGCCACGCACAAAGCAAGCGCTGCCTCTTGCAGGGGGAGGAGGGGCGGGTGGAAGAAGTCACTGCCTGCATCCAGCTGCGAAGACCCAGATTTGGGCACAGCAGCCCCTGAACAAGGTCCCTTGGCCTTAGGAAGCCCAAGCAGGCTGTGGACCTCTAAAGGCCCACCCCTCAGAATCGTCAGGAAGGTTGGAGGTTCTGATGCCAGCTTGGGAAGAAGCCACTAAGAACCCTCTGAGCTACGCACCAAATTATCTACTCAAGAAAGCTGCTGAGAGACGCATCCGTGACACAAGGCCCTGTTTTGAAATCCGCCCCTCAGCAGCCCCGCGGGGCATGAGGACTCCACGGGATCGAAGCACTGGAGTCTTCGTGGCCTTTTCCTCCATTAAAAAATTATAAGAATGTATATTTTATGGCTGTGTTGTTATTAAAAAATAGCATATCTTCATATTACAGATCAAAGCATTTTCTCGACCTAAAAGTTCATTTTTCTTCTTCTGATTTTAAAGGAAATTATAACATGTTTGTGGACCCCTCAGTGTTGTGTGGGCCCTGGCACGGAGCCCTGTGCCAGCAGGAGGCGTGGGTCCTGCAGCCGTTCGCACCCACCGTCCCTAGTTCTGGCCCCTTCTTCTCTCCCTGGGCCACTGGACAGCCCCAGCCCTGCCCCCTAGACCTGCAGACTGTCTCCTCCAGCCACCGTACACTGATTCTCAAATGGAAACGGATCATGATGCCCCTCCCCTAACTCAGGGCAGGAGTTTTGTCATTTTCTCCAGGTGTAGACCCTGTTAAGAATTTCAGGAAAGTACTAAACATACAGGCATGTCAGCGTAATTTCCTACCCCCCTTCAGGATTTGCAGTCCAGTCTGGGACCCAACCTGTCCATGGGTTCAATAAGGCCTTCCCGGCTCCCTGGCAGGGAGGACTGACAATCCGTTTTAAACTCAATGCAGGGATCTGGTCCAGTCTTGGGACTGTCTCAGGAGGGGTCTGATCTCTGCACCTACAGGGGCATTAACCCAGGGGCAGTCGGAGATGTCACCTGGGAACTCACTTTACAACCAGGGATGTTATATAAATACCAGCGAGGATGATGGTGACATCACTCCCAGGTTCAAACACGATCAGGGTCTCCCACTGCCCAGAGGCTAAAGTCCAAACCCCATCCCTGCAGTCAAGACCCTTGGAGACCGAGGCCCCCATCGCTCCCTGTTCAGCTCCAGGCACCATCAGCTTTGCCCTGCTCTGAAGGCTGGCTCACCCCACACCCAACCCAAAATGCCTCCCCACTCCACCAGCGGTGCCACCAGCCCTTCAAGGTCCTTCTGGAGGCCTTGGAGCCCCTCATACCTGGGACATTCCCCAATGAGATCCCATCTTTGACCTGACTCCCTTCCTTCCTTGTGTCCCTGGTCCTGTTCCCCTGCCTGTTTCCTCTGGAGACTCCACAGGCCTGGCCCAGAGAGGCTAGTGGAACGGAGGGCTTGGTGCCTGGTCATTCTGCTGTCTGCCTGCTCTGATGGTTGAAGGCTGTGGCCTGTCCCCTCTGCACTGCACCTCCTGGAGCCTAAGGCCCTCTGGCCCTGGCTCCCAGCACCTGGCACGCGGTGGCCTTCAGGCTGCATATGGCTGCAGCACAGGGTTTGTGCACTGGGGCTGGAATGTCCATGGGCTGGGTGGGGGCAGTGGTCAGGAATGACCCTGCCCCTTGCAGAGGACATCTGGGGAGGCTTGGGATTAGAAGTGCCTGCCCTGCTGGGAAAATCTTTCAAAGAGAAGGTTTACATCGTTCTCTGAGTAAGAGAGTTGGCTGCCTGAGGGGCTCCTCTTCTCCATCCACACCTGCACAGCCACCCTCCCTCCGCCAGGGATACCACACTCACTGGGGACAGCCCTCACCAGGGAGGAGGAGGAAGAGCCTTTGGGAAAGTGGGCTTCCTGCAGGGAGGGACTTTTTCAGGGGCAGCCCCCACAGGGCAGCCTCTGATGTCAGCTTCAGGCTTAGCCTCTAACATTGTGTGGCTTTGGGCACAGTGCGCTCTTCTTCTAGGGCTGCACCCTCCAGCTCTCTGCTCCATGTGTCTAACTGGCAGCCCTGTGCTGGAATGCTCTCTCAGCGGGACCTGCGGGTCAAAGTGGCCATCGCCTCCAAAGAGAGCCATTGTCATCTCATTGACCAAACAGCTCAAGAAACCCAACATCTGATCATTCAGGGACTATCTTCAATATCTGATCATTCAGGGACTATCTTCAATATCTGATCATTCAGGGACTATCTTCAATGTCTGATCATTCAGGGACTATCTTCAATGTCTGATCATTCAGGGACTATCTTCAATATCTGATCATTCAGGGACTATCTTCAAACATCTGCACCAGAATCGCCCACCAGGAGGATACATCATGAAGCTGTCATTGTTAATTAACCCACTTGATTTTTTTTTTTTTTTTTTTTTTAGACAGAGTCTCACTCTGTCACCCAGGCTGGAGTGCAGTGGCACGATCTCGGCTCACTGAAACCTCTGCCTCCTGGGTTCAAGCCATTCTCCTGCCTCAGCCTCCTGAGTAGCTGGGACTACAGATGCCTGCCACCACACCTGGCTAATTTTTGTATTTTTAGTAGAGACGGGGTTTCACCATGTTGGCCAGGCTGGCCTTGATCTCTTGACGCTGTGATCCGCCCGCCTTGGCCTCCCAAAGTGCTGGGATTACAGGCGTGAGCCACCGTACCCAATTAACTCACTTCTTTCACACAAGTAAGCAAGTTTCACATCACGGCCATAAATAGACAACAAACATTACTTGTCATCCATAGAAGGTAACTATAAAAATAAATAGCAATAGCTTGCCTAAGACATGCTTGAGGCCTATGGCCCGCCCTGACTTTACTAAGGAGGAACGAGGGAGCTGCCACAGGCAGTCTAGCCATGGGTCAGCAGAGGACGACGGAAACCACATTGACGTCCTCGCCCTGGGCTTTAAAGCCATCAGATGCTCTGTCCCAGCCTCTCCTCAGCAGCAGAACTACCTTACTTTGGAAAACACTCAGCTTCTCTTGAATTCAGAATCTCCAACACCAGCTTCCTCACCAGTCCCCAGTAATAGCCCAGGAATCTGGTGACAGGGAGCTCACTGCCTGTCCAGTGCAACTCCAACATGGCAGGAAACAGCTGTGAGACCGTTCGCAGGACTCAGTACCTTCAGCTTCTCTATGAAACCACAAAAGCCTGTCCCCTATGAACGCTACTTGTTTAAAGCCAAACACCTCTGGGGCACCCAGACAAGATCCCTATGCTCAGACAGCAGAGATCTCAGAACCAGGCTCCCATGTAGGCTTCGGGTGAGCCCCAAATCCCAGGCTGGGGCTGAGCACGTCTTTGACAGCAGCGCCCCATGGCCTCTGTCTACCCATCTCTGGGCTTTCTGAGGCATGAGCAGCCATAACCCAGGCCATCTTGAAGACCGTCGCCCGTGCCACTTGGAGGGAGATTCTCTACCTCGCCCAGTTTCTGGAAATGGCCATTGCTGAGCAACCTTTGGGGACCTGTGACTCTTCCAAGCCTGTCCTTAGTCAGGCTCTGGGCACTGGGAAAGCAGAAGGGAACCAGCAGACGGGATGGGGAGCCAGGGACTGGGAGGAGACAAATCATCACACTCACGCACTGAATGTCTGAGATGAAGTATTTTAAGAAAAGCTTTTTAAAAATAGCATTTGGTGATGTCTAAAAAGCAAGTTTCTACAGCCGCCTTCAGCGTATTTTCTAGGCACGCCACAGCCTGAAGGAATACGGGCCTTTCATAGAGGTTTTGGTATAAATCCGACAAACAAAGCAACATATTTCCCAGTGAGTCCCTTGCCTCTGCTTAGAGAATGAATCTAAAAAGCCACAGGGTCTGGAAGGTTCTCCCTCATTTGGGCTATATGGCTTTGGGCAGGTTACCCGTCCCTCTGCAATCATCCCGTCTGCAAAATGGACACCCATAGTATCCGCACGCCCATCGTGAAGGGTGTTTAGTGGGGGAAGTGACAACACAAGAAACCCATTCGTGGATGGGGAAACCTCAGCCATACATCACCGTAACTGCGGCAGCCCAGCCAACAGCCTTTCCATGTGCACACCTCACATGATGGGGCGCCCACCTCCCAGAGGCCCTCCTCATGCTGAGCTGAATGTACCTCCACCCCAGCTCTGCCTGGTGTGACCTCACAGGCTGTGTTTGCTCCCCAAGGCAGCTCTGCAGATGCCCAATGGTGAATCTGCCCTCCCTCCTGTCCTCCCAAGGCTCAGAATGCCCCAACTCTTGCTGAACCTGCTGCACCCTGGGGAGTCAACCGCAGCACAGGTGTGATTTCTGAGAGAATCCTCCTTTTAAAGGCAGGCCCACATGGAGAGCTGGCCATACTCCGATGTACCTCCCTCCAACCTGGTATCCTGAGCCACATCCCAAGCACAGGATCTAGGAGGCAACAGAATCTCACAGTAACCCAGCACATCTGCTTTAGATGCATGTGATCAGCATGTAAATCACACGGATAAAACAAAAGCTGGGGTATGCATTTAAGCCGAAAATGAAGGGGCATCTGGGGAGAGGCTCTCTTTTGCTGTCCGTCCCACTCAGCCAAGGTCAATTAAAAAGGCCAAGAATGAATCCGTGTCCATGGTGGCCAATAGGACAAGAAGAGGAAATGTGGTCTTTCCTCTAATTCAGGGTCACAGAATGGGCCCAGACCTGGTGGGGACAGACCTGGGATAACTCTCGGCTGCCCACAGTGGTCTGAGGGAGGTGGGCAGGGGTGGAGATGGGGAGCAATGCCTCAGGGATGCCACATGTAAAGCCTGGCACACAGGTGTCCTGGTAGCAGTGTCGGGGGGAGGAACCTGATATGGTTGGGCTCTGTGTCCCCACCTAAATCTCACCTTGAATTGTAATAATCCCCACATGTCAGGGCGGGACCAGGTGGAGATAATTGAATCACGGGGGTGGTTTGCCCCATGCCGTTCTCATGATAGGTGATAGTGAGTGAGTTCCCATGAGAGCTGATGGTTTTATAAGGGGCTTCGCCCTTCGCTTGGCACTTCTCTCTCCTGATGCCATATGAAGAAGGACATGTTTGCTTCCCCTTCCGCCATGATTATAAGTTTCCTGAGGCCTCCCCAGCCATGTGGAACTGTACCATCCCTCTTTTCTTTATAAATTACCTAGTCTCAGGTATTTCTTCATAGCAGCATGAGAACGGACTCATACAGAACCCTATAAAGGTGTCCTAAATTATCTGAATGGACCCCTCCAATGATACACATTAGCTTGAAGAGAAGCAATAGAGTCCATTTCAACAGAGATGTTAGTCTCACCCAAGGTTACTTTCAGAGACCAAATTCATTTCATTTTCATGGCAATGAAGAGTCATGAGCCCGTCCACCCCATTTGTATTTGATATAAATATGCCTGTAACAAATAAATGCAGCTTTAGCTTCTCCATGTAGTTCAGCTACTCTAATTATAACTAAAAGCAGAGGAAAAAAACCATATATCCTTCTTCATGAAAATCGGGGTATATTGTGACTTATTTGGAGAGAAGAAAATCATGGAAGGGTTAAGTTTCTGGACACAAAAAACAAGATCTTCATTTTTGAAATCTAATTTAAAAGATCTCCCCAGGGTGAACTCAATGTATCTTCCGTGGAAGGACGAGGACGGGAACGATCCTGCTGGGACCCAAACATATGGCTGAATTCTGCCTTAAGTATATCAAATAGAAGGCTCCCTTCACTGGCGCGACTTGTTATAAAACAGACCTGTCAAATCAGGCTCCCCATGTAAACTTCCTGAGCTGATTGAGCTAAATCACACGCCTGGCATTTCATTACCAGCTGTGGCGGAGGGCATTCTGCCATTCCGGGTGAAGGAGAGCCCTGCCGCCATTACATCAGGGCTAAAAACAGAGCCATCTCCATCAACTTGACAAAGACAAAAAACTTGAATTAAGAGCCCTGTCTAAAATTAACAGTGATTGAAAGTTAATGATGGAACAAATTTGGCAGAACTATTTAAACATGCATCAAGATGTGGTCTCGGCTTTCAGAGGGGAAGCTGAAATGATGAATGTCTATTGAGCGCCTGCTGGGAGCGTGGCATGTGGCTTCATGCGGTTCTCCCCTTCCACCAGAATCACACCCTTGGCAGAAGGTCTGATCTGTCCCCCTGTCACAGCTCCAGTTCCGGGACTGGGCGAACACATCTGCCTGTCAACATTCGAAGTTGTATCTATGTGCTTGTCAGCACTATTTGTTTATAACAAGCCAGAAACAACCCCTATTGGGGAACGGTTCCATAAACCATAGCATAACCATTTCATTCAATCAACGATACAAATCAGGAGGAAAGAAAAAGACAAACAATGATCTGAGAAAATACCCATGGTACAATGTGACATGAACAAATATTTGAAATTGTAGACACAGCGTGTCCTCCCTGTACTTCCACATGCATACAGAAAATATATTGTTTAGATGCCTGTTTCCTCTATGAGAATATAAACTCTTTGCAGGCACAAACCACTCTCACAGCCCGAATCCTAGGGCAGAGCTGGTCTTCAGGCTGCACGTGACTGCAGGCCAGGGTTTGTGCACTGAGGCTGAAATGTCCGTGGGTTGGGTGGGAGCGGGGGTCAGGAATGACCCTGCCCCTTCCAGAGGACATCTGGGGAGGCTTGAGATTAGAAGTACCTGCTGTTCTGGGAAATTCTAGACACTAGATGGGCAGCAAATCCCTGTTTAACTCGATTGGAGTGTTGGTCATGATCCCTTCTTTGTAAGTCTCAAAAAGTTTATTCAGGCATACCTATGTATAAACCCACAAAGACATGCATATAGACACATAGACATGTGCAGAAAATGAACCAGAAAAAAATATGCCTGAGTGAGAAAATAATGACCTCTGGGTATTAGTGAATTGTTTTCATTTGTTTTTGTTTTGAGACAGAGTCTTGCTCTGTCACCCAGGCTGGAGTACAGTGGTGCAATCTTGGCTCACTGCAACCTCCACCTCCTGGGTTCAAGCGATTCTCCTCCCTCAGCCTCCCAAGTAGCTGGGATTACAGGTGTGCACCACCACACCTGGCTGTTGTATTTTTAGTAGAGACAGGGTTTCACCATGTTGGCCAGGCTGCTCTCAAAGTCCTGACCTCAAATGATCCGCCAGCCTCGGCCTCCCAAAGTGCTGGGATTACAGGTGTGAGCCACCATGCTCAGTCAGTTTTTTGTTGTTGTTGTTTTGTTTTGTTTTGTTTTCACTCTTTGCATGTTTTCCAGCTTTTCTATAATAAGCATGCTTTATATTTACAACTGGGGGGAAATTATACTACAAAAGAGATCCTGTTTATTCCCACTGCACACAGATGCAGAGTCCTGCCCAGACAGGCTTCAACGTGAACTGAGATGCAGAGTTCAATTGTCACCAACTGCCCTCCTACCATGTGCCAAGAACTGCTTCCAGACCTGCCTGCATTTGATTCTCACAGTCACCTGGCTTGTGTGTTTGCATCACAAGCATTTACCTAGAACTTTCTAAGCTATAAGCATTCACCTCATTTAATCTCCATAACAACCTCTGATTAGGTATTTTTATCCTCATTTGCAGCTGAGGCCCAGAGAGGCAAGTAACCTGCGCACGGATAACAAGCGGCCTGTGATAGGGAAAGTGACTTGAATGAGATGGACGAAGAAGCCACGTCCACTCAACACAAACCCGAGACATTTGTCCTTGTCCACTCCTCTGTGGACACACAGCGCCGGCAGCCAATAATCCCCACAGTCACTTCTAATAGGCTTTGGGGTGGGTGTGTATTGCAGTATCGCACATGCATTTTTGTTTTGGTTTCTCTTTTTTAACTGTTTTCAGCTGCTATTACGAGTGACACAAAGCTGGCTCAGGCTGGTTCTGGGCAGTCAAGCCTGAACTCAGATGTTCCTCCACGCAGTCGAGGAAGTGCAGTTTGGCAACTCACCCACGCACATGAGCATGGATCCCATGACTGGACATGTGTGAGAAAAGGCTTCTCACTGGTTGGCCCCAGCCATACCACATCCTGCTTCAGAAATTCCACCGCAGTATCCTGCTGATGGCCCCGCAATGCTGCAAGGCCCAGGGAACTGAGCTCTCTCACCCAACACAGGACGTAGCATGAGCGTTTCCACGCCCAGAGACAGAGGCGCATGGAGTTGCCTTGATGATTCTAGAATTTCCATTTATCATCTGAATGAGACACCGATACAAATGTCCAACAGCCTTGTTCAATGATTCCGTATCCCCATGCCTGACTCAAGGGACTAGGAAAGGACACAGAGGTTCTGTCGGAGGCGGACCTTCCCTTTGATCAGAGTAGGGAGCTCCACTACATGGGGGTGGCGGCGGTCCAAGCAGAACCTGGGAACAACCCGGACAGGGCGTGGCAGGGGAAAGTCCCGGAAGCCAGACTTAGACAAGGTAGCCTCAAAGTCCCTCTCTCCTCGAATCACCATGATTTACCCTGCACATTCCACTCCCTCGTCACTATGCCAGGGACCCCAGGGATCAACGGATTTGTTCGGACATTGTCCTCTGAGGATACAAATGTCAATTTGTCTGGAACAAAGTCCCAACCCCAACAGCAAAGTCTCCACTGTAAAGGTGAGCTCCAGCCCAGCTCCCGGCCTTGCCCGCAAGCCCATGCAGACCACACACCCAGCACGGGGCCAACTGCAGCAGAAAAGCCTCCCCTCCCCACAGTACACCCAGGCAGAGAGGCTGGAAGGAGCACCGGATGGTTGTGGGGCCGGATGACACTGTGGGACTCCAAGCCTGAGCCTGCCAGGGAGGTGACCTAGACACTGTACAAGCCGCCTCTGAATAGTTCCTGCAAATGTGTGGGCTGTTCAGCCATCGTGGACCCCAGCTCTTGGTGGTTACCAAGAAAGCAATTTTGGCTTAGGGAAGGAGGGGGGCAGGGCCTGGCCATGGCACAGACAAAGGTGAATTTGGCCAGATGGTGTGAATCAAGTAGAAGTGGGCAGGCCAAGCCACTGTACCTGGAAAAGCAACACACAAGGTCTGGGGAATGTCCCAGTGCTCCTGCCACTGCTGCCAGCGTGGCACCCGATTTTCATCGTGGTGGGAGAAATCCACCTTGCTCACGAAGTGAGCGTGCCACTTTCAGACTCAGGCTGGTAGGAGCTCAGCTTTGCACTGCCCTTCTCCCTCTCTCACATAGGGGAGGAGCATTTCCCCACCACAAGCCTTGCTGGGCCCACTCAGTCCCTCTCCCAAGAAATTCTCCCACATCTTTTTCCAATACCTTAGTCATTATAGTGGTTCCCACAAATGGTGCTGATCAATTGAATGTCTCTTTGGAAAGAAAAAGAAAAAGAAAAAGATGCTGGGCGCGGTGGCTCACACCTGTAATCCCAGCACTTTGGGAGGCTGAGGCGGGCAGATCACGAGGTCAGGAGATCGAGACCATCCTGGCAAACACGGTGAAACCCCGTCTCTACTAAAAACACACAAAAAAATTAGCTGGGTGTGGTGCCGGGTGCCTGTAGTCCCAGCTTCTCGGGAGGCTGAGGCAGGAGAATGGCGTGAACCCGGGAGGCGGTGGAGCTTGCAGTGAGCAGAGATCGCGCCACTGCACTCCAGCCTGGGCGACAGAGCGAGACTCCATCTCAAAAAAAAAAAAAAAAGAAAAAGAAAAAGAAAGAATCTCAATCCTAACTTTGTACCACAGACAAAAATCAACTTGAAAGGGATCCTAGACCTAACTGTAGATTCTGAAACTGTAAAACTTCTAGAAGAAAACAAGGGAGGAAAAAATCTTTGTGCCTTTGGATTAGTCAAAAATTCTTAGATAAGGCATAAAAGCAGGAATCATGAAAAATATTAATCTATAGATAAATGGAATTAATCAACATTTAAAACTTAGGTTCTAAGGACACTAAGAAATGGAAAAGCCACAGACTGGGAGGAAATTTTTGCAAAATACACATCCAGCAATGGATCTGTAGTCAGAATATATAAAGGGGCCAGGCGTGGTGGTTCACGCCTGTCATCCCAGCATTTTGGGAGGCCAAGGCGAGAGGATTGCCTGAGGTCAGGAGTTTGAGACCAGCCTGGCCAACATGGTGAAACCCCATCTCTACTAAAACAAAAATTAGTTGGGTGTGGTGGTGGGTGCCTGTAATCCCAGGTACTCGGGAGGCTGAGGCAGGAGAATGGCTTAAACCCAGGGAGCGGAGGTTGCAGTGAGCTAAGATCACCCCACTGTACTCCAGCCTGGGCAACAAGAGCGAAACTATCTTAAAAACAAAAACAAAAAGTGAATTTTACTACATGTAATTTATACCTCAATAAACCTAGCTTTAAAGAAAACTTAATCATTATTATTGCATTCAACCACTGACTTACAAACACCCAACTTATAAACACCAGATTCACACGTGTCTTCTGAATACCTTCTGGTTTCTGAGGTGCCCAGATCCAAAGCCAACTGACCCATACCAGCGAGGGCTGCAGTGAAAGGACCCATGTCCTGCCTGTTTCTAGACTGAATATCGCAAGACACCCTTGGTTCACCCTGTCCACGCAAGTGGCCCGTACCACTCTCGTCCTTTCCTCTCCACTTTGCCCAGCTGCCAGGATGGGCATCTTCCCTCACTCCCCCGCCGGCCCCACAAGCTTCCTGCCAGAGCCAACACAGCCTTTCTAGAGGCCACCAGCATGTGGGTGTCCTCTTTCTCTCAGCTGTGGCCATCATGGCTGCATGGAAACCGAGGCGCGAAGTGAAGTCCAATACAGCACCTCCATCAGAGGCCTGGGCGTGCAGCTACTGAGAGACCCACAGGGAGCTGACACCAAAGCTCAGCTCCCGACACACACCCGCCTCCACGTGGCTCCCGGGGTCGTGTGTAGGTGGCTATGTGGCAGCTCAGTTCATCCACGAGTAATTAAAACCGACAGCTCCAGAACCCACATGTACCACAGGGAATTCCAGATCACGACGCCGGCATGTCACAGTGTGCTGGCTCCTCGGACACAGCAATCCTTGGGCTCTGGGAAAAAGAAAGAACCTATATGCTCTGACTCATTCGTTTTTTTCTGTGCCAGATAATAAATGAAGAGTGTCCTACCAACACAACGAAATGTGGAAGCAGAACAAGGCGGAGTGTGAGCCCTAAGTATGAAATAATGAATGTATAATCCCTCTGAAGAGCAGTCGGAATGGGAAACGGACATTGCCATGGAAACCAGGGGAGCGGGGCAAGGTTCTCAAGAAGGGCCCGGCAGAGTCACTTCAGATGTGCTCCAGGTTGGAAGCAGAGGCTGATCCACCACCACAGAGGGCACAGGCAGCCGCGGGACAGGCAGGATGCTCTCAGACCTGCCACGGGTACACGTGTGGGCACCATTCCCACAGACCTTCGCAGGAATGCAGCAGGAAGGTCGAGGGGACACCTGCACCCACGTTTCCACCTCTGGACAAACATCCTGTGCCCCAACTCTCTACATGAAGTGCTTCCTCCACTCAACAGGGACCTGGTCCTGATGTGGCACTGAGGAGACCTCAGCTCTGCCGTCCAGGGGCCCTGAGAGCCGGGGAGAAAGGCAAGATCACACGCCGTGCTATGGGACCCAGCGGGGACCCACATTAGACTGGGGTCCAGGGCAGGTTCCTAGACAGGAGGACCCCATAGGCAAGTCTTCAAGAATCAGCAGCAGCTGCCTAGGGGACTGGGGGAATGTGCTAGGCAGGCAGCCGGGGATAAAAGAGCAAAGCAAAAGCCGGTAAGAATGGAAGCCACAGGCTACTGTGTGCAAAGGCAGGGACCAGAGAGGACCAGTAAAGGGGGCCCAGTCCCTCCACCCAGAGAAATGTCACACAGGACCAAGACACAGGAGGGTGTTGTCAGGGCCATGGAGCCTTGTGGGGACACCAGCTCGGGACAGCACCCAGCAGGAAGGGGCCACGCCAAGGGAAGAGCCCCACGAGGATGACGGGCAACATTATTTCTCTTTGGAAGATCATTGAACATGTTGATGTGTAATTTTTCAATAAAATATTAGCCAAGCTGCCAAGGACCTTAATTTTAAATAAAGTCTTAGTTGAGTTGTTAATTCTCTACTCAGCTTTGCTGCAACTAATTATGAAGAACTATAACGATGACGATCCCAGATGGACCTGGCTGTCCTCTGAATACAAACTTCTCTCCTCCTCCTGTTCTTGCTCCTCTGCAGAGCTGAGCTGCACGCTTAGAGCAGGTAGCCCGGGGCCCAGCACTCCTCTGCCCCGCCCCTGCCCAGGCTCCGACAACCAAACAGAAGGATAGTCCTGAGCAGCTCTCAGCCCTTTTGGTGCCGTGAGCAGAGCCTGGGCTGGAGGTCAGGGAGCCCAAGCACCCTGCCCAGCCTAGTGGTTATGCCCTCTCTGGGCACAGTCTCCCCGAGAAAGAGCCCAGGGATTAAGCAAAAAAACGGCCTCACCTGGGTCCCCTGCACACACTCCATCCAGAAGCAGAGCTGCAAACAGCTAAGCTGGGGGCACTGAGACCATTCCTACATGATCCCAGCACTCAAATGGCTGCTTCTTATCCCTATTTTATCAAGGAGGAAACTGAGGCTCAGAGAGGGAGAGTAACTTACCCAAGGTCACACAGCTCCTATTTCCTGCCTTCCAGAAGGGAAGGGGGCAGGAACATGGGGAGGGGGAGCTGGAGGAGACAATGTGCAAAAGCTCCGGAACTGTGTGAGAGATGATGTGTGTGAGCATCGGGGTAGGGAGGCTGCCCTGCCACGTGCCCATGGTGGGGAGGCTGAAGATGCGCTGATGGAGGCTGAAGATGCACAGGTGGATCTGCTCCATGGGGAGGGAGAACCTGCAAAGCTGACCGGAGGCGTGTGGGAGGGGCTGGCCAGGACCTCCAGGGCTAATGCTCCAGGAGAGCACTCAGCAAAGCTGCGGCCAGGCCACTCCCCCAGTTCTGCTGTGTCAGCTTCCCAGTCCGAGCACTCCAAACTGAACTCTCCATCTCAGAAATTCCAAACAGGGTCTCCGGGGTAGACACGTCCCCAAGTCAAGCCTCTGGAGCCTGTGTGGCTTAGCAAACAAATACAGTTCTCTCTGTGCCTCAGTTTGCTCATCCGTGCATGGGACTGCCGCAGGGAACTGATATATACCTAGGAGAGACCAGCTCATAGTGGACACTTCCTTATTGTATTCATCCACTTTCACGCTGCTGATAAAGACATACCCGAGATTGGGCAATTTATAAAAGAAAGAGGTTTTTGGTGTTTTGTTTTGGTTTGGTTTTGAGACAGAGTCTGGCTCTGTTGCCCAGGCTGGAATGCAGCAGCATGATCTTGGATCACTGCAACCTCCACCTTCCAGGTTCAAGCGATTCTCCTGCCTCAGCTTCCCAAGTAGCTGGAATTACAGGTGCACACCACCACTTCCGGCTAATTTTTAAAATATTTTTTAGTGGAGACAGGGTTTCCCTATGTTGGCCAGGCTGGTCTTGAACTCCTGACCTCAGGTGATCCACCCGCCTCGGCCTCCCAAAGTACTGGGATTACAGGCGTGAGCCATTACACCAGCCTAAGAAATAGGTTTAATGGACTCACAGTTCCACATGGCTGGGGAGGCCTTACCATGATAACAGAAAGCTCATATGATGCACACAGAGAAGAGCACGTGCAAGGGAAACTCCAGTTTTTAAAACCCTCAAATCTCGTGAGACTCTCACTATCACGAGAACAATGCAGGAAAGACCTGCCCCCATAATTCAATCACTTCCCACCCGGTTTCTCCCAGGACACCTGGGAATTGTGGGAGTTCCCTTCAAGATGAGATTTGGGTGAGGGCACAGCCAAACCACATCACTTATGCATTCGTTCTCATGATACTCTTGGCCGATTTCAAGCTTAAAACTGCTTCCAGGGACTGAGCCACTCAGGGAACATGAACTGGTCCCTCCCATGAACCAGGGAGGTGGTCCTCCACGGGGCAGGCCTCTCTAGGAGTTGCACCTGGGGTTGCCACCACGACCAGCCCCTAAAGGGCAGTGGGCTGGGCCTGCAGCTCCTGGCACCTAGCATGGTGATGAGGTGCACTGGCTGCTGGGAGGACCCAGTGGATTGGCAGGTGTGACCCTGAAGGCCAGGACTCACGGCAGGCGGCAGGTCCGGGCAGTCAAGGTGGAAGATGTGCACCTAGGTGGCGACCAGGTCTGTGGGAGGGTGGGTTGAGAGATTTTCACTGATACAACTTGGCAGCCCTTCTCTTGGGCTTTATTAGTTAATATGCTGTTGGCCACACTGCTTTTTTCATTGCCCAGGAATTCACTGCTATTGATTGCTGATACCAGCTCCAGCCTCCCTGGAGCGTCTGGCTCACTTTGGAGCACACCAGGGTGGGTCCCCTTCATCTGTGTCCACTCTTCATGGCCACCCAGCTTTGGAACAAGATTCCAGCACATTCATCACCCCAAGTCCCACCAACCGCCTCACCACCACACGTGAACAGGGGTGCATGGAGTAAGGGTCGTAAGTCCTCTGTAAAAACAGGAGCTTATGGTATTTAAGCAGTGCTCCAATCCCCTAAGTCTCCATTAAACCCAGCGCTGAGGGCTTAGGGGCACGGGAAGCCCACGCACTCAGAGGCAGAGCTGAAACCCTAGGCTGACGCACAGCCCTGGCCCGGGTGGCAGGAGGGCTGGGGGCTGTCTCCACCTGCGCCCCTGAGCTGGGATTTGGGGTCAGGTTTTGGGCCCCTGCCAAAGTCTTTCTTACACTCGGAGAACATTCTTTTTAAGTTGTCTCTTTTTGTTTTCCCACTTCCCCAAATTTATTTAAAATTAAACTGCGTGAATTCAATGCACACTTTCACAGACCCATAATAAGCAATTTCCGAGGGAGAATCGGAGCCAACACGGGCTCCTGAGCGTGCAAGTGCCAGGCCTGGCAGGGGCTTCCCCATGGGGGCAAACCCACCAACACAGAGCGCAGCCTGAACAGCCCAGCCCTGAGCGAGAAGAGCCGGCATCCTGGCAACCATAGCTCTAGCTCTGGCAACCCAGGCGCCGCTGCTGCGTGAACCGCCTTGACTGTGGTCCTCTGTTTAATGCTCCCACAACCACCCTGCGGCACCCACAGGCTCACATTCCCACTTTACAGAGGAGGAACTGGAGACCCAGAGAGGTTGCATGACTTGCCTACAGTCACACAGCCAGCAAGTGGCAGAGCAGGAACTCAAGCCCAGGTTGTGAGGGTCCAAACCGCCTGTGCTTCCCCACTCTGTTTGACATGAATTTGCCAGGTCACCATTCTCTGGACACACTCAAGTTTGTTGCTGCTGCTTGTGAAGTAGTGTGACCTCACTGAACAGTGTTCCAAGTGTGGCCAAGTCATTGCCAAGTACAAGACTATCCCCTCCCTTGCCACAGACTCTATACTTCTGTTAATGCAGCCAAGGTGATAATGTCATTGCTGGGGCCACATCATGGGGCTCCCCTTTGGGGATCTTGTACTCTGAGGAGACCCAGAGACTATTCTAACATCCACCACCGCTGGGAAAACACTTGGTGCCTTCTGGGGCAACCGGCTTGGGAAGCTCACTGCACTAGCCTACATCCATCTGATAAGATTGCTCCGGTGACTTTAAGTCCTACCAACCTGACCTCTCAGGGGTGGGCGCTCAGTACACCTGAGAGAATAAATGAATGAATAAAGGAGCAAAGGAATATGCCTTCACTCAACAACGACTTCCTGAGAACCTGCCATGCACCTAGCTCTGTGCCAGAGACACACTTGAGGAGGAAGTAGGCAGGCCCCTGCCCTGTGAAGCTGTTGGGGTCGGGAGTAGACATGAAACACATGTGGTGAGCACATAGACCATCTGATGGTGACAAACATTATGGAGGTGCTGGGGCAGGGGACATGGAAAGTCTCCCAGAAGAGGTGACAAGAGACTGAGACCTCGAAGCCGCTGCATGAGAGGCTGGAGGAGGAGGAGGTTCCAGACAGAGGGAACTGCCAGTGCAAAGACAGAAACTAGCAAGGTTGATGAGGATGGAGGAGGGGGCGAGGCTGGAGGGGAGGGGAGGGAAGGGAGGGAGGAGGGGAAGGCTGGAGGAGCGTTGTGAGAGAGAGGGGAGGGGCACGCTAAAGGGGGCACCCACTGTGAGGACTGTCCTATGGGATGGAAACGCCTCCTGTGCTGAGCCCAGGGTGCAGGATCCGCCCCCAGGCTGCCGGGGAGCAGGGGACTGCACTCTGCTGCAGCTACAGCCGCCACACACTCGCCGCGAGGCCAGGTGGAGCCACTACTGTCCATGCAGGTTTAAAAAAGGGACAGGGGCAGGACTGAGAGAGAGAGAAAGAAAGGGAAGGAGGGAAGGGAGGAGAGGGAAGAGAGGGAGGAAGGAAGGATTCCAGCCTTTCCTTCCTAACCTTCGAGATGACGGGGCCTGCCAAGGAGGAGTAGGTGGCAGGGGTATGCAAGGAGCCTTTGCCACCCCTGACTCGCACCCCGGCACTCCTCCTGCGTTTGCCTCTGGGACAGAACTGAGGGGCCTGCGCTGATGGATGTCACTGTGACACATAAAAACAGGGGACAGAGATCCCAGTTGTTGCACCTGTCAAGGACACCCCACACTGTCTTCCCGGACTCGTTTTACTGGGTGCTGTTTTGTTTTCATGGGGGGCAGGGGCAGCCCAGTCCTGGCAATGACATCCCTGGTCCCTGCCAAGTAAGACAGATGGTGGTGGCTGTGAGTTTATCTGACTCTTTGCAAAGAAGGTGCCTGGCTCACTACCCAAGGAGGCTCAGCGAAATGACACACATGCTGTTTATTATCATTAGCACAGCCCTGGCAAAAGGCGTGACCATAAATTGCAGGTGTGCCAGATTCAACAGGCACAAAGCCTGCACACCAGGGTGCCCACTGCCTGCACCAACCCTGAGTGTCAGCACCCGTTGGGCAGGCAGGCGGGCAGTGTCTCTTCTTCCATGCTGATGGCAGGGACCCCACATGTCTCTGTTTTACACATCAGGGTGCTGTCTGATGATCCTGTTTTGAAAAATTGTTCTGGGTTGTAAAAACATTTGAAAGCAACAACCACCACATACAAAACTGAACTCTTAATAGTGCTGGTGGACACCCCAGACCTGGCTTTTATCCCAGCTCCCCATCTGAGCTGGCACCCCAACCCTCCTGGTCCTCCAAACAAAATCCTAGGGGTCCTCCTCGCGACACACCCCTTCCCCACCCACCTGCATGCCTAAGTGACCACCAAGCCTGGCGCCCTCCCGGACTACTCATACACCCTGCACTGCCCTCCAGCTCTGCTGACGGCACTCCAGCCGCCTCTCCTTCCTCCATCCTCCGTGCTGCAGCCAGGGCCATGTTTTCAAAATGCCAGTC
This sequence comes from Chlorocebus sabaeus, assembly GCF_047675955.1. Classification (NCBI taxonomy): domain Eukaryota; kingdom Metazoa; phylum Chordata; class Mammalia; order Primates; family Cercopithecidae; genus Chlorocebus; species Chlorocebus sabaeus. The sequence goes on along the minus strand of NC_132930.1, from coordinate 44,273,815 downwards.
CCATCAGCCCACCTCCACGGCCTCTCACTGCTGCTAGCACAGGCGGCAAAGCCCCGACCTTCTGGACGCACTCAGCTCTCTAACAATACAAATCACAGCTAACGCCAAGAACCCTGGTGATGGGCTGGCCACAGCACTCCGCGCTGGACAAGAATCCACTCATTTGGGCCTGAAAGCAACTCTGTGAAGCAGGGGCCAGCCTTACCTACACTCCACAGATGAGATCCTGGAGACACAAAGGGTTATGAAGCTTCCAGCTGGGACGTGGCAGAGCTGGGTCCTGAACCCAGGTAGGCTAGCTCCTTGAGCTGCATGCAGGAGCTCCAATGCCTCCATTATGAATGCTTTTTGAACACAGGCTCTGTCATCCGTGCACTCTGTGATGTCAGGCAAGGTTCCTGGGCTCTGGGAGCTAAAGTTTTCTCTTCTGTGACATGGAGCTAACACCCATAGCCTTGGATAGTCACTGCCAGGGTGACATGAAGTCCTCACAACAGCTCCTGGCACCTGCCAAGTTCTCAAGCCAATGTTAGCTTGCTCCCTGACTTGCATTCTGTTTTGTGGAGGGAATTAAACAAAAACCACTCTCAAAGGAAGAGAGTGCCACTGCCAAGACCCTTTACCTCCTCCTGACCCACGAGCTAGGTCTCTGTGCATTGCCCCAAGGAAGGAGGAGACTGCCCAGAACAGGCCTCCTGTAGGAGTACACCCCACCGAAGCCCCCGAAGCCCACAGTTGCCCACTGCCACCCCCACAACAGCCTTGCTAAGTCATATTTGCAAGAACTCTGGATCCAGCCCAGAGAGAAAATGTCAGTCACATTGCTTTTTATCACATTGAGAGAAACAAGAACAAGATGTCACCGAAAAGACAGGTGCATTTCCCTGTCCAAAGACAACTCAGAACCTTCTCACTTGGAAAGAAAGCTGCCTGAGAGTGGATTCAGTTCACTTCAGACTATCCAGAGTGGGTTGGGTCCTTACTGCCAACAAGACCTGGGATGGACCTGGATTCTAATCCCCAGCCTGTGCATATGGCTTCACAAATTATATAGACAATGATGACGACGATGATGATGATGATGATTATGATGATGATATGGTGGTGGTGGTGGTGGTGATGATGGTAGTAACAATGGTGGTGATGGTGATGGTGTTGATGGTGATGGTAATAATGATGGTGATAGTGGTGATAGTAATGGTGGTGGTGGTGATGGTATTGATGGTGATGGTGATGGTAGTAATGATGGCAGTGATGGTGATGATGGTGGTGGTGGTGGTAGTGATAATGATGATGGTAGTAATATAGGTGGTGATGGTGATGATGATGGTGATGACAGTGATGGTGATGGTAGCAATGATGGTGAAGTTGATGGTGAGAGTGGTGATAGTAATGATGGTGGTGGTGGTGATAGTATTGATGGTGATGGTAGTAATAATGGCAGTGATGGTGGTGGTGCTAATGATGATAATGATCATGGTAATGATAGTAATGATGGTGGTGATTGTGATGATGGTGATGCTGGTGATGATGGTAGTAATCGTGGTGGCGGTGGTGGTGTTGATGGTGATGGTTATGATGGTGATGGTGATGATGATGATGATGTATGATGGTAGTAATGGTGGTGGTGGTAGTGATGATGTTAATGATGGTTATGGTGATGGTGATGATGATGTATGATGGTAGTAATGACGGTGGTGGTAGTGACAATGTTAATGATGGTTATAGTGATGGTGATGGTTATGATGATGATGGTGATGGTGATGATGATGATGATGATGTATGATGTTAGTAATGATGGTGGTGGTAGTGATGATGTTAATGATGGTTATGGTGATGGTGATGGTGATGATGATGATGATGTATGATGGTAGTAATGATGGTGGTGGTAGTGACAATGTTAATGATGGTTATAGTGATGGTGATGGTTATGATGGTGACGGTGATGGTGATGATGATGATGTATGACGTTAGTAATGATGGTGGTGGTAGTGATGATGTTAATGATGGTTATGGTGATGGTTATGATGGTGATGGTGATGATGATGATGTATGATGGTAGTAATGGTGGTGGTGGTAGTGATGATGTTAATGATGGTTATGGTGATGGTGATGGTTATGATGGTGATGGTGATGGTGATGATGATGATGTATGATGTTAGTAATGATGGTGGTGGTAGTGATGATGTTAATGATGGTTATGGTGATGGTGATGGTGATGATGGTGATGATGTATGATGGTAGTAATGATGGTGGTGGTAGTGATGATGTTAATGATGGTTATGGTGATGGTGATGGTTATGATGGTGATGGTGATGATGATGATGTATGATGGAAGTAATGATGGTGGTGGTAGTGATGATGTTAATGATGGTTATGGTGATGGTGATGGTGATGATGATGATGATGTATGATGGTAGTAATGACGGTGGTGGTAGTGACCATGTTAATGATGGTTATAGTGATGGTGATGGTTATGATGGTGATGGTGATGGTGATGATGATGATGTATGATGTTAGTAATGATGGTGGTGGTAGTGATGATGTTAATGATGGTTATGGTGATGGTGATGGTTATGATGGTGATGGTGATGGTGATGATGATGATGTATGATGGAAGTAATGATGGTGGTGGTAGTGATGATGTTAATGATGGTTATGGTGATGGTGATGATGGTGATGATGTATGATGGTAGTAATGATGGTGGTGTTAGTGATGATGTTAATGATGGTTATGGTGATGGTGATGGTTATGATGGTGATGGTGATGATGATGATGTATGATGGAAGTAATGATGGTGGTGGTAGTGATGATGTTAATGATGGTTATGGTGATGGTGATGATGATAGTAGTAGGATGGTAGTCATGGTAACAGTGGTGATGATTGCAGTAATGATGATGATGATGGTAATGGTGGTGGTGGTGATGGTGATGGTGATGATGATAGTAATAGTAGTAGTAATGATGGTAGTAATGGTAGTAATGATGGTAGAGGTGGTGATGGTGATGGTAATAGTGATGATGGTAGTAATGATGGTAGAGGTGGTGATGGTGGTGGTGATGATGGTGATAGTGATGACGGTAGTAATGATGGTGGTGCTGGTGGTAATGATGGTGATGGGATGATGGTAATAGTCCTGGTAGTAACGATGGTGGAGGTGCTGATGGTGGTGATGGTGGTGATGATGGTGATAGTGCTGGTGTTAATGATAGTGGAGATGGTGATGGCAGTGATGGTGGTGATAGTGCTGGTGGTAATGATGGTGGAGATGGTGATGGTGGTGATGGTGGTGATAGTGCTGGTGGTAATGATGGTGGAGATGGTGATGGTAGTCATGGTAGCGCTGCCCATACCCTGCCATAGGCAAAGTCAGCCTCCCTGGTCAGGTTCCCCCTGGAACTGCAGCTTTCCAGGGGCAGGGCCCTCTTCCTGGGGTCTAGGCCTCCAGCACAAACACATTTGTCTAGAAGCCTAGGCACTGGTCCAATGGCCAGATGGGTGTTGAGCACATAACACCAGCTCAGTGAGTGCCTAGCAATGGATTCATCTTGAAAAGTCAAATACAGCAGAAAGTGCTGGCGACAACTTTTCCAGGGCTTGAGATCAGGGCCTGAGATCCTCCACTAGGTAGGTAAAATTATCTGCCTGGAAGAGGTATGAGGGTGAGGTAGGATGTGGCGTGTAAGGATTCTATTATGTAGGGATGCCTGATTCTTAGCAAGCCTTGAAGCTCGTCTAAGAAAACACCAGGGATCCTTATGTCACCTGGCTTAGGCATTCAGAGGGTGACTGGCAGCTATGGATATTTGGGATACAAGTTTGTTCCACCTCAAATCCCATTTTGCCGTCTTGTTCTCTCATAGCCGCCTGCCTTTGCACAGGCTGTTCCCTAGGCCCTTCCACGCTCTCTCCCTGGAGCAAGATCACAGAGCCCATCTCAGAGGTAAGGACAAATTCACACTTCCTGGCCCCAAGTTTGCTGTCCTTTGTCCCCACCACTTTACTCCACCTTTCAAACATGAGAATAGATTGTCAAAACCAAGAGAAGTGAGCATGCACCCTCCTGGGGTGGGAACCTCCCCCACCGCCCTCCCCGCGTCCTCCCTCCCACCACTTCTCGCTGTGCTCTGTGTTCTGCTCTGCGCCTGCCCAGGGCCACACTCAGAAGATTCTCTGAGCACCTGGAGGCCCAGAGGCTGCTTTAGCCTTGCCCAGCATTAGCATTCCACCTGCGTTGGTTGTTTCTTTTCTTCCTTAGCCACTGTGTGAAGGTCAGTTTAATAAAAGCCTTACAGCTGCCTGCAGTGGGGTCCCCCAGCCCTCCCCGGGGCCCCCACACCCCTTCTCTCCCTGTGGGCGTGTCTCCTGCTGGAGTGTTGGAGTCAGGCAAGCAGGCTCTATTTTTTCCCTTTATAAAAGAGTGTTATTCACCATCACTGACTCCCAGGGATTATGATAACAGTGGCAGGGGGCCTGCAGCTGCTATTACAGTGTCCAGCCCATGTCGAGTGGCCCAGCATGAGGAGCCCAGATCCTCTCTCTCCCGGCGGCTGCACTGAGGCCAGGGCTGCCAAGTCGTGCTCCCAAGGAGGAGCTGCTAATTTAGGCAACAGCTGTAGGCGTTCACTTTCCAAGGCGTATGCTGACACCAAATCAGATCTCGCTGCCTTGCCCCTCTCCTTCTTGTCAAGGGATGACATTAATGGGGGAAGCAGCATCAGGGACACAGACTCATTTTCAAAGTCATTGCCTTGACAATATTTCCACCAGGAGTGTCATGCACAAGCATCATTGAAAAATCCACTTGGCATCTATGTGGCACAATTAGGCATAATGAAGTTACCTCCAAATTATGTATTTTGTTAACTAAATAATGAAGCTACTGATAGGGCCTACGTGGGGAAGACAGGGAAGTGGTGGAGGATGAGGCTGCCGTGCAGAGCTTGATAAAAACGCTAAGGAGAAAGAAACAGAAGAGGTTCCTCAAAGCAGCATGGCTGTCACAGAAGCTCCAGGGAGCTTCAAATTGCAAGAGGAGCGTGAAGCCTGATGCAAGAGCCACAGGGGAGGAGGCAGGCGAACCCAGCATGGCCAAGACATGTGGTCCTGCCTCCAAAGGGGAGTAAAAAATGCATGAAGAAGGGACTGGGTGGGCTGGGCAGTGGCTGTAATCCTAGCACTTTAGGAGGCGGAGGCAGGAGCATCACTTGAGCTCAGGAGTTCGAGACCAGCTTTGGCAACATGGTGAAACCCTGTCTCTATAAAAAATACAAAAATTAGCCGAGTGTGGTGGTATGTGCCTGTGGTCCCAGCTACTAGTAAGGCTGAGGTGGAAGGATTGCTTGAGCCTGCGAGGTTGAAGCAATAGTGAGCCATAATCGTACCACTGCACTCCAGCCTGGGAGACAGAATGAGACCCTGTCTCAAAGAAAAAAAAAAAAAAGTGACTGGGAGGGTATTTAGGGAAGTAGCACAGTGCAGGATGCCACAGAACCTGGACTGGGACTCAGAGGGGCAGCAGCAAGAGCCACAGCCTCAGGGAGAGCCATCCCAGGACAGAATGGCTCACAGGGGCCCAAGCTCCGGTCATGGGAGGTAGGACCTGCCGGGGTGTGGCAAAGGACCTCCCAGGAGAAACAGCAGTGTTTCGTGTCAGGCAGGGTTGGGACCCCTTCCCTGCCACCGTCCTGCTGTGAAATTTGGGGTATGTCACTTCACCACTCTGAGTCTCAGTTTCCTTATCTGCAAAATGGAAAGAATCCCTCTTCAACAATAACATGATATGATTACGAAGACTGTACAAGCGAATGCAGAAAGAAAACCTGCCTGGCATTCTGTGGGGCACAGAGTAGGCAGATCAATGACGTTTAATATTAGATCAATGATGGCAACATTAAGAAGATAATTATCTCCCTCAGGGGCCTTCGTTAAAACAATAAAATACTATAAGGATTCATTAAAATAATGCATGTAATTGTTTTAGGGCATGACTGCAACCGGGCAAGCTCTCAGAACGACAGTGACTATGACCTCTACTACTCTGCTGTGATTATTACCATGGGGTTCCTTTCCCAGTGAAGAGCAATAGGAGACCCTCCCTTGCCCCAGGCTGCCCTCCTCACTTGTCCCTGGGCCACTTCCTGCAGTGCCAGCTGCTTGAGATCACCCTCTCGAGATCCAAAGGGCTGCCTTTTAGCGGCCCGTCTGTATTCTTCAGGTTAAAGGGCTATTTACTTTCAATCCTGTTGACCTGATTTTAATCCCAGCTACATTAATGCCTACAGCCACAAAATGGAATACATTCAGCAGGAAAATAAATTCACTCTCGCAGAATGATGCTCTGACAGCAGCAGGCAAAGGTCAAAGACAGAATGCATTGGCGGCACGCTGCCAGGATCTCGAGAGCGAATCGTTGGAACCTCCACGGGGCCTCTGGATGCGGGGTGCAGACAAGGAAGTCGGCCCGGGAATTTTTAGATCCCGCCACGGCTTCTGCTTACACAAAGTCAATTAAACAAACAGCAGCTCCCCTGAGCACATTTCCTGAATGACTTTTCCTAAAAATAAATTACTTGGGTCAGGCACGGTGGCTCATGTCTGTAATTTCAGCACTTTGGGAGGCAAAGGTGGGAGGATCACTTGAGACCAGGAGTTTGAGACCAGGAGTTTGAGACTAGTCTGGGCAACATGGTGAAACCCTGTCTCTACAATAAGTAAAAAAATTAGCTGGGTAGGGTGGTATGCACCTGTGGTCCAAGCTACTCTGGAGGCTGAGGTCGGAGGATCACTTGAGCCCGGGAGGTGAAGGCTGCAGTGCACTGAGATCACGCCACTGCACTCCAGCCTGGCCAACAGAGTGAGACCTTGTCTCAAACAACAACAATAAAAGCAAAAAACAAAAAACAGAAAATCATGACCAGAGTTGTAGAGCCTGGCGTTTGTGGGCGCCAGCAATTGTTGAGTAAAATGAGGTTGTGACATGTGCTTGCAACAGGGGACTCTGCAACAGGACACCTCAAGTCTAAGCTTTTGACTCCCCGATTCCTCATCATCCTCACCCTGGAACCAGATGTGTCGTTGTGATTAATAATCACGACAGCCGACTGAGTACTTGCCATGTATCCTGCACAGTTCAGTGCTCACCAAGGATTGCCTCGTGTTAGCCCCATCATCATCCCACGAGTGGGAATTCCGTGGACTTCATCAACGAAGCAATGGAGCCTCCTGGAGGTCTTGGCTGGAGGTCACCTGCTAGGTCATGGGACAGACCCTAGAGGCTGCATCTTCAACCGGGGTCCCAAATGTCACCAACAGTAATGCATCAAGGGACAGGGAGACACCATAGGCGAGGTGTCCGGACTCAGGCCAGCCGATGGAGGCTGCAGAAGACGCTGTCTGACCAGGCTGGGCCTTTAAATACTAAAGCCCAGACTGTGAAGCCAAAGATCCCACTTTGTAAAAGGTGGTAAATGTGATAGATTGAATTGTGTCCCCACCAAACTCATACATTGAATCCTAACCCCTGGTGACTCAGAATGGGATTGCATGTGGGAGACACTGCTTTTTCAAAGCAGAGATGAGGCTATGAGGGCAAACCTTGATCTGGTCTGACTGGGGTTCTTATAAGAAGAGCATTTTAGGACACAGACATGTACAGAGGGATGACCCTGTGAGGACACAGTGAGGAGATGGCATCTGCAAGCCAAGGAGAGAGGCTTCAAGGGAAACCAACCCTGCTGACCCCTCGATCTTGGACTTCCAGCCTCCAGAACTATGAAACAGCCAGTTTCTGTTGTTTAAGCACCACATCTGTGGGACTTGGTTTTGGCAGCTCTGGCAGCCTAACATGCATGTCTGAAGCCCTGTGTGAGCCTAACAAGCAGCACTGTGGTCTGGGTTCGGCCTGTAGGTCCTGGAGCTCAAACACGCCACTCAACTTGTCTGAATCTCAGATACATACCCCTGCAAAGCTGACAACATCTACCTTGTAGGATTGTGGCAGAGGTATCACGATGAAAAAGGCATCTGCTTTATTTTGTGTACTTCTGTGCATTTCCAAAATGTTCTGCAGTGAGTACCTACTGTCTGTATTTCCATAAAATAAGCATCAAGCCCAATGTCTGGCACGTGGCAGGCACTTGGTAAATGCATTTTACATGCTAACAGTGTAACTTACAAGAAAGATACAATAGTTAGGAATAAGCTGTTACCAAATTAACACAGCATTAGCATTCATTAAACAGAAACTGGTATAGATGCAAGAAGAAATAGAAGGGCGTTTGTAGTGGAATCCTTTAATTTCTTGCTCTCAAGTTGTAACAGATGAAGAAAAGAGAAAACAGGTAAAGACCCAAAAGACCTAAACAATATTATTTATTATTTTTTTATTATTGTTATTATTATTATTATTATTTTTAGATGGAGTCTCACTCTGTCGCCCAGGCTGGAGTGCAGTGGCACGATCTCGGCTCACTGCAATCTCCGTCTCCCGGGTTCATGCCATTCTCCTGCCTCAGCCTCCCAAGTAGCTGGGACTACAGGCGCCCACCACCACGCCTGGCTAATTTTTTGTATTTTTAGTAGAGACGGGGTTTCACCGTGTTACCCAGGATGGTCTCCATCTCCTGACCTCGTGATCCGCCCGCCTCGGCCTCCCAAAGGGCTGGGATTCCAGGCGTGAGCCACCGCGCCCAGGCTCTACAACTCTGGTCATGATTTTCTGTTTTTTGTTTTTTGCTTTTATTGTTGTTGTTTGAGACAAGGTCTCACTCTGTTGGCCAGGCTGGAGTGCAGTGGCGTGATCTCAGTGCACTGCAGCCTTCACCTCCCGGGCTCAGCTGAGGACAGTGGCTCATCCCTGTAATCCCAGCACTTTGGGAGGCCCAGGTGGGAGGATCACTTGAGGCCAGGAGTCTGAGACCAGCCTAGGTGACAGAGCAAGACTCTTTCTTTTTTTTTTTTTTTTTTTTGAGACAGTCTTGCTCTGTCGCCCAGGCTGGAGTGCAATGGCGCCATCTTGGCTCACTGCAATCTCCCCCTCCTGGGTTCAAGCAATTCTCCTGCCTCAGCCTCCCGAGTAGCTGGGACTACAGGCACCTGCCACCACACTTGGCTAGTTTTTGCATTTTTAGTAGAGGTGGGTTTCGCCATGTTGTCCAGGTTGGTCTTGAACCCCTAACCTCAGATGATCCACCTGCCTTGGCCTCCCAAAGTGCTGGGATTACAGCCATTGCGCCCAGCTAAAAAAATTTTTTTGATTAGCCAAGTGTTGTGGTGTGTGCCTGTAGTCCCAGCTATTCAGGAGGTTTGGGTAGAAGGATCACTTGAGCCCAGGAGTTTGAGACTGCAGTGAGCTATGATTACATCACTGCACTCCAGCCTGGGTGACAGAGTGAAACACGGTCTCTAAAACAAATAAATAAACATAAAAAATAAAAACATAGTGCTAATCTATAACTGAGAGCAAAACAAATCATCTTTTCTATTGCCCGTGGGACATTCCCCAGAATTGCTCAGGAAGAAAATCTCAACATATTCCAAAAACTGTACTGAGAAAAATTAATTTCACTATTTTCAAGCTGATCCCCACACTCAGCAGATGGTCAGATTGAGATCCACATCTGTGACGTAAATAGAATTGCTACTTAGAGGACACGAGTCATGCATGGTGGGTCAAAGGTGCAACACTTCAAGAGTTGAAAGTTAGACTGTGAGTCACCATCCGGACAGGAATGCATCCAGCTACAGGAGCTCATGGGCACGTGGGCCTGGCAAGCTTGGTACCTGCACATCCCAATTTCCTCTACTGTGAAATGGAACAATTATCATCATCATCACAAGAATGCCAGCCTCTCAGGAGGGTGACTTTGGGAACTAACGCTAACCTCTCTGAGCCTCAATTTCTGCACCAATAAAATAAGGTTAATGGTATCACTGACAGCAGCCTAGGAGGCTACTGTTAGGATCAGTGATCATTCAAGCAAGTGCCTGGCATGCAGCAGGTGCCCTGCAAATGTCCATCAGCGGCCCTTCTTCTTAACCAGGTTAAACCAGTTGCCTCTTCACCCACACTATGGGCATGCACTCTGGGCAGCTCTGAAATCACACTGGTGTTAGGAAACATTCATTCTCTGTGCCCTTTCCTGTGAAAACAGATTCCACATCCATGAGACTGGGTGTATTATCTTCTCTCCAGCCACTCTTGGAAACCTGAGCCGGTGCGCTCCTCTCCTTGGAACGGGGGCGGGTACACAAATATTTTCAGGAGGAAGCATGCACAGAGGTGCAGACCCCAGAGGCCCACCTGCAAATGGCCTCAAACCAGAGGAACCACGTTCCTCTGCTCCTTTTATTTGAACCATGTTTAGACAGACAGAATCTGCTGCTTTCAGACTGGAGTGTGCACAGAAGCCCCCACCCACCCCAAAGACAGGGCAGGACGGGGAGAAGGCCCGAGGCCCTCAGGGATTGAAATGAGAAATCTCCCCCCATCCCGGCATCCACTCCCCGGCCAGTCCCCGAGTGGGTGAGTGTGTAGCAGGCATCACGCCAAAATGAAACCTCTCCTTTCCACCAAGAAAGGTATTTGACTTCTCTCCATTTCCCCCAATAGAGCTTGTATTATCTCACGTAATCTTCCTAAAAGCCTGGGCCTCTGACAGGTTAAATCACCTTGAAAGGGCAGAATTATCACTCAATTAGCACTGTTGAAGATTAGCAATTATTACCGCGTGAACTGCATAATCAACGCCTCCTGAAACTTAGTCCATTAGCAGACGCCTCCATCCCCACAGCTCCAGCAGCCAGGCTGCTCCACCAACATGGGGACCTGTAGGCCAATGTTCCCACAGTCTCAGACAAACTGCTGGTGCCTATGAGTCTGTTATCTATTCTCTCCCTTCATTAGAAAAAATCCAAATTCTCATAGCTGGGATTAGGAATCACTGGTCATGTCGATCTGGTCATATTTCATATTTTTTATTGGATTTTTTTCAAATAAAGGAGCAAAGGTCGAGCGCTGGAGGCAGAGTTGAGCTGGTCCCTCCCGAGTCCCCGGGACAGGCATCAGAGACACACGGCTGGAGACACCCGAGCTGTACGCCCAAGGTCACAGGTGGAGGAGGAAGCGTGGCTGCACCATCTGGGCCCAGCAAGGGCTCCAGCCAGACACCAGGCCACAGTGAGCGGGGAAGGAGACAGGGTTCAAGGCCAGCTCTAGCCCCTCCCTGCAGCCTACCATCCTCAGCTCTGCAGTGAGACGTCCCCTGCTCTGCTCATTGGGAAGGCTGGATGAGAAAAGGGGAGATAAAAGGTCTGGCCGAGCACTCAGCATGTGTTTCTGCAGAGTAAGTGGCTGGCCAGTCACCCCAGGACAACCCTGGCCCCAGCCAGCAGGTCAGGCCTGGAGCCCTCTCCAGAGATCCGGGGATCATTCATTCATCAACGTGTTCATTCATTCAACAGACAGTCACCAGGCGCCAGGTGCCCTGTGAGGCTCTGGAGACGTGGCTTTGAACAGGACAGCCAGGCTCTCTGCCCTTATGAAGCCTATGTGACAGCACACAGAGAGGGGCTGCTGCGGACTGATGTCAGTGTCCCCTGACCCAAATCCACATGTTGAAGTCCTAATTCCCAGCGTAATGGTATTTGGACTGAGGGCTTTGTGGGGTGAGTGGGTACAGAAGCAGTCACGAGGGTAGGGGCCTCACAGTGGATTTGTGCTCTCATAAGTGGAGGAAGAGATCAATCTGTCTCTCTCTCTCCGTGCGCACACACTAAGCCAACACCATGTGAGGATATGGTGAGAAGACAGCCATCTGCAAGCCAGGAAATAGAGCCCTCACCAGAAACCAGAAACTCAACCAGAGCCTTGACCTTGGACTTCCCAGTCCCAAACACATGTCTGTTGTTGAAGCCCTCTGTCTGTGATACTCTGTTACAGCAGCGGAGGCAAACTAACACAGGGGCCGAGACAGAAAACAAACCAAATAAGGCAGCAAAATGCATACTGCATCTGGTGGTAAGAAGTCGCAGGGACAAATACAGCTGAGAAGGGGGAACCGTCCTGGGTGAGTGGCCCCGAGGGCTGGGGGCAGGAGAAAGAGCCTCTCTGACAGGTGATCATTGAGACCTACAGGGAGGATCCAGCCATGTGAAGATGGGGAACAGTGCTCCAAACAGCTGGTGCAAAGGCCCTGGGGCAGCAACAAGCATGGGCATCTCGAAGGACAGAAAGAGGGCCAGAGTGGCTGCAGCCGAGAAACCCAGGGGAGGGTGGAGGGAAGGGAAGGCAGAAGGCAGGTGGAACATTGCAGGATTCCAGCCAAGGAAGCTTTGCCTCCTGCCAGCGGGCCTGCCGTCAGCCAGGAAGCCCCACGGCCCTTGATTTCTGGATTTCACTCAGAAAAGCAGCGCAGCACATTTGGAAGCAAAGAAATTCTGTGCGTTCCACAGAGGCGCTTCCTGTTCCTCGGGCTCACAGCAAGACGGCGTTTCCCAGCACCGCTGAAGTCAAGTTCACGTTTTCCCCATTTACCCGAGGCTCCACGCGCTCTGGGGGCCCAGACCCTGGGCTCCAAAGCTGCCATCAACTCAGTCTTTGGCTTCCTTGTTGCAAACCTCCTCAACCCTCCACGCTGTCTCCCTCCCACCCATACAGGGGAAGTGAAGGACTCTGAGGCACTTAGGGACAGCAGAGCCACACAGTGAAGGCACCTGGGGCCCTGCGTCACCACCTGCAGGAGATCCACCCACCAGGACCCTCCACTCTGACTGACTGCATCAACAAAAATAAGTAAATATTTATAGCATAAGCCATTAACTTTGGGGGGATTTTTGTTGCAGCAGTTAGCCGCCTCTGACAAATACAGGTTGCGTATCAAAAGTATTTGTCTAAAGAGGTTCTAAGATTATCTCAAGCCAGAGAGATCTGTGCGATGGTGGGGCAGGCTGGGGTGCCACAAACCCAGAAGGGCACAGAGGGGTTAGGCTAAAATCAGATGGAGAAGAAGAGGGGAGAGTGAAGGGGACCATCTCGCTGGTGCTGGTGCCTGGGCTCCAGATCATGAGGGCAGAGTGGGGATTCAGGCCCAGTTTCCTCCCAGCGAGCCCAGGGTTCCTTCCACAAATCCAGAATTATGCAAACAAATGAACAACGTATCATTAGCTGGACCGACACACAGAACAGATTGGGTGTTGTCAGTAAAATGTGGGTTTTTTTTTTTTTTTTTCTGTGTATGTATGTGTTTTTCTATCACTTGATATTGTTTGGAAACAAAAGATGAGATCAGGATAAACAAAATATTGATGAAAGCCACCTAATGTTTTATGAAATATAAGAAGTGCTGAATATCATCACGGATAAACCTTCCTTATCATGTAAAAGAGTACACCCATGGGGTGGTCAAGAAATCACGTCAAGTCTGGGTTTCACTTACTTTGGGGTTCAGATTTTCAGTGCAGAGCCCCAGAGCTCCTCGTGCTGTGGGGACCAGGCCCCCAGTTTCAGAGATGCCCCCTATGCTGCTCTCCTCTCTCTCTCTCTCCCTCTCCCCTTCTCACTTTTCCACCCCACACTAGCAGAGCTCTCTTAGTTAATTAGTGCCCTTCCCCACTTTGGTTTGCAGAAGCTCCCAGATGACCTCTGGTGCCTTTGCAGAGGTGACAAGAAGAGAAACCCAGAAAGAGGACACAAGCTCAGAGATGTGTGGGCCTTAGCTGGGGCTGCACAGTGGCCCTGAGCAGGGCTGGGACTCACCCCAATCTCCTGAATCCTATGCTGGTGCTTACCCCGGCACATCGCTGTCTCTCTGGGAGCCAGAAGGCAGCGCTGGGCAGGTCCTCTTGCCTTACCATGGGGTGATACTTCCAAGGTGAGTGCTCACATTGAGGTGAGTGTGTCCTGTCCTCCTACTGGACCCTCTCTCTGCCCTGGCCTTTCCCCGAGCGATGTTGGACCAGGACAGGCTAAGCAGAAACCAGGGACTCTTTCCAAGGTCATTGCAATGCCACAGGGTGGGGCCCGTGCAGAGAACAAAACAGAAGAAAGAGACCTCAACTCATGCTCGCAACGTGGCACAAAGCCAGTGCTGAGAACTGTTCTTACATTTCAGAGAGAGAGAGAGAGAGAGAAAGAGAGAGAAGTGGTGCGGGTAAAGGCGGTGCACACTTCTCAGGCTGCCAGTAGGGAACAGGGAGGGGCTTCTTGCCAGGAAGCTGTGATTGGCATCCTTGAGTTTTAAATATTTATCTGATGAAATCATTACACTTTCCCAAGGAGACCTTCACCAGTGCTGGGCTTCCCCACTAATGAAAAATTCATCACCGAAAGTCCTGCTAAAATAACATAAGGGTCAGACTTAAACTGCTCAAACCCCTGTCTAGTTCCATCAGTCCCACCCCTAGCCAGCCAGCCCCAGGCTCCCTGACAAACACGACCCAGAAGAGCCATAAAGCAGTCAGGGCCGTCCTTTCACCTGTGCCACTGAAGCAAAGAGAGCACAGCTCAGGGCAGGAGGCCCAGGGAACAGATTGGAGGTAGACACTCGCACCCATCTTCTGCCCCAGAGTCCACAGTGATTTACTGAGCATCTACTAAGTGCCAGGCCTCGTGCTGGGCCATGGACTGTCATCACAGAGCCCCACTGCCAGGCCCTGCAGACCCTTCACACAGGGACCCACACACCAGGCTGAGCCTCCCACCTCTGAGTGCCTGTCTGCTTCTAACCCTAGGCTCAGCTTGGAACCAAGTGCTCCTAGTAGCTGACTACGGGTCCCACGTGGAGCCATGGCTGGAAGTGGACTTTCCTCTGGGCCCTGAGAGAAGCCCTGCCAGCCCACTTGGGTCCCAGCATCCTGGGGACCTGCCATGAGACACCCCCACTTTTTTGCCTTAGTGCTCACCGCACCTCCCACACCACCTCTGCAGGGATGGCCCTGCCCTCGCTGGCAGTCACTCTCTGGGCCCCCAGATTTTGGCCCCCACCTCTGGTGGCTGACTCCATCCTCCTCTACCCCCTCCCAGTGAGAACCATTGCACAGTCCCTGTGTCACAGAGCTGGGTGATGACCTCTAGAACCAGGGAGACAGGACCTCAGACACAACCTCGGATTGAGCAAGAGGCCTCATCTCTCTGAGCCTCCATTTCCTAATCTGGTACATTGTGATTTCTCCCCACCCTTGCCCAGGGTGTTGGGAGGCTCCAAGGAACCATGGTTATAAGATTCAGCCACCTACGTGGGGATCAAACTCATATGTACCCCAGGATGACAAAGGCCGTGACTTCACCAAAGTTTTCTTTCTGAAACACGGTCCCTGGCCCATAAGAACGTGCAGCCTCTCCCTCCCTGTTGACAGCTCCAAAGACTCCCCTTCTTGCCATTCCAACTGCAGCAGGTGTGAGGCTGTGAGGTGTCCTCTGAGGATGTGGTGCCAAGTGAGCTCACTAAGTGAGCATGCAACGCAGAGCCTGGAGCCCGAGCAGATGTGCCCAGCGCTGCCTTCCACTCCCAGCTTCAGAGACCGCCAGACACCTGCTGAGAGCTCAGCCCACTGGCTTTCTCCACCAGCACTAAGCCTAAGGAAGATCTCCTGCAACACACACCCAACCCCAGCTCACAATTTGAGAGACAGCAAGACGCAGGGGTAAGCTCCAAAATGGCATCCAGGAGACTGGGGTGAGTCCTCACACTGCCCAAAGCCACTGTGTAGCACTGGCTAAGGCCCACACACCTCTGAGCTCATGTCCTCATTGTAAAGCTGAATGACTGAACTAGGTCATTGCCTCATTCATTCGTTCATTCATTCCAACTTGAATGTGTTGGAAACCTACAATATGCCAGGCACCTCAGTTCTCAGTATTGAGAGATAAAGAAGACCCAGCCCAAGCTCTGGAAGCTTCACAATCCCATGAGGAAGGCAGAGCTGCAGAGAACACTTCACAGTTTAGAGGGATGAAAATTCTGAAAGATGGATACACAGAGGCTTCTGTGAGCCCAGAAGAAGCAACTAACCCCACCTGACTTGTCCATCACCACATCCCAGCACCTACACAGAGCAAGCATTGGGTGGGTGGACGGGTAGATAAATGGATTAATGGATTAAGGGGTGGATGGGTAACTGGTGGATGAATAGATGGAGAGGGAGTAGGCAAATAGATGGGTGAATGAATGGATAAATGAGTGTCTGAGTAGGTAGATGGAGAGTAGATAGTTGGGTAGACAAGTGGGTGAATGGATGGGGGATGAATGGATTAATGAGTGGGGGTGGATAGGTGAATGGGTAGATGATGGATGAATGGATGATGATGGATAAATGGATGGATGGTAAATGGGTGGGTGGATGAGTGCATGGATTGGGGAGAGAGAAAGGAATAGATGGGAAAATGGATGGGTAGAAGATGGATGAATGGATGGATGGATGGACGGAAGAGAGGGAGAGGAAGGGATGGGAGGAAGGACAAGGGCCTCTGATCTTTCAGAGGAGCATGAACTATCCCCTTTTCGGTATCCCTATAAAAGCTCACTCAAGCCAACAAGGGCCCGACCCAGAGAACTGTTGTCCAGAAACCAATTAACAAGAGAGACAGAAGGACAGAGATAAGCCAAGGACAGAAAGAAAGGAGAGAAGGATGTGATGAGAAGAGACAGAGGAAGACAGTGTGGAGAAGACCCTGTCAGGCAGACAGAGCAGAGCTGGAAGGAGAGCAGAGAACGGGCAAGCGCCAGCCATGGGGGTGGGGAGAGGAGGGAGAAAGGCTAAGGCAGGGGTCGGGATGAACACGAAGGGAGCTATAACACCCGCTGTGACAAGGTTCCGTTGTGAGCAGGTCTCTGTTCTGCCGCTTTATGAAGATGTGTCAGTAAACAGCAGATGTGAAGTCCCTGTGCTCACAATCACACTGCAGTGACAGTGACTCAGGTAGCAGAAGGCCAGGGGCTTCCAGCAGCCAATGGGCAAGTGGCTGAGGGACTAAGTGGGGGCGTGCAGCCTGTGTTGGTCACCCTTGCAGCCTGGTCCGTGGAGCAGGACAAGCACGGTAGCCGTGAGCACAGCGGAACAATATGGGTAGCCTGATTTGTAAATCAGGCTGATTTGTAGCCAGCTTTCGACACCCCAACCCCAACCACGTGTGCCCCAGGGAGCCCATTCCTTCCCTCGTCCTAACCCTAGACAGCAGCACAGGGAAGAGAAAATGAAGCTGTGTGGGCCCCTGTGTCCCAAGCAGCCACGAAGAGTGGACACAGATGAAGGGGACCCGCCCTGGTGTGCTCCAAAGTGAGCCAGACTCTTCAGGGAGGCTGGAGCTGGTATCAGCAATCAATTGCAGTGAATACCTAGACAATGCAAAAAGCAGTGTTGCCAACAGCATGTTCATTAATAAAGCCCAAGAGAAGGGCTGTCAAGTGGTATCAGTGAAAATCTCTCAAGCCCACCCTCCCACAGACCTGGTCACCGCCCAGGTGCACATCTCCCATCTTGACTGCCCGGACCCACCACCTGCTGGGAGTCCTGGCCTTCAGGATCATGTCTGCCAATCCACTGGATCCCCCCAGCAGCCAGCGCACCCCATCACGCTAGGTGCCAGGAACTGCGAACTGCAGGACCAGCCATGCTGCCCTTTGGGAGTATCTCATCTAGCAGGATTTTGGACATCAAAGGTCAAAATTCCTAAGCAGTGCACCCGAAGCCCTCCCCAGATCCAGTTGTCTATGTATTGCTAAGTTCTGTTCCACACTGGCCTTCAAAATTGTAATATTTGATGATTTAACATCGTTCATAACAGGAGGTGGCCAGATTGACTTGAACTGTAGCCCCACTCTGGAACTCTGACATTGTCTCCTCATTGTGGATGCTGAAATAACATTGCTGCAAACACCCGCCTATGGGGAGTGCTTTCCTGGTTGGAAGGACAGATTACCTTAAGAAATTCACAGAGTGGGTTCCGCAGCCACGGGGTGGGTTGTGCTTCTTAAAACAAGAGTTGTGTCCATTTACAACACTGGCAGAAAAATGCATGAAAATGCCCTTTTCACCAGACTTTGACTAGCGTTGGACACTACCTTTTGTTCATGGCTCTTTTTTTTGAATGTCCCAGATATTTCTTGGTGACAACCAGGGCCAGGGATAAAACAGAATCCTAACTGATTCCTGGGGACTGAACTTGTCCAGTGGTGGGAAAAACAGGAGAAGAGCAGATCAGTGTCTGCTGGGAACACCAAACACTTGAGAGAGTTGGAAATGCAGCTCCAGGGGCGTCATGTCCAGTTAGAATGAAGGTCACGGCTGAGCCGTAAAGAAACAACAGAGCATTCAGTCCAACGGTTCTCCAGCCCATGCACTGATACCCAGCAAGGAATGCCAACAAAAGGCCAGGCCTGGGTCTCCGCAGCACCCTGGGCACTGGTGTGGCCCAAAAGCCACCCACTGGGTGAACCTCACGTCCCTCCGGCTTGAGGTCTGCTCACTTTGTCCAAGCCCTCACTGGGCGGCCAAGGACACGCCACAGCAGGGTAGGCAGGGGGGCCCATCTGCTTGCTCTGCTTGACTGCTCCTTCTACCACATTGCCCAGCCCCCAGCTCAGCCAGCCCCCTGCCCTATGACCCTGTGACCTCCTGGGCCTCCCTAGGGCCTGGGGATAAAGTCTAGGGTCTCACTCTGCAGCCTGGCACAGGACGCCTAGCCCACACCCACCCCACTGGCCCTGTGCTCCAGTGGCAGCCCCCGGAAGCCCCCACACCTTGACTCAGCAAGATGTTTACAATGAGAATGCTGAGACATCTGCAGAACTGACCCACAGCCATCCAGAATCATCACTGGGGCAGAGGGGCCCTCCGCTCCCCATGGCAGGAGTGGACAGGGCATGAGGGTTGCAATGAGACAGACTGGAGTTCTAGCCCCAGCCATGCTGACCCTGGCCCCCAGCTTCCTCATCAGCGCCCACCCCAAACCTTGCTATGACAATGAAGTATGCTAACATATTGCAAGCACTAAGCTCAGTGACTGGCATGTGAGGTAGGTGTGCAATTAAGTTGAATTCCCCCTTGGTAGCTGTCAATCAACGTCAAATAAGTGCATGGAAGACGGGGGGTGGGGGAGGGGTATCTCCATCTTTTCTGTCTGTAACCAAGGAGAATGCTGCTATCATGTTCCAAATGTGTTTCCAACAAGGTGAGGCCACTCATATGATGGGTCGCTTTCCAACAGCAAAAAGGTAGAAAACACAGTCATTAAAAATACAAGATTCGGCCAGGTGCAATGGCTTACGCCTGTAATCCCTGCACTTTGGGAGACCAAGGTGGGTGGATCACCTGAGGTCAGGAGTTCAAGACCAGCCCGACCAACATGGTGAAACCCCATCTCTATTAAAAATACAAAATATTAGCCCGACATGGTGGTGCATGCCTGTAATCCCAGCTACTTGTGAGGCTGAGGCAGGAGAATCGCTTGAACCCGGGAGGCGGAGGTTGCAGCGAGCCAAGATTGTGCCACTGCACTCCAGCCTGGGCAACAAGAATGAAACTCCGTCTCAAAAAAAAAAAAAAAAAAAAACACACACACACAAGATTGAAATTTGTTCCTAATGAGACACATGGTCTTAGCCAGGATGCTTACCATCCTCAAACCTCAGTTTCATCATCTGTAAAGTGGAGGCTGATGACAGTAGCTGGGCCATTGTGGAGGAGCAAGTGAACAAATGCATGCCACAAGAAAGAGCCTCTAAGTTGAGTGCTTATGTTGCGGTGTCCGACGCAACATAAGCACTCAAGAAATCACAGTTGTTTTTATCATTCTTCAAGTTCACAGAACAGTTTCCTCGCACGATATGCTTTCTCTGACTGAACTCTAATTTCATAATCTTTGCGAGAAAGCTGGCAGCGCTGGAAGAATGAAGTGCCCGAAGGACATAGAGTTAATGGTGAGTAATTTTCCCAGGAATTCCGAAAGGGCGACCCAGGGAGAAATTCACAGGATGACGTGTCTCACATCGGCTCCTCCCGCTCCTTGGCCCGACGCGAGGGACTCTCTTAATTAACTCTGTCTTTACTGCTAATCTTAGTAAATCATTAGACAAGATTATCCTCAGAAATCATCCTCAATTTCGTTCATCAAAGTTGTGGTTGCCTCTGCCTATTCATTTCATGTGATTCACAGAAAGGTGTCCTTTTGAACTATCATGGTTTGTGGGTATTAATCGCAAGTCTATTAGTGCAGACACTGTAATAATGAATTGAAATTTACATTGTGTGCAATCTTATTAATTGTGTGATCATATCAGGTCTGACAGTTTTAATGCATTACTAAGGGAAAATAGTCTAATACATGACATTAAAGATGTTATCAAGGTTAATTTGCCTTAAAATGTAGTAACTACAGAAATTTTCCCCTTTCCTTTGAGATATTGTGGTTTAAACACATGGTGTTTTAATCTGGGAGGAAAGTGTCCACACAAATCCACAGAATCGGAATGGTATCCCTCACCTCTCTGGGGAGAAGGGAGGAGTGGAGATAGGTGTGGGATTTGGAACCACTGAGGTGAGTTTTTCAGCTCTATCACTTAAGTGCTATGTGATCTTGAACAAACTGCTTAGCCTCCCTGGGCCTCACTCGAGTTCTTTGTCTGCAAGGAGCCTATGGGAGTCCCTACATCTCGCTGGGTTATCACGAGGCTAAAACAGGCATATAGAGGGCCCAGCAAAATGCCTGGCACACAGTAGGTGCTTCTTATTCTTAGTCACTGATATGTCCTTGACATCCAGCACGAGGTGTGGCCCATGGGAAGTCCATCATAAATTGATCCAGGGTTGCCAAGGAGAATGCTTGCAGAGAAACAGGTGGACAATATCAACATATGAGCCAATGCCAGATCCAATCCAAAGAGAAGGTAGGACTGGCACAGGTGCCCCACCTGAGACAAGTGACCCTGTGTGGTCCCAAACACAAAGGCCTGAAGGAGCTGCCTGACAGCTTCCCTCGGGTAAAGGCATTGTCCTAATGCAATTATGTTCAGAAATCCTGATATGGCACCCAGGCGGGCTGGGTCATAGCCATCCTCAAGCACTAAATTTTTTAAATAACCACTAATAATATAATTCATAGATATGACCTTATTCTTCATCCAACCAGCAAATATTTACAGAGCACCTACTACTATGTATGTATGGTCTTTGTGTTAGGTGCTGACCATAAAGAGTTGAACAGGCTTGACATGCTCCCTGAACTCATGAAATTTTCAAACAATTATAATACAGTTCGATGAATGTTATGATGGACCTTAAGACACTCTGGGAACTCATGGTACAAGAAACTAGCATTGTCTGACATGAGGGAAGACTGCTTTAAGTGAGACTGAAGAAAGAGAAGGAAGATCAATCCTTCAGGAAGATATAACAAGTACAAATATATATGCACCTAACAACACAGCCCTAAAGAACATGAAGCAAAATGGACAGAATTGAAAGGAGAAAAGACAATTCTACATCTGCAGTTGAAGATTCCAGTGTCCTACTCTCAATAATTGTTAGAGCAAGTAGGTGGAAGATCAGCAGCTCTTGTGTTGAGCAACATTATCAACTGACTTAACCTAATTGACATTTACAAAATACTCCACCCAATAACAACAGAGTACACATTATTTTCAAGTGTACATAAAACATTCTCCTGGATAGATCACATGCTAAGCTATAAAACAAGTCTCAATAAATATTAAAGGGTTGGAATCATGCTAAATATGATCATAACGGAGCCAAATTGGAAATCAATAATAGAAAGAAATTTGAGAAAGTCTCAAATATTTGAAAAATAAACAAAAGATTTCCAAATAATCCATGGCTCAAAGAAGAAATCACTAAGGAAATTAGAAAATATCTTAAACTGAATAAAACTGAAACACAACATATCATAATGCAGCTAAAGCAGTGCAAAGAGGGGAATTTATAGCTTTAAATGCTGGTATTAAAAAGGAAGAAAAACCTAACATCAATGATCTAAGCTCCACCTCAAGAAGCTAGAAAAAGAAAAATAAACCCAGAGTAAGTAGAAGGAAGGAAATCATAAAGATCAGAGCAGAAATAAATGAAATAGATGACACAAAAATAAATGGAACCAAGAGTTGGTTCTTTGAGAAAATCAACAGAAATGGGAGACCTCTTGGCTAGACTGAGCATGAAGGAGGAGAAGAAGTTGGCCAGAGACAAGATGGCAGACGAGGAAGAAAGTGTTCTACGGGGAGGTACCCACCGGAGGGAAAACTCAGAGACAAGAGAGGACAGGGGACACAGAGGCACTCCAGAAACTGGAGCATGGAGTTGGGGAGAGAGGGCAGCGGGAAGAAAGAAGGGTTGCCAAAGACCTTGTGAGCTTTGCTGATGTGCTGGGTTCCACCCCAGGAGCATTAAGCCATCACTAGAAGATTGTAAGCAGAAAAGAGATACTATGATCTAAGGTTTTAAAGGTCATTGCACCTCACAGACAGGAAACGGAGGCTTAGAGAGGTCCTAGGACTTGTCTAGGTGACGCAGCTAGCCAGCAGCATTGCTGGACTGATACTCAGCTATTTTCATCAAAATAGCCTGGAAGAGCACTGGGGGGAAGCCAGGAGACCCCCAAGTTACTCCCCCTCACTGAGGACCATGACCTCGTTTGTAAACTGATGGAACCATTTGTAAAGCTCCTGCAATCCCTTCTAACAACAGCATGAAGGATTCTAAACAAAGAGACAAGTTAAGGTCCTTCAGCTGTCCTGAAGTCATACCTCATGTGCACTTTCTATGCTTAATATTGGTCTCACGAGTTCAGCACTGCTCAGTCTGTCTTGTGCCCCAACATTAAGAATTTTTCAGATTTCATAGCAGACACCGAGAAGACGTAAATAACACAGCCAGCCTCCGCTCTCTGGAACAAGCTTCTACCGCTCCAAAGTTTTTCTTTGAAAATTGGGGTCCAGCACAGTACGAGCGACATTTTCATCACAAGGTAAAATCCCCACCCTTCCCCCTCTAATCCATCCAAGTCCCTGGGAGGAAACTTGTGGCAAACAGCCTACCCTTCCAGCCGGCAGCAGGAGGGACAACAGGCCAAGGCTCCCCAGGTCTTATTGGTGAGTCAAAAGCAGCCTGAAGGGGCCTGGAGAATGAGACTGGGGTCTGGGTGGCCCCCAGAGCTGCAGGGCAGAGCCAAAAGCTTCCAGACTCCCCCTCCGATCCATCGTCCTCCTCACACAGACTTCTGGCCGTGCTGCCTGCTGTTTTTGAGGATAAACAGTGAGTCAGTATACGGGGGAATCAGGGGTGAGGTGAGGGAGGGGGTTTACTTGCTTTCCCATTTAGGCCTCTGTCCCCAAAACCAACCCATTCACCCAGCTTCCCATCCAGCATGGTGCTTCCTCTTTGCCTCCTGCCCCAGCGTGGGAGGACTCGGCTGGTCCCAGGTATGTTTCTGCCCCTCACCTCAGTGTCCCCTCTCTGCTCAAACTGCCCTGTCCTCTCCCACACAAGAAAACTCCCCACTGCCCTACCCGCTTCCTGAATTCCCAGCCCCTGATGGGGACGCACATTGCCCTCCAGTGGGTCTCACTACAGCTGTTCTGTGGATCCAGGTGATGAAGGAGCTGAGCAGAGGCTGCAAGGAAACAGCACATAGACCCAGCCCTCCGTCCATCCGTCTCCCTTCCAGCCAGCAGTGAAGGCCTGGGTGCTGGGCAGGGTGCCTGGTTTCCTGTCATTTCTGGAAGGTTCCATGGGATAAGCTAGTCCTGGCTCCTGGGGACCTGTGACCCTCCTCATCTGGACAACTGCTCAGCATCTGCAAAGAAGGCTCCATGACATGGGACTCAGTGGATGAGGACCCCACTGAGACCTTCCATCCCAGGTCCTGTACTGGGGGCATGGTGGGGGCTAATGGCACTGCTTGATAGTTCATTAAGTCAAAGGACAGCAGACACGTGCACCTTTAGGTGTGTAGGCAGAGCAGGGTGTCAGTTTCCATGTCCACACTGCACCCACCCCATACCTCCATGTCAGTATTCACTTGCTGGCCAAGGAGAAAGGACATCCTGGGGCAACTTGGGTCGGTACCAGGGCCTAGAAGCCAACTAATCCTCCCAACCACTCATCATGGCCATGCCTTACAGGGAAGCACAGGAAGCCCCCCCAGCACTGCCACCTCCCAGCTGCAGGGCCTCGGGCCACTCACAGAACCTGGAAACTTCAAGGTCCCCTCCAACAGGGCCTGTCCACCTTCCTCATTGAGCAGAGCTAGAAGGAAGTCAGGTGCTTTGGGAGTGGAGAGCCGCCCCCGTCTTGAGGACTTATTCTATGCCATGCACCAACCCACTCGACACTAGGTGGGTGCTATTGGTGACCCCATCTGCCATAGTGCTTCCTCTTGACCTCCTAAGGGCTATTTTCCAGATGGGGAACCTGAGGCAGGCAGGGTCACCCAGCTAGAAAGCAGCCACACTGGGTCTGAAGCCAGGCATCTGCCCCAGAGCCTGAGCTCTCAGTGGCTGAGCTTCCCGCCTGCGCTGATGGAGGTCAAGGCTCTGTGCAAAGGATGGGGAGATCCACTCATCAAAGCCCTTCCTGTGCCGAACCCAGGGCTGTGCGTGCCACCTGCACCAAGCCTGCCCTGTCCAGGGACAGGGACGCCGACCTTACATGTGAAGAAGCTGAGGCTCAGATGTGTCATCGGCTTTGCCCAGTGTCACTCACTGAGCGAGTGGTCAGGCAGGAAGCTGAACCCAAACCCAGCTGGTTCCAATGTCCCAGGCCCTCACTTTGGCATGACACCCAAACGCGGGAGGCCCTGGCGACGATGTGGTATGGGCCCTTGTGACACCCTAAGCCCATGCTGCCAACCAGCCCACCTCATGTCTGAGGGCGACTGGCATGTTTGCCAATGTTGCAGACAGGAGGACCCAGATGTCTGCCTTCCTAATGCCCCTGTTGCTGTGACCAGAAGAACGTAGGCAGAGGATCATGAGCCGCTTGGGGCCTACACGGTCAGGGACTATGTCAACATTGCTCTGTCCCCTTCTTCACCCTCCCCTTCCCAGGCCTGTCTGCAGTCACCCTACGTCCCTCAGTTCCAGGCACCTCCAAACGCCACACAGCCAGGACAGAGATCTTGGCCAGCACCCAGGGAAGCTGGCGTCACCACCTTCAAGGGAATGACTGCTTCCTTCCACCTTGGCAACTGCAATTTACAACAGAAGAGATCAAATCAGTCCCATCTGCCTGCTCACAGCTCTGTGGGTTAACGACTGTTATAATTACCGCCCACGCCAGCGGCCAATTACCCCTCTCAGGCCATTCTTTAAGGCAGATTATTTTATACGAAACTTTATAGGGGACACACCATTACCCTGGCCTCGGAAATCCTGAAGACAGGGCTGCTGGAAGCTTTGTAGGGCTTCTTCCCTGTGTTTAGCTGGGGGTGCGAGCAGGCCGGGCACCAAGGTCCCTGCAAGGTTCACCTCCACCTCCCTTTCACACCGCATCTCCAAGGGTGAAAGGACACATCTTGGCCCACAGGACAGCCCCAAGTGACCCCTCCTGCCCTGAAGAAAGAAAGAAGAAAGGTAGGAGGGTATGCTTCCCCCTCAGATTCACCACGGCAGGCTGTGGAATCTGCAAAGCTAAATGCCAAATGAAACGTGGGCCCTCATTCAGAAATGACTAAGAAGGGAAAGCAGCAATAAACCCAGCACAGGCCCTTCTGAGCACAGGGCCAGGAGCAACATCAGAGGCAGCTAGCTCTCCACCGACAGAGGGTCAGGATGCAGTGAGTAGCTCAGGGGAGGAGGCAGACTTATGTCCACATTACTGTTCCTGGCCCTTAGGAGCTGCAGCCCCTTGTTCCCAGCACTAGAATAGCTTGGCACCCAGTGGGCACTCAGTCCTTGAATGGGTGAGGCCTTCCCCAAATACCCCAGATGGACAACACAATTGTTCATCAACAGATGAAGGAATACACAAGATGTGGTCTATTCACACCATGGAATATTACTCAACCATGAAAAAGGAATGGGATATTGACACATGCTGTGACGTGACTGGGCCTTGAAAATATCGTGCTTTGTAAAGGAAGGCAGAAGCAAAAGACCACATCATACATGATTCTATCAGTATAAAATATCTAGACTAGGCAAACCCATAGAGACAGAAAGCAGATTGGTGGTTGCCAGGGGCTAGAAGGACAAATGGGACGTGCCTAATAGGTCTGGGGTTTCCTTTTGGGGAGATGAAAATGCTTTAGACCAGGCTGAGGTGGTGGCTGCACACACTGTGAATGCACTAAATACCACTCACTGAAGCCACACTTCAAAATGATTGATTGTATGCTATGTGAATTTCATGTCAATAAAGAAGAAAAGCTGCCTGGAAGATTAAATGGTGTCATGCACGTGTGGTCCCTGGCCCTTCATGGGCCCTCAGGAAATGGTGGCTGGGTCATCACAGAGCCCTCTGGCCTCACACTTCAGAAAACAGTTCCTGGTCCCTTGATCATCCAGGTGGCATGGGCACCTCCTGCTGCCAGGCCTCTTACAGGCTGAAGGGCAGAGAGAAAAATGAGCAAAGAGAGCTCAGAATCCAGCCAGGAAAGCCAACCTGTCCACAAACAGCCAACACAAGACGAGGAGAGGGACAAAGCCCCGCAGGGTTCAGGGCTGCGAAGATCACTCCATTTGCAGGACCAGGAAGACTTTCTGGAGGAGGAGCTTGGAGCTGGGCCTTGGACAGGCCGAGGGGGAAGGGCACCCCAGAGAGAAAGAACAGCGTGTGCAAAGGCCCGGGGGCTGGAACAGAGCAGTGTGTGCAGAAGGTTCTTCAGCTCCCCACAGATACTCCCACCGTCTACTCCACACCATTGTTACGCTTCCATCCGCCAACATTTCCTGCACGCAGACCTTGGGCCAGACCTACAGCCAGGAACTGAGACGCTACAGTCAACAAGACCATCCTCCCTACTGTGCATGTCTGTGTCTTCCTTTCTGAGAGGTGGCACGCTTCCTGCTCACTTCTCACACTTTCTTTGCTGCTCATGCTGTGGCCTGCAGGCAGGGTTTGTTCCAGCTGCTCTGGCCATGCAGCAGGGATGGCTGCAATTGTCCAGCCTGGCCAGTGATGGGGCTCAGGGATGAGGGAGGAGCAATTCCTCCCGGCTGCAGACCTAGAACCACCCTTGCCAATAGTAAAGCCGACCTTTGTTCTCTAATGTTTGGCTTGTGCGTCTTATTTCTTGATGGGTCCCAAGCGCAGGATGGGAATAGGGGGCGTCACTCAATGTCCCCTGGTGCCCCGTGTGTCCCCTTGACTGACAGCTTCTCTTTTCCTCGGTCTTGCCCTCTAGCTCCAAGTGAGGCCGGCAGCCGGAGCTCAGGGAGTTTCCACCCACAGGTGTGCAAGTTCCAGTGTGCACAAGCACAAGAGTGCAGAGGAGTATTCAAAGCCACTTCCTCAGAAAGAGGCTGTTTCAGACCCAGCAGTGAGGGAGGGGCCCGGCGCAGACTGTGGCAGGCAGCCTCAGCTGATTCACAGAACCCACTCGGGGGATGCCTTTCCTGGAGGAAGCCGGCACCTTCCAGGGCTGGCCAGGATCCAGGCTGCCCTCCACAAACGCCAGGACATGCAGAGGCTCTGCCTCGCTACAGTGACCAGCTGTCTCTGTCTGCCTGGACTGTCTTGGTTTTAGCAGCAAACAGTTCACATCCTGACACCCACTCAGTCCCAGCCCCTGCCCAGCCTTTCTGCCCTCCCCCCATGCAGAATGGCATAGCCGCTCTCCATCACTTGGGACAGGGCCATGGTCAGTGGAGTGTGGGGGTTGTGCAGGCTTAAGTTGTGGCACTGGCACGACCTCTTACTAACTGTGGGGCCTCAGGCCTTGCAAATCCGCTTCTCCCAGCCTCATTGTCCACATGTGTAGGAAGAAGGTAAGACCACGCATCTTGTGGGCCCTTCTGGGTCCTGAACATGCGGCCTGGAAGCCCCAGCACCCAGGCCAGCACCCCATAGGCCCTTTATACGTGGCCTCCTAATTATCACCATCTCTGGCCCTGGGTGGGCCCCCAACCTCTCCTCACCTCAGGGTCCTCATCTGTAAAGTGGGGCAAGGCCTCGTGGAAAGCAGCCCTGATGCATGGCAGCTGCTGCTTGGTGGAGCCTGGGTCGGGGCCTCCCCCCTTGGCATCTTCCTGGAGACCCTCCCTTTTAGGAGACACTCCTCCCAGGACTTTCCAAACCCAGGATTTGCAAATATGAACGTGTCTGAGCTGGTTCTTGGCTATCTCCCTCTTATGGGTTGAACTGTGCTCCTCCAAATTCCTGTGTGGAAGTCCTAACCCCCAGGACCTGCGGATGTGCCCTTATTTGGAGACAGGGCCTCTACAGAAGGGATCAGGGCAAAATGAGGTCATTCGGTGAGCCCACTGTGACTGGGTGTCTTTACAAAAACGGCCACAGAGACACAGTTGGGGAGAACACCGCGTGAAGATGCAGGCAGAGACCAGGGTGGGGCGTCTACAGGCCATGCACACCAAGGATGGTCAGCAGCCCCCAGAAGTTGCAGAGCAGCCTGGAACAGATGCCCCCACCCAGCTGCAGATGAACCCAGCTAACCTTGTAGGCACCTTGATCTCAGGCTTCTCGCCTCCAGAACTGCCCTCAGTACTTTGTTACGCAGCCATCACTGACTCATACAACTTTCCTGCACCAGCTGTTGCATTGCGGTCAGGAGTCCTCCTTCCTGCACACATCCTTGGATCAAGTGACAGCTGCTTGTCACTCACACTGGTGCCTCCTGTCCCACAGATGGCCACTTCTCAAAGAGAAAGCCTTGGTTCCTACCCAAGAGTAGCTGTGCACACGGAGGGGTGAGAAAAAGGGCCGCACTCCATGGGCTGATTTTCTCCTTAACAAAGCAGCCCTCCTGCCCCCAACCTCAGGGCCACAGTTCACATCCAGACCACAGTTCACATCCGGGCCACAGTTCACATCCAGGCCACAGTTCACATCCGGGCCACAGTTCACATCCAGGCCACGGCAAAATGGCAGGTGATACCACATCTGTGTGAATTTCCAGCAGAACGGAAAAGCCCGTCTCAGCCAAGAGGTGCAGTGCCCCTGGCAGGCTCTGCCCTACCAGAAGTGTGTCAGGGGGTTGCTGGATATCCCGGGGTTTACTGTAGAGACCAACAGCTCCCTGGAGCAGGCATGGCTTCATGACCCCAGCATGACCATGCGCCTTCCACGGTACTGCCGTCCACAGAGCCTTCGAGGCCCAGGAGCAACAGCTTTGGAACAGGCCTCTGGGCCAGAAGAATTATAACAATTACGGCAGCTATCTGGTGTCCTGCCACTTGGGATTAATTAAATGGTTTCCAACTGTGATGGAGGCACCACATAAAATACTTTTAAATTAATTTTTAAAGAATATATGAGAGCATTAACATTTTATGCACTAGCTGAGGGATGGGGACAGGAGTGTGGGCAAAACTGGGGAGGGCAGGAGACTGAACAGAAGGAGCACTGCACCAAGAGTCCCAGAGCCCCTTGGCCAGCCCCACCCTGGCCCTGCTGGGTGACTCTGGGCCTCAGTTTGCCCACCAATACAGAGAGACAGGGACAGATGACCTCTTCATCTATGGGCTCTGTTCAGCCTTAGGTAGGCAGCCTGGCAGGCCATCCATCCATCCATCTATCCATCCAACCAACATTCATCCATCCATCCATCCATCCATCCATCCATCCATCCAACATCCATCCATCCATCCATCCATCTATCCATCCAACCAACATCCATCCATCCATCCATCTAGCCAGTCAGCCAACGTCTTCTAGGTGCCAGACCTGATGCCATCACCATTGAGCTCAAAACCCAGTGGGGATGCAATGCCCAGGTGATAGGGATGCAGCAGCAGGGTTAGGGCATCTGCAGGGACCACAGACAGGGCAGCAGGTCTGCAGGGGAACCCTGGGCTTGCAGGGCAGGGCTGGGTGTTTCCAGCAAGGGGGCAGCATGTGGGAGCAGGTGTGGGTGGCAGGCTTGCTCTGGAAGCTCTGCAAGAGCTAGGAGTGACAGCGGGGAAGCTGAAGGTCGGGGGCACACGGCCAGCTTGCGGGTGGCCAGGCAAACCCTGGTAGGGAATGAGGACTTCACTGTACGCATTGGCTGAGGGCAGCTGGGATTCCTCGTCTTCCATTAGACTCTGCAGCCAGGGAGCAACGCTGCCCCAGCATGTGGGTGTAGAGCTCTCCCCACCTTCCCACCATCTTCAACATCCAACCCTCTGGCCGTGGCTGCAAGGCCCACATGGCCTTCTACCACCAGCCTTGCCTTGTCAGCCACCTGACCTCCTGTCAGCTCCTCCAACAAGCCAGGTCTCCGCTGCCCTCAGGGCCGGTGCACCTGCGCTCCCTGCTACCTGGAACTCTCCCCGACCTTTGCCTCAACTTCCGCTGAGTATGAGTCTAAAGGTCGCCTGCTCAGGAAGGCCTCCTGATCCAGTGCCAGCACCTTCTCCCAGCATGAAGCCCGACCACTCCTGCCCCCTGACAACCACCCAGGCCGTTATTTGCTGAGTGCTTCTCTCGGCCAGCAGACTGCACATTGCAGGTGGGCTGGGACACATCCCTCCCCATCAGGTCTCCCCATAAGGCCCCGCACACAGTAGGTGTTTCATCAATCGTCATGAGTAATTGAACACAGGGATCAATGAATGGATTCACTCTAAAATCCCTTCCAGCCCTACCTTCTGCAATTCTAGACTAAACATCTGCCCTTGCGGGGACTCAAAAGGGGAGTGGGGCATGACGCGGACTCTGACACACAGAACTGGACCTCGGCACAAAGAGCCAGCCAGCCTCTCTCTTCTCGGCCATGACTGGGTGTGATTCCCAGTGCGTGCCCAGCACTCTGATGTAACTCAGCTCAATCCATCCTCCCACCGCGCTGAAAGGAGAGTCATGATTCTCACTCTCAGATGAGAACTTGGGGCTCAGGGCAGCTCAGGGACAAGTCCAGGATCACACAGAACCTGGACTCAGACCCAGGGCCTTCTATTCTCAGCTCCATGGGGACACAACCTCTGCCAACTGGGCCCTGAGCCCAAATGTGCCAATTCCAATAACCTCTGGAGCCTGCCACCCACGCTGCTCAGGGATCGCGTCTGGGCTCACCCAAGGTGCTCCTGGCACTTCCACCAAGATGTGAAGAGGAGGTCCCGTGACCCTGGAAACCACATCCTTGGAGACAAGAGTCCTTCATCCATCTGCTCGCATTGATCTCAGCCCGGGCCAAGGACCTCCGGGCACTGAGGAATTGGGGGTCTCCAGGCCCAGGAGGACGGCAGTCGCAGACTCAGAGCTCTCCACTGGGGGGACACTGCCATCCAGGAGCCAGCAACATCCCCAAGCTGCCCAATGGATGCTTCTCCTCCCTTCAGCAGAGCAGATGGCTCCCTGAAATCCCAGTGAGGAAGAGAAGGGGCCATCTCCACCAGGAGCAATCAACCAGGACGCAGGGCAGGGGCAGTGGGGCCTCAGCTATCAGTGCCCTCCTTCCTTCCAACACCCTTGAATCACAGCACACCTGGGGACGCGGAAGCTGACAACTGTCACCTGACACTCCAGGAGAGCAAGTGAGCCCCTGCACACAGCCCTTATGGTGACGGGAAGTCACCTTACCATCGTCTCCCAAGTCACAAAGGACAGACCCAGGTGCATGCCAAGCCCCAGCCAGGAGGGGGCAGAGCTGAGACATGAGCTGGGTCTGTGCCCAAACCCTGGCAGCTCAGGTCACCGGCAGGCCCTGCCAGGCCAGCCCAGGCCTCCAAGCCTCACCCCGCGCCCGCACTCCATGCCAGGCACCCTCCTTGCAGCAGAGGATCTAAGCCACTTGGCCCTGTTCCAATCGCCACGCCACACCCCCCAGCCGGGAGCCGGAGCAAGTCTTTCAACCTCCTTGAGCTTCAACCTCCTCGAAGGTAAAACGGGCCAGACGCCACTCCTGAGAGCAGTGGGTGAGCTCAGAAAGCCAGAAGGAGCTGCGTGCATGGAGGCATGGGGGTCGCCAGTGAACAGCCCTGGAAAACCTCCCCATCCCGCCTCCAGCCAAGACGGCAGCTACCTCCTGAACTGGCTGTCCTTGGGCGCCCCGAAAGATGAGGCCTCGGGCCAGAGCAACAGGCAGGGCAGGGTGAGTCCCGCCCAGAGAGAAAGAAAAGGCGTCCTGGGAAGGCAGTGCTCAGCACGTGTGGGGTCTGTCGGGCCTGGAGGAATTCCTCTCCCATGTTTGGGTTCTCTGCAAAATGTTTGGGTTATCAAAGCATCTCCCCTCCCCATAAAATTCCCTTCACTCCCAAGGGAGGGCCCAGAACAGAAACACTTTCTCTTTTTTCTGATTTCCCAGACTAAGTGGAGACTTGTACATAGACAATGAAAAACAAGACATCTCGCCCTGTGGTTGGAACTTGAAGAGGTGAAAACTTGAATGTAGAGAGGAAAACTAGGGGTGTGTCCTGGACAAGGATACTCAGAATTTCTAACGTAAACTTGGATCTGACCACGGCACAGATTCCCAGCTCTGGGCTGGGTGCTGCAGAATGGGAGCTGAAGGGACGCCAATGCCCTTTGTGTAAAACCCTCCATGGCTCCCCACTGCTACTAAGATCAGGTTCAAAGCCCACGGCCCAGCCCATTGCATCTCCGTCCATCCCTTTAGCTTTATTTCTCTCCCTCCCTCCAAACCCATCTCCTAACCCCCAGCCTCAGAGAACTTCCCTTCGCTCCCAGAAGATGCCTGATACTGACACTAGCTGTTCTCGCCAAGAACTCCTACCCCGCCAGCTCCACAGGCCAACTCCTATCATCCTACAGGGCCTGCTCATATGTCACCTCTTCCATGAAGCCTTCCCAGGGCGGCCAGGAAGAGGCGTCCCCCATGTCTGGGCCCAGGCACTTTGTCCGTGGCACCCTCCCCACTTGATCATCGTGGGCTGCCTTGGGCTGGTCGGTGACCACAGGAAGGCAGTGACCGTGTCCACCTCCCGTGTCCTCAGCACCTGTGCACACTCCCTGCCTCTGAATCCCTGTTGCTCAGGAACTGAGGAGGTCCAGGTGACCCTACTGTCTGCTCCCAATTACCCACAAACAAAAGCTCAGCCGTCGCCCCCCCCCCCCCCAGCATGTTCACTGAGCACCCCTAGGTGCCAGGTTCTGTGCTAGGCCTGGCCCTCGGAGCTCACTGTCTGGGGTTGGCAGACACAACAAGGAATGGGAGGGTGGACCAGCCCCTGGGGGGCTGTGGGATCTGGGGAAGGAGGGGTGGGTGAGGGGACTGGCCAGGGCTCAGGGAGGAGTGTGGGGGAGTGCCAGGAGGTGGGGAAGGAAGGAGGCTGGGGAAGGAGGAGGTCCAGGGTGGTTGCTGCAGGGAGGGGCTGAGAGCAGCGCCAGGACCGGGGGTGCACAAAGTTGGGGAAGAGCCTCACTGCCAGGCCCAGCCCCGTACTCGACATGTCTGTGTGGGCACCTTCTTAAACTCTGCACCCTGGACGTTTCACTTGTGCCGCCCTCGCGGGCTCCTGAGAGGAGGGCAAGGGACTGGGGTACTAAGTTTGGGAGGAGCTTGGTTGTCAGCCCAAAGCAGGAAGCTGAGGCTGGACAGGGTCCCAGTCAGCTCTGGCAGCGGGGTACGCTGCCCGAGGCTGAGTATGGAGGCTGGGCCCACGGGGCAGAGATGGGAGAAGGGGGATCGGGGCCAGCCCTGCCTTCTTCCTGCCTTCTTAGGCAGCAGCCAGCTCCCACGGTGAGTTCTGGCTGGAGAAGTGTGGCTTCCCTGGCCCCTCTCCCCAGCCCAGCTCAGCGAGGCAAAACGTTTTGACAGAAAGCACTGACCACAAGATACAACTTCATGTTAAACGCGTCTCACCCGGAGCTGCCTCCTTACATCTTTCAGATGGTTGGAAATAACAGGCTTGGAACCTGCGGGGAGACCTGGGGCCCTGGGCATGGGCTCAGTCGAGGTCTCGGGGAAGTGACAGCACACGTAGTCAGGGGCCTGGCCAGTCCCCAGGTGAGGCAGGGAGGTGGACCACTGGGGCCCTGGGCATCCGGTGGCCCCTCTCTGGGCATCAGTCTCCCGATCTTGAATCTCAGAGGCTGGGTCAGAAAGTCCCCCGAGTCAGCCCCTCCTGCAGGCTGGGCCCTGTGCAGTTTAGGGAGCATGTCCCGCCCAGACACCCCCACAACAGAGCAGAAGAGGATGTCCCATCTGGGCCTCCACACTGGCCAACGTCGCACATGGGAAGACATTTAACACCTTCAGCAGCTTCACGGGTAACTGCAGCAGGTCCCATCAGCCAGCTAGGCAGAAGGTATGAGGGGACTCAGCCAGGAAGTCACTCCAGCCCTGGGGCAGAGGAAGCAACACCCAACCCAAGAAGCAGGTGTGGGCACCAGGGTCCTGCCTCGGCTACTCCTCTGAAACTCAGCCAGTCAGAAATGGGATGCCCTAGTGGGGTGGGGTCAGAGGGAGAGGTGGGGCAGGCTGCCTTCCTGCCCGCACGGCCGCACCGCCTTGTCCCGTCCACTTGCTGTCCTGCTGTGATGACCACAGTCAACAGGCTATACTCTCCATGAATAAAGACCAGCCCCCAGGCACCTGTTCCGTGCCAGGTGCCTTCCAGGTGGAACACGTATTCTAGCCCTCCTCGAAACTCCACTGGGTAAATACGGCTCTCCCGGTTTTGCTGATGCGGAAACTGAGACTGGTCCAAAGCCACATCTGGTAAAAGGCTGAGCTGGGACTTAAGCCTGGGTGTGGCAGAGTCCACATCCCACCCTCCTGCTGCCTCACCCACACTCTGCCCCATCTCCAGTGGCCAGGCCCCCATGTCCCCATCAGAGGCTGAGGTCGCGTCATCCACAGGCAGCACTGGGAGCCAAGAGAGGCTTGTACTCACACGGGTTCATTTGGATCTGGAGGCTCCAGCCCTACACAGGATGACTTCCCCATCTGCCTCTAGACAGGTGGCCCAGTGGATGGGGTGAGTTTTGAGTCCTTCAGGGTGGGCACCCCTCATATGCTTCTAGATGTTTTGCCTTGTGGGGCTGAAGTCTGCCTTCAGCATGCCCAGCCCAGAGAGTGTTTCCCAGGCCAGGGCCGGGGGTCACAGTGGGTGGGGGGAAGCCGATTTCTCCAGGCTCAGTGTGACTCCTCCATCCTCCCCTGGGCAGAAGCCGAGGCAGTTGTATCATGGGAGCTGGCTGTGGGCCGCCACATTTCTACCTGGAGAACATCCAGCGTCTGCAGGAGCCCGGGTGCCTCTGTGGTCCTGTTCTCAGAGAGCAAACGGCCTCAGAGGAGCTGGGACGTGGACGGAGCCTGTGGACAGGGCCCCCAGGATTGCCTGCAAGTGGCAAAGCATCCCGTACCCAGCTGGCACTTCTTGGTCACCTTGGCCTGGCTGAGAGCCCCCCACATCAGGGCAGCAGGCCCTTCCTGAGCTCCCAGCACTGAAGGAGCAAAGATAAGGATGCTCTCCTGTAGCAGGGACAAAGCAAGTGCCAGGCACGTAGTTGGTGCTCATTAAACATGCGTTCCCTCCCTCTCCTCTGAGCCCTGGCCGGCCTGTGGACGTTTCTTCATTAACAAACCGTACCCCCAATCTCACCCCCAGGAAGAACCTTAGCTGGGAGTCTCCTGCTCTCAGGACGGCCTGGCAGAGGGCGGACACTGGATACAGACCCGGGCTCCAGCCCTGTATGTAGTCATACCCTGTAGGAATGCCTGCAACGTCTCAGATAGTACCTTTCCCTCTTGCAGCCTCAGCGTCCCCACCTGTCACTTGGGGCTCCTGCTGTCCTCCCGGCAGGGGTCCAGGGCTCACAGGAGATAAAGACTGAAGCCACTGAGCCCTGCCTCCCAAGACGCTCTGCAGACCAGCTTTGTCAGCCACCTGGGAGCTCGTTAGAAACACTCTTCTGCTTCACCCCAACTCATCGAATCAGAACCTACATTTTAACAAGACCCTGGGGGCATAGGCGTTCGGGAGACCTGCTGTTGCAGAGGATCTTAAAGACAGGCCTTTCCCTCCTACACCCCGCTGGGTTTTTCAATCCCTCGCTGGCTCTGGCTCCAAAGCCCTTTCCTCCCACCTGTGGCTGAACTGAGGCATCAGCTCTGCCAGGGTCTCTCTGGAGCCCCAGTCCATACCTCCTTCCCGCACAGGTACTGTCACTCCCGGCTTCATGAAGACACACGGTGTGGGGTCCACACCCGCAGGCAGGGCCGATCACCCACCCACACCCCTGCCTTGCTGTAGGGCTACTCCAAGCTGTCTCGGCCGACCATCACCCTACCAAGAGTGATGACCTGCACCCCAACCACCCCAGCCCCAAAAACCTGCCCCAGCCCAGGCCCAGGTTACACTAGGTGCATGCCGAGGCCCCCAGCGGTCTCCAGCCCAAGGAGAATGAAACGCAGACTCCTCCCTGGGCGTGAAGGCCTCCACCATGTGGTGAGCCTCCTCCTCACCAGTTCCTCCACCCTGTCCCCACCCCGGTCCCTGGCCCTCCCTGGCCCCGGAGCACACCAAGCGCAGGTTCCCTCAGGCCTCTGCTTCTGCCATTCCTTCTGCCTGGAGCCCTCGCCCTGGATCTTCTCACCCCCAGCCTCAGCACCCACATTCCTCTCCCTCACAGGAGGGTGAGCGCCTGCAGGCTGTGGCAGCGAGCCTTGTTCACAGATGTGCCAGCATCCCGTCCGTGAGGACAGCGTCCCATCCATGGCGGCCCTGAGTCCTGTGGACACACATGGTGGGAGAGGCACTGGGGGAAGCCCTAGGGGGCAACCTAGCTTGCCAAGGGCTTGCTGGGAGACCTCAGGAATGTTCCTTCCCTGGAAGTCTCTGTTTCCTCGGTCACCTGAGCAAAGGCAGACATCCTGTCTCTCAGGGCAGGTGCGAGGTGAGCATGGACGTAAATTGCACTGCAGAGCACAGCGGGCATTGACTTTCCCTTCTAAATTCTAGCCATTGTTTCTAAATGTCCATTTCATTTCTAAATTCCAGAGGCGCCATGCCAAGCAGAAGGAGCCAGGAGAGCTGAGGACTTGCCCCAGTCACAAGCCCCGGGGTGACACCGACTCGCTCTTTCCCCATCAGTCAGGCAGCATTGGACTTGGACGTCAGGGGTGTGCATGGGGGTGGATGGTAGGAATCGCAGCTCAACCTGACTCATCCTTCAGAGAGGATGCAGGCATCTTTGGGCACAGCTGCCCTGACCTGAAATTTGCCAAGAAGCTCTTTGTGGTAGACTGAATCACAGCCCCTAAAAGGTGTCCATGTCCTAATCCCCTAAACCTTCGAACATCGCCTCACGTGGTCAAAGGGCTTTTGCAGATGTGATTACGTGAAGGCTCTTGGGATGGGGAGATTATCCTGGATTATCCAGATGGCCCTAATGCAATCACACTTGTCCCTGTGGAGTAGGAGGAAGAGTGAGATTTGACAACCAAGTAGGAGCCAGGACAGGTGGCTATGGAAGCAGGAGGCTGGAGTGATGTGAGGGACGGGGTTGGAACGCCGGCGGCCCCTAAGGAGCTGGGGGAGGCAAGGGACCAGATTCTCCCCTAGAGCCTCCAGATGGAACCGCACCTGCCAACACGTTGATCTTAGTCCCTTAAGACTCATCTCAGCCTTCTGAACTCCCAAAGTTTAAGACCAAACAGGTGCTCCTCGACGCCTGATGGGGCCACATCCAGATAAATGCAATGTAACTTGAAAAAACCCTGAGTGAAAAATGCATTTACTACCCTTAACCATCTAACACCGTGGCTGAGCCTGGCTGACCTGGAATCATTGTATGGGTACTCGAAGTACAGCTCCTGCGGGGGGTGTCACTTTCACACTATTGTGAAGTCAAAACCCGTTAAGTTGAGCCATCGTAAGTTGGGGGCTGTCTGTACATTTGTGCTGTCTCAAGCCAGTAAGTTTGAGGACGTTTGTTACAGCAATGGTGGGAAACTTACATATGCTTCTTCGTGTTTCTCTCCTGCAATGTGTTTGGCCGGAGAACTGGGCTGAAGGTCTTTACCAAAGAAACGTGCCATAAACAGGCCTCTCCCCTAGACTGAGCTACCTGCGGCTGCTGTGTGTTCAGGGTAGGGGCCATGTCCAGCATCTCAGGGGACTCCTCAGTGACACACATGACTATCAACGCAGACACTCACCATTGCCACCGTGGCTCAGGGTGGTTGGCCTGGGAGGTGTCCTCCATGGGTGGGAAGAGTCTTCTCTGATGACGTTTGCTCTGCCTGAAGCTCCTCCTGGCTTCCACACACCCAGAGACTGGTGGCTGTCCTCTTGCTAAGTGTGAATGCTGCTGGGCTCACGTGGACAGCCTGACACCACGCCCTCCCAGCTCCGGGCCCGCCTGCAAGCCAGGGCTCTATGGGCCGTTCAGAGCCCCTACGAGTGGAGGAAGCTGGCCCTGTGCTCCCGGCTTGGGAGCTCTGAGTCACTGGACTTGGAGAATGCCTGTGGATTCTTTCCCAGGGCTGGGGCACAGGCTTGGCAGGGATTCAGAGTGATAGTCGCCTCCGTGTGGCCTTCACGCATGGCCTTCCTGCGCAAGGGCTCTGAGTGGGCCTGGACTCGGCGGGCCACGCACCTCACCTGACCAGCTGCTGTCAGCCAAGAGCAGTTTGTGGAGGGTGCTTGGGGTTCGGGAGCCCAGTCCCTCCCCTGAGCTAACTGGCAAGGGTGCCAGCGAGCAGGGCTGCTGAACGTGGATGCTCATCCTCAGGCTGGAAGGGGTGGTAGAGATCAGCTGGCTGAGGCGACTCTGCCTGCAAGTGCTGGGGGTAGCCCCTAGTCGGGGTCACAGAAAGGGTGAGTGTCAAGACCAGGACCTGGTCTGCAGGGCCCCTTGCAGCTGTGAGGAGCAGGGAAGCATCTGTCTTGCTTCTCTGACAGATCTAAGTCCATGAGGCCAGGGCAGGGCTGTCGGAGGCCAGGGCAGGGCTGTCGGTGGCCAGTTACGTCCCTGAGGCAGAGGTGCTCCAGAAACACTTCTTGTATGAATCAATGGATGGGTGAATGAACGAACTCCACTCTTGCTACCTGGGGCTTGTACCTGGGCAGCCCTCAAGGACCCCTCACTAAAGCAGACCTGTGTAGGTCTGCACCTCAGTCCCAGCTCCGAAGCCCTGGCCAAGTTTTAACCTCTAGGTGCCTCCGTTTACTCTCCTGCAAATGGAAATGGTCACAGTTCCTGCCTCCCAGAGGGGCCCTGAGGATTCAACAACAAACATCTATCAAAATCGTAGCATGGGCCAAGTGTGGTGGCTCACGCCTGTAAACCCAGCACTTTGGGAAGCCAAGGCAGGTGGATCACTTGAAGCCAGGAGTTCAAGACCAGCCTGGCCAACATGGTATAAACCCCAACTCTACTTAAAAAAAAAAAAAAAAAAAAAAAAAAAAAAGGCCAGGCGTGGTGGTGGGCGCCTGTAATCCCAGCTATTCAGGAGGTGGAGGTGGGAGAAAGAGAAGAGCTTGAGCCTGGGAGGTGGAGGTTGAAGTGAGCTGAGATCACGCCACTGCACTCCAGCCTGGGCGATAGAAGAGACTTGGTCTCAAAAAAAAAAAAAAAAAAAAAGCCTAGCATGAGGCTCAGCACACAGTATGTTCTCTGAGGATGAGGAAGGGAAGGAAGTTCCTGAGACATGTCATAATAGAGTCCCCAACCTCAGGAGCCCTTGGTCTAGAGGGGACAAGAACAGGCATCAAATGACCTGGCCAGGACACTGCGGTCAGCAGCCCCAGAGCAGCCAAAGCGACGTTGCCAGTGGGGGAGGGTGAGCAGCTGTCACAGGAGCGGAGCCCTCATGCACTCGGGAAAGGAAAATAGGCTGCTTGGGGAAACCCCAGGGAGGCTGGGCCTTGAAGGACACCAAAGGGTCTGATGGGCCTGCAGGAGACAGACAAACAGGAGACGTCCTGGGAGGGACTGCAGGGGAAAAGGCCTGGAGGGACCCAGAAAGCATGAGCACAGGACAGTTCCGGGGCAGGGACGCACGCTGGGGCAGAAGCAGCCGCGCAGCCGGGAGACCAGCGGGGGCTCTGGCCAGGAGCTGAGTGCAGGGTGGCACCTACCATCCATCCAGGGCCTCAAAACATGACCTTACTTGGAAACGGGGTCTTTGCAGATGTAACCACATAAAGATGAGCTCATACTACATTAGAATGGACCCTAATCCCATCCCTGTGTCTTTAGACAAGACAGGAGCGAAGGTCTGGACTCTGACACACACAGGGAGAGGCCCTGTGATGAGGGAGCTAGACGGAGGGATGCAGTGCAAGCCAAGGAGCACGGAGCCTTGCTGGAGCCATCGGAGGTGGTAGAGGTGAGAAGATCCTCCCCTAAAGCCTCCTGACTCCTGGGAGGCCGGGTGGCCCAACAACTCCCTGGACTGTAGACTTCTGCCTCCAGAACAGGGAGAGGATGCATTTCTGTTGTTTGACGCCCCCAGCTCGGTGGAACGTTGTGGTAGCAGCCACAGGAGGCTGATCGAGCACCTAACTCTGCAGGCCTGCCAGCCCCCCGTGAAGCAGGTCAGAATGGGGACAGGGGAGAGCTGGCTCCAGGTCACAGTGACACAGCCTGGGAGGACTTGCCAAGCTGCTGTGGGCAGGGGTGGAGGCCCAGAGGCCCTCAGCTACGGGTGACCAGGGGACAACAAGAGGCCACTACACCCTGACTGCCCGCTGCCTGCCCATCAATGGGGCCGTTCAGCAGCAAGGGTGTGCTGGCCTCATGCCAGCCTCTCCCCGGCCCCGGAGCTGCCCTGTCTTTCCACCTCCGGCCGGCAGCGCTTCCTGCCCCGGACACTGGGCCTGCGGAAGCTCGGCTGGCCCCTGACCAGGGCCCGGGTCACAGCGCCTCCGGCCTCTCTGCTGTCCCAGGCTTGGGAGGGTGACAAGAGGGTGACGAGGACATCAGGCCCTGGTGGCGAGGTTGTCATCACTGTGGCGTGCACCCAGCACCAGGCCGGGGTCCCTGCTGAGCCTCCACACCCCTTGGGTGCTTGGCACCAGCTCCAAATCGACCTGGACAAAGAGATTCCCCGATGTTCGGCTCAGGGGACGAGTGTGCCTAAGAAAACATATCTCAGCAAGGCTCCCATGCCGGCAGCCATATGCTTCACGCTTAGGTTTGGGGAGGGGAAGACAGATCCACGCCGGGGTGGCAGGGCTCTGGGTGCCAGGCCGAGTGCTGCCTCACCCTTGCAGTCTCACAACCAAGAGGGGGGCACTGCTGTACCCACTTCACAGACGAGACAGAAGCAAGGAGCCACCTGATGCCAAGGTCACACTATGACCTGTGGACTGAAGGACTCTGTGAACTAGATCCTGACAGCCCTGCTGAGCACGCCCACACCCTCCTGCCGGCAGGACAGAACCCTCCGTCTTAGGCCCTCAGCGATCCTAACTCTCCTGGAGCCTCCCATCCCCACTATTTATCTTGTGATGTGGTCAAACCCCTCCCCAGAAGCTCCCAGAACACAGTCCCTCATCACCTGCCTCTGAGCCTCTGTTAATGCTGATCTCTTCATCCTGACACCCTTCCCTGCTGCCCCATTCCCTGAAATCCACTGGAACATCAAAGACCCTTCCCATAAGAAGCCCTCCCTGCTCACTCCCATGCCCTCCACTCAGGGGCATTGAGGTTCCCACACTCTCGGCTCCCCCTGTACCGCGCACCAACCTCCGCCCCCACCGGCCCGCCACCAGTACATGGATCCCATTGGGT
Source organism: Chlorocebus sabaeus (assembly GCF_047675955.1). Classification (NCBI taxonomy): domain Eukaryota; kingdom Metazoa; phylum Chordata; class Mammalia; order Primates; family Cercopithecidae; genus Chlorocebus; species Chlorocebus sabaeus. The sequence continues at coordinate 44,232,005 of NC_132930.1, read as the reverse complement.
CGTCACTGCCTATGTCTGGTGCTCAACAGATGCTTAGAGGTTGGTAACAGGTGTCTCTGTGCCTGAAGAGCAAGAAGACCCAAGTTGGGGAGGTGTCGGCGGGGGAAGGTCCTAGAGCTCAGGCTGCAGGGAAATTTCATGGTTACTGGATTCCCCCATCTGAGAAAGACCAGGCCTGGAAAAGCCCTGCCTAGGGGCCTTCCAGAGCTCCGTGCATGCCCCCAAGGTATAGTGAACTCATTACCTCACAGCAAAGCGCAGTCTAGATCCATAGAATTAAAACCATTGAGTTCCATAGAGCTGCCCCCAGCCCCAATTAGGCCCTTAGGGTACCCAGTTAAAGCCCTGCAGATGTGTGAGACCAACAGTTTTCCCCAAATTTCTCCTTCCAGCGATAAAGGTAACCAGCTAGCTTTTCCAGCTGTTCCTTCTTGCCTGCTTTCATTCATTCATTCATTCATTCATTTCCTAGGGGTCTGTGATGTGCTGGGCACCACAGGAGGTAGGTTTTTGCCAATATGTAATTTAAACCTCAAAGCAGTTACCCTCATTTAACAGACGCAGACACTGAGGCTCATGGAGGCAGGCTCTGACTGGCAGGTGTTGGAGCCACAACTGAAGTGCCTTTGTCCAGAGGGAAGGAGCCAAGGTGAAAAGTCCCCTGCACCTCCTCATCTGCAGGTGGGACTAACACCCGCCCCACCTGAGGGAGCCTGGGGAGATGATGCAGACGAGCTTGGTGCCTGCACTCAGCAGCAGGCTGGCAGCCTCGCCTGCAGCCCGAGGTCCTGTGTGCCACCCACATCCCCACTGCCCTCTGCCCTCCCATCTCACAGAAAGGTTGAGAGATTCCTCCCAGGCCAGGCCACTCAGCAGAACCAGAGTCAAATCCGGGAACCGCCGCCAGCTTCTGTGGGCTCAACCGGCACCCCACGCTGCCACCAGCAGCATCGACTGGGGAAGTGACAAAGCCGCCCTCCGGTTGAAAGGAAAATGACAGCTCTTGTGCCTCCATTTACACATGATGGGTTTCGTGTCTTTTTCACCCCTGGCTTCCCCACCTCACACCCACACTTTCCGTCTGCTTTAAAAGCACATGGAACTCAAGGTGGAGGTTTTTGTTTTGTTTTTTGCAGGGTGGAAGGGGTCTCCTGGCAAAGAGCCCATTGCCTGGCCTGGTGGCCTAGGCACAGTATCCAGCCACCTTGGCCAAGGGGCCCAGAGGACAAGCCCAGGGGCCACAGGACCAGTCTCTCCCCTGCTTTTCACTGTAATTAAAGTGTGCCAGAGAGTGAGCGCGGCAGAGGCGAATCACGGTCCCACCTGTCAAGGACTAACCCCGCGCAGCTCCCACATCTTCTCATGACAGCTGGGCTGGGTGGGGGTGGTGATGCCGGCAGACAGTCCCTCCCCCCGCCTGTTGCCCAGTCGGAGCTGCAGGGGCACCTGCTAGATTCCAGGTGGGGAGCATTTAGGAATCCTGTGCATCCACCCCAAGAGGCTCTGGCACTCCAAATCCCTCCTCCAACTGCAGCCCTGTCTCAGTTCCCTGCAGCCACCTGCCTCACCACCAGCTACGTGAGAGGCCACCATTGCAAGACACCCAGGTGGGAGAAGAAGCAGAGCAAAACCCAAAGCCATCTCACCAGGGAGGCTGCCGAGGCAGCCTGGCTTAGTGGAAAGGGAATGGGCTTTAGAGCCAGACTGCCTGGGTTTGAATCCCAGCCCCACCACCTGCTGGTTGTGGGATCTGGGCACCCTCCTACCCAAGCCTGCAGGACCCCGGCTGGGAAACAGGAGATCCCTGTGGGAGACCCGTCACACAAAGATGGCGTGGGCCTCAGATCCTAGGACCCAGGTAGCCCATGTGGTACACAGTGGGGTCTCTGCAAATGTTAGTCCCTGTCCCCTCCCATGAGATGTGTGGTGTATACCAGTGTCAAGAGGGCAGTCCTTCAAATAACTGAAGCTGGAATGACGTGCCCAGCTCTCCTGGGGCTTGGAATAAGTTCTCCCTCCCAGGATTCCTGGGGGGGGGGTTCTGCTCTCATTTCTTGGGGGTTGGGGGGAAACTGGGAAATGGGGAGAATCCAGGGTAGAGAGAGAGTGGCAAACCAGGACCTGACCCCAGGAGGGACAGGGAAAGATGGGGCTGACTCCGAATGCCACCCTCTACCCCTAGCCACGTGGCAGTGGGCCTGCCTGTGACTGAAGGGATTCCTGAGTGGGAATCCAGCCCTCAGCCCCCACAGACTGAGTGGGCAAGGGCACAATTGCCACCTCCTAAGAGCCTCCCCACATCCTCCCAGCCCTCCTGGTGCTCTGACCCCCTAAGAGCCATGAGTGTGGGAGTCTGAATGTGGTTTCCTCAAGGTCACAGTCTACCTCTTGGTTCCTTAGGCCAGCAGGACATTACTGTGCAGTTTTACACAAGCCCCTAAGGAGGCCCGTGGGCTGTATTTCACTCAATCCCAGCATCCATAGAAAGTCACGATTCTCCTGGGAAACCAGCTTGCTTTATCTCTGGGTTGCAGGACTACTTAACCAATCCAGTTCTCCTTTTCGCTTTGGCTGCTAGGATGCTCCTCATCCTACATTTAGTTTTGTTCTTTTCCTATCATTATGTGCCCTTCGTGCTAATTCCCTCAACTATTTATTATCTTAGTGAAGTATAAGTACACAAGTAAGCTACCTAAGGCCATTTGCAAAACTGGCAGTTATGAATACATAAATAATATTGGACCCCATTGCTGAGTGATAATTATGTAATAATGCACAGTTCATAAAGACATTTCCTGTGTGTGATAATACCCATTGAGGGCAGAACTGGGAACTATAGCTACTGGAATATTGAAAAAGACAGAAAGGGCAGGGCCGTCCTCAAGGCCCTAGATTTCAGCAGAAACCGAAACAGTGTGGATGGGGGTGGGGAGGCAGGCTCCAGGCAGGCAGGGGCTGAGGAGCTGCAGCTGGTCAGTGCTCTTGAAGCCCCGGCCATCCCTGCAGAGGGCACTGGAATTTTAGCCCCTCCTCTCAGCGCCTCATTTGAAAGTCAAATAGGTCCTCCCCCATCTGAATCCAAAGCACAAACTCTCTGGAGAAGAAAACCTCTTTGCCAAGCTTGTAGTCCATGGAGGGTGTGCAGCCCGGGGAGGGCCTGGCCGCTGAGACTCTTGAGCGGCTGGACAAGGGGATTGGGCTATCCCGGCCTCTCAGGGTGTCTGCGCCCCTCCTCCTGTGTTTCCAACATCTGTTCTGTGTGAGTCAATCAACAGCATTCACCCAGTGAACCCCCTGGGCACAAACTACTTTGCCAGCCCTGCCAGGCCCGTGGTAGAACTGAGATGAGGCCAACTCTGGCCTTCCCGTGCAGCGGGACACAGCACACCTTAGGCCCCAGTGCATGAGGCCCCGGGAAGGTGAGAGCAGGCTCAGTAATTGCAGCTGGGCTGGGCGGGGAGGCAAAGAGTGGGAGCACATTGTGTCCAGAGACAGCAGCTGCGTGCCAGAGCCAGGACAGAGGGGGCGTGGCCACTACAAGGCTCCTCCTTCATCCTCACCACCCCCTTTGCTCCCACTCTCAGGTCCGGGCACCCACTCCATCCCTGCCCCTAGGACAAGCACTAGGTCTCCAGGCCCTGGCCATCCAGGGGTGGGGCTTGGCCCACATCTCGGCCCCCTCTGGTCAAGCAGCATCTGGTCTAATGAGCACACCATTGGACAGCCTGCTGTAAACCCCCCTGTCTGACGGCAGAGGCCCTCTATGAGCCTCATGGCTCAGGGGGAACAAGCCTGTTTCTTGGAGGAGCCTCACTAGACCAAGTCAACCAGCCCCAGCTGCTATGGAAGGAACATGGTCAACACGGCCACCTGGGCTAAATGTATACCAAGCCATGCCATCTCCCCGATGGCCGCCCCTTGCAGGGAAAGTAAAATCGAACACCTCTCCAGGGAATCGGAACCATCCTCAGGCCCCGGCTCATTTCATGCCCCTTCACGGGGCACTTGACTCCACAAAGCACATTCCCACCTCAGAGATACGCCCCAGCTGTCCTCCGCCCAGAATGTTCTTCCCCCAGGTGGCTCAACCACACCATCCAAAAACACATGCCCATCACCCTCCCTACCAGCCCGGCCCTCTTTAGGCCTGGAGCCCGCCTGGTCTTGTGCCTCCTGGGAATTCTCTTGTTCCCTGGCCTGTCTCCTTCGGTCCTGTCCACTCCGCTGCGAGATGTCAGCTGCATGAGAGCAGGCATCTTCTTTCATCCACCGCTGTCTTCCCAGTGCCAGGAAGAGTCCCGGGACTGAGTTCTTGATTTGATTCTCAGCCTGGGCATTGTTGGTGTACAGCAGTGGTACTGATTTGTGGACATTGGTTTTATAACCTGAGACTTCACTGAATTCATTTATCAAATCTAGGAGTCTGTTGGTGGAGTCTTTAAGGTTTTCTAACCACCCTAAGTACCCATCAACCAATGAGTGAATAAAGAAAATATGGTATACACACACCATGGAATACTACTCAGCCATAAAAAGGAATAAAATCATGTATTTTGCAGCAACTTGGATGGAGCCAGAGGCCACTATTCTAAGCGAAGTAACTTAGGAACAGAAAACCAAATACTCTAGGTTCTCACTTACAAGTGGGAGCTAAGCTATGAGTAGGCAAAGGCATGCAGAGTAGTATCATGGACATTAAAGAGGGAGACGGGAGGGAGGGGCTTGAGGGACAAAAAATGACATATTGGATACAATGTCCACTACTCGGGTGAGGGATGCTGCTAAAATCTCAGACTTCCCCACTATACAATTCATCCATGTAACCAAAAACCACTTGTACCCCAAAAGCTATTTCAATTTTATATATATAAGGAAAGAGAAAGGAGAAAGGAGAAAGAAGAAGGGAGGGAGGGAGGGGAGGGGAGGGAAGAGAAGGAGGGGAGGGGAGGGAAGAGAAGGAAGGGAGGGAGGGAAGGGGAGAGGAGGGGAGGGAAGGGGAGAGAAGGGGAGAGGAGGGGAGAGAAGGAGAGGAGGGGAGGGGAGGGGAGGGGAGGAAGAGAGGGTGGATCCTATCACCTTCTTTAAGTGAATGCGTGAACTGAGCGAGTGTGAATGACAAAGGAGTAGGAGCCTCCTGGCTCTCCAGTCACGCTCTTCATCTCACCCTTGACCTTTCCCCAGCCTTCCAAGGACAGCTGAGAGTGACAGGAAGGGCCCCTCCTCCAAGGTGTACAGAATGACTCTGGCCAGTCTCATCAAAGAGTCACGGGGCCCTGCCTTCCACTGGGAAACAGCCTCCTTCCAGACGTGTGGCTGTGTTTGTGTTTCTAAACCCCCACTTGCAGCCGTCTGGCAGACATCAGCTGTCACACCAGCCACCTGGCAACAGACTCAGAAAGCTGCGTCCTCAAAGTAAAATGTCAAATGTGAATCTTCCCAGCAGGTAATATCACTCCCCAGGTGGACGTAAGAAAACCTGGCCTCTTCTACGTTCATCCTTTCTAGACATCAATACAATGCCGTCTTCTCTGTGGGGATCCATTGTCCATCCTTAAAACCACATCTCTGGATGGTAGAAGGCACACGTTCACCTATGCTATTCACACCATCTAGAAAAGCAAGCCTTTCTCTGAGCTCACTTTTATGAAAAGTAGTGTTCCCCAGCGTTTAATTTTTTTGATTATCAGTTTAATTCTAACCATTGAGGTAGAAATATATATATATATATATATATATTTTTTTTTTTTTTTTTTTTTTTTTTTTGAGACGGAGTCTCGCTCTGTCACCCAGGCTGGGGTGCAGTGGCCGGATCTCAGCTCACTGCAAGCTCCGCCTCCCGGGTTTATGCCATTCTCCTGCCTCAGCCTCCCAAGCAGCTGGGACTACCGGCACCCGCCACCTCGCCCGGCTAGTTTTTTTGTATTTTTCAGTAGAGACGGGGTTTCACTGTGTTAGCCAGGATGGTCTCGATCTCCTGACCTCGTGATCCGCCCGTCTCGGCCTCCCAAAGTGCTGGGATTACAGGCTTGAGCCACCGCGCCCAGCCAGAAATATATTTTTAAGTGATGCATATATTTCCCTGTCTTTTTTAAATTTTATTTTCATTTTTTTGTAGAAACAAGGTCTTGCTATGTTTCCCAGGCTGGTGTTGAACTCCTAGCCTCAAGGGATATACCCTCCTCGGCCTCCCAAAATGCTGCGATTACAGGCATAGGCCACCATACCTGTACCTCCCTATCTTTTCAGAAAAGAGTACACTGAATATCACTCAGTATCTCCACACCACCAACTCAACCATGTGTAAGAACCAGGAAAATAACATAAAGGAAAGAGGCAGGGTGGGGGGAAGCATTAAGGAGTAGTGGAGCCTGCAGAAAAGCAGAGTACAGGCCCCGGCCAAGGTGGGCAGTCACTTGTCCATAAAAGCCAACTGCTAACATGTGTAACAGAACCACCAGTGATGGTAAAACTTTTATTTTTCTAAAGAAGCCATTCCATATTTTAGGTTAAATGTCATGTGTTTTTGTTTTTTTTAGACATGGGGCCTTACTTTGTTGCCCAGGCTGGAGGACAGTGGCATGATCATGGTTCACTGCAGCCTCAATCTTCTGGACTCAAGAGTTCCTCCTGCCTCAGCCTTCAGAGTAGCTAGGACCACAAGCATGCACCACTATGCCTAGTTGTTTTGTTTTTTGTTTTTGTTTCAAATGTAGAGATGGGATCTCACTATGTTGTCCAGACTGGTCTCAAACTCCTGGTCTCGAGCAATCTTCCTGCCTTGGCCTCCCAAAGTGCTAGGATTACAGATGTGAGCCACCGTGCCCAGCCTCATACTTTTATATGATGGAAAATGCCATGTAAATCAGATGAGACAAATCAGAGGGTCCAATTTGGTCCTTAGGCAACAAAAGCCAAACCTAGCTCGATTCATGATTAGAAGGACTGAACTTGACATACCCAGAGCCTGATGAAAGAGGAAGCAGGCCTATTTCCAGGCATAAGACTATTTATAGCTCTTCTATACACAATGTCCAACAATCAACCAAAAATTACAAGACATGTTAAAAAAAAAAAATACACCTCATTTATAATCACCAAAAACTGGAAACAACCTAAATGCTGAATATGAAAATACAAACTGTGGTTTATTCATACAATGGAATACTGCTCCTCAGGAAAAAAGAACAAACGACTGACCCACACTACAACATGGATGAATCGCAAATGCATTATGCTAAGTGGAAGACGCCAGACCCAAAAGGCTCTAGGCTATATGATTCCCCTTACCTGGCATCCTGGAAAAGGCAAAACTATACAGACCAAAACCAGATCAGTAGTTGTCAGAGATAAAGATGGGAGGAGAAGACTGGCTACTAAGGCATGCAACGGATTCTGGGGAGTGCTAAAATTATTCTATATCTTGATGGTGATGGTATTGATGTGATTATATAAGTTTGTCAAAATTCATAGTATTGTACACCTAAAAACGGCACATTTTCTGGTATGGCAATTCAACCTCAATAAACCTGGAAGGGAAAAAAGAATGGTCAGGCTGTGGATAAGGGGCTGTGTAGGTAACAGCTGAGTAGCCACTATGATTGAGAAAGTACTAGCCATGCACCAGTTACTGAACTAATGGCTTAGCTCATTTAATTCTTCTCCCAACATAGGCATAGATGCCATAGACATTTTACCAACAAAACTGGGCATTGAAGAGGTAAAGTGAGTTGCACAGGCAAGTGGGAGAGCCAGGTTCGCTCAGGTGTGTCTGACTCCCAGTGTGTGCTCTGGATAAAGTGACACCAGGCCCTAGGGTTTGCAATGTGAAGTCTGTGGGCCCCTGAGGGCAGGATGGGGTTCCCCATCAAGTCTCTGGCATCCAGTATGGTGCCTTGGCCTTGCAAGGAGCTGCACACCAACAGTCCCACCCAGCTAGAACCATATTTGAGCACTAGCACCTCGGAACGAGGTGACCAGGGTGTAGCACCTAGCTCTGCCACCTCTTAGCTGGATAATCTTTAGGGACTTATCTCCCTGAGCCTCAGGTTCCCTCTCTGTAAAGTGCAGATCCCTACCAACAGGATCACAAGAGGACCAAACGAAGTATATAGGCAAAATGACCGCCAATGTGTGGCACATAGTAGGTACTCAATAAATGAGGTTCCAGTTATGGCTGCTGCTGTTTCATCTTGCACAATCCTAGACTGTTTGTCTGCCCTATGTCCTTCACATCAAACAGGCTGGAGAGCTATATGAACACTCTGTGCTCGTGGTTCCTGCCTCCAGACCTTTGCTGGAAGTTTCTGTCACATTCTGAAGTGCTAGGGGTTAGGGCTTCAACATATAAATTCCGGGGGCAGGGGCACCTGCTCAGCATTTAATGGGCCTTCCTGTGGTCCTCACTGGGCTCTCGGGTTTCTGTACATTTGTAGAATCAGCTGAACGGTGGAGGTGGCCTGTGACTGTCTGAAGCCCCTTCTCACCTTCAGACGGTACTCCTGGAAACCTGGAAGTGATATGGGTGAAATTCATATGTCACTGCCTCACAGCTGGTTTGAGACAAGACTTGGGTCCCCAAGTCCTAAACCTCAGTCCTGGAAAACAGAGGTGAAGAAGCTTTGATTCCTCTGGTGGGACAGGAAGGCAGACTGAGCCAGAGGTGCTGCAGGCCCATGGAGAAGAGGAAGGGCTAGCTCGGAGGGAGGCAGGGGCTGTGATGGCAGAGGAAGAAGCGGCCAACTGGGCTCAGGAGCAAAAAGCACAGGGCGGTGGCAGGCCCGCCCAGATTGGACATGCCTGGAACATCACACCGATCACTGTGCCAGGCATGGAACAAGACCCATACCTGCTCTGAGGATGCCTCCATTGACACAGAGGTACCCTTGAGGGCATATCTAGCCTTATGCACAGGCCCACACCCTGTCAGCTCCTTATTCATCCTTTGGGTCTTGGTTTAACAGCTCCTTCCGTGCCCCCAGGCTGGGAACCTCATCTGGACTCCTGTAGCCCCCAGCACTCTGTATTATTACTATAGTCACTGGCAGCTTTGTCACTGTTGGGTCCCCATCCTCCAGCACTACACCAGGCACACCATGGCCATTTATTAATGTTGATGGAGCAAGCTGTTGATCTGTACACATTGACTCTTCTGGACACTGGGGACCTTGAAGCTGTGCTCTGATGCCCCAGCAGTCTCTGTCTCTGTGGCTGCTTGGAGAGAGTAACAGAGTCTCCATGAGACCTCCTGACCCCAGGGGCTTGCATACAGAACTTGTGGAAGTCTGTCTGCTTTCAGGGGAGATGGTTCTGGTAACAAAACCAGAAGCCACAAGAGACTCAAATCCCCTCACTCAAAAACTCAGGAGCTCAAGAGTAGTCACCAGCCCCTAGGGTCTCCCTTCTTCCCCAGGAGGTGTCAATATGCCTCTAGTCAGCTATGATTCCTCCACAGGGGAGCGTGGGCTAGTGCTTTTGGTAACACATTCGGAATGGCTGGGAACTGTGCAAGAACTCAGCCTTCCAGTCCCCATTTATTTCTACAATGAACAGAACATTTCTGCGCTCTTCCATAATTTACCCTTGTCATCCTTAATAGCTAATAATAAGAGTTAACATTTTCTAAGCCAAGCACTTTAAATTCGTTATCACATTTAATCCGTGTAAAGGCGTGGGAAGGTCAGACAACTTGTCCAGGGTCCTGTTGCCAGTAATAATAGGACATGAGAGCCAGCTCTTGCAGAGCACGTACCGGGTACCATCCTGAGCCCTTCGTTCATATCCACTTACTTATCCCAGACCTTTTGTGCTTGGGCTGAGGCTAAACTGGCATATAGAAGATGCTCAATGGAAGTTCATGGAATGAAATCCTTTCTGTGCCCTTTCCTATATCCCAGACACACAGCACAGTGTCTGGGATATTAGAGATGTCCAAAAAAAATTTGTTATTTGCTTGGATGGATACATGAATGGAAGGATGGATGCATAAATGAATGGATGGATGGATGAATGGATGGATGGATGGATGGATGGATGGATGGATGGATGGATAGATGGAAAGCTAGCTGGATGGTTGGGTGGATGAATGGGTGGATAGGAGGGATAGATGGATGTATGAATGGATGGATGAATAAATGGATGGTAGATAGAAGGAAAAAAGGATGGATGGATGGATGGATGGATGGATGGATGGACGGATGGACAGACAGATAGAAGGAATGAAAGCTAGCTGGATGGTTGGGTGGATGAATGGGTGGATAGGAGGGATAGATGGATGTATGAATGGATGGATGAATAAATGGATGGTAGATAGAAGGAAAAAAAGATGGATGGATGGACGGATGGATGGATGGATGGATGGATGGATGGATGGACAGACAGAAGGAAGGAAAGCTAGCTGGATGGTTGGATGGATGAATGGGTGGATAGAAGGGATAGATGTATGTATGAATGGATGGATGGATAGATAAATAGATGAGTAGATGGAAGGCAGAAAGGATGGATGGGTGGATGAACAGATGGTGACAGATGGAGGCAAAAATGGTAAGTTGGATGACGTGTGCCAGGCTCCTCCCCTCTTCTTCCCCAACTCCCCCACACTGCTGGGGGAGAGAAAGAGGTAGAGACCCGGAGCCCACAGCTAGTCACTGGGGAGAAAAGCTACGGACATAAGTAACCAGAGCAGCTGGCAGAAACAGCCAAGGACCTTCAGAGGTGAGAGAGTCCTCATAGGCAGAAAGGAAGGCTTCATGGAAGAGGTGACATTTGGGCTGCCCTTGCAAAAATCACCATGGGAGGGGCAGGGAGGCTCCTCCTGGGAAGAAAGAGGACATGAGCAAATCACAGGGTGGGAGAGAGGCGGCCACCACAGCAAAGTCCTCACGTTCCTGGTCTGTGTCTCCCCAGACCCTGGGTTATTCTAGGTGCAGGACTAGCAGTGGTCCTCTCCTCTCCTCCACTGCACCAGCCCAGGCCTGCCCCGGAGCAGACAGCCAGTCAGCCCGCATTGATTCAGGCCATGCTGCCTGGCCACTGGCCAGAGCCAAGAATGTGAGTGGCAAGAATGGAAATGAGAATAAGCATGTATTGAGCACCTACTACACACCAAGCACGGGGGACACGCATGATCTCAGGAACCTTGTGGCCAACCGATCGTGGTCAGACCTGACATTTCACAAACAGGGAGGCCCACCTGGCCATCATCACCCAGCCAGGGGCTACAGAGGCTGGGTTGGAACCTGGGGAGGCTCACTCAAAGTTCAGGGCCCTCCACAGTGGAGGGGAGAGGTACAAGAAGAACAGTGGGCAAGGCTAGGTGTGGTGGCTCATGCCTGTAATCCCAGCACTTTGGTAGGCCGAGGCCAGTGGATCGCCGAAGGTCAGAAGTTCGAGACCAGCCTGGCCAACACAGTGAAACCCTGTCTCCACTAAAATTACAAAAAATTAGCTGGGCGTGGTGGTGAGCACCTGTAATCCCAGCTACTGGGGAGCTTAGGAGGCTGAGGCAGGAGAATCGCTTAAACCCTGGAGGCAGAGGTTGCAGTGAGCTGAGATTGCACCACTGCACTCCAACCTGGGTAACAAGAGCAAAACTTTGTCTCAATAAATAAATAAACAAACAAGCAAGCAAACAAACAGAACAGTGGGCAGGCTCCTGGGATCCCAGCTATGCCCTGGGTCTTCACACCTGTCCTGTGTGGTCACAGCAAAGCCAAGTGACAAGACCTGGTCCCTGCTTGCTCTCCACTTCACATTTCTTAACCATTAATCAATTAATCCAGATGTATTAAGAAAGTCCATGATTGGCCAGGTGCAGTGGCTCATGCCTGTAATCCCAGTACTTTGGGGTGGATCACGAGGTCAGGAGATCGAGACCATCCTGGTTAACATGGTGAAACCCTGTCTCTACTAATAATACAAAAAATATTAGCCAGGTGTGGTGGCAGGCGCCTGTAATCCCAGCTACTTGGGAGGCTGAGGCAGGAGAATGGCGTGAACCCAGGAGGCGGAGCTTGCAGTGAGCTGAGATCGTGCCACTGCACTCCAGCCTGGGCAATTGAGCAGGACTTCGTCTCAAAAAAAAAAAAAGGAAAAAAAGAAAGTCCATGATTTTCTTAGGAACTCTGGGGAGAGTCCATGTGAATGTGGAGCCCTGCATCTCATATCCTGTGCCTCGTTCTCCATGTGCTACTGTGGAGTGGAGTTTGAGAGCAAGGTGGCCCTGCCCAGCCTCTCCTCCGACCCCACCCGGCTTGGCAGCTGGCACCCCCTCACCACACGGCACAGAGGCAGGGAGGATCCCAACTCCAGGCAAAAAAGAGAAGCGGATGTGCTGCTGGAAGTACCACGGGACAGGGATCTGGGGGCTCCAGCCTCTGGGAAAGTTTCTGGAAGCTTCCTGGACAAAATCCCAGCTGCCACGCAGGCACGTCCCCAAATGTCACTCCTGTACGCTGAGCACCTGCGGCATGGTGGGCTCTGGGGTCTGCAGCAGATGAAGATGCCACCACTCCTGCCCTCAATGGGATACGGCCTCTCAGGCTAAGGGAACAGAAGAGACAGGGCACCTGAAAACAGGATGGGCCAAGTCACAGAGGCTGGGATTTGATCTCACCACACAGGGGAGCTGCTGGAGGGTTCTGAGCACGGAGGGGGATGACATCATCCAGTTCATCTCTGAACTCATCCTTCAGGGCCAGCATTACTGTCAGATCAGAGACAAGGGGAGGCAAGAGGCAGTGAAGCCGGCGGTGCGGCCATCCAAAACAAATAGACAAGGCCGGGCAAGTTTCTGGAAAAGAGACATTGTCCAGGCCAGTTTCATCTACCACCCTTCCACAATCCCTGGCATGGCCCAAAGAGGTCTTTCTGTCTGTCCCCGGGCTCAGCCCCTCTTTCCTCCCCCTGCGTGGAACACCCGCTTCCTGACCTCCACTCCTCCTCCCTTCACCCTCTCATTCTTCTCTTGCGCAACCCAGACAGCAGCCTGACATTTGCATTCCCCTCTTCTGGGCCTGTCTTCCCCCAGACGGTGAGGGCTTTAGGGGGAGGACTGAGCCTTCCCTGCCGTGTGTCCCCAGAGCCCAGCACTCAGGAGGCACTCTGTGATTTTCCAACAACTGAATGAATGATGCATGAGCATCCAAACCAGATCATACCCACAGCGCATGTTTAGCTGAATCCATCGTATTTGTATTCCCAATGCTTTCCTACACGTTGGTGCACAATGAATGCATCGGAAATGGAATCCATCATCAAGGTAACTCATTCGCTTGGGTGAAATTAGCCATGTTTTACTCCCATAGTCTGGACCCTGAGCACAGCAGGCAATCTATATACACAGGCTGACTCTCAGGGGTCCTAGAGGACCCCCAGTCCTGGCCGACCTCAGCTACACATGCTGTTCCCAAGGCCTTGGAAGATCAGCAGGCCCCCTGGAGCCAGCTATGCAGGACAGTCACTGCTCTGCCAGCTGCAGCTCTGCAGGGAACCCTGGAGATCCACGGAGCCCTTCCGCTGGTTTAGAAGTCCCATCACACCCAATTACACAGAACACACTTCATGTTGCAAAGAAAAGGCCCCTGACCTACAGAGCAGCCAGCTCAGAGAGCTGGGGACCCCCTCCTGAACTGCAGTGAAAGCCAGAGCTCCTCTGTAAGCAGGGGTGTGACATTTACTCCTTCTTGGCCCCAGGTACTCTGCAACGTGCCTGGCACACAGGAGGGCAACCCCAAGGTAATGGACAGGAGCCCTTTCTGCATAGCCTGGCTCCACAAATGTCCACACTCGCAGCACAGGAAGGAGGACAAGCTTGACGTGGGAGGGAGGGCAGAGGATGCTGGCCCATGCTAGAAACTGAGAGACCCAGAAAGACGCTCCGAGCCTTGCTAACACCAGAGACAGGTAGGTACTTGAGAAGGGGGAGCCAGGATGAGAAAGAGAACAGAAAGGGGGCCAAGGGAGAAACGGGCAGAGGCATCAGAGGGTCCCTGACCCAAGGAAACCCCATGAGGGGCATCCCAGCTTGGGTGCAGAGCCAGGACAAGATCAACAGACCGGATTGGGAGCTTCTCAGGGTCCAGTTCAGGGCTGATCAGTGCTTGAGTGTGAGAAGATTTCTTAGCTATAACACCAAATGCACAATGCACAAACAAAAACATTGATAAATTACACTTCACCAAACGAAGTACCAGCAGCCAGTTAAGAGAATGAAAAAGATGGCCGGGTGCGGTGGCTCACGCCTATAATCCCAGCACTTTGGGAGTCCCAGGCTGGTGGATCACAGGGTCAAGATATAGAGACCATCCTGGCCAATATGGTGAAACCCCGTCTCTACTAAAAATACAAAAAATTAGCTGGGTGTGGTGGCACGCACCTGTAGTCCCAGCTACTCAGAAGGCTGAGGTAGGAGAATCGCTTGAACCCGGGAGGTGGAGGTTGCAGTGAGCCAAGATTGCACCCTTGCACTCCAGCCTGGTGACAGAGTGAGACTCCGTCTAAAAAAAATAAAAATAAAAATAAAATAAAAAGAGAATGAAAAAGACAAGCCACAGACTGGGAGAAAATATTTGCAAATCACATATATGATAAAGGATGCGTATCCTGCATGTATAAAAAATTATCAAAATGCTATAACAATGACAAAAGCAACCATTTTTAAAATGAGAAAAGGTTCTAATAGACATTTCACCAAAGAATATGCATGGATGGCAAATGAGCCCCCATAAAGAAGCTCAACATCATTCATCATCAGGGAAATGGAAACCAAAACCATAATGAGATCCACTCCACACCTGCTGGGGGACTAAAATTAAAAACACGATTGTAAAGTCTTCACGAGGACACCGAGGAATTGAAACTCCCATTCATTGCTGGGTGGAAATATAAAAGGGTAAGTTTGGCAGTCTTTGAAAAACCTAAACATATCCCTAAGAGGATTCATCCATTCCACTCCCAGATATTTACCCAAGAGAAATGAAGACACGCATCTCCACGAAGGCTCATATAGGAGTGTTCGCAACAGTTTCATTTGTAATAACCAAAGCCTAGAAACATCCCAGACAGCCATCAACAAGCAAATGGATAAGCCAATTGTGGTCTGTAGAAAGGATGGAATAAAAGGGAATGGACTGCTGATTGATTAATGTGACAACGTGCCTGAATCTGGAAACAGAGATGCTGAGTAGAAGAGGCCAGACCAGGAGGGGGATGTTGCAGAGACGAAACTCTAGGAAAGGCCAACTGATCTATAGTGGTGGGAAGGAGACAGTGGGTGTCTGGGAGGATGCTGAGGAGGGAGGGAAGGCAGAGATAATCAAGGGGAAAGAGGAGACTTTTATGGGTAATGAACATGGCGCCTACCTATTGTGGCTAAAGTTTCAAGAGAAATAAACATACGTCAAAATTCAGCACGTCGTGCACTTTGAATCTGTGTGATTTATTATATCTCTAGTATACCTCAATAAAACCGTTCTTTTGAAACCCTGCAGAAAGCTGGCATGTTGCTCTAGCTGATGGTGAGTATTTTGCACTGAAATACACTGAGCTGCGTTACTGAGTCATGGGAGCGGCTTCATTCACATCTTTCTCTTTGCAGATTGGCCAAGATTTGCTAATAAAATTCTATCTATCTTTGCAGCCTAAAATCTTCATGGATAAACTCAAATCCAAGGTCGGAACCGTGGAAGACTCTGCAGACTCAGCTCCAGCTCCCATCTCCCTTGAGCCCCTGCCCCAGGGTGTGTGCATCAGGCTGAACAGGTCTCTGGGCTACATTTTGGCGTTTCTGGAAGTGGAACTCGATCCCGTCGGACAGGGCCTCACGGGGCAACTAGTCCGGTGGTTCACCATTTTTGGTTGTAATAAAGTACGACTTCATTATACTTCACGAGCTGGTCTTTTGTAAAAGCCAATTCGCAAAGTATACTGAAGTCGTACTTTATTATTATGCAAATGTATTTAATAAATGCCATTTTTAAAGTCGGTCAATGTGGATAGGGAGGCTGCTCTGAGGAACACACACCTCTGGCCCTGCTGGTGTCACTCCCGACATTCAGGGCTGTGTGACCTTGGACAACTGTCTTAACTTCTCTGAGACTGAGTTTCCTCATTTCTAAACTGGGGGTGATGATAGTGTCCACCTCCATGAGTTGTGGAGGAGGTTAAACATAATGACGCAGTTATGCTGCTTCGCAGAGGCCCAGCTGGGGCAGGACTCCAGAGCCGTCAGCTCTCCAAGCACAAGCATGACTTCTGGCTCTCCATCTCCCAGGGTCTTCCCTGTTGCTCCTGTTCCCGGAAGCCCTTTCTCCCAGTTCCAAATTCCCCAAATCCACTCATTCCTTATCCTTCTCTAAGAAGCCTTCCAGAATGGAAAACCCATAGCCTTTGAGTTTGAATCCCCCCATTTCCCAGCACCTCCTCCTTGAACCCCCATTCTGAGCCCTGCCCACCGCGGGGGACACCCCGGCTTGCAGAGCTGCTCCAGAGAGGGCACAAGCTCGCAGAATATCCAGCTGGCACCTACCAAGGCCTGGCAACCACAGCACTCACTGGGTATCTCCTCTCCTGGCGGGCTACGCAGGCCTCGGGCTCTCTCCCCAGCCTGGGCACAGCTACACAAGAGCACAGCTGGGCCAACTCTCATCCCTGCCCACCCTTGACCCCAGCAGGTAGCCCAGAGCCTTGAGGAAAGAAGGTGTATGGTAACCACTTATTAAACCGAATTCCATTCCCACTGCATGGCAGCTCCATTTCAGAAGCACTAAAAAAGCTGAAAATACCTCAAAAACCTTTAGCAGCAAGTCAAAGCCACACGCCTGTGTGGAGGGCAGGTTCTCACTCCCCCATTTCAAATGCTTCGGACAAAGAGCCCATCATCTGTGTCGCCCGGTGTCAACCAGGCCCGTCTGCTCAAGTCCAAACTAGCTTTTGATCGGGACGGCCGCAAGGGAGAGGCCTCAGCATTCTCACGCTTGCTAAAGATAGATTTGGCTGCCAGACGGGCTGAAGCTCCCGTGTGGTTTACAGGTACATAAAAAGAGCTCTGGGTCCCTGAGTCCCGCGTTGCTAGGAAACGAGACCAGAAGTCAGGAAGCCTGAGCTTTTCCATCACCAGTGGCATCTCCGATTCACTGGGCGACCTAGGGCCAGTCACTTAACCTCTCCGGGGCTTCCACACTTGCACACAGGAGAGGAAACACCTGCAGCGCAGGAGGTGCCACAGAAGTGCCAGCGGGCACCTGGTGATTTAGACCCTTCCAAGTGCTGACAACCCTGACAACCAAGGGGCTCCCAGCCGGCCCGGTGCTAGCCCCAGACGCCGCGGTCTGGTGCGCAGGGCAGGACAGGAAGTTGCAAAGGAGGGAGAATTCTACCCCAGGCTCTGAAAAGCTCCAAAATATCGGAACCATGGGCCCCAGAACTCTTCTCAGTAGGAGACGGCCAGAGAGCAGGAGGTCTTGGCGCGGAGGGTGCCACACCAGGGCACGTGTGGCTGCTGCTGCTGCTGAGCACTGGCAGGGTCTGTGGCTTTCTCCTGGGGAGGCACAAGGAAGAGCAGAAAGAGGACAGACAGGGTGCTGGAGAGAGAGGACGGAGTGCTGGAGAGAAAGGGCAGGGTGCTGAAGACAGAGAGGACAGGGTGCTGGAGAGAGAAGACGGGGTGCTGAAGAGAGAGGACAGGGTGCTGAAGACAGAGGACAGGGGGCTGGAGAGAGAAGACAGGGTGCTGGAGAGAGAGGACAGGGGGCTGGAGAGAGAAGACGGGGTGCTGGAGAGAGAGGATGGAGGGCTGGAGAGAAAGGACAGGGGGCTGAAGAGAGAGGACAGGGTGCTGGAGAGAGAGGACGGGGTGCTGGAGAGAGAAGGGTGCTGGAGAGAGAAGACAGGGTGCTGGAGAGAGAAGACGGGGTACTGGAGAGGATGGGGTGCTGGAGAGAGAGGACAGGGTGCCGGAGAGCGAAGGGTGCTAGAGAGAGAGGACAGGAGGCTGGAGAGAGAGGACGGGGTGCTGGAGAGAGAAGGGTGCTGGAGAGAGAGGACAGGGTGCTGGAGAGAGAAGACTGGGTGCTGGAGAGGATGGGGTGCTGGAGAGAAAGGACAGGGTGTTGGAGAGAGAAGGGTGCTGGAGAGAGAGGACGGGGTGCTGAAGAGAGAGGACGGGGTGCTGGAGAGAGAAGGGTGCTGGAGAGAGAGGATGGGGTGCTGGAGAGAGAAGACGGGGTGCTGGAGAGGATGGGGTGCTGGAGAGAGAGGACGGGGTGCTGGAGAGAGAGGATAGGGTGCTGGAGAGAGAGGACAGGGTGCTGGAGAGAGAGGATACCGTGCTGGAGAGAGAGGACGGGGTGCTGGAGACAGAAGATGGGGTACTGGAGAGAGAAGGGTGCTGGAGAGAGAGGACGGGGTACTGGAGAGAGAAGACGGGGTGCTGGAGAGAGAAGGGTGCTGGAGAGAGAGGACAGGGTGCTGGAAAGAGAAGACGGGGTGCTGGAGAGGACGGGGTGCTGGAGAGAGAGGACGGGGTGCTGGAGAGAGAAGACAGGGTGCTGGAGAGAGAGGGCAGGGTGCTGGTGGGAAGGGGGGGTGAAGAGGAGATGTGCGGGGGTGGGCAAGGAGCTGCGGGTGGCCTGTGGGCATCTTTAGGAACTGCCCTGAGGTTGCTGCATGGATGAAAGCAGCTGAGGGCTCCCAACACCTCTGACTTGGAACAGGTTTCCAGGCATCCTGACTGTACCAGCAGCACAAACAGAGGGACCGTAGGGAGCCAAAGATGGCCTCTAGAAAAAGACAGTGGGCAGGAGCCCACCTGCCACTCTGTGCACACACACAGGCCTGGGCACACACACACACACTGTGTACACATACCACCCCGTGCACGCACACTCAGGCACATGCACACTCATGCACAGACATATACACAAACCCATGCACATACACGCACTCATGCACACACACTGCACACATACACAGGACTGTGCATGCACTCATATACACACTATGCACACACACTCATGCACATACACAAACCCATGCACATACGCTTATGCACACACTCATGCACACACACACTCATGCACAAACTCATGGGCACACACACTCATGAACATACACACCACTCAGAGCTTCTCAGTCTGCCCCTGCAAACCCCACTGAAGCCCTGTTCTCCCTCAGTGCTTACAGAATACTTGTCAGCACCCACCCTCAGCCACTTCCCTCTGATGGAAAATACCGGAAATAATGACCTCAGCCCAGAAGGAAGGAATTGCTGCCAAGCTCGACAGGCGTGGCAGCTGAGCCCTGACCTGCCCCAGCCCGGCTCTGCTGCCCTTCCCCACCCCCAAGCGGCCAGGGCAGGCATTTGCTCCTCCTCTCTGAGCCTCTGTTTCCCCATCTGTAAAATGAGGGACAGCCTCCCCCGGCCTGGATGGACCACGGTAGGAAAGAAGGGACAGGATGCTGTACACATCCAAGGGGCTGCTTTTCTTCTTTTCTGGAAGAATCATTTATGAAAGGAACTTCCAGGCGGCTCAGAAGTGAAGGAGAGGAGAGTCATGCATGGAATCTTCCAGAATCCCCTCCCAGGACCTGTGAGTTATCCCTCCCGGGCACAGGAGTACCTTTGTCTGGCTCTGAACGTCCCCTGGGGAGAGGGGAGAGAAGAGAATGTGAGGGCCGATGAGGCTGGTGTCCCCTTCAGGGTTGTCCAGCACGGGCTTCTAGTCCAGGCACAGAGGCTCTTAGTCTCTCCCCAGCCTCGGTTTCTCCCAATCACAGCAGGGCCCCTTGAGAACTGGATGTCTCGAGAAACCTGCAGAGCTGTGCACTGTGGACCTGCAGACTCTCCCAGGCACCGAAACCACTCCGGGCCACACGGCAGGGGAGACCCTTCTTTGTCAAATAACTAATTCTAGGTGCTCTGCATGGAGATGTCACCCAGTCCAGCCCTCCAGCCCCATTTTAGGGGGTCCCCCACAGCGCCTCCTGCCTGCTGTCCCACTGACCCCACAAGCAGCATGTGCTGCTTGCCACTTGTGCCCGCACCCCTCCAGGAATGGGGCCACACTCCAGCCTCTGGGCAGCTCTGCACGGTGCACTGCGTGGAGATCCGTCCACAGGAACGGTCCCCTACCAGCCTCCAGCCAGCAACTGGGGAGCACAGAGCACTTCCCACCCTCCTTCCCCAGGACCAGCTTTGGGAACTGAAGGAGATTCCCAGGCGTGCCTAGCCCCACAGGAACCGCCCTTCTGTGGCCTGAGAGCCATATTCCTCAGAGTGTTGCTTGGACAAGAGTTTCACACCCTCAACCCAGACCCTCTGTTCTGAACTCCCTCTGCTCCAACGGCCATCCTCAGAACAAAATGCAGCAGCCACACCACAAACCCTCAGACACAGCAGGACCACAGCCACCCTCATCCTCTCCAATCCCCTTCCCCTGCTCTGGCTTCTTCAGACCCAATCCTGCTACGCATCCACCCCCACCAGAAGCCAGAACTCTGGACTTCCTTCCAGATGGCACCCTCCCCCTCCACCCCCGGGCCATCAACAAGCCTACCCTGGAGCCCACTGCCCCAGCATAGTGCCCTGAGCCAGCCAGCCGACTGTGGGCTCTGCAGGGGAGCCTGGGCTGAGGTATCTATGCCCCCAGCGCCCAATGCTGCACCTGCTTCCAACCCCATATGCAGCTGTCTGGAGATACTCAATTTCAGGGAGCGTGGGACAGGGACAAGGTGGAACAGAGCACCGGGATCCCACCACCAGCCTCTCTGCAGCTCACATCAAGCCCAGGACTGTGTTGAGGGAGGGAGTGACTACAGGCAGGGGCACACCAAGCGGCCCTGGGAGCCACCGTGCCCTCCTCCTCGGCCATCCTGCGCAGGCCGCACGGGATCTTCTGCCTCACTGTTTCAGCAGCATAGCCCCCAGCCTCACCCTCTGTGTTTGCGCCCATAAGTGTCTGTCCAGTGAACTGGAGGATGTAGTGAGTTGCCGGAGGCAGCAGCTTGGGGGATAGTCAGGGAGGGGACGGGGCTCCAGGCAGGGGAGTGTGGGCATGCCCGGGCCCAGCCCAGGGACACCTCTGAATGATTCTGCATACACCTATCTTCCACTGTCCACCAAGCGGCATCAAGAAGGATCCCCTAGACCTGGGGGTGGGCGGAGCCCAGGGTTTTGGACCACCTTGGAAGCCACCCGTTGAACCCCAGTTGTGACCATTCACATGAGCAGGAAAAGCTTCTCTCACACTAAGCCCCTGAGATGCTGGGGGAACTTAGAGCCACGAGCGTTTTCCATGATAAATGTATCCCCCAACCTCATCCACCACCTGCTAGGCCACTGCAAGGAGCAGACGACAGAGAGGGGAGCTGAGCGCCATGTGGGAGGATGGGTGAGGGCCGCGTCACGTCTCTATTTTTAGCACTGGCCAGGCACCCCTGCTTCTCACATTGTATTCCATAGAAATAATGTTCCAAGAAAAAAAAAAAAAACTAAAGTAGAAATGGGACAAGAAGAGCCAGAATGTTGGCCTGAGTAAGGAACAACTCTGGACCGACAGCAATGGTAGTGTCACTCCACCAGAAGCCCTTGCAAGCAGGAACTGGGGTGCCTCCAGCATGAAGCCTCATGGTGTTGCCCACAGGAAACCCCAGCCCCAAACATTGGAAATGCTCTGACTTCACGGTGAGTTTCTTCTTAGGAAGAAGAAGAGGGAGCAGGAAGCAATGAGTGGGACTTGATTCTGCAGCTGGAGCCCTTTGCTGCAGGCCTGAGGCCCCCCACCAAGCTCTGCACACACCAGGTCCCTGCCAGCCTCTAAGCTCTTGTTCAGCGGAGCCGCCTGTCAGGAGCTCCAGGCCTGTTCACCTCCACAGCTTCCACTCCCTCCACCCAGCTCAAGGTGCAGCTCTGAGAGGAAGAATCGAGGGCTAAGAGGGGACATATGTTTACTGAGCACTGATGAGGCTCATGAATGCCACCTGGCTCTCGCAGACCCAGAGAAGAGCAGGGAGCCCAGGCTCAATGCACATGTGTTCAACAAACACATCAGATGGGGATGGACGGGAGGGAGGAGGGCTGCCGGACCCACCCGCATCTGCCTCTTCTCCATTAATTCTCCTGCAAGAGAGATGCTAAATAGATGCTTGTGGATGATGCATAAAAGCAGGGAAGGAAGCAGAAAAGAGGGAGGGAAGGGCAGAGGGACAGACAGAGGGAGCACCAACCATCACCTGCCCCCGTCGCTAATGAGAAAGGGCGTTTTGAGCCTGACAGACCCACGTCTGTTGAGCTGTTTGTTACTCCTCATCCTCTCTGGGTTTGTATCTGTCTCCGCGACTCCGAGGCAAGAACATAAGGCCAGAAGGAAAGAGCGAAGACTCAGGGTTTGGTCTTTTGCTCTTTGCTGTTATCTCCAGCATGGGAACCACGCACGCCTGGCACATATAGGCATCAACAAATATGGGTTAAATAAATGAATGATATGAAGGTGTGGAAAAGAAACTCCACATCAGGCTTCCATCTGTAAATTGAGGCTGACAATGGCACCTGCCTCTCACAGTTCTTCGGAGGATCCCACAAAATCACACATGTGCAGGGTCTGGTAAACGGGCACACAGCCGTGGTGATCCCTTGGCCCCTCCGGCCTCCGCCATCCTTTCTCTCCCCACACTCTTGGGACAGGTCCACAGCGAACATTGCTCTCTCCTGCCTGGACAGTGAGCTCTGCGGCAGCCGGACAGAGACGCACCAAGGTCTGTGTCCTTTGCTCTGACTTGGCCTTAGAAGGTATTTTCCTTCGCCCACGATTCAGCAAGTGATGACTGAGTACCCACTGTGTGTTGCCTCTGAGACCCCAGAAATGGGGAGCAGGCTGGTGGGCAGCTCGCCAACTCAACAGATACCCTGATATTCAGCACCACACACCTCAGCTCCCAGAATCGTTTGCAAGGTGCCAAGACCATCACCAAACGCCAAAATTCACTTCCTTTAAGCTCTAGGTCACTCAAGCGTAGATAAAAACACGAAAAGAAAGAACAAGAGTTGACTGAGAGCATTTGATTGCATCTCAGATGAAGTCAATTCACACTTAGTGCATCTCAAGCACTAAAAAGGGGCGTAGAGGAATTCTGAAACAGCAAAAAGGGATGAGACGGGTTTCTTTTTAGAAACGGGAGGACTGGAAATGCATAAAAAAACAAAACATTCACTGTCATCGTCACCAGCAGAGAGCATCCATGAATAACTCTCTCAAAGCTGAGTTCCCGACACAATTAAAAAGTTGCCATCCTTTATTTAATGAAGCAGGAACGCCTCAGTGGTTTGGATATTGGGCTTCCCTCGGGAGTTTACTTCCCGCGCCGTGGCTGTCTCCCGGCTGACCCCATGCCGGCTTCTTTTTAAAAAGGTCCTCTGGGGGCACTAATTTTGAAAAATCAAATTAGGTTTGCTTTTTATTACCTCGTCTGAGCTCTGTTTTGTGCGCATGGAGGAGTGGTCCAGAGCGCCGGTCACATTAACATTCCACTGTGGGCACAGCACCCCAGGGGCACAGAGACCCTCCACGGAGGCTTGGAGGTGAAACCGCCGCTTGGCTGGGGCCCCCACGCAGCTAGGGGCACACAAACCTAAATTATTAATGTGTGATCAGGGGAAGTTGGAGGTGCTAATTAGATGACATTCTTGTTTATTGATACCATAAAATGCTATACAATATCCTTGTGTGTAAAAGAGTATATAGGAGAACACACCTACAAACACACACACACACACACGGACTGCCTACTAGATGCCAGACACTGCTCTCAAAGCTGGGGGCACAGCAGTGAATAAATGGACAAAATGAGCTTAGCTTTACTGAGAAGACAGATGAGAAACAAAATAAATAGGGAAAATACATGGTTAGGTCCAACTATGGTCATTGCCATGGAAAAAAACAGGTCTAAGTCAGGGCACAGGGCATGCAGGGAGGGCCCTGGGTTGCAATTTTAAATAAGGCGGTCGGTCGGGGAGGCCTCACTGGAAAGTGGGGACCATGCAGCTCCTGAAGAAGGGGCAGAGAGCCAGGCAGACGTCTGGCTGCAGGGAGGACGTTCTGGGCGACGAAATGGCAAGCGCAAAGGCCCTGAGGCAGGAGCGTGCGCACGGCCATGGACCAGCACGGAGGATCTGGTCGTGACCTTGGCTTTTCTTCTGAGTGAGATGGGAACCCCTGCACAGCCACTAGTCACTTACCTGTCATTTCCCCAGCAACGTCCAAGCTACTTGAGGGTGGGCACTGCATCTGACTCCTGTCTGCACCTGGCATCCCTGCAAACACCTGCCCCACAAATCTTGGAGATACAAGACGGTGCCTGCCTGTGAGGATCTCACCATCAGACCAAGAGCTCAGCTCTCACGGATGAGATCAGAGACAAGAACTATTGAGCAAAATAAAATGCTGTGTCATCAAGTACTAAGCCAGGCAAGCCGGGCTGCAGGCAAGGACACTTTGGCCTGCCCACCCACTGCCCAACCAGGAGGGAAGTTGCCTGTGCATCCTGGTGGGACACAGAGGCCACTGCAGGGGACAGTGATTTTCATAGAGGACGTAGGAGTGCAGGCACAAGAGCTGGAAGGGATGCAGAGGCGCCACTGCACTGATGTGCTTCTCTGTATACTGAATGTATCCGAGAAAGAGCCCTGCAGGAGAACGGAACCCAGGTGTTCACCCCATCCTTCCAGTTCAGGAGAATGTAATCCAGAAATGTGCAGAGCGACACTGTCTGGGAGGCCGGGGCAGGGCAGCACCGTCTGGGAGGCCGGGGCAGGGCGCCACCATTAGGGAGGCCAGCGCAGTTAGTGGAAAAAGGAGAGAAATTGATCATCTTCACCTCATTTTGGTGGTTTCAGGAAATGCATTTTCTGCTGGGACCACAAAGATTCACAACCGTCAGTCTGGGTTGCTGAGGAAGGCAGAGGGTTCGGGCTGCCCGGCTTCCAACTGGCAGCAGGCACCAGCCTAGGCCTCTGCCCTGTGGGGAGAAGGGTCAAGCGTGCTCTGCCTGCTGTGCTTCTGTCACCATCCTCAGGGGTCGGTCTAGCCCCCTGAACCCTGGACTCAGTTCTCTGGTACATAAAGACAGCTGCTAAGAACTTTGTGTGATATTGATCTGAGATCATTCCTTCACCCATTCTTTCAACCACACAGGTGCACTGGCTGCCCTCGTCCCTCCCTGGGCCTGTGCTGAGGGTGGGTGGGCTTCAGCACTTCCTCGACAGCTCCCCCACCAGGCTGTGGCTCCATGAGGGTGGCTGTGTTTCTGTTTCCATAGCTGCTGTGTCTTCAACGTCTAGCACAGTGACTGGCACACAGTAGGTGCTAAGCAAACCCTGGCAGAATGAAACAAGGAAATGAGTGGTGGAACAGTGACTGCCAAGATCGGGGCTGTGTTGTGGGATCCAGAGGCAGCTAGAAGGGCCTGAGCAGGGACGGAAGGAAACAGTCCTGGCAGGGCTGGGCTGAGGAAACAAGGAGAAGGCGGGGCCCACAGCGGTGCTGCTCAACCAGCTCTGGAAGACTGAGGCTTGACCTTAGACTGAGCACCTCACAGATAGCTGGGCCACACAGAAGAGGCAGGACGGCATGGAGGCAGACAGGAGACAACCGGGACATGCAACAGGACCCTGAGGGGCTGAGTGGCCAGACACAAATGGCTCTCAAACAGGGCTCTTCCACAGGACTGGCTCAGATCCCCATGCCAGGTCAAGGCTGGCTGCAGAGAGAAATCAAGCAAGTCCTGGAGATGAGGAAGGCCAGCGGGAGGAGGGTCTCGAGAGGGTAGCCTCAGGCTATGGCAGCATTGCCTGTGGTGGCTGAAGGGCATGGATGCTGGACCAGGGGAACTCACAGACTGGCAAGTTCTTTCCCCACTCTCTGCCCCAGTGTCCTCATCTGCCAAATGGGCATAATGACAGTACCTCCTCCAAAGGTCGCTGTAAGAACCTACTGTGTCCATGTGTGCACGGCGCTTACAATAGTGCTGTGGTGGTGGGGACTAATGCCACCACTTCATCACTGAAAGCAGAGGCAGGGGTGCCTCACGTCACAGCAGAGGCTCAGCAGCGCTTGGTGAGAGCGGTGCAGAAGCTAGAGAGGCAAAGAACACCTGCCTGCATCACCACACGCTGAGTTCGCAGAAGTCCTTCGCTTTCTTTTTCTCTCTGCCCTGGACTCTGCTGGGTTCCCAGAAAAGTACCCCCCACCCTCTGCCCGCTTTTCTACCCAGAGTACTTCCCACCCCATCCCCGGGGAGAGACCCTCACTTCTCCCTCCGGACCTCTCACTCCTGGGCCGCGTCCTCCAGGAAGCTCTGCTGGCAGTGACTGTGCCTTCACTGCAGCCTCAGTGCAAGAACCCAGCTCGGCTCCTGCATCGCCCACTTATCAGTGGCTACAAAGGATGGGACGATGCCTGTTCCACCTCCTGGTCCTCAGCAGACGGAGGGCACGCCATCCTCTTTCGTCCTGATTCTGCCAGGCTTTAGTTGTCTTATCAACCCCCAAGGACAAAGAGCAGCTTTGACCAAGCCCTGACTCCTGCCTGTCACAGCTCGGCAGGGGCTTGAATTTGGCTGCCTCAGCTTAGAAGTCAGCTGCAGTTGGAGCAGGGTTGAGTGTCCAGGGGGCTCTGGGAGAAGGACAAGCAGAGGCCAACGCCAGCTTTCCTGCCTTCATGCCTGGCTGGACGGTAAGATGGGAACACACAGAGCTCAGGGGTCCGTTGCAGAGCTTGAAGTCCCAGGAAACAGAAACGCCCCACAGGCAGCAGGCCACAGGAAAATGGGATGGGAAGTCGGAGGGGGGCTGCCGGGAAGACGCAGGCCTGGACCATGGCTTCCCCAACTCCCTTGTTTTCAGATGATAGGATAATTAGGGTGAGCACAGCCTTTCAGGGATGAGATGTGCTCCCTTCCCATACACCTTTAAGAAGAAAGGACAACAGAAACCAACCAAGTAGAAAATGCCCCAGGATCTAACATGCTCTTGCTTCCTAGAAGTGTGGGTGCTTTCGCTTTGTTTTTTAAAAGGAAGGGGAAAGCAGATATTTCCAGCTGTTCTTTGATGTTCCAGGCCAGATGGTCTCCGAGAGATTTATCCGAGGCCATGCGATCCATACGGAAAGGAACTTAGCACTGCTGAGAGGCAGAGCCATCTGAGGGGAAGACAAGCGGTGGAGAGCTGATTGGGATCCAGGGCCCTGGGCTGCTCAGTGGGCCGTGCCTGATTGGCAGCACCGATTTCTCATTAGGGCACAGCCCGCCATCCACTCAGATGCATTCCACACCCGCTCACAGCCTCGGCCCCCACCTCGCCCGGCTCTGGCTGCCAGGGGGCCCACCCCCAGCCCCGGACAGGCCGCCCTGGTTGCAAAGCATCCCTATTCATCCCACCTCATGCTAATTCCTCCTACTTTCCTCCCCCAGCCAGTCTCACCACCACCCCCGAGTTGGGGGACCCAAGGGGGAGCGGCGGGGCCAGAACAGCCCTTTGTGAGGCCTCCCGCTAATGCCCCACTAATCCTGCAATTTGCACAACTCTGCGATGCTGGGTCACTTTTAATTATCTTCCCTCCAGCCTTGTCCCAGAAGAGGACAAACACTCGTTTGAATGGAGGCGGGCTTGCGGGCCGATTCCACCAGGCTCTGCAGCGGAGTACCAGATGCAGCATGAGGATCTCAAGGATGTGGGCAGGACAGGGGCCCAGCACCTGGCCTGGGCACAGCCAGGCCCGGGGACCTCAGGCTCACAAATGTTTGCTCAGGTCTTTGGTTAGCATAGACATGAGCCCCTTTCCCTACACTACGGCGGGAGTGCTGACTTCCTCCTCGTCCACGACACCAGCAGCACGAGCAGAAGCTGGAGATCAGACGGGCAGGCCTCTCCCGTCACCGTGGCAGCGGCAGAAACCTGGGTCCTTCACAGCCACCAGTGGCTCCAAGAAACATGCTGTCCACGAAGAAGCCTGCTCTGAAGCTGCCAGGGTGCCCTGATCAGTAGTTCTACCCTCGCCTGGGTCGCTGACCGATCAGAGGCCAAAGGAAGCTCCCGGCACCCTCTCCAGAAAAGTCTGCACTGTCGCTTGTGATGTCAGGGCACCCTGGCCTCTGAAATTACTCCAGAAACCAAAGACCCCAAGAAAGACAAGGCCCCCCTCTAACTTCCCATACTCCCTTTCCAATACCCCAACCCTTCCTCACTCACCCCTGCTGGGGTGCCTTGCCCTCATATGTGCAGAGTCCCGAAAGTACAAATGGATGTCCCCAAACTGCCCCTTTCTCTTCTCACCATGGTCCTGTCCCGGACCCCAGGGGGTCTTGCATGCCCGCGGTACACATGGCCTCCAAGGGCATGCTCTGTGCCCCTCTGCCCCCAGCCCCGTCGACTCCTTGGCCCAACCCTGGGACTCCAAGTGCACACACTGGCTGTGTGGCCCACTCTGGGAGGATGGACCTGGGGAAGAGGCAGCTCAGGCCCTGGAAACAAGCTCAGGCCAGCAGGGCACAGAACTACAGGGTCCTGGGTATCCAGATGTGGCCTACAAGGCAGATGCCAGCCCCAGGGGGCTCTGTCTCGGCTCCACAGACTCTCTGGCCCTTGCAGAGAGTCATGGCCAGAGGACAGACAGGGCTGGGCCCTCTGGAGGGCGGGACTGCACAAAGCCCAGGACACCTGGCCTCCAGGCAGTGCCATGCCCCCAGGTGGCACCATGGGCCCAAAAGTGTCACCTGAGGCTGGCCTGAGTGTGAGTTAGCCTTACTCCTGGAGTTGCACGAGACATGTCTAAGACCCTTCTACACGGAAGCTCTTTCGTCTCAGGCTGGGAACCACACGGCATGGTTCTCATTTTACAAAAGCCTCAGACAAGGATCTAGGAACAGGAGCCCTTGAAATTGGGAACAGGAAGGGACCTTACAGTCATTGAGCACAGCCCTCCCTGCCCCACGTCCACCCAGGGAGACTCAGCAGGGGGCAGGGAGCTTACGGTCACTGAGCACAGGCCTCTCCGCCCCCAGTTCACCCAGGGAGACCCAGCAGGGGGCAGGGCATGGCCAGGGCCCAGGCTGTCTGGACAGAAGGAGCAGAATCGGTTTCCCAACCCCCAGAGCTCTTCCGATCCCCCACCCAGCAAGATCCCTGGGGTGGGGTTGGGGGAGGGGCGGGGGCCTGCAGAACAAATACAAAAGTGGCATTCATGCAGGGGACAGGGCGGCAGACTGAGGACAGGCAGAGGCAGAAGTGGGTGTGGCTCTTCCCTCCAGCCCCACCCCACCAACTCTGGGGGCTCATTCACCAATTCCTCCCTTAGGCACTGAGCGCATTGTGGAACCCCAAGCTGGGAGTGCTGGGGCGACTCAGACGGAGCCTCTGCCCTCCAGGAAGGGAAGGGGGATACTGAGGAATCCCAGTCCCCTCCACCTAACACAGAGGACATGCCCAGAGAGGGAACCCATGGGCATCCAGGGGAGGCAGGGAGGATCCCCCAGGCACTCCGAGGAGACAGGTCAACTGAGTCTTGAGACAGAAGACAGAGGCGCATGAGTGTTCCAGGTGTTCGGCTACAAGTGCAAATCCCCGGAGGCCTGAAGATGCTGGTGTCTGGGGAGGGGGACTACAAAGCTGGCCTGGGCACCTCGGACACCAGGCCGGGCACACGGACCTTAGCCAGTTGGGACTGGGGAGTCGAGGCACCCATGCGTCTTCTGTCCCCAATAGCCAAGGGTTACCGAGCGATAGAGGGAAGCCACACAGAGTGTGTGTGTGTAGGGGGCGGGGAGTCACCCTTCCGGAAGAGTCTGATGTCTCCTCTGCTGACCTGCAAAGAACAGGCCTGGTGCTGGTCCCGTGTTAGTGAATATTAACTTGTTCATCCCTCCCCACAGTTCTCAGTGGCTGGGGCTACTCCGATTCCCAAATGACAGGGAGGGAAACTGGGGCTTGGAGTGATGAGGTTGCTCCCTAAGGTCCATGCTTGTAGCCACCCCCTCCATCTGTGGCTCGCAGGAGCAAGTGGCCTCAACCAGGACTGAACCCTATGTCCTTGGTGGGGTGGGAAGAGGACAGGTGGGGTCCCGCAGAGGGCCAAAACGCTCTCTGTCCCTGCCACCCTGCCCATGATTTGGGTTGTGCCTGAAGCACCCCAGGAGTCCCAGCTCAGGGTCTTTGGAGAGGAGGCAGAGCTTGCCGCCAGCAAGCCCAGCCTCGGCTCATAAAACCCTGCTAAGGCATGAGCCTGCCCGCTAACACAAGCTCATCACTGAAGCCAGAGAGAAAATCAGGGTGCACAGCGCCTGCCCCAGGAAAAAGACACTTCCAACTGCTGGAGGCTGCGAGGGCAGGAGGCAGGGGTTCCTGGGTGTTTTCATGGATGTCCAGGAAGATGGGGGCACCCCAGAGCAAGCACCCCAAGGAGCCACAGAAACAAGGTCAATGTGGGGTGACCAGCAGGTGTCACTGCAGCCAAGAGGAAGAGGCCAGGCAGGCTGGCAGGTGCTGGGTTCCAATTCTCTGCATCTCATTTCTCCTTGTGGCCCCCAGCACGGACCCCCAGCCACACACACAGTCATGACACAGCTCCCACAGGACTCTGCTCCGGGACAACCCCAGAGAAGCCCCTGGGACGGGCTTCTCCATTAGCCCTGGCCATGGGACAGCCGCCGTCTTGGCGTTCTCCACACTGATCGCCTACTGTGTGCTGGGCATGCTGCTCCATCAGCCCGGCCCATCCCAGGTGGGAGAGGGGTGAGAATGTCCACTGGACAGGTGAGGAAACCGAGGCTCCGTCCCAGGAGACCACGCCTCAAATGGTGGGTACCATATCCAATGCTGGGCATGTCCCCACCCCACACAGTGGCAACAATCCCATTCACACCAGTAACCCTACACATGCCTACGGTAAGGCTGCCCTCCAGGGCTCCCAGGCACAAGGCCAGAGGACGAGGACGTGAGGCTGGAGTCCAGCCCCCACCAGCACTTCCCATCCACAGACCCCGGGCGAGGGTTCCGGCCCCTCTCGGCTGCTCCCAGGCCTCGGGGACTCGAGCCAATGACCAGGCTCCACTGCCGGCCCCATCTCCCCACCCTATTGCCAAGGAACAGGGCGCCCAGCCAGGGGCTCTTCATCCCCCGACAAAGCCCAGTAGCAACGCACCCGGCCGGCCAGCGGAGCTCAGGGTGCTGCCCGCTGCGGTCCTGGCTGGGAGTCTGATTATTCATGAAAATCAGGCCTCCACCATGTTTCTGGGCTCAGAGGGGGTGCTGTGCACAATCGTCTCATTGTGTGGGCGGCCATAATGGTGTCCTCTGGAGGGGAAGGAGGAGAGAGAGAGAGAGGAGGTGCAGGGGGAAGGAGAGGGGGCTGGGGCTAGAGGGGGGAGAAAATAAAAGGGAGGCGAAGGAGAGAGAGGATGAGGGGGAGGAGGAGGAGGGATAGGGAGAAGGATGGGGGGAGGGGGAGGGAGGGGGAGGGGGAGGGAAGGTGAACTAGGAGGATTTGCCCATGGCAAGTACTGGCTGGGCCCAGAAGACAAAAGCAGTCCTCTCTCCAGAGTCCCAGAGCACCCCCTGCACCCCCCGGGCATAGAGGAGGCGCTCCCTGGGGCAGGTGCTCTGTGCACTGTCAGAGGCCTCTCTGATGATCTGAAGGTCTGCAGGCCCTAGCTCCCCGAAGGTCGGCTGTGGGGAGACACGGCTTCCTGCCTTACCTCCGGCCTCCCCGTCCTTCCACCCCTGCACCCCCTAGCCCTGTTCTGGTTACACCAGAGAATGCCCGTTCTTACATCTGTCCCCCAAATAGGCCTTGGCCCCAGTTTTACCCTCTATTAGAAATTGCCCCACCCCAAATCTGCCCACAGAAACCCTCCTCTCCCCCATGCCCCGGCACTGCCTCATCATGGGGTCTTCCCTAATTGCCAGGCATCAGCGGTGCATGTGCACGTAGGACGCTCAGAACCTCTCGGCTGATGAGACATAATTAACCAGAAGCCACTCCTTCCCCAGCCTCTGAGGCAACTTTGGCTGCAGCCATACCTGACCTTCCAGAAGGCAGAACACACCACTAGAGCCATGGGGAGTCTCAGGGAGCGAGGATAAAAATAAAAGGAAAAGGGAATGGCAATAATTTGGATACACCAACATGCTCTTGGTGGAAAGGGGAAATTCCAGCAAGCAATACCATCGAAATGTACCCTGCTGGACGGCGCCTCGGAATAGCCAAGTCCTGGCTGAAAAGTTATCACCAAAAGCACTAAAAAGAGAGACGCTTGTTTGGAAGGAGCCAATACAGGCATGCCCTAATGCCCTACTGTGACCAAAGGAAGCCTTTAGGCTCCCCCAGGCAGCTGCCCATCGCTGGGGACCACGCTCTGAGACGCCCTCTACGTAGGGACCGCCAGTAGGGAATCCAAGGCACTGACTGTATCCACCAGCCTGGGGAGACCTCTGTGTCCCCCAGCACAGCCCACCTGTCTGTGCCATCCCTGCCTACAGAAAGCAAGAGGTTGGCTTTACCCAGGTCCCCAAAACCATTCACCACCTTTGACGAATGACTCCACTGCCATGTATCTCTCCTAGGGAAAGGATCTTAAACTCTGCAAACGGTGCATTCACACTCACAGGGAGCTGAAAATAACCAACAGCACAGGGACCACCGGAGACATGCTGGGACATCCACTCCAGGGAGATGTAGGCCGCTATACAAAGCCATGTCTACAAGGACCGCAGGAGGCCGTGAGATTGTGTATGACAGAAGCCAAGAGAGAAGTCGATCAGGGGACAAAGGTGGTGGCTGGGACATCTCAAGTACCATTTTCAAAGTCACAGACTCCTCAATAGAGAAAGAGACAAAGGAAATCAGCAGAGGTAACCCAGCAGACGCTATCTGCATGGACCACTCTTCTTCTCTCTGCTTTTCCATATGTTCTAATAAGCATGGGCTGTTTTTCCTTTTTAATTAATAAGTGCCTTCTGGAAAAGAAATTCAGCACACTGTCCAAATTCACGGCAAGAAGTGCGATCCGTGCTCATGGCAGCTTCATCAAGGGCACCACGGCAACTTCTCCAAAACAGCAGGGAATTCCCGACCAGGTCCCCAGCCCTACCCTGCCTGACTCTAGCCATCCCAGCTGGACACAGGCAGACAGATGTCACCAAAGCCCCTAGAACCTTTAGATTTGCTCCCAGTCAGGGATCCAGGGCTTCTCTCCTTTTAACAGCCAGCAGCCAGTGTTAAAAGAGTAAATAAATAAAGGAGAACCCCAAACAAATACAACCTTTTTCTCCTGTGCACCCTGAAGTTACATTGATTCTCCCCGCCCAGGCCAAGCCCAGGTCCCCGGAGCACACTAACTGTGAACACAACACCACCACGGTCCACACCAGTGCATCTGCCTGAGATCCAGTGCCTGGATCAGCCCTCTGGATTCTTCTTATCTCCCCAGCACTTAATGCAGTGACAGGAGCTGCCGAGGGGGAAGCCTCCTTGGTGAACGGACTGCAAAGCGGCGACCCAGCTTTTCTCCCCTGGAGATCAGCAGGAGAGAGCTGAGATCCAGGCCGAGCTCAGTAGCTGTGTGGCTGGTCTGGTTTCCCATGATGGTCCCCTCCAGGGCCAGCCCCAGGGAACCCTCCCCCAGACAACAGGCACAGTTAGGAGCACCATCTCCCTACACCATCTCCTACCATCCCTGCCTTGGCACCATGAGACCTGTGTGGCTGCCTCCCCAGTTTTACTGCGGGGACGTTTACGGTTGAGGGGCTTGTCCCACTTGAATGGCAACAAGTTGTGTCATTTATGAGCTAGGTGACCTTGGAAAACCCTGGATAACTTCCTCTTGGCATATCGGCTTCCGTGTCCATAAAGATGCATTCTCTGGTGAGAATCACAAGGGAGGAGGGAGGGAGAGATGAGATGTAAGACAGGGATGGGCCCACAGGACTTGCTGGTGGCATCTCAGTCCCCTTCCTTGGTTTCTCCTGTCTCAGAGACTCTTTCACACACCAGGCTCCCCTGGCGGGCAGCCCTGACCCAGCCGTGCAATTGACCGAGCACTGACGCTCACGCTGAGGCATTTCTGCTGCTGTAGAAGAAACACTGGCCTGGATCCCACAGCCCAGGGCCCGAAATGCCATGTGATCTCTCTCTCCCAGGAAGGGCACCACCGGCCACCACCGAGCCAGAACCCTGGGAGTCCTCATGGTGAACGCCTTCTCGCTCACAGCACCACCAGCCCCTCGCTGGCCCGACCACCAGCACTGATGTGGACAGCAGAGGCCTCCCATGGGCCGGGCGTGGGCTCCTCCCTGGCTCCGCTGCCCGTCTGCACCTGCAGTCATGGAGCTCTTGTGAAAAGCAAACGACCACACCCCTGTCCTGCTTTTAAACCCTCTCCTGGCCTCCCATGGCTGTTCAGTTAAAGTCCCTCTCACCAGCTATGTAGCCTGAGCTCTGCCCCCACTGCTGCCTCGTCCGAGCCCTTTCTCCCACCTCTATTCATGTCACAGGTGCCTCTGCCTTGGACACCCAGGGTCCCTCCCACCTCAGGACCTTTGCACATGCTGTCCCCACTGCTCCATGCCCTATGCTCCACTTAGCCATCTCCCTAAGATGTCCCCACCTCAGAGAAGCCTTCCCCAACCCCTGAGTGAAACATGCTCCCAGGACTGTCTCCCTTCTAGCAGTGATCAGGTTGGGGTAATTAAATAAAGAACAGTAGAATTCATTCTTTAACTATGGCTTCTCCAGCCAGTCAGCCAGCCAGCCAGGGACTACGTCTGTCCCATTCCTCACTGTCTCCTCAGCCCTGCCTGGAGCATAGCAGGCCCTCAACCTACATTCACTGAATGAATGAATGAATGAATGAATGAATGAATGCAGCCTCTGCAGTCATTACAGTCAACAAATCAACTGAGAGCTAGCCCTGCCCTCCATTCCCCAACACACATACACACATCCGCACACGCACATGCACACGTAATGCACATGTGTGCACACATGGATGAGGGGCAGGAGGAACACTCCCTGGGAGCTCCCAGACCTGGATTCAAGTCTCCATGCTCCGACTGAGTATGGTTCACTGCAAATCCTTTTCCTTTCTAGGCCTCAATTTCCTCACCTGGGCAATGGGTGTAAAGACCTGGAGAAACGAACGGAGGATTCTGTCGGCAGCATGGAGGAGGGAGAAAAAATCCCGGAAGGGAAAAATCAACTGGGTTCCCCTGCGAGTCACACCAGAAGAACCTGGATTTGGGGGGACAGTCAAAGCCCTGAGCACCCTGTGGGGTCATCTGTGTTTCCTTCCTGTCCACACACTGAAGTTAAGGTGACACATGGTGGCACTCACAGCTGAAGGGGTCCAGATGGCAGATCACTACTCAGAGAGCAGTCGGCCCATTGAGAGCCAGGTAGACGGGCGCTCTTGTTAGACACCGAGATGTGTTTGTTACGAGGGCTGCCATGGGTTGTCCTGACTAATACATAAGGGCGCTGGGCCATGTGGTGTGAACCCACCTCCCCTGGGGTCAGCCATCAGCTTCCTGCCAGCCCGGGGTCACTCAGCTGCTTGCAGTCTCCCTCACGTGAGTCCCCTGGGGCAGAGCCCCTCAGAGGCAGCAACGGTCTCCCCAGCCCTCCTGTGCGGTGTTCTCCCTCACAGACTGGCAGTGCCAGGGCCAACTCAAAGGACGGCTTTTCAGGCCATCGGAAGGGGACTCTTGTCCTTGTCCTCTGGCTGCAATCAGGGTGCTGCAGGTGACAATGGCGATGCAGAATGTCTTAGGGCCCTTTGAAGGCATAAGCAAGGGTGAGGCCCTGCAGCATCTCGGGAGGATGGGCCGCAAGCCGACCGCCGTCTCTATTTGGGATGTGCAAATAGCCTGTGTTTGTTCACCCACCTCCGCCTCTGCAGCTCACAGCTTCTAGCCTCGAAGCGCTGCTGATAGGAGAGTCTGAAAAATGCTAATGCTGGAGGAAACTCCCCGCAGAGTTTTAATGAAAAGCTTTCCATAAATTGTGATATTTTACCTGTGCCCCGGGTCTGGGAGGGCTTTATTAACTGCAGCTCGGTCTCTGTAGCAGCTGCTGCCAATCCGCAGTGCTGACTTCCATGAATTCAATTCATCAAACATTTATCACGTGCCCCCAGCATCCAGCACTGTTCCAGGCACTAGGAGCCTGTATTCCATCAGCAGATATTGATTGAGCACCCACTCAGTGCTAGGCAGGGTAGGAGGCTCTGCAAAACAATGGGGATGACAGCCAGGCCTTGCCTACAAGGGCCCAAACACAGATATGTGATGTCAGAGATGGCACAGTGGGCTCCAAGCTGTGAAATCCAGGAAGCCTTCCTGGAGGAGGAAACCCCAGACTGATTCCCGGGAGAAGAAGTGAGCCAGACAAAGGCAAAAGAGGATCTTCCAAGTAGAGACCTCCATCTGCAGAGGACAGAGGGAAGGAACCTCAGTCATAACCCTGAAAGCACTCAACTGCTGGAATAATGCTTCCTCGACTGTATCTGGGCTCCCTGGATGACAGACATCCATATGTCACCTACACCGGGATGAACTGAACAGGTGTTTTCCATTGCTAGCTCCGCCAAAATCTAGTGCCAAGCCTGGGGGGAGGGATGGTTGATCAATAGAGTTAACCTAGAAGGCTGTGACCCAGGGCACCATGACACAGACACCATGGAAACCCAAAGGAAAGACAGGAAGGCTTCCTGGAGGAAGTGGCACAGACACCATGGAAACCCAGAGGAGAGACAGGAAGGCTTCCTGGAGGAAGTGGCACAGACACCATGGAAACCCAGAGGAGAGACAGGAAGGCTTCCTGGAGGAAGTGATACCTAGTCAGGGCAGCAGCCACCTCAAACAAAAAGGGCGCATGCTGAGGACGGACTGAACTGTGCCCTACCCCCGCTCCTGCACGAATTCCTGTATTGATGCCCTCACTGCCAATGTGACTGTATCTGGAGACAGGGACTGTAACGAGGTGATTAAGGTTAAAGAAGTCACAGGAGTAGGAACTTAATCCAATAGGACTGTGGCCTTGGAAGAAGGGGAAGTGGGACACGTTCTCTCTCTCTCTCCTCTCCCCTCTCTCCTCTGTCTTCTCCTCCTCCTCCCCTCCTCCCCCACCCCCCAGGTGAAGAGGCTGCCATCTACAAGCCAGGAAGCTGTCCTCCCCAGACGCCAGTTCTGCCTCTCCCTGATCTTGGACATCCAGCCTCCAGGACCGCGAGAAATACATTTCTGTTGTTGAAGCCGCCTGGTCTGTGGTGTTTCCTTACAGTAGCCCCAGTTGACAAATACAGAGCCCCTCACTCCCCTCTTGGCCTCTATAGCTTCCAAAATGAAAGACGTTCACCATGGAGGTGGGACCACGGGGCCCCCACATCTCGGCAAGGCACCGAATTTCAGACCGCAGTGTGGCGTGAGGTTCAAGTGCTCGTGGTCCAGCTGGCCTGCTCCTCCAGGTGCTCATCCTGAGGACGTGGGTGGCAGTTCTGGCTGAGTCACCGCACGTCCCACAGATTAACTCCTTCGTTAAGCAGCCGAGCTCTTAAGTGTTTAAACCCTGCATCAAAATCCCGGGGACCCCCATCTGAAATCACCAGAGGAGGCCACATGGCATGAACTGGCTTTCAGGACGCCTCCTGCCATCGAGGGAGGGGTCAGCAATGCCATCAACGGGCTCTGCCATCCCAGAGGGGCTGGTGAAGCTGTCAGACGAGGCTCAGAGCGTGGGCTCCAATCGGCCTACATGTGGAGGGTTTACACACTTTTTCTCCAAACCAGAAAACAGTTTTTACCGTAGCGGAAGAAACAGCCTTTCCTTCAAAGTAAAAGCCACCTTTACACAAACCGAGTCTGTCCGTGGCACTGCATTCCCTCAGACAGGAAGTCGCAGACCCATGCCCACACACGACACGGGATCAGTACACCAGAGGCACCAAGGAGCTGGGCTGTTCTCTCAGTCAAATGTCAAATTAAAGATGCTCAATGCCAGCATTGTTGTCTCCTTTTAAAATAAAAGACACAAACAATCCGCTGGCTGAACTCTAAACTTGTAAAATTAGACTTTCCTTCCCGAGGACGGCACAAAGCCCCTGCCCCAAGTCCGAACGTGCTCCCTCCTGCTAAACGCAAGTGGCCATGAAGTAGGGGCTCCTGCTGCCAAAAGAGACAAGGTTCCCAACTCCCTACCCATCCAGCCTGGGGGCCGTGGCAACGGTGATGTGCCCCCACACCCAACTCCCAGTAGGAACGGTTTCCCTTCCTGGCTCCAACCTTTCTGGGAGAGACTGCCAGACTGAGAACGCGTTGGGGTGCACCTAGATGGGAGGACCCAGGAGGGCCAGGGTACAGCTGCCTGGGGGCCTCAGAGCCTCTCAGACACCCCACCTTTCCCAGGGCCTCGCCTTGTGGTCTGCTACGCAAGGTCTGTGGCACCTAGAGCCTTCTCTTCTTCCCAAGTGGGTCCTTGATCTTTCTTATCTGGGATTTTCCAGTTGGTCGGTCATTAAGGACACTTTGCACCCCTCACTGGGCAAGGCAGGAGACCCCCAAGGGAACCCCAAATCCTGCCCTCAGGGAGTGCACAGATGAAGTCAACACAGAAGGCTGTGACCCAGGGCAGCACAGGGAGCCCTGGAAACCCAGAAGAAAGGAAGGCTTCCTGGAGGAGGTGGCAACTCCCAGGTTGGGCTGCAGCCACCTCATGCAAGAAGGGTTTGTGCCAGTGGTCCTGGTCCCTCTCTCTGCCTCTGCTGACTTGTGTCTCCTCACTCAGACGCACTTTCAGCTACTGCAGCTCTGTCAGGACACTCTCCTCTTGGGACCTTCCATAGCTCCTGTACCCTGAAAAGCAGCACCCAGGCTCCACGGTCTGAGATGCAAGATGCCTCCCAGTCTGCCTCAATTATCATCTGCTCTGGTTAACTGAAGCCTGTGAACATGTGCGACCTCTGAGGCATTGTGGGGAAAGAGCCAGGCCGGAAGGCAGGAGGCCCAGGGTCGAGTCCCAGCTCTCTCTCACCCTGGCAACCGTGAGCACCTCTCTGCCCTGGGCCTGTGTCCTCCATTAGTAAGATACGGGGCCTGGCCTGGGACTGAATGTTCCTTCTGGTCCTGGGACCGACCCCAGCTCCAGCGCCAGGCCCAGCCAGCCTGCCGCTCTTTGTCTTGGAAACCTCAGAAGAGAAACAGGGCCGAGAGGATGGTGCATCTCCAACATCAGGCCTTGTGGCTGCCTTCCAGGATGTCTCCCTCCGCCTGTACCCTGCTCCATCCTGGCCCAAGTGGGTGGCTCCCCCACTTGGCCCCAGGGCCACCCCAGGCTCTTCCGCTGCTCCCACAACAGGCCCTCTCTCCCCAGCAGCGGCTCTGGCTGGCCAGGCTCCCACATCCTCTATCTCCCCCTTTCTACGGAGGCACCGTGAGGCTGTGCCTACTTCCCACACGAGGAGACTCAGGGTCCAAGTCGTGCAGTGAGGACCAGCACAGGCCTGGGGACCCAGCTGGTGACTCTAGGAGACTGTTTACCAAGCTCATCAGGGGACTGAGGGGGACAGGAAGGATGGTGACAGTTACACCCACCACAAAGAGGCACCAGGAAGATGGATGGGAGGCAGGCAGGGAGCCTCCAGTGGGGCAGCTGGCTCTCGGCAGGGCACAGAGCACGGTGCTGGCCGCCGTGCTGATTAATGGTGGCGCTGGTCCCAGCACTGGGTCTCCATGCTGCACTGCAGCCCCAGGCTGTCGGCCCCACGCCAGGCTCCTAAATCAGGGCTGCACCGGGCATCAGAGAATGGCCCCCTCAGCAGGAGCATCTGAACTCACTCTGCGTTAACAGCCCAGAGCCCCCACATGTACGCACCCTCAGACTCAGCAGCCCACACCAGACTAAAAGAACCAGGGATCTGACTCAGCCCAGAGTGCTCCGGAAGCTTCTGCTGGCGGTCTTGTCCTCCAGTGAGAAGGAAGGACGAGGTCCCAGGAAAATCCTCCTGGGAGCATAGGCGCCTCCCCATCCCCTCTGCCAGCTGTCTGGAGGGCAGGGCTGGAAGCCAAATGGCAGAAAGCATGGGGAGAGAGAGGCTCGCGTCTCGGCTGGTGGAAGCCATGTCTGCCATGAAGGAAAACCATGCACTCAACAGAAAATTAAAACCAACCACCCACTGCGACCAGGCACTCCATGCAGTGGTGGGTGGAGCATGAGATAGTGAACAGTGTGGAGGACTGTGTGGTGGCCTCCTACGTGACAGGTCCACATCCTAATGTCCACACTCTGCCTTGTGGCCTTATCTAGAAAAAGCATCTTTGAAGCTGTAATGAAGGAATGTCAAGATGAGGAGATGGGGCCAGGCGTGGTGGCTCCTGCCTGTAACCCCAGCACTTTGGGAGGCCGAGGTGGATGGATCACCTGAGGTCAGGAGTTCGAGACCAGCCTCGCCAACATGGTGAAACCCCATCTCTACTAAACATACAAAAATTATCCGGATGTGGTGGCAGGTGCCTGTAATCTCAGTTACTTGGGAGGCTGAGGCAGG
The DNA here is from genome assembly GCF_047675955.1 of Chlorocebus sabaeus. Taxonomy (NCBI): domain Eukaryota; kingdom Metazoa; phylum Chordata; class Mammalia; order Primates; family Cercopithecidae; genus Chlorocebus; species Chlorocebus sabaeus. The sequence goes on along the minus strand of NC_132930.1, from coordinate 44,191,430 downwards.
AGAATCGCTTGAAACCAGGAGGTGGAGGTTGCAGTGAGCCAAGATCTTGCCACTGTACTTCAGTCTGGGCAACAAGAGTGAAGCTCCATCTCAAAAAAAAAGAAAGAAAGAAAGAAAATATGAGGAGATGGTCCCAGGTGAGCCAGGTAGGCCTTAAATCCAATGACAGGCGTCCTGATAAGACACACACAGGGAAGAAGCCCACGTGGAGACAAAGGCAGAGAGCGAAGCGACGCAGCCACAAGCCAAGAGATGCCCGGGGCCACCAGAAGCCAGAAGAATCTCCCCCCGGAGCCTGCAGAGGGAGCAGAGCCATGTGGACCCCTGAATTTTAGACTTCTGGCCCCCAGGACCATGAGATAATACATTTCCACTGTTTTAAGCCACCCAGGTTGTAGCAATTTGTTATGGTGGGCAGGAGCCAGCTGACCTGAGTTCTAGAACCACCTCTGCCATAAACAGCCTGTAGGATCTCCAAGGCATGGCACCTTCTAGACTTCAGAACATGAGTGGACATGGAGACATGACCCCTTCAGGCCTCTGTGTCAAACGCTGTCCTCACCTCGTGGAGCACCTGCTGAGGGATGGACTGAGGGTCATGGAGCTGCCAGGTCATAACCTTGAGCTCTCCTGGGGTCCTCACAGCAAGAAAGTCCTGGGTTCCCACAGTGAATGGCTGCCATTTCTTGAGCACCTACTATGTGCAGGCACTGTACTGAAGGCATGCACGGCTTGCTTCACTTCACAGGCATGGAAACAGGCTCAGGGAGGTTGATGAAGTGGCTCAAAGCCAAGGAGTGGGTGTGCAGGGAAGCCAGGACCTGAACACAGACCGTCTGATCCCAGCCTCAGCTCTGTCCCTTCACACCTCCAAGACTCCGGAGAAAGAAATAACTGGATGAGGAAATTGTACATCCATCCTCAGTAGGATGCCCTCCTGCCCTGTCCCAGTTGAAAATGGCCGGGGAAGGAGCTTCATGCTTGAGTGAAGGGGACATGGTCTTCCCCCTCTGTGGCTGTTCACAGGCTCCCTGGGTGCGATCCTGCAAGTTGATCCTCTGACCTTGTGATGCCTCAAAATGGTGCACTTCAGGTCTCCCCAGATCAGATGCTGTAGCGACGCTGTACATCCCCATCCCTGGTGATCCCATCAGGGCTACCAGTGAAGGATGCTACAAACTCAGGTTCCTAGAGGCCAAGGGGCAAGATCAAAACGCAAAGGATCCTTTACTTCTATGGACCAAGTCCTTAAGCGGCTCGCAGCACCGACACAAGAAGCCAAAAATGCCCAAGGCTCCCCGAGTTCTGGTCCTGCCCCCTCCTCCATCTCCTCTCTCCCCAGGACCCTCTCACCTGGATGCTGTAGCCAGACCCAACTCCTCCCAACTCCTGCATGGGCCCCACCTATGTTTGGTGGAAACCCTGGCCTTGAACTGCCCACTGCACAGTGCTTTTCTGAGCTGCTGTGCTGCAGAAACATCAACCCAATGTCACCCCACAAGGGCAGGCACAGTAGGTGGTCAGAGACCACTGTGCAAAACTCTAAGCAGTGGCCAAAATCAAACGATCCCAGAGAAGGGGGACACCATTCCTGGAGTAAATGGCTGAGACTCCGAATCCAGCGGCTGGGAAACCTGAAGTCACTCCAGACCCCCACCCTGAGGCTCTGCAGCAGTTTCAAGCACTCTCCATTCAATCCACAAACACCTACCAAAGCACCTCTGAGTGTCAGGTACTTTGCCTCAGCCTTGCTTCCAGCCAAGCAGCCCTTGCTCCCCTGCAAAACAGCCCAGGAAAGAACTGCCTAAATTCGAGTCTCCTTTTCCTCAGGTCACTCTCTCCCCGACCCTCTCCTGCAGGGAAACTGTCCTCTAACTTCCTCCAACTCTCAGCCGCTTTATGTCATATCACACGTGCATGCTCAGTATCTGTCTCCCCCACTGGACACGAAGCCCAAAGAGTCAGGGACCCAGTCTTGCTCGCCATGGTATCCCAGAAAGGTGCCTGGAACATGGTGGATACTCCACAAATGTTTCAGGAGGGAGGGAGTGAATGAGTGAAGAAATGAGTGAATGAATGAATGAAGGAAGGAATGAGTGAGTGAATGAATGGGTGAATGAATGGATGGATGAATGAATGAATGAGTGAAGGAGTGAAGGAATGAATGGGTGAATGAGTGAATTAATGGATGAATAAAAGAATAAGTGAAAGAGTGAAGGAATGAATGGGTGAATGAGTGAATTAATGAGTGTGAATGAATCAGTGAATGAGTAAATTCTTACCTAGACTTCCCTCCCCAGATGCTGAAACCCCCCCTTCCCAGCCATCCTGGTACAGACAAGCATCTTAGTGGATGGTGTCTGCTGACAAAAGCCCTGGGTTCCCTAAGACGAGACCCCGCAGCGTGTGAATCCCAACGCCACCACCTGCCGCTGGGTGAGCCTGGCAGTGAGACTATCACACCACTCTCAGCCCCAGCTTCCTTCCTCACCTGTGTGTTGTGCACCAAACACCTCCAACCTAGGGGCCTACAGCCACTGGCCTGACGGGCACCACCCGAAGACCGGCCGTGCTACCCTTTCCCTCCGGCTCCCACCCAGGCTCACCCCATGATTAGTGGGGAGCTAAGAATAGATTCTCAGATCTAGGCTGCTTTGGTGATCCTTATAATATACAGCTACATCCTCATTAAGTCAGAACAGCATATGGCACGAAACAGTCCAACAATCCAAACTGAGTTGATTTATACCCTGTGATCCTGAGCTCTTTGCATTCAGAATGAATAAGGTATTCTAGAGGCTTATGCATTGAAACCATGAGATTTTCCCAAACATCACAATGTGATCTACTTTTTAAAGGGGTGGAGGAAAAGATCCTGTCTTAAAAACATGTCTATCACTCTGGTGAACCCTCAAGGAAGTCCTCGAATCACGGCATGTTGATATTTAAATATCGTTAGGGAGCAAAGCCCCCAGAGGCCAGGGAGACAGTAACAGCAGCAGCCGGTACTGACAGTATCTTCCGCTCTGTAATGACAGCCTCCCTCCCCGGGAACCAGAACCGAGCCATGAAGGTGGCCCGGGCTGAGTTCCATGGGAAAGACCACACTAGAAACCAGGTCCTGTGGTCAGAATGAGTCTGGAGCAAAGTAGGGGCCCAAGTAAGGTTCCGTTTCCCCTCAGGAGCTCCACGAGGCAGAGCGGCAAGGGAAGCAATTTCAGGAGTGGGTGCATGGAGTTTCCACCGCACACTGGCATGTGCCCGGGCAGCTGGGAGTGCAAGCCAGCCACCACGTCATGAGTCCTGGAAAATGCGGTCCCTCGGCACTCATCTCTGACATGCAAAGGACTAAGAAGGAACCCAGTCCCCACCCACAGAGGACACTGAAACCTCAGAGACCCCGGCTGTGATTAGCACGCAGGATCAAACCAGAAGGGAAGGGCACGAGGTGAGAGGAAGGATGGACTGCAGCACAATTATTCTCACGGAGGAGCCTGCAGCCCCTGGGCTGCCATCAAGGTTGGGGTTTGGCCACTCACTGCCCACACAAATGGCCCAATGGAGGCTTGCAGGTTCGTCTGGTTTGCAAGACGAACTGGTCACTGCCACGCACACTCATGTCATTGCCATCTGGTTCTTGCAGAGGATGGAACAGTCTTGTTTGGCTCTAGAATAAGAGCAGGACAACTGGACCCACCCACAGCCCAGCGGCAGGACAGAAAGGCCCACATGCTGGAGGCAGAGGGGACGCAGCAGGCGCGAGAAAGGGCAAGGTCTCCAGAGCACAGCTGCAGGACACAGCCCCTCGTGAGTTAGATGCCTGGAGGAGGGACGCTCCGATTGATGGGGCTACGAGATATGAGTGAGTTTTGCCAACGTGTCAGCCACCATTACTGACAAGCAGAGATGGGCAAAATGGTCCGCCCGAGAGAACGATTTCTCGCTGAAACAGCAGCCCCTTCTCAAGAACGCGGCTGTGGCAAGTGACCCCATGCTCTGCTTCCATCAGTGAGCCTCACAAGAAAAACTTCTGTGCAGCATGAATAACGCGGAAGGCCTCCAGGTGTCTTCTGCCGGGTTTTATCATAGCTCTCCTTTTACAAGGCTGTGCTTCAAAAATTTAGAGATACGTGGGCAGGGCACACTCAGACACATGACTCGCATTTGTGGTGCGGCAGGGCTGTACTTAACTAATTAAGTCCTCACACTGGGCTCTTTGGGCAATGGGAGAAAGGGCTTCGAGTATTCATTCACACATTAACTCCCTTGTGTGGCTTGGCATCGTGCCTACTGGGTGCTGGATAATGACACTTCCTAATCCTCACCGGGTACCAGGTGCTGGCTGAGCACTGTACTTAGGTTATTCAATCATTCATTCATTCATTCATTGTAGTGCATCTATCCCTTGCTACAATCATCGTATGCAGTACTAGTCATCTCTGTGTTTTACAAAAGGGGAAACTGAGGCAGAGCACTGCAAACACAAAATGCTGGCGAGAACGTGGAGCAAGAAGAACTGTCATTCACTGACAGGAGGAATTGAAATCAGTACAGCCACTTTGGAAGACAGTTTGGCAGTTCCTTGCAGAGCTAAGGATATTCTTACCACACCATCCAAACACTGGCCTTCCCAGAATGACATGCAGTACTTCCTCCCATGAGTGAACGATGATGGGGTTATCCTTCTGTAAGAAGTAAAAAAGAGGGGCTCCCCAAATGCTCACCTTGCCATGGTTTAAATAAGAAGGAATGCCCTCTTTCACATAACAACAGTTTCAAAACCCCTGGAATTTTCCAAAGGTCAAGTCTGGTCCAGTCCTCCCATCCTCACCTCTCCAGAGTGCATATTTTTAAATGGCTGATAAAAGCCCCGGGAGAGACCCAGTGCCTCTCTTCCTACTGGAGCACAGAAATCCACGTGTGATTTCCTGTGTGTTGAGCCCCTCTTTCTCTGTGGGTACCCGAGATGAAGTTGCAGTAGAAGATGTGACCAGGTAGGGGCTGCTTTGCCTGAGTTTTGACTTTTTTGTCCTTAGGAAATACGAGTCACACCACCCAAGAAGGAGACAGAGAGGCCTGAATTCCAGACTGATAACTTCATAGCACCGTGAATGCTCCCAAGTTATCAGAAGCTGCAGCCGACACCATTTGATCGGAGTCCAGTTTTTGGAAAGAGAGCTTTGAGGTCTGAAGTTTAAGGTCAGTGGGAGTTGGGATGTAACTGGAAGGGTCTCCCGAGTGATGATGACACCTTTGCCTGAGAGTTGCAAAAATGTAACACAGTGGATTAATTGGGGGGTGGGGGAGGGGAGGTGTATCCAGAAATAGATATTTCGCCCAAATTTATAGTTTGTCCTGTTAGCTGTAAATACAAATGTTACCTACAACAGGTACAAAATGTTCCCTTGGTCTGTTTCTGCAAACGCAGCAGACCTATGAATGGGCTCCACCCTCCTTCCCACGCACCTCCCTGTAATTCCACAGCTGGATGCTAATCTCGTACTTCCTGCTTTACAGAGTCAAACCTAAGGGCTGCGCCGTGCCTTGATAATGCAGGGAAGAGTGCCCTTGAACCGGCTGTCGTGGTTACTGTGAGAGGCATCTTAGTGAACTAGGCTTGGGGATGAAGCCATCACACTGCATTTTGAGCCATTATAAGTAACAGCAAAATGGAACTGACCACTGCATTTATTGTAAGAGTATGGGATCAGCCCCCTGGTCGTTGACATCACCATCCAGTTCAGGAAAGCTCTCCTGAGCAACTGGTTTACTTTGACCTCTTCATCTTTTCCTCTTTACTTCAGCTGTGGGGAAGCTCAGAAACAAATTTTGTCCCACGTTTAGCAACACAGTAAGCATTTTATGTACTGAGCCTGTCCCTAGCTCCATCTGATTTTTTTCCTTTTTTTCTTGCTGATTTTATTTTTACACGGTTTTTACATCTTTGTAAGTCACTCAATTCCTCTTTTTGAACAACAACCAAAAAAAGGGAGGAGGGGTGTATCAATACAGAAAAATGTGTAAACTATATTTCCAGAACTCCCTTGCAAACAGCTAGGATCACAGCTGATTTCAGTTCTCCCATAGGAAGCACTGGAGCAAAACTTAAATTAGGTGGTGGGTGGGGTATTCATTTTGCAGGGGTAGATGGTGACTTCAAGGGTCGTTCCCTGGACAAGGACTTGCAATGGCTGGCCTCCTGACTGTGGCCAGCTCTGCGGGGGTTTCTGGAAGCCCAGTCTAGGAGATCCAGGCTTCAGCTTGCTCCTCAAGCTTTTCTAAGGGTTTTGAGAGCATGTCATTCCTGTGTCAGATCCCTTCTGGGTAAGCCAGCTAGAGGGGTCTCCTTTATCTGCACCTGCATCCCGACTGACCCATTTTGCTTGAAAACAGGGAGCATTTGGTGGCAGCAACCACAGAACACAAAGTAAGTCTGCTCTCTGTGCTGGATGTGCCTGTCCCGTCCGAGGACAGCTGGTCCCATGAATGCACGTGCTGGGCCCACACATCAGAGGCGCTCGGAGACGCCTGCTGAAGGCAGGCCAGGAGGAATGTCCCCGGGTCTATGAAACAGATGTACACTGGGCGCGTTAACACTGCAGAGCCTGCACCTTGCCCTGTGTCAACATCACCCAACAGACAGAGCTGGACCTGTGGGCAAGGGAGGGCTAAGCAGACCCTGGGCTGTTTGTGCTGTGCGGAAATTGCCTTCCTCATGAACAACTCTTGGGACATCGCAATAGTCTGCCCCCCGCCCCCTCTCACAAAATAGAGGCAAAGCCCTGTGATGCCTGAGGAGTTCATGACGAAGAAGAATGAAGACCCCGTCACGCTCAGTGAACTCATCCCAACCAGGTAGACATCAGTGCTGGCAATGTGCTTAGACTCCAGGCTGCTCAGAGGAGAGAGGGATGCCTGTGTAAGAGGCTGTGATGCCCATGCAGCACCCCCTACCAGGTGGGGACTTACACGCTATTGATAAACAAGATCCTGCTGGGCCCAGGGTGCAGCGTGGGGCTGTAGATGAAGAAGAGGGCACCAGGGAGCCACCGGATAGGGACCTGGCTCTGCTGCTGCTCTGCAATCTTCAGCCAATTGCTGAACCTCTCTGTGCCTCAATTTCTTCATCTATCACAGGCATAATGATCAGGCCCACTACCAATGACAAGGTACCCACAAGCCAAGCCAAGGCATGCTCAGACGCTCTCCTGCACACCGCAATGTCCAGGGCCATGGGTACAGCCTCCCCCAGTGCTGTCCCTGAACTCTGCAGAGCTGCAGAATCTCCCACTAGGCACTCCCAGCCACCATCAGGTCCAAAGCCCCAGTGCACGGACGAGGAGCTTCCGGCAGATGAATGTCTGCACCCAGCGCTCTGAGGACGGGCACGGTGGGCAGGCTGGCTCTGAGCATCCCAGGATGGGGCCTCCAGAGGCTGACTGGCCAGGGTGGGCGGCCACCCCCAAACCATTTTGCTCCCAGAAGCTCAGAGTCGGAGGGAGTCCTGTTCAGAGCACAGGCAGCAATTCATCCTCCCCAATCTAATCCAATCATCTCTCTCCCTCACTTTCAAGCAAATCGACAGTTTCTGCCGGCACATCATGAAACTTCAGCTTGCCCCAGAAATTCCCAAGCCCAAAGGACCTCGCTGACCCTTGAAGTTCTACTCTCTCCCCAGGACTCCTGGTTACCTTACTGGGGCCATGTTTCTCGTCTTCTTCACAGAAAGCCCGTCTGTATTGGGGAGAGGCTGCACACCCACTCATCCCTGCTATGGTGTGGGACACACGCAGGCAGAGACCCCCGCTCAGCGAGGTGGGGATGGGGAGGACCATTTGCAGCCAGGGTCACAGAAACCTTTGGCTTAAAGCTCCTTCTCCTCCATGGAATAGTGGTACTTAAGGAAATGAACCCCCTTCTCTCCTCTGCCGTCACCGCCTCTCCCGCTCCTCCCGCCCCTGCCTCCTTCCTCACAGCAGGAAAGTTTACACTGAGCTTTTGGAAGCAAAAAAGAATCCCCACCCACCCACCCCACCCATACACAGCCAAAGGAGCCCAGGAGAGACCCTCTCAGGCCTTGGGGGCAGGGAGAGCCTCCTGAAGGAGATTTCTCCTGTCCCAGGGCTGGACAGTTAACATAGTCAAGGTGTTTAAAAGCCCAGAAGCAGGAAACAGCCACAGGGTCACTCTAGTGTGGATGGAACAGCCCACTGGTCATGAGATTTAGAGCCACATGGCTTCCCTTCCAATCCTGGCCCCACCACTGGGAGGAGCTCTGTGCCTCAGTTTCCCCACGGGGTCGGCTGCACCCACGCATATCAACTCTGAGCACAGGGTCTGGCGTGTGATGAATGGAAGCTCTTCTGCTCCACTGGGTGTGGCTGGAGAGAAAGTTCCAGAGGGGAAGTAGATGGAGATGAGGTCAGCTCTGGCCCGCCTTCTAAGGCAGGTTCAGGAGCTTGGATTTCATCTGGAAGTCTGGGAGGGCTGGAAGCTTTCAAGCGGGGAAGTGGTTTTAGGAAGCTCCCTGGGTGCAAAGTGCTGTAGGCCAAGAATTAGGCCCACCTGAGTTTCCAGCACATTTCCTGGGGCCTGGAGCGGGGGAGGCAGGAAGCGGCAGCAGTAAGGGGCTCACAGCCCTCTCAGATACAGGGGCCTCCTCTACATCAGGACAAGAGGGCTGGCCAGGAGACAGCTTGGTTTTGCAGGCTGAACAGAACAGACAGAACATGAAGCCCGTTCCAGCGAGTGGAAGGACGCCTGCCTGGAGGTGGAGCTGGGGACTTGCCTTGTCTGCCGGAGGGAACAGCTTGAGATGGGGGTCCCAGGCCTCCCGCACTCCAGGCACTCCCTCAGCACAGGGCGCGGGCAGGCTGCCTTCCCAGGAAGAGCAATCTCTTCCACAGCCCAGACATCTCAGCAGCACCCAGAGGATTATCCCCGCACTGACCTGCAACATGGACTGAAGGCGACAGCCCCCAAGCCAGGGCTTCTATGGAGCCACAGAGGCTGTGAGCGGGGCTGGTGGCTGGAAGGGAACTTGGAACAGTGGCTGCTCAGCTCACACAGAGGGACCTGTGTTACCTTCCAGTAACTGGCAGAAACTGCCCCCGTGACACATGATGAACAGAACGATTCCCCACTGAGCCCGAAGTTTTTACTCTGCCGTCTCATCCTCTCCAAGCCTCCGTCCAGGCCCTTGCCTGGATGCATTTGATCTTGCGTTCTTTTTTCGGGGACTAGGAATCCCAGGTTTTTGACACAGAGTGTGTACTCAATATACATTTGATGAATAAATGGTTGAATAAATGAGACAGGCAAGAGTCAGACCCTCCATGGAAGCACAGTAGCATCACGATACCACACATCAAAGCTCATGCACCTTGCTGGAGAACTGCCTCCACCGTTTACTCTTAGTCTGCTTGCAACACTAGTAAGAACAGCAATCCAGGTTTCTGGACCACAGGAGAACAGAAGCATAGAATCAACAGAGGAAGAAATTCTAGAGCCAGGTACACAAGCAGCAACAGAAGTAGCGGCTGAAAGTCTGGCCTCTAAATTCTAAAGGAAAGGAGATCTGCAAACCGCATCCACGATGTCCCAAGACCTCTCAGCCTGGGGACATTCGGCCTCTACAAAGTCGTCCCTTTACCCAGTCCAGTCTCCTCTGGCAACGTCGCAGAGCAGACACGGGTGATTCCAGGCACCATCCACTGTCCAGCCCTGAGCCGGACATATGATAGGTACTCTATCAGGGATCAATAAATTGATTGCTCAGGTTTATCTGGATACATTTGATGGGAAACTACTCTGTGATCAGATCTATCTGCAGAGCCCTTATCCCTACAGCTCTGTCCTCATACTCTTGACCATGACTCCGAGTCATGGAGAAACGTAACAATCCTATTTGTTTTCCAAGCAGGTGCCTGCTGGATGCAGCTACATCGTCTTTCTAATGCCTCCAGCAACCCACAAACTAGAGACACTTATGCCCAACTAGGACACACTTGGCAACCACGAAGATGCCCCTTTACTCCCGGAAAATTATATGATGCATTTTGGAGAGAGTCTCATCAAAAATCATTAAAAGAAAAGGCAACGCATTGGCAGTAAAATGTGTCAGGCTTAGGTGGTGACAGCCCAGGTGCTGATACGTGCACCATCTTGTTAAACACACAGACCACGCCACAGAGCACATGTTGTGGGCACGCCACATTGGAAACACGGGCGCCGCGGCTCTCAGAGTCAGGAAGCACCACGTGATGGGGGAGCAGGGAGTTGAACCCCAGACTCCCCATCTCCCTTTGAGTCAGCCTGACAGCCCTTCCCCTGGAAGACACTGATGTGGGATACACCAGGCCCACACAGAGCAGGCTCCACACACACAATTTTAGAATGAACAAATGAACAAACAAACCTGCTTGATATGGTTTGGATCTGTGTCCCCACCCAAATCTCACATTGAAATGTAATCCCCAATGATGGAGGTGGGGCCTGGGGGGAGCTGATTGGATCATGGGGACGGAGTTCCCTGTTGCTGCTGTTCTTGTGATAGTGAGTGAGTTCTCATACAATCTGGTTGTTTAAAAGTGTGTAGCACCACTGTCTACTCTTCCTCTTCCTCCCGCTGCACCCATGTGAGGTGCTGGCTCCCTGTTTGCCTTCCACCATGACTGTACGTTTCCTGAGGCCTCCCCAGAAGCCAAGCAGATGCCGGCATCATGCTTCCTATACAGCCTGCAGAACCCTTAGCCAATTAAACCTCTTTTCTTTACAAATTACCCAGCCTCAGGCATTTCCTTACAGCAGCACTGGAAAGGACTAATATACTTCCCTCATCCATGATGGATAAATGAGGTGGAGCTCTCTTCCAACAATTCCAAACCAGTGCACCCAAAGTTCCCCACTGTAGTATTTTCAATACTTCACAGCATCTGCCTATGGGGAAAGGGGTTCCCAGTCTAATGTCTATCCAGCCAGATCTGTTTTGGGGCTGGATGAACAGATTGGATGCCAGGAAGAAAGGAGAGAGGGTGAAAGGTCACAGGAGGGAACATTGCCAAGTTCATAAAATCCAGGCCAAGGACAGGAGAAAGAGATCCACGTGTGTTTGCAAACCGAGAGTCCGGGATGTTAAAATGCAGTGTCCAAGGCAGAGGGAGGGGTCTGTGCTGCCTTTGAGGGATGTTGGAGGCCACATTGTCTCCATGTCAGAGCCCCCAGCATGATACCCTTGACACCCCAACCCACATAACAAGCTCACTTCTGAACCAATCCCTGGGGTACTAAATGCATCCAAGCAGCCTGGGGGAGGGAGAGCACGGCCTCCAAGCTTCATTCCCAGCTGGGCACATCGAGGTTCAATGCCACAGAGCTTTCAAATGACAGAGCCAGCTTTTACCCCGGACATCCAGTTCCAAATCCACATTGAAGCCACAGTCTGCGTTCATTCTTCAGGATGCTGTCTCCTGCAGACTGCATGCCTCCTGGAAATCCCTGGCCAGCCCCATTCCTTTCCGGAAGCTTCAGGGGTGCAGAGGTGGAAGGATGGGGTCCTCCCTGTCCACTTACCCCAGACATCCACCCCCACATGCTGAGGGCTATTACTGGGCACACATAAGTCTCTCTCTCTGCCTCAACCTCCTTTCTGGCCATGGAGGCATCCTCAGCCCACTCCTGGCAGACACCCATGTTCCACAAGTAGCCCTTCAGCAAGGTGATGGATACAAGTGACTTTCAGCTGGGTTATGCCATGGTCCCCAAGACAGAGGGAGGACTGAGACAAGGATTGAGGTGCTTCCTGCTGGGCACACCAGGCAAAGAAGGCTAGTCTTTCTCCTCTCCATCCACCTTCCTCAGCCTTCCATTGACAGGTCCTCTCTCCCTGATTGGGGTAAGATTGTCAGTTACTCTTCGTTTTCCTTGATATGTATTTGTGTCTGTGTTGTGTCTTTGTAAATATTCATAAGGGATGCTGAGGGGCCTCATTGGAAGCTGCTAGCCAGATGCTGTTGAAAACTAGAAGTCCTTCCCCACCTCTGCAAGCTCATGTTCTAAAGCCCACTGAGGCACATGAAGAGGTAGCAGCCCCCTACCCAGAAACAACCCTGCGGCCTCCTGCTCCGTAGCTCTGTTCCACGTGGCAAATCCCTGAACTCCACCACATGGGTCCAGGGCCCACTGCGGGGGAATCACCAGCCCTCAGGGGTGAGAAGAAATGATTACAGAGCAAAGAAGGTCTTGGAGAGTCCGTGCTGGTGGGGGAAGTTGGAGCAGGAATGCTCTGGAAACTTTTGTAGGGTTCTATTTGAAGAAACATTCCTTTCCACCTCCACCAGAGTTCAGCTTACGCCCTGAAGCGCAAGATCTGACTGCGATTATCGAAGGCTGCAACGCCGCAGATGGTATTGTTCCTTCGCAAATTGTCCATCCCCTGGAAACTCCCAAGCTCCATCTCTTGCTGGTGGGGTGCCCCACTCCCCCGCAAGATGCTTCCCAGGCCAGCTCTCCAGAGTGAGCTGGAAGGTTTCACCTCTGAGGAAGCCTGCATGGGCACGTGCCGAGTGATTTACAGCAGGTCCTAGCCCGTTTCACTTAAGCCCCCAGAACATAAATTTGACTGGATGCATTTACAAAAAGAAACTGGCGTGCTATGGCACATATCTGCACATTCCATTATTACCATATTTCATTGATTCTAATACCTCCATTTATTTTCCACAACTTAACATCTCTAAAATCAGAGTGTGGCTTATAATCAATGCCATTCTTCAGGGGTGGATAAAGTAATGATGCAACTTAGAGTGCATCCAAGAGAGTTTTTAGATGAGATGAAATATGCGCTTTGAAATTTTTAAAGACAGCAAAGCAAAGATGGCACCTCTTTATCGTGGTCATTCTACCTCTCCTAGCCGGAGAAACTTGCCGCAGCCTTTTGATACTATCTTATCGTAATGAGAATGGAGTCCTTCAAGATGAATTTGCACTAGAGGTAAGAAATTGTGCTCAGCAGTTAATCAAGTTATCCAGGATGAGTCTCATGAGTCCTCAAAAGCACCTCCCATTGGCAACCCCATCCACATTACCCCGTGGAGGCACATAAGTGTGCACACACACACTTCCCGTATGCCAGTCATGTTGTTTCTCTTCTTAAATAGCCCACAGAGCTCCCTGCTGCCCCTGGCTGAGGACAGGACTCCTTAACGAACCCCCAGGGCTCATCGCCCACTGGGACCTGCCTCTGCATCCTGGGGCTCCCAACCAGGGTTCATCCTTCATGCCCCCAAACACCCACTCTCTCTGCTGTCTCAGGCCCCTGCACAGGCCATACTTGCAGCTCTTCTCCACCTGGAAAACTCTTATTCATCCTCCAAGACCTTGGGTGGCCCACTCATGCCATCATTGTGGACTTAGCTCCTGCCACACACACTGAATTCCATCCCAGGCACTGAGGACACCACAGCAAACAAGACACACCCCTCCTGTGGCCGAGGGGAGCCACAAAATGGACAGGATGACGAAGTGGATGGCGTTTTAGATAACAGGTGCCCTACAGGGAAATGTCATTGGGAAGAAAAGTGAGAAAGGGCTGGGAGTGTTGACATCTTAGATGAACAGCCGGGGAGGCCTCCCTGCGAAGGCGGCATTAGAGTATAGACCTGAAGGAAGTGGGGAAGGGCATTCCAGGCAAGGGGTACAGCAGGCACAAAAGGCACCACGGCTGGAGCACGCCTAGCAGGTTCAAGGGGCAGCAGGGAGGCCGACACAGCTGGGAGGGAGAGAGGAACAGGAGACGAGGCTGAATTGTTAGGGCCTTGTGGGCCACCGGGATCATTAGACTCTTTCTCTGAGAGCACTGGAGAGTGGTGAGAGGGCTCAGAGTGGAGGAGCGACATCCCCAGGGCAGAGGGTGATGTTTTGACAGGGTCCTTCTGGCTGCTGCTGGGGACAGAGGAGACAGAAGCAGCCGGGTGGGAGCAGGGGGCCAGCGGGGAGGTCATCCAAGTACCACCTACCTCCATGATCAAACTTCCTACAGTAGCCTCATCGCTTGGGGGGCTGACCTGTGGTCGTCATGGAAACGTCCCCTTCCCTTAGCAAGAGCTGTGCTCCACTCTTTCATACGCCGCCCAGTGCATACAGCAGCGTCAAGCATGGGCATGAATGAATGAATGAACCAACAATCGAACAAGAGAGAATGTTAAGTATCCTAAACAACCCCTCGTTTCATTTTAGTGGAGCTGGGTTTCTAACCAGGAACTTGACTCCCCAGTGGGAGGCGTGGTTCTAACTCAGAAAATAAAGTCTTTTTTTTTTTCCTTGATGTTCTTTAAGTCCTGAAATTTCTATTTATTCCACATTTGGTAAATGCTTCACAAAAAGAAAACAAAATCTGTATTTCGGTCTTCACCTGCTTGACAGTGGCTTGAAGGGCAACGGATGGATCTAGGAGGGATCTTTTTTTAGCGGGAAGGCACATTTTAATTTTAGGTTAAGTGTTCTAAGCGACAATCTTCTTAGCAACAATTAGTCCCCAGACATGACTTTTCAAACATTCAGCTTCAGGGGGATGTGGTGGCGGGACCTGTCGCTGCAGAGGCAAATCCCTCCAAGCTCCCTCAGAGGAAGGGTCCTGCCAGCGCTGGAGGGAACCGGACCCCAGGCCAGATCCAAACTGTAATCAGGTGGTGCGAACAGAAGGGCCAGCCAGGTGGCTTCCTGGAGCCGGGGTTTAGACAGGACCAGCACAGCTCCCCCTGCAAGGGTGAATGCAGCCGTGGAGGGCTGCCACTCGCCGTTTATTTCTGGAACACGGCACACTGGCAGGTGCTGCACCCACGCGCGTGCTCTCAGCTCCCGGTGCTGCCTGCTCTGCGGCCCTGTTCACAGGTAGCATCCCCGAGCATCACAGATGCCTCTGGATGAGATTTAAAAGCCACATCATGAACACGGTGACTCATGCCTGTGATCCCAGCACGGATCACTTGAGGCCAGGGGTTCAAGACCAGCCCGGCCAACACAGTAAAACCTGTGTCTACTGACAAATACAAAAATTAGCCGGGCACGGTGGCTCACGCCTGTAATCCCAGCACTTTGGGAGGCCAAGGCGGGAGGATCACAAGGTCAGGAGATCGAGACCACGGTGAAACCCCGTCTCTACTGAAAATACAAAAAACTAGCCGGGCGCGGTGGCGGGCGCCTGTAGTCCCAGCTACTCAGGAGGCTGAGCAGGAGAATGGCGTGAACCCGGGAGGCGGAGATTGCAGTGAGCCGAGATCACGCCACTGCACTCCAGCTTGGGCGACAGAGCGAGACTCCGTCTCAAAAAAAAAAAAAATTAGCTGGGCGTGGTGGCAGGCACCTGTAATCCCAGCCACTTGGGAGGCTGAGGCAGGAAAATCTCTTGATCCCGGGAGGTAGAGGTTGTAGTGAGCCGAGATCTTACCACTGCACTCCAGCCTGGGTGACAAAGTGAAACTTTGTCTCAAAAATAAAAAATAAATAGTAAAATCCATGTCATATTCATTTTCCAGGCTGCCCTACAAATCACCACACAGGGCATGGCTTACAGCAACAAACATTTATTTTCATCACAGTTCTGGGCACCAGAGGTCCGAAATCAGTATCACTGGGCTGAGATTAAGGTGTTGGGGGCTGCAGGGTTGGTTCCTTCTGGAGGCTCAGAGACAAAGCCGTTCAGACCTCTCACCCTGGCTTCTGGTGGCTCCCAGCCATTGTTGGCGCACCTTGGCTTGGGGACGCACCGCTCTGATCTGGCCTGTCTTCACACAGCCTTCTCCTCCATGTGACCAGTGTCTCAGAGCTCCCTTTCCTTTCCCTCATAAGGCTCAAGCCATTGGATTTAGGGCCCACCCTAAATCCAGGATGATCTTATCACGAGATCCTTCACCAGGATGACATCCATAAAGATCCGATTTCAAATAAGGTCACATTCAAAGATACCAGGAGGGGTGAGGACATGGATATCTCTTTTCGGAGGACACCACTAAACAAACCCCCAACACACATCACCTGGCCGCGTGTCATGGTGCAACCGGGGGCCCTGGCAGCCCTGCACAACGGCAGCTCCCCTCCTGCCGGTCACCTGCCTGTCTCACTCAGGACCTTTGCCGTTCCAGAGAATGACAGTGCCATCCTCCCGGGACACCACCAGCACCCTGGCATCACCGGCCCTCATCCCAGCACCCTGGCATCACCAGCCCTCATCCCAGCACTGGAACGTAAGCTCCACCAGGCCCTCAGGCCTCTTGCCCAGCCCAGCCCAGCACAGGGCCTGGCAGAGGTGACGCCCTGCGACGCTGATACTGAATCAGCTGCCTGTGGGGCTCCTAGACCTACTCCCCTCAACCTCAACCTCCCCTCTGCCAACCACCAGGCCCCAGCCCATGTGCTTCTAGAATTCTCCCTCCCAGGCCAGGCCTCCTCCCCGGAGCCCGGGTCTCCAGTCCTGCCACCTCCCTCCTTCCCTCTGCCTTACGAATGCCCCCTCAATCCTAAAATGCCCTGAGTATCAGCTGCCTCCACCTGTGGCCTCTCACTCATGCCCTAGGCTGAGGTCCCCTCCAGGCCCTCTCCCTGGGATGTCCATAAGCCTGCTACCTGCTACACCTGCTTTCAGATGGAAGCGGTTCCAGCATTACCTCCTTCTGGAAGCCCTTCCTGCTCCTCCTCCACTCCCTGGCCAGGGTGGTGTCTCCTTTATGCTCCCACCACCCTGGGCACTCCCTTCACTCACAGGTGGTCACCCACTCACCTGTGCAGAGCCCCACAGGCTGCCCTGGGTGTCGGTGTCTGCATGGCCCCTGATAAGCAGCAGGACACACGTGGGCCCTCAGACATTTGCAGTTACCACTAATAACAGCAGTGCCTGATCCTGGCAGCCTCATGAACGATGGCACCTGATCCGGGGTGGCCGTCGGCACAGCTTCCTTCAGTCTGACGACCCCGTTGCATGCCGGGTGACAAGGGATGGGAGAGGGATCGACTGACTGTCAAGTGGCCGACAGGAAGTGCCCTGGCTCCTTCCTTGTCAATTACTTTCCAGGAAAAGGCCTTTGCCAACTCCCCACGTGCTCCCCACTAAGGTCAAGGGTTGAAAAACTCAAGGAAGCATCCTTTAGACAATATGGCAGGATCCACAGGGATGTTTACTGAAGGACAGAAACCTTCATCTCTTCACTCCCACTCATAGCTCCCTCTCACAGATGCAATGAATTCAGCCCGGAGGGTCCTCTGAATCCAGGGGTCCTCCAAGGCCATGGACTGCCCCATAGCGGGAGAAGGGAGATCCAGGGGCCCGGGCCCGCCACTCAGTTCACACCTCAGGCTGTGTAGACAATCAGAACCCCACCCACAAACCCCAAACCCCACACAGCCGGCACCAGTGGGCCTGCATCTTCTGGCTCCAACTTCCTCAAGGCATGTAGACATCCCTGAGCATAAAGGTCACCTACCTGTGCCATTGTCACCAAGACAAGCTTTCTACAACAGGAGCTGCTCCTCTCATCACTCACTGACGAACTGACTAACAGTCCCCTCGCTGACCCAGACGAGCTGGTATTTTCTTTTCTTGAGACAGAGTCTCGCTTTGTTGCCCAGGCTGGAGTGCAGTGGCATGATCTCAGCTCACTACAATCTCTGCCTCCCAGGTTCAAGCAATTCTCCCTGACTCGGCCTACCGAATAGCTGGGATTACAGGCGCCCACCACCACACCTGGATAATTTTTGTATTTTTAGTAGAGACGGGGTTTCACTATGTTGGCCAGGCTGGTCTCGAACTCCTGACCTCAGGTGATCTGCCTGCCTCAGCCTCCCAAAGTGCTGGGACTACAGGTGTGAGCCATGGCACCCAGCTAGCTGAGCTGGTATTTTCATCCATTCCATCTTTCCTCCATGTATCCAGCAAGTTCTGCTTACAGGCCAGGGCTGGGGTGACCAGGAGGAGACCTGCAGAGGCCTCACCCCAGCCTACTTGGGTAGGGGCGAGGAGATAGACGTCCTGCTCGACCCACCCTCAGAGCTGCGGCAAGCCCTTACTCCACCACCACAGGTGCTTCTTCAGGACCTCCCAGGCTCTGCCCTCAAGTAAGCAGGTGTTTTGTGCTAAGAATCGAAAATCAGCATCCACGAATTTAACGCTTAGGTAAAACGGGGAAGAAGTAGTTATACCAGAAGAGTAAGAAAGGCTTAGGAGAAAGGAAAATGCCTACTCATCTCTAATCATCACTCCGTCTGTCCCATCCCTGGTGGTTACAGTGTTTCTGCTGAATTAGAAAGTTTGATTCACTGATTCATGCAATAAATATTTATTGAGAAACTGTTTCGTGCTTTGTGGGGGCTGCAGAGATCCAGGCTGGTACCAATACCAGCCTGCACTCAGAGGGCTTCCCTCCCTCTCTGTGGCCCTCCCCTGATACACCTCGCCCACCCGCCCCCACACTGATTCTTCCAGACTGCCCAAAAAGCTGGCACTGTGATGAGCCATTGTCTGCAGGGGACACATGCTGGGAGGCAGTCATGGCCTTGCAACAGGCGGCTTAGCTGGGACCCAAGCCCAGCAGCCCGACCCTGGTGTTTTAGGCTTAGCACAGCAATGCTGGACCCACCGAGGCAGAACGTGGCCAGAGTCTTAGCCGAGGTCCAAAGCAGCAGAGTGGAAGGGAGAGTTCCCACAGGTGTTGGGCAATCAGAGAGGGCCTCCTGGGGGAGGAGGCATCTGAGCTGGCCTTGCAGAAATGGTGAGGGCAGGGCTGAGTCTGCTTCATCCTCACACTGTGGGAAACCACCTAGGTGCTTGATGAATGAATGGATGAATCACAGCTAACGGGCTATGGAGAGAGCAAAGACAGGGGGGCTCCAGACGCGTTGGGTAGGAACTACTGTTTCCAAATGATCTTCAGAAAACCCCTGGAGATGATCTGAGACATCCCGGGAAAGCTCAGAGCACAGAAGGAGCCACAGGGAAGGTGTTCAATGGGTTTCCTGAAAGAAGGGAGGAGGGCAGGGCAGAAATGAGGGGTGCTTCAGCCCTCCACTCCCTTCTCAGCCGTTCCTGAAACTGAGGCCGGGGCTCGGGCAGGAAGCTCCGACACTTCATCGGAGGAGTCCAGCGTCTTCCCCCAGCTCCCACGGAGGATCTTGAGTTGCTCCCACCAAGCTGTGCCCTCCCAGACCAGGCCACCCACGGGCCTGCCCAGGTCTGTTGGCTGGGAGCTCATGATTTGGGGTGAGCTGGACCCAGCTTTTCTGAGGGACAGAAAAGGGTCCTTCAGCTCTGCGGCACCAGGCCCCGGGCAAGAAACACCCTGGGCTCCACAAAAAGGGGGAAATTCAGGGTCAGGTCTGAGCCTTGTGGAAGTGCAGGGCCGGGAGAGGGGAGGATGATACGGAGGAAGAGGAGGAGGCTGGGGAAGTGGAGAGGAGTGGGAGGAGGAGGAAGAGGAGGAGGATGAGCCAGAGGCTGTTTTTCGACAAACAACTTCAGCCTGAGCCCTGGTCCTGGGCTGGACTTGGGGATGGCAAACAGAGAGCAGAGCCAACCCCTCCCTTTGCAGGGAGGGAATGAGGCCCAGCAGTGGACAGCACCACAACCCCCGGAAGAGATGTCCATATCCTGCCATCTGCCCCTGCAAACGTGGCCTCATTTGGAAAAGGGGTCTTTGCAGCTGTGATTAAAGATCTCCAGATGAGGCCGGGCGCGGTGGCTCACACCTGTAATCCCAGCACTTGGGGAGGCCAAGGCAGGCGGATCATGAGGTCAGGAGATCGAGACCATCCTGGCTAAAACGGTGAAATACCATCCGTACTAAAATCAGGGCGTGATGGCGGGCGCCTGTAGTCCCAGCTACTCAGGAGGCTGAGGCAGGGGAATGGCATGAACCCGGGAGGCAGAGCTTGCAGTGAGCCAAGATGACGCCACTGCACTGCAGCCTGGGCGACAGAGCGAGACTCCCGTCTCAAAAAAAAAAAAAAATCTTCAGATACAATCACGCTGGATTACCCCCGGTGGACCTAACACGAAGGATCAATGTCTTCATAGGAGACACAAACAAGAAGACAGGTAAGGAGGCCGTGTGACCACAGGGCAGAGACTGGGACGATGCCGCTGCAGCCTGAGAACATCTGGAGCCTCCAGAAGCTGGGAGAGGCAGGAGCCTCCTCCGGAGCCTTCATGGGGAACCAGCCCTGCCCACACCTTGCTTTCTGACTTCCAGCCTCCAGAACTGTGGGAGAATAAAGTTCTGTTGGGGCATCAGGGAAGCCTGGCGCCAGGGCGGCATGGGAGCTGGTGTCAGGGCCTGGGAAGGACTCTGACGGGCAGCGACGCTGGAGGAGCAGCCAGGCAGGAACAATGGCATGAGGCAGGCACTGCAGGGGAATGAGCAGCTTCAGGCTGGGGTCTGGCACGGCAGGGTGAGGGCAGGACTGGCCATCGCCGGGCAGCAGGGCTGCCTGGAGGGGATGTGTCTCCCCTACACCCTTGGGGTCTGCAGCTGGAAGGGAGTGGGGGTCAGGACTGCAGAGAGCAGACCCACGTGTGGTGAGGGGCTTTCCACAGGGAGGCCAGCCCCCGCCTGCTCCCAGCACCCGATGCCCCAGGGCCGGCAAGAGCCCGGCCTAGTTTCAATCACAGGAGAACAGCACCCTCAATTAAATGGGCCACACAGCACCTTCCCAAGAAGGACACCACCTCACCATCACTCCACGGAGACGCCTTCCCAGACCGGGGCCGAGCGCTCGCCTGTGATTTGCTGTGGATAGCCGGTGGTCGGGAGACACTTGACGGGATCCAGGCAGCAGTGGTGGCAGCTTGGTGCTTTCGGGGACACCTAAGGCCAGGCCAGCTAAGGGACGGATGCCCACACCTGCAGTCACTCATCCCATGCCCTTGGACAGGCATGAGAGGGCCAGGGTCTAGATCAGGGCATCCAACCCCTCACTGCACAGACAGGCACCCAGGCGCCGTGGGAGCTGCGGGACATGGGCTGCACAGAGCCAGGTCTGTTCCCTTCTCACTCTGCTGGAAAAACACCTGCCCTCCGATGACTGACATCGGCCAAAACCTGCCCCCTCATCACATCTCTTAGGCAGGGGACTTAGGGATTTCACCTCTGAGTCTCGCAGTCTCCACTGCTTCCCGTAACCTCAGCGCGGTGACCCTGTGTGGTCACTGTCTCTCTACTTCTCTGCTCCCATCCAAAGGGAGCGGGGCCTCTGTGACCTCAGGACCCGGCACTCGGCCTGGCACTGCACTGGATCTTCAGGACACGTGAGGAGAGGGAGTGAATGAATGGGTCAGTGAGTGAGTGAGTGAGTGAGTGAATGACGTTCCCCAGCTTGCCAACACCATGGCCCACAGTGGGAACGAGACACCAAGATCCAGGGTGCCCAGCACGCTCCGTGGATGAACCCGTGTCCACATCGGGGTGGAACTTGACCATGAAGGAACTGGCCCAGCCCTGGCTTTTTTGAGACACCATGAGTTGGGTGTCCACAGTGGAGTCTTGCCAGCCCCACATCAGCAGGGAGGAGGAGGCTGCCAAGCAGCAGTCCCCAGGAGAGTCATTAGCCTTGCTGGACAGCCCTGTGCCCCAGCCACCTCGACATACAGGCAGCAGAGACTTCGCTGAAGCCAGCTGCTGAACAAGGCTTCTTGGCCAAATGCAGGGGAACCTGGAGCCAGGAAGGAGTCCGTGGGAACTCCACACCAAGTTCACACAGACAGCAGGTTCGCAGTCAGGTCGGACACGCCCGGCTCCTTCCCAGGACAATGAGGCAGACGATGATAAACACCCGGCCAGCGTCCTGCCCAGCCTGTGCCACCAGCATCACAGAACCAGAACGACGGGTGCTTTCTTTGACAAGGTGCTTCCTGCTCCTCCAGGCTGGGCTTTTTCACAGGCGAGTTCAGGGAAACCAGGCAGGGGACAGGACTCCTTGGCCTCCCAACTCTCAGTCCATTTTCCTCCCATTACGCCATGTGATCTCTCTACAGATTTCAACAATGACTCAAAGTCCTCTCGTTACTAACACAACTGTCATTCATTGAGGATTTAAAGCAATCTGGTTACTTCCCTCACCTGCATTTGCCCATGAGGGGGTGGGGGGTGGCACTGTGCCCGTGTCACAGGTAAAGACACCAAGGCTCACTGGGGTGACATAATTCCAGATTTCATCGCAGGTCTCTGGTTCCAAAGCCCCTGTTCTTCCCTCTGCAGTAGTCCGGGAGCAGAAGGCAGGCATATAAACTGTTAGGACAAGTCCCTGAGACCAAACTGGGCAGAGACCTCAGTCGTGGGATTCCCAGAGCTCCTCAAACCTGAATGACGAGGTCCCACATTGGCCATCTGAGCTCTGTAGTGATTTTCCCAAGAATGTCTGGGCTGTGGCCTGAGTCCCTACACCTTCCCCAGACACAGCCTAAAGAAAAAGCAGTGCCTAAATCCCGGCTGAAAGGCACACAAGACCCAGGATGCACGGACAGGGAGTCCCTGCTGAGGGCTGTGTGGAGGTCGCTGTCAGTGTGCCCAGTGGTCCCCCATGGGAACCCTCAGCAGGATGGCTGCACACTCCCAGCCTCCTCCTCAGAGGCCCTCCTTGAACGCCTCACCAAAGTGCCCCTGGTCAGCTTCTTGCCGATCACCTTGTGTATATTTCCCTAACAGAACCTATCACTACAAGCAATTACCTGGGAATCATATTTGTTGATTTGCTTCTCATCTGGTGTCCTCCACACTACATTGGAAGCTCTGAGAGGACAGGCACCTATGTCTGTCTTGTTACCATGCTATCCCAGTGCTTAAGAAATGGCCACAGGAATAGGCCATGGATGGATGGATGGATGGATAGATGGATGGATGGGTGGGTGGATGGATGGATGGGTGGGTGGGTGGGTGGATGGATGGATGGATAGATGGATGGATGGATGGATGGATAGATGGATAGGTGGGTGGATGGATAGGTAGGTGGGTAGGTGGGTGGGTGGGTGGATGGATGGATGGATAGGTGGGTGGGTGGATGGATGGATGGATGGATGGGTGGGTAGGTGGGTGGATGGATGGGTGGGTGGGTGGGTAAATGGATGGGTGGGTGGGTGGTTGGATCGATGGATGGATGGATGAGTGGATAGGTGGGTAGACGGATGGATGGATATGTAGATTGATGGGT
Source organism: Chlorocebus sabaeus (assembly GCF_047675955.1). NCBI lineage: Eukaryota > Metazoa > Chordata > Mammalia > Primates > Cercopithecidae > Chlorocebus > Chlorocebus sabaeus. The sequence goes on along the minus strand of NC_132930.1, from coordinate 44,168,243 downwards.
GGGTGGGTGGGTGGGTGGGTGAATGGATGGGTAGATGGGCAGATCAGATCCTTCATTTCTGCTGACACCTTTTGGTACCTCCATTATCTTCCCCCTGTCTGAATGCCATGTTTACAAAGCTAATTTCATCACATACACTTCCACTCCCAGAACCCCCATATCTTACTCAAATCTATTTTGTATATACATAAAATGTATTTATCAGTATTGTTCAGGGTTTTCCTTAGAATGAAATGCAAATTGCAAATTTCATACATAATGCAAATTTCCCAATCGACACAAATCAAATGGAAAGGATCCTCAGTCAGCTGGCTCACTAATTTCTTTACAGTCAGAAGGCATCACGGACCATGCCCACAGGGCCCCTGCCCCAGGCAAAGCCCGGGGCACAGCCTCTGAGCTCTCTCACCAGCAGGGAACACTGGTGGAAAGGCTGGTTCTGAGGTGTTTTCTCCTTTTATTATTACTCAATCCAGTGCCTCAGGCAGCTTGCCGAGAAGCCCGATTCCCGATCCGCTGTAATTGAATAATCAATTGCGGCTTCCTTCATAACTGAATTTATTAAATGTAGGATATGTACAGCTGATCATTCAAGGAACTAATTTGCAAGCCAGGGTTTTTGAGGGATTGTTTAAAGAGAGGATCCATATGTTTCATAAATCTGGGCTGGAGAGAAAGGAAGAAGTAAACAGCAAGGCAGAGAAATAAATGTCCGTGGTAAGATTTGCATTCAATAAATATAATCTCATGCCTCGGCCACGCAGGCATGGCAGACAAACAGCACATTTCCTAACGAAGCAACACCGTCTGCCTGGCCACAGAGCTACATATGACACATTTATGGCCGTCGCAGAGCCCTGTCTGGGCTGCCTTGGGAGACCCATCTCCTCCCTTTGAAGGGTGTCCAAATTCTCTCGAGATAATCACCAGCCCCCCTGGCCTCCGTAAGCTGGATCAAATGCCTGCCTGCCAAAATGTAATGTTAGACAACAGAGCAGTTGACATTTGCCAATTATACAAGGTCATAAGGGGACAGAAAGCAAGAGAATTCCCAGGCTGGCTCCAGCACCCATCACAGTGTCCGACCATACGGAGGGAAGCCAGCGTGACCATGAGTTAGAACTTCAATTCTCTGAGACAGCTGTTCCCACACAGCATCCAACCGATGTTGACGAGTGCTCTAAGGTAAAAAACAACAACAAAACAGGGATCCGTGATCAAGTAAGTTCAGCGCTATGAGTGCCTCAAGGATGACTCTCCACCTCTCTGAGCCTCGGTGACCCGTGAAAGGGCTTACAGACCCTGCTTGGGGGAGGTTGTAAGGACAGAAGGAGCAGCATGAGAAAGAGGGTCACACCATGTCTTCCCAGCTTTCACCACTGCATCTCCAGCACTAGTGGGCCTTCAAGACCCTGCTGAAATGCTACCTTCTCCAGGAAGTCTCTGGTTCTGCCCTCCTTACCACCCTGAGTTGCCACTGACCTTCCCACCCGCGAAGCTGCCCCTTCACTCTGTGTCTCTTAAGAGGCAGAGAGCTTCCCTACCTGGTTTAAGTTCCTATATTTGGCATGTCACCTCCAACACAGCCCATGATCATTTGGGGTAGTAACCATCACAACTCCTGTCCACACATTCATTCATTCATTCATTCAAGCCACAAACAACTGTTAAAAGCCCACAGGCCCAGGGTCAGTAAAGCAAATGACATGTGTGTTGAGTGACTCCTAGACCAGTCAATCAATCAATCCACTGATGGATCAATCATAGCAATTTGTTGCTCAACATTCCTGGGAGTGGGGAGGTGGGAGGAGGCTTGGAGGCAGATAGAGGAGCCCAGGCAGAGGGTAAGTGTGGCTCCTCTGACCCTCCTATGATAAACCCACACAGCAGACCGCTTCGAGTGGCCACAGAGATGAGGAAATCCAGCCCTTCAAGGGGCAACTGGCCAGAAGGTTCTGGGCATCCAGGGTGGCTGCCCCCTCCCCATTCTTTGGCTGCTCAGTCCCCTTGCACCCACAGGGAAAAGAAAAGTTCCCACGCATGGGTTCTCACTTGGTTGCCAAGTCCTGACAGGGAAAAGGGGAGAAGGTGGCTCTATTCTGCCCTTCCCCAACCCAGGCCTGGGAGGGCAGGAGAGGGGAGGGAGGGGGTATGGTGGGCAGCAGGGCAGGAGAGGGGAGTGACAGGGGTGTGGTGGGCAACAGCACAGATGCAGGAGCTTCTGTCATTCCCCCAAATCACCCTCAGCCCCTGCCTGCACCAGCCTGGGCTGCCAGAGGAAACTCTGTCCTGTCCAACAGGCTGGGTGGCCCAATGGTGAACACACAGGCTTTGGAGTCAGCCCCACACATGAACAAATCTCCACTCCTCCCTTTCATCCACAGCAATGCAGGGAACTGGCTCCTCTTCTCAGAGTCTTGGGTCCTCATCTATAAGATGGGGAGATGCTATGAACCCCAAGGGCATGTGAAGTGTGAATGAGATGATGACTAGGAGAGAAACAGGAAATGCAAGACAGCATGGGGCCTACAACCACCTCCTCCTCAGGCAGAGCCAGGGTAGGGAGGGAGGCAGGAGGGGAGGCAGGTACAGCTACATCAAAGGATGGGCTGGCCTGGACAGGGCGTGAGGAGCAAGAGGGCTCCTGGGGGGAGCTGCACCAAGGGCCACCCCTGGGCCTGATGTCAGAGACAGCTCCTGTTCCAGGGAAAGCACAGTGCTCTCCCCAGGAAGAGTGGCCTCAGCACAGCAACCATTTCTCAAACACCTGCCACATGCCCTGGGCCTACGAGTACAGAGTACAACCCCTGTTAGCCCCATGACTCTATCTGTGCTTGAGAATGTGGATTCTGAGGAGATCCTGAGTCCCACAGCCTGGGTTCAAATCCCCCAGTCATAGAATTGAACTCCGTGGACCTCAGCTTCCACGTCTGTAAAATGAGGATGATTGCATCACTTTTTAATTGAATATGGTAAGGATTAAATAAGATACATCTGTGTCAGCCAGGGTCAGCACAAGAAACCACACAGTTAACAAAATTTAAACAAAGGGTGGCAACAAAAGCCAAAATAGACAAAAGGGATCTAATTAAACTAAAGAGGTTTTTCACAGCAAAAGAAACTATCATCAGAGTGAACAGGCAACCTACAGAATAGGAGAAAATGTTTGCAATCTATCCATCTTACAAAGGGCTAATATCCAGAATCTACAAAGAATGTAAACAAATTTATAAGAAAAAAACAACCCCATCAAAAAGTGGGCGAAGGATATGAACAGACACTTCTCAAAAGAAGACATTTATGCAGCCAACAAAGGTATGAAAAAATGCTCACCATCACTGGTCACCAGAGAAATGCAAATCAAAATCACAATGAGATACCATCTCACACCAGTTAGAATGGCGATCATTAAAATGTCAGGAAACAGATGCTGGAAAGGATGTGGAGAAATAGGAACACTTTTACACTGTTGGTGGGAGTGTAAATTAGTTCAATCATTGTGGGAGACAGTGTGGCAATTTCTCAAGGACCTAGAACTAGAAATACCATTTGACCCAGCAATCCCATTACTGGGGATATATCCAAAGGATTATCCATTCTACTATAAAGACACAAGCACACATATGTTTATTGTGGCACTATTCAAAATAGCAAAGACTTGGAACCAACCCAAATGCCCATCAATGATAGACTGGATAAAGATAATGTGGCACATGTACACCACGGAATACTATGCAGCCATAAAAAAAGATGAGTTCATGTCATTGCAGGGACATGGATGAAGCTGGAAATCATCATCCTCAGCAAACTAACACAGGAACAGAAAACCAAACACCACATGTTCTCACTCATAAGTGGGAACTGAACAGTGAGAACACACGGACACAGGGAGGGGAACATCACACACCCCACCTGTTGAGGGATGGGGGCTAGGGGAGGGATAGCATTAGGAGATATACCTAATGTAGATGACGGGTTGATGGGTGCAGCAAACCACCATGGCACATGTATACCTATGTAACAAACCTGTACGTTCTGCACATGTACCCCAGAACTTAAAGTATAATAAAAAAAGATTTAAAAAAAGAAAGAGGTGTGGACAGAGCCAAGGAGTCAGGAGTGGATGCAGTGGAAGCGCCCTGAGCCCACTGGAAGCCACCACTCCCCCAACACTGAAGGAGGAAGAGGACAGAGCAGAGGTACCTGGGTGAGTGAGAGCTGTAACCATGGGCCAGGGCTGACCCGGGGAGCTATGGACAGAGGAACACAGCAAACAGGGCAACCCCAGGCCTCAAAGAGAAAGTTGCAGGAACCCATCCCCCATCCTCTCCTTCCTCCCATCTCCTGTTAGCGCCTCCCATTGACTGAACCCAATGGGAGGCCAGGGCCAGGGAAGCCAGGTGAGCAAGCTATAGACTCACCTCCAGGGCACAGAGCAGGCAGAGAAGGACAAGGGGCTGGGATAAGCCAGAGGAGAGTGGGCACACATGGGGTAGAGCACGTGGCACCTTTTGGGAGCTTCCCACCTGTGCACCTCTCTTCCTGTCGCCACCGTTTACAGGTGACAAGCCTGGAGCTCAGGAAGGTGAAGGGACTTGTCAAGGATACACTCTCAGTCAGTGTGCAGGGCACAAGCTATTTTAACATCTGGGAGACCTGTGGGGCACGAAAGGGAGAAGGGGTATTAAAATGTGCAAATCTTGACCGGGCTCCTTGCCAGGAACAGCCACTCTGTGACCATGGCGATGCGGAGAGGCTCTCCCTGCCCTGCCGCCTCTCAGGGTCCACACTTACACTGGTTTCTCCTGGAGCCCCTGGGAGTTCCCCACCCCCACTACCCCCAGGGCCTGGGTCTCCCTGCCCTCACACAGCCTTCTCCAAGGTCAGTGCTGAGCAAAACCAGCCCCTCACCCGTTTAGGGTTCTTGGTGGGCACTCCTGGCACAGGGCACACGAGCCTGACCTCACCGCCGATCCGTCCTGCTGGCTTGCAGAGGCCTGGGGAGGCCACCATCTGCATGAAACATCACTTCTGTCCTCTGGCCACCTGCCTGCTCCAGGGCCTGAGGAAGCCCGACCAAGATTCGCACATTCTAATAATATCCCTTCGCCCTCTCCTGCCCCACAGGTCTCCCAGATGTTAAAATAGCAAAACTTGTTCTGTTCTAGAAAGACTGAGAAGTACCTCCTGAGCTTCTCGAATCACCAGCAAATGCCCGGGAACCATAAATCAATGACCCCTGAGTCTCTCCCGATGACACCTATATCCAAGGGATGCGAGGAACGGGTGACTAGGGCCAGTGCCCACACTCTGCCTGGAGATTCAATTCACTTGGATCCCAAACCCCTCCAGCCCTACCTGGCTCTGCCAGACCAAGCTCCCCACTCTTCCCCCAACAGACCTCACACTCTGCCCCCAGCATGTCTGCTCATCCTGGACACCCCCTTTCCCGACATCCCCACAGTCCCAACCCCCTATCATGCAAGACACAGCTGATTTCTGCCAGGCCCAGCTGTCACAGCTCCCCCGCCTATTCATGGTAACCACATTACCTTTGCATCCGAGATTTGGGGTTTTCCTGCTGCCCAGGCTCCGAGCTGGAGGCCATAATCCATTTCCAGTTCAGCTCTGTAACCCCCCAGTGCCTAGCAAGGGCCTTCGCATTTATGGGTATTCAATGAATCAATGAGTGAGTGAATGAATGACTGAATATATCCCCACAGTTTAGAGTTCCTGCCAGAGGATGCAAACTGCCATCTGAGGGGCCAAGCCTGGGCCACAGGTGGCTTTTATTTGTCACACATGGTTTTTTTTTTTTTTAATTTTTAATTGATTGTCAACATTTAAACCAGGAAAGCCCCCTACAATACAGACTTCCAGATTCTCTAGAAGAATCAAAAGATCTGGAAACGCCGCTCCCTGGTCCCTCGCGGCGGCCCTGGCTGGAGCAGAGAAGCGCTGCCACCTCTGAGCGGGCACGTGCTCACCAGGCTGCTCTCCCCACTCTCCAGGGCCTCTCCCTGCCCCAGGGCTGTTCCTCAGGACACTTGCCCCTGACACCCATGGCCTCCTGGCAGCTGAAGAGGACTGAGTTTGTAGACCCTAGGCAAGCAGGGAGGCAGAGACCCAGAGACACAGCACGATCAGCCCAGCAAGGCCAGCCCCAGTAGGGCCAGGCCCAGGGCCCCACGCTCCAGCCCCGGGGCTCCACACTCCAACCCCAGGTCCCCACGCTCCAACCCCAGGACCCCACGCTCCAACCCCGGGTCCCCACGCTCCAACCCCAGATCCCCACGCTCCAACCCGGGGACCCACGCTCCAACCCCGGGGTCCCACGCTCCAACCCCAGGTCCCCACGCTCCAACCCCGGGGACCCACACTCCAACCCCGGGGACCCACACTCCAATCCCGGAGACCCACACTCCAACCCCAGGTCCCCACACTCCAACCCCGGAGACCCATACTCCAACCCCAGGTCCCCACACTCCAACCCCGGGGACCCACACTTCAACCCCGAGTCCCCACGCTCCAACCCCAGGTCCCCACGCTCCAACCCTGAGTCGCCACGCTCCAACCCCAGGTCCCCACGCTCCAACCCCAGGACCCACACTCCAACCCCAGGGACCCACACTCCATCCCCGGGGACCCACACTCCATCCCCGGGGACCCACACTCCAACCCCGGGTGCCCACACTCCAACCCCGGGTGCCCACACTCCAACCCCGGGGACCCACACTCCAACCCCAGGTCCCCACACTCCAACCCCAGGGACCCACACTCCATCCCCGAGTCCCCACGCTTCAACCCGGGGACCCCACGCTCCAACCCCAGGTCCCCACGCTCCAACCCCAGGGCTCCCCTGGCCCCACTGCACAGCCGCTCTGCCCAGGGCATGCCCTGGCCTGTCTGTGGCAGGTGGACAGATAATACCACAGGACTAGTTAGACGAAAGATTAGAACAAACAGATGGTTTCTCAGTTATGGCTGTGAGCAGAAGCTCCCCAGGAGCCGGTCCCCGCCCGACCTCTGATCCAAGCCTGAGCGGACAAGGCTAACCAGCTTCTTGAGTCCCGGAATTCAGGCCTGTCTCTGGACCACTTGGACAGGGAGAAGGCATCAGGCTTCAGGCTCAAGCAATCCATCTACTCAGAGGGGCTGGCCCCCATCACGGCCGCCTCCCCAGCACACCGTCTCCAACACCATCTCCCATTCCTCCCTCCCACACTCCCTGACAACTTGCTCCAACTCACTTCCGTTCTATTTCTCTGAGCCCATTCATACTGAGGCTTCTGCGTCTGCCAGGAACTACAGCACAATATGAAGATGAACAAGGATCTCCCTTTAGGTCCCAGCTGAAAGCCGCCTCCTCCAGGAAGCTCTCCCTGCTTAGCCTCCTGTTAGATTCTCCCAGGGCCCACGGGAACTGCCCAGGAAGCACTGGTTACACTGAGAACAGCTTACCTTCTTCTGCATGGGACTGTCACCTCCGCTAGGGCAGGAACCTGACCTGACCACTCCGTGCCTTGCCGAGTGAAGGGGTGGGTGAATGGAGGCCTGAGATGCCAATTCCTGCCTTCCGGACTGTCACACTCTCTCATGCACACTCACACACTCACGCTCACACGCATGCTCACATACTCATCTGTGCACAGCAGACACCTCCCACCCATGCTCTTCCCGGCTGCAGATGTAATATCAGATCCCCTGGGACCTCATGGGAACACAGCCGGCCCAAACCTGCTGAGTCAGATCTGCGCTCTGACTGGTCCCCGGGGGCCTGTGCGCATGGAGATGTGAGAGATGCTGCTCTCAACAGTGCTACACATTGTTATTAGAATCCTCCTGATGCAGAACCTGAGGTCCAAGGAGGCCCAGTCACCGGCCCAAGCCCATACAGCCAGCACTGCTCAGGACATCCAAATCCACATCCATGGAATTCCCAAGGCCCTGGGTATCAGCCCACCCCTCTTTTTTTCCTTTTTATTTGTACAGATTTATAGGGCACATGTGCAATTTTGTGATACACATAGATGGTATAGTGTGCATATCCATTACCCAAATAATGTACATTATACCCATCAACCAACTTGTCATGATGCTCCCGCCACCCACCCGAGTCTCCACTGTCTATCACTCCACACTCGTAAGTCCATGGACACACACTTCTTCGTACCCACTTATGAGTGAGAGCATGCAACAGCTGACTCTCTGTACCTTGCTTGTTTCACTTAAGATAATGACTTCCAGTTCCATCTATGTTGCTGCAAAAGATATGCTTTCATACTTTTTTTACGGCAGAATAGTATTCTATAGTGTGCCTAGACCACATTTCCTTTATCCATTCATCATACATGGACACTTAGTTTGATCTATAGCTTTGCTGCTATGAACAGTGCTGCAATACACATACGAATAGGCATCTTTTTGATGCACTGATTCCTTTCCTTTGGGTAGATACCAAATAGTAGCATTGCTGGATCTAATGATCATTCTATTTTTAGCTCTTTGAGAAATCCCCATACTGTTTTCCACAGTGGCTGAACTAATTTACATTCCCACCAACAGTGCCTAAGAGTTCCCTCTTCTCTGCATCCATGCCAACATCTGTTGTTTTTTGTCTTTTTAACACTAGCTATTCTGACTGGGGTGAGACGATATTTCATTGTGGTTTTGATTTGCATTTCTCTGATGAAGAGCAATGCTGAGCTTTTTTCCATGTAACTCTTACCCTGAGAACAAAGCTGCCTGGAACCCGGGTCACCAGGAACCAGCACCCAGTTATGGGAAGAGGCGAATTCCATCCCTGGAACCCCGAGACTTCTTCTGGAGGCGGGTTCAGGGCATGCACCCTCCTGCAGGGCAGGGACCTCCTGCCCACTTGGAGGGGCTGCCTTGCCAGGGTGTCCTCCCTGGCCCCTCAGGAGGTGGGCACCTGTCACCATAGAACACTGCCTTCACAGCCTGGATCATGTCACCTCCTCCCCAGTGTCCCTGTGGGCCCCTGAATCCTTCCTATGACACCACCTCATCTGGGAGGGAGCTGGTGCGCCCTGGCCACCTGCCCCCTGGCCACCTCTTCCACCCCGGTGCTCAGTGGGGGCTTAACACACACCTGCAGAACAAAGGCAGGCACCGGAGGGGTCCTCGTGCGCCCCTGCAGGGAGCGCCATTCCTCTTCTGTAGCGCTTTTGCTGGGCCTGGAATGAGCTACAGATCCCTAAAGAGAACAGGGGGACGGCCCGTGTCACTACTCAGAATAAACTGAATATGTCATCGGCAGGGGGCCAGAGGCAGGCAGGGATACAGGGCCACGGAATCAGGACGGAGCCCAGAGCTGCCCCAGGGTCCCTCCTCCCCTGCAAGGCTCAGGTCATCCCTGCAGCAAAGCTTGTCAGGAGGGCTCCTGGGGACAAGGGAGCCTGAGGCAGGGATGGCGATAAGATAAGAGCTGGCATCCTTAGCCCGGCTGCTCGGGAGAGCTCAAAGGCCGGGACGGCCAGGCTTTGTGATCACCAGGACACCCTCCATCCTCCAGGTGCCTCTTGAATTGGGAAAAAACAGCCATGGGGTGCTGAGCCCAACTGGGGGATTCAGGGGCTGAGTCCAGGCAGTGTCAGGGGTCCAAGCTGTGGTCTCCATCCCAAGTGCTGGGCCTGAGCTGGGACCAGTCATGCAGCTTCCTGAGGCTCCAGCTGGGGAACAGAGATAATGCCACGTACCCAGCCAGCTAACGGGGATTTTCCATTCGACAGTTTCCATTTTTTCTAAACGAAATACAATAATGATTTTGGATTGCCACTCATGAGGAACGAGGCTGGTTGGAAATTTTCATCTATAATAATTTTTAGAAGCCTCATCAGTTTGGGGTTTAGGTGAGAAAGGGCCCTCCATGCATGCAACAGTCCCGGTTGATGCGTGTCAGACCGGCACAGTGCCAATCCCTCCCACACCCCCAGGCCCTCTCAGAAGCGTCCTGGTTTGGGTGATGAATTGCGCGGTCACTCGGGGCTTGTGAAGGTGGAACTAATGAAGAGGAGCTGTCTGGTGCAAAAACATTTGGGGAAGTATGTAGAGCCTTTATCTTCAAAAGTCAAATCACTCTTTTGCATTATAAAAGTAATACATGTTCAATGAAAAAGTTCAACCATCACAGGAACATTCCAAAAAAAGAGGAGGCGGTGAGGAGCACGGATCACCCTCCTGACCAGCCCCCAGTGTCTTGCAGTTTGCTCTAAGTCCATGCACTCCTGGCCCCTGAGCTCCGCCCTGCCCCACCCAGGCCCGTGCTGCCCACATCTGGCCCCATCATGCCCTCCCTCCCAGCCACGCTGGCCCCTCAGTTCCTGGAGTTTCGTCCCCCGGGGCCCCTGCTCACCCTCTGTCTGGAAGACCCTGCCCTCCCACTCTCCTGCCTCAGGTTCCCTTGGTGGTTCCCCAGCCTCCACAAGTGCTGGGGGCTCCCAGCTGCCAGGTGGTATCTCAGCTCTGCGATGTGACTCAGGCCAGGGGCGAGGGGCTTACTGCTGAGGGTGGTACTGCAGGGGTCAGGGACGTGGGTGACTCAAGGCCTTCCCAGACCCTTTTCCACCTTGCGAGTGATATGACTGGCACCCTATGTTTAGAGGAGGCTCAGCCAGAGGGGTGCGTGTCGTAAGTACTGGCCGCTGTCATCATTAGCTCCTGCCCCCAGACTGTGGGCGGCCCAGTTCCTGCTCTCCCCTTTCTCCTTGCCACACAAACCCAATTCTGTCCCGAGGGCAATGTGCTCAGCTGAGACGCCTTCTTCCTGGACTCCAAGGGAGCTGTAGAGGTAGCCATGTCATCCGGTTGTGACCAATAAGACATAAGCAAAGTCACAGGGTGGAGGTTCTGGGACTGCTTTTTAAAAAGCCTCGGTCTTTGTAGGACTTCTCACCTCTCCATCCCCTTCTTCCTGCCTGGAATGCCGACCTGATGCCTGGGGTGTGGCAGATCCTATCATACCCATTTACCCAAAGGAACACTGAGGCTTAGGCAGGAACGCACTCCCGCCCAAAGTCACAGAACCTGTGAAAGTGTCAGAGCCAAGGTCAGAATCCTGGTCATCTGGATCCAATGCTTTCTTGCTATCGTGTTGAAATAACTCCTAGTCTTGAGAACAGCATGTTACAGCTTACAGTGAGCCAGTGAGCCCTCCTACACTACGATGTGAGATGTTCTAACAACCGGACAAGGTGAAAATCAGTCCTGGTCCCCCCAACCCAATTTCCGTGTTTTGAATATTCATATGTATATTTGTTTCAATAAAAAAAAAACTTGCTTGTTCAATTCCCTAATAAAATGTGATGATAACTCCTTACTACCTCCAGAGCAAATCCCTTTGCAGAGACCAGAGAGCAAGAAAAGAGGCAGAGCTCAGAAGGCATTGTTTGAGCCCCTGGAACAAGCCACTCCTGAAGCTGGCCACTACCCTTGAAACTTTCCATGATGCAAAGTCATACAGTCCCCTCCTTTTCTCTCATGCTTCTTTGAATTGGGCTTCAGTCACCTGCAAATCAAAAACTCTTACCCCAATGCCCCCATTTTACAGACAAGGATACTGGGATCCACAGAGCTCTGTCTTAGCCCAAGTCACCCAGTCTTTGGCAGGAGACAGGGACAAGAATTCTGCCCTCCTAATGCCCACTCCAGCGTCCTCAACAGAATTCCATGTTACCTCTGGTGGCTGGCCCTGTGCCCACTGGCCAGCCTGCCCTGGTGTCGTGGCGGTTCCGGCAACGAGTCCATATTAAAAGACCCCGTTCTTCTCGCCTTCAGTGAAAGCCTGGGTTTCTCCTATTGAGTAACAAAGTGAAAGGGAACCCACTGTTCTTGGCAGACACAGTCCACTTTCAAACAGCCCCAGCCGCAGCCGTGAAAGTGCTGCTTGCCCAGCTGTTCCTCGGCCTCGCCTCTTTGTACCCCGACACCTCACGCTTCCCAAATACATGAAAGACCCCAAGGCCAGTTAAGTCTGTCCTTTTACTATTTCATACACAAATAGCCTCAACATCTGCCTCTCAGTCGGGGAGACCTGCAGAATATCAGGGGACGCTGGGAAGATAATTATTCCACAGGATCCAACGATATGTCTTGGGGACATAAATCTTGGGAAGTCTCTATGGAAACACACAAAAATGCATGTTGTTTTTATTAATACTCACAACGAAATGTCTCTGGAATAAGCCGGCTGACTTGAAACCACACCAGAAGAGCCAGTGTGTTTCCCGTTAAAGGGGATCCATGGGTTTTTTTTTTTAAATGATGCATAGAGCAGCCTGCAGAAAAGAAACCTTCAAAGACAAAGAGGCCCAGGTGGTGGGAGAATTGCTGGTGGAAGCAGCAGGACTTCGCCTCTCTTTCTTTCTTTCTTTCTTTTTTTTTTTAGACAGTCTCGCTCGATTGCCCAGGCTGGAGTGCAGTGGCATGATCTCAGCAACCTCTGCCTCCTAGGTTCAAGTGATTCTCCTGCCTCAGCCTCCTGAGTAGCTGGGACAACAGGTGCATGCCATCACGCCTGGCTAATTATTGTATTTTTAGTAGAGATGGGGTTTCATCATGTTGGCCAGACTGGTCTTGAACTCCTGGCCTCAAGTGATCTGCCCGCCTCGGCCTCCCAAAGTGTTAAGATTACAGGTGCGAGCCACCGTGTCTAGCCCACCCCTCTTTCTTAGAGAAGACTCACTCCTGCCTCAGCCTGCTGAGGATATGCTCACACACACCATGGGCCCTGCTCAGGGGCTACGGAGAGCAAATCTGAGTGGACAGATCCAGCTTTTACCAGACAGAGGAAATCTGCGGCTCCTGGCGTCTTGTTTGTTGCAGTCTGTACTGCACAGGTCAACACTGCAGCAGAGGAAGGGAGTTCTGTGTTTGAATCTGGCTGTGCCACATACTTCGTGTGAGGGCTTCAGCAAGTTACTTCCCCCTCCACCTTTAGTTCCTCATCTGTAAAATGGGGACTGTGATAGTCCCATCTCCCAGGATGTCATTGAGGCATGAATGAAGTGACACAGAAAAGCCCCTAGACAAGGACCTGGTACCCTATAAACCCTCACAAATGACAGTGGCACAGTAGGGATGGCCACAAATTATCTGACACTCCTCCCATCAAAAGGTGAATGTGTCCCCCTCCCCTTGAACCTGGGCTTGCTCTGCAGCTTCTCAGCCCGTAGAAAACAGCTGAAGGGACACTGTGCCGGCTTCTGGTTTCAGCCTTGAGACACGGGTGGCTTCCACTTTTTTTTTCCACTTCCACTCTTGGAACAGTCACTCTTGGGACCACCATGCTGTGAGGAAGCCCAAGCCACATGAAGAGGCTGCAGGAGAGAGAGTGACACCAGCCCGTCCCAAGCTCTTCCAGCCATTCCAGCCCAGGTACTCAAAATGTCAGTGAAGAAACCAGCTTGGACACCCAGTCTGGCTGAGCCTCAAAGGATTCCAGTGCCAGCCACCATCTGACCACAAGCAAGCAAGAACTATGCAGGGGATCCAGTTAACCCATATAACCATGAGACAATAGAACACGATTCTTTTAAGCCACTGAGATTTGGGGCTGTTTGTTACTACAGCACTATCTATCTATCCTGACTGATACAAACTGCATAATCCCACATACCAGTGCCAAACTGATTTACAATACAAACCAAGGGGCCCATGATGCTTCCAGAGATGGCCAAAACCCTGCTGACCTAATCCAATGGCTCATCAAGTCCCCATCCCTCCAGTGCCAGACAGAAGCTCTCAGGGCTCCCACCCCCTGAGCTATCCTCACACCCTGGCCTAACACAGACGCCAGCCTTTCTCAGGCCACGAGCAGAATTCTCCATCTCTGGAACATTTGTCTCTCTGAAGGTGATCAGTTATTTTTGCCAAAGTTGGATTAAAGCATTGGGCTTCAAATGTTATGATGGCTAAAAAAGTAGTGTACACTTGGAAAGAGGAATAAAATCAAATAAAGAACAAAGACCTTTAAAAATCGACAAGTCAAATTCTGTCCTTTCACAGATGAGAAAACTGAGAATGAGACAAGACAGGCACACGGCCGAGGGTCACACGCCATGACAGTGATCATCACTACTGTTATGGAAGGCTGCTGGCAGGCCAGGCCCTTCACAGATGCTGTCTTCAATTCTCACAGGACAGCAGCACGGAAAGGTCATCATCTTCTTTATTACAGATGAGGACTTGGAGGTCCAGAGAGGTTAAGTAACTTGACCAAAGTCACACAGCTAAGATACGCACCTGGTGTGGTGATTACGAAGGCTGAATCCATCCCGGGGCCCTTCCACCGCGACCTGTACACTTGCAGAAGGAAGAGCTGGCCTGGAACCTTAGCGGGTGTCGAGTGCTCTCCAACTGACAAACACCCTCCATGCACAGCCTCTCAGCGGAGCCCACCAGGACCCCAGGTGATCATGGAATCACCAGCTTTCCTGAGAGCAGCCTGGGGTTGTGCAGCCTCCCTCGGTAGGGGGGCCACACACAGTCAGCAGCTGAGCTGGGATCCAGGCTCAGGCCCGGCCAGGCCTTTCACAAAGCCCGTGGCCCCGGGGCTGTGTGCGCGATGGGGCTCGGTTCTCAGGTGGGGAGGACACCCTGCTCTCTTGACGCCCCTTCCCAGGGCTGTCCCGTCCCCAGAGGGACTCTTCCTGTCATACATGGAGTAAGGAGTTTGGGGGAATCCCATGGCTGACAGGACAGAGTCGCACCCTCCTAGGATGTGAGTGGGCGCTGTCATCAGGGTGCAGGCCTTCCGCCTCTGCTCAGCACTTTCCCACCGACCAGCTTATCTGACCACACAGTGGTCCTCCAGGGCGGCTTCCCCAGGAAACATCACCTACACCCCCAGTTCAAAGATCAGGAGCTAAGGCTCAGCAAAGAAGCAGCCCTGCCCATGCCCCTCGCCAGGGTCCCCGGGTCCCCCAGGCCGCACCCTGCTGCCCACCTCCAGCACTCTCGTGGCCTTGGCTTTGACATCCACACTCACACAAAAAAAAGCGCAGCCCCTCCCGCCCCTCCAGGAATCCTAACATGCCCTGTTTATGTTCCAAATCCTCTAAGGAAAATGCACAGGAATCGTCCTCATGAAGATTAACAAATTTGCTTCTTTGCTTTGTTTTATGACGCCGTTTATGGTTGGCCAAACCACCAAAACACTGCCAGCATTGATGAAATGTTTTTCATCATATTTTAAAGGAATGTTTAGGTACAAATATTGCATTGTTTATTCATTTCAATAATTTTATCTTCTAAGTATTCCACGGAAAACCAGATAATGGATTTCATTACCCAGAAACAGTAAAGCCTCCAACAAATGCAAAAAAAAAAAAAAAAAAATTAAAGACAGAAACATCCATTTATAGTATATAATTCTTAGTCACATTGGGCTGCAATGAAAACACGTCACGGGTGGGTGAAGCCTTCCTAATTCTGTACTCAGCCACACCACACCACACTCCCGTGCTCCTACCTGCCACACCGGGGGTCTCGTTGGTGACCCCCGGGCTCAGAAAGCAACTGCGGACATGTGAAGGCCTAATCAGGTCAGGTGGGCCCACTGCTCCCCTCACCAAACACCTCACTGGCCTTCCCCCCTTGGCTTGTGCAGACACTTCCTGAGCCCCTGTAAAGGCAGGGAGGGCAAGGAGGGAAAGGAATCCACTTCTAGCTGGGGGATAAGGAAGGGCCCCCTGGAGGAGAAGGCAAGTGGGTAGAGCCTAGAGGGAGGGAGGACTGTGCCTCCGGAGATGGCAGGAGGCTGTGGGGAGGTGGACAGTTGCTGAGCCACAGCGAAAGAGTTCCAGGCCCTCATCAAGGCCATCGTGTGCACGCTCCACCTCCAAAGCGCTTGCTCACAGCTCATGAGGAGCATCTCTCACCAGGGAAGGGAAGGCTCGGATCTCAGAGCGCAGATTCCCCAGCCCCATCTCCCTCCAGAGGCTGCCTGGCTTCCCACCACTGCTCCTTGGATTAGAGCAGCAAAGGCCTAAGCCAACATGAGAACAGGAACCCCACTCCCTGGCATTAGTGCTTTGGCTTCAAGCCACCGACAAGATCTGTGGTTCATTTAAGCCCCGGATGAGATCTGCGGGTTCATTTAAATCCCGGGTGAGATCTGCGGGTTCATTTAAACCCCGGGTGAGATCTGCAGGTTCACTTAAACCCCGGGTGAGATCTGTGGGTTCATTTAAACCCCAGCTGAGATCTGTGGGTTCATTTAAACCCCGGCTGAGATCTGTGGGTTCATTTAAACCCCGGCTGAGATCTGTGGGTTCATTTAAGCCATAACGCCACCCTGGAGGGGCCCAGATGTGTTTGGTCTGAGTGTCAAAGGGCACAGGTGGATGGGGGTTCCTTACATGGACGTAGTCAGGTACCCAGAATCCAGGGGGATGTGTGCTGGGACACAGAGGACCCAGGCCATAGAATGATCCGGCACTCATGTGCGCATTTTCTGCACGGCTGTGGCTGCCGTCAGTACTCACCCGGGACTGAAATTGCATAGTGTGGAATGACTACTAAGTTGCATGAAGCCCCCTCAAACTGGAATCTCAGGGAATTCCCAGATACTCAGGGATTTGGCACAATCCCTTTCTGACTGACAGAACCAGGCATCAAGGCAAAATGCACCCCGGGAGTGTCACGGCAAGGCTGGGTACCCAACGCCACAGTCCGTGGCATGCAACATTGCATTTACTCTTAGCACGAGCCCAGCTGTGCAACCCTGGACAAGTCAGTTGCCATCTCTGAAAGTCAGTTTCCTCATCGGTAAAGTGGGGGTGGTCCTGCCTGCCCTTCAGTCCTCACGGCAGGGACAGCACCCATGTCCCTAAACCCCAGGCTGGGAGTCACCTTTCCACCCAGCAAAGCGTCACTGATTTTGGCTCCACACTCACCAAGCACTTGCCCCACCTCAGGCCCCGCTCTGGGCACTGGAGCTGGGGGCAACCATAACACCACCACCACCACTAACAGCAATGGCTGACACTCGCGCATCTGTGCACAGTTGAAATCCTCACCACGACCTTGCACCGGGAGGCACTAACATTGTTCCCACTTCACAGATGGAGAAACCAAAGACTCCGGAGAATCGTCCGAGGCCACGCAACCAGCGAGAGCCAGAGTGGAATCCAGGTCTTTCTGACTCTAAAGCCCAAATTATTTCAGAAAGAAATTACATCAGACTGTGCTAACCTAATTGTTCCACAACAAAAATTCCATATCAGCCCTGAAACCGGCGTCCAGAGGAGCAAGGAGCTCCAGGCCGCCTCCCGTGTGCAGCAGGGATGAGAAGCGCTTGTCCACGTCCTTGGCGCACCAGGTCCAGGTAAGCCAAGCTGGGGTGAAGGGAGGGCCCCTGTAACTTTGCCTGTTTTCTACCCAAAGAGACTGTTTGACGAGGTAACCAGCTGGGGAGGGTAGGAAGGTGACTAGGACCAGAAGAGACCTGCGTCCAGGCTCCTGCAGCTTCCGGGGGGAGGGGAAGAAGCGGCCCAGCCTCCCGCCCATTCTCACTGTCCACATCCCATTGGTTTGCCAGGAGACAGGACCCACGTCCCCATCCACGCCTGCTGGACCCTGAGCTCACTGGGCCCAGGTAGGCAGCCACCTTGGGTTCCCATGGCAGCTTACTCCACCCTCCTCCAGGGAGCACCCCCGCCAACAGCCCACTTCTCAGCCAATTGGCCAAGGAGGGGGCGGCGGGCTGGGCTGGGTACTCAGGTCTGGCCTCGCCAACTGGCATATTAAGCACACGCTCCCTCACCAAGATTCAGAAAACCCTGCTCTTGAGCAGAACAAAAGCTGCTGAGGAGCCTGTCCCGGCTGCAGCTGCCTTTTCCTAACGGCCGAAAAGAGTTCTCCCCTAATTGTTTAAACAAGAATTGGGGGAGGCAGGTGGGAGTCAGGGTAGGAGTGGGTAAGGGTGTCAGAGTAGGGGCAACCACAGAGTGGGGTCTGTTGGGCCCTCAGTCTTCCCAGGAGGATTCTAGGGGGCCCTCAGTGCTTGGAACCAGGGGTGCAGTGCCAAAGCCAACCCGCACCACGCCTGCTTCACGCTTTTCATCTCCCCTGAGAACACATGGGCCCTGAAAAGGCCTTGGCAGGCCTGCCTGGCTCCCGGCACTTAATATGCAGCAGCGGCCGAGGAACAAGGATGGAGCAGCAGCGATGTGGCGGCGAAGACGGAACGGCATCAACTCCTGCAGGAGCAGCGCCGCGTTCCACCAGGCAGGCTGGCGTCTGTGGGGAATAGGAGGCCACTGAAAGCCCTTGCCTATGAATCTTCGGAACAACTTTGGGGATAAATAACCACTCGGGGTGAGTGCATGAGCTGGAGAAACTCACCCCCCAAGCTGGTTCCAAGTGGAGGAGCCTTCGCAGTGCTGCTGGGGTTTAGCCAAGCTGGGCGTTGTCAGCTCCAAGAACAGAGATTGGCAGGCTCTGGAGGCTGGGAGGAGCATGGCCCCTGTTCCCAGGGGAGCCGCCCCTTCCCATGTGGTTGAGAAGTGGGGACCCTCCTTCCCATTCCATGCAGGAAAGGCTGTGGTGAGTCAACGGCAAATCGGGGCAAAGAGACAGAGATGACTCCACTGAGCAAAGAGGAGTGGAACAGGGCAAGAACAGGGCAAGCACTTCCTTCTGGCCATGGCCCTCCCGGCCTACCCGGTGCACACCCAGCTCCACCGGAATCCCATCATCGGGCCAGGCCTGCTGCGTGCCGGGGAGAGGGGAATGTATGTGAAGACAGAGAGCAGGGCAGGGTTTGGCCTGATGCCCTGGTGAGGTGCTGACCCGGAGGCCGGCCTGCCCTCGCAGGGAAGCTACCTGCTCGCCTGGCATCTGTGAACTTGGGTTTAGGGGCGGATCCCCCCCCCCGCGACCAACTGAGAAGCAGGACTCAGCGTGCCTTTGCTGTTTGTGCAAACCACACGATTCATGCCAATGACCACCCACTGGCCTTCTGAGAATCTGGAGTTTTTGGGGTGTGTCAGGTGAGGGTGCCTGAGCGGCCAGTTCCTTCCCTGGTAGATGGTGTTTCACAGGCGTCATGATGAGATGCCGGAGGAATTAGGCATGTGCCATGTGGCTCTGCCGGGAGAGGGTTCTGGAAGCTGGAGCCCGGGCTCCTCCAGCCTTCACTCCCCACACCTTTCCCTCTGCTACTTTGGCCTTGCCTCTTTCTTCTCACTGCCAAGGCCTGGGAGTTCCCCTAGCAAATCCCCACTCCTAGGGGTGGTCTTAGAGACCATCACACAGAGGACAAATCACACCACTTTCTCTGAACCTCAGTTCTCAGCTTAGCCTGTCAGGGAGGAGGATGGCCAAGATCCCCTCAACCCTAGCCCCACCTTTACCCGAAAGCCAAGACCTACCTCCTAAATCCAGTCCTTGCTATTTCTATAGCTCAGAGTGCGTCTCAATGCTGGCGAGACCATAACATCCCATGTGACAACTAACTGCAATCTCTCAGAGCTTGTGCGTGGATGGGGAGGGGGAACTCACACCCCTCATGGAGAAAGAAAGCCCCTGGGGTGGGGTCAGCACCTCACCAGGATGCCGAGCCAACCCTCAACCCCCAGGGGCCCTGCAGCCAATGACGCAGTCAAGGAGGACCAGGGCTGATGGTCCTCTGGAAACTCACCACCATGTGCCGCTGCTAGCCCGCTGTGGGCACCTCAGTGCCTCCCATCCAACCAGCATTTTCCCAGTGCTGAGCCCTGGGCCAAGTGATTGTGAGGACAACTTGGAAATGATAAGGTGTGATCCCTGCCCACTGCAGGCGACAAGCTGGGGTGCTCACAGACATATTTGCAACTAACTCTGGTACAAGACTGACCGAGCATCAGCTCAAATCCTGGGGGAAGTAATGGCCGTGGAGTCTGGAAGGGGAGGGAAAAGGCACTTTGGAGTGGGCTGGGGAAAGCATTACCCAAAAGCTAACGTTTGAACTGGGCCTGGAAGTGTGGGCGGGCTTGGGAAAGCAGGATGAAGGGGGAGAAATTCACTCCAGAAAGAGAGAGCAAAGGACGTGATAGCCCAGGTGGCCAGCAAAGGTGGGGAGGAAGGGGAAGAGATGGGATTGGGGAGGATGCACAGTGAGCTAAAGATTCAGCGGTTGATTCAGAAGACCAGGACAGTGGCTCACACTATAATCCCAGCACTTTGGGAGGCTGGAGTGGGAGGACTGCTTGAGCCCAGGAGTTCGAGACCAGCCTGGGCAACATAGTGAGATCCCATCTCTACAAAAATAAAATTTAAAAAAAAAAATTATCCAAGTGTGGTGGTGCATGCCTGTAGTTGCAGCTACTCGGGAGGCTGAGTTGGATAATCCCTTGAGCCTAGGAGTCCAAGGCTGCAGTGATTTGTGACCCTGCCACTGCACTCTTGGATGACAGAATGAGACCCTGTCAGAAGAAGACAACGGGGGCCTCAAAGGCTCCGAGGGAACACCCAGGTGACCCTCATGCAGCCGCTTTCCTAAGGACCAGCCACAGAGGAAAGGTGGCCCTAAGGACCAGCCACAGCAGGTGGAAGGCCCTGCTGAATCAGTGTGGCAGCCGGGGTGGGTCTGGGGGTCCCGAAGCTGCCTAGGTGATATAATAACTGAGAAGCAGGTAGCTTCCTCACCAGTCAAACGGCAGCCGCTGCCCGGTACCCCCAACAGTCAAGCTGCACTTGGCTGCAGCCAGGGATACAGTGAACTCCACCTGTTCCTGCATCCCCACAGCCAGACACGGTGTAGACACTCAACACCATCAGCTAAACAGCCTGGGGAGCAACCATCCCAGCATCCCAGCACCCAGCGAGGCCACACACACGCGCAAAGAGATATTCGCTCGTTTCCCCACGCACGCACTCAGTCGCTCCGCAGCACTTTCAGCAAAGGGACGTGAGGCATTCGGAAGCACCCAGAATGGGAATGGAAAATAAAATGAAAACCACTTTAACCAGGGAGAGACTAGGGAATGGCATCATGTGCTGGCGACTGTCAGAGTCCTCAGTGCGTCTCCTGCGGATTCGTTTGTTTCTCACTGCAAATGGCCTCCTCCAACCAAACCATGCGTCCCAGAAGGGCAGGGAGGGGCGGCATCTGATGCCGTCACTGCCATGCGCCGGGCCCGTCACAGTGCCTGGCATGGAAGAGTATGCAGTAAGGGAAAAACCGAGAGAACAGGAGGGACTCGGGCCGGACCCTCGTTCCACGTCCAGGTGAAGAAAAGGAGGAGAAATGTGGTCTGTAGGGCCGCTGGGAACGTTCATGCTGGATCACGCAAAACCAGGGCCCATGTCCCACTGCTTCTCCACAGCACTGACCAGGGACACAGAGGGCAGTGAGCCTGGACAAGCCAGGACCTTAAAACACTGGGTGTCCTCTGCCCACCAGCCAAGCCCCACCAGCCCCCCAGGAAATGGCAGACTCTAGATAGAACTCTGAGGCTGACAGGGGCTCATGAGAAGAGTGGGGTAGAGGGGACCTTAGGGTGAGCTGAGAATCTTCTGACTAGGAATGCATATGGGGTCCTATCTGCACCGGATCCGGGCCCTCACTACCTTCCACCACCCTAGGAAGTCAGTGCAGCCGTAACTATCATGATCTGTCACATGGAGGAAGGACAGAGAACCGAGGGTTATGGAACCACCCAAGGTCCCAGGCCACTAAGGGCAGGGCTGCAGATTTAGTAAATATGAACATAGAATGCACACTTAAATCTGGAAACAGATTATTCAGATCTTTTTTTTTTTTTTGGTGTAAGTATGTCCCATTATAATATCTGAATTATTATATTTGAATTTGAATTTTGAATAAGCAATGAATAATTTTTAGTATAAGTATGTCCCATGCAATATTTGGGACATACTTATACTCAAAAATTAGGCCAGGTGTGGTGGCTCACACCTGTAATCCCAGCACTTTGGGAGGCCAAGGCAGGCAGATCATGTGAGGTCAGGAGTTTGAAACCAGCCTGGCCAACATGGTGAAACCCTGTCTCTACTAAAAATACAAAAAAAAAAAAATGAGCCAGGCGTGGTGCCACAAGCCTGTAATCCCAGCTACGCGGGAGACTGAGGCAGGAGAATCTCTTGATCCCGGGAGGCGGAGGTTGCAGTGAGCCGAGACTGCGCCACTGTACTCCAGCCTGGGCAACAAGAATGGGACCCTGCCTCCAAAAAATAATACATTTTTCATTGCTTCTCTGAAATTCAAATTGAGCTGAGAATCCTACATTTTATCTGGCAACTGCAAGATAAAGAGGGTCCAGGGGGGTGTAAACCACCCAACGTCAGCCGCCAGCCCAACTCTCAGGGTGCTTTGGAGATAACACCACAGCAGGCAGATGCTCTTACTGTCCCTGTCGTGGTAAAGGGACAGTACCACGGTTTTCTGGTTTGAATTTTCCTGACCCCAGGCCCTTCCCTGGGTGAAAGTTGCTGTCACCAGGCGACTTTCTCTCGCTGCCCCTTCAGGGGGAGGTTTACAAGTTGCAGCTTCAAGATTCCAACAGGATCTGGGGCTAGAAAGTGAAGGCCATTTTCAAAGACAGCCCTTCAACACGCAGACACGGCCCAGCCCAGAAAACAAGGACAGGACCAAGCTCTCAGGGCGGCTGGGCCTCAGGGCAGTCACAACCTTTCCCAGCATCGCGCAGTTCCCACCTCCACCAGGAGGACGGGGAATATTCGGCAGAATTGGAGGAAGATAATCACTTCTAATTACCGTCACTCCAGCCTCCAAGCTCCCCGGCAAATTAAAGTGTATCTTTCATTCCAGCTGACACCCTGGATGGCCCCGCGTTACGTAGCAAACAAATTACGAATCCCCAGGAAGGACTCATCGAGGTAATTTGCTGGTGAAACATTTTTTACAGAAGTAAAACCTGATGAGAACGAAGCTCAGCAGTGTTCTCCACTTCTCTCTCCTTCCGGAGCAGGCGACAAGGTGGTACGTGCAAGCGACACCTACCAGTACCTGGTGCTTTGTTCTCTGCCCCCGCAGCAAGCTCCCCTGTACCATCTCCTTCCGGGATCACGACGGTCCCGTGGGGCCGGGGTCATCACAGCCCAGAACACGGAGGCCCAGCAACGTCAGGCGGACTCTTCCAGGCCCCAGCTATGAAGGGCGAGAGCTGAAATGAGAACCCAGGTCTACAGCGAGGAAGCTCGGATTCCCTTCTGTGGACAGCAGAGCCTTCCCGTGCTCCCCACAGACAAGAAGCCACCGGGAGACACTCAGGGCTGTGCTTGCCAAACAGATGGCACAAGATTCCGACCATTCCAGGAACAATGTCCACCTTCCCCAAAGCAGTTTCAACAAAGATGAAGGCAGCTCTGGGCTGTTCACCCTCTTTGACAAAGTCTTGGGCTTTTATCTTCAAAGATAAAGAAATCAAAGTTAGTTCTTTTCTCTTTTATTCTCTTCCCTAATGGCAAAATCTGAAATGGCAAAAGTGGTCTTTTCAGAACTTTTCGGCCAGAAGTCCTGCTTTTTGTTTTACACGAAGGAAATGACCCATAAGAGGCTTATCCTGGGGACCAAGTGCGAGTCTAGAGTCTCACCCAGCGACCCAGCAAGGCTGGCCCCAGCACCCCGGGGGCCCTTTAGCAAACAAACCAGCCCTCCCTAACGTCCTTCTCCAGATCCCAGGCTCACAGTCAGTTGCCTGGTGACAGCAACTTTCACCCAGGGAAGGGCCTGGGGCCAGGAAGATTCAAACAGGAAAATCAAAACTGTCCAGGAAAACGAGAGAGGAAGAGGAGGGCAGCTGAGCATGGTTACGGGAGCCACTGTCCCGGCCACGGGGGCTCCAGCCAGGCATGAGGACCAGCAGGGGAGCTGCTCCTGGCAGCCCAAAGGAGGTCGGGGGCCCTCACGGCCACAGCCCTGCCCCAGGTCGCTCAGTGCTGGGCCCCGGCCTTTCTGCAGAAGCCCAGAAGCTGGCAACATAGCCACAGGCAGCCCGTGAGTGAGGAGGAGAAGGTCCCCCTTCAACTGACAGCAGCATCCTGGGCACAAAGGAACCTTCTGCAGAGAGTGGCAGGAGCAGAGAGCAGTGAGGAGGAAGGAGGGACAGGGACTTCGAAGGAGGCTCTGGGGAGCAAAGGAAGGAGCCATAGAGGCCAAGAGGATGGGGGAGTCTCCTGCTGAGGCCAGTGCTGTGCCCAGCTCCCCGCTGAACTCCACAGGGACATGGGCCATGCCTAGTGCTCCCAGTGGTGGAGCCACTGGGACAGAGGTCACCACGGACGGCCCAGATGAAGAGGCTGCAGTGAGGGCACAGGGTGATGGGGTGATGGGCTGGCAGCGGTAAAGAGCACCACAGCCACGTGGCCGGGACAGACCTCAGAGGGCTCACTGGCCCAGCCCAACCTAGGGAGACGGTGTGCACCTGGAGCTGGGGGACAGGGGTCAGCCACAGACTCCAGAGAAGGAGCAGAGGCAAAAACAGAAGCACCAAGCTAGTGACAGGAGGAGCTGGATTCAAACCCAGACATGGGCAGGACAGCAGCTCACGCTCCTAATCACACCACGGTTTAACACAAACACAACCACATGAGGGTGCAGACCCGGCTTCCACCCTCCCCACTGATGCCACCTGCACACACACACATGCACACACGTGAGCACGCACGCACAGGCCCCTCACTCCCGAGAGCAACCAAGCTGCTCTGGGCTCACAGTGCCACCCAGTGACCAGTGAGAACTGTCTGGCTTATGGCCACTACCGGCCATCTTCCCAGCTGGGCAAGGCCCTGGGAGCCCTACCAGCAGCATGGCTGCTATGCCTGAAAAACAATGGAATGACAGCCTCAGTCTGGATTCAACTTTATGCAAGCAAGAGCATCACTAACAACACACAAAGCTGTATGCAGTACCAGCGACCCCTCCAGACGCCCTCTACCTCCACAGCCTCTTCCAATTAAATCTGTTGTTCCTCAA
This sequence comes from Chlorocebus sabaeus, assembly GCF_047675955.1. NCBI lineage: Eukaryota > Metazoa > Chordata > Mammalia > Primates > Cercopithecidae > Chlorocebus > Chlorocebus sabaeus. The sequence continues at coordinate 44,143,285 of NC_132930.1, read as the reverse complement.
GCACCAGCATCCAAAATTAATAAAATCATTGTTTATTCTTTTGAGTACATCTGGTTCACGGAAGAGTTGGATTACAGTCATGTCATTCGGCCTCTGCAAACGTGGCCTCTTCATTCCCACCATGAGTCAAACAGAATGCCGTCTCCTCCTGCCAGTGCATCAAAAAAACATTGATTCCAAAAGAAGATGCACTTCACGTCGCAGATGACAACCATCCAACAGCAACCCTGGACCACGGTCCGCTGGCATCCCAAGAACCCCTGGCACGCTGGCACTGTGCTCCTTTGCTTGATCTCTAATTCAGAAGCAAAAAGAAAACGGCACACACATTTCAGATGGATCGTGGTACAAATCCTAGAGAAACCACACTCGAAAAAACATCCACAATAGAGCATGTCAAGCAGAAGGGGAAAACGAAACTCCCCGCCTTGGGCCCATCGTTCCGCCTGTTCCAAAGAGCTTTGTCAACCAGGATCTGACGTAAGCTCACGGCCCTCCCTGCTGGGCAGTATTATTCCCACTTTATGGACGGGATACAGAGGCCCAGAGAGGCTGAAACATAAGACTTAACATTCCAGGACATAGAATCCTGTCTGCTTTCCTCAATAAGGCACCCGTTGCACCAAGCTCAATACCTGATCCATAGTAGGTCCTTTTCAAAAGATGCTGAATAAATAAATAAATAGACAGATACATAAAAGTATTACACGCTAGAGTCAGCCCCTAGTCTTGTGGCCCAGGGTTCACTCCCAGGGTGCAGCTATATTGAGAAGGATGTGAACAGGGTCCCCTTGGGAGGAGTCACTGTGGGTCACTGTGGCCACCTGAGACCGGCAGCCAAAAGGGGTCCCTTCTGAAAAGAGCAGCCCAGTGGACACAGATCAGAAGGCCACCAGAAGCATAAAGCCTTTCTTCAAATAACAAGATAAAGATTGTTTTGAGCAGGAATCCCTTTAGCTTAGGAGGTTTTCCTGGGCATCTTGAAAAGGCTGTCTATTTGTATTGCAATCAATTTTGTTAAAGTTGAATTTACTATAGAAGATGAAAATTGCCCATGTTATCTGCTGCTTGTCAGAAACTTCACATTACTATTATGGACCTGAGGCCCCAAACGCCTCCCGTAGCACTGCCAGGAACTAAAAATAGTTGCCAGTGACCATGTGCGCAGGTCAGAGAGGCCCAGCATCTCAGGATGGCTATCTCAGAGCCTCACCCAACCAGTCTTCCCCAGGTGAGCCTAACAGAGCCCTGGGACTCCCCCAGGGCCAGGTCTCCATCTGGAAAATAACAGAAGCTTCTCGCTTCTATGAGATGAGACAGCATTAAAACAATAAAACTGACCGGGTGCGGTGGCTCAGGCCTGTAATCCCAGCACTCTGGGAGATCACCTGAGGTCAGGAGTTCGAGACCAGCCTGGTCAACATGGTGAAACCCTGTCTCTAATAAAATACAAAAATTAGCCAGGCATGGTGGTACATGCCTGGAGTCCCAGCTACTCAGGAGGCTGAGGCAAGAGAATCGCTTAAACCCAGGAGGCAGAAGTTGCAGTGAGCCAAGATTGTGCCACTGCACTCCAGCCTGGATAACAGAGTGAGACTCCACCTCAAAAAAAATAAACAAATAAATAAACAAACAAATAAACCACAGTAAGAAACCGGTAACAGTGGCTCTGCTAGGCAGCAACGCAGTACAGCGGCAGAGAACATTCTCTCCAATGCCCCTCACCTACGCCATTAACCCCTCCTGCCCCAGCACCTCCTGTCTTTTCTCCTGTGACTCTCAGACCCCCTCACTCTCCTGCTGCCAACAGACACGCTCCCAGTCCTCAGCCTGGCGACACACCCTTGCCCCAGGGCCCCTGCGCTGGCCGTTCTGCTGCCTGGAGGGCTCAGGCCTCAGACACCCACGTGGCTCCTACCCTCACTTCCCTCCCAGAATCTCTCAAAAGTCACGGTGAGTGCTCCTCTGGCCACCCCACCTAAAATGCCAAGCTCCTCCATTTCCAGACCCTTCATATTCCCCTTCTCCATTTGTTTTCTCCATTGCACACGCACCTACATGAATGCATTTCTGTGCAGGTCTGTGGACCCACGTGAATGTCCATACACGCAAGTGTCTGAAGGCCGATAGGCACGTGTTTACCCATCGGAAGCTATCACATGCCTCCTCGCCACTAGAATGCCAGTGGGCAGGGATTCTCAGTTTCTTCATTTTCTGCTCCATCCTCAGCATCTACACATGTGTGGAGCCTCTTTCAGGGCTTGGCAACCCTTGCACTTGTACCTAGAGTTTCACGGTGCTCACGCCTGTCTACATGGAATTGCAGCACTAGCAACATCGCCTGCCACGATAAGCTGCCTGGGAATCCAGGAGGAGGCATCTCACCTTTGCAGCAAACGGAACCAGCGCTCTCCTGCTCTTCCAAGCCTCTCTACCCACTAAGTGCTCATCGGAGCGGGCACGGACCGACTCGGGCGGTACAGTCCGTCCCTGCTCACAATCAAGGCCCGGCTTCTCAACGGCCACGCAGACAGCCAGAATGGGCCCCAAGTGCACGGGGCACTCTACCCCAGTGCCCATCACCACCTCCCCAGGAAGCCACCCCCTCAGGGGCCAGGTTACAAACACCTCCCCACTAATCACCCTCAGAGGGGCTCCCCATCCACCCACTCTGTGTTCTCTGCAGCCACAGAAACCTGGGGGGGCCTAGAGCCAAGACACAGTCCCTCAAGGCTAAGGGGACCAGGACTGGACCCTCTGTGTGACCTCAGGCCAGTGACTATGCCTTTCTGAGCCTCCATTTCTTGCTCTGGAAAATGGGGTCTTACCAGTTCCTGCCCCGAAGATCTGCTGCAGGGAAGAAGGTAGAGGCTGCCTGAGAAGGAGGAGCCTGGCAACGAAGCCATGCCCAGTTTCCCTGCCCCAGCTGAGCCTGGCACAGGTAGCAGCAGGGTCGGGTAATAACTGGTGTGGCTGCACAGGGCGCCCTCGTGCAAGCCGGCACAGTACTGTGTGCTCGCCACTGGCTGACGGGCGGCTCCTCCCGCCTATCTGCTGTGAGTACCATTCACGGGCAAGGACACCGAGGCTCCAGGAGGGGAAATCACTGAGAACACCAGATAGACGCAGCGTTCAGACACTCACGGGATGCACTGCAGAGCCCAGCTCCAGATGCTCAGCCTCAGTTTCCACCCTGTGCCCAACTCTCTCCTGCTTTGCCCTCCCCAGGGCTAAGATCCCCCGCCACACACGCCACAAGACTTCAGGCCCAGCCTAGCTCCTGTCCCCTCAGCGAGGCCTTCCCCGGCCTCCCAGCCCGAGCACTGGCTGCCCCTGAGTCTGTCTCCTGAACTGTGGCAGCCATGGACGGGCTGCCTCGAGGGGCACAGCCTGGAGCGGCTATCATCAGACACCTGGAGAGTCCTGTCAGGGCCTGAGAACAGCAGAGCTCTCCAAGCATGTGCTGAGCTCCTACTGTATGCCAGGCACTGTGACAGCAAAGACGGGGCCCTACCTGAGCTGCTGGGAGCCAGCCAAGGAGACAGATCCTAGAGGATGATGGCCAGGGAGGCCACCTAGACCTGCAGAGCCCAGGGCTGGAACTGAAGCCAGATCTCCTCCAAGCTCAGGGACCCAAGGGCGAGAGCATCAGCCTCCCAGCCCTGGGCAATGTGGCCACATCGGCCGCACAGTGATACCCCAGAGAGGCCACCATGCCGGGTCACTGGGCCACACAGTGTTCCTGGAAGTCCTCGGACCAACAACCCTTGCGCAGCACAGGATGCAATTCAAAATAATACCTGCTTCCTAAAAGTAATGAAAGACCAATAGCATGGCAACGACTGGAAACTTCTGGGATCACTCAGGGCCCTTGTTTCTGCAGCAGCAGAACAGGCAGCGGGGGGTGGAGAAGGCAGCGCCCCACAACTGCAAAGCCCACGCTACCATTCTCGGCCCCAGGCAGCTCGGCCCCAGCACGTCTCGAAATCAAGGTGTCAAAAGAATGAATACATTTCAGGGTGATGGAAGAACCTGCCACTGTGATGACAGCCCCCATCCCAGGCATCTTTCTGGCAGGGGATCAAGGTCCTTGTCCTAGTAACTCCAGCACCTGGGGAGATGCGGCTTCCAGGCTCAAGGGCTCGGTGGGAGTGACCGGTCCATTAACGCCTGTGCCTGCACCGATGCATGGGCTCCCGGGAGAGGCTCGGGGATACAGTCCTCCCCCACCCCTTTCCATGTTGCTCCTGAGCCCAACGGCCTCCTTTTACAGATGCAGAAACTGAGACCAGAGAAGGGGATGGGACAGTGGACAGGACAGTGTATTACAAATGCAAACCTCAGACTCCTCCCCATCACCCTCTGATGTTTGCCCCACGGCACCCATTTTACAGACGGGAAAACTGAGGCACTCAGGAGTACAGACTCGCCTGAGGCCCAGATGGACAGAGCCAGGGACAAGACTCAGACGCAGGATGGCCTGGCTCTGACACTCAGAAGTCCACCCTGCAGTGTCAGACGGGGGGCCAGGCCGGTATTGCCTGGGGGCTTTAGAACTCCCCACCTGAGAAGCACTGCACTGCACGGTGACTGCCAGCCTCATTCCTGAGTCCTCGTTCTGGCCACCCCCCGTCCACCCACCGCCACAGCTGCCAGTGCCTGCTCACCCTGAACCCAGCAAGGGTCTGCTCACACTGATCCCAGCGAGGGTCTGTACTGCGCCGTGGCCCAGTGTCCAGGCCCCTGGATGGAAACAGGATGGCAGCCTGCAGGCTGCTGTGGAGGCTGTGGAGGACGTGATGAGGGCTATGTCTACCCTGGAGCAGGTGCTCAGCAGTGGCCAGGAGACATCGTCATCGTGACACCCTGGATGTGCTCCTGGCCTCACTGTGGCTTCTGCAGGCCTAGTCCACAGTTGGCGTCTGGGTCCCGCACCACACTTCCAAGCTCTGGGGGCTGGACGATGCCTCCCCCTTCTCCGACAGGCTCCCTCTGCCGTGCCATTCCTGCTGCCTGCAGTGGCAGTGCCTGGCCTCCCTCAGGCGCCTGGGGACCCCGCCTGCACCCAGCCCAGCCTCCTCCATCAGGGAGGCAGTAGTTGAACGTGTAGGCGCTGAAGCCTGACTCCTGGGCTCAGCTGACCGGTGCCCCAGCAGGCCTCGGGGAAGTGCCTGGTGCAGAGGAGCGGGGAGCTTTGGTGACAGCCGTCCTACACTGCGCCTGTCACTGACGCCTTGTCTCTGACAGTGCAGCAGTGTCCCCATGGCACCAAACACTCTCCAAGGGCAGGGGTCCCCCAGTACCTTACCAAATCTTAACTTTGAGACCATGCTCGGCCCCCAGAAGCTGACACATGACAGTCTGTTGGGCAGAATTGAACCGGGTGCCCTGGGCACCCCCACAGCATCCTTGTCCACAGAGTGGGACCCACAGCATCCCTGCCTCCCAAGGGGGCCCAGGGCAGCTCCCAGCAGGGTGGGGGAGGGGCACGCATCGACACAGTGTGGCATCCTCCACAGAAATGGCGCAGCTGGCGCAGTCGGTCAGGAGGCCCCACATTATGCAAAGCCCCAGCTCCGAGGGCTCAGATTGAAATGTAGGAGCTGAGCGGGAGTCTAAAGGTCATGGACCATGAGGCTTGGCAGGGAAGCAAATGAAGAGCTTGGGCCCAGAACCCCGGGGGGCTGTAGAGATGATGAAAAGAATAAATCCGCCATCCTGGGCTGCCGTGGGGGGTGACATAATGAGGCTGGCACACCATGCCTCGCTCGCTAACTAGCGCTCTCCGGTGTACAGGTGCCGGGCCCTGGGTCCTAGGAGTCTGGCAGCACCAGGAGCAGAGCCCACGGGGAATGGGCACTGGGCTGGCTCAGACCTCAGCAGCCTCCCCAGGAAAAGGCCGCAGGGTCACTGGGGTGTCCCCCTTCCTCCTGGCCGCCAGGCAGCTTTCCCCTCATCCATCCTGCTGGAGCCCAGGCCTCCCCACTGCTCCCCTAAGATGCTGCTCACCATAGCCCATGGTTCCCCCAGGGCCTACAGCCTCCATCCCCTTAATCCTGCTCCACGCTGTGCCCCAAGCTATGCAAGACAGTGACTCTCCCACCACCCTCCACAGAGGCCACCCGCAGCTCCGTCATCTCAGCTCTGCTGCTCAGATGTCGGCATTCCCAGCAATCACAGGGCCCTTGTCAGAATGCGGCTCCAGGATGGGCCAGGACATCTGTATCTCCAGCAGCACCCAAGTGCTGTGGATGCCATGGGTCACTGGGCACCCTGTGAGTGACCCTCCATGATCCAGCCCAAATCACACCCCAGTCTCATCCCCACCCCGAGAGCCTGGGTCTCTCCCAATCCCCCCACGTGCCACACTTATCTCCTTGTCCTCATGCCCTCAGTCTGGAAAGCCTCCTCTGCTGACTATGCACACCATGGCAGTCACATTCATTCTTAAAGTGCAAAGGCCACCTCCATCATGGAGTCTTCCCAAATCCTCCCCCTAAAAAGAATGACCCTCTCCTCTATGTCCCCAGTGGATGCTGCCTGGCCCCTGGTGCAGGATGGTCCACTTTCTGCTTCAGCAGGCTGCCCCGTTCACCTGGGGGTCCCCAGTGCACAATACAGTGTAGAGTTCCATAAACATTTGCTAAGTGGATGAACAAATGAGTGGATGGATGGATGGATGGATGGACAGATGCAGACAAATGGATGAGTGATGGGTGGATGGGTGGATGGTATTACCAGGTGTGATGGTTAATTTCATGTGTCAACTTGACTGGGCCTTGGGGTGCCCAGATATTTGGTCACACATTATTCTGGGTGTTTCTGCAGGGATGTGTTTGAATGAGATTAATGTATAAATCAGGAAACTGAGTGAAGCACATTGCCCTCCACAATGTAGGCCGGCCTCATCTAATCAGTTAAAGGTCTGAATATAAGAGAAGGCTGACCTTTCCCCCAGTTAAAAGAGAATTCTCTTGCTGACAGCCTTCAACCTGGAGCATCAACTCTTCCAGGCCCTACAGCAGCCTGCCAGCCTTCAGATCAAACTGGGACATTGGCTTTGCAGATTCTGGACCGCCCAGCCTCCATCTTTAGGTGAGCCAGTTCCTTATGACAAATTTCTGTCATAGCTATGAAAATATATACACGAAAATCTCTAGATATAGACAGACACAGATATGGATATGGATATAGATACAGAGAGAGATCTAGACACACACTTCCTACTGGCTCTGTTTCTCTGGAGAACCCTGACCAATGCACTGGGTGTCTTCATCTCCTTCATACATGAGCACACAACACTGCTCCTTCCCAAAGACATCACAGACTTGACCATGAGAACACCACGCAGATCGAACACCCATGACCTTGCAACACCCTGTGGTGGAAGCTCTTAGGCCCTTTTTCGGCCTCTGAATGACCTCAGCCCTCTGTGCCCTGGGCATGAGCCAAGTAAGGTTTGGTCCAGATCATGATGGGAGGGAGTCCAGGCAAGCTACAAAAGGAGGAAATTCAGACGATCGGTGCCGGAAGCCTGGGTGCTCTCCAGCAAGGACTCTCCCTGGGACGGAAGGCCAACTTTACAAGACAGAGGTTCTCTTTCTGGAAAGGTCCTAGAGCCGTTGGAGCAAGGAAAGAGGACGGAGTCCTTAGACCCTCTTGATTCCCAGTCCTGGGGGCTAAGAAATTGGCACCAAGAACCTCCCAGGGAGAGGGGCTCCAATCAGCTGGTGGCAGGGACATTCTTTAATGGGTCATGGCATGGCAGGGTTGGAAATCTTTCACCGTGTGAGAATTATGGGGGAAGGAGATGTTCTGGGGGAGGAAACAGGGTACGTGGAGACGGGGCCGCCCTTGGAGGAGAGGCTCCCACCTGTGGGTTCCGAGCACGGCAAGCTGCCCCTATACCCAAAAGTAGAAAGGACGCCCTCACAGGCAGACCCAGAACGGGGCCCAGGGAATAGCAAGAGGAACAAAATCAAAAGGGCCCCCGTGTGCGGGGACCTCCCACACAGACCAGGCCGCACAGCAGAGCAAGGCGCGGCAGGCCTCACGCGAGTCCACTTGGGGCCAGGACGGGGCAGCCTGGCCACAGCAACGGGCTCTTCCAGCCCCAGCCCGGCCAGCAGGACTGGGTTCCCATGCAGTCCATCCAGGGACACCGGCCGGCTGCTGACGCCGTGGAGGAACACTGGGTTCCCACGCAGTCCATCCAGGGGGCACCAGCCGGCTGCTGACGCCGTGGAGGAACACTGGGTTCCCACACAGTCCATCCAGGGGCACCGGCCGGCTGCTGACGCCGTGGAGGAACACTGGGTTCCCACGCAGTCCATCCAGGGGGCACCAGCCGGCTGCTGACACCGTGGAGGAACACTACGGGGCACTCCCCTCTTAGATGGTAGCCCTGGTCACATGGGCCGAAGGCCCTAGGGGGTGGGCTCAGCCACCCAGCCCCACGCCACAGCGGCCCCAATGCAGCTGGACAGAGTCGTAGGCCCCAAGCCCTGACCACAGAGCAGCGCTGAGGGTCCTGGAGTGGATCCAGGAGTGCCTCAGGTCCTGAGTGCCCTCAGCTCCCACAGCTGGACCTGGAGATGGCCCCTTCTCCACTCCTCACCATGCAGGGGCCAGGCCAAGTCCATGTCCTCTGCATAATTCTCACCATGAGCCTGTGTAGGCAGAATGATCACCTTCATCTTCAAGAGAGAACAGAGAAGGCAAGGAATATGCCAAGTTTTAGGACTAGTAGAGACTGGAGAGAGAATCTGCACCGCATCCACCCTTGCTGAGATTCTGCTTTTAGGCACTGAGCTTCGGGCCTCCCCACAGCACCTGACACATGCAGGTGACTGTCACATGTTGAACTGTGTCCCCTCCAAACCCACCTGTGGAAGGCCTAATTAACATCCTGCACCCCAGAATGTGTGTATTTATTTGGACACAGGATCTTTAAATGGGGTGATTACATTAAAATAAGGGAGTCAGCATGGCCCTGACCCAGTGTGACCGGTGTCTTCACAGGAAGAGGAAATTAGGACACAGGAACAGACGAGGATGCCGGGAGGAGACAGCATCTGCGAGCCAAGGAGAGGGGCCTCGGTAGAAAACCAACCCTGCCGACACCTTGTCTCAGCCTTCCAGCCTCCAGGACTGAGGAATCAGCCTCTGCTGTGGAAGCCCCTGGCCTGCAGTCCTTTGTCACGGCAGCCCAGGCAAAGGACATTATGGCCAAGAAATGCCACCCGTGAGCTCCCGCCTCCTCCCATCCGGTCATCCTCAGCTCTCGCCACCCCCTGCCTCACAGCTGGATGAGGAGCCCCAAAGAAGGAGAAAGCAGACGCCCACACCCTCCCCAGCACCCTGAGCCTACGGTGCCTCCAGGGAGGGAGCAGGGCAAGGCACCGCAGGCCTCACGCAAGTCCACTTGGGGCCAGGATGGGGCAGCCTGGCCACAGGAATGGGCCCTTCCAGTCCTGGCCTGGCCAGCAGGACTGGGATCCCATGCAGTCCAACCAGGGGGCACCAGCCAGCCCTGGGAAAACCCCGACAGGAAGGTTTTGGAAGAGGGGACAGCAGGCACTGCAGCCACAAAACAGGGTTCAGCCACTGTGCCTGAGGACCCAGAGGGTTTGGTTTCGCTGCTCTTGGGGCCTGGGGAGAAGAAATAGAACAGAGAGATGAAAGGCAAGGAAGGAGGGAGGAAGCAGAGCAGTGGGTGAGGCCGGGAAACGACTCCCTGGCAATGGGGCTGGAAGGAACTCTTCACCCCAGGCCACCATGCAGAGGGGCGCCAGGTGTGTCTGCCTGGAAGGGATGCAATGTGCCCCCTGCCACCTTTTACCAAATCTCAAGAAAGCCCACCTCACTCTCAAGGCCCCATAAGAACACAGGATCGCAACCTGCGGGCTGCTGGGGAGGCTGTGTAGGACAAGATGAGGGCTTCGTCTGCCCCGGAGCAGGCACTCGGCAGTTTTCCAGAGAAGTTGAGAAGAAAGTGGCTCCCTCACCTTGGTTAACGCAGAGAGGATCAGAGCCAGAGCACGGGGAACCCAGGCTCAGCGGTGATGAGCACAGACGCGGGGGACACACAGACCTCGGGGAGGCCCTCAGGCTGTAAGGCGGGTGTGGAGCCAGGCTGGAGCCAATCCTGGCTAGGTCTCGAGAGGCCTGAAGCACCGCCGGCCTCTGGGTTCCATCCTAGAATTGCTCAAGCTGATGTTTCGTCCTGCCCCGCAGGGCCTCCCGCGTGTGTGTGAGCACGCACATGAACATGGCACAAGTGCACAAGAGCAGGTGCGGTGTGTGGACGAAATGCGAGGGGTGCTGTGACCTGCTGGTGGCGCCATCAGGGATGTCCCCGTTGCCTTTCAGCTGCCCAGGATGCGCCGAGGAACTCACTCACTAGCCAGGCATCATTCAATTCGTGCGCGTGACCCTGGAGACGAGGAGACCCAGAAGGGAGAAAACGAAAACAGAAACAGGCCACGCCCGGGTACTTCCTGGCTGTGCTTGAAGATATGGCCTGGGGAGCAGGTGTGCCCCCCCATCCCCCACTGACGGAGCAGGGTCTGCCCGTGAGCTCTGGCACAGTGACAGCTCCACACTGAGCTGCTGCAGGGCCACTGCATCTTAACCTCAGCGGTGACTCTGAGGGAGGTGGCCTGTGAAAGCTGGGGACAGATGGCAGTCTGGATTAGTGGCCTCGGGGGAAGGGGCCAGGCTTTTCTTTGTCTCGCATGGCTTGTGTCAGTGTGCCTGGAAGAAACAGCCCCTCAGCCCTCCGCCTGTTTGGGATGAGTCCCCTCATACATTCACCCCACCCCCACTCGCCTGGCTGTCACAGACGTCTGGACTTAACCCTGGAGCAAACAGAATGGCACTGACTGTGAGCTATGGGGCGCGCACTGCAGCTCAACAGGGCTCCATCAGCTCCTGCCCTGGAAGGACATGCGGAGGCCCAGCAAGGCCAGGCTTGGGGCCAGACAGGCCCAGGTTCTGATCCAGGCTCTGCTCCTTGGGCTCTGTGACCTCAGGCTGGCCACATACCTCTCCAAGCCTCAGTCCCAAAGGGGCTCAGTGAGGCTACCTCCCAGGTCTGGGAGCAGAAAAGGTAATGCATGCCTGGTGCCTGCCACCATGGACACTCCCTCAGTGGTGGCATTGCAGCTTCCAGCCCTCCCAGCAGCAAGGAAAACCATCACTGGACAATTAGAGTCCCCCCAGGCTATGGAGGCTGGTTTGGGGGTCCAGAACCTCCAGAGCCATGTTTTCTCATGGTGGCAGAGTTCAAACACAGCCCCAAGTACTTTGACTTTGCTCTCAGTGAGAGACAGGGCCTTTGTTCCCTCCCCTTGAACCCAGGCAGTCTTCTGACAGGTTGACTGTGGAAGTGATACTCTGTGGATTTCAAGGCTGGGACCCAAAAGGGCACACAGCCTCTGCCTTCTCTGCAGGAACCCCCTCGCTGCAGCCCAGGCTTCATGGCAGCAGTTCCACTGCTGTACGGGCACCACGCTGGAAGGAAGCCCCAACTGGTCCATAGCAGAGAACAACCACAGGGGCCCTGAGAGCACAAGAGGAGAGAGACAGATGTCTGTGTGCAGCCTGGTGGGCCAGCTCACAGGATGTGGATAGAGACATCCATGCAGCCCCCAGGCACCACTCCAGCTCAGTCTAGCAGCAACCACAGGGGGAGCTCAAGTGGAGATCACCCTCAACCCCTAGCTGGGCCTGAACCACAGAGTGAGCAGGGGTGAGCCCCGGTCCCAGCCCCTTCACAGGTCTGCAGCCATCACCAAGCATTGGCCATGCCATGCTGGTTCAGAACAACTGAGAGAGGAGAAGCCGGAGGAAGTTCAACGAGATGATGCAGTAAACATTTCTGTCATGCTTAAGATTTGGCAAAATGCTGTTCTCAGTGCTCCTTTGCATTCAACAGAGAATGATTCTGGTCTGCTCTGAGCCAAGAGCAGGGCTGGGTACAGCACACAAAGACAAAGAGGCCTTGGTCCCTCCACTCACAGTTCACGGTCCAGTGGGCTGCATGCAGGCATCCAGGAGCCACGACTATAGCCATGATCACAGTGCCCACAGTTCCTGCCATAAATAAAAGCTCCCTGAGGCTTCCCCTGAAGCAGAAATGTGTGTGCAGCACAGCACAGGTAGGGGAAGATGTGAGTAACCCTGTAACTCTGTCAGGGTAATCAGGAAAGTCTACATGGAGGAGGTAATACTGCATTAGGGTTTTGAAGGATCAATAGGAGTCTGCCAACATATTTTGTATAATTGGATCATATTCTTTCTCTCTCCCTTTGAAGCATTTTATGGAACATACATTGCATACATCACTCCCCATGAGGTAGAAGGAAGACTGGTCTGTTTACACCAAAGCAAAAATGTCACAGATGAAATGTCCTTGGCAAAAACAACTCATAATTAATGAAGTTCGGGGTCCTCCAGGCCCATTCAGCCCCCAGTGAGCTCATGAGAGAGGACCAAGCCCCAGGACTGTCCTGTCCTGGAAGGGGAAGGGTCAGAGGGAGTGGGAGGTCCACAGGAGCCCCTGATCCCTCCCGAGTGCCACACCTGCTGCTCCTTGTTACAGTTTGACTCTGTCCTCACCCAAGCCTCACTGTAATCTCTAGTGTTGGTGGTGGGGCCTCGGGGGGGGTCACGGGGATGGAGTTCTCATGAATGGTTTAGTACCACCCTCCTTTGCACTGTACAGGAAGTGAGTTCTCACAAGATCTGGTTGTTTAAAAGTGTGTAGCACCTCCTTTTTCTCTCTCTTTCTCTCCCTCTCTCTCTCCCTCTCCTGCTCTTGCCAGGTAAGACACCTGCAGGCTTCCCGCCATGAATAAAAGCTCCCTGAGGCCTCCCCTGAAGCAGGTGCCGCGATGCTTCCTACACAGCCTGTGGCACCACGAGCCAATCAAACATCTTTTCTTTATAAATTACCCAGTCTCGGGTATTTCTTTTTTTCTTTTTTTTTTTTTTTTTTTTTTTTGAGATGGAGTCTCGCTCTGTCGCTCAGGCTGGAGTGCAGTGGCCGGATCTCAGCTCACTGCAAGCTCTGCCTCCTGGGTTCACGCCATTCTCCTGCCTCAGCCTCCCGAGTAGCTGGGACTACAGGCGCCCGCCACCTTGCCCAGCTAGTTTTTTGCATTTTTTAGTAGAGACAGGGTTTCGCCGTGTTCACCAGGATGGTCTCGATCTCCTGACCTAGTGATCCGCCCGTCTTGGCCTTCGGGTATTTCTTTAAAGCAATGTAAGAACGGATTAACACACTCCCCCAGCCATGGGCCACCATAGGTCATGAGGTGTGGGCAGAAGCAGCAGCTGACCAAAGCAAAGGGCCAGAATTCCAGAAGGCGAGGTTTCTGAGACCACAGAACACGACTCGGCCGAATCCTGCTGCTGCAGCTTCCCAGGGGCTACAGTCCCAGCCCCGCCTCCTCTCACCCTTCACACTCATCACAAATTATCAAGAAGCCATTCCACCTTCCCTGTTTGGTGCCTTAATGGTGCATTTGTCTTCACACTCGAGGAGGATTAAGCAAGAGGCTGATTTCAAGGAGAAAAATTAAATGTTGTCAGACCAGCCTGGCTCAGCCACGCTCCCCGGGCTGCCCCTTGGTGCTCAGCCCTGCAAGGTTCCCAAGCCACCTGGGCAGAGCCAAGCTTCCTGGGGACTTCCCAGAAGATGGATCCCGCAGTGCCTAGCGGGGCCCTGGAAACCAGCATGTCAGGCCACACAGCCTTTCCCCACCAGCCCTGGGACCCCCAGCTCACGCAGCAGCCCCACCCTCTTTGCATCGCTATTTTAATTTGCTACTACAATTAATAAAACGCAACAGCCATTGAGTTCCTACCCTATGCCTGGTAGGTATCAGTCATCCCTCTGAACAGATGAGAAAACTGAGGCCCAGAGGAGTGAACTCACCTCATGTGCCACTTGACAGCATGGACTTCAGAATGAGGCACCCAGGGTCAGATTCCAGGGGTGGACAACTGCACAGGTGACAGGTGTGGGCCACAGGCAAGACCAGGCATCTTCTGAGATGCCCTTCCCAAGCCCAGCCCTTCCCAGGAAGGCACCAGGAAGCCCCTGAGGCGCCTGCACTGGGGGCGTAAGCACACACGGGTCATGCTGTGATTCCTGGGTACCTTGGTGGACATGTCTAGAGAACATCCGCATGGGCACCGAGTACACGCCCCATTCCTGACTTTTGGCCCCATGACTTCATTTCAGAGAGAATTCATCCTAGGAAACCACCAGACACACGGATAAAGAGTTACGTCCAAGGGTATTAATTGGGTTAATGCATGTCAGCATAATTATTTATAATGTAAAAATGAGCATCATTCCAAGGACACAGTGATAGAAAAATAAAGAAATGACCGTGTGGCCACCTGTCCTTTCCAAAGGATTTTCACCAAGGTAGGAAAATGCATATAATATAACATCAGGTGCACAAAGAAAAATTCCAAACTCTGTGTGTGAGTGTGTGTGTGTGTGTCTGTGTATACACACTAAGGTCCTTATCTTTACACAGAAGAAAAATGGGATGGGAAGGCACCAAAAAGCTGGCCATTGGTATCTGTGAGGAATGAGAATGTGGGTCATGTCCAGTTTCTTTTCCTTAGGCCTTTCGTCTTGCAAAGTCTAAAACGAGCATGAGTCCTGTCCTTCATCAGAACACGAGTCTGGGTTTTTTGTTGCTTGGTTGGTCGTTGTTTTTATTACAATACAAATCTTGGCAAATTCAAGGCTCAGGAAGTCTGGGATTTCAGCGTCCTGGGGTCCAGTTAGGATCCAGGCAGAGAAGCCCTCCCTCCACCAACCCAGCCAGGGCCTGCCTGAAAAAAGCAAAGGAGCCTTTGCGTGTTCTTGAGTGAATGAGTTGAGGAGGGGTGGAGGGAGAAGAGGAATGGTCTCCAGCCTCCCTGCAGCTCTTCTGCAGAAACCGCTCCCCACGCCGGCCCCATGACCACCCTAGGGAGACCACAGCTGCCGTGCCCAGTGCTCACACCCCACACAGGTGTGTACGCCCCGGCCCTCCCCACACCTGCCCTTTCCAGATCCTCCCGTTCTCTCCCGCCACGGCCTGGGGAGCCCGACCACAGCACGGGGCCTCCCTCCCTGCACCAGCCCTCTGCCCTGGTTGCACTACCCTTGTTTTTAAACAGCTCCACTAGAATCACATTTGCGTGCCAGACGGTGCACCAAGCCAGTGGCTGTTAGCATATTCACAGATCCCCACACACACCACCAGTCCATTTTAGAGAACTTCCATCACCATGCCCGTTAGCTACCACCCCCGTGCCCACTGCCACCCGTCCCAAGCAACCACTGACCTGCTTTCCGTCTCTGTGGCTGTCTCTATTCTAGACACTCCATAGACATGCAGCCATATAGTATGTGGCTATTCGTGGCTGACTTCTTTGACTGAGTGTCCTGTTTTCAAGGTCCATCACGTATCAGGTGTCGGGGCTCCATTCCTGTCTGTGGCTGAGTAATAGTCCACCGTGTGGACGAGCCACATTTGGTTTCTCCGTGTCTGTTGCTGGACATTTGGGTGGTCTCACCTTTGGGTACCGTGAATCTTGCCATAGTGGGGACACAGGTTTTCATCTCTCTGGGGTTTATACCTAGGAGGGGATTACTGAGTCACAAGACACTTTCTGTCCCTCAAACATGCCCAGTTCATTCCATCATCTGAGGTCCCAAAACACCTTTTCCCCTTGCCTGGGGGGCTCCAAAGCCATCCTGATCACCCTGGCCCCGGTGGATCATCACTCGCTCCATTTTCTCCATAGCACTTAGCCCCATCTGAACTTATTTCACTGTTTTTAGGTTTTTGGTCTCTCTCCCATGCTAAAAAATATAAGCTCCGCGAAGGTAAGGATCCGAATGGTTTGGTCCGTATTGAACCACTGCCTCCTACCACAGGGCCAAACACTCAGAATATACTCAATAAACATATGCTTAACTTAATATCTTCCTCCAAGAGTCAGCGAAGTGCTTCCTTTTCCAGGAAGCCTGCCTGGGCCTCCTACAGAATGAGCTGTCCACTCCACAGCCCAGCAGCTGTAGAAGATGAGTGTTGGGTTTTGCTTCCCCTCCCTGGACTGTGGGCTTCAGGAGGGAAAGCCTCTGTCTTTCCTTCCCTGTTCCCCTATGCCCTCGCAGGCCCAAAGCATGTTAAGGGCTGGATGGCTTTTGCCAAACCACTGTCCCACCCGACATCCCTGTGGTTGCAAAGTTCTGCTCAGTGGTGGGTGACTTGGGGTAATCCGAACCTGCCCCCAATTCAATTCCAGCTCTCGCACACCTTGAACAAGAAGAGCGCCAAGGGTATTCCCAGCCACACAGGAGGTCACTACGGAGCTCTCTGGTTCTGCTGGTCACACAGCCTGAAAAAGGCTCACCCGAGGACATATGCATGTAATACGCAGAGAGCTCATTCAAACTGCAGACGCTGGGCCCACGCACAGGCCCGGGGTCTGGTGGGGCCAGGATGTTTGCAGTGAGCTCCCATCTCTGCCTTTACAACAAGTCCTCAGGAGATTCTGATACACACCAAAGTCTGGGAATAACTCCTCAAGGACATCAGTTCAAAAACTCAGGGGGAAGAAAGGTGATAATATTTGCCCACAAGAATGTGGGGACATCTGGTCAACCCACAGGGACATGGTCGGCTCTGTGAGTATGAAGGGCAAAGTCAACATGATTAGATGTTTAATTGGGTGCCGTCACTGAGCAGACGCATTTGCCCACATAAATAATTATGATTTATTAAATAGCATTCTGCTTATTAAAGCTTTCTTCCCTCTCTCTCTGACAAACCATTGGGGCATTACTTTGTTTTGAAAAATCATTCCTTTTTTAAACAACCTGTGTGGGTGCTGCTTAATTAATCATGCAACTTGGAGACATAAAAGGAATTAAACGTGGGGGGTGTTCGAAATTTCTCGCAAATTCATCCCCAAGTCACTTCCCACTGCTCGGTGACCAAGCTTGGCCTTGGGAAGGAGCTGGAAAGTGTCATGTTTCACACATGGGATGCACCTGGCAAGGCCACCCCACAGCATGCAAAACAGGGCTGGAAATAGGAGCCACAGGCACTTGTTCAGGTCCCCACACATGGAACTTTCCAAAACTGGGGAAATATCAATTGGCCCCACTCCCTCTGAGCTAGACAGCAACCTCTTGCCTGAATCAACCTCACCCACCTAAACCAATGCTTACTAGATATTTCCAGAAAATAAGCTTGGAAATCATACAAGCCCCTGGTTCCAACTGGCCCTGCTTGGCATCAGGAATTAGGAGAATGGCATCTTCCTTCTCCCTCTGCTAGGCCTTCATCCACCCATTCCTTTTGTTTCCATTACCCCACCACGCCTTAAATCCAACAGTGGGGTACAGAGAAGATTCAGACAAGGCCCGTGGACTCCACATTGCACACTCAGTGGCAGGAGCTCACCCGTAAGCAATTCATGCCACACACCAGGGAGAGGGTGGCCATCCCCCCACCAACCACCAAGCCTTGGTTTTTGCCTCGGGAGGCTGGGAGGACAGCTCCTCGCTGGGCCCCACGGCACCCAGCGGGCTCCCTCCGTGCAGGGCCACATCGCACATCAGAGCTGCCTGCCACCAGCCTGGCACACAGACAGCTCAGGCCTCGGAATCTGAAGTCTCAGTCCAACTCCAGTAAAATGAAGGCCTCTGCTTTGAGCGGTCAATGAACAGCTGTTGTTCTAAACTGTATACACACTTGGCAGAACTAGTTCTGAAATCCATGACACAAATTCCTGGCCTCTTAAATCCAGCAAACCCAACACTCCTTTATTTTCACGACGACGTGGAGTCATCACAGTGGAACACGAGAGTGCAGAAGACGGGGGTGCAAGTGTGAGGGTCTCACCGTGCGGCTGCTGCAGGCAAGGTCTCTACCCTGCACAACAGGGTCCTGCCTGCTCTGCGGGCCATCCACAGGCCCTCCAAATTTCCAGCCTGATATGCGTTGGCTGTGTCCCCACCCAAATCTCATCTTGTAGTTCCCATGATCCCCCCATGTCATGGGAGGGACCCAGTGGGAAGTGGTTGGATCGTGGGGGGTGGTTCCCCCATGCTGTTCTCAGATCAGTGAGTTCTCACAAGATCTGATGGTTTTAGAAGCATCTGGCATTTCCCCTGCTGCGCTTCTTCCTGCCACCTTGTGAAGAAGGTGCCTTGCTCCCCCTTCCCCTTCCACCATGATTGTAAGTTTCCTGAGGCCTCCCCAGCCATGCCGAACTGTGAGTCAATTAAACCTCTTTCCTTTATAAATGACCTAGTCTTGGGTAAGTCCTTATAGCAGCATGTGAACAGACTCATGCACAGCCTTCAACAGTGAATCATCTGGGTGCCCAGGCCGCAGGCCAGACCCATTAAACCCGGCTCCCAGCATGGGACCCAGACAGCAGATATTCTAACGCCAAGTTAGAGAACCCAGAGTCTGGGTTCGGGGGACACGGACACAGCCTGTCCCATGGGTTACCTCAAAGTGAACATGGTCCTGAAGTCTGACATTGTCTCTGCCTTCGGAAAGCTGTTATTTCTCACAGACACGGACACACACACACGCAGCATAAATAGACAAAAAGATCAGCTAAAACCAATGTGCAGAATATAATTAAGGAAACAAGCAGGAGGCAGAGATGGTACAGAGACATAGTGGTCCCCAAAATGAGGAGCCAGCTATGCATGCCAGGCAGAGGAAGTCACCCAGGCACAGGCTCTGAGGTAGGAAGGGCCTAGCATGTTCTGGAAGCTACAAGAACACAGCATGGCAGAGTGCACGGGAGCACTGTGTTCCAGGGCAGAGTGCCTGGGGGCAGTACAGTAAGATTTGTGGAATGAAAAAGGGCCAGAGAAAGAATCTGGGTTTTATCTTAAGTGTGCTGGGAAAGCCATAGGACAGCGTTTCCCGGACATGAACGTGGGTGGCGTAGTACAGGCATCATAGAGGCAAGTCCTGACATTCCTATTGGGATTCGTCGTTATGATATTGAAGCGTTGCCTTCTTGCCCTTTGCCCTCAAATTCCCACTGGCTTCAGAGATCTGAAAACACATGTAGCCTGGAATCAACCTTTTGTTAAATGCAGAAAAGGTGTCTAATGATGCTCACATCCCCAATCTCCTGTTTCCATCCCATATACTGAGCATAAATAGAGACAAAGAATATGCATTAGGTTTTGTAAGGACTATATTTTTAAATGCCTTTAATCTCTTGAAAGAGGAATTACTTCAGTGGGCTAAAGCCAATATCTATAATTAATATCTATGAAAAGTTAAACCCAAGGAAAAAACTTTTCAGGCAAAAATCCTCACGCGATTTCCAGGTAATTAACAGTTTGGTCTCCGCCACGGTAAAAATAGGCTTCCACCTGAAACTAATTTCCTTTATGGCTACCGAGGCCATTCTTGAAGTGATGGAGGAGAAGAAGGTGATTAGAATCCATTTACGCAGCACAAATAGGAGGTGACACCTGCCTGGATGGGAAGTGAGCTGCCCAAGTGCAGTGAGGAATGTAGGATCTCCTCACTGGGGATTTCTCTAATTGCTTAATCTGACCTTCTACTTGGGCCAAGTCCGCCCACTCAGAAACCTCCAAAGATAAACTCTGGTTTCAGGAGGGCCCCTCCTGACCCCCAACCCACCCAGCAGCTCTGCCCACCCTGGTCATTCATGCACATGTCTGAAGAGCCCTCCCCGCACAACTGGGGAAGCCGGGCCACGGAGATGCAATGGCCTGTCCAACGTCACCCAGCTGTACAGGGGGAGGCAGCCTGGGACCCTGTGCACTGTGACCCCGGCCGGCACAGCTGTCCCCTCTCCTGGACTCTTAACCCTCGCCACACTAAAAATAGACAATCCCTTCAAGAACCCTGCCCCTGTGAGCCAAGCTTAGGTCCCCACAGCTCCCACAGGTCAGAGCTCCACCCCCCAGGCTTCCCACGTGGCTTCATCCTCACACTGTATTTAACAGTTGGAGACTTTTCCTCTTTGTGTGTGCATGTTGTCACACACCCCCACACACAGCTACATAACGAGTCAGGGAAAGCCGAAGGCCCCGGCCGTGGGCATTTTTATGGAGGGTGTGGTGGCCACACCGCTCTGCCCCACCCTGGGGAATTGCCTTCCACTCGCAGATGCTCAGTAAATATTTGCTGATTTGAGAGTGGTGGAAGTTTTGCCAAATTTTGCTTCCAAGTGCCTTTAAAACCTTCATTCTAAGTAAAAGCACATGGCCTGTGAGCCTCCTGCTGCAGGCTCTGGCCCCTGGAACCGGCAGGCAGGATGGACTGAGATGCCATGTGCCAGGCGAGTCGGTTACATGTGCTTTAAAAATAACTTTCCTTTGTCTGCAGCTCAGTGTCCACTCATCCATCCACTCATCCACCCCACAGACATCACTGAGCACTGTGATGCCCGAGGGCCAGAGCACCAGCAAGCTGCGGGGTCCTCGGGCCTCATGGAGGGGTGGCAATGGGGCAAGGGCCAAGAAGGCAGGAGTGAGATGGAAGTTTCCAGACCGGGCGAAGGGAGCTGACAAGGAGGGGACCCAGCAAGCAGCCAGCATGGAGTAGGTGAAGGGGAAAAAGGAGCCCCATGGAGCAAGGCCAGACTTGCTCTGAAAGACTAAGCTAAGAAGTGAGGCCAGATCCAAGCATCCAAAGACGCGCAGCTGCAGTGTGGATGGAGGGTCAGAAGAGCCACAGGAACCGCCATGCAACGTGGACGGAGGATTGGAAGAGTCACTCAGGCTTCTGCATTCCCGGGAGGGGAACCACGGAAACCACTATCTCATCTCTTTGGCTTTGCTGCTGGAGGGCGGGGCAGGCTGATCTCAGCCCCCAAGAAGACACCCCCATCCAAATCCCAGAACCTGTGCATGGGTTCCCTTGTAGAAATGTTGCAGGTGTGATTAAGGCTCTAGGGAAGGGAGAGGTGCCTGTATTGTCTGGTGGCCCTAATGTCATTACGAGCGAGGGTCCTTATAAGAGGGAGGCGGGAGGGTCAGAGCCAGAGAAGGAGACGCGAAGGCAGAGATTGGAGGGATGCAAGGAAAGAGCATGAGGCAAGGCATGTGGGCACCTCTGGATGTTGAAAAAGGCAAGGACACGGAATCTCCCCAGGAGCCTCCTGAAGGAGCCAGTCCCGCCGACACCTTGACATTAACCCGTGCTGCTGAGTTTGGACTTCTGGCCTCCAGAACCATAAGAGAATGAAGCTGTGTTGCTTCAAGCCACTGAGTTTGTGCAGTTTGTTACAGCAGCCACAGGATTAAAACAGGGAGATGTGGCCTTGAGTGAATGGCCCGTGGCCATGGACCCCGCCGTCTACCACTGCAGACCCCAGGTGGAGCAGTGCTGGGTTGGACGGTGGAGCTCACCATTTCCACCTACAAGGCAAGCCCATCTCCCCTCACTGCTGCTTTCTAAAGATTACCCTGGAATAAAGCAAAGTTGGCACCACCTGGCACTACCCCCACAAACCCACTGTCCCTCAAGTTCGTGAGCAGAACAGACCCACAGCCTGGAAACAACAGCAAAGACAGGCGTCCTTCGTGGCCACCAGAAAAGCAGCCCCGCTGGCAGCCTCATCGCCTTTCCACAGCCTCAGCTGTGTGCTGACCTCACTAGTTCTCTGCAGAAACCAGACATGCTGGAATGTGCTGTCTCTACAAGGGGCGAGCCTCCCATCACTAGAGGTATCCCAACTGGAACACAGTGACCTCTGAGCACCCTGAGAACTGAGCTCCTGTGAGTCTATCCCAGGACCACTCCTTAGCAACCTTCCTGCACACAGTCAGTGCCATGTGGAATTTTGGCACTGGGCTAAATGAATCTGCCCAGCCTCTGCCTTAGACCTCTTTCTGTAACAGAATACCACAGACTGAGTAATTCATAAAAAACAGAAGTTTATTTGGTTCTGGAGGCTGGGAAGTTCAAGAGCACGGTGCTGGCGTCTGGCGAGGATCATCCCATGGTGGGAGGCAGAAAGGCTAGGGTGAGAAAGAGGAAAAGGGGAGCTGAAATTCATCCCCTCATCAGGATGCCACTCCCATGAGAACTAACCCACTCCTGAAATAACAGCATTAATCCGTTCCCCAGGGCAGAGCTCTCATGACCTAATCACTTCTCAAAGGTCCTACCTCCCAACACTGTCACACTGGCAATTAAATTTCAGCATGAGTTTAGGAGGGTTTCAAGCCATAGCAGCCTCCCCGCCCACCAGCTGTCCCTGCAGTGGGGAGAGCTGCAAGCAAAGGCCGGCTTCCTTTTTGGAAGACAAGAGGAGCCCCAACTGTGACTCACCTTCTCTCTCACAATTCCTGTAAACAAACACCCCAGACCTGGAGGCTGGAGGCAAATGCATAAAAACAAGCACTCCAAGTTGACTTCCTGGCAGAAGGAAACCAACCCGTACCCATGGCTCACTGCTGTGCATGGGTTCCCTCGTAGGGAACCTCACAGCTCTGGGGCAGGGATGTGGAAGAAAGCTCCAAGAAGCCAGCTTCCAGCCCAGCCCAGCTCCTGGAGACATGTGGCTGAGTCCACTATAGCCAGGGCTGGCTCGTGGCATCCAGGTGCCTTTCCAGGGATGGGCCATTGGGAGACTCTCTAGATCTCCATCTGGAAAGGGGACTGGCCTGAGAATACTAAGACCTGGCTCTAGACCCAGCTCTGCCATTCCCAGGGAGAGAACTCTGCCCAACCCACTCACCTCCTGGGCCTCAGCTTTCTCATCTGTAAAATGAGAACCCAGCCAGGCTCCTGAAGTCCTTGCAATGCCAGCAGTCCCTGACTTAACACAGCGATTCTTGGCTTATTTGGGTTGAGATTGGGGCAGCAAGCTTGAGGGCACCAGAAGACTCAGATCAACACTGAATGAGTGTGGCCACAGAACACCTCCGCATCCACGGCTACGACAGCCACCTTCAGTGGTCTGCACCATTTCCCTGACTGCCTTCAGTCCACAGCACCATGTGATGGGGCCATCTCCGGTCCTCCCCAGGCTGCCCTCCATACCCTGGACACAACGATCCCAGCTGTCCCAAGACGGCTTGCCTTTGCTGGTGTGGCATGTCACCTCCCAGTGCCCTCCATCCCATAACCTGTCACTGCAGTGGCTCCACAGAGCACAGTGGCTACAAATGGCACAAGCACCCACGGAGGAGGTGCCGCAGCCCACGGGCGAGATGGCGGTGGGACCTCATGCCAGGGGTTGCGTTTACTCGGGAGCCAGATCACCGTGGATGTGACTCAAGCAGAGCAGAGGACTGAGGATCCACCAGACAGCAAACCACAAAAGCAGAAGGAGGGGACGAGCGTGGCCCTGCCACATGAATGGCAGTGGCTCTGTCACCTTTTCCAGTGGAAGTCACACCGCCCAGAGCTGACACCTCTGAAGACCCAGGCAGCACAAGGTGGGGAGGGCATTGTCCAGTGGCCACAGGTTGGCAGATGACCCCCCCGTGACAAGGCCAGAAGAGGTTCAAGACTGCTGCTAAGCCCTCCTCACCCTGCCCTCCGTGGGCTCCTGCCCAGAACCTGCACTCTCTTCTTCCAGTAACAGCTCTTGATCTTCATCTGGAGCCCAAACTCCTCCTCCAGGCTCCGTCTGCCTGACTCCAGGGTTGGGTGTGTGGGCCTAGCCAGGCAATCAAAGCGCTTCAGCTCCCTGGCCAACATGAAGGGTTTGGCTTCCTAAGGGAAGCCTTAGTTCTGGCTTCCCTTAGGAGCAGGGACAAACAACAGCACTCTTTAGCCCGTTGCCCATGGACCAGGACCTGGAAGGGCTGCCTGAGAAGGAAGCCACATGCAATGAAAACAGAACCCAGAGATGGAGACAGATAAGGAACCAAACCTGGTGCCTACGTTAGAACCCCTGGAGCCAGCCATGCCTGAAGCCAGCCCCCTGGACATACTGATTCTGTGAACTTAGGAATTCCCATTTTTCACTTCAGCTAGTTGGAGTGAGGTTTCTGTGACCTGTCACCAAGAGTTCTGCTTAACACATCCTTTTGTACACGGCATTACAGGAGATATAAAGGCAGAGATAGGAAACAGGAACGTGTTCTCCGCCCCCCAGTAACTTTAAACCAACAGGGAAGTCTGCCCAACCAGCCAGTGCACAACCACATGCTGACCTGTGCAGTGTGGGCTACAATTTCCGCAGGGTCTGGGAAGAGAGGAGCACCCCAGAGGGCCAGGTGAGAGGAGGCAACTTCCAAAGGTGGAGCCAAGGAAAGATGCCCCCTGCAGGCCTCCTGCACTCTGCTCCCATCTTCTCTTTTCAGAAGAATACCTCTCCCCATCCTCTGGATCAACAGGCACCTGGGCCGAGGCAGCCACAGAAATTCAGGCCACCGAAGGGGATTTAGCCACACAGATGACTGGGAACATTCCTGATAGAATTATGCAGAAACAGACACCAGATAACATTCACGGTCTCCTTCTACTACTACAACAAACACTTTTATGGCATTTTCCTCCAGGTGGGGAGACAGTAAAAGGGATGAGGGATTAGCCGACAGAGTGAGGCCTGCTCCCACCCCTCCTCTCACAGGGGCCCCCACCTTCTCACACCTGCTTCTTCCCTAATGGTCTGCATATCCTTGATGGAACTTCACGTGGACGATCTGTCCTTAAAAGGGGTCCTAGGCCGGACGTGGTGGCTCACACCCGTAATCCCAGCACTTTGGGAGGCCGAGGCGGGGGGATCACTTGAGGTCAGGAGTTCAAGACCAGCCTGGCCAATATAGTGAAACCCCATCTCTACTACAAATACAAAAAGTAGCTAGGTGTGGTGGTAGGTGCTAGTAATCCCAGCTACCAGGAGGCTGAGTCAGGAGAATTGCTTGAACCCAGGAGGCGGAGGTTGCAGCAAGCCGAGACCGCACTATTGCACTCCAGCCTGGGCAACAGAGTGAGACTCCGTCTCAAAAAATAAATTAATTAATTAATAATCAGTGGCGTCCTGACAAATGTTAGGGAGTGACCATCCCAGTGCCACCACCTGCCCCACCCCCCGGACACTCCCTCCTGGCTCTTCTTGCCGTCCCCGAACTCTGCTGCAGCTCTGGTCTGCACCCTGGCGATGCCTCCCTCCCTCCCGCTCTCCTGCTCCTCCTGCCACCTCTGAGAAGCCTTTCCAAATTTCTCCAGACAGCAAGGTTTAAGGGAAATTTTTGCTTCCTGCAGTAGAATGAGAACTCAAAGTCAGAATTTATTGACTTAAGAAAAAAATGCAGAAATGCAAAAATTTCTTGCACAAGTGATTTTGTGGCCATGACTCAGCCCTGCTTACAAACCCTCAGGCGTGCCGAGGAGCAGTGGAGCCTGGGCCCACTCCACCCAGGCCAGGTCACAGCTCCACTCCCAGAAGAGCCCTGTGGGGTCACCGAGGTACTAGCTGGCTGACTACCCTCCGCCTGCCTCTCCCAAAAGCTTCTCTCGTTGGGGGCTCAGGAATGACCACTGGGGGTTGGTAGGTGATGGATGTCTGGGCCTCCTTCCTGGAATAAGAGAAGCGGACACTGCTTAGTGCAAGCTTGGAACCCAGCACTTTTGCCCTCATTGTATCACAGCTGCAACAGTCTCATCAGGTGGGCACCATACACCTGCATTTTGCAGGGGAAGACGACTCCGAGAGCATAGGCAATGGGCCTAGGGCAGGCAGCCGTTAGCGGCAGAGTTGGGATGTCACTGACTGGCCACCTGCAGCCAACCATCCTGGGCACTGCATCAAGGTCAAGCATTTGATCTGGGCATGGTGGCTCACACCTGTAATCCCAGCGCTTTGGCAGGCCAAGGTGGAGAGATCCCTTGAGCCCAGGAATTCAGTACCAGCCTGGGCAACACAGCAAGATTTCATCTCCACAAAAAAAATTAAAATTAGCCGGGCATGGTAGTAGCGCATGCCTATAGCCCTAGTTACTCGGAAGGCCAAGGCAGGAGGAGGGCATGAGCCCAGCAGTTGGAGGTTGCAGGGAGCCAAGATCGCAGCATTGCAGTCCAGCCTGGGTGGCAGAGAAGCCCCGCCTCTATTTTAAATAATGGTGATAATAAGGATCAAGGGTAGAAAGTCCAGCCCTCAGCACACAAAGGAAGTGACTGGGTAGGCGCCGAAGACGACTGGGGGCCCAGCCTTCACATTATCCGCAAACGCCCCCACCCACCTGGCACTACGCAAAGCTGATGACGTCCTTTTCTGGGGAATGCCACCTCCTCTGAGAGACCCTCCCTGATGTCACCCCAGTCAGAGGCCCCCATCACACATGCATGCTTCAGAGCATCCCCCCAGGGGCTCCTGCCCCGAGGTCACCACCTGCCCCCACCCCAGAGGGCTGTAACCTCACCAGGACATGGACCATGCTTGGTCCCAGCCATGGACGTCACCCCTTCCCCAGGCAGAGGTTCTGGCCCAGAGTCATAGCTCAAGGCTAAATGCATGAGCCGTTCCAAGTACACCTCCCAAAATGCTCTCTGGGGCAAACACAAATTTGGGCCAAACCCCGGTAGATGTCAGCAATCCTGATGTCAACAACAACTCATGGATTAGCTGGTCAGTGGGTTCTGCCTGGTCTTCGTCCCTTCTCTGATTATGCCGAAAACCAGACCCCACAGCAGGGAGGTGAGTGAGAAGACATTAAAAAAAAAAAAAAAAAAAAAAAAACAGATTGGAAGTGATCTCAAAATTCAAAGATCAGCGCCTGCACTTCAGGAACTCTGTCCCTGACTGCTCCAAACACGCAGTCGAGAAGGGGCCAAGGCCACCGAAAACAGTCTAGGAGCGGGGCAGGCTTCAGCACCATGGAGCCGGTCACAGAAGCCGGCCTCATGCTGGGGTCCTGGCAGGGGCTGTTTCCAGCAGGGTAGGCTGGGAGCTTCCTAAAGAGGGGGGTGCCTGGCCTGACTCTCTACACGGCCTCCCAAGTCCTTGCACCCCAGAGGCCACAAGTATCTCAAGACCCCAGGATGGGCCAGGCCACCCCGAAACTGGGATGGAGTCAGAGCCCGGGACACAAAGATATGAAAGATACGGAGGCAAGCAAGGCCCAGGTGAGGGGCACAGCAGCAAGTCCTCAGAGACGGGGGTGGGGGCATGCTCTCGGGCCCTAAAGGACAAGGTGACAGAGCCAGCTGAGGAGGGGCATCTGAGCAGATGCTGGCTGTCCAGCACCAGACCACAACCTCCACATGTGATGTGCTCCCATCTACAAGGCCAGGTCAGTGTCCTTTCCCTACTAGGGAAGAGAAAGATGAAGTTCCACGAGGTCTGCAGCTTGCAGGGCCACATGAAGCCAGGAGGCAGCAGAGCAGAGGGGCTGCCTCCATGGAGGGCAGAAGTATGGTCAGGGGTGAGGGACGCAGGCAGGGGCCCCCTGGGGCAGGCCAGGCTGTCTGCTGGAAAGGTGGGGCCCTTCACACGCTGTCCACCCCCGGCCAGGGTTAGGTGAGCCAGGTTGGCAGCACACAGACCAGGCTGGCCTCGAAAACGGGTCGCGCAGCCTCTCAGAGTCCCTCTGTGTGCTCAGAAGACTTGGACCAGCGCCCAGGGCAGAGGCAGCTCTCTGCAGGGTTACCCTATAGGACTAGAGAGAGGGGGTGCCTGGTGAGCAAGAGATGAGGCAGTGCACCCCCTAGAAAAACTTGGGGGACCCTAGGCAAGAGAGGGCTGAGGGAGACACAACCAGGGCCAAGCCAAACCCCGGCATCCCACTGGGACTGGGACTGGGACAGAGAGAGGATGGAGCTGCAACCTCTCGCCCTTGAAACAGCCATGGTCATCCCTTGCCTGTGGCTGCCGGGGTGTAGAGAGGAAATCATTCACTAGTCTGTCCAGTGTGCCTAGCACACAGTCTGGCACACAGGGGGCCTTAGGAAATGTGTCTGCAGAGAAAGAAAGGGCAGAGGGCAAAAGACCAGCCCTGCCTCCCTCCCCTCCCTGCCAAGCCCCTGCCTGCCAATAATCCTCGAAGTCTTCAGCACACAGTACCCACCGGAGGCCGTTTGGAAAGGCCGTAGGAAGCAGAAACCCTGTGGGGGCTGGAGGGCTGGGGGCAATGTGCGTCCTGTCCCAACATGCTCCTTGGACGGTCTCCAACCCCCACCTGCCCCAGCTCAGAAGCCAAGGTGACCAGCACCAACTCCCTTCTGCATGTCCTGGGGCATGAGGAGACCAGGCCAGGGAGGGAGCTGGGGGCCGCTTTGGTGGTCTTCTTTGCCTTCCTGAGTCAGGAAGGTAGACCCCAGCTGTGCCTTCATGGGCCAGGCTGGCTCCCACCTGGGGCCAAGGGACACTGCGGGAGGTGGGATCCTGGAAAAAGCCGCCCAAAAGCTCCCTTCCCACTCCTGACAAGTCCCAGAAGTTCCCAGGTTTTGGATTTCCCCATCACTGCCCAGCCCTCTGCTCGGCCACGGGCGAGATGGAAATTCCGACTTGATCTTAGAGGTGAGAATTCCAAGCAATAATTCATATCAGGAAACTTGTGAAAAACCAGATGTCAACGAGAAATACTTTCTTTAAAAGTAAACTGGAGGAGCTGAATGTTCATGAAATACGCCGGGCTTTGTTCCACTTTAGCAAACTATTCAGGAAATGGGAAGAAGTTGGAACCACATAAAATCCCCCTAGAGAAAGAAGGCACATTCTGATTAGGGGCCGCGATGCAGTCTTCCCTGGGACTGGAGAAGCTCGTTCCCGCATTGCTAGACATCCTCCCCGCTCCCTGTACGTTTACCTCCATGGGGAGGGGTCCTGCCAGCCCCAGGGTGGATGAGGGAACCCAGGCCTAGGGGACTGGGGAGCTGGCCCCAGCTCAGTGCTCAGAGCAGCCCGCTGAACCTTCCCGCCTCCAGGAGCCCACACCGTCTGGCCACGGTGGCCGCCACACTCCAGCCCAGCAGCTGGGCCCTGGCCAGGTGCTGGGTGAATGCAGAGAGCAGCCCAGTGACTCACATAGGCTCCCAGCCCAGGCTGTGTGGGCGGGAGGGGCTCGGCGGGGCCAGCAGTAAGTCTTCCCAGCCGCAGCTCAGCACTGCACCTTCCCAGCCGCAGCTCAGCACTGCACCTTCCCAGCCTCAGCTCAGCACTGCACCTTCCCAGCCGCAGCTCAGCACTGCACCTTCCCAGCCGCAGCTCAGCACTGCACCTTCCCACCCTCCTCAAAGGGACGTGTTGACGTTAATTAGAAGAAAACAGTCACGGACACAGAATGAAAAGTGAGGCCCCACACGTGGACAAAGGCCATTTTCAGGGCTCCCTCCATAGAACGCCCCCCGAGAACTCAGAAACTGGTGATTCCTCCGAAGCTGGCCCAGAGGGAAGGCTCAGGACAGGGCTGGCATGTGTAGATGGATGAGCGAGTGAGCAGTGGGTGATGCTGGGCACGGGGCTGGTGCGTAGATGGATGAATGAGTGAGCGAGCAGGTGGGTGATGCTGCAAAGGCATTTCCATCAGAAAGCCCAGGTTTCTCCAAACCTGCTGTCCCCTGGGGAAACCTCCCATGGTTCAACCTACCCCCAAGTCCTCTGTCTTTGTTGAAAGCTGAGCAAACCCATCTTGTGGGTTTCTTGTTTTGTCTTGTTTTGTTTTGTTATGCTGGGTGAGATGAGGCTGGGATCATCAAGGATGCTATTTAAATGCCCCAATTCAATTTGGGAATGGGTGTTTTCTCACCACGGAGTACCCTGGCTCCTGGCTGACCCAGTGGCCCCGCCATGGAGGCGTGGGCGTCACCAGAGCCTGGCTGCATACTCGCGACCGTGAGTCAGCAGCTGCTAGACTGCTTCCCCTCTGCCCAGGACTCCTCTCAGGCAAGAGACAAATCTGTCTGTCTCTCTGGCAGCCAGCTCTCTTCTCTGCAGATATGTGCCATAATCCCCACCCCACGGGGTGGAGATTAATTAGTGCGTTAAAGAGCTTCCCAGGTTACTCGTGGAGCCAGCAGTGGGCCAAGGAGCCCAGCTCCTCACTCACCAGCTTTGCGAGGACTCGACTCTCCCCAAATTCCCCAGCAGGGAAACTAGGCCTCTGAGCTTCAGGACCCATGACCTCCTCCTAGCTCCTCCTTTCAGAAGTCTCCAGATGTTTACTGAGCATCTACTAAGCACCAGGCGCTTGGGGAGCAACAGGGAATGAAACAAACCAAAGCCCCTGAGCCGCTAGAGTCCATACCCTTAGTGGGTGGGGGCGACCAGACAGGAGGCCTGGGGAAGACGGGGACACTGGCGCACGGCAGAGAGGACAGGACTGCATCATTCCCATGGGATCCATCTGTCCCCATCGCATCCCTCCAGCCGAGTCCTACCTCACATGGTGTTTTTGTTTTTTGGCTTTTTGTATTTGTTTGTTTGTTTGAGACGGAGTCTCATTCTGTCACCCAGGTTGGAGTACAGTGGCGTGATCTCAGCTCACTGCAACCTCCACCTCCCAGGTTCAAGTGATTCTCCTGCCTCAGCCTCCAGGATAGTTGGGATTACAGGCGTGTGCCACCATGTCCAGCTAATTTCTTTGTATTTTTAGTGGAAACAGGGCTTCACCATGTTGCCCAGGCTGGTCTCGAACTTCCTGACCTCAGGTGATCCACCCGCCTCTGCCTCCCAAAGTGCTGGGATTGTGGGCGTGAGCCACCGCGTCCAGCCTCGTGGTGTTATTTCTACATGTTCCCGATTCTCTCTGCTTGCTCTTTCTTCAAGGACCCATGAACTTGGATGGAGAAACAATGGCCTCTTTATTTTCAACCAGCCCCAGCTGAAATTAGGCTTTTCCTTCCATTCTGAAGCAGGCAACAAGTCACAAATGTATCATCAGTACCTGGGTGTCACCAACAGAAATCACAGATATCTCCAAGGCCAGATCACAGTTCTTATCGATCTCAAAGTATTGCTTACACTCAGCACAACTTCAAAACTATGGAAATCATCACACCTGCTGCAAGTTCTTATGGAAGTGTTACTGAAGAAATTAGTTTTAGTATTTTGATAACTTCATTGCCATGAAATTGGTTTCCTCTGGATCTATCCTTTGTTTTATGCTAATTATAAAATCCTCATTCTGAGAAAGTTTCATGAGCTTCTCCAGGATTGGGGTGGACAGGAGTCTAGGGCACAGAGAGAGCTAAGAGCCCCCGTGCCAGTTTGGGGTCCTCAAAGCCAGAAAACCCCTGGGTGTGTGTCCTTGGTCCACCCAAGGAGCCTAGCACAGCCAGGTACACAGCAGCCGCCTGACATCATAGCTTCTGCAGGACCCAAAGTGGATGCCCAGAAGGCCTATCTGATGGTCAAATGAAGAATCAGAAAACAAACTTGGCTGGGGTTACGCGGTATTGATGGGAATAAATTGAGAAAAACATAGGGTTTTTATTGAGTGCTTGATTTTTACAGAGTGAAAATTGAATTACTTAACTAGTCAATGAGGTAGTCAATTGGGAAAAGTGCCTAAAAGCAGAGGAGGAGAAATGGGCTTGAACTTGGAAGGCAAATGGTTACCCTTAGCAAGAGCAGCAATGCCAAGCAATGCCTCCAGGAATGGTTTCCTTTTCCACCCTTGGCCCGGCACCGAACCACCCTATTTCTGACTTCCCCAGGCTGACAGATCTGGGTTTCCTGGGCTCAGAGAGATACCCCTCCTTGGGTCACAAGTAGCAGAATTCAGAGGTTATGAGAACCGAACAGAGAAAGGTGACTCCCACAACGCAGCCTTGCCACTGTGTCCCTTCTAGACACCGGATTGTCCTCAAGCCACGTATGTTTCTCCTCCTGTGGATTTCCTTGGGGGTTGCAATTATGCTACTGACCAGCAAGTGGGTACGAGGCAGCCACAAGGGTGATTTCTGATGCAGATAAAAACTCAGGCTTGATCAAAAACTTAACATAAGCCAGGCACAGTGGCTCACGCCTATAATCCCAACACTTTTGGAGGCTGAGGCGGGTGGATTGCTTGAGCTTAGGAATTCAAGACCAGCTCAGGCAATACAGCAAAACCCCCATCTCTATTAAAAAACACAAAAATTAGCCACGTGTGGTGGTGTGCACCTGTAGTCCCAGCTATTTGGGAGGGTGAGGTGAGAGAATCACTTAATCGGGGGAGGTTGAGGCTGCAGTGAGCTGTGACCGCATCACTGCACTCCAGCCTGGGCAACAGAGCAAGACCCGGTCTCAAGAAGAAAAAAAAATTGACCTAGAATTACCATATGATCCAGCAATCCCACTTCTGGGCATTTACCCAAAAGGACTGAAAGCAGGGACTCGAAAAAATATCTGCACACCCATGTTCACAGCAGCCTAATTCACACCAGCCAAAAGGTGGAAACAACGCAAACGTCCATCCGCAGACACACGAAGGCAGGAAAATGTGTTCTGTCCAGACGGTGGAATAGTACTCAGCCATAAAAAAGGAAGGAAATTCTGGCACCTGCCACAGCCTGGGCGAACCTTCCGGACATGATGCTGAGTGAAATAAAGCAGACACAAAATGACAAATGTGTATGGTTCCACCTATATGAGGTCATTAGAGCATCAAATTCATAGAGACAGAAAGTAGACTGTGAGTGGCAGGAGCTAGCGGAGGGGTGATGGGGGTTAGTGTTTAAGAGGGGCAGAGTTTCCATTTGGGAAGATGAGAACGTTCTGGGGAAGAATGGTGGTGACAGGTGCGTGACAATATGAATGAATTAAATGCCCCTAGAACCATACACTTAAAAAGTATTAAGACAGTGAATTTATGTTACATATATTTTATCACAATTTTAAAAACAGTAATAAAGTAAAAAGAATTTTTTTTTTTTTTTGAGGCAGAGTCTTGCTCTGTCACCCAGGCCAGAGTGCAGTGGCATGATCTCAGCTCACTGCAATCTTCATCTCCCGGGTTCAAGTGATTCTCCTGCCTCAGCCTCCTGAGTAGCTGGGATTACAGGCGCCCGCCACCTGGCCCGGCTAATTTTGTATTTTTACAAATTTTCACCATGTTGGCCAGGCTGGTCTCAAACTCCTGACCTCAGGTAATCCGCCTGCCTCGGCCTCCCAAAATATTGGAATAACAGGCATGAGCCACCGCGCCCGGCCAGAAAAAAGAATTTTAAAAAGAACTCGGGCTCAAGAGCAAAGGAATTCAAACCACATCTCGGGTCCCCACTAGCTGTGTGACTAGGGGCAAGTCCTCCCACCGTGCCGAGCCTTATTTTCCACAGCCGTAAAATGCATATAATCATGGTATCTACTGTGTAGGTCTCTCTTTAGGAGCAAATAAAACAAGTGGGTGTGACATGCCTGACACAGCATTCGGCACCTAGATGGGGGCTGTGATTTGTTTTTTGTTTTTTTTTTTTTGAGACGGAGTCTCACTCTGTCGCCCAGGCTGGAGGTCAGTGGTGTAATCTGGGCTCACTGCAAGCTCCACCTCCCGGGTTCACGCCATTCGCCATTCTCCTGCCTCAGGCCTCCGAGTAGCTGGGACTACAGGCGCGCACCACCACGCCCGGCTAAGTTTTTGCATTTTTAGTAGAGACGGGGTTTCACCGTGTTAGCCAGGATGGTCTCGATCTCCTGACCTCGTGATCCGCCCGCCTCAGGCTCCCAAAGTGCTGGGATTACAGGTATGAGCCACCGCGCCCGGCAGGGCTGTGATTTTTAACTTTATTATTACTAATCAGCAGTTCCATGTAAATAGTGAGGGATTATTATTCTAAGTTAAATTACATCAGAAGCAGAAGCTGGGAGGTGATCCTAACTGCCGGATCTCCCCGGCTGAGGCCTGGGAGATGCTATCTCTACTTCTGATGCTTCAGAAATATGCACGGCGAAAAAGCCTCATAAAGAATTCTTTCTGAATTAAAATTGATCTGAATGGAAGCGGCCACACTCTGCCTGGCTCTTTTCTTTCTCTAATTTGAACTTCATTTATCTGAGCATTGGGAAATGGTGACTTGCAAGTGATGTGCTCGGTATGAGTGAAGGCAAGCTCAACATTGCAGGAAATGATCTGCTTTTGCAAGAAAATTACTAAGGAAAGAGAGTGCTGTTATTTTAAGATCTTCGAGCTGGTGTGAGAAGAAACTAATTAAATGATTGTAATTTTCTGTGCAAATACAGTAACTGACTGCTACAGAAATGCAAAATAAGAAGGAGCTTTTCCACCTCAAAAGGACACTGGAGTTTTACATTTTTTTTCCAGTCTTTCCAGGAGAGTCCTCACTCACTCAAGTATCCCTATTCCATTTTTTAATGACAAATGGAGCTTAACTGGAATACAGGTGACGAGCACCATATGCCTACTGGGAAGCTGTCCAAGTCATGGGCTGAATGGAAAAGACGTTGCTGCTGCCCTCAGCGGGCTGTATATCAATCAGCAGCGAGCCAGTTGCCTAAGTCTGTGTTTTACAACCTTGCAGAGCAGGTCAGGGATGGTCCGTGGGAACCTGCTGGGAGCAGGGAGAGTGGTACAGGGCATTCCCACCCCCACCATCCACTTAGACTGACAGACCCAAGTCTGCACTTCTTTTACACCCAGAATCCAAGCTCACATCCAGGACGGGGCTTTCCAAGAAAAAGCAGGATGTGAAGCAATGCAGAACACATGCCTTCACCTTCCAATGCTACAGACCTTGCCCTCCCGGTGGCCAGAGCCAGGGATCTCTGCTCCCTGGACTTCCAAAAGGGGAAGACGTTGGTCAGGAACAGCAGCTGCAGCCACAGCCAGGCTTCTCAGTTCATCAGCATCCCTGCAATCCATACAGCACCCACCCAAACTAGGAACGAAGGAGGGGCGAGGACAAAGTGGGCCGTTGGCAAGAACCTATAAACAACTTATCCTTTAGAGTACGAAAAAAAGAAAGACAAGGCAGCCCCCAGAGAGGAGGCAACGTACAAGCTTCCCCTCCGTTTCTTCCTGCACCAGAAAAGGCACAGGGATTCTCTGCAGCGTCCCAGCTGATCTGCCCGTCACTCCAGCCTGCCCTCCTTCGAATCATCTGCACAAGTCTTAGCCTGACTCTGAAAAATCACCATAAAATAAAGTAATGGCTACGCCGAGAGGCCCACGCAAGCTCTGGGCTGCCTTCTCATCTGAGGGGCGTGCCGAGGAATGAGGCTAATTTATGACCTCTTTAGAATACTCTCAGGAACCTCCATGCAACTACAAATTAAATCGCCCTTTATTAAAGTAAAAGTGGATTTGTGAAATGTGCTCAGGAACTTTATTAACAGGGCTGTCTCCATGCCTTCGAGCCAGGCTTCTTGATCAACAGCCGAGTCTCTCCTCTGCCCATGGGCGCTCCAAGCTGCTCCAGCCCCCAGGCCTCTCCTTCAGCCTTAATATTCTCACCATCCCAACCTGCTCCTCAGCCCGGGATCTACTCATCCTGCGGAGCAGCTCCATCTTCACCTCCTCCAGGAAACCTTCCCAGACTTCCCCAGCGCAGACTCACACAGCACGTAGAATGCGCTGGGATGAATTCCTGTCCAGACCAAACATGTCACCCGGGCAGGCTCACTGTATCCTCAGCACCTAACAGCGCTAGGCACACAGAAGCTCGGTAAAGAGCTAAGGCCAACAGCTACCACGAGCTGGGCCTTAAGCTAGTTTCAAGAAGACAGTGAAGATGCAAGTGAGGTCAACACTCTTAGGAAACAAGATGAAGGAGGACATTGGTGGGTCTGCTGGCCAGGCCCCCATCTATGGAGCGCGTGGCCCCAGCACTGGCCTGACACACAGAAACCATTATCCTCATTTGATAAATTAGGAAAAAGGCTCAGAGAGGTTCAGTCCTCATCCAAGCATGAACAGCAGGCTCGGGTGAGACCAGCCGTTCCTGAAGTTCAACTCTCATGGAAATCTGCCTCCTTCGTGACTACTTGAAAGAGGCTGTAGTGAGGTTCTTGGGCTGGGCATTCCAAAGTCTCTTCTACTTCATTCCTGTCTCCATTCATATAAATAAAATACAAATAAATCAGCAAATGTGTACTACACATAGACAACGTCCGGGTTGGTAGTGACCTTGGAGATGGTCTAGTCCTGACGCTCATCTTACAGATGGGGAAACTGATGCCTGGGGAAGAGTGGGTACGTGGGTGGCCAGCATGATGGGAAGGGAGGGGTGAGCGCCCAGCTGAGCGATGCAGGGAGATAACCCAGGATTCGCCAGGGAGGAGAGGGAAAGCAGCACCAGCATGTTGGAGGGCAGGGGAGGGACCCAGGGGTCAGAGCCAGAGGCAACAGAGCAGCATGGACCGCACCCCTGGGTCCAGCTGGGATCTAGGCTCACAACCACAACTCTGGACCCCTCAGTCAGCCACTGGTGGTCCCGCTTCCCCCGCAAGCCGAAAGCCCCTGCAGTGGCCTGCAGCATGGACATGGAGCCTCCTTTTGAGCACTTCTAGCGAGGAGGGATCAGGGCCTCCAGAGCAGCACGAGAGCCCATCCACATCGCTGCCCTGCACGTGGGGCAGCTGAAGACAATCCAGCCGCCCCCAGCTCTGCGCTTCCCCACTGTGCACCAGAGGGGTGGGAAAGCTGGGTTTCTATCCCATCACCCCTCCTGCTCACATTCCCAGGAGCGCTGGCCCCTCAGGCAAGGACCCAGCGAGGCAGGGTAACTTAGGTCAGGTGAACTGATTGCAGGAGTGGGAGAGTGGGTTTGGGAGCTTCTCAGGGGTCCTCAGAAGCGACAGGAACAGACCAGCACTTGAGGGGGTACACAAGAGAGGACAGAACGTGGGGGATCCACAGTCAAGGTCTCACCTGCTAAACTTGGATGAGAACACAAACAAAGGCAGTTCCCCATCCCTGAGCAGGCCCGCACCACCCAGGCCACGGAGTGGGTCTGTGCAAGCCAGACCACAGCAAAAGCCTCCCTCGGACCCCAGCCAGGAAACACCGTGGGCAGGAGCCCCACTCAGACAGCCCCTGCTTCACGGCACAGGCAATGGCCACGGGCAGCCCCTCCACCAGCCCACCTGCTCTCTGCAGCCCAGAGATCTCTGCTGCCCCCCTCAGTCCCACCTCCCCAGCCTTGTCAGCCATCCTCATCCTCCTCCACCTGTGGCCCATGTGACCGCTCCCCAGGTGAACTGAGCTTCCCCGCCCCGCCTTGTCCTCCCCGTACCTGTGCCTCCACACCGGCCCCACCTCACTCCTCCTGAATTGCATCCCTGGGGCTCTCTGCCCCACCCCACCCCCACTTTGGGCCACAAGCACTTCAAGAGAAGGAGTCCATCCACTGGCTCCAGGCCCTTCCTCTGCACCCCAGGGCTGACACCTGAAACACGATGACCAAACGAGGGCCCAAGTCGAGAGAGAGCAGAGAGAGAGCACGGCTCCCCATCCTCGTGGCTCAGAGGAGAATCAGAAGGACAGGGACTTCTGCGCAGTGCACTCAGCAGACCCCATGGGTAAGCACCCAGGAAACGAGGCCTGCGGCTGCTTCTTACCTTTGCCCTAAAAGCAGCTGATTTGGAGGCAAATGTGAGGCCACGTGGAGGGTTCTGGGCACAACACCCTCCCATTCCTGCTGGGAGCTCTCAACCCACGCTCTGAATGTCCAGTGACTGGGGCGAGGGCAGAAGCCCTGGGTCAACTTTCGAGCCTGCGGTTTGCACGCTGAGACTTCCCTAGACTCAGCCCGCCCTCTGCATGTCCCCATGTGCTGCTGCCTCTCTCCACACAGAGTCCCTGGCTCCCTCATGGTTCTTCATCCAGCCGCCAGGCCCAGGGTCCCGGACAGGCTTGCCCCGCCAGCAGCCAGCTCCTGGCAGCAAGTATGACAGGCACTCAGCCCTGGTCACCACATCCCTTGACCTCTGCCTACTTCTGTCTCTCTCCAGGTGGCCGCTGGACACCCTCGGTGATGAGCTGTCACGACAGAGATGCACTGCCTCTAGACGGAGGCCCAGTACTCACAGGCTGACCAGCCACAGCTCAGCCACCAGGGGCCACACCTCGGGCTCCAATCCAGCCCCCACCCCTAGTGCTGGGAGGCCCACACCATGGGGGCCTAGAATTCCATGGTAACGCATGGCAAGTTCAGCAGACTTAAATGCAAAACCCCGCGCTTGGAGCCACCAAGCTGTCCTCTAAGGTGGACTGGAGTTGACATCACAAAACCACAAGCATCAGACACAAGACTACAGGTCAGCTTTGTCATGGATTTGAACCCGCTCATTTAAGAACTCACATGGTCTCTGCACTCTGGAGGTTGGTCTGGAGCCTAGAAGCCCAGCACCACTCAGGACAGAGAGAGGCCTGCAGAGCCAAGGCAGCCACATCCTCTGCATCCAGCCACGCACCTCTCCCCAATCCACTGTCCTCTCCCTCAGCCCCCTCCACAGCCCCGGTCCACGCCTCCCCCTGGCAGCAGCTCCTCCCTGAGCCTCTGTCCAGATGTCTCACCCTGCAGCCCTTACCAGCCCCATCCCCCACCCTGCCTCAGGGCTCTTTCTTGATGTCATTTGCTGAGCTCCTGCTGTGGGCCAGTCTCTGATCTGAGCGTTTCACATGGAAGATCTCACTTCACCTGCACCGCAAACCTGTGAGCCTTACTTCTCCCATTTTCAAGATATGGTCACTGAAGTCCAGAGGATTTAGTCCATTTGCCTGGATCCCAGAGCCAGAGAGCAGCAGGGCCAGGATACAGACCCGGGCAGGCTGTCTCTGAAGCCATTGCAATGTCCACCACACCTCACCACCACATTGACTCTTCAGCCTCACATCTGGGGTCCGTCGGGAGCTTTTGAATCTGTTTTTTCCAAACTTCTTTTCTCTGATTTGTCTCCATGCATAATGCATTCACTCTCACTTTATATAACACACACACACCTTCAAAATTCCTACCCCCCAGACCTTGCTCAAGTTGGAATGTTGTTTTTCTGGAATGTTCTCCATCTCCTATATACTTCACCTACTCATTCTTTAGGCCAGCCTTGATGCCGCCTCTTCCATGCAGTCTTCCCTGATTTTGCCATCAGCATTATCAGGGGAGGGTGACACTCGCCCCCTCATATCCTAGCAGTTCATGTTCATCTCCCACTAGACTACTCCAAGATCCACTACTAAACTCAGGGGATGCAAAGGAAGCTAAGACCTCTTCCCTGCTATCAGGGTCTGAACTGTGTCCCCCCACCAAAATACATACGTTGAAGTCCTAATCCCTAGCACTTCAAAATGTGACTGTATTTGGAAGCAGAGCCTTTAAAGAGATAACTAAGTTAAAATGAGGTGGTTAGAACAAGCCCTGATCCAGTATGACTGGTGCTCTTACAAGAAAAGGAGATGAGGGCACAGACACACACAGAAGTAAGACCATGTG
This sequence comes from Chlorocebus sabaeus, assembly GCF_047675955.1. NCBI lineage: Eukaryota > Metazoa > Chordata > Mammalia > Primates > Cercopithecidae > Chlorocebus > Chlorocebus sabaeus. The sequence goes on along the minus strand of NC_132930.1, from coordinate 44,103,926 downwards.
GAGACACGGGAGAAGGCGGCATGGCAAGGCCAGGAGAGAGGCCTCAGAAGGAACCAACCTGAACAATACCTTGATCTCTGATGTCCAGCCTCCAGGACTGCAAGAAAATACATTTCTGTTGTTTCAGTCACAGAGTCTGTGGCACTTTGCCCTGGCAGCCCTAGAAAGAGAATTCACCTGCCCTCACGGAACTCGACACCTGGCAGATGTCATGACGGAAATCTCACGCAAACCTGGGGAGAGGCCACAGGTACTATAGTAGAAGATGCTGCCACAGACCGCTAGTTCTTGACCTCTTAACTCAGAGAAACAAGTTTGAGAAGCTCTTCTGACGTGTAGCTCTAGCTCTCTGGGTATAAAGTATACACAAATATCGGGTTCATCAAGATTGCAGAACAGAGAGTATGGGTAATCTGCTCAGAATCACCTCAGCATTCAACTGCCTTGGATAGCACCAACCATGTGGCACAGCACAGAGCAGATTTGGGAAATGGGCAGAGGGAAGGGAGGGAGAAGGAAGCACGAGGGGAGGGGAAGAGAGGGAGGGGAGGGGAAGAGAGGGAGGGGAGGGGAAGAGAGGGAGGGGAGGGGAAGAGAGGGAGGGGAGGGGAGAGAGGGGAGGGAGAGGAGGGGAGGGGAGAGAGGGGAGGGAGGGGAGGGAGGGGAGAGAGGGGAGGGAGGGGAGGGAGGAGAGGGAGGGGGGAGGGGAGGGAGGAGAGAGAGGGGAGGGAGGGGAGGGAGGGGGGAGGGGAGGGAGGAGAGGAGAGGGAGGGGGAGGGGAGAGAGGAGAGAGAGGGGAGGGAGGGGAGGGAGGGGGGAGGGGAGGGAGGAGAGGAGAGGGAGGGGGGAGGGGAGAGAGGAGAGGGGAGAGAGGGGAGGGAGGGGAGGGAGGGGGGAGGGGAGAGAGGGGAGGGAGGGGAGGGAGGGGAGGGAGGGGAGGGAAGGGAGGGAGGGGAGTGAGGGGACGGGACAGGAGACAGGGGATGGGAGGGGGGAGGGGAAAGAGGAGAGGGGAGGGAGGTACTGATCTTCTTGGGGAACAATGACAGAGGTGAACAAACTGGACCAGGCTGCAGGAAGCTCACGTTCAAGTCAAATGATACATTCAGCTTCAAAGTTGAGGATCAAGTGCCTTGTGGGAAGGAGCCCAGGTGAGCTGTGCTTAAAATAAGCACAATAAGCCCACGATTTCCCAGAAACATTAAGAACAGGACGGGGCACAGTACATTCCCCATAGGAATAACATGAAACCACAACCCCAGAGGCTGAGAGCCACACTCTGTAATATTTATCCACCTTCAAATAGCACCGCTGCCTCCAAGGGCAGCTCCGGAGATGCAAAACCCGGAGCTGTGTGTGCACAGCCCACTCTAGATCCATAAAAACGCAATGTTTCAATGAAACATTAATTTTACACATAACAATTTGTTTCTATAGCTAAACATCAGACAGGGAGGCAGTGTTTGAACTTGCAAGCAAGTCCCCTTCTCTATCGCCATGGGAGCAGGCAGAACCAAGCCGTTGGAAGGAAAACCCACATAATGTTAACGCAGCTGCAGCGATGGGGGCTTAAATCCTGGAACTCCTTCTTGCGGGATGCTCTCAAATGCCATGTTTTAAAGTCCATCCCCCTCATCAAATGGTCCTTTTAATTTTGAAGAACACCTGATATGGTAAAGTAAACACGCTCTCTGTTCATGTTGACCACATCTGCAGAGGGCGGTGAGCAAGTTAAAGGAAATAAAACGTTAGGAAGACTGCTCGGCAAACCAGCTGTGTGAGTTTCTGTCTGGTTGTAGCTTTCAAAGATGGTGCTTTCAAGCAGACGTGAAACCCACTGCCAAATCCCGGCTACAATCTTTAGTCCTGTGGTTGCAAGATGAGACTAGAGGGAGCAGAGTACATTTCTAAGACACGTCGTGTGCTGAAAAAACAATACTACGCACGCAACAGGCACTAAGGCAGTGATTTTTTTCTTTTAAAGCAGTTTTACTTAGTTAGCTCGAGGTAACGGGCTGCTTGCCTCTTCTGAGTTTTCTCAGGCGAGGTAAAATTCCTGCAGGATCCCAAGGTGCAGGATGATAAGGTCTTCCGTGACTGCCCAGTCCGGAGAACGGGTGTGTGGGAGAGGCAGGAGTGGAAGGTGCTGAAGCCCAATGCCTGGTCCAGCATCTGACCCCACAGACACCCACACCCACTACTCACAATGAGGGTGTCCTGGCTTCTACTTCCCGAGTGTTTGCTAAGTGTCAGGCTATGCCCCGTGTGCCACACCTCACCCCTGCCCCTCGCCTCATGCTGGCCAGAGGACATCCATCCCTTAAAACTCCTCTCTGGTTCCTTGGACTTTCTGTCCTCGCGAAAGAGAAGCCAACATTGCCCCCCACTCAGGACCGCCCACCCCAAGACACACACACACCTGCCAGCAGTGAGGACGCAAGCCCACCCAGTCACAGAGGAGTCACCCAACCCAGCTGCCGCCCTCAAGGAGCAAAGCCACACAGGCTCCTCTGACTGCCCCCCCACCCCCAGGACCCCATCCCTGCTGGCCCAAGCTCCCTCCTCAACTCCCTCCCAGGCAGCTGCCCTGCACCGGGACTGTGAGGTCAGGTCAGAGGCAGGCTGGGTGTCAGCCTATCCCAAAGACAGCTAGCCTGCCCCCTCCCATGGGGCTCCTCCACCCCCTCCCCAGGAAGCTAAACGACAAAGGGGCAGGAGCAAGCTTCAGGATCAACCACCTCGGCAGATGGGGTAGGGCATTAGAGCTTTCTGGCCCTGCGGGATTTGCTTTTTGTGTTTATTTGGTCCTTTGAGCTCTCAGTTTCTGGGTTACCTTTCCACCTGAGTTAGAGCTGATGGTACAGCAGACACCGTTTGTTCACAAGGACACCTGGCATCTGACCCCTCTCTCAAGGTGCAGGTGGAGAGAACACTCCCAGTGCTCTTCTAGGGAGGTGGCACCTGCCACCTCTGCAAGGCACCCCAGCCGGCACCCTGACTGCCCCCTGCTGGCCCACTGCACCCAGGGAGCCAGCTCTGCCCTCGAAGGGCTGCTAGTCAGGCTGGAGATGCCACGAATGACCCAAGACCAGACACTTGGCACCTGCACCCTGATAGACGCTGGCTGGTTGGGGAGCTGGGTTCTAGGCTGACTAAATTCATTCAATGCTGCCCCTACCCCTACCCCAACATATTCATCTGCCCACCTCGTCCCTCCTCCAGCACAAATCACAGCTGCCTGGGAATAGCCCAGCAAAGCCGGACAGAGGAGATGGGCACGAGTGACTGCCCAAATTATGCCCTTTCCTGGCTCCAGAGGCCAGTGTTCCCCACCCAGGCCACAGCCAATGCATATAGGAACCCTGGCCCTTGGGGAAGCAAGAAGAGGTCTCCTAGGGGACCCCAGGAGATAGCAAGGCACAGGAATGAGGGGAGGCTCCCGTCTCCCCTCCGCATACAAATGTATCATCCTCTGGGGATTCATGGTTGCCACCTCCCTACCCCCATCCTTCTCTGGAAACTGCAAAACCAGAGACCCACAGAGCTGCCCCAGGGTGACTTCAGAGTGGCCCTCGGCCCTTTTGGGGGTGAGGGGGAGTGAGGCTGAGGCAGCCCCCAGGAGAATAATCTAAAGGGACCCTCTGCCTCCTGCACGCACCAACAAAGGCCAGAGGAGGCAGGATCTGGGAAGGGTGGGAGCCCCAGGCTGTGGGTGGAGGAACAGGAGGTCCCCAACAGAGGTGGCAAACTTCCAGCTGGAGCAAAGCCAGAGTAGCCGGGAACGTGGGGGGAGGGCAGGGAGTTTGCCGTGCCAGCCTCACACAGGTCCCCAGCACAATGTGGGGATGAACCCAAGGGGGTACGCGGACCCCAGTGCATCCAGGCGGGGCGACCGGCAGCAGGAGCTCAAGACAGCCGCGGGTCGCACTAGGGAACCCCAGGGAGAGGGGTAACCCAGAAATCCCAGAGTCCTAGAATAGGATTCGAGCTGACCGGGGAAGTCCCAGAGCCTGCGGAGGCGCCACCGCGGAGTCCCGGGTAGACCAGGGAGGGAAGGATCCCGGAACGCGAGGCTCAGCTGGCGGAGCCTGGGCGCGAGAGAGGTAACGCCGAGCTGGGGTGACCCTCGAGGACCTGCAGGCTCCCGAAGCCCCTGGCGACCTCCCCCATAACCCAGGACCTGGAGGCCAGCGGGGGAGTATCGGAGGTGGCCCAGGATCCCGAAATCTGTGGGAATGTCCCCTGCGGTGAGACAAGCGCAAGAATCTGAGGACCTCTCCCCAAGTAACCGGTGACCAGAGGCCAGTAGGGGCGCCGCCGAGGTGACCCAAGTGCCCAAGTCGCCAAGAACGCCCCTGATGACCACAGGGGGGTCTGGGTGGGGGCCGTGGCGGTCCCGGCGGGGCGTCCCGTGGTGTCCCGGGTAGGGGCCGCGGCGAGCGCGTGGAGGTCACTTACGCTGCTGTTCTCGCCCGTCCAGTGCACCATCGCCTGGTTGTGCGTCGCGTCCCCCTTGAGCACGAACGACGTGCTGATGAGCGAGACCTGAGCCCGGGAAGCCACTCCGGCCAGCGGCGCCGCCCGCTCCCAGCGCCGGTAGCCCGTGGCGGTGGCGCCGTCCTCCTCACCGGGACCCGGAGCAGGACCTGGACTTGGACCCGGGGCCCCGGGCTCCGTGCCGCGCGCCTGCCGGTCCTCGCTGCCACCGGGCTCCGCGCGTCCCGCGGGAGGGCTCCGTGGCGCCCGGGTCAGTTCGGCATGAGGACCCAGGCGCCCGGGCTCGGGGGAGCGCCACGCCGCCCCGCAAGTGCCCAGCAGCAGCAGCAGCAGCAGGAGCGGCCGCAAGCGCGGCGAGCGCAGCGGCGGCGGAGCCCCAGGACTCGGGGCTCGGGCGGTGGGGCCGCCGGTGCCCTTCGGGGCGCGCGAGGGCCCCCAGTGCGCCATGGTCGCCAGGGGCGGCGGCGGAGCCGGCGGCGGGGCGGCGCAGACGAGGGGACCGCGGCCGGGAGAGCGGGAGGGCGCTGGGGAGCGCGAGCAAGAGCGCAGAGAAAGGAGCCGGTGAGGGGAGGGAGCGGCGGGAGGAGGGGACTCGGCGGGCCCAGCGCCACCCGCGACGCCGAGCGCGCACCGCCACCTGCCGGCCGGTCCGCCGCCCAGAAGCTCGTGGGAAGCCCGGGGTTCTGGAGCGCGGCCCCACCTCCAGGCCAGGATCCCCTTCCTAGCTCGGTGGTTCCTCCTTCCCGGCTCTCCCACCTCTTGCCGTCCTCCCTCGTCCCTCTCTCCAGGTCCAGCCACGGTTCTGGGGCTCTGGACTCCCGCTGGGAACAGCCAGGTCCCCGTCCAGGAGCTGACAGCCTGAGGGAGACAGACCACCCCAACAGCACACATTTATAGGCAAAAGAACCCTAAACTAGAACCAGGGCTCCTGGCGCAGATTATAAACGGTTCTCAAGGGGTCTCTGAAGAGATGGCAGTGGAGAGGTTGAGGCCCATGAAGGTCCCTGGGGAGACCTGCTAGGCAGCGGGAGGGGAGTGTGGGGGCAGTGCAGAGGCTCCTAAGGTGTCCTCAGCAGAACTGCCCCAAGGACAGCCAGGCCTCTGACTCAGACATCAGGATGTGCAGTGGCTTCATCTTCCAACCCAGGGGCCACGAGGGAGCTACCCTGAACAGGACAAGCCCCTGTGTAGGGAGGCGTCAGGAGGGGGCAGTGGGCGAGGTCCTAAGGACCTGGCAGGTGCAGTGAGGAATGTGGAAACTGAGGCTCAGAGCACAGCAAGTCCCCACCCAAGGTCCCGTGGCCACTTTAGTTTAGTAGAGATAAAAATGACTTCACAGAGCACCCACCCTGAGTGTCAGACAGGCCTCCAGGAACAAGCAGGGCAGGCGTTTCCCAAGGCCAGGGACAGAGCCTCTGCCAGGCCAGGGCCACCCTGACCCCTGCCTTCCCCCAGAGGCCCTGCGCCAGATAGGAGCCCTTAGGCCGGGGTCCCTGTCACACCCCACCTCCCAGCTGGGTCTCTTGGCTCCAGAGAGAGCCTATGGGGCAGAGGGGCAAAGCCTCGAACATTTGGGAAAGATGGAGAATTGGGGGTTCCCTCTGGCTCTCCAAGAATTGGAGCACCCAGCGCCCTCCCCAGGAAATCATATCCCAAAGCACTGGGCACAGGCTACCTGCCTTCACTCTGTGCCCAGCACTGGGAGTTGGGGAGGGGGAGGTCTGGCCAGATGCCCAAGAAGGTCCCACACTCCGAATGTGCCCTCCTCTTTCACCCCACCATGTAAATCCTGAACCTGTCAGGTTCAAACCCAGTGGGAAGAGGGAAGGGAGGACTCTGCAGCTGTGGGAACATCTGGTCTCACACAGGAAGCAGAGAAGATCAGAGCAGGGTCAGTGGAGGGTGGAGGGGAGGGGAGATGAGGAAAAGGGGACCAAAAGAGGCCTGCAGACCGTGGCTGGCAGGAGAGCACTGCACATGGAGTCAGAGAAGAGACCGTTCGGTTCCACCCCAGCTTAGACAGGAACCACCATGGGGCCTTCCCCAAACACCCAAGCCTCCGTTTTGCCAACTGTAAAGGAAGAGGCTGTACAATCTCTGGGGTCTCTCTCAGTGTTAACTGTTGTTGTTTTGTTTTAAATAAAGGAGGCCTCCAAGTACTACCCTCAAGAAACTTGGCCGGGTGCAGTGGCTCACACTTGTAATCCCAACACTGTGGGGGGCTAAGTTGGGAGGAATGCTTGAGGCCAGGAGTCAGAGACCAGCCTGGGCAACACAGTGAGACCCCATCTCTATAAAAAACATTTAAAATATTATCTGAGTGTGGGCCAAACTACTTGGGAAGCTGAAGTTAAAGGAGGTCAAGGCTGTGGTGAGCCAAGATCATGCCACTGCACTCCAGTGTGGGAGAAAGAACAGAAAGAAGGAAGGAAGGAAGGAGATGGAGGGAGGAAGGGAAGGAAGGAAGGAAGGAGAGAAAGAAGAGAAAGAGGAAGAAAGGAAGAAAGGAAGAAAGAAAAGAAAGAAAAAGAAAAAGAAAGAGAAAGAGAGAAAGAGAGAAAGAAAGAAAGAAAGAAAAGAAAGAAAGAAAGAAAGAAAGAAAGAAAGAAAGAAAGAAAGAAAGAAAGAAAGAAAGAAAGAAAGAAAGAAAAGAAAGAAAAGAAAGAAAAAGAGAAAGAGAGGAGGGAAAGAAGAAAGGAAGGAAGGAAGGAGGGAACTGGGGAGAGGGTCCCGAGCAGGAATACAGTTGGTGTGACACCTAGCTACTGATCTTTCCAGAATAATCGCTGCCTCTGCCCTAAATGAGGCTGCAAGACATTGGAAAGAGCAAGGCTGATTCTCCCCTTCTGTGGGTCTGAGTTCAGAGCCACTTTGACTGTCCTAGACCACTCAGTCCCCACCTGCTGGACACGTGGATACAGTGATGAGGGAGACAGACAAGGTTCCCACACTCACAAGGAGCCTCTGTCCTAGTGGGGAAAACTAATTTCAGTTAGAATTAAGTGCTCAGGAGAGAACAGTGCGGCCATCCGAGAAGAGGGAGGGGTGCTCAGGGGTCGGGGAAGCCCTGCTCCCTTCAGAAGTGACATTGAGCTGAGGATCGAGGACCCACCCAGGCATCGCAGGAAGAGCTGGGATGGTGACCCTGATGCAGGAGCTGATGTGTTCAGGGAGGAGCAGGTGCTGGGCTTGATTTGTACTCACAGTCGGATGGAAAGTCGCTGGGGTGCTTTAAGCAGTGGGCTGAGGTTATCAGCATGTTTACAGCCATCATTCTGGCCACAGTGAGGACAGGTGTGTGAAGCCACTTAGGAGGCTACTCCTGCCAGGTCCAGAGAGAGGCTGTGGTGGCTGGGAGCTGGCAGGTGACAGAGGAGGAGAGAATGGAGGGAAACCTGCAGGAACCCATCTGCCACTCCTAGGCGCCTCACCAGCCTTGCACTCACCCTCTTTCGTGACCCACATCAGTGACTCAGGGGCTCCAGTGCCAGGGAAAGACATAGGAGAGTGTAGACAGTCTCTTTTGCTGGCTACACTGTGACCCCTCCTGGCCTGCCTTCATGGAGGAAGAGCGCATGGGACGTCTTCAGAAGCCAGAGTTGGTGTCGGCGGCGCTCACTGAGGAAGCCAAAGGCTCAGAAGGCATGGGGGCATGAGCGGCTGATGGAGTCACTGTGTGTGAGGCTCCCACAGGTGCTGCAAGACTGACGGGGCCACGTGCAGATGCCTGGGCTCAGCATCCGACACTCGGGTGCATCAGGTCAATAGTGAACACTGTCCAGGGCTAAGAAACCTGCCAATTGTTCACAAAGCCAGGACCCTCAGCACGCCCCGCCTTGCTCCCTCATCTCCTTCCCTTCTCCCAGCTCCAGGCCGGGCACTGGGCCTCAGCCTGAATCATACCTGGTGCCTGTTCTTGGGGACTTCACAACGTGATAGGGGAGGCACACAGGTGAACAGAGAGTGACATTAGGGAAACAGGTGCTCCCAGAGAGGTGCCTGGAGCTAAGGGAAGGGAGATCTGCTGTCTGGGGCTGAGGGAGGAAGTCTGCCCGGAGGACACCCTTCAACTATCCTGCCAGGTAATAGAGACAGCAATGATCATAAATGCTACTGAACGCCTACCATGGGCTAGGCACTGTTCTGGATGGAAGGACTCGCTGAACTTCACAACATCTATATAGAGTAGGTATTATTTTCCCCAAGTTAAAGATAGAGAAGGTGAAGGCACAAAGGGATTGAGTAAATTACCTCGAGAATTCAAAGCCTCCTCTCCCATGTGCTGGCTGTGAGGCCCTTCAGCTTCACCCTCACCTCTCTGTTTCTCAAATTGCCTACCTGAGAAATGGGACCAGCACCATCTGCCTTAATGAGAACTGATTCCACATGCTGATTCCTGGGCCCTACCCAGACCAGAAACTCTGCGGTAAGACCCAGGCATCTGTTTTAACATGCCCTCCTGTGCTTCTGGTACACCCCCAAGTTTGAGAAGCACTGGGCTAACCCTGTGGTTCCAGGCCCAGGCTGCCCAGCAGAATCACCTGAGGACATTTAGAAAACTCCTGCTTCCTGGGTCCACTTCTGCCTCAGGCTCAGTGCGGGTGGAGCCCCGTTATTCCATCTTCTCTAAACTCCCCCGTGATGCCAATCACGTGATGCCAATGCGTGACCAGCAGGGCATGCTGCCCCATGGCATGGTTTTTCATCAGGATTCATGAGAAGAAATGCCGAACACCCAGCACATAGTAGGACTCCAATACCTGGTGCGGCCAGGTGAGCCCCAGTCCGAGCCTCTTGGCTTCAAGAGCCGCACTTGCCTCCCCATTGCATGGCAAGCCTCCTAATCCAAAAAGGGATACTTTGTCTTTCCAACTTTTAATCATACCACTTGCTCATTAAAATCCCAGGTTTTCTAAATTACTGAAGGTCTCTAGTGATCATATTTTAATTTATCTTTATACATGTGACAAAGCTCCAATTGTGTAGCTCCCTAAGCAGGGCCTGCCTCAGAGATGTCAAGGATCCGTGATGAGGTTCACTGGAAATGCCGCGGGCCTGGCAGGAGGGAGCGCTGCAGGGACGGGCTGGTGGTCTGCTGGGCTCTCCAGAGGGGAAGCCTCTGGGCCAGCCCTGAGCAAGATTCGTAAGTTTTATACCTGCTGTCAGGGCAGGAGGACAGTAATGACCTGCAGAGAAATCTCCTAATGACTTTAGCAAACAGCAAGGGGTGAGAGGGGATAGCTTTGAGCGAGAAGGATCAAGCTGACAATCTCGTTATCAGGTTGTCAGGAGAAACAGAGCCAGACAGTGGCTTTGGCCGGTCAGGACTTTAACTCAGGCCAGGAGCACAAGTCTGATGTGGAGACCAAAGGGAAGCGTATCCACATGTGGAGGAAGGAAAGGCACCCACAGGGAAACAGAAGAGGTCACCGGCTGCGTCCAACCAGAAGACAGAGGGCAGGAGGGGAGGAAGGCTCAGAAGTTCTTCTTAGAGGGGTTGTTGTGTTTTAATGGATGCAAGGAATTCTTATCCCTTGGACATCGTCTCTGTGGACCAGCCGGACCCCTGATGTGTGAGAGGGGCAGTTAATGCACCACAAAAGGGTCGGTTCCTTTCTTCCATTTACTAAATGTTTACTGAGCACCTACTATGTGCCTGGCACTGTTCTAGGCCCTGGGGAGATGGCAGGGAACAAACTCGACCAGATCCCTGCCCTCATGGACTCACGCCATGGTGGGGACACAGACAAAAGGCAAGGAGAAGCAGCTCTAGCAGCCTCCAGCTGGACAGGCGCCCCAAGATGGGATTGCAGGCAGCAGGACCCCAGAGAGGCATGAGTAACCTAGACGGTCACTGGAAGCTTACCCAAGAAAGTCGCCTCGGAAGCTGAACCTAGGAGGACAGGCAGTGTTTAAGGAATTGGGGAAGAGATGGTGGAGGGGGTTGAAAACCAGCCGGTGCAAAACACGCAGAGACAGACGGCACAGGGGCCTTTGAGGAACTGGAGAGCGAGCCGCAGGGCGGCAGAGTTCAGCACGTGGAAGCAGGTAGTGAACACCAAGCCTCCCCAGGTCTGCCCAGCGTCCACTGAGGCGTCAGGGGTCCCAGGCCCTGTGGCAGGCACTTGGAAGCCAGGAGGTGATCAGAACCAGTCCCCATCCTCTGGGAGGTTAACACCAGGTGATGGGGACTGGCAGGTCAGTATGACGCCACAGGGGGGCAGCAGAGATGGCGATGCCTCTCCAACGTGGGCCTGCCAGGGGCCAGCTCCGCTCCCGGTGCCACGGTGCTATGTCGCCGCCTCTCCCGATGCGGGGGGGAGTGGGGCTGGGTGGGTGGGTTGCATCATCACCTCCTTCTTATAGAAAAAGAAACCAAGGCACAGCACCAAAAGGCAAGGGGACTTGCTCAAGGTCCCAAAACCAGCAAGGGGCATCAGCGGGCCCTGAACCCGTCCATCCAGCTGAAGAACCCCTGCGCTTCCCCGATACACCCACAGGCTCCTGAGGGCTGACATGGGCCTGGGTGACAAGTGGCCTGAGCCCTGCTCCATGCCAGGGCCCCTGCCTCAACTTTCTCATGCATTAATCCTCACCCCACCCCACAGGGCTAGGTTATTACCACCACCACCACCTGGGGAGACTGAGGCAGAGCTCCGACTGTGATCTACCAGCTCTGCAGCACATAGCATGGGCCCACCCTGAACCCCACTGCTGCCCAGCCCCCTATGCACACATATAAAGTGCCATGGGAACGGAGAGCAGGGGCAGCAGCCAGCTCTGGCCAGTGTGGGTTGGCGGCAGGGAGTGATGTCTTCTCCTCCCACCAATCAGACATTCCTATTGTCACTGGGCGGGAGCATGCTCTTTCTTAGAGGAAACCCTCACCACGTTGAAGCCTGGACCACACGTGGTCCTCTCCTGATGGGCACTGGGGGAGGTCTGGGAAAGTGGCCCATGGCTGAAAGGGGCAAATATTTAGGATGAGAGTGCTGACTGCACCCTTCCAGGTGGTCCTGAGGGGAGATAACAACAGCTGCCTAGAGGCGGCTGTAAGGGCTGCAACAAAATACCACAGACTGGGTAATTATAAAGAACAGGCCAGGTGCAGTGGCTCACGCTTGTAATCCTAGCATTTTGGGAGGCTGAGGTGGGAGGATCACTTTAGTCTAGGAGTTCAAGACCAGCCTAGGCAACATGGCAAGACCCCATTTTATATTTTTCAATATAAAATATTTTTTAAAAAATTAGCTAGATGTGGTGGTGCATGCCTGTAGTTGCGGCTACTGAGGAGGCTGAAGGGGGAGGATCTCCTCGAGCCTGGGAGGTTGAGACTGCAGTAAGCCACGACTGTGGCACTGCACTCCAACCTGGGCAAGAGAGACCCTGTCTCAAAAAACACCCCAGACATTTATTTCTCATGGTTCTGGAGGCTGGGAAGTCCCAGATCGAGGTGCCAGCAGGACTGGTGTCTGGTGAGGGCTGCTTCCTGCTTCCAGGATAGTGCCTCTGGAGGGACAAACACAGTGTCCTCACTTGGCAGAAGAGAAGGAAAGGTTGGAAGGGCAAGAAAGTCCACCTTTCCACTTCGAGCCCTTAATAAGAGCGCTAATTCCATTATCATCGCCTCCCAAAGGCCACTTTGCATTGCGTTGGAGATTTCATTTCAGCATGAATTTTGGAAGGGACACTCTATCATTCAACCATAGCAGAGCGGGTAGTGAGGGCAGTAATGACACCTGCCTACAAAGTGGTTGTTCTGTAGGTGAAAGCGCCCATCACAGTCAGTGTGTCATAAGTATTTTTTTTTTTTTTTAATGAGCTCACAGAGATGGTCGAGACAGACTGAACTCAGGTCCTGGCCCTGCAGGAAATGAATCACCGAATGTCTCTGTGCCTCAGTTTCCTCATCTGTTCAATGAGAATGATGATGGTTCCTGGGTTGTAGGTTGCCATGCAGATAAATGAGTGTCTATGTAATGCTCAGAAGAACACCTGGAAGGCATTGACTGTGTTGTGTGCTGCAGAGGGGGTCTTCACATGGACTCATGATGAGATAACCCACAGTAAATCCCCGTTGCCTCACACAACCTCATCTATGTGATGACAGTCCATGGGGTCTATTCTGAAGTCTCATGCCAGTCCCCTGAAATGCCTCGCTGGGGTACAGTGCATATTCATTCACAAGGCAAATGCTTCCCAAGGCTGGGAGCTGAGCACTGAGTCCCTCACCTGCCCGAAGAGCAGCCACCCGGCAGGCACACTTCACCTCCTCAACCCACTCTCCCAGCTGGCTCCACTTGGCCACTCCCAGCTATGTAATCCAGGCCTCAGTTTCCCCTTCTCTCAAGTGAGAGGGCAGGTTACATTAGGACTTCCATGGAACGTTAGCCTTAGGAGGTGCTCTCTAGAAATGCGCTGTGTTAGGAAGGACCATGGGCTCCATCATACCTTTTTTTTTTTTTGAGACGGAGTCTCGCTCTGTCGCCCAGGCTGGGGTGCAGTGGCGGGATCTCAGCTCACTGCAAGCTCCGCCTCCTGGGTTTAGGCCATTCTCTTGCCTCAGCCTCCCGAGTAGCTGGGACTACAGGCGCCCGCCACCTCGCCCGGCTAGTTTTTTGGATTTCTTAGTAGAGACGGGGTTTCTCCATGTTAGCCAGGATGGTCTCGATCTCCTAACCTCGTGATCCGCCCGTCTCAGCCTCCCAAAGTGCTGGGATTACAGGCTTGAGCCACCGCGCCCGGCCTCCATCATACCTTTTACAGAGTCGTGTGATGCTTGCATATTAAGGCCTGCAAAGTTCTGCAATTTAAAAACCTGTTTGACTTTGATTAATTCCATTGTCCCTCAACTCTTTGACCCTGTGGTTTTTATTTCTGCTTAACAGCTAGTTACACCCCAGAGAACATAAGCCATTATGGAAATATGTGCTGAGTATGGTAGAAGGAAGACAGAGGGAAGAATTTATTCACCTGACATGTTGGCATCAGAGAAAAATACATAGGAGCAGGTCTTGGATGGCGAGTAGGATCCCAGGTGAGGTGAAACAGAGAGTGCAGCACACACAGGGACAAAGGCATAAAGGCGTGTGGTCCACACAGGGAGTGGCAAGTGGCCCCGCTGTGTGGGGCCAAGCCGTGGCCTTGAGACTAGAGGGAGGCAGGCCCAAAGGCCACAGGTCTTGGGTGCTAAAGGGTTTGTGCTTTGTTCTAAGTTCAAAGAGGACCTTCTAGGGATTTTAAGAAAAGGAATGGCATGGTCAGGTTTGTGTTTTTAAAAGTTAATGCTGTCAGCTTCTGAAAGCTGGGAGGCCATGGGGAGGTGTGGAGACGAGGAGACAGAAATGGGTCCCCAGAACCACTTCTTGTGCAAAGTGAGAAGCAGAGGAGTCAAATACAACCCAGAAGTGGTAGGAGGAACAATGATGCCACTTCCCTAGGTCAGGAACACGTAAAGGAGAAAGTTCCTGGTGCAACTTTGAACATGTGGCCTCTGAGGTATCTGTGGGACATCCTGGAGGTATGAGTCAGGATAGGCCAGGCTGGGCTGCAGTAGTAGATTAACCCCAAATCTCAGTGGTGTAACCCAAGCAAGGTTCATTTCACTCATTCACAAAGTCTGATGCAAATGTAAAGTCAGGTGGCCTCCTCCATCCTGTAGCTTTGCAATCTGGAACAAGAGGCCTCTAAAGTCACGTAACAGGAGAAGAGAGAGCTAGAGAATCACACAGGATGTTTTACAAGGATGGGTCCTAGAAGTCGCTCCATCCCTCACATCCCAGTGGCCAGACCCAGGTTCACAGCCTCTACCTACAAGCAAGGGTGGGACATCTCCTAGCATCTGGACATTTGGTGAGCCCTAGCGACCACACACCATTATGGAAATATGTGCTGAGTAAGGCAGAAGGAAGAGAGAGGGAAGAATTTATTCATGAACGAATTTGCCTAAAATGTTGCCTTGCTATCACAGAAGCTTGGGAGGCCTTTGGAAATGGTGACCAGGAGATTTTAAGGGCTTGGGATACAGATTTGGGCATGATTGTTGAATGAGATCACCCAGGAAGAAAACAGAGAAGGATGGGATAAAATGGGTAACACCATAACTTCCTCTGAGGTTGTATTTAGAAATTTCCAGAGGATGACTCAAAATTTAGTTAAAAAAGAAATTCTTGTTTCCAAATATCTGATTATTTGTTGTCATATAGAAAAGGCATCCAGATTTTTGCTGAATTTTTCAGTTTCCATATGGTTGCTTGGCATAGCATAGGAAGCTAGCAGTAATTGGCAAGTGTTTAAGTATCAGGCCACTCCATAGCATTCTCACCGTGAAGGGCCAATGGCCTCATGATGATAGGTTTCTCTCAAGGAGAGATTTTCAAAGCCCTCAAGTTTAACAGACATTTTGAAAGAGACCTCACAGTATTCTTGCCCTTGAGATCCATTTTGGAAATCAACATTTTTGCTACCAAACTCTTGACTATGAAATTGATTTTTTATTTAAATGTGTTGCATATTTGCAATTTTTCACAGAGAAAATTTTGGTTGAAAATCATGGTTTGAGACATTTCAGCTTGGGAGTCAATTAAAACTCAGTTTTCCCTGGAAAGAGCTATATCCTTAATCAACACTAACAAATCAGCATGAGACATTTCTTCATACTAGCTCTTGCAAGGCCCTTTCTGGCAACTGAAGTGTCCCCAATCTGAGACTATAAGGGTCCTGAGCCCTGGGACTGTGTTTTCATTTACCTCTGTATTGCCAGAGCTGCATGCAATGCTGGGCACACAGTGGGAACTCAGTCAGTATTTGTTGGATGGATGCATGGATGGATGCATGGATGGGTGGATGGGTGGATGGGTGGATGGGTGGGTGGGTGGATGAATGCGTGGATGGGTGGGTGGGTGGGTGGATGGATGCATGGATGGATGCATGCATGGATGCATGCATGGATGTATGGATAGATGGATGGATGAATGGGTGGATGGATGAATGGGTAGACGGATGAATGGATGGGTGGGTGGGTGGGTGGGTGGATGGATGGATGGATGGATGGATGGATGGATGAATGGGTGGATGGATGAATGGGTGGATGGATGAATGGATGGGTGAGTGGGTGGATGGATAGATGGATGGATGAATTGGTGGATGGATGAATGGATGGGTGGGTGGGTGGATGGGTGGGTGGATGGATGAATGGGTGGATGGATGAATGGGTGGATGGATGAATGGATGGGTGAGTGGGTGGATGGATAGATGGATGGATGAATTGGTGGATGGGTGAATGAGTGGGTGGGTGGATGGATGAATGGATGGGTGTGTGGGTGGATGGATGGATGGGTGGGTGGGTTGGTGGGTGGATGGAGGGATGGGTGGGTGGGTTGGTGGGTGGATGGCTGGATGGATGAATTGGTGGATGGATGAATTGGTGGATGAATGAATGGATGGACTGGTGATGAATGAATGAATGAATGGGCGGATGGATGGATGGATGGATCAATGGATGTGCCTGTCATACTGAAAACTGGATGTGGACTTCTAAACTACAATTACTAATGCAATTTGGTGGATGGGGGGAAAGCAATTGATTGGGAGTCAGGAGATCCAAGTTCCAGTGTCATCTCTCCATTGACTGAGGTTTGAGAACTTGGGAAAATCCCTTTCCCCAAGGGTGCTACCTCTTTTCTCCTCTACTAAATGAGGTTTCATCCAGCCCCAGGCAATCTTTTCAGCCTCATATCCAACCACTTCTCCGCTACCCTATCCTGCCAAGGACGTTCATCTTGCCCACCACATTTCCCAATCAGGAATGTACTTCTGGATTCCCAGCTATGGCCAAGCGAGGAGGTTAACAAATCCTCTCCACAAAAGTCAAGTATACAGCTGCATAAAATTGACCAAAAAACCCAGCCATTTCCACACTCTGAAAATCATCCAACAGCATTCACCAATCCGAGAAGTGCTTATTCTTGAAAACTGCTGAATTTCAGTTAGAAACAGTGGGAGTTTGTAAAATTCTGACCCAGGGCTGCTCCCATACTGCCCTCCCAGATGGATAGACCTAGAGATTCTATAGGGCAGGACAGGCCCTGAGGACCAGCAGCTGGTGGGCCACAGTTGACAGGAATCACACAATTTGAAACAATGGGTAATGCTCACGCCTAATGGCATTGTCAGCAAAAGTGGCAATCTGACAGGCTGTGTGGAATGGCCGGGGTTGTGTCTATACATAATGGAGACTGGAAAGGATCCAAGCCAGCCATGATTTCTAGCTAGCTGACCCTAAGGCCACGTGCACACACACAGGAAACATGAACAGCCTAGTAAAAAGTAAAAGCCAGGCAGACTTGGAAATGGCCAGAATTATGAATGTGCTCCCCTACCTGTGTACAGGTCTTTAACAGAATACAGAAGCCTTATTAGCTTGAGGTGTTTGAGAATAACCTCTGATCAAACACCGGCTGACCTCTATACTATGGACACACGGGGGAACAAAAGCCAGGCTTTAAAAAAAATAAAGATATATATATGGCTAAAATATATACATATTTTATATATAGCTTATTTTTTTTTTTTTTTTTTTGAGATCAACTCTCACTTGTCACCCAGGCTGGAGTGCAATGGCGCGATCTTGGCTCACTGCAACCTCCACCTCCTAGTTCAAGTGATTCTGCTGCCTCAGCCTCCTAAGTAACTGGGACTATAGGTGCGTGCCACCACGCCCAGCTAATTTTTGTATTTTTAGTAGAGAGAGGGTTTCATCATGTTGGCCAGGCTGGTCTAGAACTTCTGACCTCAAATGATCTGCCCGCCTTGGCCTCCCAAAGTGCTGGGATTATAGGCATGAGCCACCACACCTAGCCAGAAATACACATTTTTCTAAAATCTGAGCATCAGCAGCTATACACAGCAAGGAAAATGAATTTCCTAGATTTAGCACAGGCAAGTTGCTAAACAAATGAACAAGCAACAAACAGTAACGAGCTTCTTGGGGAAAATCAAAATCCAAAGTTGATACAATATGTTACCTAAAATTTCCAGTTTTCAATTAAAAAAAAAAAGAAATGCAAAAAAAAAAAAAAGGAATATATGACCTATACTCCAGGGGTCACAGGGAGGGAAAAGTAGTCTCTGGGGGTCTCCAGAAGTTAGATTTGGTAGTGAAAAACTTCAAAGCAACTATTATAAACATAGTCAAATAATTAACAGAAAGTATGACAATAAGAAATCAATAAATAGAGAATCTGAATAAAGGGGTAGAAATAATATTTTTAAACCAAATGAAAATTCCAGAGTTGAAGAGTACACGAATGGGAAAAATTCACCAGAAGAGCTCCATGGCAGATTTGAGATAGTAGAAGAATCAATGAGCCTGATAACAGAGCAATAAAAATTAACCAATATGAAGAACAAAGAGAACAAAAGGGTGAAGAAAAATGAATAGAGCCTCAACAGCCTGTAGCGCATCAAGCATATCAATATGCATTTAACAGGAGTTCCAGAGGAGAGGAGAGAGAGAAAGGGGCTACAAAAAATACTTGAAGGAATAATGGCCAAAACGTTTCCAAAACTGATGAAAAATTTTAATCCAAACATTTGAAAAACTTAACAACTCCAAGTAGGTTAAATACATAGAGATATATACCTAGACACATCATAATCACGTGGCTAAAAGACAAGGAGAAAATTGTGAAAGAAACAAGATAAAAACAATTCATCATGTATTAGGGGACAACAATGTGACAAGCAGCTGACTTCTCATCACAGAAGAAAACAGAGGGCAGAAGGCAGTAGAATGACATATTCAAAATGAAAAAAAAAAAGTCATCCAATAATTCTATATCCAGCAAAACTATCCTCCAAAAGCGAAAGTGAAATAATGACATTCTCAGATAAATAAATATTGGAATTCATTGCTAGCAGGCTTGCCTTTCAAGAAATACCAAAGGAAGCCCATGAGGCTGAAAGGAGATGATAGCAGATGAATGGAAACTTAAATTCACAAGAAGAAATTAAAAGCATTAGAAATGTTAAATATTAGACCAGTCGCAGTGGCTCATACCTGTAATCCCAGCACTTTGAGAGGCCAAAGTGAACAGATCACTTGAGGCCAGGAGTTTGAGACCACCCTGGCCAACATGGTGAAAACCTGTCTCTACTAAAAGTACAAAAATGAGCTGGGCGTGGTGGCACGTGCCTATAGTCCCAGCTACTTGGGAGGCTGAGGCATGAGAATCGCTTGAACCTGGGAGGTGAAGGTTGCAGTGAGCCAAGATTGTTTCACTGCACTCCAGCCTGGGCGACAGGGTGAAACCCTGTCTCAAAAAAAAAAAAAAGGTAAATATTACAGTTAATATGAAATACTCTGTAAATATATTTTTCTCTTAAATTCTTTAAAAGACTTGAGTAATAATTATAACACTACACTGTTGGGTTTATAAGAAAAATATATAGATACAGATATTTAGATAATATATATGTAATATATGCGTGACAGTAATAGTACAAGGGGAAAAGAGTGAAGCTGTATTGAAGCAAACTTCCTGTATTTCGTCAGAAGTAAGTTAGTATTAATCTGAAGTAGATTATGACAAGTTAAACATATTTTGTAGTCCTTAAAGCAACCATTAAGAAAATAACTCAAAATACACGGTTTTTAAAAAAAAAAAAAAACAAAAAAAAACAGGAATTAAAATGGGATACTAAAAGTATTTATTTAAAAGAAACAAAAGTAATGAAGAAGGAACAAAGGAAAAAGGTAACAACAACAATAACAAAGAGATGTATAGAAAACCCAAAATGGTAAATGTAAGCATAAGGTAATATAAAGTACATTAAGTGTACATTAAATGTACATTAAATGTGAATAGTCTACACAGGCCAATCAAAAGCAGAGATTGCCAGACTGCATAAACAAGTGATGTGACTATATACTATCAACAAGAGACATATCTTAGATTCAAAAATGAAAGTAAAAGGACTGGACAATAATATACCATGAAAAAATAAACTGTAAGAGAGCTGGGAGTGGTCATTTTAATATTAAACAAAAGAAACTTGTAGACAAGAAATATTGCTAGAGACAAAGAAGAACATTTCACAATGATAAAAGAGTTAACACATCAGGAAGATATAAGAATTATAAATGTATACACTCCTAATAACAGTGCTTCAAAATATGTGACACAAAAACTAATGAAATTAAAAGGACAATAGTTGGAGATTTCAAATACCACTCTCAATCACCAATGGAACCAGTAGGCTAAGAATCAGCAAATCATATAGAAGATTTAAACACATTATTGACCAAACCAACGTAACTAGCCTAATGACTGCAGGATACACTTTTTTTCCAAGCACACATAGACCATTCTCCAGGAGAGAACATTGCTAGGCATTAAAATGAACCTCATTAATGTCAACAGACTGAAATCACACAAAGCATGGTCCCTAGCCACAATGAAATTAAATCACATATTAACAAAAGTCTATGAAAGCCCAAATATTTCAAAAATGAGCAGCACATTTCTAAATAACTCCAGGGTCAAAGAAGAAATTACCCGAGAAATTACAAAATATTTTGAAGTGGATGAAAAATGCTAACAATATATGAAAATGCATGGCACACAGCTAAGCAGTACGTAGAGGGGAATTTATACCTTTTAACACCTATGTCAGAAAAAAAGAAAGGTCTTAAATAGCTTAAGCATCTATCTAAAGGAGCTAGAAAAAGAAGAGCAAACTAAACAAAAAGCAAGCAGAAGAAAAGAAATAGGATAGATTAGAATAAAATCAGCAAAACAGAAAAGTGAAAGAGAAAATCAATGAAACCCAAAGGTGGGTCTTTAAAGAGATAACAAAACTTTTAGCTAGATGAGCCAAAAAAAAAGGAGGAAAAAAGATACAAATGGCCAAAATCAGGCATGAAAAAAGGAACATCATTGCCAATCATATGAAATTAATGGTTTATAAGAGAATACTGTAAACAATGCAATACCAACACATGAGACAACTTAGATAAATGAACACATTCCTGGAAATGCACAGATTACAAAAACTGACTCAAGATAAAATACAAAATCTGAACAGACTTGCAACAATATAAATGAATTGAGTTAATAATTAAAAATCTCTCCACAATGAAAAGCCAGATCCACATAGCTTCACTGGTGAATCCTAACAAATATTTAAAGATGAAATAATACCAATCCCTCCCAGATTCTTTTAGAAAATAGAGGAGGAGGGAACACTTCTCATTCATTGTATGAAGCTAGTATTGTCCTAACCAAAGCCAGGCGAAAACATGAGAAGAAAACCACAGACCAATGTTCATCATTAAACAAATGCTAAAATTCTTAACAAACTATTAGCAAGCTGAATCCAGCAACATATAAAAAGCACTAGACACTAGGACCAAGTGGGATTTACCCTGGAAATGCAAGCCTAGTTTAACATCCAAATATCAATTAATCTAATACATCGTATTAATAGAACAAAGCGGGAAAAAAACACACGATTATCTCAAAGAAAATGTATTTTTTAAAATTCAGTACCTACTGATTTTTTAAAACTCTCAACAAACTAGAAATAGAAGGGAACTTTCTCAGCCTGGAAAAGGGCATTTACAAAAAACCCACGGCTAAGATCACACTCAATGATGAAAAAAACACAAAGCTTTCCCCACATGACCAGGGACAAGGCAAGGATGTCCACTCTCACCACTTTTATTCAACCAACTACTAGAGGTTTAACTAGGGCAATCTGGCAAAATAATAAAAAGTATCAAGATTCAAAGTGAAGAAATAAACTATTTTAACTCACAGATGACATGATCCTTAACATAGAAAATCCCAAGAGATTCATTTAAAAACTCATAGGATAAACAAGTTTAGCAAGATTCTACAATACAAGATCAATATGCAAAAACCAATTGTATTTCTACATACTAGCAACAAACAATCCAAAAATAAAGTTAAGAAAACAATTCCATTCACAATAGCATCAGAAAGAATAAAATGCTTAGGAATAAATTTAACAAAAGTGCAAGATCTTCACTGAAATCTACCAAACATTGTTGAGAGAAATTAAAGATGACATAAATAAATGGAAGAACATTCCATGTTCATGGATTGGAATATATTCAATATCATCTAGATAGCAAATTCTCCACAAAGTGACCTATAAATTCAGTGTGATCCCTATCAAAATACTATGGAACCTTTTTGTAGAAGCTGATAAGCTGATCCTAAGTTTTATATGGAAAGGCAAAGGACATGGAAGAGTTATATTCCCTGATTTCAATCTTAATATTATGCCTTAATAATCAAGACAGCGGAGCATTCACGGAAGGATAGATGTATAGATCGGCCGAACAGAATTGTAACAGAATTACAAACATTATGGGTAATTAGTTTTCGAAAAAAGTGCCAAAACAATTCAATGGGAAAAGGATACACCTGTATCCAGAATATTTGGGAGGCCGAGACGGGTGGATCACGAGGTCAGGAGATTGAGACCATCCTGGCTAATACGGCAAAACCCCGTCTCTACTAAAAATACAAAAAACTAGCTGGGTGAGTTGGCGGGCGCCTGTAATCCCAGCTACTCGGGAGGCTGAGGCAGGAGAATGGCGTGAACCCAGGAGGCGGAGCTTGCAGTGAGCTGAGATCTGGCCACTGCACTCCAGCCTGGGCGACAGAGCGAGACTCCGTCTCAAAAAAAAAAAAAAAAAAAAAAAAAAAAAAGAACTCGTAGAACTTAAGAAGATATCTCCCTGAAGTAGACCTATGTAAATGACTACTAAGCACAGGAAAAGATCCTCAACGTTGTTGGTCATTAGGGAAACGCAAATTAAAACCAAAATAAGTTGCTATCATACATCCACTAAGGTGACTACAATGAAAAAGACAGACGTGAAAAAGATACAGAGAAACTAGAAGTTCATATGTGGCTGGTGGGAATGTACAATGGCACAGCCACACTGGGAAAAAACTTAGATTCTAGGTCAGGCGCGGTGGCTCATACCTGTAATCCCAGCACTTGGGAGGCCAAGGTGGGCGGATCACTTGAGGTCAGAAGTTCAAGACTAGCCTGGCCAACATGGTGAAATCCCATCTCTACTAAAAATATAAAAATTAGCTGGGCGAGAGTTGTGTGCACCTGTAATCCCAGCTACTTGGGAGGCTGAGGCAGGAGAATCGCTTGAGCCCGGGAGGCAGAGATTTCGGTGAGCAAAGGCCACGCCACTGTACTCCAATCTGGGCAACAAAATGAGACCTTGTCTTAAAAAACAAAATTAAAAAATAAAAAATAAACTTAGTTGCTTAAAAAGTTAACTTGAACTTTGCACAATATATCCAACACCTCTGATTTTTAATTATTTTTTTGAGACAGGGTCTGGCTCTGTCGCCCAGGCAGGAGTGCAGTCGCACAATCCTGGCTCACTGCAGCTTTGACCTCCCAGACTCAAGCAATCCTCCCACCTCAGCCTCCTGAGTAGCTGGGACTACAGGTATGTGCCACCATACCCAGATAATTTTTCTTATTTTCTGTAGAGACAGGGTCTCACTATGTTGCCCAGGATGGTCTTGAACTCTTTTACTCAAGCAGTCCTCCCGCCTCAGCCTCCCAAAGTGCTGGGATTACAGGTGTGAGCCACCCTACTCAACATCTCAAGCCTTACTCTCCTCATCTGTGAAATGGCATGATGATAATAGTACCATATCGCAGGGATGTGAAAGCAGTTTCACTCTTAAGAACCTACCCAAGAGAAACAAAACATGCATCCCCACACAGACCTGCATGTGAACGCTCATAGCAATACGATTCACAGCAGCCAAAAACTGAAAACCATCCAAATGCCATCAGCTGAGCAATGGGTAAATAAAAAGTGGCAGATGGATACAATGAAATTCTATTTATCAATCAAAAGAAATGAGTAACTGATCCATGCTACAGTACAAGTCAACCTCAAAAACATTTTGCCACATAAAAGAAAACCAGCCACAGAATACTACTCCATTTATTTGAAATGTTGTGTGACTCCATTGATTTGAAATGCCCAGAAAAGGCAAATTTACAGAAACAGGAAGCAGGTCAATGGTTCCCTGGGGGTGGGCATGGGAACTGTGAGTGGCAGCAAGGATACAAACTGGAGTGATGGATGTGTTCCAAAACTGGACGTCAGGAGGGGTGCGCAAATCCGTAAACTGACTAGAAACCATTGAATGATACACTGAAAATGAGTGATTTCATGGTGCATAACTTGCACCTCAATAAAGCTGCCTTTTTCAAAAAAAAAAAAAAAAAAGCAATGTGCTTTAGGCTTTTATTGTTTGTTGGTTCAACTGCCATTTCTTGAGCCTCTAGGCTGCACCAGCTCCATGCTAGCAGCTGGGGGTACAACGCTGAAATAATACTGCAAGTGACTAATGATGGCTGAAAGGTCACTGTGTCTCTGTTTTCCGTCCTTTACCCTCGTCAGCACTCATCTCCCTGTGAAGTGGGAATGATCGCTGTCATTCCATTTCACAGGTGAGAAGAGTAAGGCTCCATGGTGTCAAGATGTTGTCCAAAGTCACGAGCTGCTACATGTAAGAGTTGAGCTTTGAACTCCACATCCCACAGCCCCGTCCACCCTTCTGACCCCCCATCCTAACCCAGCTCATGACCACAGAGTCGGCCCAGATGCCCCTGCCGCAGGAGCTCGCCCTCGCCCTGCCATGCGCAGAGGCAGAAGAGCCGTCCTTGAGCCACGGTGCCGTCTCACACCCCCTGTGCCCTGCAGCACGGCTCCTCTCACTCCACCTCCCCACTTCCCACCTGTCTTCAGGACTCAGTTCTGATACCTGCTCCTGTGTTGAGCTTCCTGCCCCCTGCTCAGAGGCACACACCTTCTCTGCCTTGGCTTGGTTATTGGGGTGCCCTAAATCCAATGACACATTTCCTTACAAGAGACAGAAAATACGATGCAGAGAGGAGGGCCGTGTGAGGACAGACGCCTAGACTGGAGTGACACATCTAGAAGCCAAGGAACATCAAGATTGCCAGAAACTGCCAGGATAGGGTCCTGGAGCAGATTCCCCTCCCAGCCTCAGAAGTTGCTGATCTAGCCAACACCTTGACTTTGGACCTCCGGCCTCCTGAACTGTGAGAGAGTGAATTTGTGTTCTTTTAAGCTGCCCAGTTTGTGGTCTCGTGCTACGGCAGCCCCAGGAAACAGATACAGGGTCTATGCCCAGTTCATGCCTGTTCCCCAACCCAGGACTGGCCCCATAAGGGTTCAGCACAAACTGGTTCTGTTCAGATGAACCAGATTTGTGTTTGAGCCAAAACCTCATTGTCTCCCCAATTAATCAACTGGAGACCCCTCTCTGAGTCAGCCAGAGGCGTTTGGTGGATGGTTTTATGTTTTCTAGAAAATCAGACATTATACCATTGACCTGCTGGCCCCCAACTGCCCTTTCTTAACTGCAAGCTCCTTGCCTTTTTTATAACAAGAGGCTCCTATTACATGAGCAAAACCAGTAACAGGAGAAAGGCCACTTAGAGTGAATCTGCTCAGAACAGAAATCAAAATGTCATGGTAAATATTGGGGGGAAAGGTGTGGTGGACTTTATGTTAAAAATAAAACAACAGAGGCCAGGTGCAGTGGCTCACACCTGTAATCCCAGCACTTTGGGAGGCTGAGGCGGGTGGATCACCTGAGGTCAGGAGTCTGAGACCAGCCTGACCAACATGGTGAAATCCCATCTCTACTAAAAATACAAAAAAAAATTATCAGGGCTTGGTGGCGGGCACCTGTGATCCCAGCTACTTGGGAGGCTAAGACAGGAGAATCACTGGAACCCAGGAGGTGGAGGTTGCAGTGAGCTGAAATCAAAGCACTTCACTCCAGCCTGGCCAACAGAGCGAGACCCCATCAAAAGAGAGAGAGAGAAAGGAAGGAAGGAAGGAAAGAAGGAAGGAAGGAAGGGAGGGAGGGAGGGAGGGAGGGGGGAGAGAGAGAGAGAGAGAGAGAGAGAGAGAGAGAAAGAAAGAAAGAAAAAAGAAAGAAAGAAAGAAAGAAAGAAAGAAAGAAAGAAAGAAAGAAAGAAAGAAAGAAAGAAAGAGAGAGAGAGAGAGAGAAAGAGAGAGAGAAGAAGGAAGGAAGGAAGGAAGGAAGGAAGGAAGGAAGGAAGGAAGGAAGGAAGGAAGGAAGGAAGGAAGGAAGGAAGGGAGGGAGGGAGGGAGGGAGGGAGGGAGGGAGGGAGGGAAAAAAGAAACAACAAACTTGGCACTATGGCTCATGCCTATAATCTCAGCACTTTGGGAGGCTGAGGCAGGCAAATCACTTGAGCCCAGGAGTTCTAGACCAACCTGGGCAACTTGGCAAAACCTGTCTCTGCAAAATATATAAAAATTAGCTGGGTGTAGTGGTGTGCACCTACAGTCCCAGCTACTCAGGCGGCTGAGGTGGGAGAATAGCTCAATCCCAAGAGGCAGAGGTTGCAGTGAGCTGTGATCTCACCACTGCACTCCAGCCTGGGTGGCACAGCGAGACTCTGTCTAAAAAAAAAAAAAGAAGAAGAAGAAACAACAAAAGAGAGAAAGCAGGGCTTTTGGAAGCTGAATAGTTTCCTCTTCATCATCTCCATCTCTACCATGGATTCAGGCCTAGATGGCTAATAGTTTCCACCCATGCAGTGACTATGATCCATTGGGAATGTCTGCCTGGAGCTCCCTGTCAAAAATAAGCCTTTGTGGAAAACTGTGCCTGATCAATTAGCAATGTCTGCCCTAGGCTTGGAAATGTCAGCATCTGTATGGCATAGTTACAGTCCTGGTTTAAGGTGTTCAGCCTCTCAGAGACATTTGACTTTAGTGGAAGGCTTGGGGGTTGCATGCCGGGTGGGTAAATTTCTAGCACTGTATATAACAGACAGAGTTATTTTGGGGAGGGACAGGAGGAGAGAGGAGATAGAACTTTTACGGAGCCCCCACCTGAAACTACAATGCTGATTTCCAATTCCACATAGACATCAGGTCTGCAATGGAATCCTCCATCAGCCTGCAGGACATCTGATTTTCCATGCAGAATCACAGGTAATTTTCCCTGCTCCCTTTCCAAATCGATGAAATCAAATATAGTTTGAATGGAGAAAAGGATTGCTGAGCTGTCAAGGCAAGTTCAATTTCAGTAATCACATGGAGATCTGTTAGATAACTGTGCCAAGAGGTGAGTGACCATATGATTGAAATACATTTATACTAAAAATATTTTAAAAGCCCTTCTCTTGATTTATACCCAAAAGAAAATATTGCAAAGGAGAATGAGTTTTCATCTCAAGTAGCACTTATTCCTGATCTAACTAAATTAACTCTTATGAACAGATAGTTTTGCTCGGGTGCCCATAATAAAAATAACAATAATGTGCATTTAGAAAGTGTTTTATCCTCTCCAAAGCACAGATCTTTTGCAGTGTGCAATTCCCCTCATCCATGCTGGAGACCAGCATGACAGGGAAGGAGGGAGAGGACGGAGTCGAGGACATGCGCGTCCCTGTGGCTGATCACATTTGGTAAAATCAGCAAATTTCAAATACACGAGAAAGCTGATTTCATGGTGCTCTGAAAGGCCTAGAGGCAAACGAGCCAGAAGCTGGGTCTTCCCTTCTGTTATAGACTGAATATTTGTGGCCCCTAAAGTTCATATACTGAAATCCTAACCCAAATACCCAAGGGGATGGTGTTTGGAAATGGGGCCTTTGGGAGGTGATTAGGGTTAGAAGAGGTCGTGAGGGTGAGGTCCTGATCTGATGGGATTGCTACCTCATATGAAAAGACTCCAGAGAGCTTACTCATGCTCTCTCACTTTTTGTCACTCTCTCTCTGTTTCTCTACCATGTGAAGATGCAGCAAGAAGGTAGCTGTCTGCAAGACAGGAAGGGAGCCCTCACCGGAACCTGACCATGCTGGTGGCCTGATCTCGTACTTCCAGCCCCCAGAACTGTAATAAATACATGTCAGTTGTTTAAACCACTCCATCAGTGGGTTTTGTTATGGCAGCCCTGGGAGACTAAGACAATCCAAAGTTTGAATCTGGGGCTGTTTGCTCAGCCTGCCATAGAGGCAACTGGAGAGGTGGCTTCTAGTCTCAATCCTGCCCTAACCTAACCATGGGTGGCCTCAGGACGCTTTCTTTTTTTTTTTTTTTTTTTTTTTTGGCGGGGGAGGGGGGGGCAGACTCTCACTCTGTCACCCAGGCTGGAGTGCAGTGGCACCATCTCAATTCACTGCAAGCTCAGCCTCCCGGGTTCATGCCATTCTCCCGCCTCAGCCTCCCAAGTAGCTGGGACTATAGGCGCCCTCCACCACACCCAGCTAATTTTGTTTTTGTATTTTTAGTAGAGACGGGGTTTCACCATGTTAGCCAGGATGGTCTCGATCTCCTGACCTTGTGATCCGCCCGCCTCGGCCTCCCAAAGTGCTGGGATTACAGGCATGAGCCACTGCGCCCGGCCAGGAAGCTTTCTTTCTCAACTAGAGAACGTTACCCATTCTCTGATCTGCTCACCTGAAAGTTGTACAGGTAAAAAGAAGTGACTTGTCCAACACCAAAGTGCTGAGGTTCCCACCATCCGTCTCCCACTGCCTCCACGTCCTGCAGTAGTTCTTGGGCAATTATTTTATTCACATTGTCCTGTTCTTTTGCCCTGTTTAATTCCTCCCTACTCTCCTTTTAAAAGTGATGCTCATTCAACATCACTTCCTCCAGGAAGTCTGCCCTGACCACCCACATCCTGACCAGGTTCACCCTTCTCCCCATCACCACCACTTCCTGCAAACTCCTGCAGGTCCCATCTCTCTACGTTGTCACTGTCTGTTTGCACGTCTGTCTCTCCCACTGGACCATGAGCTGCTCCAGGGCATAGCCTGGGAGTTATCCCCCTTCATAACCACACAGAATAGCCTTCATAGATGCTTATGGAACTGAGTTCAGCATGGGGGTCTCTGGCTGCCACCTGCAAGTTCGGCCCCATCATAGGCTCTGGGAACAGGTAGGAACAGACCATCTCTTAAGTCCAGGGGGACTGGAGGAGACTGAAATCTAGCTAAGCGCATTATCATTAGTTCATAGCCCAACCTCCAGTTCAAGGATCTTACTATCTATCACGACTTTGCAAAGCAAGTCCCCACCCTAAAATCTGCCCCAAGACAGACACAGGAGTCGCGCTCTACCACCAAACACCAGCCCTAAAATCACAACAAGAACCATTGATTGAGTGAATCCTGTGTGCTGGCCTTCAAGCCAGCTCTTGACACCAGTGACCTCCTTGGTTCTTGCGTGACAGGCATCAGCACCACCATTTCACAGATGAAGAGACTGAGGTTCCAAGAGGGACTGACTCAAGGTCCCATTGCTCCCAAGTGACAGAGCTGGGGTTGGATCCCACGCCTGCCTGACTCCAAATCTAGGGGTTCTCACCGGGGTCTGGCCCACCAAGAAGGTAGTCGGATGAGTAGGGGCATTGGGCAGCCATAGACAGCCAGGCATCGTCCCTGATTCCAGAACTCAGGTCCCAGAGCCAGTGTCTTCCCTGTGGAAGCTCTTGGTCACCCACTCACAAATGAGTGAGCTGTTCTTTCTTTTACCCTTGACATTTTTCTTTATGTTAAGTTTAATTGCAAGAGGTAGCCTCACAAGCTGAGCCCACAGCACAGACAAAGGCACAGGGGTGGAACAGCACAATAAATTTAGGAAACCATAAATAATTTAGGGAGGGGTTTGCTGTGCAGTGGGCAGGGAGTGGCACAGTGGGTGTGAGGTTGGTGAGATGGGCTGGGAGGGTTCTGAGGGCTTCAAGCCTTACTCTAAAGGCAGTGGGGAACCACAGTGGGTTCTTGAGGCAGGGAGAGGCTCGCCCCCAGTGGCCTTCAAAAAGGGTCTCTGGTGGCTGCTCACCTGGCACATTGGTGGGTGACTGTGCCCTCGCAGCCTCCATCACCACCTCATTCCTCTTCTCTCCAAGAAGTGTCACCTCCTAGGCCAATGCCAGGAGTAGCTGCCTGCAATCCACCCCAACCCTGCAACATTCTGGGAAGCCAAACCCAGACTCACTCTTTTCCCTTGGGTTTCCAGGCATTTTTATCCTCAGGTAGATTTTGCCTCAACCCTACTCATGATCATATAGAAAAATGCCAGTAAAGAAAGCTCAGGCCAGGCCATGAGAGGGCATTTGCTCTCATTACAGAAAACAAACAAGACTCCAGAAAGCCAGGGAGGCCATGCCAGCTGCAACTCCAAGACTCCCCACGTGAATCACATACCTTTGCACTTTTTAAATGCTCTAATCCAAAGGACCTCAGGCCCTTTGAAAATCTTGAATTGGATTCAGGGAACATTGGTTGCATACTTTCGCTCTAAGCCAAGCACCAAGCTGGGCGCTGGGTAATTCCAGAATCATCGCGCACTGAGGAAAAACCCGCAAGGCTGCCTGTGTGCCTCACTCAGAGGGGCAAGGGAGACGGTTCAAGGGATGGACTTTGACCCATGTGGGCTGGCTTCCACGAAGCCTCAAAGGCAGGTGAAGCTGCCCAGGTCAGCAGGAGGAGATGTCACCTCTTCCAGGCCTGAAGGAACAAAGGGAGGGGCCTGTTCGTGGAAAATAGGGTAATCTGTTGCTATAGGAGGGGCCGCCGGACGGGAGCTGCAGGCCAAGAAGAAGTGCAAGCCAGGAGTGAAGCCTTCCTCGCAGCCCTCCACAGGGACCAACCTTGCTGTCACCACGAATTGAGGCTTCTGGCTTCCAAACCTACAGGAAAATAAATTCCTGTTGTTCTAGACCCCGGGTCTGTGGGGCTTAGTGTGGCAGCCGCAGGAAACTGACATGAAGGAACTTGTCAGGAGCAGCATAGTCAGCAAGGGTGAGCTGGGACAGAAGCCAGGTCCTTCTCCCTTCAGGACCTGCATCCAGGCCGGGCCACCAACCGTGCTGCTGCCCCAGCCGAGGAGTGCGGGGATATCCGGGCTGAGCCAGCAATGCCTGAACGCTGCAAGGTAATAGACCACTGTGCACGACACTATGAGGTGGCTGCCACCATCACAGCCCATGTTGAGGGCCTGATGGACTCCCAGCCGGACCAGGCAAGTCTCATTCCCACTGCTCCATAAAAGGCCCTTATTAAGAACTTTGCTTAATGCCCTGCGAGACACAGTCTGTGCCACCCCTTGTGTCACTGGGGGCTGCTGAGACAGCAGCCTCAAATTCCCCAGATCAGAACTCCAGGGCATGGGGTAAGCCTGAGCCAGGACTCACCAGTGGGTCACGAGGGTCCCTTCTACTCCCTCGTGGCCTTTCCCTCAGGAGCAAAGCTTTTTTTCGGAGCTTCACAGACCAAAAGAGGTGGTTGAGAGAATGACCCAGGACATTTGGGTTTGGGGCCTGGGTTCCACTGTCCACCCTATTTAAATCAAAGTACCTGGCCTGAGACTTGAATACAAGACATTTTATGTATCCTGAAGTCACTGTAACAAAGTCCCACAGCCTTGGTGGCTTCAACATCAGAAACGTATTCTCTCACAGCTCTGGAGGCCAGAAGTCCGAGATCCAGGTGTGGGCAGGGCTGATTCCATCTGAGGCTATGGGAGGACTCTGTCCCAGGCCTCTCCCCTGGCTTCAGGTGCTTTGGGGGCCGCCCTTGGAGTTCCTTGGCTTGTGGAAGCCTCACCCCACCCCTGCCTTCACCTGCACACGGCATTCTCCGTGTGTGTCTCTGTGTGCAAAGTCTGCCTTTTTCTAAGGATGCCAGGCATACTGGATTGAGCCTGCCCTAATGACTTTAACTTGATCATCTGTAAAGACTGTGTCTCCAGATAAGGTCACATGCTGAGGTGCTGGGTGTCAGGACTTTAACACATGAATCTGGGGGTGAGGAGACGACATCTGAACCCACAACACAATATAATACACACACAAAAATGCACATGAGACAGACATGCCCAGCTTCCCAATGACTGTGAAGCATTGGCCCACACAGCCAGGACCACCAGCCAGATCCAGAAACAGCCTCCCCCGCCCCAGAGCCCCAGATGCGCCTCCTGTTCCTCAGCCCTAGAGGGGACCAGCCCCTGGCTGTGATGCTGTGACTGCCTTGCTATGCCTTGTAGTTTTACACCCCAGTGTGCACCTGAGCCCAGAGCTCAGCTGGGCCTGTCGCCATGGAGGTTCTCACTCAACATCCCACCTGGGAGGTAGGGTCCCACCACCCTGCACAGCTCAGTTGGCATCCATTTGCCCTGTATGAGCACAGACTGTGCTACAGGGGGCAGGTGTGGGGGTTCTTCTGCTGGGGCCATTACAGGCGGGGCAGCCAGGGCCTCCAGAGCCGGACTTGCAAGCCTGTGTCTCTGCCCAAGGAGGAGGAGGGCATCGGGCGAGATGGCTGGATCACAGAGGCCAAAATTTGCACTCAGGACGTTCCTGCAGAAGGGCACATTGTTTTCCAGCTGGCAGTAGCCACAGAAGGCAAGTTTCAGACAGAGGAAGCAAAGTTAAAGCTCTCTTCTCAAGGGCATGCTTTCAGTGTCAGAGGGAAGACCGGCTATCTCTGGATGCCATCTCTGAGGCACCCATTAGTCAAACTGCGCTGGAGTCACCTCCTCACAGCCTTCACATCGGCCTCACCCGGAGTCACCTCCCCACCGCCTTCACATCGGCCTCACCCAGAGTCACCTCCTCACAGTCCTCATGTCGCCCTCACCCGGAGTCACCTCCTCACAGCCCTCAGGTCGCCCTCACCCAGAGTCACCTCCTCACAGCCCTCACATCACCCTCAGCTGGAGTCACCTCCTCACAGCCCCTCACAGCCCTCACCTGGAGTCACCTCCTCACAGCCTTCAGGTCACCTTCACCTGGAGTCACCTCCTCACAGCCCCTCACAGCCCTCACATCACCTTCACCCGGAGTCACCTCCTCACAGCCCTCAGGTCACCCTCACCTGGAGTCACCTCCTCACAGCCCTCAGGTCACCCTCACCTGGAGTCACCTCCTCACAGCCCTCAGGTCACCCTCACCCGGAGTCACCTCCTCACA
This sequence comes from Chlorocebus sabaeus, assembly GCF_047675955.1. Taxonomy (NCBI): domain Eukaryota; kingdom Metazoa; phylum Chordata; class Mammalia; order Primates; family Cercopithecidae; genus Chlorocebus; species Chlorocebus sabaeus. The sequence goes on along the minus strand of NC_132930.1, from coordinate 44,071,358 downwards.
GCCCTCACGTCACCTTCACCTGGAGTCACCTCCTCACAGTCCTCAGGTCACCCTCACCCGGAGTCACCTCCTCACAGCCCCTCACAGCCCTCAGGTCGCCCTCACCTGGAGTCACCTCCTCACAGCCAGCCTTCACATCACCCTCACCCGGAGTCACCTCCTCACAGCCCTCAGGTCGCCATCACCTGGAGTCACCTCCTCACAGCCAGCCTTCACATCACCCTCACCCGGAGTCACCTCCTCACAGCCCTCAGGTCGCCCTCACCTGGAGTCACCTCCTCACAGCCAGCCTTCACATCACCCTCACCCGGAGTCACCTCCTCACAGCCCTCAGGTCGCCCTCACCTGGAGTCACCTCCTCACAGCCCTTGGGTCACCCTCACCTGGAGTCACCTCCTCACAGCCCTCAGGTCGCCCTCACCTGGAGTCACCTCCTCACAGCCCTTGGGTCACCCTCACCTGGAGTCACCTCCTCACAGCCAGCCTTCACATCACCCTCACCCGGAGTCACCTCCTCACAGTTCTCAGGTCACCCTCACCCGGAGTCACCTCCTCACAGCCCCTCACAGCCCTCAGGTCGCCCTCACCTGGAGTCACCTCCTCACAGCCCTCAGGTCACCCTCACCTGGAGTCACCTCCTCACAGCCCTCAGGTCACCCTCACCCGGAGTCACCTCCTCACAGCCCTCAGGTCGCCCTCACCCGGAGTCACCTCCTCACAGCCCCTCACAGCCCTCACGTCACCCTCACCCGGAGTCACCTCCTCACAGCCCTCAGGTCGCCCTCACCCGGAGTCACCTCCTCACAGCCCTCAGGTCGCCCTCACCCGGAGTCACCTCCTCACAGCCCTCACATCACCCTCACCCGGAGTCACCTCCTCACAGCCCTCGGGTCGCCCTCACCCGGAGTCACCTCCTCACAGCCCTCGGGTCGCCCTCACCCGGAGTCACCTCCTCACAGCCCTCGGGTCGCCCTCACCCGGAGTCACCTCCTCACAGCCCTCACATCACCCTCACCCGGAGTCACCTCCTCACAGCCCTTGGGTCGCCCTCACCCTGAGTCACCTCCTCACAGCCCTCGGGTCGCCCTCACCCGGAGTCACCTCCTCACAGCCCTCGGGTCACCCTCACCCGGAGTCACCTCCTCACAGCCCTCAGGTCGCCCTCACCCGGAGTCACCTCCTCACAGCCCCTCACAGCCCTCACGTCACCCTCACCCGGAGTCACCTCCTCACAGCCCTCAGGTCGCCCTCACCCGGAGTCACCTCCTCACAGCCCTCAGGTCGCCCTCACCCGGAGTCACCTCCTCACAGCCCTCACATCACCCTCACCCGGAGTCACCTCCTCACAGCCCTCGGGTCGCCCTCACCCGGAGTCACCTCCTCACAGCCCTCGGGTCGCCCTCACCCGGAGTCACCTCCTCACAGCCCTCGGGTCGCCCTCACCCGGAGTCACCTCCTCACAGCCCTCAGGTCGCCCTCACCCGGAGTCACCTCCTCACAGCCCTCACATCACCCTCACCCGGAGTCACCTCCTCACAGCCCTCGGGTCGCCCTCACCCGGAGTCACCTCCTCACAGCCCTCGGGTCGCCCTCACCCGGAGTCACCTCCTCACAGCCCTCATCAGCTGTTGTCCAAGGTCCCCACCTCACAGGTGCAAAGTGAGAACATTTGGTAACTTGCCCTTCAAGTCACAGAGCAGGTCCGAGATTGGACCTCAGACCTGTTCAACTCCAAACCACATCCAAATATGAAAGAAATGCACAGAAGGCCAACAGGCAGTGAGAAGCTTTCCAATCCAACCCTCTTGTCCCAGGAGAAAGCCAGGAAGGAAATACTGGACAGCAGCCCAGGAAGGAAACATGCTCCAAGCAGGCAAAGCATTGCCTCCTTCCTCGTCACCCAGAAGCCCTCGCACTCTTAGCCCCTGGGCAGTAGGGAATCGATGTTCCTTTTCTGTTGTATTTAATTGGCACATAGTGGGGTACGGAGCGATGTTTTGCTATACATATATAACACGTGATGATCAAATCAGGGGATATATCATAGCCAGCACCTCATATGTTTATCCATTTCTTTGTGGTGAGAACATTCATAACCCTCTTTCCATTATTTTGAAATATGATTATAATATTGCCAGCTACGGTCACCCTGCCGTGCTGCGGAACACAAGAACTTGGCCAGATGTGGTGGCTCACACCTGAATCCCAGCACTTCGAGAGGCCGAGGCAGCCAGATCGCTTGAGCCCAGGAGTTCCAGACCAGCCTGGGTAACATGGCAAAATCCCATCTCTACAAAAATGTAACAATTAGCTAAGCATGGTGGTGTGCACTTGTAGTCCCAGCTATTCGGGAGGCTGAGGTGGACTGCACTCCAGCCTGGGCGACACAGCAAGACCCTGTCCCCAACAAAAAGAAAAAAGGAACACCAGAACGTATTCCTCCTAACTGGAATTTTGTACCCATTAACAAATCTCTTCCCATCACCCTCTCCCCTACCTCTAGTGACCACTTTTCTGCTACTTCAGCTTGTTTTTTGTTTTGTTTTGCCTGTTTTTGTTTTTCGAGACAGAGTCTCACTCTGTTGCCCAGGCTGGAGTACAGTGGTGTGATCTTGGCTCACTGCAACCTCTGCCTCCTGGGTTCAAGCAATTCTCCTGCCTCAGCCTCCTGAGTAGCTGGGATTACAGGCACGTGCCACCACACCCAGCTAATTTTTGTATTTTTAATAGAGATGGGATTTCGCCCTGTTGGTCAGGCTGGTCTCAAACTCCTGACCTTGTGATCCACCCGCCTCGGCCTCTGAAAGTGCTGGGATTACAGGCGTAAGCCACCACACCCAGCCTTCCACTTGTTTAGCTCCCACATATGAGTGGCGTCATGCAGCACTTGTCTTTCTGTGCCCGACTTATTTCACTTCACATGTCCTCCAGCACATAATGTCCTTCATCTGTTACCAAAAGTGACAAGATTTTATTCTTTTTTCATGGCTAATATTCCATTGTGTATTAGACTACAAGTCCTTTGTCCATTCGTCTGTTGATGGGCACTCGGGTTAGTTGCATATCTTGGCTGTTGTTCAGAATGCTGCCATGGGCATGGAAGTGCAGACCTGTCTTCAACATACTGATTTCATTGTCTTGGCAGAAACAGCCAGTAGTGGAATTGCTGAATCATGTGATAGTTCTACTTTTAATTTTTTTTTTTTTTCTTTTTTTTGAGACAGAGTCTCGCTCTGTCGCCCAGGCTGGAGTGCAGTGGCCAGATCTCAGCTCACTGCAAGCTCCGCCTCCCGAGTTTATGCCACTTTCCTGCCTCAGCCTCGCAAGTAGCTGGCACTATAGGTGCCCGCCACCACACCCGGCTAGTTTTTTTTGCATTTTTTTTAGTAGAGACGGGGTTTCACCATGTTAGCCAGGATGGTCTCGATCTCCTGACCTCGTGATCCACCCGTCTCGGCCTCCCAAAGTGCTGGGATTACAGGCTTGAGCCACTGCGCCCGGCTCTACTTTTAATTTTTTAAAGAACCTCTATACTTCTTTCTATAATTTACCTTCTCACCAACAGAGTATGAGTGCTCCCTCTCACCCACATCCATGCCAGCCTTTATGTGTTGTCTTTTTTATCTTAGCCGGTCTAACTGGGATTCAGTGGTATCTCATTCTGCTTTTTATTTGCTTTTCCCTGATGGTTAGTGATGTCAAGCATTTTTCCACGTACTTTTGCCCATGTGTATGTTTTCTTTTGAGAGGTACCTATTCCCCTTCACTCATTTTTTAATCAAATTATTTGTTTTTCTTGCAATTAAGTTGTTGGGCACTTTATGTATTTGGGGTTTTTGTTTTTGTTTTGAGACAGTCTCACTCTGTGGCCCAGGCTGGAGTGCAGTGCGCTTTCTCGGCTCACTGAAACCTCTGCCTCCCGGGTTCAACCAATTCTCCTGCCTCAGCCTCCCGAGTAGCTGGGATTATAGGCACTCATCACCACGCCCAGCTTATTTTTGTATTTTTAGTAGAGACAGGGTTTCCCCATGTTGACCAGGCTGGTCTTGAACTCCCGACCTCAAGTGATCCACCCACTTTGGCCTCCAAAAGTGCTGGGATTACAGGCATGAGCCACAACGCCCAGCCGTCACCTTATGTATTTTGGATATTAACCTTTTATCAGATGTACAGTTTGCAAGTGTTCTCTCTCATTCTGTAGGTTATCCCATCACTCTGTTGATTGTTTCCTCTGCTGTGCAGCTTTTTAGTTTGATGTCACCCCGCTTGTCTATTTTTGCTTTTGTAGCCTGTGCTTTCCAGTTCCTATCCAAAAAAACCCTTGCCCAGACCAATGTCATGAAGCATTTCCCCTGTTTTCTTCTAGTAGTTTCTTCTAGTTGTAGTTTCACGTCTTACATGTAAGTCTTTTAATCCGTTGTGAGTTGATTTTTGTGTACGGTGGGTGTCGTTTTGTGTTTCCGCATGTAGATATCCAGTTTTCCCGGCAGGGAATCCGTGTTCTGACTCCAGCACGCTGCCTCAGGTGTGGGAAACCCTCAGGACCACTTCAGTGTGTTTCGTGTGCCATGAGTTATAGATGAGGCCCCTAAGGAGCCCGGTCATGCAACTGCAGCAGGCACAGTAACACAGGAACAGTGGTGTGAGTTACTTCTGGTCTACACAGCAAGTGGACCACACCTCTCTGTTCTGGAAACCTTTGAGGATCTGTTCTCACCAGAGACAGCTCAGAGAATTTATTCTTAGGCAGAATGTGGGCTTTGCCCTCCTGGTTTCCTGATCATCTCTCCTGCAGTCATTCTTAAAACTGTTCTCAGAGACAAAACTGTGCTGATGTTTAATCCAAAACAGAGTCCCCCAGGAAGAGCTTTCAGCACCAGTCATTAGTACCCTGGTAAAACCATGAACACAAGCTAAGCACTTCCCCTTCCTCGCAACTGGGGCCTCCCCTTACAAGGCTGTGGTGGCCGTCAACCCAGAATCAGTGCTGTGCAGGTCACAAAGCCCATCCACGATCGTGTGGATGCCCGGGGCTGTCACGGGGAGAGGACAGCAGGAATTGCTGTGGGCTCCATGCTCCCAGCGAGAAAAACGAGTGTCAGGGAGGCCAAGCCTTCCTGGGCACGGAGCTAAAAACAGGCCTGAGCTGGGGCCCTCGGCTCACCCTTCTTCCTCCACTCCCTGAGAGGCCTCAGCATGGCACCAAGGATATCCTTCCTTCCCAGTCTCCACAGACGGTCGGCATGGCGGGATGGAAATGCTAATGAAGCAGTGAGGTTAAAAATAATAACCGGCCAGCCAGCCGCAGTGGCTCATGCCTGTAATCCCAGCACTTTGGAAGGCCAACGTAGCCAATCGCTTGAGCTCAGGAGTTCGCGACGTGCGTGGCCAACAAACGTGGCGAAACCCTGTCTCTACTAAAAATACAAAAGTTAGCCAGGCATAGCAGCACACGCCTGTAGACCCAGCTACTTGGGAGGCTGAGGCAAGAGGATCGCTTGAGCCTGGGAGTCAGAAGTTGCAGTGAACCAAGATGACACCACTGCACTCCAGCCTGGGCGACAAAGCCAGATCCTATCTCAAAATAATAATAATAATTGCCTGTTGTGGGTTGAACTGTGTACCCCCAAAATCCATATGCTAAAGCACTAAGCCCTGGTACTGCAGCATGGAACCTTATTTGGAAATAGAATCGTGGCAGATGTAATGAGTTAAGGTGAGGTCACCCTGGAGGAGGGTGGCCCCTAATCCGACAGGACAGGTGCCCTGATAAAAAGGGGGTAGCTGGACACAGATACACACACAGGGAGAGCGCCGTGTGAAGAGCGAGGCACGGGTCAGGGAGACAGAAGCCACAGAGCGCCAGGGATTGCCAGCAACCACGAACGGCCAGGAGAGAAGCCTGGAAAAGGCTCTCTCCCTAACCACACTCCAGCCAGGCCCTCCAAAGCCTCTTCTCAAGCAGCCTTCAGCCTTGGCCAACAACAACATAACCTCCCACGTGGTTTCTGACAGCTCAAGGCCACATTCCTAGGATGGCGCCAGCTCCCTGAAAGTGCCTGCCTGAGAAACTCGAAGCTGCCAGAGGAATCTGCTGTTGGCTCCTGCCATGCCCAGAGATACAGCCCCATCCCCCAGCCCCTTGGGAGGGCAGGAGCCTGACTTCAGTGGGCACCAGCTTGCAGACTCAGGCGGGTTTCACAGGGACTGACCCCTTCTGCTTTCTGTAATGTGTCACTCTCTGGCTCTGCTGAGCTCTGCTCACCCTCTCCCATCCCATCATTCTCCCTTTAAAATGCCCAGGTGGCCGTGTGCGGTAGCTCAGGCCTGTAATCCCAGCACTTTGGAAGGCCAAGGTGGGAGGATCGCTTGAGCCCAGGAGTTTGAGACCAGCCTAGATAACACAGTGAGACCCCATCTCTACCAAAAAAAAAAATTATTATAGCTAGAACTGGTGGCAAAGCTCACGGCCCTACTGCTGGGGCTCACTGCATCCTTGACCTCCCAGGCTCAGGCGATCCTCCTACCTCAGCCTCCCGAGTAGCTGGAAGTACAGGCGCTTTGCTGGGGCAGGGCTAACCCATGCACCAAGCACCGCCCTGGGCTGGCCTTTCCACGCCTCATCTCATTTACTGCCCCCACCACCCAGACCAGTGACAAATCCGCTCCTGGGCACAGCTTCCCCTCCTCTGAGCCGCCGCCTCATCTCCCTGCTCACACCCCTCCTCCCACATTGGACTCTCTGACTCCATAAAGACTCAGTTCAGCTGCCACCTCCTCCAGGAAGTCCACCCTGGTTCCTGAGTCTTGATTCCCTGTCCTGAGTGCAGACAGAGGTCGCTGAGCCCCTGCCCTCTAGAACAGCTGGCCTGGGCATTGCCACCAGGTGGGAGACTGGCACCCACTGAACGGCTCTGGGCACTTCCCATTTGCAAGTCTATCTCCCCCACTAGCCTGGGAGTCCCCTGAGAGCAGGGGCCATGTCTTATGCATCCCTCACTCATGGTGCCCATTACAGGGCTCGGTGCAAAGTAGGTCTTCAGGGATTGAAGAATGAATGAATGAACAAAGGCATGAAGTGACTCGTCCAGGGTCATACACATAGTTAACAGCCCCAGTACTTCTGACTGCAAGGGCACATCACCAATCTGGCAGCAGCCACTCTAGAGATATGTGCCAGTTCCCTGGGAACAGGTGTCCTGGATTCTCTACATCCAGCCTTGTGCCAGCCTGCAACACTGTCATCGTTCAGCAGGAGCAGCTACGGAGTGGTAAGGCTGGCAGTGATCCACCTGTGCTGACTAGAAAGCAAGCTCTGGCTCCAGCCAGCCTCCCTCTGGGGCAGCACCCCCAGCCCCTGAGATGCAGCAGCCCCAAGGCAGGTCCGGCCGGGCCACTCTGCCCTGAGCTTCTCTGCAGTCTCTGACTCCAGGGCCTGGATTGGCCTCAGAACTGACATTGACTCTTCCAGATCTTCAAATTGGGCTTTTCTTTTCTATTTAAAAACAAAATACTTAATGTAAAAGGAATGCATGCTTGTTAGAAAAGAACCCTGACAATATAGAGGTATATAAAGAAACGTGTAAAGTAAAAACTTAAAGTGCCCCCACTCCCCAGTCCAGCCACTGTGAACCTGTGAGTGTTGATCCTCCCAGACGTTTAACCCCCCCACACACACACGGACACACTGATTTATTTTACAACCTCTCGGTTAAACACTCACACTCTGCCTTCTAATTCCAGTGAAGTCTTGTGTACTTTGTCTAGGAGGAGATTCTAAGCCATGGAACCCAGCACATGGCGCTCATCAGGATACAGTTAAATTAATGTTCTGCAGTGCACAGAACCCAGAAATGGCAGCCAGGTGTGTTGGCTCACACCTGTAAAATTTGGGAGGCCAAGGCAGGAAGATCACTTGAGGCCAGGAGTTCGAGACCAGCCTAGGCAACATAGCAAGACCTCATCTCTACCAAAAAAGAAAAAAAAATTAATTAGTCAGGCGTGATAGTGCATACGCGTAGTCCCAGCTACTCTGAAGGCTGAGGCGGGAGGATGAATCGAGCACGGTAGTTCGAGGCTGCAGTGAGCTACGATTGCACCACTGTACTCCAGCCTGGGAGACAGAGCAAGACCCTGTCTCCAAAAAAGAAAAAGAAATAACATTAGACTCATAGAGAAAAACACGTAATCCTACAGCACTGACACTGCTGTTCCAAAAAAGGAGCGTCCGTCGCAGAGTCCTCTTTCATTTTTTCACTGAGCAGGTATTTCTCGAGTGCCGGGGACATGTCAAGCACGGTCATAACCACAGGGAATGAGGCCGTGAATACAGCAGAAACTGAGCAGTGTGGGGAGAGGGACAATCAATGGAGAATCAATAAAACCCTAAGCATGTCAGACCCCAGGTTCTAAGCCGAAAAGCGGGTAAGGAAGGTGGTGGGGGGCAGGGTGGGAGTGGGGTGAAGGCGGCTGGGTCTCTAATTCCCTGGCCTGTCTCCTCCCTCTCTCTCAGTTGACACCCACCTGTGTCGCCCTGCACTTGCACACTTGGATAAAACATCACACCCACTGCCTGCCGAAGGGCCAGCCAGGAGCTGGAGAAAATACCCCGGCCTGCGGGTGAACGTGCTCCCTGCAGGTGAAACTTGACCAGTGAGAAACAGGAGATGACAGAGCTGGACAGAGGCATCCCCTGCCGTGTGCTGTCACCTGTGGACGCCTCCCAAATATGATCCCTGCCTGCGAACACCTGCAGGATTCCTGCGTGCTGCAGACCCGGCGGCCGAGTGCTTTGGGGACGGCCATCGCGGTCATTATACAACTGGGAACGTGTGGGTCCCCTCCTCGTCATCCTCACCACCTGGGGCTTGCACCTCCCAAATGAAGCATTAACACCCCAATCCCAGCCTCAGACTCTGCTTTCTGGAGGAGCTCAAACAAGAAGTCATTATAAACATTCTGAGAAGGCAGCAACCCCGTGAAGACAGGGCATTTGGCAAAGACCTCAAAGAGTAGAGAGGAGAAGCCATGTGGCTATTTGGAGAAAGAGTGTTTTAGACAGATGTCTTAGTCTCTTCAGACTGTTACAACAAAATACTATAAAGTGGGCAGCTTATAAACAAGATACACTTATTCTTTACAATGCTGGAGGCTGGGAAGTGTAAGTTCAGGGTGCCAGCATGGTCTCGTTCTTATGAGGACCCCTCTCCCAGGCTGCGGACTGCTGACTTCTCACTGTGTCCCCTGCATGGTGATGCAAACCCAGAACATCTGAGACAAGTCTCAGTTAATTTAGAAAGTTTATTTGCCAAGGTTGAGACACACCCGTGACACAACTTCAGGAGGTCCTGACGACATGCGCCCAAGGAGGTCGGGCACAGCGTGGTTTTATACATTTTAGGGAGACAGGAGACATCAATCAATATATGTAAGAAGTCCATTGGTTCGGTCAGGAAAGGTGGGGCAACTTGAAGTAAAGACAGGAAGACTCCAAGCTGGGAGGGGCTTCCAGGTCACAGGTAGGCGAGACACAAAGGGTTGGGTTCTTTTGAGCTTGTTATTAGCCTTTCCAAAGGAGGCAATCAGATATGCATCTATCTCAGTGAGCAGAGGAATCACTTTGAGTAGATGGGAGGCAGGTTTGCCCTAAGCACTTTCCAGCTTGACTTTTCTTAGTGATTTGAGGGGCCCAAGATATTTTCCGTTCACAGTGGAAAGGGCCAATGCACCCCCTCAGGCTGCTTTTATAAGGACACTGATCCCATCAGTGAGAGCTCTGTCCTCACGACCTCCTCCCTCCCAAAGGCCCCACTCCTAAAACCATCACCTTGGGCCTAGGATTTCAACACCTGAATTTGGGGAAGACACAGACTTTCATCCACTGCAGCAGAGGAGGCAGCAGGTACAAAGGCCCTGAGATGGGAACATTGCTTGGTTCGTAAGAACAGCAAGGAGGCCACCGTGGCTGGAGCAAGTGAGCAAGGAGGAGGGGAATAGGAGACGCTATCAAGAGGAGGCTGGAGAGGGAGCCACGTAGGGCCTTGGAAACCATCACGGACTTGGGCTTTTGGTCTGAGTGCAGTGGGAAGCCGTTTCCAGGCAGATTCTAGGCAGATGTCTTTGTCCATACCCCACATTTTGAGGTCTTCAGCAGTGGAATGACGTGGTCTGACTTCAGTTTTAAAAAGATCACTCTGGCTGCTGACTTGAAAACAGACTAGAGGACAGTGATGGTGGAGGCAGGGAGGCCAGGGAGGCTGTCTCAGTAATCCAGCTATCAGAGGGCAGGGGCTTAAATCAGGGTGGAATTAACAAGAAAAGAGAGACTAGAAGAGGGTACATTTGGATGGCCCCCTGTGCTGACATTCTGACTGTGGGGCATGGGAGGAAGATGCCATTCCAGGATGACTCCAAGGCCTTTGCTCCGAGCAAGTGTTCTGATGTCATCTCTGTCTGCTGGTGGCCTGGGGCACTGGCTATCCAGGATGGCCTCACTACAACTTCACCAGTTAAGATGATTTGCCACAGTGCAGTATCTGCAAGGATCTGGCCACTTCTGGCTCACTCTCACTGGTGTGGTCCAGCCCCTCGGGGTTCCAGCTCATGGCAGGTTTCCCAGGACAGTTTCCCAGGAAGGGTCCTTGCATTGGCTTCCCCTGGCTGCTCTAACAAACCACTGCACACTTGGCAGCTTAAAGCAACACATGTTCACTTTCCTATAGTTCTGGAAGCTAGAAATTCAACATCCCTTTCACTGGGCCAAAGCCAAGGAGCGGGCAGGGCTGCACTTCCTCGGGAGGCCCCAGGGAGAATCTGTCTCCTTGCCTTTCCCAGCTTCCAGAGACGGCCACATTCCTTGGCTCGTGGCCCTCCCTCCGCCTTCAAAGCCAGCAGCACTGCATCCGACTGCGGTGGTCATGTGGCTTCCCTCTGGCAGGTCCAGTCCCCCTCTGACCCTCTCACAAGGAGCCTGTCACAACATACGGGGCTCACACAGCTGATCGAGATGTTCTTCCATCTCAAGACCCCTCATCACAGCTGCAAAGTCCCTCCTGCCTTGCGAGCTAACAGTCTAGTTTCCAAAGACCAGGACCTGATATCGTCAGGGTCCAGCCTACCACAGCCCTGGACTCCCATCCCTTAGCCATACGATGCTGTCAAAGCCCCCGGCCAGGGTCTCAGAAAGCGTGCTCTAGAGAATCACAGTACCCCAAATGCTGCCCCGACCCCCCGAGCCTCTCTCCTCCCTGGATCCTGCCCCACCATTTCCTCACTGTCTCGTTACTTCTCCAACACCCCCACACAGAGGTCCCCGTTATTATGGATATTACATTCTCTAGCTGTCCTTGGAGGGAGGGTCCGTCCCACTCTGACAGGAAACAGAAGTGCATCTTACTCTTTCTGTGCTGAAGTGGCCATGGGTGGGAGTCAGGTCCCGAGTGAAAGCCTCCCAGGACTGACCATTAGGTTTTCTATGTGCCAGCATTGACAGTAGACTCCTGTTAGTCCCCATGGTTTTAATTTAAAAATCAACAACTCATCGTAATTACAGCCACTTTAGGGCTGATAATCATTACCCCATTTGGTAATACTTAGAGCCATTATTTATTAATTACAAAAATAGGTGACAGATTCCGGGCAGGCCCTTTCCCAGTTTATTCTCTCTTTTAACTCTTACACTAAGCCTGTGGTGTCAAGACCATCATCATCACCCTGAAATGGAGAAACTGAAGCTCAACGAGCTTGGGTAGGCCGCCAGGGCGGCACAGCCAGCGAGCGGCAGAGCCACGGTTTGGAGCGTTTCTGACCCTGCAGCCTTCACCTGCGTGACACTGTGCCTAAGAACTCGAACTCAGGAGAAACTGAGCAGGGCCACACAGCACGTGCGCTGCAGAGCCCGGGCTCCTCAGGTCACATGCTGCCCCCCCTCCCCGGTAGTTCTTTCCTTTTCAAATGCTTTCTCCAGCTCAAGCAAGTCAGCGGTCCTGGAACTCAGAAACAAGGTCATTTCAAGCCACCTTAGAGGAAGAATTGTTCTTCCCATGAGTCTTCAGAAAACTTGGCTCACACAAAACAACCCCGGCCTCCCTGAGCAAGAGGGAATTCTCCCGGAAACGCCCCCAGACTCCACCCGCACCATCGGCTCTCCTGGGTCTCTGCCTGTGGCCCACACTGCAGATCTCAGACCTGCAGGCTCCATACTCATGTGAGCCTATGCCTTATAATAAATCTGTTTCTACGTATCTACACATCCTACTGGTTGTGTTTCTCTAAGAACCTGACTAACACAATTGTGTTGTGACTGGACAGGAGAACATCCTTGCTTCTGAGGTGCAGGCTGCAGCATTTGGGGATTAAACATCATGATGTCTGCAACTCACTTTCAAATGGCTCAGCAAACCAAACTGTGTGTGTGTGTGCATGTGTGTGCACACGTGTGGGCATGTGTGCATGTATTATAGATACTATTCCATGTGTATATGCCCACAGAATATAGAATATATACACACATATACATATAACATGTGTGCATGTATATCCTATGTATATATGTGTATATATTCTGCATTTTTTTCTATGTATGTATGTACTAGAGAGAGCGGGAACAACCACGGTTAAATGCTGAAGTTGCTAGACCGAGGGAAAAGCATACAGATTAACATGATTCTATGTTGTCAAACTTTCTCTAGATTTTCCATGTTCCAAAATAAAAATACAGGGTGGGGGCTGTCTGACCCCTTTCCCTGCCTCTCAGGATCAAGTCAAGACTCAGAGCCTGCTCTGGGAGCAGCTGGGTGTTGGAAGGGATCCAATAAGCTGCCCCCACTTTCCTGCCCTGATTCTGAACCAGTTGAGACACAGAACGAAGGAGCCAGCAGATGGGAACAAAAAGTCACCTTGAAGATGGGCGACACTGGGGCTGGAAGGAATGGGGATTAAGCGTCATACCCAGCCTAGACCGAAGCAGCCTGCCCCTGAACAGTTTGCTTCTGCACCCTCGGCTCCGCTTCCTGCAACACTGGACCAGGTAGAGCAGAAAGGAGAGCAGATCCAAAGATCCCCCTACCCCACGCCCTGGACCTTTGGTATCCAGAAACGTGGAGCCAAGAGAACCAGCCAACTTGCAGGTAACCGCCCCATCCCTGGGGGGGAGTCAGGGACAGAGCAAGGAGTGGGCAGCCCCAAGGAAAACCCCAGCTCAAGGAAGCCAAGGTGCACCCCTGAGGCCCTGCGGCTCTGCCCACCTCACATCTGACTTTGCCCACCCTCTGCTCCCTCCTGAGCCTCTTAGGGACCCCAGACCCACCATGGCCTCAGCTGGGATTCTCGTCCTTCCAGTCTCTGCTGCTGTCACTGGCTCTCTGGGGCCTGTGTGCCATTTACACAGGGGTGGGTCCCTCCCCCAACCCCCAGCTCCCGGGGTCACTGCTGGTGGCATCCTTGCCTGTCCAACTGCCTTGGAAAGGGAACCTGAGAGGTGGCTCAAGCCCAGCCACCTTCCATGATGGGGACAGGGACACAGAAAACTCACCATCATTGGCATAGCAGACTCCTGCTGTGACTGCTGCTAAAATAAGCATGAAGGCCAAGCTAGATACCAGATAGAGCTGGATACGAGTGTAAGGTGAGTGTGAACAGACCTGGGCATGAGATGAGCACGCAAGACGGATCAGCACTGCTGCTACACCAGGGGCTCCTTACCTCCAGCCTCGCCATCCACACCTCCCTCTAGTATGTGGTTTCCACTTCCGCTTAACAGGAGAAGCTCCATCCAGCACCTATGGTGTGGCTGGACCCCAATCATCATCCCCCAATGTAGGGACACAGAGAAGGCTGCTCACTGCTGAAGCCACCAGAACCAGAGTGAAGCAGCCAAGGCGGCTACCCTGAGACCTGCTCAGCCCTGGTCGTACGTACCAGAGAAAACCACACACTGGATGGGGAGGGGACTGGGTGAGGACCCTGTAACTCTGCAGCGTTATTCAGGGTGGTAGGAGTTGGAGATGGCCTGGGATCCTTTCCTGGCACGCAAGGTGGGTTAGACTACAGGGTGCCCTGCAGTCTCTGGAGGCAGCAGAGATGCCCCTGAAGTTAATACGGATGCAGCTTTAAAACACGAACCCAGTGAAAGCAAGTAACTGGGAGCTGTACAGTACAACGCCACTGACGTGGGTATAACTTACATGCCTATGCAGGTGTTTACCAAGAGCCACATATACATATCAGGTACAGCAGCACCATGCCTGATAGCCCCAAACCAGAAACAACCAGTACCCATCCTCTGTAGAACAAATAGTTTGGGGAAGGAGGAGCAAGGGGGGTCTTCACAGATGCTGGTGACATTGTTTTTCCAACTGGGTGCTGATCACACAGGCTAGTCCATTTCATGAAAATCCTTCCAGCTGTGCACATGACCTGTGCCCTTTTCTGTATGTATTCGCTATATGTATGTTATTCTTCAATTAAAAGTTCACTCAAAATACATGCACATTATTAGAGATCAATATACACTTTACAACTGGGCACAGTGGCTCTTGCCTGTAATCCCAGCACTTTGGGAGGCCGCACTGGGAGGATCACTTGAGTCCAGGAGGTTGAGGCTGCAGTGAACTGAGACTGCACTACTGCACTCCAGCCTGGGTGACAGAACAAGACTCTGTCCCAAAAATACATGCATCTAGATTTATACACACGCACACCGTACATAAGCAAAAATGCACATTAAACAACCTGAAGAAAAGTGAATGGAGAGAGGGGTAAAATAAAGGTGAACACCCAGGTAGACGTGATGTGTGAGAGGCCCATGGGAAGTGTGTGCCATGAACCAAGGTGGATGACAGACTCAACAGTTGGCCACTGATGACAGAACAGGGGAATCAAGGGGATGAGGTGAAAGGGACATAACAGGGCAGAAGCAGTCCCCAGGCCACCATGGCCAGACTGGGTTACAAAAAGAGCCAGTGCCTTCCCTTGTCGGATAGGTGGGAATTTAAAAGGCTGCCAGTGCTCAGCATCACAAAAGTGTGGGAAAATTGGGACTTTTGTGCCTTGTGCAATGGGACTCTAATTGGAACGGCCCTTTGCGGTCATTTCGACAATCCCTATGGAAGCTTTAAATATGTGACTTCGTTGACCCAGAAATTCTGCTTCTAGAAAAATACTTGGTTGAAGACGTGCAGGCACACACAAGCATGATGTCCCCCGACGGTGAGGCGGCGATATGTGTGCTAGCCAGAAAACTGGAAAACACGAAAGTGTCTCTCCACATCGGACTTGTGAAATAAGTGGAGGGTCGATCCGATGGAGACGGACCCCACAGCCACTAAAGAATGAGGCAGCTTTGTGCAAACTTACACTGGAAAAGCCATTGACAGAGTGAGCAGGAGAGCCAGGTGCCAAACCACAAGCCCCACACCCTCCTGTCTCTGGAACGTAGAATTATGATTTAATACCTCATGCATTCGCAGCACATCTCAAGGACTCCATCAAACTCTAAAGAGTGGTCACTGCTGGAGTGGAGTCAGGCAGCCAGGGGTGTTCTTTTTATACCCGTCTAACGTTTACATTCTCTACAGAAGGCACACACCATTTCTGCAATTTTTTAATGAAATCTGGGTATAAAAGATCCTCCCATATGGTTTACATCTGCTGGGACAGAGTTAGTCTAAAGCTATATTTCAATTCCCTATCATGAGATGCAACAGGGTAAAACCCTTCATGACCGTCAGTTCTGTTCGCGTATTGAGAAAGTTTGCAAGCTGGGAGCGGGAAGGTCAGTTCCCAGTCCCGGAGGAACGAACCGGGCCCTCAGGTTTGCTAGCAGATTGCAGTTCGAGGAGCCGGACAAGATCATTTTCAACTTCCCCTCCAGAATCTTGTTCTAGCAGCCATCCCTTCTCCCGGACACCTCCTCAGCTCAGCCCCTGCACCTGGCCCTCATAACCTGCAGCCCAGCCCCAGAAAGACTGTGGTTTTATCACCCGCTGGAGGGCCGTGACCTCCGAGAATGCAGCGAAGGCTGAACGAGATCCAGCGCTCAGTGTTGCCTGCTGAGCTGGGATGACAGGGCTTCTTGGTTTCCTGCTCTAACCTTTGCCCTCACAGCTCCCCTTGGGGTGAAGAACACACCTCGGCCCCAGTTGCTGCTCCTTCCCTCCCGGATGGCTTCTTGTCACCCTTCAGAACTGAGCTGAGATGCCATGGGGCTGGAGGTGGGAGCCCGTCACCACCAGACCATCCCTCCGGCTCTTAGTCATCTGTCTTGTCATTAGCAAGTTACTTGTCAGTTACACCCACAGGTCTGGGGGCCACTGAGGTTTGCAAAGGTGTCAACTCATCTCTTTTTTTATCCTTCAACTTTTAAGTTCAAGGCACATGTGCAGAATACACAGGTTTGTTACACAGGTAAACGTGTGCCATGGTGGTTTGCTGCACAGATCACCCCATCACCCAGGTAGCTCAGATATGGTTATGGGAGGAAGGGAGGGAGTTGCCTGACTGCCACGACCACTTCTCTCCCCCTTCTCTCGGGGCCTCCACTGGTTAGTCCCTGTTTGCCCTGTGGATACCCCACCTTTCTGACCTTCGAGGACCCCACCCCCACCTCCCCTGCCCTCTGGCTTCCAGGTGGGCTCAGCAAATGGGAGACTGGAGGCAGGAAGGTGGGGTGGAAGATTTGCTCCCCACAACGTTCCCCACTTCTGGCCCTGGCGCTGGGATCTGCAGCCACTGTGCTCCTCTTCTGCCCACAGCCTCACTGCTCGGGTCACAGCCTCCCATCCTCGGCCTCCTCAGGCCAGCGCCTCCCCTACCTGGACCCCTCAGCCTCACCACGCCTCCAGTCTTTCATTAGTCCCTTTTCCATCGAGCCCCTCTGGAGGGGGTCCCTAATCCCCAGAACCTGTGATTGTGACCTTCTCTGGAAATAGGGTCTTTGCAGATATAGCTCAGGCTCTCTGGATGAGATAGTCCTAGCTGAGGTAGACCCTAAACCCACAATGACTGGTGCTCTTCTCAGAAAGAGGAGACGGGAGACAGACAGAGACACAGGGGGAGGCCGTGCAAAGACAGAGCAGAGGCTGGAGTGCAGCAGCCACAAGCCAAGCAGTGTGGAGGATGGCCCACAGCCACCAGAAGGCCGGCAAGAGTCGTGATTCAGACCCGCCCTCAGTCCCGGGCAGGGGCAACCCTGCCCACACCTGGACTTTGGACTCCTGGTTTCCAGAACTGTGAGAACTGTCATTTGAGGGCAGCCAGTTTATGGTGACTTGGTTCTCCCACCTTAGGAGACAGAAGCTCCCCCTCGTGGGCTGTCTGCTCCCCTCTGGGGCCCGGGCGACCGTAGGGCTAAGGGAGCAATGTTGACAGCTGATGGCCTCCCCTGCCCTGAGTCCCCCATCCCGGGAGAAACCCAGCATCGTTCAGCAACCACCTTGTTTTCCCCGAGCTGCTGCACTGGAGCGTGGATGGCAGACACCCACCCAGTGGAACCCATCTCTAAGGACAAAGCCGCGGCACAAGGGGAAGAAGCCAGGGGATCTGCAAATCTGCCTCCGATGAACGTCCGCACTTCACATGGTGTGTGACGAGACCACGTCCTCCGTCACAGCCCTGCTGGAGCCACCTTGGAGAGAGGCTGTTGGAAGCCCGTGGCCCAGGTCAGGGACGAGTCCCACCAACCCTTGTTTCTGAAGGGGCCATCCTGTGGTGCATCAGCCCCACCCTGCCAGGTTCCAAGCAGCTTCTCCTCGCAGCTCTCAGAAACATCAGTGTGGCCAGAGCTTAGGGCGGATTCCCCAGGCCTCATACCAAAACGTAAATCTTGGCGACCCCAGTTTTCCCACTGGCCTTTAGCTGCTCAGAACTGCATGGCACTGCTTCTGGACACACACGTGGCAAAAGCAAACGTTCACCAGGGGTCTTTCTCATCAAGAGGAAAAATGGCAGAAGCGTCCTCCGTTCAGTCACTGTGGTGCCCTTGTCTTTCTTCTCCTCTCCGTGGGTCTGCTCCTGAGCCCCACTGTCCTCTGTGTTTAGCTAATCCCAAGGCTTCATGGGGTTCATCTTTTGTCTTCATTTGCTCAAGGGCAGCAGTCCCTGCCAAAGACAGGCTCTTCCAACAGACAGCCTCCTCCTTCCCCAAGGTTCACCCCAGTAAGAATCCCAGCCCTAACCTGGCTGGGCACCTGCCCAGGGCACACTGGGGCCTCTGTGGTGAAGCTGAACTTTCATGCTTAGTTCAGCTCAGCTGGAAACCCCAAGCAGACCAGAGCACGAGCAGGCAGCAGGGCCGAGAGGCCTTCACTCTCACACCCCTTAACGTGCGCTCCCAGTGTGTACTGGCCTTCCCCAGCAAGACTCCACCTGACGGGTTTACATGAAGCCTGGGGACCCCAGTGAGTGCAGAGAGCCAGGCCCATGTGAAACAGCAGCAGGGGAAGGTGGCTTGAGGCCCCTGGACACAGACACCAAGTTCCCCCAATGCCAACCAGGACCTCCCCCGCAGATGTCAGATGTGTTCCTGTGAGGCTCTGACCCACCCAGAAAAGCCATCTCCCATGCCAAGTCAGGAAACGTAACCTAATCGTGTGTCCTAATCGCTTTCCATAAGGATGCCAGTCCTATCGGATCAGGCTCCACCCTAAAAACCTCATTCTACCTTAATGACCTTTTTTTTATTTTTTATTTTCTTTGAGACAAAGTCTCACTCTGTTACCCAGGCTGGAACACAGTGGTGTCATCTTGGCTCACCACAATGTCCACCTCCCAGGTTCAAGCAATTCTCCTGCCTCAGCCTCCAGAGTAGCTGGGATTACAGGTGCACACCACCACACCGGGCTAATTTTTGTATTTATAGTGGAGACAGGGTTTCACCATGTTGGCCAGGCTGGTCTCAAACTCCTGACCTCAAGTGATCCTCCCGCCTCGGCCTCCCAGAGTGCTGGGATCACAGGCTTGAGCCGCCGCGCCCGGCCTGGACTTAATGACCTCTTTAAAGGCTCTGCCTCCAAATGCAGTCTCATTCTGAGGTCCTGGGAGTTAGGGCTTCAGTACTGGAATTTGTGGGGGATACAAGTCAGTCCACAGCACTGAGCATCTCCATTCACTCAGCAGAGTGAGAACCCCCAGGTATTTCTGGGGGGTTCCTTTGACGGAAGCTGTGAAGCTCAGAACATTCTCCCGGTGGCAGAGTCCATCCAGGTCCATTGTTTCCTTCTCCCCTCCCCTTTCCAGGCCAAGACGAGCAGCACCTCCCAGCCCCCCTTGCATCTGGGTAGGGCCGTGGACCTCGGTCTACCCCCTCCTCCAGTGTGGGGAAATGTGAGGTGCACCACTCAGACCCAACCAGAGCATCCCAGGGGTCACCCCTGCTCCCCGGTCCACCTCCATTCCCCACGGAAGCTGTGAGGGAGGGCGCCCCGGTCCAGGGCCACTGCTTGGAGAGAGTTACCAGGAAGGCCAGTGCCAGGAGCTCCCACGCCGGGCTCCTTGGTGCCAGGCCCTGAGCTCTCGGGTTATTTGTTACCGCAGCACATCCTTGTGTCCCTCACATTCCCATGGGCCAATCACTCGTCACCCCATGGCAATGCCAGCAGCAGCCATTCACCAACTCATACAATCCTCTCTCGTGCTCCAAACAAACGTCTCCTGGGCACTGGCACGCCAGGCTCTGCAGCTGAGTCCCGGGGTGAGAATCAAACTGACTCGTGACACAGGGGAGATAGGGAAGCCCGGGAGGGGCACCGACCAGGAACCTGGGACAAGGGAAGCCCCGAGTATCCTGGTTAAACAGGCAGATGCTGGCTTCAGACAGGCCTGGTTTCAAATCTCAGCTCCACCTTGTGCTAGCTGTGAGACCTAGGCCATTCCCTTAAACCTTCTGAGCCTGTTTTCCCACATGTGAATTGGGGCCCAAAGTCACAGCAATCCCACAGGGTGGTGTTGTGGATCGAGACAATGAATGGCAAGAGCTTACTTAGCTCTGCTCCCGGCCCAGTGGAAGAGAGCAATGAACACGGGCAATCATTGTCACTATTGCTATTGTTTTGCCATAAGCTGAAACCTGAAACCTGAACCAGGAAAGGCAGTGTCCTGTGCTCAGGCACAGAGGCGAGAGGGAGGGCAGCAACATACCCAGATCGCAGGAGCTGAAGGGCTGGAGCTGGGGTGCCGGGGTGCCTGGGTGAACGTGGCCAAGACAGCCCTGCAGAGCCAGGCTACAGACCTGGGCCCTCTGGACCCGCAGAGCTGCAGGGTCAGGCTTGCCTGTGATGGACTCACCCCCACTAAAGTGTGAAGGCCACACAGAGGCCAGCGACAAAGGAGGAGGCTCTGGAGATCCAAGTATGGGATGGGGGCCCCAGGCCTGGGCAGGGACAAGGGAGGATGCCACAGAGGTGAGAGCTCTTTAGAAGGGAGAAACAAGAACCGGCACCTGTTGCAGCAGGCGGGATGAGGCCGAGGGTGGGGTGGAAGTGTCCACGCCATCTTTCGCCATCCACGGCCATCTGGAGGTTCAACTTTCGCCCTATGGAGCACTCAGGCCGCCAATGCACGAGGCCACTGAGCGCCAAGGAGACGTGGGAGTTGGGTGTTGGGAGGCAGATCCCTGCACCCACTGAGCTTCCAGACCCTCTCGCAGTCTGAACTCACAGGATGACAGTTCTCATCTGTGCGCACAAGCGAAGATAATCAATCTCTATTTGGGGCAGGAAAGGGGGATAAGCGTTGTTACCCACGGGAGACATAGAACGATGGCTCCGAGACACAAACATGATGAATAACCGGGGGTGTGATTGATAAGGGGAGATTCAAGAAACCAAAGCTGGATAGCCAGAGGGGGAAACTGTCAGAACGGAGGTGCGCGGAGGGGAGGAACACTGGCTCCGAGAAATTCCACTGCGGGGCTGATCCATCGGGTGACACCAGGAGAAAAGGTGACAAATGAACAAGCAGTCTATAAGAAATGACTTTTTAATGTCTAGAAGAGATTGCCTGCTAGGTAGCAGAGAAATGCCCCATGAGAAGCAGAGACAAGCAGCCCCAGGCACAGGATGGCAGTTAACATGGGGCCTGCCCACGTGTGGGAAGCCAGGCCCTTGGTGCCCAGAACTGGCACGCACAGTGGGGGACGCAGGACTCTGCCACTGACAGAGGGGCTGATGGTCCTGGGATCTGGCCCTCAAACGAGCCTGTAGTAGTCAGGGCTCTCCAGAGGAACGGAACAGAACCAGAATGGGGAGTAGAGGGACTGGTTATTTTTAAGAAATTGGCTCACCTAACTGTAGTGCCTGGCCAGTCCAAAATCTGCAGGGCAGGCTGGAGACCCAGAGAAGAGCTGATGGAGCAGATGTCACAGCTTGAGTCCTGAGCTGCCCACGGACAGAATTCCCTCCCCCTTGAGGTGGTCAGGCTTTTCCTCTTAAAGTCATCAACAGATTATATGAGGCCCACCCACATGTGGAGGGTCCTCAACGTTATTCAGAGCCCAGTGATTTAAATATTACTCTTGTTTTAAAAAATTACCTCCATAGCAATATCCAGATGGGTGTTTGACTACATGTCTGGGTAGCGTGGCCCCGCCAAGCTGACACATTCCATTAACCATCGAGCGCCCCCGTTGGGGCATATTTGTCCTTAGGGGCTCCTGTGTGCCCCGCCCGGTGGGGGGATGTGGTTCAGAGGACACAGTACCACCCTCAGGAGCCCACGGTGAGATGTGCAGGAGGATAAACAGCCCCTCTCCTCTCGGCCCACACTCCTGTCCAGCCGAGAGCCCGACGCAGGGTTCACACTCTCCTAGCTCAGAGTGTGCGCTTTGTTACAATTAGGCCAGGATGAAAGAAGGGGCTCCTTGTTGCTCTACCCCAGAATGAAACTCACTCAGCAGGGCTGAACCACCACGGGCCTCCTCCATTCACCCCAGCGGCTGAGGGCAGTCCAAAGCTCACCCTCTTTCTCTCTCCCTCTCCAGGCAGATCCCGGAGAACCTTGATAACAGATACCTACTCTATGCCAGGCACCGTTCTAAGTCCGGTAAGTAATAATTCTCAGAACCCTCTCAAGAGTGCAATGCCCATTTCATAGATAAGTAAACCAAGGTGGGGAGGTGAGGTAAGTTGCCCAAGGTCGCAGCCAGGATTTGGACCCAGATGGTCAGGCACTCGCCCCCAACCCTGCAGACTGCCTTTCAGCAGGAAAGCAGGGAAGGGGCTGAGCATGCCATCCTCCCCGCCAGACTCACTATCTGGGAGTCCCTCCTGCTTCCCAAGGGAGGTGAAAAAGGGCTGGGGAGAGAGGCACAGCGGGGCGCGCACTGGATGTCAGTCCAGCACAGGGTTGCCAGATACAACCGGGATGCCCAGCTAAACTTGAGTTTCAGATAAGCAACAAATAATTTTTCAGCATATCCCAAATGTTGCATGAGACATACACTGAAAAATTGTTCATTGTGAATCTGAAATTCAGGTTGAGCTGGGAGCCCTGTGTTTCTGAGTACCGAATCTGACCCTGCTTCGCCAGGATTCCCTCCACGTGGACATGGTGGGTACATGGGCTCATGCTCCTGCTGACAGCCATCAGTGTCCATTAGAAGGGAGCCCCAGGGCTGTGGGAGTCTGAGGGGACATCCTTGCAGGGAGTAGATCTCAGGGGTGTTACCCTCATCCATCATCCCCCCATGCTGGGCCCCCACTCAGCGCCAGGCTCAGGCATGGGTGCTGGGACACAGACAGGCTTGTGAGGCACACACTGAATCACAGGGTTGGTGACAAGGGCAGGCCCATGGACTTCGTGGAGGAGGCTTAGCTGCCCAGGGGCAGCAGAGGAGTGACACCAGGCTGGAGACTTGAGAGACTCTGACACATCTGCATGGGCATGGCTGGGCCTCCATTTCCTCACCTGGAGTGATAACCCCTCTTCATAGTGGAGCGAGGCACGTCCCTGCTCTTGGGGAGCTCAGGGCTGGCCCCATCCTAGGCATCCATGCTAGGGAACCACAGGGGATGAACAGATGCCTCCTCAGGCAATCGCCAAGGTCATGGGGGAAGATGGGAGGCCGGGAAGGCCTGAACCTTCCCTCTGGGACCAGGGACTGTGTTGGGGCTGAGGGAAGCCAGGTGGGACAGGCAGGGAAGACAGCAAGGTCTCCCAGGGAGGCCAGTGCTCAAAGGGCAGCAAGGACAGGAGCAGGAGGGCTGAGAACTTACAGGTGAGGAGACATCGGGATGGGGTGGGCGCTGGGGAAGTGGAGAAACCCGGGTCAGGCAGACCCAGCCACCAGTAGGGAGCGAAGGCAGGTGTGGCCAGCTCTGGTCAGCCCAGGAGAATCTGGGCTCTGAGCCGGCGGCAGGTGGCCTCGAAGCTCCCACTCCTGCTGGGGGGTTGGACCTCCACTCCGCCACTTACTAGCTGTGTGACCTCAGGCGAGCCACTGGACTCAGTTTCCTCATCAGTAAATGGAGACAGTAACAGGGCTTGCCAGTAGGAATGTTGTGTGACTTCCACGAGATCACGGGAAGAAAAGCACGCAGGCCTCACCTGGCTGGAAATGAACCACCTCTTGCCCTCACACTAACAAGGCCACCCCAAGGCACCTGCTTTCTTAAATTAGGTCTAAAATATGACACCTTGGGAAACATAAGGCAGTAACTACTAACAACTGGACACGCCCTGATACCATTTTGGTCCATTTCTTCAGGATGATTTTTCTTCATATTTTTTTCATGTATGGATCCTATGGTATGCCTAATTCTGTTTTGCTTTTTTCACTTAAAAAGTAACCATAAGTATTTTTCTGTGTTACTAAATTTTTCCATCACCATTTTTATTAAAATGATATAAAATGTTCTAACATTTAAATATATAATTAATTATACCCTATTGTTTGGAGAATTCTGATAAAAATATTTCAATAAATATCAGAATATTGCTTCTGATAAATATCTTTTCTCTTGCTTTTGTCCAAATTCTCTTTCTTCCCTTAATTCCCCAAAGTGGAATTTCTAAGCCAAACAGAAAAGCTCTCGAGAAACAGTGACAAATCACCTTCCAAAAGCTTGTTTCAATGTGGCTGCCTAAAAGCTGGGTGACGGCCTCTCTGCAGCCTCAGGACTCCACAGTGCGCGCTTCTAGGGGCTACTATCAGCCTTGGCTTTATTTTGGCTCTATTTTCCCTTACTCAACTCCCACACAGCAGCAGTATTGAAAACCGCCCCAGACGGGCAGAGCAACGCAGCACACACCTGGCTACTTACAGTTGCCTGAGATCTTTTTTTTTTTTTTAACTTTTTATTGTATTTTATGTTTTATTTTTGTCTCCAGCCTCTCAGAGGAGAGATCTTTTTATTATAAGGAATAAAACATGGCTACAACAGACCTGCTCCGTGCTCTTCCGAGGGCACTGTCCTTCCTCCCTCCTCCCAGACAACGATTACGGGAAGCTGGTACACAGCCATCAGTGTTTCACTGTTTTTACTTTTGCTACTTATATGTCCATAAAAAAAATAGAGAATTATGTTGTTTTTAAAATGCACTTAAATGACTTAAATCATAACTCCGCAATTTGCTCCTTCTCTCGACATTGCATTAATCCAAGCTAAAAAACAAAGCAAACAAAACAAAAAATGCCTTCTCCGAGGCCTCTTAACAGCCCCGACGGGACCTGTGAGTCACCGGCACCAGAAACTTCACTTCCCCACTGTTTCTCTCGTCCAGAAAACAAAGTTCGTCACGGTTCAAGGGAATACATGGATGTTTCCTAATTCCTTGAATCATATGGTAAGGGGGAAATGCTACATATCAAAACTTGCGGAGCACAACAGAAGTTGTTCTAAGGGGGAAATTTGTAGCCTTAATATTTTGTTTGTTTGCTTGAGACAGAGTCTCGCTCTGTCGCCAGGCTGGAGTGCAATGGCGTGATCTTGGCTCACTGCAATCTCCGCCTCCCGGGTTCACGCCATTCTCCTGCCTCAGCCTCCCGAGTAGCTGGGACTACAGGCACCTGCCACCACGCCCAGCTAATTTTTTTGTATTTTGATAGAGACGGGGTTTCACCATGTCGGCCAGGATGGTCTCTGACTCTGCCCGCCTCGGCCTCTCAAAGTGCTGGGATTACAGGCATGAGACACCACGCCTGGCCATCTTAATATTTTATATTAGAAAAGAAAGGCTGAAAACTAATAAGCCAAGTAGCCAATAAAATAAAAATAACAACTACAGAAACCCAAAGAAAGTAGAAGATGATACATAAATGAAACAGAAAACAAAGAAACAATAGGAAAAATCAACGCCAATGTTTGTTATTTGGGGAGACTGATAAATACGTATACTAATCTCTGGCAAGAGCTGTCAAGAAAAAATTAGAGAATGCAAAAATAAACTATATTTGGAGTAAAAACATGAACATGAGTACAGATATACTAGAGATTAAAATACTAATAATATGATAAGCATCTTAATACATTTTAAATGTAAAAATGAAATAGGCATTTTTCTAAAAATAACTGTAATAACTGAACTGACTCATAAAGAAATTAAAAATTTGAAGAACTCCACTATTTAAAACAAAATATGCAAACCAATAGTTTCTCATAAGGGGCCAGGCACGGTGGCTCATGCCTATAATCCTAACACTTTGGGAAGCTGAGGCGGGTGGATCACTTGAGGTCAAGAGTTCGAGATCGGCCTGGGCAACATGGCAAATTCCCATCTCTACTAAAAATACAAAAAAAAAAAAGTATATAGCTGAGTGTGGTGGTGCGCGCCTGTAATCCCAGCTACTCAGGAGGCTGAGACAGAAGAATCACTTGAACCTGGGAGGTAGAGTGATTGATATCGCGCCATTGCACTCCAGCCTGAGCAACAGAGCGAGACTCCATCTCAAAAAAAAAAAGAAAGAAAGAAAGAGAGAGAGAGAAAGAAAAAAGAAAAAAAATCTAAGAAACATATGTAAAACCTTTATGAAGAATTTTTTAATGGAGGTATAATACATACACAGTGAAGCTCACCTTTTTTAGTGTATAGTTTTATGAGTTTTAACAAATCTGTATAGTCATGGAGCCACCATGATCAGGATAAGGAACATTTCCATCAGCCCAAAAGGTTTGCCCTGAAGCTGTCACGTGTGGCAAACATCCTGTGTACCCAGTGGAATGTGTACGATACACAGAAAATTCTGTCCTGCTCCAAGGGGCTGAACCAGGGCTGGGTCAGTGGTGATAGGCACAGGACAGATGGGAGACCTTCTGCTAACATGACTCTGGTTAAAACTAAGGGTTTCAGGCATGAAGGAGTTGGACTTTCTGTACAGCGGAGCCATAGCCCTCCCCACCCCGTGGGTTTCTCTGACCCTGAGACCTGATGTACAGAGCGGTTAGGAGTCACACAGCCCATGAGCAACAGAAGTCCCAGCAATTCTGCCCCTCAATCTGCCCATCGCAGTCACTTCCTCCCAACCGTGGACTCTTCTTCCTGGCCTTTCCCTTCAAGCTGGAGGCCCAGAAGCATGCAGAGGACAGTGAGGGACCTCAAGTGTGGACATCACACGAGTACTGAAGAAGGACCCCCTAGTTCTTCCGTGAAATGAGGCCTCCAATTGCAAAGCTGCTTTCTATCAGATGAGGTCATGGACAGTAGCGAGGGATGGCAGTGAGGTGAGTGGGAGGGAAATGGTCTGATCTGCTGGAGACTTGGCCACTGGGTGTCCGCAATGCCAGCCTCTACCACTAAAGCATTCATGTTCCCGACAGAAGGGGTGCCTGGCTGCCGACCCACCCCACCCAGGACGAGGCAGCCCCCAGCAGAATGAAGGGCTCTGTGCCTGTGCTGTCTGGGGCCTTGGCACCAGGTCCTCAGCAGCTGGGCCAGCCCTGCTAGTCCTTCGTCCTGGAAGAGCCCCAGAGAATAGGGGCCATGCCCACACTCACTGTGTCCCCAGCACTGCACGCAGGCTGGCGTACAGCAGCCACAGGACTCAGGTGCAGGGTGAGTGGGGCTCCAGGGAAAGTGGGCACCCTCAGGCCTCGGCACACGGAGGCTTCCTGCCCCCACCTCCTGGGAGGCTGCCCAGTCAGGCTCCTACCTGGGTTTCCAGTGCTCCCCTGGGATCCTACAGCCCTGCGTGGTGACAGGCGCACTCCTCTTATCTTCCCCGCTAGCTTTGAATGTCTCCAAGACAAGACACAGCTAGGGCCAGATCCTGTCTTCCTTCCCCACTTACTCGCTCTGTGACCTTAAGCAAGTCACAACACCTGTGTGCCTGTTTCCTCATTTGGAAAATGAAGTTAATAAAAGCACCTTATATGTGTTAACTATGGAAGATTAAATGAATTCATACCAAAAAAAAAAAAAAATGTTGTTTCCATCTCTATTTCCAGTGTCTGGGGTCTCAGAATTGCTTGCTGAATAGATGGCTGCCTGGACAAAGGACTTTGTCCCTCTGGCCCCCTCATGTGGACTCTCTCTGGTAATAAGGCCATTGCTGACCAGCGATGAGAAGCTGAGGAGCATAGACGGGCACCTGCCTGGGTTCAGATGCCAGCTGCCCCGCTCCTTGCTGTGTGATATTGGGTGCTCCTTCAGCCTCTCTCTTTCTGCTGTGTGAGGATGGCTGTGCTCCTGCCTCCCTGCAGAACTGTTGGCAGGTGAAGCAGGCAACACTTAGGAGGTGCACTGTGGGCCCTCATGCAGATTTGAATAAAAATAACTCCCTTCCCCTCGGCGTCCCCTTCCTCCCTCTAAAGGCTGATAAAGAAAAGCAGGGAGGAGCGCATTTGGAAGCTGGGAGCACGGGAGAGTCATGAGGCCATGATCGGCACTGTCAGGAGGGACTGACAAACGGAGCAAACCCAGAAAAGGTTCAGCCTGCCCCCGAGTCAGCCATAAAGAAAGCGCTGGACCGTGGGAGGGAGGTGCCATGCAGAGAGACGATTATAGTGACACATGACCCGCTGGCCCCTCCCGAGGGCAGCCAGGGCCCTGCTGAGGCTCACAGCACCACACCGGGCCACCAGATAGCCGAGCAGGAGGGGGGCCCAGGAGACCTGCCCCAGATCAGAGCAACCCCACCATGTCCTGGGTCATGTCTTTGAGGGACTTGACTACAGGCAGGTCAGTGGGCCCCAGAAGAGCAGGGAGGTGGGGGCAGAACCAGGGACCACCCTGAAGGCAGCAGTCCCAGCCCAGGTGGCATCTGAAGGCTACAGGAGGAAGGGGACATGAACCAGGTGGGGGCTGGTTCTGTGCGCACATGCCAGAGGTCCAGGCACTGCAGTTCCAAAGGCAGCCAGGTGCCAACTGCACCCTGCCCACAGCCCAGACGCCACATGGGGACTCACAGCTGCCTTCTGGTCCCACCCTGGGCAGGTTAAGTCGAATCAAGGGTGACTCTGGGAAATGTTCATTGACCTACTCAGTAACCAGCACCCACCACATTCCAGGCTCTGGCAGGTGCTGCGGACACCGTGGGAAACCAGGCAGACCCTGATCCTGGTCCCTGCTTCGTGGAGCCCGCAAGATACAAACAGATGCTTCTTCCAACACAGTCCTCCTCGTATTTTCCAAATGGTCCAATGATAATAGGCACATGCAATCTATTGTAAGCAGCACTGGGCGAGGCTGAAGCCACCTTGAGACCCCTGATTCCAGGGAGGGAGGGAGAACCCGGGGTGTGAAGCTTACAGCAGCCCCAGTGACCCATTTGCAGGAAGCCACTCCAGAACCCATGGGGTACAGCAGACCGTGATCACTGATGAAACGAGGGAACCCCAGTGGCTGTCGGGGCAACAGCTGAAAGGTGCAATCTCGCATAAACACATCTCCCCAAAAGTATCTCCTAAAAAACTACCCAAGTAAGGGATGCTCTGACTCCATGACCCTGCCCAGCTCTGGCTGAGTCTCCTGAGAAACTGTTAGCACTTGGTGCACATTTTCAGTCACGCACGTAACAAATATTTATCAAAAGCCTGCCATATCCAGGACTGTGCTCCAGGCAGCAGCCATGCGGCAGCGGCGAAGCCCACGGGCCCAGGTCTCACGGGGCTGCCATGCGAGAAGGCGCTCCTGGTGGATGTCTCCTCCCAACAACCCGGGAAGGGCCCAGCTCCTGCCTCCACCATGGCCGGCACAAAGTAGGTGCTTCAATAAAGAGACAATTGAATCAATAAAGTTGAATCAATAAAGAAACAAGTGGAAACTAAGGTAAGCTTTGTAGAAACAATTTGCTGGATATGAATAAAGTAACTCAGATACAGATAATCAGAGACACAGTGGCAGCCCAGAGGCGCCGGCAACCCCAGCCCTGTGCGAGATTCACTTTCTATTCTCGAAACTGACTCTCTCCCATGGGTCTCCTCTTCTCCTTGGCAGAGTTGCTGATTTCATAAAAACACAGGATGCCCAGTTAAATCTGAATTTCAGGTAAACAAATAATTTTTTAGTCTAAGTGTGTCTCATGCATTATTTGGGATATACTTATATTTAAAATATTCATTGTTTGTCTGGAATTCAAATATAACTGGGCATCCTGCGCTTTACCTGGCAACCCTATTTCCTAGCAAAGTCAAGAGGACTGGGCTAGTGACTGTAGGATGAGGGGAAGCCCGAAACTCTGACCATGGCTGCCCACCAGGAAAAGCATGGGCTCTCTCCCGCTACCCCTCCCTCCTCCTGGACTCCCTTCCCCCAGGAACCCCTCAGTTACCTCGCTCTCTCCTCCTCCCTTGGCTCTCATACCTCTCTGAGGAAGCTGGTCCCTACCTGAAGCCCCAGCACCAGGACCCCATTCCCCTGCCCTCCCCTTCCTCTCTGCACCACTGTGTCCCCTGGCATAGGAGGCGATAAGCTTGTTTATTGTTTGCTGTCACTCCCCACCCCCCGACACACACACACACACACACACACACACACACACACACACACACACACACATCATAAGGGCGGGGCTTCTGCCTGTTTTGTTTTCAGCTGTATCCCCAGCACCTAAAACAGGGCCAGCACCTCGCCAGAGCTTAAAACCTATTTGGGAGATGGAGACACGTGGGGTGGGTTGGCGGGAATGGAAAGCAGGTTCCTGACCCCCCACAGAAGAGGGGCCATGACTAGCAGCCTCAGAAAGTGCCATGAACAAAACAGGTGCTGTGGATCTGAAGGTCAGGCTGATGCCTCCCCTCGACTCCCACAGGCACACGCACAGCAGAAACGAAGTCTGGCTCCCTCCCCGCACAGTCCCCACCCAGACCAGTGAGGAGCACCACAGCCTTGTTCCCTCCCTGCACAGTCCCCACCCAGACCAGTGAGGAGCACCACAGCCTTGTTCCCTCCCTGCACAGTCCCCACCCAGACCAGTGAGGAGCACCACAGCCTTGTTCCCTCCCTGCACAGTCCCCACCCAGACCAGTGAGGAGCACCACAGCCTTGTTCCCTCCCTGCACAGTCCCTACCCAGACCAGTGAGGAGCACCACAGCCCTCGCTGGTTCTGGAGCAGAACCCTCTGCACCCCCCGAGTCCTCCCTTGCCTACCCTGACACGGCATCTCCAAGCCAGGTTTCCTACCCTCTTCCCTCCCTTGCTGCAGGCCCGGGCCGCAGAGCATCAGCTTCCCAAAGACTTGAGGTTTTTGCAGAAGCCAAGGAAAGCCCCCAGCAGCCAGCAACTCTGCAAAAGTCCCTGCAGGGAGGGGCTGCTGGGGCCCGAGCCACCCTGTAGAAGAGTGGGCCAGAGGAAAAAAGGCGATTGATCCCCCCCACATTGACTCCATCTCTCGGGTTGTAAAGCGCTCTCGTGGGTGTTATTTTTATTTCAGCCTCACCACAGTGAGCTGGGCAGGACTATTCCCATGTCGCTGGTGTGGAGGCCACTCACAAACCACAGGCCAGCAGCCCCCGCGTTCCGGCTGCAGGTCCCGGGCACCCTTCCCCAGCAGCACATCCACCCGGATGCACATTGCGGGCAGGGCCAGCGGGTGACATGGAGGAAAAGAACAGGAGGGCTGCCTGCTCTGAAAAGTTGGCAGACGACTGCATCCACAATAAAAGACCAAGTTAAAATATTGAACCAAAAAACATGAAAGGTTTTCATACAGAAATCCCTTTGGATGCTAAACTTTCACAAGGTACTTGAAAAGGCAGCTATGTTGACTTCAATCAATTTGCAGAGTGGGTTCCCACACAAAGAAGATGAAAAGCGTGTGGGGTTCTGCTGCCCGTAATAGACTCTTTGCTCCTGTTCCATTCTCGTCTGGGCTCCGTGCCCCAGCTCTCCTCACCCTGTGGGGAAAGCCATGCCTTTCTTGCCAGGCCGCTTCTCCGCCCTGACCCTGGGGCCTGCCCAGTGCCTCCCAACTAACCCACATCTGCTCAGCTCCTTGACTGGTTCGTGTGAGCCTGGCCACCACCCTGGGTCTGAAAGAGTGTCTCTTAGAATCTGCTGCACAGGCCCGGGAAGGGGTGGGGCAGGTGTTGGGGCTTGCTCTGCTCTGGGATCTGAGTCCTGAGGGCCGCAGAGACCCAGCTTGCTGGCAGTCAGCTTCCCCAGTTGCGTGGAAGAATTGCAAACTGAAGCCAAGGCAGAGGGGATAGCAGACGCAGGAGGTGGAGAGAGACGCAAGAAAACAGCCCCGGGCCCCAGACCCGGCAGAGCCCACAGCCAGCCCGACCCCTGGATGTCCCAATCACCTGAGCATCTGTCCCTCTCTGCTAGAACAGGCATGAGCTGCTTTTGGGCACCTGCATTTGCAGGCTTGTGCCAAAAATGTCCAAAAACCAGCTGCCTGCAGGGCTTACTTGAGACTACTTCCATGGATTGGGCTCCATTGACCTGAATTCTGGCACTAGTTTTACAACTAACTGCCCAGGGGAGCTTAGCCAAGGCATTGCATCTTCCTGTGACTCTGTTTCCCCACTATAAAATGGATTAAATAACAGGTGAGAGCACGTTGAAGTCAAAAGCGCTGTGCAGATGGATGCATTGGTGTCTCCACACCCCAGGGTCTCTCCCTCCAGACCAAGGCTTCTGAGGAAGAGGAACCTCATCCTCACCTCCTTACCCTCAACACCTAACACCAGACCTGGCCCTCACAGAGTGCTTTAAAAGAATTCTGGATGGATGTAAACTCCAAATGATTGAAAGGTGGTCTCACAGAAACGTGCACACCTGTGGGCATCGCAGGATTCTTCACAATAGCCAAGAGGTGGCAGCAAGGCAGGGTGAGGTGGTTCACGCCTGTAATCCCAGCACTTTGGGAGGCCGAGGAGGGCGGATCACGAGGTCAGGAGTTCGAGACCAGCCTGACCAACATGGTGAAACTCCGATTCTACTAAAAATACAAAAATTAGCCGGGCGTGGTGGCGTGTGCCTGTAATCCCAGCTACTCAGGAGGCTGAGGCAGGAGAATTGCTTGAACCCAGGAGGCGGAGGTTGCAGTGAGCCGAGATTGCACCACTGCACTCCAGCCTGGTGACAGAGCGAGACTGTCTCAAAAAAAAAAAAAAAAAAAAGCCGGGTGCGGTGGCTGAAGCCTGTAA
The DNA here is from genome assembly GCF_047675955.1 of Chlorocebus sabaeus. Lineage (NCBI taxonomy): Eukaryota > Metazoa > Chordata > Mammalia > Primates > Cercopithecidae > Chlorocebus > Chlorocebus sabaeus. Next base: position 44,038,838 of record NC_132930.1, on the reverse strand, counting down.
TCCCAGCACTTTGGGAGGCTGAGGCGGGCGGATCACAAGGTCAGGAGATCGAGACCATCCTGGCTAACACGGTGAAACCCCGTCTCTACTAAAAATACAAAAAAAATTAGCCGGGCGAGGTGGCGGGCACCCGTAGTCCCAGCTACTCGGGAGGCTGAGGCAGGAGAATGGCGTGAACCCGGGAGGCGGAGCTGGAAGTGAGTTGAGATCACGTCACTGCACTCCAGCCTGGGCGACAGAGCGAGACTCTGCTTCAAAAAAAAGAAAAAGAAAAAGAAAAAGATGAAAATTCTGACACATGCTACAGCATGGACATCGTGACATTGAGGACATTACACTAAGAAATAAGCTGCCACCAAAGGACACATACTCTGTGATCCCGCTGACATGAGGCCTCTAGGGCAGTCACACTCACAGAGCAGAAAGTGGAATGGTGAGTGCCAGGGGCTGGGAGGCGGATGGGGAGTTGTTGGGTTGTTCGGGGTGTTAGTTTGTTTTGAGATGGAGTCTGGCTGTGCCACCCAGGCTGGAGTGCAGTGGCACGATCTCGGCTCACTGCAACCTCCACCTCCCAGGTTCAAGTGATTCCTCCTGCCTCAGCCTCCTGAGTAGCTGGGATTACAGGCACGTGCCACCATGCCCAGCTAATTTTTGTATTTTTAGTAGAGACGGGGTTTCACCATGTTGGCCAGGCTGGTCTCGAACTCCTGACCTCAGGTGATCCACCCGCCTCGGCCTCCCAAAGTGCTGGGATTACAGGCGTGAGCCACGGCACCTGGCCTGGGGAGTTGTTATTCAACAGGGACAGATTTCAGTTTGGGAAGATGGACAGAGTTCTAGAGAAAAATGGTGCTGATCACTGCATAACATCATGAATGTATTTAATTTCACTGAACTATACACTTACAAATGGTTAAGATGGTAAATTTTATGTTAGGTGTTTTACCACAATTTAAAACAGAAACCTGGAAAGCATGAGCTTGAAATATATGGCACGGGAAACATCCGGCGACTTCAGCAAACAAAACTGTGAAGCCCAATACGCTTGGCTTATTTGCCGTGGAAATTGCTCTTGGAATCATGACAGGAATCCTTTGGCCTTTGCAAAAATAATAGTCATGACTGAAGTCGGCTCAGCAAAATATCTCCCTCACTTTGAAACCACAGCTGTGGGCCCAGCGGCACTGCCTGAGTACTCACCCTCACCGAGCCAGGCGACGAGATCACTCAACCTTCACGAAGGCAGTGAGGTGGGGCCGTTCTCCTCCCTACCGTAAGTGTGACACCGGTGAGGCCTCAATCACTCCCGTGACTTGCCCAGAACGCACAGCCAGTGAGTAGAGGCAGGCCAGGACCGGCCCAGCCACCCCAGCCGAGCCTCCTTGCCTTTTAGCTGTTTCTGCATTTGCAGAGGTTACAGAGTTAATAGCAACAGTCTTCGAGGTTCAGAGTGAGCCCTTCCACGTTATGTTTTATCAACTTATACGTGGTTCGGAGGTAGGAGATGGGACTCAACTCCAGAGGGGCTTGGGCACAAGACCAGATTGAGGACTGGCTGAAATAGACTGGGCCAAAGCAGCTTTCAATCAGGCACACCCACCGGTAGGTGATAGCGATTTACCGTTGCCATGGCAACACCCAGCCGTTACCACCCCTTTTCACAGCAATGACCCAACGATTACTACCCCTTCCCTAGAAGTTTCTGCATGAACTGCCCCTTAATCAGTTCCCTTAATCGCCTACCCTACGTTGGTTCCAGTTTCTTCAATGCATGTGTTTCAGTTTTGCAATCTAAAAAAAAAAAAAAAAGTTTCAACAGGAATATTCATTTACACAAGGAGGTAGGATTCAACAAGGCAACATTCAGTACAGGTTTTTATTATTTACAAAGATCTTAGCAATTAAAAGTGGGTATAGGTGGGGCACAGTGGCTCAGGCCTGTAGTCCCAACACTTTGAGAGGTGGATCATCAGGTCAGGAGTTCAAGATCAGCCTGGCCAAGATGGTGAAACCCCATCTCCACTAAATATACAAAAATTAGCCGGGCGTGGTGGTGGGCGCCTGTAATCCCAGCTACTCGGGAGGCTGAGGCAGGAGAATCGCTTGAACCTGGGAGACGGAGGTTGCAGTGAGCCGAGACCGCGCCATTGCACTCCAGCCTGGGTGACACCAGGCTGGAAAAAAAAAAAAAGGTAGGTATAAATATGGCTGCTACTCTCTGCCCACGGGTAGCCCTGCTCTGCGGGAGCAGTCACGGAGCTGTAACACTGCCACTTCAGTAAAGCTGTTTTCTACCACCTCTGGCTGTCCTTGAAGTATTTCCTGAGCAAAGCCAGGAACACTCACAGGCCAGGCTCCACTTTGGGGCTCGCCTGCCCTGTGTTGGTTCCAGTTTTTTCAATGCATGTGTTTCAGTTTTGCAATCTAAAAAAAAAAAAAGTTTCAACAGAAACATCCATTTACACAAGGAGGTAGGAGTCAACAAGGCAACGGTCAGCACAGGTTTTTGTTATTTACAAGGATCTTAGCAGCTGTCTTATTTGGTCTTCAGAACAACCTGGCAGGTACATAGTGGCCCATTTTGGAGATGGGGATGGAGTACGGATGAGATTTATTTCACTGTCCAACTAAAAAGTAATAAATCTGGCACGAACCTGGGGCTTCCACCTTCCAGATTCAGCAGAGCCCAGAGCTCAGCAGCTGAGCCTCCTAATTACGTGAGCCAGGAACTCTTCCTCCCACCTGGCGGCCTCTCCCCCTCCAGGCTCCTTTCACACCCAGGTCATCACACACCTCTGGCGCCCTGCTTTGGAATTGGAATGACCTCCTACGTAAAGGCAGGGTGGTGATCCATTCACCTCCGAACCCTGAGCACCTGACGCTAAAACCAGGGGCTTAAAAATATACTGAAGGAGCAGAGGGAAGAAACGGGGAGGGAGGAAGGAAGAAAAGAAAGGAGACTGGGGGACAATTGTTGGCATATCAACCAAAGGGAGACTACTGGGCTGGAGAGTCCCAGCAGGGGTACTGTCTTTTCCATGAATCTCTTGTGATTTTGTATTGTAGCTATTTCAGAAGCATCCAGGTTAGTATCAGTAAAACAATTGTCTGTGAACGACACACCCACAAAGCAGCCAAGGTTGAAGATTAGATAAGAGTTCTCTCCGCTGAGAGTGGTGGCTCACACCTGTAATTCCAGCATTTTGGGAGGCCAAGGCAGGCAGATCACCTGAGCTCAGGAGTTTGAGACCACCCTGGCCAACACTGTGAAACCCTGTCTCTAGTAAAAATACAAAAAAATAGCCGGGCATGGCGGGCACCTGTAATCCCAGCTACTCAGCAGGCTGAGGCAGAATTGCTTGAACCAGGGAGGCAGAGGTTGCAGTGAGCCAAGATCATGCCACTGCACTCCAGCCTGGGCGACACAGCAAGACTCCATCTCAAAAAAATAAAAAAAGGAAAAAGAAAAAAAAGAGTTCTCTCTGCCCAGAGCCTGCCACCTGTGTCTTTGTGCAGGGCAGGCTGGGCATGCCGGGGAGTTGTCACCTCTGGGACCAGCCCCCAGGCTGTGATGGGCAGGGCTATTCCCAGCTTTCTTGCCCCTGGGCAGTGCAACTCCAAGGCAGGTTCCACATAGTGGGAGTGAGTCCAGTGACCCACAGTGGTCACCTGCCCCAGAGAAGGCGCCCCTGCTTGGCTTCTTCCCCTCCCTCTCCCCGGTGACCCACAGTGGTCACCTGCCCTGGAGAAGGCGTCCCTGTTTGACTTCCTTCCTCTCCCTCTCTCATTCCTCCACTTTCCTACTGGCACTTCCCGGGATCGTCTCCCAAGTAACCTACTTGCACGCAAAGCTTTATCTCAAGGTTGGCTTTTGGGAACCCAAAGACAAAAAGCCAGGCCCCTCCAGGCCCATGAGGGGCGCTGAAGTTGAGCAAGAAATAGGCCTTTGCTTCAAGCCCCTGGTTGGAGGTTGGCATCACCTGTGGCAGCAGCATGACTTGTGGAGCTGGGGGTTAGGAGCCTCATTCGGAGGTGAAGGCATCATGGCCCAGGGAGGCAGAATAGGTCGCCTGAGGCCACAGGCCGGGAAATGGCAGGCTGGGATGGCCCTCGGAGCTGTCTCACTCTGGAGCACAAGCTCTTAACCACCTACTCCACTGCAGCAAGGAGGGAGGGAGGGAGAAGGACAGAACACGGAGGGAGAAAGGGGACCTCCCCCAACCTTAAAGGCTCCCTGCAGCTTGTGCCTCACAGCAGGGACCAGGCCGTGGCCTGTGGTGGGGGCTCTGGCTGCACCATGAGCCAGCCAAGGGCACACTAAGCCTGCCCAGCCCCTCCGTGTCCTAGGGCCTCTGCTTGCCTTCATTTCTTGCCCCTGCCGTCCGTCAGAGCTGGGGACACAGCCCTCACCTTGGCAGGGTCTAGGAGAAATGGTGATGCTCAGAGTCTCCCAGCACAGCAGCACCCCCTTCTCAGGTGTCTCAGGAGAAAGCGGGCTGCCCTCTGCATGCAGGCACCCCGCTGAGGATGGCCTTGGCACCCCCTCCTCAGGGGACGTTCCTGGGGACGGGGCTCTGTCTGTGGGGGGTCGGGAGGGAGGTGGAGGCCTGGATCTTTGCTCGGACACTCCCTTGGGTGAGTTGAAGGAGCCCCGCCACTGGCTTGGGGTTTGCTTTCCAGAGGCTGTGGTTTCCCTGGCAGCTCAGCACAGGCCCTGGAAATTCACAACGTGGCTTTGGGTTTGTTTTTTTTTTTTTTTTTTTTTCCAGAATCTCGCATAGCTTGAGAGAGAGAAATGACAGAGAGAGAGAGAAAAAAAAAGAGGAGACAGCAGGGAGAGAGAGACACACCTTCTGAAGACCTCTACGGTCCTATTCACTCCTTGCTCCAAGCCTGGGGGGCTCAGGGAGGCTGCAGAGGCTCCCGCTCCGCCTGTGTGCCCAGCAGGAGGCCCTGTCCACAACTGGACAGCATGAGGGCAGGGGCTGGACGAGCCGGCCATGGCTGGCAGGCCTCATTCCTCTGAGCTCTTTCTCTCGGCGCGTGGACCAGAGCCTGAAGTGCACTCAAGACTCTCCAGTCTGAATTTCCATTGTGGTTGCTTTCCAGTGGCCCCAGGGACTGTGAGGTCCTCCAAGGCGGGCAGGGCCTCCCGGTGCCCACCGTGCCTGGTGCGGGCGAGTGAGGAACAGAGCTGAGCTGGGAGCCACGCACCCTTGCTCCAGGCCCCAGCTCTTCCCTGGCCTGGCCATTCCAGGCTCGGCTCCCGCCCCACTCACTCCCCACTCTGCCAGGAGGAATCTGCAGGGCCTGGGACCGTGGCCTACAGGGAGCAGTGGGACGACCCAGGGCCTTTCCTGAAGGAGACCTGACTCATAAGGATGGTGGGAGCAGCCTTCTGCCATGTGAAAGGCCACCGTGTTGAGGAGAATGGCCACCACATGAAAAGCCACCACGGTGAGGAGAATGGCCAGGGAGGGCCCATCACTGACAGGTGGACCCTATGGAGCCAGAATTCAGTTCAGTCCAAAGAAAAACTTTCTGACAGGCCCGAGCCTCCAAGCCTGGGCAGATGGAGAGTTCCCCGTCACTGGAGGTATGCAAGCAAGGGTGCCCACCCACAGAGTGTTTAATGGGGGTAATGAAAACAGGGTTGGAGGCCTAAATCAGGTCGTGTGTGTCACATGCTTTGCCCAGGGTGGGTAGAGTGGCAGGTGCTGTCCTTTGCCTCCCCAGTAGCCACCACCCATCCTGCTTTCCAAACCCCAAACTGTCAGGAAACCCCCAGAGATTTCCACATCGCAAGGAAGGTAAGGTCCACCCCCAGTGAAAGGGGGTGAATCCTGATTGGTCCACATCAGCCCTGGTAACTGCTCATCGTCCATGATTGGTCAAAAGGCAGGCATATGACCCAGTTGTAACCAGTGAGGTATAAGGGAAATCTGCTGGGAGGAGCTTTCCCTCCTGAAGGCAAAAGCAAAGACCTCAAGAGGAAAACGGCCTTTTCCTGTCCTCCATCTTCCTGCCTGGGACGTGGATGTGATGTCCGGAGACACAGCAGCCTCAGCCCTGGTGGCATGATGGAGCAGCCCAACCCTCCAGACTTTGTGTTGCGGGAGAAACAAGAATTCCTGTGGGTTCAAACCTAACAGGCAGGTTTTCTGTTACTTGCAGCTAAAGTCATTTTCTACGTTACCTACAAATGGTCAGCTCAGACCCAGTGACTATAACCACCCCCACCCCTGTGCACCCAGAAGCCAGAACCACAAGGAGGGGGCTCTATATACACAGCCTGTTTTCCTGTCCCACGTCTTCATTCTTCCCTCTTTCCTCCTCCCAGGCCTCTCTGACTTCCCACAGCTACCCAATGCCTGTACCCAGCCTCCCTCCTGTTCCCAGAGCTCCCACTCATCCCTCAGACCTGAGGCAGATTTCAGGAGCTGCACACCAGGTCCACACCCCAACCACATCAAGGGGGAGCAGTGTTTCTGCAGACCCCACACAATTCATCCTACAGTCCCCAAAATGTGGTGGGCACGCCATTTGCTTACAACAGGGACAAGGGTGCAGGAGGGGCAACCACCCCGCTGATGGATCACCACACACGCTCTGGACGCCAGGCTTCCTCTGTCCCTCAGCATCTTCCCCAAGGCGGCCGGGAGCCATCTGTGGGGCTGGGCAGGACCTCGGCTCTGCAAACGGCTGATCCCAGTGTGTGCTTCTTGCTTCGCTGACTTCCTCTCGGTGCTGAAAGGTGCAGCCTTGACTGTGCTCTGATAATATTTTGATTTATAAAATGTGCCTGGGTTATAAACCCTCAGAAACTGCTGACCTTCAGAGTGTGAAGGCTAAGTGATAGCACAACTCAAACCATCACCACTGCAATTTTCCTCTCCGTTACTGAAGCAAAACACCCGACTTGCGCTGCATCCTGGGAGCTAATCAGCTGCAGCCCTGGGAGGAAGAGGGAAGATGAGCTTTCTGAAGAAGACCCCAGCTTTACCCCACGTCCTCTGCCAGGGGGACGGCAACTTCACATGACTGCACTTTATTCTTGGTCTCTTTCTCCCACAGAACCACACGATTCTGCAGATGAGGAAACTGAGGCTCAGAGCAAATAAGCAATCTCTCCAAGGTCACACAGTTAAGTAGAGCCTGTTTCAAGTAAAGCAACCAAGCCAGCCTTCTCCTTGCCATCTGTATTGCCTGCCCCAGGCTCAGGAAGTTGCCAAATTTAGGAGCTGGAAGCGCAACAGGAGTCTAGCACAAGACTGCATGCTCACCCTGAGAACCTGGGACCAGAGGAGCCACGCTGGCATCAAATCCCTAAGGCCTCCTGTGGAAGATGGTGGAGGGGACTTGGGGCAACCAAAAAACCCTCAAGAGACCAGGACTTAGACATTCAAAGAAAGGGAAGGGCAGAAGTGAAAGAAGGGTAGGATGACTCCGCTAAATGAAATGTAAACCTGAGACTGGAGAGAGCACATTCCCACAGAGACTTGCCAACAAAATGTGCTGAACTCAAGCAGCCTTCCATCCATCCATATAACCATGCATCCATGCATCCTTCCATCCCTCCATCCCTCCATCCACCATTCCTCAGTCCATTCTTCCATCCATCCATCCTTCCATCCACCCACTCACCAACCCATCCGTCATCCATCCATCCACTCATCCATTTACTCATCCATCATCCATGCATTTATCCATCCAATATCCCCCATCCCTCCATCCATTCAGCCACTCTCCATCTAAACATTCATCCATCCATCCATCCTTCCATCCACCCACTCACCAACCCATTCATCCATCATTCATCATCCATCCATCCACTCATCCATCCACTCATTCATCATCCATGCATTTATCCATCCAATATCCCTCCATCCCTCCATCCATCCATCCACCATCCATCTAAACATTCCTTCATCCATCCATCCTTCCATCTACCCACCAATCAACTCACCCACCCATCATCCATCTGTCTCCCATCCATCTCTCCATTCCTCATCCATCCATTCTTCCATCCGCCCACCCACCAACCCACCTATCCATCATTCACCCATCCATTCACTCATCCATCATCCATGCATCTATCCACCCAATATCCACCCCTCCCTCCATCTATCCATCCACTCACCATCCACCTATCCATCCACCCACCCAACAACCCACCCATCCATCACCCATCTATCCTCCATCCATCCATTAATCCATCATCTATCCATGTATCCATCTATCCATCCAATATCCATCCATCCCTCTGTACTTTTGTCTGTCCATCCTCTCAACAAGCATTTACTTATTCTGTGTTGGGCACCACCCTCAAGAAAGTCAGTCCAACAAAACAGAAGCACAGAAACAACCTTGGTAAAAGTTAATAGGGCTGTGACAGAAAGAAGCACTGAGGTCTAAGGAGACCCAGGAGGCACCCAGCCCACACAAGGATTGTCTAGGAAGGCTTCCTGGAGTGGGTAGCACCAGATCCAAATCTCAGAGGATGAATATGGCACCCAAGCAAAAGAAAATGGGCATTTCACACCAAGAGGAAAAACAGGGCACTGCAAAACTGCTTGTTGTGTTCGAGGGACTAAAGGTGGGTCCATGTGGGCTGCAGGGAAGGGCATCTGTGCAGGGGTGGGGAGAGAGAGGGTTGAAGAAAAGGGCTGTGATGGGGAGTTAAGCTCCCCTTTGAGAATCTTGATGTAGAACTGAAATCTGGGGAAAACGTGGTCCCCAACTTTGGGGAGATAAGCACCAGGGGCAACCAGTGTGGCCCTTAGTGAAGAAGACCAGAGAGAGGAGCTTAGAGCCACAGCCACCAAAGATGCGGGAGAGGCATGAAGGCCGCCCACCCCTAGCTGGGAAGAAAGAGCAGGGCTTGTGCTTCTAGCCACGGCCAGGTGAGGGCTGGAACTCCAAGACCCCCATCATCAGTGTCTCCTTACCCCACCACTGGAGGTCCCAACCAAGGACAAACCAAGACTTGGATGTGTTTCACTGAGTCAGCCCCATCTTTTTAAAAACGTTAATCTGAATGTCTTTAGTCAGGGGCGAAATCAGAAATCGTTAATAACTGCAACAGCCCAGCACCAACCGATCAGAGTGGACTTGAGCCTTGATACTGGAGCAGGTTCCAGAAGGCCCTGCTGGCGAGGGGCTGGCCCTTTAGCTGCTGAGTCCAGAGGGGTTCCCAGGGGTCCAGGGCAGCAGAAGTGCAATCAGAGGCTAAGGGCCACAGCTTCTGACCACCCAGTGCAGAAGCATTTGATCATCTTGACAGCTGGTGTGGCCATGTCAGTGCATGCAGGTCGTGTATCAGTCCTGCCTTTGAACGGGGTCTGCAGGCTCCACCCAGTCGGCCACAGTCCCCATGACGCCCTGTCGTCTTACACCTGGCAGATGACGTGTTTGGGTTCTTAATACTCCATCTTACAGAGCCCAGAGAAGCCACATCAGTGGCCAATGCCCCCTAGACCACAAGCTGCAGGGTCCAGATAAAAGGACGGCTGACACCAGCAACACGTGTCCTTGGCACAAACTACAGGCAGCCTCTCAGTGTGTGCACGTTCCTGGAACAGGTGTCCACATCTTCAGCCCAGTACGGTGCCCTTTCAGGGGCAATACTGACAACCGTGCCCACTATCACTGAGTGTGCACTATGAGCCCCTTGCAGGGCTGTAGCTCCCTGAACCCACGCAATGTCCTGGGGGCCTGTGGTGTCCCCCATTGTGTTTAGGTGAGGAAGTGGAGGCTAAGAGGTGTGGGGAAGTGAGCTGCCCCTGGCCACACAGCCCAGTGGGGGTTAAAACCTGGGTCCATCAAACTCCAACACTGGTGCCCTTGCCCCCTGCCCCAGACATCCCCAGAGAAGTCTTCAGGTAACAGAGCCCGAGGTGCAACCTGTGACAGCAGCGAGGGGCCAAGAAGCCACTAGGGTCACCAGCCATGCAGAGCGAAGAAGCAGGATAGATGGGGAAGTCCCAGGTGACATCACACTCACCTGCTCCTCTCAGAAGTGATTCGGCCGCTACGATGACCCTGGAGCTCGGCTTGCCAGCTCGGTGGATTCTCCCACAGCCCAGAGGGAAGCCTGGTGAGCCCCATCTCCTAGGCGGAATATAGGCCCAAGTCACATGGCAGAAGGTGGTGGAAGCAGGGCTGGGACCACAATATGCCCCCATGGCTCTTCCTCATCCCCTCCACATCACCTCCACACTGCCCTCATGTCACCTCCTCGGCATCTGCACGTCGTCCCCTCCACATCCCCTATCCAATGCCTTCATGTCACCTCCACGTCACCTCCACAGCATCACAGTGACATCCCCTCGCCTCCATGACACTGTCACATCACCTGTACGTCACCACCACGGTATCTCCACATCCCCTCCACAGCAGCTCCGCGTGCCTCCCCCTCACCTCCGTAACACCTCCACACCGCCTGAGCTTTACTCCACAGCAGCTCCGCGTGCCTCCTCCTCACCTCTGTAACACCTCCACACCGCCTGAGCTTTACTCCACAGCGCCTCCACGTTGTCATCAATATTGCCCTCTCTGGCTTATATCTTCTTTCCATCTTTTTTTCGTTTCGTATTTAATAATTCTTTTTTTTTTTTTTTTGACACAGAATCTCACTCTCTTGCCCAGGCTGGAGTGCAATGGCACAATCTTGGCTCACTGCAACCTCCACCTCCTGGGTTCAAGCAATTCTCCTGCCTTAGCCTCCTAGTAGCTAGGACTACAGGCGTGCACCACCACGCCCAGCTACTTTCTGTATTTTTAGTAGAGATGGGGTTTCACCATGTTGGCCAGGCTGGTCTCAAACTCCTGACCTCAGGTGAAGAGTTTGGCCTAACTCGCCTTGGCCTAGTAATTCTTTCTATTTTTCTGACTTCATTTTTTCTGATCGCACTAAGTCCCCCAAATATCATCGTCACCCCTTGGACTTTTAGCTCCTCCCTTGCGGGGATTCCTCGGTGCCTTTGTTCATGTCATTGCCTCACCAAAGGGCTCAGGGCCCAAGAGGGCATGGGGCCTCCACCAAGAAATGATATTAATAATTAGATAATTGATCATTAATCATTGTGCTCCATAATAGACAACGCATAACGCATATTTGCCGTGGCAACAGGAACATCACCCAGACCTGGCAGAACAGCCAGAGGAGGCTGAAAGTGCAGGGCTAGCCCTGCCGATGTCTCAGGGAACGGGCAGGTGGACGTGGCTCTGCACTTGGTGAGCAGGGGAAGGGGGCAAGAATCCCCAACTCTACTCTCCCCATGGGAAAGTTCACTTCCTGTCTATGGCTCTTTTTTTTTTTTAAAATCAATTAATAAGCGAGCCTTCTTAGCACTTTGGGAGGCTGAGACGGGTGGATCACGAGGTCAGGAGATCGAGACCACCCTGGCTAACACGGTGAAACCACGTCTCTACTAAAAAATACAAAAAACCAGCCAGGCGAGGTGGCGGCGCCTGTAGTCACAGCTACTCGGGAGGCTGAGGCAGGAGAATGGCATGAACCTGGGAGGCGGAGCTTGCAGTGAGCTGAGATCCGGCCACTGCACTCCAGCCTGTGCGACAAAGTGAGACTCCGTCTCAAAAAAAAAAAAAAAAAAATTCATCTTGGCCAGGTGTGTGGGCTCTCACCTGTAACCCCAGCACTTTGGGAGGCCAAGGCTTGAGGCCAGGAGTTTTGAGACCAGCCTGGGCAACATAATGAGACCTCATCTCTATAAGTAATAAAAAGAATTAGCCAGGTAAAGTGGCAGTATACACCTGTGGTCCTAGCTACTCAGGAGGCTGAGGTGGGAGGATCCCTTGAGCCCAGGAGTTAGAAGTTGCACTGAACCATGATGGCACCACTGCACTCCAGTGTGGGTGACAGAATGAGACCTTGTCTCAAAAAAAAAAAAAAATTGAGTCTCTGTAATGATGTTTGTGCAAAATACATAACAACCAACATAAAAAGTAAATAAATAAGCCAGATGCAGTGGCTCAGGCCTATAATCCCAGCAACTCAGGAGGCCGAGGCAGGAGGATCCCTTAGGTCAGAAGTTCAAGACCAGCCTGGGCAACATAGTGATACCCCGTCTCTTGAAAAAATTGTTTAATTAGCCAGTTGTGGTGGTGCACTCCTGTGGTCTCAGTTACTCAGGGGGCTGAGGCGGGAGGATGGCTGGAGCCCAGGAGCTCGAGGCTGCACTGAGCTGTGATGGCACCACTGCACTCCGGCCTGGGTGACAGAGGAAGACTCCAACTCTAAGAAAAATAAGTAAAATTAATTAATTAAAATGAAACCTTCAACAACAAAAAAAACTCCTATTTCAGGCCCACATCTAATGCCACCTCCTCGGAGAAGCCTTCCATGATACGCCCCTGCTCAAAATTCTCCCTCCTCCTCTGATCTGCAGCCTCTGATAGCTTCCCGCGGTGGGGTCCAGGGTGGCTGTGCAGGCCGTGACTCATGCTTGTTGAGGACCCTCGCATGACGCCCTCCATTAAGGTGGGATCAGGGGCAGAACAAGGGCCAGTGCCGGAGCTGTGGGAGGGGTGGTTGGCTCAGTCTCAGGGAGAGCTTGCTCTCAGAGTTGTCCACAAGGCCTCCTGGTCAGGCAAGGAGCTCCCTGTTCCTGGGATGGGCAAGCCAGGCGGGAGGGGGACCGGTCCTCCTGTGCAGCCGTAACAAAGCCCTGCAGACCACGGGGCACAAACAACAGAAATGGTTTCCTCATGCTTCTGGAGGCTGGGGGTCCAAAGTCAGCGTGCCAGCAGGGCTGGTTCCTTCTGAGGCCTCGCTCCTTGGCCTCCGTCCTCACAGGGTCTTCCCTCTGTGTGTGTCTGTCCTACTCTCCTCTTCCTATAAAGACACCAGTCAGATTGGACTGAGGCCCACCCAAATGACCTCACTTTGCCTTAATTATCTCCTTCAAGACCCTCATTCCAAATGATCCTGAGGGCGATCTGGCTGCAACATTGATTGCTAGGGTCGATTCGGCTGATCTTGCTGGCCAGACTGCCTCACTGCTTCACGTGCGTCCCTCCCAAAGCTGCACGCTGCGTCGACCATCCCTGACAGAGGAGGACCAGTCTTCGGTCAAGGGTATATGAGTAGCTGCACTCCCCTGCTAGTACCTCCAAACAAGCTCTCAAGATCCAAATGACACTGGGGATTAGGGTTTCAACACAGGAATTTGGGGTGCCCAGTGCAACCCATAAGCTATGGCCTCCCGTGGGATGGGGCAGAGACTTCAACCATTACAGCTGCAACTTCCAGCTGGAAGCCACGACCTGTCTTTTGTGGCTACCCTGGAGGTTGGGAGACCTGGGCCCTCATCCCAGCCCCTTTGTGCCTGTGCTTTGGGGCCTTGGCTGAGTCTCTGCTTCCATGAGCCCCTTGTCCTCCCCATTCTGTCAGGATATGTGGTCCAAGGCCCATTGTGGCCCAGGAAAGGGAGGGTGTCCACCCAGCACCTTCATGGCCAGCTCCAGGGCTGGCAGAGCTGGAGCAAAGCCACTCCTGGTCCCCGAAGATGCGGGGACAGAAGGCCAGGAGGGCCTCCCCCTTCACCACTGCTGCCATACTGGCCACCGCTTGGTGATTCCACAACAGTCATGCATCACAGACGACCATTCGAGCCACTCTGCCTCAGTCCACTGGCCCTGCCTCAGAAGGCCAAGGCATTGCTAAGGTCATGGTTCCCTCACCGCTGGGTGGAGGCCTGAACCACGCCATGGTAGACAGACCCATGGTGCTGCCTGGTTTGCTAATACTGCTTATCATTCCATCCTTATCAGAAAAACAAAGCAGCAAAGGTTCATTGCGGAAAATTTAGAAAATGCAGAAATGAACAGAATTAAAGTCACCTGCCATCCCCATGCCCAGCAAAATGACATCTTGGCATCCTCACCTCTCTCTTGCTTTGTGCAAAAATGGCCCGATGGCAGCTGGCCCACCAGCCTTGGGCTCCCCAGCCACAGAGCATGGCCTGGTACCAGGGACCTTGCTGCAGGTTCTGCAGGAGCCTGGGAAGTCGAGGCATCCACTGCCACACCCACGACAAGCCTCGTGACAGCCTGTCCCCTCAGAGATCACCTTCTCCGAGGTCTCCCTTGGCCACACCATCCCCCAGGGCTGCCATCCTTCTCTGTCTTTGCCCCACCCCACGTCCAGCCCCCTTGTTCCCTCCTCTGCAGGGTCCTCAGAATCCGGCCGTAGCCACACTCTCATCAGGCAGCTTGGCACACGTCCCTCCCCGATCAGAAGCCAGCTTTCATCAAGCGAATCCAGCTCAACTCTCATTAGTCCAGCAGCTGCCAGGTGCCAGACCCTGCATCAGTGCTAGGGATACACAGGGCAACAGAGTCCTCAGCCTTAAGGACCCTGTAGTCTGAGGGTCAGGGTTGGAATGAACCCATGGAAAGGGGCAGGCACGGCATGTGATGGGCCACTCTGCAGAGGAGATTGGCTTAGAAAGTGCCTGTCTAGCCATGGACAGTAAGCACCGTGAGGGCAGGGGCAGGCTCGTCCTCCTGCCCCCTCCAGGCCCCTTCACGGTGGTGCCCAGCCCAGAGTGGCCCCCATCCTAGGCTCAGCACTGGCTAAGAGCTGCCCCCAGCGTGCACTCATTCCAGGCACTGGCGGCCGCTGTGCACATGGACAACAGGGCTCTGGAAGCCCCGGCGTGGCCCCAGAAGAGACTCAGGTGCTGGCCAGGAGACCCGAGGACTTGTGTACAGAGCCCTCTGCTCCACGCCCTGAGATAGTCCCTCCGTCTCGTTCCTTGATTTTCTACAAAATTAGAATTTTGCTGTATAAACATCTCCTATTTTGCCTTTTTGGAAAGTATAACCCATGATGTGTTCTGTCCAATTTAGAATGTTCCCACCCAGGGCTGCAGGACGCACTTAGCTGCTTCTCTCTGGCCAATGTCCAGGTGTCGCATTCGTCCATTTTCACGCTGTTGATAAAGACATACCCGAGACCGGGCAATTTACCAAAGAAAGGGGATTAATGGACTCACAGTTTCATAAGGCTGGGGAGGCCTCACAATCATGATGGAAGGTGAAAGTCACTTCTTGCATGGCAGCAGCAAGAGAGAGAACTTGTGCAGGGAAACTCCCATTTTGAAGACCATCAGATCTCTTGAGACTCATTCACTATCACAAAACAGCACAGGAAACACCCACCCCCATAAATTCAATCACCTCCCACCGGGTTCCTCCCACGACACATGGGAACTGTGGGAGTTACAATTCAAGATGAGATTTGAGTGGGGACACAGCCGAACCACAGCAGGTGTTTTGTTTTGTTTTGTTTCTCCTGTTGGGATGGCCTCAAGGCATGGAGAAGCATCCTGGCCCCCACCTAAGCTCAGTGCCCTGAAGGCTGAGCTGCTCTGGGATCGACAGTGTCCAGCTCCTGCCTTGTGTGTCCCCATTCAGTGACAGGAGCCCTGTGGCCGACCTCCTGCCCCCCATCCCCATCCCCAGTTAATGGAAGAAGTGAAGAGATTCAGGGAGAAGCCTGGGGCCCAAGGCAAGCTGGCAGCAAGGCCTGCTCCCTTGGAGTCTAGAGCAGACGCAAACGATTTGTATCTGCCAAGGGCTCCGAGGACTAGGAGGGAGAGGGTCCCCTCCCAGGGCACACAGCAAGGGTCTCGGCCCCCCCCCGATAGCTGCCTCCACCTTCCACCTAACCCTGCTCAGAGGATGGAGAGCTCAGATGACTAAATTAAGGAGGCAGCAGCCCCTCTGGCCTGGATTCTGCTCGGCCAGTGGCATGGGTGGGTGCACCTCCTTCCGTAAAACCTCTCTTCTGCCAGCCTAGGGCTTCTGTCTTTATGGGGAGGAACCCCCAGCATGGGAAGACAGGAGCAGGCTCGGGGTGTCAGCAAGAGCCTAGAGTAGGGTAGGGATTGGGGCCTGGCAAGGAGCACCTGGAGAGAGTCACTCATTCATTCATTCATTCATTCATTCATTCATTCATTCATTCCCTCCCTCACCAAGTGAGTGGCACTTACACCAGCCAGGTTCTGTCTAGGTGCTGGGGACACAACAGTGGCCAAGTCCCCACCCTCATGAGCTGATGCTCCAGTGAGGGAGGAGGAGACAATAAGCCTGTGCCAGATATAAAATTCAGTCGCTGATGAAGACAGAGAAAAGCAGGCCCCGATCCCAGAAATCATCTAACACCTGCAGGGTTTGGCCTGGCCCTGGAGGAAGCGGGGGCAGGGATGGCTGGAAATGAGAGAGAGCCAGTTCCACCTGCGATCTAAAAGCCTTCTCTGGAAGAGACAGACAGAGACATATTGGAGGAGGTGCCAAGACCAGGCAGGAGGCAGCTGTAATAACCCAGGGAGAGAGGCTGGTGGGCTGGCCCTGGCAGCTCATGGGGCAGACAGGAGGGGTGGGTGGAGGAAGCAGCCAGGGCCAGGTGACTGGCAGGCGCTGCTGCACACCCGCACCAGGGAGCAGGCAGTGAGCTGGCCCTTGAAGTCAGACACCACCCACCGCTGCTGCCCGGGGGACAGCCCCTGGCAAACCTCGTGTCAAAGGTCAAGGTTTTGAGCAGAAAAATTCACCAAAGAATAAGGATCTGGTGGGGGGAAACAGGAACATGATTGCCTCTGCTTGGTGGATTCCATGCTGCTTTAAATAAGGGGCTGAAATGCGCATGACTCTGTGTTAGGAGACGGGAGATCTGCACACAGTCACAGTCAGTCCTGGGGAGGGGGTGTCCACAGGGGTCACGCCAGCTTAAAGAGGGGAGGACAAGGGCCGAGGCATGGTAGGGGTGGCTGGAGCAGAGCCCAGTGGGTCCGGCAGTAAGAACCGCGTGCCTCTCAGGTGCTGCCCTGTGTGTCGGGGAGGAGGGCAGGGGGAGTCCGAGGCTGGACAGGAAATGCCCCTCCTGTGACCTGGGAACCCCAGCAATGGTGCCATTCTCATCCTTGCTGTCAACAGGACAGGCGCTGTTCTCACCCCACACTAAGCAATGCATGTCATCCTCTCTTCCACTCTGCCAGGGAGGAGCCATTCATCCCCCGTTTACAGATGAGGAAACTGAGGCCCAGGCTACTTAAATAACTTGTCCAAGTTGTGGTTTGTGAGTCACAGACCCAGGACCCAACCTCAGCCCACCCTCGAGCTGATCAGGGCAACCCCTGCCTCCTAGGCTCGGAGGCATGAGGGCAGCCTATGTGAGCTGTCTGCGCCCTGTGGTCCAAAGAGGCGCGCCCACTTCTCCCCATCAGATTGGCGAGTCCTGAGTGGAACCCTGGCACGTCCACGGGGATTCAGAGGAGACTCTGATACGACCACACATGTGCATACACACACTCACATACAGACACACACACTCACACCACACCACACTCACATACAGACACACACACTCACACCACACCACACTCACATACAGACACACACACTCACACCACACACACACTCACACCACACACACACTCACATACAGACACACACACTCACACCACACACACACTCACATACAGACACACACACTCACACCACACACACTCACAGACACACACACTCACACCACACCACACTCACATACAGACACACTCACACCACACCACACTCACATACAGACACACACACTCACACCACACCACACTCACATACAGACACACACACTCACACCACACACACACTCACATACAGACACACACACTCACACCACACACACTCACAGACACACACACTCACACCACACCACACTCACATACAGACACACACTCACACCACACACACACTCACATACAGACACACACACTCACACCACACACACACTCACATACAGACACACACTCACACCACACACACACTCACATACAGACACACACACTCACACCACACACACATACAGACACACACACTCACACCACACACACACCACACCACACTCACATACAGACACACACACTCACATACAGACACACACACTCACACCACACACACACTCACATACAGACACACACACACACCACACACACACATACAGACACACACACTCACAGACACACACACTCACACCACACCACACTCACACCACACACTCACACCACACACACACTCACATACAGACACACACACTCACACCACACACACACTCACACCACACACACACTCACATACAGACACACACACTCACACCACACACACACTCACATACAGACACACACACTCACACCACACACACTCACATACAGACACACACTCACACCACACACACACTCACACCACACACACACTCACATACAGACACACACACTCACACCACACACACACTCACACCACACACACACTCACATACAGACACACACTCACACCACACACACACTCACACCACACACACACTCACATACAGACACACACACTCACACCACACACACACTCACATACAGACACACACACTCACACCACACACACACACACCACACACACACTCACACCACACACACACTCACAGACACACACACTCACACCACACACACACTCACACCACACACACACTCACATACAGACACACACTCACACCACACACACACTCACACCACACACACAGACTCTAAACCAGAGAAACAGTAGCTTCAGCCACTGAGTGGCCACGAAGGTGTCTCCGCTGGGGAGATGGTCTGAGTTAGTCTTTGACTTCCCTGTGGATTGAAAGCCAAGACAGAGAAAAGGGAGTTTGGCTGGGAAAAGGAATGAGGGCTGGTGGGAAGTTCCGGGAAGCCACTTCCTATCCTGGGACACCAGGCCCCAGGAGTCCCCAAAGCCCAGGGCCACAGGTGCCCTCTCCATGGCACTCCCCAGCCCTGGGACAGGAGGCCCCTCTGCCTGCCTCCCCTGAAGCCTGTGCTTGCCCCTCTCGGGCTCCCATCACAGGATGCCCCCTTGTCTCTAGGCACCCACCAGAGCCCACGCCAGATCCATTGAGTCACCAGTGTCTCAGAAAGCTGGAAGGACCCTGCCCACAGGGGAGGTCATCTTCTCGGGGCCTTCTAGGGGATCAGAGGGGCATTTAAGAGGAAAGGAAACCCGCCCTGAGCTATCAAACGAAAGCAGGGGCAGCTGCTCACCCCATGCAGGGAGCCCCAGGCTGGGCACTGTCCTGGAAGGTCAGATGTCCAGCCCTCATATCTGCCTTAATGCCCACAAGCCCAGAAGAGGTCTGGCCAGAGGAGGCCAGTGAATGCTCTCAGCTCAGAGTCTAGATGATGGGTTCCGGAAGAGCCAGGGCCAGCAGGAATCCGGATGGGGCCCTGGGGGATCATATATGGGGGTGTGCATTTGATCATCACCTTCTGTGGCTCCTGGGAGCTAGAGAGCTCTAACAGCATGGAGTGCCGAGGCCCAGAGTGAGGGGTCTTGTCCGAGTCACAACACAAGGTCTCCAGGTGCCATTGCCAAGCCCAGGGATAGGGGAGTGTGTGAAGGGGGATTTTTTTCTTTTTTTTTTTTTTGAGACAGTGTTTCGCTCTTGTTGCCCAGGAGTGCAATGGTGCAATCTCAGCTCACTGCAACCTCTGCCTCCCAGGTTCAAACATTTCTCCTCCCTCAGCCTCCTAAGTAGCTGGGATTACAGGCAGGCTCCACCACACCCAGCTAATTTTGTATTTTTTAGTAGAGACAGGGTTTTACCATGTTGGTCAGGCTGGTCTCGAACTCCTGACCTCAAGTGATCCACCCGCCTTGACCTCCCAAAGTGCTGAGATTACAGGAGTGAGCCACCGCGCCAAGCCAACAACAGTTAGTTGTTTGTTTGTTTGTTTGTTTGTTTGTTTGTTTTTGAGACAGGGTCTCACTCTGTTGCCCAGGCTGGAGTGCAGTGATGCAGTCTTGGCTCACTGCAGCCTCGACCTCCAGGGCTCAGCTGATTCTCCCACCTCAGCCTACTGAGTAGTTGGGACTATAGGCGCATGCCATCACATTCAGGTAACTTTTATATTTTTAGTAGAGATGGGGTTTCACCATGTTGCCCAGGCTGGTCTGGAATCCCTGGACAGAAGCAACCTGCCCACCTTGGCCTCCCAAAGTGCTGAGATTATAGGGGTGAGCCACCTCACCCGGCCAGGAAGGGGGATTTCTACCTCACCCTGCCCCATGGCTGCTCTGCCAGCCTCAGAGATGGCGGGGTTCCCCACCAGCCCAGGCTGAATGCAGAGCCCCAGAGAGCAGGTAATTCAGGGCACACATATTCACATAGTTCCCTCAAAACACTCCTGGGCCAATGAATGCAAATGTGTTTGCCCAGTGGCACAAAACAGTCAAAACTTGGCCAGGCGCGATGGCTCAGGCCTGTAATCCCAACACTTTGGGAGGCCGAGGTGGGTGGATCACCAGACAGGAGTTCCAGACCAGCCTGGCCAACGTGGCGAAACCCCGTCTCTACTAAAAAATACAAAAATTAGCCGGGCGTGGTGGCGGGCACCTGTTGTCCCAGCTCCTCAGGAGGCTGAGGCAAGAGAATCGCTTGAACTCGGGAGGTGGAGGTTGCGGTGAGCCAAGATCACGCCACTGCACCCTAGCCTGGGCGACAAGGTAAGACTCCTGATCAAAAAAAAAAAAAAAAAAAAAGTCAAAACTCCTGCTCCGCCTGGGCTTTCTGAGGACAAATCTCCCAAGGCCACCAGCCACTGTCAGGGAGGATGTGGCTACCACACGGTGTCTTCTTTGACAGTGGGAATAAAAAAGCAGGGACAAGAATAATCCCACCTTCTCTAGCTAAGGAGCATATTGCACACAGTTTGTTGCACTGATTTTTTTCAAAAACATAAATAGCATGTGCAAGATATTTCCAAAAACAAAGACAAAATGGGGGGAACGTATTTCAGTCCTCTGTCTTGGCTGAACTCTTTGCAGAGTCAGGGGAAGGCGCATGGTGGCTCATAGCCAAACAATGTGTGCTGGCTCAGGGCCAAGCCCAGCAAACCTCGTTCATCACCTCGAAGCAAACCACTTGCTTCCAGACGGGGCCAGACACCTGGCAAATGGGCCCGACGTGTCCCATAATTCAAGGCTGGTGTGGAGGAAGTGAAGGCAAGGAGGGCCCAGAGAGAAGGCTGGACTCCAAGGGGGTCAGGGGCTTGAAGGAGGCCCCTCTGCCGCTGGGTCATTAACCCCAGTGTGTCAGGAATCAAGAGTATAGGAGGGGCCGGGCGCGGTGGCTCACGCCTGTAATCCCAGCACTTTAGGAGGTTGAGGCGGGCGGATCACGAGCTCAGGAGATCGAGACCATCCTGTTAGCAACACGGTGAAACCCTATCTCTACTAAAAATACAACAAATTAGCCAGGCGTGGTAGCAGTGCCTGTAGTCCCAGCTACTCGGGAGGCTGAGGCAGGAGAATGATGTGAAACTGGGAGGCGGAGCTTGCAGTGAGCCAAGACTGCACCACTGCACTCCAGGCTGGGCGACAGAGCCAGACTCTGTCTCAAAAAAAAAAAGAGTATAGGAGTGTGGCCGGGCGCAGTGGTTCATGCCTGTAATCCCAACACTTTGGGAGGCCGAGGCAGGCAGATCACTTGAGATCGGGAGTTGGAGACCAGCCTGGCCAATATGGTGAAACCCCATCTCTACTAAAATTACAAAAATTAGCAGGGCCTGTTGGCGTGCGCCTGTAATCCCAGCTACTCGGGAAGGTGAGGCAGGAGAATCACTTGAACCCGGGAGGCGGAGGTTGCAGTGAGCCAAGATCACACCACTGTGCTCCACCCAGCCTGGACAAGAGTGAGACTTTGTCTCAAAAAAAAGAGTATAGGAGGTGAATGAAGACAACGAGGGACAGGCAGGGGCAGTGACGGGGGAGGAAAGGAGAAAAAGAGTTCCCTCAGACCTCCCGGGGCACCTGCTAGCTCTGGATCACCGTTCTGCCCAACAGCCCTGACAGGCCCTTCTCCTCAGCCCAAGAGGCAAAGACCTCCCACTGTGGCCAGGACGCTGATGGAGAAAGGCACAGAGGCGATGCCTAAAGCAGCTTGGGCAATCCAGGAATGCTTCCTGGGGGAGGTGACAACCAGGTTGGGACCTGAGTCAAAAGATAGCTATTAACTAGGCAATGAGCTTGGGTTGGGGTGTTCAAGAGGGGAGGAAGGAACATTCCAGGTAAGACAGCAGAATCTTCAAAGGCCAGTGCAGCAAAGTAGAGGGTCTGCAGGAGCTCAATGTGGCAGACGGCTGGGGTGCAGGCAGAAGGTTGAGGCTGGGGTGGGCAGGGGTGCATGGGGCCAGCTATCCTAGGGATGTGAACTTCATCCCATTGGCAGCAGGGAGCCACCCAGGACGGTGAGAGGAACCACCTGACTGGACACATGGAGTGGCCAGCCAACAGCACCTCTCCTGTGTTCCAAGCCAGGGGAGAAACCACACACGGGACAGGTTCTAACTCTGATTCTATCACAAAACACTGCACCCAAAGCAACCATGCAGCTTCCGAAGACCTCATATGTGCCCCGCCATTTCCTGGGTGCTGGGGATACAGACATGAAAAGAAAAATAAAAGACTCAGCCCTGCCTCCAGGAGCTTACCGTCCCGCTGACGGTTTAGTCCTCTCCTCTCTCCGGGCCTCACTGCCCCCATCTGGGAGATTGACAGATTGGACTATCATGACCCGTCTCGCCGCTGCTGAGGAGCTGCCCCTGGATCACGCCCCTGCCTCTACGGCCCTGGACAGGGCTCAGGGCCCTGTCCCCCCAAAATTGCTCAGGGTGAGGTTGAATGGATCGACCATAGCAACGGTCACCTCACAGCAGGAGACAGGGAAACTGAGTCCCAGAGAGTCAAGAGAGTGCTTCCCTGAGACCTGGGTAATACTGGAAGCTGGGCTTCCTTCCACCAAGAGCTCTTACCTCCTTTTTTTTTTTAATTATTTTTATTTTTTGTTTTTGTTTTTTGAGACAGAGCCTCGCTCTGTCGCTCAGGCTGGAGTGCAGTGGTGCAATCTCAGCTCACTGCAACCTCCACCTCCCGGATTTAAGCGATTCTCATGCCTCAGCTTCCCAAGTGGCTGGGATTACAGGCATGTGCCACCACACCCAGCTAATATTTGAATTTTTTGTAGAGAAGAGGTTTCACCATGTTGGCCACGCTGGTCTCGAGCTCTTGACCTCAAGTAATCCACCTTCCTTGGCTTCCCAAAGTGTTGCAGTTACCAGCGTAAGCCACTATGCCCAGCCCAAGAGCTCTTTGCCTTCTGAGAGCAGCGTCCTGCGGAGGCAGATACAGGTATTTGCCCTCTCCAAGCCTGACTTCTCACCGGCTTCCCCCAACAATCTAACTGCAGGTTCCGCAGGCTTTTCCTTCCTTTCCTTCTTTGTCCTGTCCCCTCCCTTCCCACAGCTCTGGGATGGCAGCCTTTACCCCGGCTGTCTGAGCTCCTGGTTGCTCCCCAGAGACAGTGGCCTGGCTATGTACTGGCATCCACAGAATGTGATAAGGGCTATGGGATTTGGGCGACCTGGAGGGTGAGGAAAGGAAAGGTGCCCATGTGAGGACCAGGCTTCTGGAGAGAGGGACTGGCAGGAGGACGTGCTGCCCCAAGGGGCGGGACAGGGCTCTGGAAAACCACAAGATGCTTGTGAACAGCCAATGCCGCTGCTGTCCAAGCTGTTATCCTGTGAGATGCCTGGGCGGTGCCCTGAAGTTTTGGAAGGTGGAAGATGAGTTCTCTGCAAGGAGGGTCTTCCTCGGTGGGACAGAGGCCTCACCCAGAGCCCGAGGGCAGCACAACACCCCTCGCAGGCCACCTGTCTGCACAGTTCACCCTCCTCGGCCTCCTCTCTCCCTCCTCCCACCAAGGTGGGCCCTTTGTTCTCCATCTGACTCACCAGGGCTCCTTCCCCCATCCTTTCCCACATCAGCCCTGCCTCAAGCTGGAGGGGACATGCTGGGGGAGCGGGGGAGTTGGTTTGGGTCCTGCTTCTGAGAGGCGAGAGCTCCAAAGGACCCCTCCCTGCCCAGCCTGTTTAATCCCCAGATTGTTAGAGCTGACACAGGGTCTGCCTAACTAAATCCCACTCCCCTACCCCTCCACTCACCCCTGCCCCCAACACACACACACACACACACACACACACTCCCCTACCCCTCCACTCACCCCTGCCCCCAACACACACACACACACTCCCCTACCCCTCCACTCACCCCTGCCCCCAACACACACACACACTCCCCTACCCCTCCACTCACCCCTGCCCCCAACACACACACACACACTCCCCTACCCCTCCACTCACCCCTGCCCCCAACACACACACACACTCCCCTACCCCTCCACTCACCCCTGCCCCCAACACACACACACACACACACACACACACAGGCTCCAGCTGTCCTCAAGGGCCCAATGCCCTCTGGACACCATCACAGGACAGCCCCTCTAAGTCTGCCAGTAGCTACCATACCCCTCCCTCCTTCTCCAAGCTAAATGGCCTCTGTTCCCTCAAAAACAAAGAACTAAAGGCAAGCGCTAGAATGATGACGCTCTTAGAAGCAACAGAGGGCTGCGTCTCCAGGACCTCATGGAGGCAAGGGCCTCTTAGCCTTGACACCAAAGCATGAGCAACAAAAGGAAGAAGAAAGAAATTGGATTTCAGCAGATTCAAAACAGCTGTGCTCCCAAGGACACTATCAAGAAAGTAGGCTGGGTGCAGTGGCTCATGCCTGTCATCCCAATCACTTGAGGCCAGGAGTTTGAGATCAGCCTGACCAACATGGCAAAACCCTGCCTCTACAAAAAAATATAAAAATTAGCCAGATGTGATGGTGTGTGCCTGTAGTCCCAGCTACTCAGGAGGCTGGGGTGCAAGGACTGCTTGAACCTGGGAGGTAGAGGTTGCAGTGAGCCAAGATTGCGCCATTGCACTCCAGCCTGGGCAAAAGAGTGAGACCCTGTCTCAAAAAAAAAAAAAAAAAAAAAGTAAGTTAGTAAAAAGATAACCAACCAGATGGGAGAGAATATTTTCAAATCTTATTTCTAAGAAGGGCTTTGTATCCAGAATATGTAAAGAACTCAGGTAACTCGACAATAAAAAGACAACCCAATTTAAAAATGGGCAAAGGATCTAAGCAGACGTTCTTCCAAAGAAAATACACAGATGGCCACCAAACACATGAAGACACCCTAGACATTATTAGTCACCAGGGAAATGCAAATCAAGACCACAAGGAAATGTCATTTCACATTCATTGAATGGCTAGAATCAAAGTCAGGGGGAAAAAGAGGCAGATAAGTGTGGGTGAAGGTGTGCAGAAATAAGAACCTGATACACCGCTGGTGGGAAGGTAAAATGCTGTAGCTGCTCTGGAAAACAGTCTGGTAGTTCTTCACAGGTGAAACACAGAGCTACGATAGAACCCCACAATTCCTTCTCTAGGTACACACCCCACAGACGTGAAAACAGGCTGAGCGTGGTGGCTCACACCTGTAATCCCAGCACTCTGGGAGGCCAAGGTGGGCAGATCATGAGGTCAGGAGTTCGAGACCAGCCTGGCCAACATGGTGAACCCCTGTCTCTACTAAAAATACAAAAAGTAGCTGCGCATGGTGCCGGGCACCTGTAATCCCAGCTACTCAGGAGGCTGAGGTAGGAGAATCATTTGAACCCCAGAGGTGGAGGTTGCAGTGAGCCAAGATCATGCCACTGCACTCCAGCCTGGGCAAAAGGGCAAAACTCCATCTCCAAAAAAAAAAAAAAAAAAAAGGAAACATACGTCCACACAAAATGTACATGTAAATGTTCATGGCAGCATTATTCATAATAGCCAAAAGGGAGAAACAACCCAGATGTCCATCCAATGGTGAATGGATAAACACAGCATGGTCTACCCACACAATGGAGCATTATTTGGCCATAAAAGCAAGGAGGCCCGGACACAGCATGAACGAACCTTGAAAACATTATGCTCAGTGAAGGAAGCTACACACAAAAGATCATATATGATTCCACTTATAGGAAATGTCCAGAACAGGGACAACTACAGACACAGAAAGTCGACTATAGGTTGCCAGGAGCTGGGGGAAGGAGAAATTTGAAGTCATGAATATAGGTTTCTTTTTGGGGTGAAGAAAATGTTCTAAAATTAATTTTAGTGGTGGTTGAACTTGTCTAAGAATATACTACCAGTGACTTACATACTTTGAAAGGGCGAATTGTATGTGAAGTATATAAAGCTGTTTTTAAAACAATTTTTTTTTTAAGATGGAGTCTCATTCTGTCACCCAGGCTGGAGTGCAGTGGTGCAATCTCAGCTCAGTGCAACCTCTACTTCCTGGGTTCAAGCGATTCTCCTGCCTCAGCCTCCTGAGTAGCTGGGATTAGAGGTACACCACCATGCCTAGCTAATTTTTGTATTTTTAGTAGAGATGGGGTTTCACCATGTTGACCGGGCTGGTCTCGAACTCCTGACCTCAAGTGATCTGCCTGCCTCAGCCTCCCAAAGTGCTGGGATTACAGGTGTGAGCCATCACACTCAGCTAAAACATATATATATATATTTTTTGAGACAGAGTTTCATTATTGTTGCCCAGGCTGGAGTGCAATGGCAGAATCTTGGCTCACTGCAACCTCCACCTCCCAGGTTCAAGTGATTCTTCCACCTCAGCCTCCCAAGTAGCTGGGATTACAGGCACCCACCACTACGCCCGGCTAATTTTGTATTTTTAGTAGAGACAGGGTTTCACTATGTTGGCCAGGCTGGTCTCAAACACCTCACCTCAAGTGATCAGCCCACCTCGGCCTCCCTAAGTGCTGGGATTACAGGCATAAACCACCACACCTGGCGAACAAATTTTTAAGGAAAAGAAGAAAGGCAAATTATTGACCTCAGCTTTCACCTTAACAAACTAGAAAAATAAGACCAAATGAAACCTGAAATAAAAAGGAGAAAAGAAATAATAAAAATCAGAGTTGAAATCAATGAAACAGAACAGAAAATAATAGAGAACATCAATGAAAGGGAATGTTAGTTCTTGAGAAAATTGTTAAATTTATAAATTCTAGTTAGATTGATCAGGAACAAAAGAGAAAATAAGAATGACCATTATCATAAATGAAATGGATAACTTTATTACAGATTCTACAGATATTTTTAAAGTCTGAGGCACAGACCTTTAATATAAAAACAGTTTTTAGTTCTGTCTAGGGAGGTAAGATCTCAGGAAAAAGAAACGAAACATCAATAAAAGCACTTTTGCTCTGTTTTACAAAATTGAAAATCAATCCTGTGCCTTGTCCGGGTTGTTTTAGGGACGCGAGTGTAAAACGGTATGGTACCCACTGTAATAGATGAAGCCCAGCTGTATACTGTATGCTGATCATGTGCTTATGTTTTCATCTGTGGGGTCCCCAGGACCCCTGCACACAGTAGGTGTGCACTAAACGTTGAGGAAGTCAAGACAGTTGGCACTGTCCTCCTAATGTGCACTAGACTTCTGTAATGACACAAGTCACCACCTGGAGTCCACGTGGGGTTCTGTATCCACCACCAAATCTTCACCAACCACTCCTCTGTGCAAGGCCTGAAACAACAGAGGAGGACAGAGATGTGGGACTCTGAGTTACTAATGGGAGTTAGATGAGATTTTGGACTCAGAGTTGACCCTAGAAGACTGAAGACCTTGGGGAATGTTAGGATGGGGTGAAGGCATTTCGCCCGGGGGAAGGACATGAATTTGGAGGAACCCGAGTGTGGACTGTTATGGACTGACTAGGATCCTCAAAACCGATGTTAAAGTCCTAGCCCTCGCTACCTGTCCTTCTGACCATATTTGGGAACGGGGCTGTGCAGACGTCATGATTTAAGATGAGATCACACTGGAGATCATGGCAAGCCCTAAGCCAATATGAGGGGTGTCGTTATGAGCAGAGGGAAATCCGAACACAATACAGGGAAAGGGAAAATCTTTCTGGTGTTTTATTTACTTGTATTAGCTTCTAAGGCTGCTGTAACAAAGTACCACCAACTGGGTGGCTTCAACAACAGAAATTTACCATCTCACAGTTTTGGAGGCTGCAAGTTCCAAATCAAGATGCTGGCAGCGAGGGTTCCTTCTAGGGGCGCCGGGAGGAAATCTGTTGCGAGGCTTCTCTTCCAGCTTCTGGAGGCGGTTTTTGCTCACAAGCCTGGGCAGTCTTTGGCTTGTGAAAGCATCTCCCCGGTTTCTGCCTTCATCTTCATGTGGCACTTTCCCGGTGTGTGTCTCTCCAAATCGCTCCTCTTTATAAGGACACCAGTCCTGCTGGATTAAGGCCCACCCTAATGACTTCCTTTTCAGTTGACTGTCTCAGCAAAGGCCCCATCTCCAAATCAGGTCACATTCTGGGATGCTGGGAGTTTGAATTTCAACACACGAATTTTGGGGGACAAAATTCAACTTGTCTCCCCAGTTCAGGTGGCCAGAATTGGTTTATTTCCCATCTTAATTGTAGATTTACAATGTAAATGAGCCATAAATTGTGCCAATTTTGTTTTGGGGAGAAGCATTTAATTTGTTGGTCTTACATATTTTACTACTTACAAGAAATTAAAATTGCCTAAGTACGAGTTCTCAAAGAGGTTTAATTGATTTCCATTCCTGGCTCTCTGCCCAGATTCTCCTAAACACATCCATTCCTGTTTCTGGCAGAACTTTTGCAAACCCATCCCAGGTATGTTTTTACATTATTAATTTTTTTAATTGCAGCAAACTATATCTAACATAAAATTTGCCATCTTAGCCACTTTCAGGTGCATAGTTCAGAGGCATTAAGCAACTCACATTGCTATCCATCACCAGAATGTTCTCGTCTTCCCAAACAGAAACTCTATCCCCATTAAACACTAACTCCCGGCCGCCCTCCCCCAGCCCCGACACCCACCATTCTACTTTCTGTCTCTATGTAAGACCTGCCTAGTCTGGATATTTCATACCAGCGGAACCACACAATCGTTGCCTTTTTGTGTCGGGCTTATTTCACTGAGTGTAATCTCCTCAACGCTCATCCATGTTGCAGAACGTGTCAGAATTTCATTCTTTTTTAAGGCTGAATAATATTCCATTGTATGTCTAGAGTACGTTTTGTGTGTCCGTTCATCACTGCTGGCCATCTGGGTTGTTTTCACCTCCTGGATAGTGTGAACCGTGCTGTCGTGAACACCAGCAAAGACGTGTCTGCTCAAGTCCCTACTTTCAGCTCCTTTGGGTAGATGCCCAGGAGTACAATGGCCCATCAAAACCGAAAAAGCAATTTTAACGTTCAGACATCTTTAGCATGGTACACTTGGATTTCACCTGATTATCTAATAAATTAGTGGAGACCAAAAAAATCTCCTCATTGATTTCTAACCTGAGTCTCTTCAAACCTCAGGCCTGTTTCTTGGAGAAACTGATTCAGGGCTGCCAGGCTTCGCTCCTGCATCTTTCCCGGCGTTGCTCGGCTCTGTCATTTCTCAGTTAGGGAGGCACAAGGTCAAAACGATGACAGCCCGGATGCTTCTAAATGAGGCAGCTCCTGAGGACTCCCATGCCTCAGGTTTACAATCCAGCTGTTCCACCAATATCAGAACCAGCTCACACTTCCTGTGTGCAGACTGTGTTCAGCGGGGATAAAAGCTCTGCTAGAATGTATTGAGAAAAGAATCCCGGGGTTAAAAACCAGCAGTCGAAAAATCATGGAGGGAAATCAGATGTCGCTTATATTTGAAAAATAACACCAGGATTGAGGCTTCCAGTGCCAAGGCATGCACACACATGCGCGCACACACACACACATGCAGAGACACACATACACAGAGACACACACGTGCACACAGAGGAAAGGGCTCCTCGTGGGAGTGAAGATGAGGGCCGAACCATGGAGCAGGAGGAGCAAAAGCATCGTGTTCTCTGCCCTCTGGGAGCTTAGTGTCTAGCACCGGGGATGCCGCCAGGTGGCAAGGCCACCACCATGCCTGGCTGTGGCTGAGACAGCCATCGGGCTCCCCCAGCAGTGAGGGGGCTGTGGCCAGCTCTGGCAAGTGGGCCTTGAGTGCCGGCAACATGTGCTCCTTCTATGGGAGTGGCCTCTCCTCAGAGGCACCTGCTGCAATGGCCACCCTGTCTACTGAGTCCTGGGTGACCACCCCCACAGACACAAACAGGAGCAACAAATAAACCGCAGTGGGAGTGAGCTGTGAAGACGCTGTACCCTGCCTAAAGTGGCAGCGAGCCCCAGTGGTCCTCCCCGGCACACAGGGCACTGTCTCACCTCCAGGAGCATCTCCCGTGTTTGCAAGTGGGGGTGAAAATCCTCACGACAATGTGGGGACAAAGGGGTGGCCATGGCCACAGCCGGCGTCATGGCACTCCCCTTCCTGCCCCCGAGACCACACACAGTGGGAGGCTAGAAAACTCCTCCGAGAGCCTGCCAGCTGCGCGAGAACTGCCCCTCCGTGTGGCTGGGATGCACTGTCATCATGGGTGGGGATGTGCTTGCACTTTCTCTTTTTCTCTTTTTCTTTTGAGATAGAGTTTTGCTCTTGTCACCCAGGCTGGAGCACAATGGCACGATCTCAGCTTCTCAGCTCACTGCAACCTCCACCTCCCAAGTTCAAGCAATTCCCCTACCTCAGCCTCCTGAGTAGCTGGGATTACATAGGTGCCCGCCACCACACCCGGCTAATTTTTTGTTGTTGTTGTATTTTTAGTAGAGACGGGGTTTCACCACGTTGGCCAGGCTGGTCTCAAACTCCTGACCTCAGGTGATCCACCTGCCTCAGCCTCCCAAAGTGCTGGGATTACAAGCGTGAGCCACTGCCCCAGTCAGGGCTTGCACTTCTCAACAGCTTGCGGTCATGTGGCTGCTGCCGAGAAAGAGATTCTGTAAAAGGAAGCCAAACTCAAGGGCAAGCGCCTGCCCTTGCCTTTGGAATTTTCCTCTGAAGGATGACTGTGTCGTTATGTTGACGAGGTTTAAGGCCAGGGCGATTTTTCCAGGTGGAAGCCCCCTTGGATATTATGCTGCATTTTAAGGGGGAACAGTCTTATAGAAAGCGCAAAGTGAAACCACTTGGTGTGGGGTTTCCAAAGCCTGTTCAGCTCTGTCCCCCAATCGTTGTTCTGTTTAGCTTGGTGTGGATATCCTGGTAATTGGTTTTAAAGGTCAGGCCCGAGTCTTCATGACATGCTGGTGAGGTGCTGCATTTTCTGGCGTGCCAGCTTCTTCCCAGATAAAATGTCTTTCCTCTCTTACAGTTGGATGCAGCAACATCAGAGGGGTGATTACCCCGAACGGCCACAGAGGTTTCCAGCGCTGGAAGGAAATTTGGAGATCAAGGCCGAGTTGGCCTCAGCCAAGTGAAATGGGAATCAGGACCATTACGAAGAAATTCAATTAAAATAAAAGGCACATCATAAACTTTGACTGGAAAACTCCAAATGGAACTAATATTACCTTGGTCAAATTACCTAGATAATTACTTTCATTTTTCACTGCATATTGATAGAAAGGACCATGCTACTTTAAAATGAGTCCCAAAATGTAACCATTTCATCTTCTCAATGACTCCTAAAACCCTCTCCAAATGACCAGATGCATTAGCTAGCTATTGCCACATAACAAATTATCCCAAAACCTAACAGCTCAAAACAACAATAAACGTCCTCCCCAACTTTTGATATTTGCTGTCTTTTTCACTTCAGGCTTGGGCTGGGCGGGGGTGTAGTGATTTCACCTTGCTGTTTTAATTTGCATCTTCCTAATGACCAGCACAATTGAACACTTCTTCCATGATGGCTGACAATTTAGCTCTCCTCTTCTGTGAAGTATCCCCACAGGGTTGTCTCTCTTTTCCTTCACAAGCTCTAGTTCTCTGTATTGGCTGAATACAAGTCCTGTTTGGGATATGCATATATATTGCAACTATCCTTCCCACTCTCTTGACAGTGTCTGCTGATGAACAGAACTTCTTGTTTTCAATACAGTTCTATGTATCAATTTCTCGGTTAGCACTTTTGAGCACTGTTTTAAGAAATCTTTTAGGCCGGGCGTGATGGCTCACGCCTGTAATCCCAGCACTTTTTTTTTTGGGAGGCCAAGGCAGGCAGACCACAAGGTCAGGAGTTTGAGACCAGCCTGGCCAACATAGTGAAACCCCATCTCTACTAAAAATACAAAAAATTAGCTGGCGGTGGTGGCGGGTGCCTGTAATCCCAGCTACTTGGGAGGCCGAGGCCAGAGAATCGCTTGAACCCGGGAGTGCGGAGGTTGCCATAAGCCAAGACCACGCCATTACACGCCAGCCTGGTGGCAGAGTGAGACTCCGTCTCAAAAAAAAAAAAAAGAAAAAACAAAAAGAAATCTTTATTTCCTCCAAGGATACAAAGACGTCCTCCTGTATTTTCCTCTAAAAGCTTGATTTGTTTTCACTTTTCACACTTAGCTCTGCAGTCCATATGGAATGGGTTTTTTGGTATGGTGGGAGGTGGATCAAGACAAGCCCTTCCCATACAAATCTCTAGTTCACCCAGAATTATTTATCAAAAAGACCAGTCCCCCCTTCCCCCCATGAGATATGCTTCCTGTTACTTTTGTTGTTGCTAGAAGTGGATTTTGGATTACTAGAAGTGATTACGACAATCTGACATCCCTTTAGTGATTGACACATGTATACACATCCACACTTATTAAGACGTGTGCTAAAGATTAGAAACATTTAAATGTCCACATACGGAGTCAGATGAAATTACGATTACACTGAGATAACAGACCACCATGAAGCCATTGAAAAGCCTGAGTAGATCTGTGCACATAGATATGAACAGTCTTGGGTTGTATTAGTTACATTTTAAAAATAGGGTTGGGCCAGGTGTGGTGGTTCACACCTGTAATCCCAGCACTTTGGGAGGCCGAGGCAGGTGGATCACTTTAGGTCAAGAGTTTGAGACCAGCCTGGCCAACATGGTGAAACCTTGTCTCTACTAAAAATACCAAAATTAGCCAGGCATGGTGGCGCATGCCTGTAATCCCAGCTACTCGGGAGGCTGAGGCAGAAGAATTGCTTGAACCTGGGAGGCCGAGGTTGCAGTGAGCCAAGATTGCCCCACTGCACTCTAGCCTGGGCAACAATAGCGAAACTCCATCTCAAAAATAATAATAAAGTAAAAATAGGCCGAGTGCAGTGGCTCACGTCTGTAATTCCAGCACTTTGGGAGGCCAAGGCAGGTGGATCACCTGAGGTCAGGAGTTTCAGACTAGCCTGACCAACATAGTTAAACACCGTCTCTACTAAATACAAAAAAAATTAGCTGGGCATGGTGGTAGGTGCCTGTAATCCCAGCTACTCAGGAGGCTGAGGCAGGAGAATGGCTTGAATGCAGGACGCAGAGGTTGTGGTGAGCCGAGATTGCACCACTGCACTCCAGCTTGGTAAACAAGAGTGAAACTCCATCTCAAAAAAAATGAAAAAAATAAAAATAAATAAATAAAAATTAAAAATAGAGCTAAGTTCTCATGTAGAAAAAATAAAAGGGACAGAAAATGAGGAGCAGAAGAGCCTGAATAAAAGGCAACATTTGGGAAAAAACGTGGGCGTTGTATACATATTCATGACTGTTATATAAAATATCTCCACAGGCACCCACAGGAAATGATAGTGACAGTTGCCCTGAAAGAAATTTAGAGACAGGCACAGGAGGGAAACTGTCCTGCAGATGTATTTTTATTTTTATTTTATTATTATTATTATTATTTTGAGATGGAGTCTTGCTCTGTCACCCAGGCTGGAGTACAGTGGCGAGATCTCAGCTCACTGCAACCTCCGCCTCCTGGGGTTCATGCCATTCTCCTGCCTCAGCCTCCTGAGTAGCTGGGACTACAGGTGCCTGCCACCACACCTGGCTAACTTTTTTGTATTTTTAGTAGAGACGGGGTTTCACTGTGTGAGCTGGGGTGGTCTCGATCTCCTGACCTCGTGATCTGCCCACCTCGGCCTCCCAAAGTGCTGGGATTACAGGCATGAGCCACCGCGCCCAGCCAGATGTATTTTTATATGGTTTCAATTCTTTTTTCCCAGGTGCATGTATTTCAGATTTTTATGTACTAATGTACATATTTATGTATGTAATGTACATATTATATATTAATGCGCATATACATTTAATATATTATACCTTAAAATACCTTTTCATTAAAGTCAGATAAACTTTTTTTAAAAAGTTAACGTATGCTCGTTATTAAAAAAAAAAAAAGTTGGACAAAATAGTAAAGTGCAAAGAAGAAAATAAAATTAGCCCAGATCCCAATCCCCACAAGTGACCACTAGCAACCTTTCAGTGTCTGTTCTCCCAGGCTCTTGTATGTCATTGAACTTGTGGTGTAGGAACACTCTTGTATCCCACAAGTTTCACAAAACCATACCAAAGATTTTCTGTGTCATTAAACCTCCTGCCCCAGCAGGCTCTGTAATGCCGGCTGTTTCAAGTCCTTGCTGTAAGTGACAATGCGCTTGTCAGAGGCGTGTGAACCAGAGCAACTCCATCTTGAATAGGAGCTGGGTGAAATGAGGCTGAAACCCACTGGGCTGCATTCCCAGATGACCAAGGCATTCTAAGTCACAGGATGAGATAGGAAGTTGGCACAAAACACAGGTCATAAAGACCTCGCTGATAAAACTGTTTGCAGTAAAGCAGCTGGCCAAAGTCCACCAAAACCAAAATGGCAATGACAGTGACCTCTGGTCGTCCTCACTGCTGTTCTCCACCAGCACCATGACAGTTTACAGATGCCATGGCAATGTCAGGAAGGGGAGGCATGAATAACCCCCCACCCTTGTTTCACGTATCATCAAGAAACAGCCATAAAAATGGGCAACCAGCAGCCCTCAGAACTGCTCTGTCCATGGAGTAGCCATTCTTTTATTCCTTCACTAACAAACTTGCTTTCACTTTGCACTGTGGACTTGCCCGGAATTCTTTCTTGTGCGAGCTCCAAGAACCCTCTCTTGGGGTCTGCATTAGGTCCCCTTTCCTGTAACATCTTTCTAATGACCACGAAGGGACGATACTGCAGAAACCCCTGATCCAAAAGCTAACTCTGGGTAAGTGGTGGGGTCCAGTAACATCTTTCTCACCAACCACAAAAGGGACAACACTGAGGAGACCCCTGACCCAAAGGAAATACACTGCAGCACTGATTGGACGACTTTGGGTAAGTGGTGGGTACCTGGGTAAAGAATGGGATGGGGTTAGAGGCCCAAATTAAGAGGATTAGAGTCCCGTCTAAGATTTAGGGGCTTGGAGGGCTAGAGTCCCTTCTAAGATTTAGGGGCTTGGAGGGTTAGAGTCTAAGATTTAGGAGGTTGGAGGGTTAGAGTCCCTTCTAAGATTTAGGGGATTAAAGATTCTCAGTAAAGTCCCTCTCAGCTAAGAACAGGTTTGGCACTATGAGATGTTAAAAGCTGTTCTCTTTGGATTGATCTGCCTTGCACTTTGTTGCTGGCTGTGGGTGACAGGGTTAGGCGTGTACAGGATCCTGGGACGTGGGGAGCTTTTTCCTCCCTAAACGGGGAAACTGGAGCGCTATGGGACAGCTGGAAAAGATTCCTTTGCTAGCGACAAGCTGCAGCCTGAATTTTTCATTGTCGGCTGCAACGAGTGGGTCTTTTCTGGCCTCCCTAAGCTCTTCCCCTTCCCTGCCCAGCCTCAGGCAATATTTTCCCTCTCTACTTTTCCTTTCCTATTTTTTCTGTTACTCAGGGCAACCGTCTTGTCCAGAGACCACATGTTGAAACTCCAAGTTGGAAGTTGGACTAAAGATGACGGGGCCCATCTGGGGGCAAGTTTAAGCCTTGCCAGTTTGATATTGTGTGCTAAGCAGAGTGGCTAATGTCTATGTTTGATCACATGTATTCTGCTCTGGCCAGAACAAAAAATAATAATGTCCTTTATAATGTGGCTTGGCCGCCAGGGCAATGGTGCCACAAGCCAGATCACTAGGGCTGCTCAGGGAAAGGGAACCCAGAAGTCTGGCACATCAGCAAAAGGGTAAGAATTTCTTACCAGTCAGATTTCTGGCTTCTCTCTTTGTGCAAATGGTTGAATGAATGGGGAGAGAAACAAACAAACAAATAAAAAAACAGTGTTTATCTCATCTGTCAAGTTTTGATTAATGAGAAAAAGAATTCTAAGGCCAGGCTGGGCGTGGTGGCTCATGCCTATAATCCCAGCACTTTGGGAGGCCGAGTCGGGCGGATCACCAGGTCAGGAGATTGAGACCATCCTGGCTAACACAGTGAAACCCCGTCTGTACTCAAAATACAAAAAATTAGCTGGGCATGGTGGCGGGCGCCTGTAGTCCCAGCTACTCCGGAGGCTGAGGCAAGAGAATGGCGTGAACCCGGGAGGCGGAGCTTGCAGTGAGCCGAGATCGAGCCACTGCACTCCAGTCTGGGCAACAGAGCGAGATTCCATCCCAAAAAAAAAACAAACAAACAAACAAAATAAGAAGAATTCTAAGGTTGGCCTTAAGCTGTTGTATTTTGTGTTGTGAATTCATTTTTCTGTGTTGAGGGGTACTTCAGGATAAAACATGACCTTAAAACACCGGTAAGCCCACTTTTCAAGACAGCCCCGCAAGCTGGTCAGTAACAAACTTGGCTGCAGGTCCCTGAAACAAACAAAAAAACTGGATGAAGTCTCCACCTTGTTTTATGTCCTTAGGAGCTTGACTTTGTAACCACATGGCAGTACTTTTGGTCTCCGCCTTCCAAGGAAAAGGAATTTTAGGGTTCATGCCATAGTTAGCTCTCAAAATCATATTAAATAAAAAGCCTTTGCAAGTTCAAAATTAGCTATTGTAGACTCCTTCTGGGAAGGGAAATGTAACACTCCTCCTTTCCCCGTTTAGGTCTATTGTAGACCCCATGCTAGAGCTCAGTAGCTAAGGTTTTGCACTTTCACAGTCACGGTCCTGGTTCAATTCCCCACCTAGGAAGTAAGTCCTTTCTGGTTTAATACCTGCGTGGCCTTGTCTATTTTCTCCGCCTCTGCGGACTGTCTTAAATTTTCCTTTCTCTAAGCCCCTGGGAGGTTACCTTCGGTAAAGTTCAAAGGCCAGAAATGTTGGCTGTTTGGCATAAGAAATTCTAGAAGGACTTTATTAAAGAGTACTATGGTTAAAACCAGTTTAATTAAAAGTGGATATTCAAGCTCTAACAGCCTGGACTCCTTGAGAAAAACAAGAGGCACCAGAGACCCCTTTCCTGGCCCTGTTCCTCCAAGGGCTCCCCCAAAAAGCCAGTCATCCAATTAAGAAACTTAAAAACTGGCAAATGAAAAATCTTACAACTACTGCAGTAATCTTCTTCTGTCTTTCTGTGTAGCTATATATGTGTTCTGTGTAATGTTTATATAAAAGGCTCTAATTAATTAGCTTAAACAAAAATAAGCACTTAAATATTTTGAAGGCAAAATGAAAACTGCAATGCCTTTTAGTTCATGTAACTTTAGTAATCTTTGGGAAATAAAAACAGCTTTAAAAATTATTGATAAAAACATTTAGTCTAAATTATGCAGGTCAGATATTAAGTTTGCTAAATGCTTTAAGGTCATAAACTGCTTCTTTAACTTTGAAAACTTGTTCAATTTACCTACCTTAAAGCTATTCGGTTCTAGATAGGCCCGGGGACATGTGGAATTAGCCATGCTTCCTAGCCACACAAAGATTATAAAGAAAGAGATTTTCTATAAGAAAGGATCTTAGGCCAGGCCTGGTGGCTCACGCCTATAATCCTAGCACTTTGGGAGGCCGAGGCAGGTGGCTCACCTAAGGTCAGGAGTTTGAGACCAGCCTGACCAACATGGTGAAACCCCATCTCTACTAGAAAATACATAATCAGCTAGGTATGTTGTCACATGCCTATGATCCCAGCTACTTGGGAGCTGAGGCAGGAGAATTGCTTGAACCCTGAAGGTAGAGGTTGCAGAAAGCCGAGATCGCGCCATTCCAATCCAGCCTGGGCAACAGGAGTGAAACTCCATCTCAAAAAAAAAAAAAAAAGAAATAAATAAAAGAAAGGATCTTGTATGGTCAATTCTTGTCCTAGGCCGGGCACGGTAGCTCATGCCTGTAATCCCAGCACTTTGGAAGGCCAAGGTGGGCAGATAATCCTGAGGTCAGGAGTTTGAGACCAACCTGACCAACATGGTGAAACCTCACCTCTACTAAAAATTACAAAAATTAGTGGGGCATGGTGGCATGAGCCTGTAATCCCAGCTACTCAGGAGGCTGAGGCAGGAGAATTGCTTGAACCTGGGAGGTGGAGGTTGCGGTGAGCTGAGATTGCGCCACTGCACTCCAGCCTGGGCAACAGAGCAAGACTCCATCTCAAAAAAAAAAAATTGTCCTAAAGTAAAATGACTGGTTGTTTAAAAGGAGAAATGTTTAGGGCAAGTCAGAAAGTCCAAGAATGTCTCAGGTCATTTAAGTAGTGAAAGGATTTGTGAAAAGGAATTTATGCAAGAAATGTTGTACAATTCAAGGGTTGTTAGGCCTTCTAAATGCTTCATAAAATGTCACTATGACTCTTACTGTACAACTTGCCTGCTTTACAGCTAGGTAAGGCCTGGGGACATGCGGAGTTAGCCACGCCCCCTAGCTATGCTAGAGTCACCTCTAAATCTGCGCTTCTGCCTGGTATGTCCTAGGCAGGCTCCACACCTAGTACCTAATTAAAATCTCAAACTTACCAAGGTTTTTGCCAAAAATAAAAGTTGAAAATGTGTTTTTAGTGAAAGACTGTAAGATCTGGTATAACTGGTATATGTTCCAAAGTTATGGGAAACTCCTATAATTATAATATGACTTAGTGTAGTTATTAATAATCGTTATGTAAAAATTTTTGTGCCACAGAAATAACCAGATTTCCTTATTAACTGTGGCTTTAATAGTGACTATCCTAAAACTTTTTATCATCTACAGATAATCATTGTCTTATTTTAATCCTCTTTAGAAGGTGGCTTATAATCAACTATAAAACTCTAACAGGTGTTCTTAAATGCAGGTTTCTAATAACTTTGGAAATTGTAATATTAGAATAGAGGAAACAACTTTCAGAACTCTCATGAAGAGCTGGAATGTTCATGAATATCAAATAGAACAGGAGTTAACTGAATTAACTGAACCAACAGAAAACTGAAGTAATCTTTTTAACTTTGCTTAAAATGCTGCTGATTCCTTGTTTTGCTTTTCAGAGTGAAGGAAACTTTTGAGCTATTTACAGCTTTTAGCAATTGAGTAAACTATACTCCTGTGAACAAAATTTGGAGAATATTTGTTTCTCTCTACCTGATTTCTCCAAAATTTAGAAACTATTTGTGAGTACTCTTAAATTATGGCAATATAGGTTTTTGCATAAGTGCAATAACAATCTATTTTCTGGCCTGGGCTCAGTGGCTCATTTCTGTAATCCCAGCACTTGGAGAAACCGAGGTGGGCAGATCACTTGAGGTCAGGAGTTCGAGACAAGCCTGGCCAAAAAGGCAAAACCCCATCTCTACTAAAAATATAAAAATTAGCCAGGTGTGGCAGCACACACCTGTAATCTCAACTATTAGGGAGGCTGAGGCAGGAGAATTACTTGAATCCAGGGGGCGGAGGTTGCAGTGAGCTGAGATCGAGCCACTGCATTCCAGCCTGTGCAACAGCGCAAGACTCCATCTCAAAAAAAAAAAAAAAAAAAAAACCACACAGGGGTAGGGAGTGAGAATCTGTTTTCTTTTGTAACAGGACACAATTGGAGAAATTTTACCAAGGCTTTAACTGGCATGTTGTGCTTTCATTTAAGGAATCAAACTTAACTTGTAAAACCAATAAAAGACCCTTGGAGAATTGGTCTGACCTTGTCTGCAATAGTCCCTGTATAGGGTTTCTGATCTGTGGTAAGTAAAGAATGTCACTTTCTGATAGGTCCAGGAGCCCCAAGTTATCTTGGGACCCCAAGAGGATAATTTATTCAACTCGTAGGTATTTGAGGGTACAAACCTATGGCTGAGCTTGGCTTTAAAAAGTCTTATCTAAAATTCCTTCTACAGAACAGAGTTCCAGCAAAGCCAATTTTAAAAGAGCCTACGTGAAAAATAATTATTCTGCACTTTATACAAATAATCAGGCCAAGTATAACAAAGCAAATCAGTCTTACCATGATTTGTCTTTAGTAAAAACGAGAAACTGGAGAGAGAAATTTCAAGAACTATGGTACACTTGTTATTAAATTCTAGTCTCATTAGTTGTTTTTAAGTTTGTTTCTGCAATTTAGGCTAACCCTGCTTATTCCTGTAAACCAACCAGTGATCTCTGTCTGCTGCTCAGAAGAAACAAGAGGGATGGGTAATGTAAAAATCTGGTTCAGTATTCCAATTCTGGACACATTACAATCAACTAACAACCCATGTCAGCTTAGTTCCAGCAGTTGCCCAGTTCATGAAAAGCCTTCTAATTTAGTTTACTTGGAATAACTTGACTTATTTTGCTTTACTCTTATGGAATATATTGTTGTTATACTCTTTGTGTAGGAATACAGGACAAGCTTACTGAATGTTTTCTTAAACACTTATTAATCTTCCAGATATCATCTTTTGTCAAAACTCAAGAGTTGTGAATGTACCCTACCATACCAAAGCTTTCCAACTGAGCTCTTCTCTACCCTGCATGCAAGAGACCCTCAGAGTTAGGCAGGAACATCATTACCCCTATTCAGCCTGAAGAAGTTACAGAAGATGGACCTTCATCCCTCTGCAACCCTTAGGATTAAAGGTTCTCTCATAAAAGGGATGGGGGAAATGTCAGAGGTGTGTGAACCAGAGCAACTCCATCTTGAATATGAGCTGGGTAAAATGAGGCTGAGACCTACTGGCCTGCATTCCCAGATGTTAGGTAGTCTAAGTCATGGGATGAGATAGGAGGTCAGCACAAAATACAGGTCAGAAACACCTTGCTGATAAAACAGGTTGCAGTAAAGGAGCCAACCAAAACCCAGCCGAGAGTGACCTCTGGTCGTCCTCACCGCTACACTCCCACCAGCGCCATGACAGTTACAAATGCCATGACAACGTCAGGAAGTTACCCTATATGGTGTAAAAAGGGGAGGCATGAATAATCCACCCCTTGTTTAGCATATCATCAGAAATAACCATAAAAATGGACAACCAACAGCCCTCGGGGCTGCTCTGTGGGTAGCCATTCTTTTCTTCCTTTACTTCTCTAATAAGCTTGCTTTCACTTTACTCCATGGACTTGCCCTGAATTCTTTCTTGCGTGAGATCCAAGAACCCTCTCTTGGGGTCTGGATCAGGACCCCCTTCCTGTAACACTCTGAAGAGTGTTTGTGTCCTGTCTGAGCATTTCCTCAGTGTACACTTCAGGAGGTGGAAGTGTCCATTGTTAAGGTCCTGTGTGCACACTGGCAGGTTTCCCTTCACAAAAGTCACACCAATCTGCACTGCCGCCAGACAGAATCTCCTCTGATGACACACTCAGGCGGCATGTGCACCCCCTTGTTCTCTGCCCCAGCCATACTAGGAGAGACATGACCGGTGGGACTTCTCAGAAAGCTGACCCGTGGAGCAGCGTGGGAAGCACACTCCTGCTGCTAACGTGCACAACGGGGCACAAGCTAAGCTACTTTAGTCAAGAGGAGCAGCCCCACCTGGGACCTGGGGACTCAGCCTAGAAGCAGACATAAAACTCTGAAAAAGCTATAATCCCAGCTACTCAGGAAGCTGAGGTGGGAGGATGGATTGAGCTAAGGAGTTCAGGCTGCAGTGAGCTGTGATCACACCAGTGCACTCCAGCCTGGGTGACACAGCAAGACTCAGACTATAAAAAAAAAAAATAAGCATGATCATAAAAAATCTGAAAAAAAAATTCTGGAGCAGGAAGGGCAGCAAAATACAGCCCACTGGTCAAACAGGCCCACCATTTGTTTTTATAAATAAAGCTTTATTGGCACACAGCCACAGCCATTCATTTATATGTTGTCCACAGCTGCTTTGGTGTTATAACAGTGGAGTGGTAACATAGATCATAAGGACTGAAAAAAACTAAAGTATTTACTCTCTGGCCAGGGACATTTGCTGACCCCTGATCTAGAGTGTATGTAGCTAAATTAGCATTCAAGGGTAAGGGTGAAAGAATGTTATTTTCAGATGTCCAAGCAGTGTACTCCCCACAGATCTCACTGAAGACATTGCTACTGCACTTCAGCAAGCACGTTAAAGCCAGGAGGAAATAGTAAAATGTGAAGTATAACGGGGACCACGTAATCACCCACCTCAGCTGCAAGCTCAGCATCCCCCTTCCAAAGCCGCCTGCATCCGGTGACTGAGGGAGGTGGGGGATGGAAGCCCAGCCCTCTCAGTCCCATGGGGATGCTCTGATGGGTCTTCACTCCAGATGCCACCCTGCCCCTGGGCTGGCAGAGACATGAATCTCTTCCTCTGCCCAAGCCTGCTTCACTTCCCTTCCCTCCGCAATGGATAATCCGCGGTAACAGCTTGCAACCCAAGCCCCATCTCGGCAGCCACCCTTGGGGAACCTATCCTGCAGCACACACTGTTGAAGTCTTCGGTAAAGCGAA
Organism: Chlorocebus sabaeus; assembly: GCF_047675955.1. Taxonomy (NCBI): domain Eukaryota; kingdom Metazoa; phylum Chordata; class Mammalia; order Primates; family Cercopithecidae; genus Chlorocebus; species Chlorocebus sabaeus. The sequence continues at coordinate 43,996,226 of NC_132930.1, read as the reverse complement.
TTTGGGTTTTATTCTTGGTGTGATGCAAAGCCACTAGCAGGCTTTGGGCAAAAAAAAGAGCCATGATCTGATTTATTATTTTGTAAGACAACTTGAGCTGCTTTGTAGAGAATCAATTGGGAGGTACAGAAAGTTCAAGGGTGGAAGTAGGGGGAAGAGATAAGAGCTTAGTGTACTCATCCAAGTGAGATGTATTGGTGGTGTGGGGTAAGGTAGTCGATATCGATATGACAGGAAATGAGGTGTATTGGATATATTTTGAGCAGAGTGCCCTTGAATACTGGGAGCCTGCTGCAAGCAACGTACTAAATACCAAAACTTTCAAGTCAACCTCATTAAAGACAGGAACAAGGGGCTGAGCTCCGTGGCTCACACCAGTAATCCCAGCACTTTGGGACGCCGAGGCGGGTGGATCACTTGAGGTCAGGAGTTCGAGACAAGCCTGGCAACATGGTGAAACCCTGTCTCTATTAAAAATACAAAAATTAGCCGGGGGTGGTGGTGGGCACCTGTAATCCCAGATACTCGGGAAGCTGAGGCAAGAGAATGGCTTGAACCCGGGAGGCGGAGGTTGCAGTGAGCTGAGATCGTGTCACTGCACTCCAACCTGGGCAACAGAGGGAGACTCCATCTCAAAAAAATGAATAAATAAATAAAATAAAAATAAATAAAGACAGGAACAAGGCAACAAGGGCCACCATCACTGCTAAAATTCAACACTAAGTCAAGGCAAATGCAACAAGACAAGAAAATGAAACGTGAATAACAGAAAAGAAGATGCAGAAAAGCCACAACTGACTGTGCAGTCCCTGAAAAATAACATTATGTTGATTGAACACAATTTGAAATAAGAAGAGAATTCGGCAAGGTCTGGCAAGACTGGGAATTTCAGGGCTGATTAAGGAAGAGGTATGACCACCAGGTGGCGCTGGCACACCGTGCGCTTCCCGTGGGCTACTTTTTGACAGCTGGGACACTTTCCAGTGAACACAGCACTGGGCCACACCCAGAAGGGAGGGAGGGCAAGGGGACTCCGGGAGAAGAGACTCTGTGAGGGGCTTACCTATCTAGGTGAACCTCTGGGTCAGAAACCTCCAAAGGGCAGCAGCCATTTGAAGTCTTGACCTCTCTGTAGCCCCAGGGTTCATCTTATCTGTGGCTGACAGACGTTGGGTGCAGTTTGGTGGAGTGGGGCAGGCTGTACAAAGCAGGCAGGCTCTAAGTGGCTAACAATATGCTTCTCTGGACTATATTTAATGCAAATGGATGTGTGAAAATTTGAGTTTGGTGCTGGCTGGCTTTGAGCTAATAACCCCAGTCTGTGAAGAAGTGAAAACATGGGGCCAATATGCAGGACCCACTTTACCCCTTGGATATAACAGAAGGTGACCAGGTATAAAGTCAGCATATAAATACCAAAAGGGTTCCGACACCCAAGCAATGGCCAGCTTGAAACGTAATGGAGCATCCCATTCACCAAAGTCACAAAACGCACAGAATAGCCAGGATAACTCTAAAGAAAACTATGTGCAAGAAGACAGCAAAGCCTTTTCTAAAAACCTTCTCAGAAGACAGGAATGAAAGGAAATGATGTCACTTTTCTGGAAGAGATGATTTGATATTATAAAGGTGCTAATGCTCCCCCATTAATCTATACGTTTAATCCTATCACAGTCAAAATTCCAACCGATGTTCATGGTAGTAAGAAGCCAACCCTAAAGTTCACCCAAAAGAGAAAAAGGAATTTAAGATTTGTTCAAGTGGGGGGACACGGTGGCTCACACCTGTAATCCTAGCACTTCGGGAGGCTGAGGTGGGCAGATCACGAAGTCAGGAGATTGAGACCATCCTGGCTAACACGGTGAAACCCCGTCTCTACTAAAAATACAAAAAATTAGCCAGGCGTGGTGGCGGGCGCCTGTAGTCCCAGCTACTCGGGAGGCTGAGGCAGGAGAATGGCGTGAACCCGGGAGGCGGAGCTTGCAGTGAGTCGAAATTGTGCCACTGCACACCAGCCTGGGCGACAGAGCAAGACTCCATCTCAAAAAAAAAACAAAAAAGATTTGTTCAAGGCAGAAAAAAAAAGAGAGAAGACAAGTAAACAGAACCAAGAAACTTGGTTTTAATGACGAAAAAGGAAACAACCCAGATAAGTTCATCAATAGGGAAATGGTTAAATTAACAGCTTGCCATTAAAGAAAGTATTCACCAGGCACGGTGGCCCACACCTTAATCCCAGCATTCTGTAAGGCCAAGGCTGGAGGATCCCTCGAGCCTAGGAGTTCAAGATCAGCCTGAGCAACAGAACAAGACCCCTTCTCTTCAAAAAATTTAAAAACTATGGCTGGAAGCAGAGAGCCAAATCATGAATGAACTTCCATTCACAATTGCTACAAAGAGAATAAAATACCTAGGAATACAGCTAACTAGGGATGTGAATGACCTCTTCAAGGAGAACTACAAACCACCCCTCAAGGACATCAGAGAGGACACAAATGGAAAAATATTCCATGCTCATGGATCATGCTCATGGATAGGAAGAATCAATATCGTGAAAATGCCCATACTGCCAAAAATAATTTATAGATTCAATGCCATTTTCATTAAACTGCCATTGACATTCTTCACAGAATTAGGAAAAAACTATTCTAAAATTCATATGGAACCAAAAAAAGAGCCCAAATAGCCAAGACTAAACAAAAAGAACAAAGCTGGAGGCATTACGCTATCTGACTTCAAACTATACTACAAGGCTACAGTAACCAAACTATACTACAAGGCTACAGTAACTTCAAACTATACTACAAGGCTACAGTAACCAAAACAGCATGGTAGTGGTAACCAAAACAGACACATAGACCTATGGAACAGAATAGAGAACTCAGAAATAAGACCATACATCTACAATCATCTTACCTTCAACAAACCTGACAAAAACAAGTAATAGGGAAAGGATTCCCTATTGAATAAATGGTGGTGAGACAACTGGCTAGTCGTATCAGAAAATTGAAACTAGATCTTTTCCTTACACCTTATACAAAAATTAACTCAAGATGGGTTAAAGACTTAAATGTAAAACCTGAAACTATAAACACTCTAGAAGAATATCTAGGGAATACCATTCAGCACATAGGCATGGGCAAAGATTTTATGATGAAAATGCCAAAAACAATTGCAACAAAAACAAAAAATGACAAATGAGATCTAATTAAATTAAAGAGCTTCTGCACAGCAAAAGAAACTATGATCAGAGTGAAAGGCAGCCCATAGAATGGGAGAAAATTTTTACAATCTATCCATCTGACAGAGGTCTAATATCCAGAGTCTACGAGGAACTTAAACAATTTACAAGAAAAAAACAACCCCATCAAAAAGTGGGCAAAGGACATGAACAGATACTTTTCAAAAGAAAACATTCATGCAGCCAACAAACATATGAAAAAACAGCTCAACATCACTGATCATTAGAGAAATGCAAATGAAAACCACACAAACTACTATCTCATGCCAGTCAGAATGGCAATTGTTAAAAAGTCAAGAAACAACAGATGCCGGTGAGGCTGCAGAGAAGAAGGAACACTTTTACACTGTTGTGGGAGTGTGGATTACATCAACCATTGTGGAAGACAGTGTGGCGATTCCTCAAAGATCTAGAACCAGAAATACCATTTGACCCAGCAATCCTATTACTGGGTATATACCCAAAGGAATAGAAATCATTCTATTATACAGATACATGCACGTGTATGTTCACTGCAGCACTGTTCACAATAGCAAAGACATGGGATCAACCCAAATGCCCATCAATGATAGGCTGGGTAAAGAGAATGTAGTACATATATACCATGGAATACTATGCAGCCATAAAAAGGAACAATATCATGTCCTTTGCAGGACCATAGATGGAGCTGGAAGCCATTATCCTCAGCAAACTAACACAGAAACAGAAAACCAAACACCACACGTTCTCACTTATAAGTGGGAGCTGAATGATGAAAACACATGGACACAGGGAGAGGAACAACGCACACTGGGGCCTGTCGGGGCGGGGGAGCAAAGGAAGGGACAGCATCAGGAACAATAGCTAATGGATGCTGGGCTTAATACTTAGGTGGTGGGTTGATCTATGCAGCAAGCCACCATGGTAGACATTTACATATGTAACAAACCTGCACTTCTTACACATGTACCACGGAACTTAAAGTAAAAGTTGAAGAAAAAAACTACAGCAGCTAATTACTTCCTAAGCAATTTGAAAAAACTATCAAATGAAACTAAAAACTTTCAAAAAAGAAAAGAAAACTATGGCTGGGTCAGGTGGCTCATGTCTGTAATCCCAGCACTTTGGGAGGCCAAGGAGTGCAGATTGCTAAGTACCTGGAACTCGAGACCAGCCTGGCCAACATGGCAAAACCTCACCCTGTCTCAACTAAAAATACAAAAATTAGACAGGCGTGGTGGCGCACGCCTGCAATTCCAGCTACCTGAAGGCTGAGGCAGGAGAACTGCTTGAACCTGGGAGACTACAGTAAGCAAAGATCATGCCACTAGACTCCAGTCTGGGTGACACAGCAAGACTCTGTCTAAAAAAAAAAAAAAAAAAATTGGCCGGGCACAATGGCTCAGGCCTGTAATCCCAGCACTTCGGGAGGCCGAGGTGGGTGGATCACTTGAGGTCAGGAGTTCGATCCCAGCCTGGCCAACATAGTGAAACCCCGTCTCTACTAAAAATACAAAAAAAATTAGCTGGGTGTGGTGGCCCATGCCTGTAGTCCTAGCTACTCAGGAGGCTGAGGCAGGAGAATTGCTTAAACCCAGAAAGCAGAGGTTGCAGTGAGCCATGATCACGCCACTGCACTCCAGCCTGAGTGACAGAGCAAGATTCTGTCTCAAAAAGAGAAAAGAAATTTTTTTAATTTAAAAAAATTAAAATTCTTAAAATAAAAAAAAATACTTAAAATTAGCCAGGCATGGTGGCGCACATCTGTGGTCCCAGCTACTCAGGAGGCTGTTGTGGGAGGATCCCTTGAGCCCAGGAGGTCAAGGCTGCAGTGAACCAAGATCATGCCACTGCATTCCAGCCTGGGCAACAGAGCAAGATCCTGTCTCTTAAAAAAAAAAAAAAAAAAGTCTATGGAAATAAGTTTTTTAGACAGCAACTGTAGAACACTGAAATAACAGAAAGCCATTTTTATTACTTGGACAATTAGAACTGTCTTTCTGAATAATGCAGAAGATTCTGCCCTGGCCCTAATATGGCTGGTCTTTCTAACAGACCTGCCCAGCCATGGCAGGAGGGCAAGACACACAACGTTTTCTTCCCATCTCTTTCCACTCTATGCGGTGGGACCGTAACCGCTCCCCTCACCTCGCTGACACCTTGGTGACATACCTGGCTGACACTCCACCCATCCCTGTCTGCAGAGGGTGATGAAGCCCTACCTCACACCCCAGTCCCACCACCCGCTTGCAGAGCTGCGGCAGGGCTGAGAGCACGAACCTGAAGGGCTCAGCCCAGGGCCCAGCAAGCAAACCCGGCTCCACTCGTACAGACTGCTCCTCTCACTTGGGCCACTGTTGCTGAAGTTACCACCGTCACCTCACGCAAGGTAATTGTGAGATTCGAGGGGCTGCAGTTCACAGGCAGTGTGGTGTTTGTGGGTGCCCCGATCTCTGTCACCGCCCACTGATGCTCGGCAGCTCATTCATCTGCCCGTGTGCCCTCCTGCACACAGGTGAGCTGGATCCTCCTCGGTGCCTGCAGCCTGGGTGGTGGGTGGTACCGGGTGTGGGGCCAGCCCAGCCCGGCCGTCCACAGCTGTGCATCCTCCGGCCACAGCTCTGGTTCACCCCCTCGTCTAGAAAACCCTTGCAGGGACCCAGTGCAACAGGCCTACTGTGGGTGGCAGTGTGCTGCAATGACATGAGGGACAGGAAAGTCAGAACTGGAAAGAGCCTGGGGCCTGACCCCACCACCCACCTTAGTCTGTCAACTGGGGTTACGATGCCTGCCGCAGGGGTGGCCGTTAAGACTTATTTTGGTGAAGGCCATCAGCTGTAAGTGACAGAAGCTCAACTCCAACCAAGGGAAGCAAATGAAGCCAATCTGTAGTAGGTTTTTCAGTGCTGGGGCGGAGCTGGAGGCGCCTTGCAGGAGTGGAGCAGAGGCTGGCAGAGCCAAGGGCTTGGTACTGGAACCGGCACTGAGACTTCCAGGGTGTGTCTGCAGGACCCTTTGTCTTGTCTCCCCTGCCTTTCAGCAGCAGCCAGGCTCCCTCTGTCGGGGAGGAGGCAGAGAATACGGGGGCATTGGGGGTGCCCTTCCCACCCAGGGGACCATGGCAGGGACAGCTGCTCTTCCCAGCCTCCACATAGCCTTTCCAGGGAAGGACCCAACTGGCCCTGCCCAGGTCACGTGCGCAGACCTGGTGTCAATCACTGTCACCAAAGGCTGGGCTTCCCTAAAAGGCCTGGGTCCCAGGCACAGCCCTCAGCGGAGGCGGGCACAGCCTGTCACAAGAGGAAGGGAATCGAAGCACATGCTGGGGAGTGAAAGCACATTAACAAAACCAAGCAAAACAATGACTAACGACTGAAAACGGCCACGCTGGCTGCAAGACCCACTGCACTAGGGCATGTGATGCCTGGAAGAGGCCCGGGCACACAGTAGGTCTCAACAATGCAGACCGGCGTTGTGATAGAGAACTGGCAAATGGCCCCCACTGCCACCACCGTCACCACTCACCAGCAGTAAATTGTCCTCAAAAATGCTTTAAAACATTAGTCATGTTTTCCAACCCAACTTTTGAGAAACAGTATTTGGGCCGTGAGTGTGTGCTGCATGCTCCAGGTGCTTCCGCTCGCACATGTGGGGTTTGGAGCCGCCCACCGTGCAGCACACCGTGGGGCAGCACACAGGGGCCAGCACACAGTGGGGCAGCACACGGTGGGGCGACACACTGGGGCAGCGCACAGGGGCCAGCACACAGTGGGGCAGCGCGTGGTGGGGCAGCGCATGGGGGCAGCACACAGGGGCCAGCACACAGTGGGGCAGCGCATGGAGGCCAGCACACAGTGGGGCAGCGCACAGGGCAGGGGAGCACACAGCGCAGAAGCAGAGTCAGGCTCTGGGCTTCTCGGATGAGCGACAGGGCTGAAGGTCAGCCACAGGGTGGGTGGAGGGGCCTCTCCCTGGAGGCCTGGGTCAACTTCCAATTTGCCTCTCTGTGGGGTGTCTGGTTTTGCTTCTGTTGCAAGGGAAACCTTTCATTCGGAAAATTCCCTTAGAGGGTGAGTTTTCCAGGTTGCCTAAGAGGAAGCAGTCAAATCCGGGACACAGCTATCACCGGAAACCAGGGCGGTGAGGGGCGAAGCTTGGATCTCGTCTGCACAGACCTCCAGAGGCCCGCCCTCACATGCTTGCTCATTTGGCAGCCGGAGCCACTGAGACAGTGGAGGACAGAGCGGACCCCTGCCCCGTGCTGCTGATCCTCCACACACCAGCCGCTGGGGAGATCATCCACAGTGACACTCTCCACCATGGAGAGGAGTGGCAGGTGGAGAAAGGGCCGGGTTGTGGGCACAGTCTGGGGGGAAGTGCCCATCACACACCCTGGCCACAAAATCCTCCAGCACAGAGATGGCATCTAAAATTCCCCGAGCCCAGAAGACTCCCCAACTTGGGGATGCACAGAAATGAGGGTCTGGAAGACATGGCCCAGGGTCCACGCCACCGTAGCAGGGGGCAGGTGCTATGGTAACGAGGAAGCCTGTTCTCATCCCGCTCCCTTCAAATGTGGGGAAAAGAAAGAGAGATCAGACTGTTACTGTGTCTATATAGAAAGAAGTAAACATAAGAGACTCCATTTTGTTCTGTATTTGAGATGCTGTTAATCTGTGACCCTACCCCCAACCTTGTCCTTGCAGGAGACATGTGCTGTGGTTTAAACTCAAGGTTTAACAGATGTTGGGCTGTGCAGGGTGTGCTTTGTTAAACAAGTGCACGAAGGCAGTATGCTTGTGAAAAGTCATCACCATTCTCTTAATCTCAAGTACCCAGGGACACATACACTGCCAAAGGTCATACACTGCCAAAGGTCGCAGGGACCTCTGCCTAGGAAATCTAGGTATTGTCCGAGGTTTCTCCCCATGTCTGAAATATGGCCTTGTGGGAAGGGAAAGACCTGATCGTCCCCCAGCCTGACACCCGCGAAGGGTCTGTGCTGAGGAGGACTAGTATAAGAGGAAAGAAGGCCTCTTGGCAGTTGAGATAGAGAAAAGCATCTGTCTCCTGCCTGTCCCTGGGCAATGGAACATCTAGGTGTAAAACCCGATTGTACGTTCTGTTTACTGAGAAAGAAGGAAACTGCCTTAGGGCGAAAGGTGGGACTTGCTAGCAATGCTGCTCTTTACGCACTAAAAAGGTTTATGGAAATGCCTGCATATGCATATCAAGGCACAGCACTTTTCCTTAAACTTATTCATGTCACAGAGATCTTTATTCATATGTCTTACTGCTGACCTTCTCCCTGCGATGATCCTATTATCCTGCCACTTCCCTTTTTCGAAGATGGTAAAGATAATGATCAATAAATACTGAGAGAACTCAGAGACCGGTGCGGCGCGGGTCCTCTGTATGCTGAGCGCTGGTCCCCTGGGCCCACTTTTTCTCTCTCTATACTTTGTCTCTGTGTCTCATTTCTTTTCTCAAGTCTCTCGTTCCACCTAAGGAGAAACACCCACAGTTGTGGAGGGGCAGGCCACCCCTTCATTCAAATACACTTTTGCCAATCCAAGACACACAAAGATGCTTTAAGATGCCTAGAAATTGCAAAAGGCAAGGGAACAGATTCTCCCCTGAAGCCTCCAGAAGAAGCCAGCCCTGCCAACACCTTGACGTTAGCCCAGTGAGGCCGATTTCAGACTTTGACCTGCGGAACCATGAGAGGATAAAATGTTTATTGCTCTGAGCCTCGGTGTGCTCATCTGTTATGGCAGCCATGGAGGCTCCCATGTGGCCGCGTCTCTGCACTGCGGATGCTGCAGGTGGGGCTGGCGCTGACTTGGGTTCGAACCCTGGCTCCAGCACTTGCTGGCTGTGGACGACAATGGCTCAGGTCACCTTTCTGCACCTCAGTTTACTGACAGTGAGGTGGGGAAAATAAGCACCAGGCCCCCTAGACTATGGGGATGTCAGATAAGTGAACAGATCCCCCAGTCTCATGGGCTGCTGAGGGAAGGCAATGAGATCCTAATAGTGAAGAGGCCCAGGGAAGCGGGGGTAGAAGGGCCATAGAGGCTTAGGGAGGAGCTGTTGCTAGTGTCCCCAAGCATTCTTTCTCCTATCATCTGCAGGAACAGAATTGTCAGCAGGAAGTGGACCCTTGGGAATAAAGACTACATTTCCCAGCATCCTTTGCAGTCAGGTGTGGCATGTGACCACATTTTGGCCAATAGGATATAAGGAGACAGCTGCAGTGCATCCCTGCCCTTCTGCCCGCTCCTGTCTGGGATGTCCCTGGAGCTCCCCTCTCACAGTGAGGTGCAGGCCACACCCTGAGGAGGACAGAGCTGAAGGCTGGAAGGAGCCTGGGTCCCTGATGACCTGAGGCCACAGAGCCATCATGGGAGCCATGGACTGCCGACCCCTGGACTTTTGCACATTAGAGAAATAAACGTCTCTGGCTGAAGCTACTGTTGATGTGGTTCCCTATCCAGAGGGGCTTAGGAACTAGAGTAGCAGCAGGTGTGCCCGCTGCTCCCATGTCGTCCTGTGGGGCCCTGCATCAGCGTCCAAGATTCCTGACAGCCACCCCCAGGCCTCCAGTGGCAAGGGAAGGGGCAGAGGGTCAGGAGGCCTATAAGCACCCCCGGCCTCGGACCCAGGGAGCCCCTCTGCCCTCAAGCACAGCTCCTGAGAAAGCGCCACACACTGCAAGCCTGCCATAGCACCCACTCCCTGAACACCCGCAATGGTGGTGACCGACGTCACTGACAGCGGTAAGCATCTGGAAAAAGTGCGACAATAACACAAGTGTACTGGCCCACTGTACCAATGAAGAGACCAGGATTCAGAGAGGCTCCCTTCATCTCTGCCCACCGGCAGCCCACACGGTCAGAGCTGTCACCTCATGATGCCTTTGGCTCCAGTTGTCGGTTTGCGATCAATCCAAGGGCAAGGTCAAGGGAAGGCAGCGAGTGCCCCACCCCCCACTTCCTAAACAGGGACAAGAGAGAGGAACCAGGGGGGAGAAGGGAACCAGAGGGGAGAAGGGCTAATGTTCTTAAATGATCCTATCATTCAGTTTCCAACATTTCTATAAGCATCTATTATTTCGATAATGAGAAACGCTGCCTCCCACCAATCCTCACCCACAGTGCTTTTCACAGTTCTGACTTTTTTCCTGCCTAATGACTGATTCGACCCACACACAAGAGGGCTCAAATCACAGTAGGCTTCTAAGGAACGACTTAATCAGCTTTTGATTCCACTTAGCTCTCACGTCCATGGGCTTTTAAGATCTCCTCGAGCTCCATGAAGTTTGCTTCCTCCTTCCTTCCCTGTCCTTCAGGCCAGCCCAGGCCCCCCTCACGCCCGCCTCTGTGGCTGCCCTGGCTGCAACAGGCAAGAAATGACCACGCCAGCGGCAGGCACCTGAGTCACACCTGGGTTCCACAAGGTCCAGACAGCCATCTTTCTCCTTCGATTAGTCTCAAGGAAATGACTGTTAATTAACTTTGCATTTGCTCATTCCCCGTGCAACTCATTATCCCAATTAAACTACCTCTCGTGAAGTCTGGCTCTTTTTGCAGAAAGTTATTTCTAATTATTTCAACTCGAACGTCTGTGGCCCCTTATGCTGCTATTTTTCTTACCCAGAACATCATTTTCGGTTTGGAACCAGCACGCGAGGGGGAAGGAGCGGTGGCTCTGCTGCCAAGCTGTCAGTTAACACTTTTCCAGGCAAGTCTCTTAACCTGGGAGCCTCGGTTTCTTCTGCGTGATGGGTCCAGGGACGTTGATTGTAGCAACGAAACAAACAGAAGCAGGCCAAGAACAGGGCAGGCATGAAGGTGAGAATGGGAACCAAAGGTTTATGATGAATCTATTCTGGGTACCAAAGTCCAAAATAAAGACAAAATGGTGAGAAAAAAAGTAATGCCTGCCCCACAGGGTTATTATATGGCTTAAGTGATTTAAACTGGGTTCTCCACTCCAGGTCTTACAAGGTCTAAATCAAGGTGGTGGCGGGGATGAGCTCTTACCTGGAGGCTCTGGGGGAGAATCTGCTTCCAGGTGCATTCAGGTGGCCCTGAAAGTCCAGCTCCTGGTGGCCACAGGCCTGGGGTCCTCATTCCATGGCTGGGGGCCACTCCCTGCTCCTATAAGTCACCCACACACCTTCTCACACAACCCCTTCCTCCTTCAAACCAGCAATGTTAATTCCAGTCTTTCTCACACCTTCCTTTCTGCTGACAGCTGGAAAAACTCCCTGCTTTCATTAAGCTCAGGTGGCCAAGCCCACCAGATCATCTCTGATCTCGAAGTCAGATGGCTTGGGACTTTCATTCCTTCGTCAAAGTCCCTGCACAGCAGCATCTAGGCTAGTGTTTAACTGAACAGCCAGGGCTACGAGTCAGTGGGCCCACCTTTAGCATTCTGTCTGCCACGCCCATTATATTCGTATCTTTCTAAATTTGTTTCTTTCAAAGTTGAATACAAGGATGAAAATCCATGCCCTCACTGAGGGATCACAGCTATGCAGCTGCATGTCCAGTGCTGGACACATGTGGGTTCTGTCTTCAGTCCAGACGCAAAATCTGGGGTCAGGAGAAATACACAAGAGTTCTGCCTTCCTTTCACCCACATGACCTTGTGCAAGTCACATCTAACCTGGCTGAGCCCGGTCCCCTCCTCGCCACAGATGGGCTGATCCACAAGAGGACATCTTTGAAGCACCCAGCACACAGCCTGGTACCCCGGCAATGCTCAGCTGCTATGAGCACCATGCCCACGGTCGACAGGCTGTCAGACCATCTGCACGACCTTTTTTTCTTTTTAACCACCACCCAATCCTTGCTAGGGGCACCACGTGCTGTACAGTCGGCTCTTCCGGCACCCCAAGTCCCTGGCTAGGCCACTCATGCCCATTGCTGGACATGTGCTCAGACGACTGATCCAAGAGTCTTCCATACAGGCAGCTTCACCGCCACGTGAAGATAACTTGCAGTGTGCTGCGGTTCCAGACCTCAGCGAGCTACCTAAGCAGGTAGGTTCCCAAGAGCAGACTGCCTTTGGAGCAGTTCCTGAAGCGGCCACGAGGTGGCAGGCCTTTCCCTGGCGGATCAGAGAAATCCCGCAGTTCGGGATACAGACACAGGGCATGGCCTGGCCTCAGCGGAGGTTCACAGTCCCCAAGGTGGCATCCCCACTGGGACGACCTGTGCTTATCTGTCTTGAGGCACAGCAGCTACAATTCTTCATCAGGCTCGGAGCTGCAAGACGCCCATCGGATTCCTTCTGAGCCCCAAAGAGGAAGGTAATGAACATGTTTCTCTTTTTAAAACTCACAACAAATAATAAGGTCTCAGTTTTACAGGTGAGCAGATCAAGGTTGAAAGCAACGAAGTTACTTGGTCACAGCCAATAAGAAACATGAGATACTGTTTTGGTTTTGTTTGTTTGTTTTTTGAGATGGAGTCTTGCTGTCATCCAGGCTGGAGTGCAGTGGTGAGATCTCAGCTGACTGCAACCTCCGCCTCCTGGGTTCAAGCGATTCTCCTGCCTCAGCCTCCCCAGTAGCTGGGATTACAGGTGCCTGCCACCATGCCCAGCTATTTTTGTTTTGTTTTGTTTTGTTTTTTAGTAGAAACGGGGTTTCACCATGTTGGCCAGGCTGGTTTCAAATTCCTGACCTCTGATGATCCACCTGCCTCGGCCTCCCAAAGTGCCAGGATGACAGGAGTGAGCCACCGGGCCCGGCCGAGACACTGTTTTAAATTTTATTGCAGAAAGGCTGGCCGTGGTGGCTCACGCCTGTAATCCTAGCACTTTGGGAGGCTGACGACGCCGGACTGCGTGAACTCAGGAGTTCGAGATCAGCCTGGGCAACATAGTGAAACCCCATCTCTACTAAAAAGACAAAAAATTAGCCAAGCATGGTAGCATACACCTGTAGTGCCAGCTATTAGGGAGGCTGAGGCATGAGAATCACTTGGACCGGGAGGCAGAGTTTGCAGTGAGCCGAGATCGTGCCACTGCACTCCAGCCTGGGCAACAGAATAAGACTCTGTCTCAAAAAATATATATATAAAATAAAATAAATTGTATCGCAGAAAACTACAAACACATGCAAAAGAAAATCATCATACTCCTGTGGCATTCATCACCCAGCTTCAACCATTACTAACAGTTGCCACTTATGTTTCACCTGTCCTTGAATTTGTTTTCATGGAGAATTTACAAAGTGAATACCAGACATAGGGGCAATTTACTGTAAATACTTCCGTTTGCATCTCTAAAGGTTAGGACATTTTACCCACCAGCCGTTACTGCTCCCTACCAAAAGTATCGATAACTCCCAGTTTTCATCTAATACCCGGTTTATATTCCAATTTCCCCCACCTATCTCTCAAATGCCTCGTTTAAGCTGGTTTGTTGTGTCATGATCCAAATAAGTTCCACACATTCAATTCAATGGCATCTTTTAAGCTCATTTATTCTCTAATAGTTCAGTTCCACTTTCTTTTTTTTCCTCCAGGCTCCAATTAATTATATTATCATCATAATTATACTATTATCTTAATTACTGGTATTAATTGACAAGGTCATTTGTCCTGTACAACATCCCACATTTGGGGTTTAGTTTTTTGCGTCTTTCTGCAAGGGGCATATTACCTGGCAAACAGTAGGTGTTAATCAGCATGGGTTGAATGGTTTCAATGGGAGAAAAGCAAAAGAATAAAGGTTTGGTCCTTTACTCAAATGGTCCTACTTTCACTAATGTAACAAGCAGGCAACACTCCACTTGAGAAGCCACCAACTCGCGCCCTGGGATCCTGGGGAGGCCATGGGCTCTAAGTCTGGGATCCTGGGGAGAGCATGGGCTCCCCCGCGGGATCCCGGGAAGGGCACAGGATCCAGCCCTGGAATCCCGGGGAGGGCAGGGACTCTTAAGTCTGGGATCCTGGGGAGGGCACGGGCTCCAGTCCTCAGATCTTGGCAGTCAGAACTGCACTCCAGGCCACGCTGTGCTGAAGCGGGAGCCAGGCCCTATCTCCCACGGGAATCCCGCTTGGGGGCCGGCACCTGGACCATAAGAACACGCCGCCCCTGCTCTTCCAGCACCTCTGTTCTTGGGGGTATGCGCTACAGCAGCACGGACCTCGGTCAGGTTATGAAGACGTGTGCATTTATGAGCTTTAGTTGTGCCCCAATGTTTTCTATACGCTGTTCTTAGTCTGTTTTTCGTGTTTTGAGAAAACCGAAGATAACAGAAAGGTACAAAACACACGCCCATATGCCCATCATCCAGCATCAAAACCGCCAACATTTTGTCCCATTTGCTTCCTGGGTTTTGTTTCCCGTTTCACCAGAACTCACTGGTAGAGACGGTCTTGAGACCCCAGCGCCTTCTCCTCTCCGCCTCGGGCGCCCGGAGAAGCAGCGTCGGGGTGGGGGCGCCTTCCCAAGCGGTTGCCTCCGCGGTTATTTCTCAAGCACCTGCGCCGCCGTTTGGGTGGCGCTCGCGCCGAGGCTTCAGTTTCATTTAGCAAACATGGAGTGCTCCGCGCCCATCTGGAGCCAGGGTGTGAGGGTGAATAGTGCTCCCCACGCTCATTCCCAGAGCAAAGGGAGGCCCGGAGTGTTAGCGCAGTGCCGCGTGCAGGCCGGGAAACGGGAAACTGGCACTGGGTTCCTACGCAAAACCCGGCTCCGAAGTCCCTCCCGGCTCGCAAGGCGCACGCCCCAACCCCGGCTCTGGGCCCACCCCCTCACGCTGCCTCCTCATTGGCTCCTCCCGGCGTCGCCACGCCTACTGGAGGCTCCTCCCAATGCTCACTTCACCTTTCACCTCTTCGCGGCCGCCGGTGAGCCTCAGGCCCCGCCCATGGGGGGGTGGAAATGCTCTTCCGTGACCCGCAATTATTGGTGACTATTGCCTGTCCATAACAGGAAAAGCGGTTACGGATTGGCTGAGACGAAGTAGTAGGGCGGAAAAGTGGGTATAGCTGCCTGCACGCACGCCTGGTGCGTGCGCGGCGACGGCGGCGGCAGGCAGTGGCAGTCATGGCGGCTCAGTGCGTGAGGCTGGCGCGGCGCAGTCTTCCGGCTCTGGCGTTGTCTCTCAGGTAAGGGGCACTTGGCCTCCCTAAGCTGAGGTGGGAGCGCGACCTCCCGCTCCGATGGGGACCTTTCCTGGCCCCGGGGCCTCCTCCCCGGCCCCGGAGCTGGGCATCTCCGGGCTCGCGGTTCCCTGCTGCGGGACGCGGATCGCCCCGCTGGGGCCTGCTCTGCGGCCAGGCTCTCCATTCGGGGTTCTGGAGAGGCCGAGCATGGCCGCCTGGGCTGGAAGGGTGGAGTGGGCGGGCGCCGTGTCAGGAGAGTACCGCAGCACGGGGGCGTCTGGCTCGGAAGGTACTGTGGTCCACGTGCGCGTGTGGTCCAGGGCCAGCGGCGACGCCTCGCGCGCGTTCACGACCTCGGCGCTCACGGGCGCAGAGGCAGCTGCAATTTGTGCGGTTGAAAAAGCGACCAAAGAAGCGCGAGACTTGTCCAAGGTCACGCAGCGAGGCCGAGCCCGGCCGGGTGTGCCCTAGGCAGGAGCTGTTGTTACTCATTTCCGTGCGGCGGCTCGAGGCCGGGGCCACAGCGGTGATCGGGAAACTTCGTGTCACAAGGTGCGTGTTGCCGGTTCATGGGCTTTTTCCACTCGGCCTCGAATTCCTTCACTCCACCTTCTCCAGCGTCTGAGATCAAAAGAGCAGTCGAGCCTGTGCCGCTGCTGGACGAAGAGTTTGTTGAGACAAGCGCACATTTCGGGACTGAAGGCCACGAGAGTCAGTGCCCTTTTTTTTTCAAACCTGCTGCTTCTACTTTTTAAAAGTTCTACCTCAGAAGTTAGTATGGCAAGTACTTGCTGGAGGAGCTGCCTAGAACCAAGTTATTGATTAGAGAAGCCACTGAGGGCCAAATTGGCCAAAAGCTGGGCAGTGAGATGCGGTTTTTCCCTGAAAGACAGCAGGTAGGTGAGGTGAAGATCACTTTCAGTCGAGGTGATTAAGGGATAAGTGCGAGCTTAATAAATTATATCTTAAAAACATAGGAGCCAAGAGCAGCGACCCACGTGGAATACTTGAGTAAAAAGATTTTGGTAAAGTAATTGGTGGTTTTGTATTGGAATTAATTGCCAGGAAAGCGACCACCGAGTCAGCCTCATTTCTGTCTCTAGAATGGTAGTTTTGTGGAAAGATGCTCAACTAGGGAAAGGGAGGAGAGCTGACTGGTAGTCATAGCTCTCAGAGTAGTTAACTAGGCTTTCTGAGACTCAGTTTCCCTCTGCAGAACGAGATGGCCCTGGGTGTGGGTCGTGTTGCATTCCTGGCCACACTTCGTGTTGGCTGTGCTTTGGAAAGGGGTCAGTGCAGAGCTGACCTGCAGAAAGGCTGGTGGCTGACACACCCCCAGGCAGAACAGCTGGAGAGGGAGGTGGGCTTCACAACAGTACACTCAGTTTTTATTTAAATTCTTAGTTTTTTTAATTCACAAGAGTAAAAATATAAAATGGTCATCGCTCTCCACCCCCATGGCAAGACTGTAATGGATTCTTCCACTCCACTTCTTTCCACAGATCTGAGATAATAATAAGTACACAGGATTTCTAGTTTGTCTTTACAAAAATAGGATCCTGTTTTGTGTATTTTTCTGTAAGTTACATTTCTTAACAGAACACCCAAAGTGTATCCAATAAATAGCAGTTTAACCCATTTTTAGGAGCTGCATAATATTCCAGATTGTGTTAGCAAGTTTATTCAGCCATTTCCTCACTGGCAAACATTGTTTCCAACTTGTCGCTTCCGCAGTGCTGCAATAAACAACCTTGACTGTAAGTTCTGTGTGCTGGCAGCCTTCCTATTCGTTGAAGCAGTTTTAATCTGGGAAGAAAATTGAATGTAGCTTATTCTCAGATTGGACTGGCCTAATTTAAAAAGAAGTCCTGGCCGGGTGTGGTGGCTCACACCTGTAATCCCAGCACTTTGGGAGGCCGAGGCGGGCAGATCACGCGGTCAGGAGATCGTAGACCATCCTGGCTAACATGGTGAAACCCCATCTCTACTAAAAAGAAAATAACAAAATTAGCCAGGCGTATTGGTGGACGCCTGTAGTCCCAGCTACTCCCAGTACTGGGGTGAGAGGGGTCTCGGGCTTGTGAACGTGGGGTTAAGGCGGGCAGATCACGAAGGGAGGAGATTGAGGCCATCCTGGCTAACACGGTGAAACCCCGTCTCTACTAAAAATACATACACAAAAGTAGCTGAGTATGGTGGCGGTCGCTTGTAATCCCAGCTACTCCGAGGCTGAGGCAGGAGAATGGTGTGAACCCGGGAGGCGGAGCTTGCAGTGAGCCAAGATGGCGCCACTGCACTTCAGCCTGGGCAACAGAGCAAGACTCCATCTCAAAAAAAGAAAAAAAAAAAAAAAAAAGAGGTTCTCTGGTCCTGGTGAAGAAATCTAGGTTTTAAGACTTTATCATTCGTTAATGGCTTTGTGACCTGGGCTTATCACTTGGTTCTAGTTCACTGTACATACCCAGTGCTTTCCTGTCTTCATGCCTTTGTCCAAGCAGTTTACTCTTCCTGACGCTGCATCTATCCCGTCATTCCTCCTCTGATCCCTTTTGTGTAACTCTTAGACGGAATTTTCCTCTTGTTGCCTAGGCTGGAGTGCAGTGGCGAGATCTTGGCTCACCACAACCTCCGCCTCCCGGGTTCAAGCGATTCTCCTGCTTCAGCCTCCCAAGTAGCTGGGATTACAGGCATGCACCACCACGACCAGCTAATCTTGTAGTTTTAGTAGAGACGGGGTTTCTCCATGTTGGTCAGGCTGGTCTCGAACTCCTGACCTCAGGTGATCCACCTGCTTTGGCCTCCCAAAGTGCTGGGATTACAGGCGTGAGCCACCGAGCCTGTCTTAATCACTTTTAAATCCCAAATTACAGTTCTTTGTGTTTAGATACCTTTTTTTTTTTTTTTTTTTGCAAGATCTCTGCTGGGTCTATCTTTGTTATCAGGATCAGCAATAGGCCGGCCTCACTCTAGTAGTAGCTATTCCATAAGTAGGTGGTTAGGTCTGGGCAGACTGTCTCAGTCACCTTAGAATGGAAAGAGAAGGAGGTTAGTACTGTTGGGTACCAAGTACTGTAACTTGGCACATTGACATGTAAGTTTAGGCATGTACTACAGAAGATCTTATAAAAATAAAAAAGACAGGCACAGTGGCTCATGCCTGTAATCCCAGCACTCTGGGAGACTGAGCGGGGAGGATCACTTAAGCCCAGGAGTTCGGGGTTACAGTGAGTTATGATTGTACCACCGTACTCTAGTTTGGGTGACAGCGAGACTCTGTCTCTAAAAATACATAAGAGAGGCCAGGCGCGGGGGCTCACGCCTGTAATCCTAGCACTTTGGGAGGACAAGGCGGGCAGATCACTTAAGGTCAGGAGTACAAGACCAGCCTGGCCAACATAGTGAAACCCCATCTCTACTAAAAATACAAAAAATTAGCCGGGTGTGGTGACAAGCGACTGTAGTCCCAGCTACTCAGGCGGTTGAGGTGGGAGTATCCCTTGAACCCAGGAGACAGGTTGCAGTCTGGATGACAGAGCAAGACTCTCTCTCTCTCAAAAAAAAAAATATATATATATATAGAGAGAGAGAGAGAGAGAGAGAGACAGCAACCCTGTCTCTAATATATATATATGTTTATCATAGATCTAATAAAGGCACACTGTATATGACTTATAGCTTTTATATTTACTGTTTACTAGTATAGCTTCTATATGTCAAGTACAGTGTGCCTTTATTAGATCTAAAAGAAATGTTTTCTCCCCAAGTAATAGTAAATAGTTTGAAGCTATTTTAAGTTTCTAAAATCATACATCTGACTGTAATAAACACAAAAACAAAGTCTTCGTTTCTCACATGTGGACTTCCTGTAGGCCATCTCCCCGGTTGTTGTGCACAGCCACGAAACAAAAGAACAGTGGCCAGAACCTGGAAGAGGACGTGGGTCAGAGTGAACAGAAGGCAGATCCTCCTGCTACAGAGAAGACCCTCCTGGAAGAGAAGGTTAAGTTGGAGGAGCAGCTGAAGGAGACTGTGGTGAGGACTGTCAGGCTCCTGTGGGAGGGGGCTCGGCTGAACTGTTTCTCTCCTGGGCCACATAAAGGTTCCAGGCTTCATTGGTGACAGACTAAAGCCAGAGTTAAGCCGTTGTCCACGGCCTGCAGTGGGCCCAGGTGGCAAGTTACTGCCAAAGCAAAGACTAGAACCCAAATCCTGTGTGGCTGTGGTTCTGGCAAGAGAATGATCTTTACATGCTGTTATTTGTCATTGAATTAAAACTTAAAATCATCTTTACAAATGAGGAATGCTGAGTATGGTGGTTTAGGTTGGGACTTAGGAGGCAGAAAATTTCAAGTACAGGAGTTGGGAGCTGGAGTATGGTTTTATGTCATGCTCTCATAGGCAGGTAGGAGGTTTGTGAACTAGGAACATGAATTATTACTCCATGTGAAAACCAATGGGTGGCACAAATCAAGTTCTTTAAGGATTTGAGAATGATGACAAACCCTGAGTGCTGGCACCATTCCAAACCCGTTACATATGTTAATCCTGGCTGCCAGGTGCGGAGCCAGGACTTGAACCAGGACCATCTGGACTTGGAGCTCTTACTCCTTGCCACCGCACAGTGATTACCTGAAGACTGAAAATGGATGCAGTCTAGAGGCCCCCACAGAGCAATTTAGTAAATGTTAAAAAGAGAAAAGCTAGCTGGGCGCAGTGGCTTACCCCTCTGATAGCACTTTGGAAGGTTGAGGCAAGAGGATTGCTTGAGCCCAGGTGTTCAAGACCAGCCTGGGCAACATAGTGAGACTCCATCTCTAAAAAAATATTAAAATTTAGCTGGGTGTGGTAATGCACTCCTGTAGTCCCAGCAACCCAGGTGGCTGAGGTGGGAGAATTGCTTGATCCCAGGAGGTTGAGGCTGCAGTGAGCCAAGATTACACCACTTCACTCCAGCCTGGGCAATAGCGCAATACCCTGTCTCAAAAAAAAGAAAAGCTCAGATGAGTGAGCTTATAGGAAGGTGGTGAGACATGAGGAATATACTAGAACTCAGATGATGATTACACAAGGAGTGTTTGAACTGAGCCACCTCTGGGTAACATTGAACATAGCAAAAGATCATGAGTGCAGCTTTTATTAAGCTTTCGTTAAGCTACCCTCCTTAGTCATATTTCAAAGGCACTGATACTACTTCTGTTTTGACTTGCAGTTAGTTATACAGCCATTTTCCAATCAAGCTCGCTTTCCTATGACTTTGTTCCATATTAATATAAATCTCCCAGCCGGGCGTGGTAGCTCACACCTGTAATCCCAGCACTTTGGGAGGCTGAGGCGGGCAGATCACAAGGTCAGGAGATGAAGACCATCCTGGCTAACACGGTGAAACCCCATCTCTTCTAAAAATACAAAAAATTAGCCAGGCATGGTGGCGGGCACCTGTAGTCCCAGCTATTTGGGAGGCCGAGGCAGGAGAATGGCATGAACCTGGGAAGCGGAGCTTGCAGTGAGCCGAGATCGCACCACTGCACTCCAGCCTGGGCGACAGACAGAGCAAGACTCTGTCTCAAAAAAAAAATAAAAAAATATTTAAAATATATGTATATATGTAAATATATATATAAATTTCCCTTTTTTTTTTATTTTAGGAAAAATATAAACGAGCTTTGGCAGACACTGAGAACTTGCGGCAGAGGAGCCAGAAATTGGTAGAGGAGGCAAAATTATATGGTACGTTCAACATAACATGGTGTTGATTCTGAAAAGAAAATAATGGGGTGGGGAAGGGGAAGGCCAGGCATATGGAAGTGTCAGAGAGCGAGGCTGTGGGGCGGGGGGCCCAGCAGTTGCATCCCCTGCATTTTTTTTTTTTTATGATGGCCCAACAGCAAAGGTGTCTGGAGAAGCAGAAATAAGTAGCTGAGACTAGCATGAAGAATTGTAAATAAGTGTGTCCTGCCCCACACAGAGACCTCAGTGGGAACCTGCAGCAGGTCAGCCTCTGATGCCCATCCCCTTAGCCCTCCGGAAGTAACACTGGCATCACTTCAGAACTCCCAGCATGCTATATGCATTGTCACCTTTGGATGTTTTTGTCACTATTCTTCCCATTTTTACAGTTGAGATCATTGCGGTTTAGTCACCTGCCACACATCACAGAGCTGGTACATAACCCAGGCTCCCAACTCCACAGGCTGGTGTTTGAGTGCTGGCTGTGGGTCTCTGCATGACTGACAGTGGGTATTAGAGATGTGGAACCTAAGGCTCAGTGGAGGGTAAATGGCTTGCCCCGGGTCAGACAGGGTGAGAGGCTACGTGGAAACTAAGAACCAGAGTCTGTGCCGCATTCACAGAGATTGAAGCGCTCCTTGAAACACTTTTTTCCTGGATGCTGTGGCCTGTTTCTTGGTATTCTGCCTCTCTTTGTGGTAATGTGCTTTGTTGGTTCTTACCCTTTCTGACCTGTAAATGTCTGGGCTCTTGGGACTCAGTACCAGGCCTAGGTTCTCTCCCCTTGCTGTGCTCCCTGGGTGACTTACACACTCTTATGGGCTTAATGGCATCCACACACAAGTCTCGGCTTCAAACTCGGATCTTCTGAGTTCCAGTCCTCTGTATCTTACTGCTTACTTGACATCTGGGCTTGGATGTCTCAAGGGTATTTTCCCCTCTACTGCACTCCTTTCTTCACATTTTAGTAAATTCTAAATTTAGTAGATTCTGGGTCTCATCCCACAAATAGCTTTTGAGGGTTTTGTGTTGTTGAAGTTCCTGAGCTATTGGAATTCTGAGGCAACTGATTTGACAAGTTATTAAATAGCCTCCACATCAGGTCAGCAGTGCTCAGGTTGGAATTGCCCTGTGCAGTTGGTATGGAGTGCAAATGATCTTCTTTAACTTCAGGCATTCAAGCCTTCTGCAAGGACTTGTTGGAGGTGGCAGACGTTCTGGAGAAGGCAACACAGTGTGTTCCTAAAGAAGAAATTAAAGACGATAACCCTCACCTGAAGAACCTCTATGAGGGGCTGGTCATGACTGAAGTCCAGATCCAGAAGGTGTTCACAAAGCATGGCTTGCTCAAATTGAACCCTGTCGGAGCCAAGTTCGACCCGTATGAACATGAGGCCTTGTTCCACACGCCCGTTGAGGGGAAGGAGCCGGGCACAGTGGCCCTAGTTAGCAAAGTGGGGTACAAGCTGCATGGGCGCACTCTGAGACCCGCCCTGGTGGGGGTGGTGAAGGAAGCTTAGCTGCTATTGATGGGGTGGGTGTTTTTAAACTCACTTGCTGTAACTCTTAAGGCTGGTTCATTGTTTCTCATCTTTGAGTACATGTGACCTTTTCCCAAACCTTATTGGAAACCTTAAGTAACCAGTGGCTAAACAGAAAAGGAAGCGGGTTGCATAACTGCATTAATGAACTGTAATTCGGGAGTCTGTTCCCTTTTAGTGCCACACGTTTAATAGTTCCACATACTTAGAAGAGCTCAGCGGGGCTCTGCCAGGTCTCCTGAGCATCATGAGTAATGTGTCTGCTCAGACTCTGCTGACACCAAAGTATTTTAAACAAATAAAAGGTCTTGGGGAATTCTGTTTGGCTACCTGGACGCGCCAGTCTGCACCGTGTGTCCCTGCAGCTCACTGCGGCTCATGAGTGACTGGCATATTTAGCCCATCACATTTCATTCGCTGAAGGAAAGGCAAGAGTTGAAACATTTTCCATACAAAAAATTATCTTTGTGAAGAACATAGTGAGTTCGTTTGTCATCAGTCAACAGCGGCTGAAAATGGGCGTGGGCACTGACAATTCTCAGCACCATTATGTGGCCAGGAATTTGAGCTTGGCTTCGCAAAGGTCCTTTTACCCTGTTCTGTTCATCTAAATGCAGACATATTTAAATCATATTCAACTAGTTACTAATGACCTCAAGGTGTATTCCCTGGCAAAATGGACTTTCTCAAAATAGGACTGCACGCTTGGTATACTTTAAATGTTAATGTTTAATTTAAAAATTTTATTTAAGAGGATTAAAGCCCTAATGTTTATTTTCCTACTTTCTGATAACAATTTTGTGTCCTCTCGTGGAGATCCTTGCCACTGAGGCAAGCATGGCTTAGCCTTCCCATTCTCTGCTCCAGCCCTGAAGCTGTCAGCTTGACGTGTGTGCGTGCACTCACATACACACATGTACACGCTTCTGCACGGAAAGGGAGAGCCATACTTGCCCAGTGCAGCTGCAGCCTGTCATGGTAAGAATATGAAACACCCAGGAGCCACAGCAAGGGCACAGGATTTGCAAAACCGTCTTGCCAAAGGACTGTTCCTCATTTACGTGGTCATCTAGCGCTTAGAAAAAGGCTGAATGATTGGAGTCCCTTATGAAAAAGAAAAGAACCTTTCGCTGCCTTTGCTTCTAGGATTGAAGATACTGGTGAAAGCCATTTGCTGCCTAGAAAAGATGGGGCACAGTTTATTTCACTTCTAATTTTAAAAGATGCAGGTAATGGTCCCATACTACTTCAGCCTGGGATACCATTCCCAACATGTTCCACCTTTAAGATGCCTTCCATTAACGTGGTCAGAAACAACTAAAGGCAGCATGTATATTGGAGAAAACATGACTGGGAGCTCCAGCGCTGCCTGTGTTCACACTGTGGGGTTGTGAGTGCATCATCACCCCTGGAGCTCCAGAGTAAAATGGAGGCTAAGAAAAGTAATTATCAACTCATTTCTGTGAATATTTGCAGTCTCCTCCCTTCTCAGCTAGAGCTCCAGTTGCTAAAAAGCATTTAACTCATAACCTAGAGGCAATATAGCTTCATATGGTAAAATATTTTTTATAGTAACCTTCAGGCATCCACAGTCATACAGTAAGTTGGGTATCATCTGAAATGCTTAGAACCAGAATTGTTTCAAACTTGGGGGTTTTTCGGATTTTGGAATATAGTCAAGCATGGCTTAACCACAGGGATATGTTCTGAGAAATAAGTCATCAGGCAGTTTCTTCCTGTGAACACCACATGTACCTACATGTACCTAAAAAACACAGGTGGTGTAGCCTACTCCACACCTAGGCTATACGGTGTAGCCTATTGCTCCTAAATTGGAAAGCAGTTACTATACTGATACTGTAGGCATCTGTTAACACAATGGAATCTGTGTATCTGAACATAACATACTAAAGGTACAATGAGAACAGTGTTGTAATATGTGGCCCCTCATTGACTGAAAGGAGATTTCTCTGCTTGACTAGCATTATACTTGCTAGTTAAGTGTCCCCAATCCCGAAATCCAAAATGCTCGAAATGAGCATCTCCTTTGAGTGTCACGTAGGCACTTAGAAAGTTTCCGATTTTGCAGCATTTCAGATTCAGGGATACTCAACCTGTAATAGGAAAATGTCTTTTAATTATGTATATATTTACAGTAGAAATTAGATTTGTTCAGCTACATTCTAGTAGTTACTGGATTTAGCATAATTGCAGCATGAGTCAAGTGTATGTGTGGACAGTCAAAACCAGAACTGGAAGTCTCAGAGGCATCTGCAAGTCAGTCTGGATTCCTGAAAGACTCAGACCCATTTGGCTTTCTCTGGTTGTACTGCTGCTTTGAGGGAGGAGAGCAACTGGCACGAAAGAGTTTCTGCTTAAGAGAAAGCAATATTAGGTCGGGTGCAGTGGTTCACGCCTGTAATCCCAGCACATTGGGAGGCCGAGGTGGGTGAATCGCCTGAGGTCAGGGGTTTAAGACCAGCCTGGCCGACATGGTGAAAAACCGTCTCTACTAAAAATACAAAAAATTAGCTGGGCGTGGTGGTGGGTGCCTGTTAATCCCAGCTACTTGGGAGGCTGAGGCAAGGAGAATCGCTTGAATCCAGGAGGAAGAGGTTGCAGTGAGCCAAGATTGTGCCATTGAACTCCAGCCTGAGCAACAAGCACGACACTCCATCCGTCTCAAAAAAAGACAAAGCAACTTTAATCTTCTGGAGGAAAAACTGGTTTGATACAAAGTACCAAACTTTGAAGTATGTCATGTGACAGTCTGTATCTGTGTTTGAACTGTGGCTCACCCCTAGCTCTGTGTGGCTCAGAGAAGACACATCTGACTTCAGAACCAGAGGTAAGAAGCAAGCGGTGACACTTTTGTTCTCAATGTGTTTAATATGGAAAAAGGTCATCAAAACGGTAGGCAGGGTTGCTGTTTTTAATACATTCTTGGGATGTTGGCCGTTCAGACAGCATTATTTAAAATAGATGAGTTAATCCAACTTTTTTGACTCAAAGATAGTTTGCTTAATTTTTTTTTTTTTTTTTTTGAGACGGAGTCTCGCTCTGTCACCAGGCTGGAGTGTAGTGGTGCAATCTCAGCTTACTGCAACCTCTGCCTCCTGGGTTCAAGCAATTCTCCTACCTCAGCCTCCCGAGTAGCTTGGACTACAGGTGTGCACCACCACACCCAGCTAATTTTTGTATTTTTAGTAGACACAGGATTTCACCATGTTGGCCAGGATGGTATTAATCTCTTCACCTTGTGATCAGCCCACCTCGGCCTCCCAAAGTGCTGGGATTACAGGTGTGAGCCACCGTGCCTGGCCTAGATTTTAACAAGACCTAATTCCATGGGATTATGGTGGCTAATTTATCATCAGAATTAAATATAAAAATGTGGAGGCTCTGAGCTGCCGACAGAGGTAAGGACTACCATGATGGGAATAGTCGATGGGCTAAGAGGCAGCCAATCACAACATTACCATTCCCTTGTGACAAGGGGTTATTACTTTAACATAAATTAATTATACATTCATTATGGTGTTTTAAAACAGTCAAGCCTAAATAAATTCTTCATACCATCAAAAAGATACACATACTAAAAACCTGCTTAAGCACAAAGTTTTTCATTTGACAGCTCTTGGCCTGGGCCATACACATTAACAGGGATCTTCTGCTTCTTCAAGCTTAATATAATAAGTCTGGCAATCATTTTATATAAAAATAAGATTAAATTTAAAACCTCACCAAACTAGGATCCTGGCATTGTAGAAAATCAGGGAGACACCAGAATAGCTAAAACCCATGGTTCCCAAACAAGCTTCCATCCAGTCACCTGGAGGGCTTGTGAAAACCGCTTGCTGAACCCCGCCACACACCACTTTGATGCAGGAGGCCGGGTGGGGCCTGTGCATCTGCATTCTAACAGGTTCCTAGGGGATGCTGCTGCTGGGCCAGGAACCCCACTTTGAGGACCACTGGGGCTAAGACAACTGTAACAACTTAGCACCATCTCCATCACTGTTCAGTGGTGGACAGCATCAGCTTTCTGTCATCTGCATTTCTTCTGCAGGGGACAATGTGGAGGTGGCCCTCGTGATACCACTGCTCAGTACTTTATTGTCAAAAGAGAAGTTCTGGGCTTAGCTAAAAGAGCACTTCTCTGTCAGCATGCAGTATAGTTTACAACTAAAGCCATATACAATATATTTGAAATGTTTTATTTAATGCTGAAAATTTTACCCTAAGGGACAGAAGGATGTGTAAAAAGAAAGGAAAAGGCACAGTAATTAAGTCATCCTTAGAAATGATGAGGTTTTCTTTCTTTCAAATAACTTCACTTTAATGTAACTTCAAGCCCAAACATTCTGGGAGGTAAACAGTCTCTTGGTACCTATGGGGCCCGAGAGGCAAGTCAACCTCCTTGAAGAATGGAGCGCTGGAGTCTGAGCACTCCACAGACTCTTTTTAAAGCAGGGTCTTGGACCGGAGAACCCTGAGCAGCTGGAAGACAAAAGACTTCCTCAAGTTTCAGGAGGAAGGTACCGTGGACATCCTTGAAAGAGGGCCCCAGAGAAAAACTTGTAGGCAGGGCTGTGAAGAAGCCATTTCTGAGTCTGATTCAAGACAGTGAACAGGGAGCAGCTCGAGGCTCAGGGACACCACCCGGGCTCCCTCGTGCTCAGCCAGAACCACCGCCAACCAACCGGTCAGACGGCTCTCGCCTGGCTAGTCTGAGGCCTCAGCTGGCACAGGCCTGGCGACACTCTTAAAGATGCCTAGCCAGGCGGGCATGCTCACATTTTCAGTGGAAAGGTACTTGCAACTGAAGAAAATCCTGAGGAAGCTGACGCCAGAATTCAGAACTCTCAGCCTTGAACTTTATACAATGGGTTCTTCCAAGTGAAATGCACTGCACATCTAACAGCAGCACCGAGCAGCCCCAGGAAAAGGGTTGAGAGGGCCTGGCGGTCCACACGTGTCCTACGTCCCTCCCACTAACGTGCTTTCCCATTCGTGGGGACGTGGCCACTATGGGAGCCTGCCCAAGGGGCACGGCTCTACCCAAAGTGAACCAGCAGGCTCTGGCCGTAATCAAATGAGGCGCGGGGTCAGCTTTGGGGTTTGGGAAGTGCAGGCTGAAACTGCTGCCGCGGGTGAAATGGAAGGTCATCTGGTTGCTGTATTCAACAGATTCCTCTTCAGTTCCCAACAAAATGCCAGCCTATTGTCCTCTGGCCTGATTTTCCTCATCTGCTACAAGGCGGAGGAGTCTGGGCCCAAGCTGCTTCCATGTAAAGTGCCGCGTGCCCGGGGCTGCGCTGGGGTCAGCTGTGGGCAGCGTGGGCTCAGAAAAGGGGAGCCTGCAGGCAGCCCCGCCTGAGAAGAGCTTGCATCACCAGGAAATAGCTGGTGGCTTGTCGGTCCAGCAGGAAAACACTGCTCCTGTCACCCACAATAGCTTTTGTACCAAAGGGAAGAACACTCAAAAGGAAATTATCCAATCTCACAATAAGCTCCGAACTGAACAGGTAAAGGCAGAGCATCATCTCAGTGTACGACTTGCAGAACGAAGTTAAAATAGACACATTTGCCTCCCCCATGATCCAATATAAGATTGTTACTATTGCTTCTTTCAGAGGACCATGAAAAGAATTTGTCTTAAAAAAAAAGGAACTCCATTTGTTTAAAAAAGAGCAACAATGGGGGAGCGGCTCCCCTCCACCAAGTCTTTTGGCTGGCGCGCCGTCTGAGCATCACTCTGGCTTTCAAAGCGTCTCAGCTTCAAGACGCGTCCCTGGAGATCCAGCCACTTTCTGTGAGGAAATTCAAAATCCTTTTCTTTAGGACTTTGTCCAGGTAGCTAGGAAGGCGGCTTTTCGAGGGGATTCCTTGCCGCTTCTGGAGGTGGTCTTTAATTATAATAGTCTTCACAGTCACGTAGCGGGCCGGACTCAAGTTTAAAGAGCTGCAGAGCACCTTCTCGCGATCCGACAGGAGCTCGAAGCCCGGAAGGTTCTCAATGGCGGCGAACTCGCCGTCTTTGCCGTCCTCCTTTCCCCGTTTGGAGCCCGCTAGGTTTTTGTTCTCCTTCCTCTTCTCCCGTTTATGCCGCGCTGCCTCGTACTCTGCCGACTCTTCCATCTTGGTGATCCCATTTCGCCGGTACCGCTGCAGTTCTCGGATCTTGGCCCGGAGCATTTTTTCTTTGTGCATGTTTTCAAAAAGGTCATCAAACTCCTTGCATGACATGAACTGGTACAGCGGCCTCAGCTTCAGGCGCAGCTCCTTCTCCTCCTTGGTGATCTTGCGCTTCAGCGCCTTTTCCTTCTCCTTCTTGTCCTTCCCCAGGAAGGCTGGCACCAGATTGTAGTCACGGGCGATGTTCTTCCGCCGCTGTCTCTCTTTCAGCTTCCGCACGTACATGTCCACGTGGGCGCGCTTCAGCTCGATCTCCACGTCGTCGTCGTCATAGTTCACAGAGAGCCCGCTAATGAGCGTCTCAGCATCCTGGTCGTACTCGATCTCGTAGTCGTCCCGCAGCGGCATGTAGCCCAGCTGCTGCTGCTCCGCCACGGAGATGTCCAGTGGCGGCAGCGGCGTGGTGAGGCTGGGGGAGAGGGGGCCTCCGCTGGGACAGGTGTGGTCTGTCACACGGTTGGGGATGGTGTCAGGGATGCAGGCCTTCCCCAGGTTCCCGTGGATGTACATGCTCACGTAATGCTCCATCACCTCTTGGGGAGTCCGGGAAGCACCGACGTGTGCAGCCATATCTTCCTACGATGACAAAGGGCAGAGGTTACTTCCAGCGTCAGGGTGTCAGATTTAGGTTCTGCACAGATTCTCTTCAGGTTTTTACAAAGGTTGACCTAGAGTACTTCCTACAGCACCGTTACCCACCCTCCCCAAAGGCATTCGGTCACACACTCTCTCATGAGCTGGGCTCAGGGGAGAGATGACAATGTTGGAAGCAACACACGTTGTTTCTCTACATGAAGAAGTGAAGACCCAGAGAGGCACAAGCTGGCACAAGGTCTTGGGGTGAGCTGGTGGCAGAGCTGAGGCCAGAACCCCTGGCTGCGGTCTGGACTTTGTTCTCGTTCCCCACCTGGGAC
This sequence comes from Chlorocebus sabaeus, assembly GCF_047675955.1. Lineage (NCBI taxonomy): Eukaryota > Metazoa > Chordata > Mammalia > Primates > Cercopithecidae > Chlorocebus > Chlorocebus sabaeus. The sequence goes on along the minus strand of NC_132930.1, from coordinate 43,966,498 downwards.
CAGAGGAGCACATCTGGTGCTGCTATTTTGCATCGCCATAAACCCTGGACTCAGGGGCTGTCGCGCTGAATGTCCCAGGACACAGCTGGGCAGGCCAGGGAATGCTGGGCTCGCCTCATTCAGACTAGAAAACGGGCTTGTCCCAGGGTGTGAGGCCAGGCCAAGTCCACGGCACTGCAGGAGGGGACCCACTTCTACCATGTTGCCGCCTCCTGGAATAGAAAGGGCCAGGACACTTCTGTGACACTTGTCCTGGCCGCACACCCATCCTGGCCTTCATGCCCGGGGGGCTGGCATGGCCCTTTCCTAGGCAGTGACTGTGGATGACGGGCCTGTGGCTCTTCAAGGGAGCAGGCCTTCATTTCTAGCACCTTCCACGGTTAGCAGCTGGCTGGGAGTCTGCCACCGGCTGAAAGCATTCATCATTCCTACAAGAGGGTAACCCATAAATATAAGGTTTAATGGGAGGAAACTGTATAACTCCCTCAATCTTTTCCTTCTGCCGAGAGGCCTCTTCCTCAAAGTCAACCGCTAAAGCCACTTCAGAAAGTAACTGCCCAAAATGCGCACTCATTCCCTGGCCACCGCCTCTCAGCCACCCAGCCCCCACCTGCCTCTGCCCGCCTGGGTGTGGAACCAGCGCTGCAGCGCTGCCTGCAGCACAGCCAGAGGCCCAGCTGGAACCGGAGGGACCCGCGCCCCACCAGGCTGATGACTATGAGCTGGAGTCGGGGAGAGAAGTGCTCTGGGCTCCAGGAACGGACCCCACAGCTGGGGCTTCCTCTGGCACACGTGCCTGGAGCCGAGGTGCTGGGACCCCTCCCCCTGCCACCTTGGGGCCAGGAATGCCCAGGACTGTGACTACAGAAGGCAATGCCAAAACTCAACTGTGGGGCCTCTTTGAGACTCATAAAGTAAAAATATTCGAGCTAAATGTTGATTGTGCTCTTAGAGGGCACTGACTGCTTCTTTTAGAAACATCACTGTTTGCAGCAAATCTGTTCATTTTCTTTCCCCAGGAGACATTTGGCCTAAAACAAAACACAAAACCAAGTCACAACTATCTCCAGCACCTGCTGCCACTCTGTGGGACCCAGGCTGGTCACTGCCCATCTCTGAGCTCCAGGTGTGTCACTGCCAGAAGAGGGGATATGTGCAGCCCCACGCACCTCACATGGGTGAGAAAAGGCTTCGGGGCCAGAGTGGGCCCCACGTGGCGAGCGCGAGTCCCCTCTCATGGAGCAGCCGGGGCAGAGGCCACCGGGAGCTCGTGCTCTTCCCCTACAACCTTGGGGCCAGGGAGCCCCAGGATCCGCAGTGGCCTCTGAAACAGGTAACTACCAGCCGTGTCTACCTAATGGAAAAACAGTCCCTAACGCCCGCCCTTTAGGAAGGAAAGGGTCCTGTTGGGTGGAAACCCTGGGTGAACATCCTGGGGTACCTGTAGGGTGGGAATTTCCATCCCAACGCCTCACGTCTGTGCTTCCACCCCAGCAGGCACGCAGCAGGGGCAGAGCCGACCTTGGCCTGTGCAGCTTCTCCAGCCCTGGGCACCAGCTCCTGTCCGAGGCTGCGGAGGGGCTGCTTCGTACACAGCCAAGTCAAGACGCCAGTTTCCAGGAGGCTCCGATGGCTGCTGCACCAGGTTCCCAGGCACGTGAGGCTGGGTGTCCCCTTGCCCCAGAGGCTCTGTGGTGCCGGGCTGCTTACCCAAGGTCACAAGGTGAGCCAGTGGGGCCCCCTGGCATTGGCCCTGGTCTCTCCAGCCAGTGAGACCAGCAGGAAGAGGCCTGCAGACTTCTCACTTGCAGAGATGTTTGTAAAATCTCTTTCTTACTTGGCAAATTTTCAAGTTAGCAACACTAGGTCAGCCTCCAAAATCCTTCAGAAATCTGGAAGTCTGGGAGCATGAACCCATCAGCGTCAGCCGGACTCCTGAGTGTGCCCCGCAGGGTCTACAGCTGTCCCTGGCTCCTGCCTCACACCTCTCAGGAGCTTCCCAGCACCCAGCCAGACACTGCAGGCCTGGCAGCGCCCACCCTGCTGGAGGTGCCCTTTGCTCCTCATGCCCAGACTCAGGGCCGGGGCCCACCTGGTAGGGCGGTGAGGAGGCAGGTGCGGCCACAGCGTGTGCTCCGTCTCGGCAGCTTTCCCCAGCACTGGATGCTGTCAGCTTCCCTCCCACAACTTCCCTTTATCCCTCAAGACCAGGCCGCCGGGTCCAGGAAGCCTTCAGTGACCCCCAGGGCCAGGCTCAACTGTTCCATCACTTGCGGTCCCTCTCAGCTTGTTTCCTGACCTGCCATCCCTCCTTTTGCAGGTTTTACCAATACAATTTAAAACAACAACAGATAACTACGTCTACACCCATCATCCCACTCAGTCCTGCGTTTCCCACAGAGGAGGAGTGTTGTTACTGCCCTACGGTTTTCAGATAAGGAAAGTAAACCTGAGGGTGAGCCCCCACCAAGGGCACGAGGCCAGTGAACACTGAGCCACTTCAACACCAGGCAATGTGGCTGGGAGCATACACCCCTCACCACGCGCCCCCCACCATCCCGCGATGCAGCGCACACCACAAGGGGCTCCTAGCCGCTTCCTGATGTTGTGGTAAGAGGCAGAGCAAAGCCGGACCACTGGGCTTCTGCTCTTCTTTCTGGAACAAGCGTGTTGGAGAGGTGCCACAGCTCAGGCTGACCCTGCCCCCGTGATGTGCAGTGAAGCTCAGGCCTTTGCACCCGGCGTCGTGCCCGAGGCTGCCAGCCCTGCAGGCTCCGGAGCATCTCCTGTCCCAGGCGATGCTGCGAAGCCCTGTGGCCCTGCTGTCCCTCGGTGGCCCCACTGCTGTCCTTCCTCACCCCCATCTGGTCTGTGAAGGGTGAGGCAGAGGACAGCTCATCCCGGCCCCAGGCTGGGCTCCCCCCCCGGGGTTTGGGGCCAGGCGTCGTCTCCAAAGGGAGGTGCAGCTCCAGCTCCTTTGGCTCCAAATAAAGAGGCTCAAAAAGCCAGGAAGGCTCAGTTCCCCAGGGAGCTGGGTGTAAGGCAGCAGGTCCCACCAGGGAAGGGCATTCTGTGGGCAGAGCGCTTAAGGAGCAGCTGGGTACACTGGTGGCCCCTGCAGGGCCAGGAGGAAATGGAATCCGTGGGACAGGGGACTGAACCATGTCCTAAAGGACAGGAGGGAAGAGAGCAAGGTAAGAAACACACCAGCCACAGGCCACAGGTGGCAGCACAGGAGGGCTCCAAGCCAAGCCCATGCATGCATTTCCCATCTGCACAGGTCAGAGAGCCCTGACATGTCACCTGCTGGCCATTCCACAGAAGCCTGCAGACATGGGAGGGCCCCACCTGCCACCCAGGCCATCAGCCCCTCTTAGGAGCTCCATGCCCCACGGGCTCCAGGCTGACTAGGCTGTCCTCATCACCTTCCACAGCAAAGTCACTCCAGCACCTCCAGTCTCAGCTCAGCCTCAGACACTGGGCCGACGACTAGGGCCACCTGCAGCTGGCGGCAGGACAGAGCGGCCGGGCAAAGGTAGGCGTGGATGCCAACAGCCCTCGGAGCTGGCACACCAACTCCGTCACAGCCATGTGGTGACCCCTGGCTCTTCCCTCTTCTAGCCTTGTCTGTCACATTTAGAGAGATGACTTGAGGACACCGGGTCTCCCTGTCTCTTCCCCTTCCCTCCTCCCTGCTCCAGCAGCTCAACTCTCAGCACAAGCATCCCTCTGATGCCGGAGGCGGGGGACTCGCGGGCTTTGCAGCCTGTGCTTCCAGGTGTCAGACCTTTCGGAGACCCCACTGTCCCTGGCCACTGCCCCCAGCCTGTTCCAGTGGGAAGCCCTGTAAGCCTCAGTTCTAGGTCTCTCTGAACTCAGAGACCTCAGTGACTTAGAGTTGTCTTTGGCCCTCAAGGTGACTGACACCTTCAGGTCAGATAAAGCTACCTGTGACAGAGATTTCGAAAGTGGCATTCCTCACTGTGGAAAACAGCAGGGTGGTTCCTCAAAGAGCACACACAAGGCCAGGCGTGGGGGCTTAGCCTAACCCCAGCACTTTGGGGGGCTGAGGCAGGAGGATCACTTGAGCCCAGAAGTTCAGCCTGAAAGACATGGCAAGACCCTGTCTCTACAAATAATTTAAAAATTAGGCGGCTGTGGTGATACATGACTGTAGTCCCAGCTACTTGAGAGGCTGAGGTAGGAGGATCACTTGAGCCCAAGAGATGGAGGCTACAGTGAGCCATGATTGTGCCACTGCACTCCAGCCTGGGTGACAGAGCGAAACCCTAACAAAAAAAAAAATTACACACAGAACCTAATCTAGCAATTCCACTTTTATTTACCCAGAAGAACTGAGAGCAGGATCTTGAAGACATCCCTGAACACCATGTTCATAGCAGCCTTATTCACATTCGCCAAGAGGTGGAGGCAACCGAATGTCCATCACAGATACGGAGACAAACACAAAATGCCACAGAGACGACACTGGATCGTTCAGCCATGAGAGCAAGGCCGTGCCAACACATGCCACAACACAGATGATCCTTGAGGACATGATGCAAAGTGAGATATGCCAGTCGGAAAAGGGCAAATCCCGCAGGACCCACTTATATGAGGTCCCTAGCACCACAGACAGGAGGTAGAATGGGGGTGCCAGGGGCTGGGGGAGGGGGAGTGAGTGTTGAATGGGGACAGAGTTTTAGGCTGGCAAGATGAGAAAGTTCTGGAGGTGGCTGGTGGTGATGGCTGCACAACACTGTGAGTGGACTTAATGCTTCCAGACCTGAACACTTAAAAAGGGTTAAAATGGTAAATTTTATGTTACACATATTGTACCACAATAAAAATCAATATATTTTTAAATAATTTTGAAGTTTTATAAAGTGACATGTCTTACCACTCTACCCCAGTGGTTCTTAAAGTGAGGTCCCACAGTGGCCGCATCAGCAGCACCTACGAGGTTGTTAGAAATGCAGATTCTAAGCCCCACCCCTGACTCAGCAACTTGGGAGGTGGGGGTGACTCATGTGAGCCAGGCCTCCTGGGTGTCCCGCTGCGGGCTGGAGTTGGAGACCCCCTCTGCGTGCCCTGCCCCTCCCAGCCACTCTCCCATCCGGGCTCTCCCTCCCGCTCCCGCCATCCTTAATGGCGATCCCTGGAACCCCAGCAGGACGATCAGGCTGGGGCTGACGCACAGTGGAGCCTTCTGCCCTGTAGCGGAAGGTAGGGTCCCCCTTCCCATGGTTTCCAACCGCACCTCACAGCTCCCTTGGGTTCTTTCCATCCATCCAAATTTCTAGACCTCGGTCTCAGAGGTGACAATCCCGCAGATCTAGGGGGATCCCTGGGAATCCTAGTGGATCCTGCAGCACGGCTGGTGAACAATGAAACGGATGGTTCTAGGCATGCAGTCAGAAGCCTTGGGTTGAAATTCCATGTTCCCACATCACCCACAGTTGTTTCCTCATTTGTAAAAGCGGGGAGCACCTGTCTCGGGGATTAGGGGACGGGGAGATGGTGAGGGGTGCGTGTCAAAGCACCTGCTCAGGGCCTGGCACTGGCAAGCAGCCACTGGGTGATCACAGAGCCTGAGCCGACTTCAAACCCCAGTAACGCTCTCGCACCCGGCACCCAGGGCTTTTCACCAGCTTCCTCCATCACCCCAAGCTGGCTTTTGCCTGGCCCTGAATACACCAGACTCTTAAAACACAAAACCCTTCCTTCCTCCACACTCTCCTCTAACTGCACAGCCATCTTATGTCCTTCCCTCCGCAGGACATCCTGAGGCCCACTTGCCCACACAGCACCTGCCAGGTGAGGCAGCCGTCTTCCTCCTAGCCTGTTCTCACCACAGGGGCTGGTCTGTACCAGGCCCCGAGGCAGTGCTAACTGAATGAATGAGAGAATGAATGCACACACAAGGCAGTGATCATCGATGTGTCTGGCCTTCTCCCACCTCCTGGGTGTCCATCATCATCTCAAAGGGTGCAGCTCTACTCAGGACACCCCACCTGGCTCCAGGAAGGAGCCTGAGTGTTGACGTGTGTGCACGAGGCCTTCCATGGTTCACAGAGAACTTTACACACTCATCTGATTCAAAACCACAAGGGCCAGCTTGAACCCCACTTCGCCATCAAATCCCTCCTGACCACCACCTGCAGAGGTGCACTGGCCCTCCTCAAGCTCCTCAGTGTCAGTCCGATTTCTTTGGCAACCAATCAACAGCTTCGGCTCCTCTGCCACAGCTGCGACTTGCCCTCAGCTGTCACCTGTGTTTGTGTCTGTGTTCCTGTGCTCCAGCAGGGCCTGCATCCTCTAACTCTTGGAATCCTGCACAGAACCATCTAGAGACGCCAAACCCCGCTGATCTGACTCTGGGTCACTGCTTGCCAACTCTTTCCCATTGTCGCCAAGGTCCTTTAACCTGTTCTCTCTGCCCCTCACTATGAAACACACACGCCAGCACACAGGTTGTCCCTAAGCCCCCAGCTGTCACTGTAAACCCTGCTCAGCTACATCTCGTCCCCTTCAGGCCCCATCCCCCAGCCCTGGTACAAAGTGTGACCACAAAGCTGCCAGGTTTGGCCACAACCCACCCTCTCCCATGAATCCCACATGCAGTAGTACAACCCCCAGGCCAGGTGTCACCAATTGACATCTGAAAGTAGAACTCAACAAGTCTCAACTTTCTTTACATCACTGTCCCCAGCCCCCACACCATCTCCTTCCACACTCACAGTCGCAGCCCAGGAGCCCAGGCCCTGCCCCCACACTAATCTCCAGTGAATCAGGTCAAGCCCTTCCACTCCATCCACTCCTGCGGTGGCACCGACGGCCTCCCAGCCTGTGACCCACATTGCCTAATGCTCTCACCCATGGGTTAGGGCCTGGGCTTTGGAATCACACAGGCCGGCATTCATTTGTGGCTCTATCACATGAATGCCATGAAATCCCTGACAAGGCGCTTAGTTTCTTAGAGCTGCTGTTCTTCAACTGTAAGAATAAGAACCCAACCCCCAGGGCTGCTAGGAAGATCCCACAAGACACGTATGGGAAGAGCCTGGCCCAGAAGAGCCTGGCCCAGAGCGGACAGAGGCAGTGGGACATGCCAGCTCTGTACACACAGCTGGATACATGCTCAGAAGAGCACCGCCCATCTCAGAGCTGCAGAACAGCCTCAGAGGAAGAAAAATAAAGTCCCAGGGGTTAGCACAACGAGGCTCTGCCAGGGAGATGGCAGCATGACTGAATACTGGTACCTCACCACTCCGGGGGAGGGGGCGGGGGTCACGGGCCGGCGCACCCCCTGCACCCTGGCTGCAATGCAGGCTCTCAGGCCTCGCCGTGGCCTGGCGCTGGTGCAGTGGGAGAACGCCCTGACCGCAGCCTGGCCAGGCCCCCTGTGCACCAAGCCCAAGCCCAAGCCCCATGCCCTTCCTCTCCTGGCTCTGTCTCCTCTAACAGCTGAGTCAGAATCTGCATTTTCACCAGCTCCCCAGGTGGTCTGTGTGCACATTAGTTTGGAAAGTATTGTTTTACAAGACAGGCCTCTCCACTTCTAGCCTGGTTTCTTCCAAAACCAAATAAATGTTTTTGTTCCCCAGGTATTGTGTTCTGTGTATTTTCCACAGTACCGCAGGGAAGGCAGTGCAGACAGTGTAGTTAAGAGTACAGGCTCTGAAGTCAAACTGGTCCATCCAAAGCCAACTGCCAAGGGCTGTCGGGAAAATGTCCTGAGATACGCACAGATATGCCAGCAAGGCTCTGCACCTCCTTAGCTGCTAACATAGAGATAATTGCTGGGATGGTGAAGGGAAGAGCCCTTTGAGGCACTGATACGTAAGTGGAAAGATCAATCCTGGGCCATGATTTTGGGGGAGAGCACTCTAGGTAGAAGAAATATAAAACGATCAAGGGAGGTAACAGATGAGATCTCATTGCTCAACACTTCTAAGGCCACCTTAACTGAAGTAAAAGCCACTGAGGCCGGTGTGAGGCGCTCTGTGCTTCCAAAGCTCGCTCTGGTTATGGTGTGTGGAATGGGGGAATGGGGTGCAGGGGGAATAACGAACAAGGAGGCTCCCAAAGTGGTCAAGGCAAGAAGTAAACATCAGCCGGGACTACGGCTGTAAGAAGTAGTTTGTTCTGGATGTACTGTGAGGGGACAGCTGATAAACTGGATCAGGAACTTAGTGGAACAAGGAACTAAGGAGTAAGTCAAGAGGACACTGAGAGGCAGATAGGACAGGGAGGTGGCTGGACATGGATGGCTGTTGCTAGTGAGGAGCTCTGGGCCCAGGACCAAGTCAGTACCACACTTTAGGCTCCCTGAATGGAGGGATAAAGGCTTCTCTTTTCTTCAGAGTCCTCCGCCACTGTAGAATCTGCACGGAACACAAGCTCAGTGCATATCCACAAACAGCATGGAAGGACAAGATGGGCCAGAGTTTCTGAAAAATGGCGATCCCAATGCTGGTGGCCATTAGGTAAGGATTTGTAAAGGACCATCTTCTCTAAGGAGCTGGGAGGAGAATCAAGATTCCAGAGCTTCAGAATGGGTATATGAGGCGGTCCTGAGACTCCTTCAGGAAAGGAAAGCAAAAGGCAATCAAAGCAGCCCAGGCAGGACTGCTGGAGACGTGGCAGCAGATGGATGCTGTTCCGAGAAGCAGGCACCTGGTGTAGCAGGGGAAGACTCTGCAAAGCTAAGGGCGCTGGGGTGTCTCACTCCCCTCCCTCTCAGGGTGCCTGGGGATGGCCACATGTCTTTGGTGGTTATGAGTGGGAATACGGCTAGAGATTTTCTCCTTTCTAACACGGATGCAAGCTTCCAGAGTGAAAGGAGAGCTGAGAAACCGCCCAGAGAGAACAACCATGTTCCTCTCTCAAGGACAGAACCTAGCACACGATGTTGCTAGCGTAAGTGGATCCAGTCCAGCTCTCACCGCTCCCCACACAGAGCTGTCTCTACAAAACCTCAAACGTAAAGAGGGCAAAACCCAAGCCCCAGGCCTCCCAGGCCAGGCCTCTTTGTTCATTCTTTACTGACCACTCGCACAATGTCCTGGGTTGTGGAGACCCAAGCATAAACCAGGCAGGCTACCCACAAAGAATCTGTGCACTGGCACACTACACAGGGCACATGCATACAATGACAGAAAGCAAACGGGGCCGCCCCAGAGACCCCGAGACAAGCGGCAGGGCGCCCACCGTTCTCCCTCCCTGGTGCTCCCACCGCTTTCTGTCGAGTCTGTGGGCCTGCCTGACTCCACGAACTCAGGTAAGGCACCGCGTCTCGCCCAACGTCTGCACTCCGCAAACGCCTGTGAAGGCGTCCCTGAAGGTGAGGGAAATGGCTCTACTGTCAGTAACCAGCGTTCAAAGCCCCACTTGGCCCCGTCTCGGCTATGTGACCTTGGGCGCGTCACAGCCTCTCGGAGCATAGGTTCCGACAGGTGCCCGACTATAAACCGGCAGCGTCGCCCTCCCCACCTCCGGGGCCTTCCGGGGTGCCGAGCGGAGCGAGCAGGTCCAGTGCTGCCTGCGCGCCCGATACAGGAGAGGCGCGGGCCTTCCTGTGCCCTAGCCGGGACCCGGCCCCTGTCGCGCCGCTCACCCAGTTTCCGAAGCCGAACTGCTCGATGGCGTCCAGCAGCAGCTGCTCCTCGCGACTGGTCCAGCCGCCCTCGGCCTCGGGCCCCCAGAGCGTGAAGCGCCCGCCGTCCACCAGCTGGTAGCCGTGGTAGCGGCGGTGGTGGCCGATCTCGGCGCCGGCCGAAAAGCACTCGGGGCACAGCTCGATGTCCTGGCACTCGGTGCAGCGGAAGCGCAGCGGGCTCACCTCGGCCAGGCAGTACACGCAGTACTTCTTCCCCAGCTCCGCCATCTTCCCCCGCTCGCCGCCCGCCGCCCGGCCCGCCGCAGCCGCCGCGCCCCCGGCCGTCAGCGCCCCGCCGCCCGCGGGACCCGCCGCCGCCGCCGCGCACAAGCAACCGCCGCCCGTCGCCGCGGCTGCCGCCACCGCGGCCCCAGCCCAGCAGCCGCCGGAGCCAGCCAGCCGGGCCGCGTCCCGCCTCAGTACGCAGGCGCCGTCCGGCCCGGCCCGGCAGCCGCCGCCGCGGCCGCTGTCGCCCCGCCGCATCGCGCAGGCGCCCCGCGGGCGCCACCTTGCGGACGCCCAGCCCACCGCTCTGCGCCTGCGCGCACCCCGCACCGGCCGCCGCCGCCTTTCCCAGAGCCTCCTGAACGCCCCGCCCCAGGCCCAGCGGTGGGAAATGGGCAGGCAGAAAGCCCGGCGGGGACGCCACGCCCCTCGCGGCGAGCGCCCACGGCCGCTTCCAATCAATCTCGCCTATCGCCAGCTCGCGGCCTCCCATTGGCTTGCTCTCCGGGGAGAAGAGGCTGGACGACGGCCTGTCGCCTGGCCAATCGCCGGGCCCAGCGCTCGCGCCCTCGGTTGCCCCGGGAAACCTAACAGCATGCTGCCGGGGTCTGCTGCGCTGGCAGAACCGGGCAGAGATGGACGGCGGGTCTGAGCACACTAAGGACCCCGGCGGGGAAGGCGGAGATGGGGAAAGCCTGGCCGCGCGGCCGTCCAAGATCAAGGCCAGCTCTGGCCCTCCGACCCCTCCAGAACCCGGGGAGCTGGAGTCGGAGCCAGAGGAGGAGGAGGAGGAAGAGGAGGCTTCGCAGGGAGGCACCGCCGCGGACGAGCAGGCCAAGGCCCCGAAAGAGCTAACGGCAGCCGAGGCTGCGGGCGAGGAGGGGCCTGGAGAGCCGGGGAGGCCGGCCAAGCCCCAGCCCGAACCCGAAGAGCCGGCCGAGGCCGGGGCTGAGGAGCCCGCCCAGCCGAAGTCCGGAGCCGGGCCCGAGGAACTAGATGCGGAGGCGAGGGCGGAGGAGCTGGAGCAGGCGGCGGAGGGCAAGGAAGTCCGGTCCCAGGCCTCTCTGCCGCTGACCAGGATCGGCGAGGAAGAGGCTGCTGCAGCTCCGGAGGCCGAGACAGAGGGGGAGGAGGAGGACGAGGAGGAGACACGGAGAGACGGCGCGGAGAGCGAGGGGAGGGCTGGGGAAGGACGCCCGGCCAAAAGCCAGGAAGAGGGGAAGCCCCTCGGTGGAAGGGACGAGTTTGAGGACCTCGAGTGGTCCGAGGAGGTCCAGAAGCTACAGGAGCAGCAGCTGCGCAGCGACCTCCTGGACCAGTACCGTTCCCTGCTGGTGGAGCGGAACCGCTCCCAGCGCTATAACCTGTACCTGCAGCACAAGATCTTCGAGGCGCTGCGCAAAAAGAAGGGCCTGGAGGCCGCGGAGGTGCCTGACCGGGGCGCAGAGGCAGAGGCCCCCGAGAAAGAGCAAGCGTACCTGCGCCATCTGGGCATGCTGGAGGACCTGAAGAAGCAGCAGGCAGACGACCTGCAGTGGTACCACCAGGAGCTGGGCCAGTTGAAGCAGCAGTGCCAGGAGAAGCTCTCAAGGGTGGAGAAGGAGTGGCGGCGCTTCCAGGCACTCAAGAAGCAGGTGGTGATGCAGGCCATGGGCAGCTGTCGGATGAGGGGCGGGCGCCAGGCTGCTCTGCGAGAGGTGGAGCAGATCCTGGCGTTGGAGGATAAAAAGGAGAAGGAGATGAGCGCCGTGCGGCTGGAGAACGTGCAACTGAAGCAGAGCCTGGTGCATTTTGAAACCAGGATGAGGACCCAGGAGGACCAGACCCAGGGTCTGCTTCTTATTGACTTTGAACAGCTGAAGATTGAGAACCAGACCTTCAATGAGAAAATTGAGGAACGAAATGAGGAACTTTTAAAACTTCGCAACAAGGTGACCAACAGTGTGCAAGTAATAACCCACATGAAGGAAAAGCTGCACTTCATGAACACGGAGAACGCGTGCAAAAAGACACAGCTGGCAGAAATCGAGGCCCAGGTCGCCCTAGGAAGAGATATCCTGACCAAGACGAAGCAAGCCCGAGAGGGGCTGCGGACAGACAACATCAGGCTGAATCAGAAGTGCGGGCTTCTAGGCAAGGACTCACTTCTTCGGGACTTGGAAGAAAAAGTGGACAAGACCCAACTGCTCCACCAGCGCCTGGAATCCCTGAAGCGCCACCACGCTGGGCTCACTTTGTCCTGCAGAGGCGTGAGGCAAAAGATCAGGGAGGCCAAAGCCTTTCTCCCCTCCTGACCAGATCGATGAGAAGAGTCTGCAAAACACTTCATCCTCAGGACATGCTGTCCTGCTTTATTTACCTTTGTTGCTATTCTTAAAAAGGCCTGTGTCCTTTGGGACGGGACTATATTTTGTATTTATCTCAAAACGTTTTAGCTTCCAAATCAGTGCTGAGCCCAAAACTGGGTTAGGAGTTTTATTTGGGATTGAGCAAAAATAGGTCCAGAAAAGCAAACAAAGCGTGATTTAATGTAACTGACTTCTCATGAAAAACTGTGGAAAGTCTCAAGTCTGAGCAATTCCATAATTTCAATGACTTAATACTAAGGAGTCCTGTTCCTCTTTCGTGTGTAGGAGGGTTTAAAAGTTCAGTGAATGGGCAAGGTACACAAAAACCCTGTGCATTAAGCTAATTGTTAAATTATTTGGATGTATTAAACTGTGTAGTCCTGACACACTGTTTCAGTTAGAAGCTCACTAATCCCCTTAGATTAATCGTAAATTGTTTTATATGTGACTAGCACGAGTTTAGGGGGCAATACATATATCCAGGAAACAGGAGAAATGATAAACAGGAGAGAAGTTGGTGTTTCCTCATCGTCCCTTTTTCAATGAAAGGGAGTTCAGTTTACTCACTGTTGATGTTTGTTTCTGCTTCAATGACAGCCTTCAATTATTATTATTATTATTTTCCTTGAGACAGGGTCTCTGTTGCCCAGGCTGGAGTGCAGTGACAGGATCTCGGCTCACTGCAACCTCTGCCTCCCATGTTCAAGCGATTCTCCCACCTTAACCTCCCAAGTAGCAGGGATTACAGGCATGGGCCACACACCCAGCTCATTTTTGTATTTTTAGTAGAGATGAGGTTTCACCGTGTTGGCCGGGCTGGTCTCGAACTCCTGGCCTCAAGTGATACACCCACCTCGGCCTCCCAAAGTGCTGGTATTACAGGCATGAGCCACCGTGCCCAGCCTGACAGTCTTCAATTCGAATGAAACATGTTCTTGGATCCTCTGAAGAAATGCATTAATCTGCACCAAAAAATGAAATTTTGTTTTCCAGTGAAAACAAAATGACAGTTGTATTGCATGCTTTGCAAGATGTAAAATACATGACACAGTGGCCGCTGGCATCACAGGAGACAGAACCTTCTGTATCAGCTGGTATTTCAGATCTCGACAACAGGACCCTTGCTATACACGAGTTCACTGAGTATCAAATAGTAAAATGCCTCTTTTTCCTTGTGTTAAAAATACCTGATAGGTCTATTTCCCTAATGCAATATCAGTGATTATCTTGGAGCTGGGGGGCTTGTTTTCATTTTTTCTTAATCCTAGATTGAATTTTGAGATGTGCAGATTTGGGGTTAAACATATTCTCCCACTCCTAAACTTAAGTGAGTCATAAAAAAATGCAACACGGTTTTTGGTGCTGGATACCTCTGAAGAACAGTGGGAACCCTGGGCAGGGGACTTAGTCATGAACTTTATCTTTGGATGCCATGATTTTGTTTTTTCTTTTTTTTTTTTCTTTTTTTTTTTTTTTTTTGAGATGGAGTCTGACTCTGTCGCCCAGGCTGGAGTGCAGTGGCATGATCTCAGCTCACTGCCACCTCCACCTCTCGGGTTCAAGCGATTCTCTTGGCTTAGCCTCCTGAGTAGCTGGGATTACAGGCGCCCACCACCACACCTGGCTAATTTTTTATATTTTTTAGTAGAAACGGGGTTTCACCATATTGCCAGGCTAGTCGTCTCAAACTCCTGACCTCATGATCTGGCTGCCTCGGCCTCCCAAAGTGCTGAGATTTACAGGCCATGAGCCACCGCGCCTCGTCCATAATTTTTCTAAAACCTGCTCCCTTGGAAGCCAATGAGGGTTGATTAAAATTCCTTTTCTAACTTTCATGACTCAAATACACTTTTTTATATCAAACCACTCAAAAGTAGTAATGAGTTAAATAAAAAAGCTTTAGGCTGGTTGCCATGGCTCACACCTGTAATTCCAACATGTTGGGAGGTCGAGGCAGATGGACTACTTGAGCCCAGGAGTTTGAAACCAGCCCGAGAAACATCGTAAAACCCCATCTCTATAAAAATACAAAAAGATTAGCCGGGTGTGGTGGCACATGCCTGTGGTCCCAGCTCCTCAGGAGGCTGAGGCTGAGGTGGGAGGATCAACTGAGCCCAGGGTGTGGAGGCTGCTGTGAGTAGTGGTCATGCCACTGTACTCCAGACTGGGTAACACAGTGAGACCCTGTCTCCAAAAGCTTTGACTTCTGCTCCCATTCTCACTCACTTACTCACTGACACTTTAGTCTTCCCTCTTCGCTTTTCTTCAAAGCCAAAGCAAATCACTGGCAAACAGAACTTCCTGTGTGCCTCAAACTAAAAGCAGGATAGGCCCACTGGGTTCTTCTGTAGTTGGGGAGGCCTCAAGTGGAACTGGCAATGATGCTCCGAGACCTGACCAAGCATGTGGCTTTTGTGATAATGACGTCCTTTATCTCTGGTTTGCTACGGGGAGAATAAGTATTTTCAGCTGGTTTTGACCCACCAGCAATTATCCAGATCCAAGCAAACACTCCCTCACCAGCCTTGAACCCAGTAACAAGCAGATCTCAGAGCACAAAGATACAAAGGAGTTTGCCATTGCTTTAAGCTGCAAAGCAAACCTGTCTGAAGTGACTGCATAGTGAGTTACCAATGTTCTCTCAAATTATAGTACCTTATGCTGGAGATGTTACAATTAATTAGAAGATAATCTTCTGCTAATTATCTCCCACCGCAGTTCTTTCCAATTGTAGGAGAGTGGTTAATCATGAAATAGCAACACACTGACAAATTGATAATGACTGAGGAATTCTACAGACCCTAACACAGCTTATCCCCAAAGTCTCATTGAAGAGCTATTAGTGCCTCCAAAGCAGCCTGTGTGCAGCCCCAGCTCAGCCTTTGATCTCCTGCTTAGTGATGGTGTACTTAGGCACCTGTTCCCCCGTGAGACAAAATCCCTAGAAGGCAAAGACTGTTGGTTCATCACCCTCCCTAGAGGCCAGCACAGTACCTGGCATATAAATGGTACTCAGTACATGTGTTGGATTAATACATTAATATAATGCCCATCTCACTCATTTTCTGAAAATAAGTATTACTTGAATGCTTATCATGTGTCGGGCACTGGTAAGTCCTATGTTGGATTCAAAAATAATTCTAGGCAAAAAGAGGATCTCGCAAGACATAGAATAGCAGAATGGCAGACTTGTAGTCAAAGTAGGAAGACACTACGGGTAAAGAGAGTTGTTCACGCCAGCAGGGAATGCAGCTGCTCTAAATGCAGCAGCTGGGCTAGAAACCGCTAAGACATGATGATTTTTTAAAAGACTGTCATCTCCTCATCAAAAAGTATAGGACCCAGAAAACGCTGGCACTGAATACATTTTGAGTGAGATGTTATATAAAATTAGACCTTTCTTGAAAAAATAGGTATGAATCAAAACTGAGACACTGAGGTCTGTCCCCTTCCGTGTCACAGGAAGCTTTGTTTTTTAGGAGCAGTAGCAAGAGTAAACCAGACACCTAACTCGACAGAGCCCGAGGCATCTGAAAAGAAAACACTTTCATTGGTAAATGAAAATCATTTTTGCCGACTTAACACATTTGAGATTTAAAACTTATCTAAGTAGAGACATATGCTTTCTTCTTTTATAAGTTCATCTGTAGCCATAATTTAGATTTTGTTCTCCACTGGCATGGGGTGCCTGTCCATAAAATATCAGAGTTAATGCACCTAAAGTTGGTGCTTTTCGTGCTTTGAACTTTCAGATAGTCTTAATGTCAGAGTGATGAATCGCACAAATGCTATGAATGGAAAGGGCTGCAGGAGGCCATTTCAGCTGACTGCATGCCTCCTACTTCCATGCAATATTCCCTCCAGAGGATTGTCTAGTTTTAAATCACCAATGATTAAATATGTACAAATTAAATTTTACATTGAATTTTTTTTTTTTTTGAGACGAAGTCTTACTCTGTCACCCAGGCTGGAGTGCAGTGGCGCGATCTCCGCTCACTGCAACCTCTGCCTCCCGGGTTCAAGCAATTCTCCTGCCTCAGTCTCCCAAGCAGCTGGGATTACAGGTACTCACCACCAAGCCTGGCTAATTTTTGTATTTTTAGTTGAGATGGTGTTTCACCATGTCAGCCAGGTTGGTGTCGAACTCCTGACCTCAGGTGATCCGCCCACCTTGGCCTCCCAGAGTGCTGGGATGATAGGCGTGAGCCACTGTGCCCAGCTAAATATGTACATATTTTAATGAATAAAATTACACCCTCCCTAATTTTTAAATTGATGATGTATTCTAACATTTCACCCACAGGACGCCAAGGATGAATACAAGGATCTATCTAGAAGATACAGCTTGTTCCTAAGACCTTGGAATCAGGCTGGATTCAGTTCTCTTCTGACTGGGACCTGGGACAAAATACTTCAGCTTTCTAAGCCTCAATGTACTCACTTGTAAAATGGGAAAATTTTACTTATAGGAAAAAAAGATCAGAACTTAAAAACAGTATCTTTTCTCTAGGTGGTACAATTAAAAACAACTGTCTTCATGCTTTTCTGAATTTCCAAATTGTATACAATAAACATGTACTTAATTTAGGAGGAAAATCCCAAAAGTATAAGATACTAACGGTTTACATGTGAAGGGCATGAGTCTGCCAACCCATGGCAACGTTTCTGTGCGTGTTTTTTAAAAATATAATTAGTAGTTCAGCTTGTTTTTGTTTAATCTTCACAAGCCAGTGGACAGGGCTGGGTACCCTTTTTAACCTTTGGTCACAGAAAAGAAAAATCAGGCTTAGGGAATTCCAGAAAATTCCCCAAGGTCAGAGTTCCTAAATGGTAATGATTGGCTACAAGATTTATCTCCAGGGCCCTGTCCTAACCTCTGGCCAGACTGCACGTTAAACTTGGGTTTATTTTTGGTTGGAGCAGTTTCTACCAGCAGCTCCAGCGCCGGGCAAGAAGCTGGAGGAACAATGTTTGAGGACTTGGTGAGGTTCTGGAGTCCAGAGTGATGCTTCCAAGTTTACAAGTAACTTATTTTGTTATAATGCTTGGGGAGAAGGCAGTTCCCCTCACTCCACACAGAACCCCAGGCAGCTCAGGCATCCGGGAAAACGGGGCTTTGGCAGTGAGTCCTGGAAAACAGTGCCTTGGCGTGGCCCTGGCCGGTGCAGCCAGAGGAGGCTGGCTGCAGGCGATGCTCACAGGAGCCCGTGTGGGCAGGCCAGCACTCTGGGTCTGAAAGACCTATCTGGCCACTCTAGTTCGTGGCCAGGTTCCTGGGTAGGCAGGCAAGGGCCTGAGTCACATCAGCAAATATCTGAGCACATTTGAACCGTGCAAAGCAGATCCACTGGTTTCCCTGGGAACCCCGACAAGCCCCTCCAGGTCCTAACGTGGGCCCATCTGAGGACTGGCCCTTGGCTCTGAGGCTTCCATCTGCTGGCCAGGCCCTTCCCTTGGCTCCCTGGTGACCCACAGCTGGTCTCAAGGTCCACACTGCCTCTTCACACTGCACTGCTGCAGCGTTCCGTTCTCTTTGTGCCTTCCTGCCTGGCAGGCTCCACATCTCGGGGGTGGTTTTTAAACTATCAGCCCCCTCTCCCCTGGGCTGTAGCGCTCAGGAGAGCATCCCGGCCCCTTTCATTTTTGCACATACGAGGCACCTCTGCCACCTCTGGGCCAGATGTCCCCCAGCTCCTGCCACCACAGCCCATGCTTGGCCCATGAGCCCTGTTGGCCCCATCTCTTCCTCTGCAGGTGGTGACTGCACACTGGAGGCGCTCAAATAAGTAAGTCTAGGCCCCACCCCAGACCTTGCACTTGGAGTTGAGGTCAGCCCTACAAGAACAAGGCTCTCAAAGGCCTCTTCCCCTAGAGGGTGTTCCTGAAAAGGGCTTGGGAGTCACAAGGCTGGAGTGTGAAATCCAGTTCTGACCGCTGTCCCGGTCTACGCACATCCTTCCCTGCGTCTCATCTTTTTTTTTTTTTCTTGAGACCGAGCATTGCTCTGTTGCCAGGCTGGAGTGCAGTGGCACGATCTCCAACCTCTGCCTCCTGGGTTCAGGCGATTCTCCTGCCTCAGCCTTGCAAGTAGCTGGGATTACAGGCATGCGTCACTACGCCCGGCTAATTTTTTTTTTTTTTTTTTTTTTTACAGAGTGCAGTGGCCGGATCTCAGCTCGCTGCAAGCTCCGCCTCCCGGGTTTACGCCATTCTCCTGCCTCAGCCTCCCGAGTAGCTGGGACTACAGGCGCCCGCCACCACGCCCGGCTAATTTTTTTTTTGTTTTTTTAGTAGAGACAGGGTTTCACCGCATTAGCTAGGATGGTCTCGATCTCCTGACCTCGTGATCCGCCCGCCTCGGCCTCCCAAAGTGCTGGGATTACAGGCGTGAGTGAGCCACCGCGCCTGGCCGTGTCTCATCTTTGAAATGGGGCAGTAGCCCTCTCTTCCACAGAGCAGCTGCAGGATGAGATCACTCACAGGCAGCACTCGGCCCAGCGCCTGGCGTGGCTGTGACTGCTGCCACCATCATGCCTGTGGCCTGTCCTCTCACCACGGCTTGCAGAGAACGCAGAGGAGTTAACCGTGGAGGAGAGCAGTCACTGAGGGAGAGGCTAGAGCGTAAGCAGCCGCATCTGCTCCAAGGAGAGTGCTGTGGAGCACATGTAAGGATTCTCTGGGAGCAAGGGGCCAGAAGAGAAAGCTGCCCTAGGCTCTGCCGCGCCAGCCGGGAGCCTCCTGCCTCAGGAAGCGGAGCGATGCCCACCCACACGGCGGGCCCTGCACTGCCCAGTTCTCAGCGGCTTCATGGAGCCTTCCACCGCACAGCCACGGTCGCCTGAGACTACATCACTTACCCGCACCTCATGCCACCCCACTGCCCGCTGGGGAGACAGACCTCAGTGCCTGGTTCACGGGCTTCTGAGAAGGTTGTGAAGGGAACATGGAGAGCCCCTGGTCCTGTGGCTGGCACAGAGTAAGCACCAGCTGCATGCCAGGAAGGGTGCTGCAGGACCAGGAAGGAGCAGTGGGTAGGGGCTGGCTCAAGATGGGGTGCAAGGGTGCGGCTCCCTCCAACCTGCAAGGGGCACACTCAACTCTCTAATCCCCTCACTCAGCGACCACTGCACCATCCTGTTGCTAAGCAGCCTGACAAGTGGAGCTTAGGATATTCAAACAGCAGCATCGTGCTCGAAGTGAGAACTTCGACTAAACAAACGATGGTGAACGTAAGTAACAATTTTACATTGACTTTTATTTAATAAAACCACATATTTACAATTCAAAAAAGTCCTACTTTGATACACTTTACTAAATAAAATTAAAGGTTAACTGTACAAGCAATTAAAACATGATATGTAGTAGCAAGTGTTACCAGGAGTTTTCAGCAAACTATTTAAAATAGTCAAAAATTGAGCAGTTAAAAAGTACCTTCTGAAGTGAACGCCGTTTCTAAATGGGATCCCAAGGCCTGGTGGGAGAGGCAGCCTCACTCTACCGGGCAGGCTGGACAAAGGTCCCCGCCCGGCAGTCTTAGACTGAGAGTCAACAGCATGTGAAGCGGAGCATGCAGACCTCTGGAGGGCAGCATGTCAGTATCTCGTTTCCAGTTTACCTAAACCACACACAGGAGCAGCCTCTGCACTCGTCAGCAGCCTCTGTGGCAAGGTGCTAAGTGACCCTGGTTGGGGACTCAGAACTTTAGAACTTTCTGGCCTCTGAAGGACTCACGAAATTGGCGAGACCTCACATGACCCCTGAACAGGTCATACAATCGTCTTCTGAACTAAGATTGGGAAGGTGCTCCACACTGGCATGGGATCCTGTTCAGAAGCGGAATGCATGGTAGTGCTATCCGGAGAGATTCATGTGAAACTGCTTCACCAGGAACACAAAGGGCTGGGTGCTGAAGACACAGGAAGATTCCCCAGTGGCAATCTGAACACACTGCACAAGGCCCTTTGCCGCGTCACCTTCTGTACGACTTAAGGAACATGTCTATGTACAGTAAGAAAATATATACATCTTTAAGGAATGGAACGCCCATATCATGGAACAAAAATAAGTACATCTGCGAGGACAACAACACGCAGGCCTCAGGCGGCCTCTCCCACGGGCCCAGCTCAGTCCAGATTACATTCAACATCTTGATGTCAGGAAATGGCTCTGTCTGGAGGCCACCGGGACCCCCGTGAAGACAGGAAGCCTCCTCCGAGAGGAGGTGAGTCAGCATTTAAAGGCCGAGGCAGGACGTGGTCTCCATGATGCTCTGCAGCCTCCCTGGAGATTCAGCTGAGATGTAAGGGCAGAGTCCAGGAAACAGGACACGTGGTAGTGCTGGGAAGGAGGGCACGGGACAGCCACTGGCTCAGCAACTTGCTCCTGCACGTAGAGGAGCATTAGCGGGTATGGCAGACACAGAAAGTCCAGAAAACGAATGCCAGCTCGGCTTTCCTTCCCCAGCCCCCAGCCCAAGGCTCCTGCTACAAGCTATACAGACAGAGCCAAAGAGCCCTCAACATCAGAAATGAGATCAGCCTGGGGCATCCCCTGGGGTGGGAAGTGTGGCTGAGAAGGGCCGTGGAGTACAGGCCAACCGAAGGCACCAACCACACAGGTACGCATGACTAACCAAGCCTGTGACGGGGTCCGCAGAATGCTCCCCAGGACCAGCCTGCCAGCAGACCGCCACGTGGGCCCTGCTTCCAGACACTGGTCTGTCCTTTAGACTGCTGCAGCTGCGAAACGGTTCACTTCTGTGATTTTGGATCACCAAAGTCCTCACACAAAGTTCTACAATTAGTCAAGGAAAAGACAGAACAAAAACTTTGCCAGTGACCCTGGGAAAGTCAGCTAACATGGGGAGGCTGATGGTACAGTATGAGCATCTGATGAGATTGTCTGGGCTGTTAGACGTGTTCGCTCGCTTCTCCGTCTGTACAACGGGTCATGAAGCACACGTTCTAAAGTCAAAGTGTGAGGGACTCACTGGCACTTAGGATGGGTCCAGCTGTGCAGGGCTCAAAGGCAGAGAGGAGCCACTGCTGGCACAAGGGGCCACCTCCCCCACATGTGCTGTTCTGGGCTGCTGCCCTGGCCTCCACTCAACAGGCCGGTGGGAGAGGGGCCAGCCACACATCTCTCTCTCCCCTTTTACTTACAGGGGGCCGATTCCACTTGGTGTTCTCTCTGCTTTTAAGCCTGTCTCTATTGCCACAGGGCTTCCTCGCAAATAGCTCCTCCTCTCGAACTTTCCACCTCTGTGGGACAGATGCCAGGAAGCGGTCTCCCGGAGCGCAGTCCCACTGGAGCCCACGTGTGCACCTGCAGCCTGTGCACTGTGACTGTCTCAAGGCAACATGGCCCAGTGCTCACCTGCAGGCTGGGTCGATGCCCAGGTATCCACGAGCACACATCAGTGGCTATCCTCAGAGAACCCCTGTTCCTTTAATGCTATCTTTGGTAGGTGAGTTTTAGAAACGTGACCCCTAGCTCTGGAAAGATTATCTCAATAACTCAATCAGTGATCCCTTTCTTACCGAAAACACGTAAATACGAGCCAAAGCATCTCAAGTCTCTCAAATAACATTTCTCATGCATCCTGGCTAAGACTGTAACATACTTCCCAGTAGTTGAATAGAAGCATTACAATTTAATTAGCTTTTGCTGAAATAAAGGAGTGGGGGTGAGCCACTGCCCGTCGTTCAACCGTGCAGCAGATGCAGTGGCTGGCTGTGGTCCACGGTAGTTCATCCTTCCACTGAGCTGCTTAAGGCTAAGCCTTGGTTTAATTCTTTAAAAGTTTTTGTGTTTGTTTTGTTTAAGGCCAACTCCAGTGTTAGGAATCAAACTTAAAGAGTGCCTGCTCTTCTCGGCTGCCCGGGTGTCAGTCTGAAACAACAGAGGGGCGGCGGTGTGGGGCTCTGCTTGGTGCCGAGTGCGAGTTCCCGCTGCGGCCTCAGTGTCGGAGGGATGGACTTCCCTTCTCCATTTCCCGGCTGTCTTTCTGCAGTGCAGTCAGTACCTAGGATTCACGGGGAAGACAGCTGAGGTTAACTGACCACACACACAGATCCTGATGGCAGTGATGCAGAGAGAGCAGCAGCCTCCTAACAGGGCCCCCCGGCTCCCCACTTCCACAGCCTCCAGCCCTCTGGGGTCTTCCACACCTGCATCTGGCGTGGTCTCTCCAACATGGACACCTGACCATGCCCTCTGGCCTAGTGAGCTAGCTACACTCCTTCCAGCCAGCCACAGAATCCACGTCAACGCAGAGCAGTGGGCCTCACTGGGGTCTTGCAGTAGCCACCCAGGAAGCCCAGGCCTGAACGCTAGGATGCTAATGAGCCCCGTGCCCATCCCGCTGCACTCCTGCCACCCTGTTCCTCCTCTACCAGGAAGCCTCCCTCCTGTGAAGGCCTCAAGGCGCTGGCTCCTCTTGCCTGCCTTCCTGAGCTGGCCCAGAGCCTGCTCCCTCCTCTGTTCTCACAGTTCTTGGTCAACACCCTTCTTTTCCTTTTTTTTTGATGGAGTCTCGCTCTGTCACCCAGGCTGGAGTAGAGTGGCGCCATCTCAGCTTACTGTAATCTCCGACCCCCAGGTCCAAGAGATTCTTCTGCCTCAGCCTCCTGAGTAGCTGGGACTACAGAGGTGTGCCACCACACCCGGCTAACTTTTGTATTTTTAGTAGAGACAGGGTTTCACCATATTGGCCAGAGTGGTCTTCAACTCCTGACCTCGTGATCCACCCGCCTTGGCCTCCCAAAGTGCTGGGATTACAGACTTGAGCCACTACGCCAGGCCAACACCCTTCTTTTAAAAAATATTCCACGCCATCGTGGCTACCTAGCAATTACAGCAATACTAACAGGCTCCACGCCAAGCAGAGCACACTGCCAGCGCTTCACACACAGCGCCCGCTTAGCCCACGCGACAAACGCCGGAAGGCTAATGCCCCAATGTAAGGGGCCTGAACAACGGATGTGTACGGAAGTGACGTGCTCAAAGTCCAAGAGCGAAACCAAAAGAATCTTGGGAACACAGTGCTACCTGCCTGGGGCCAGGAACTATGCCACTTTGAGTCACTAATTTAAAAGTAAGACATTTTGGTTTCAAGTAAGGTGCAGAAAAGGAATAATGGCAGATAAAATCCCCTGCATCTCGAAGTAAATGGGGTTGCTGGCTCAACATAAACATTTCGTCATTTTGAAAAAGCTCAAGGCTGGGCATGGTGGCTCATGCCTGCAATCCCAGCACTTTGGCAGGCCAAGCCAGGAAGATCACCTGGGCCCAGGAGTTTGAGACCAACCTCAGCAACAAAAAAGCAAACAAATCTCTACAAAAACAAACAAACAAACAAACAAACATTGGTCGGGTGTCATGGTACATGCCTGCAGTCCCAGCTACTTGGGAGACTGAGGTGGAAAAATTGCTTGAGACCCGGAGGTTGAGGCTGCAGTGAGCTGTGATTGCACCACTGCACTCCAGTCTCAGCAATGGGAGTGAGACTGTCTCAAAAAAAAAAAAAAAAAAAAAAGAAGGAAAAAGAAAAAGAAAGCTCACCAGTGTCTTAAGCTTAAGCACAGGATTTGACAGAAATGTGCATGGACCACAAGTCCCACGAGACCTGGAACTGTATAAAAGTCACTGATGCCTGGGCCGGGCACGGTGGCTCACGCCTGTAATCCCAGCACTTTGGGAGGCTAAGGCAGGTGGATCACGAGGTCAGGAGTTCGAGACCAGCCTGGCCAACATGGTGAAACCCTGTCTCTACTAAAAATACAAAAATTAGCATGGAGGCATGCGCCTGTAATCTCAGCTACTTAGGAGGCCGAGGCAAGAGAATCCCTTGAACCCGGGAGGTGGAGGTTGCAGTGAGCTGAGATCGCGCCACTGCACTCTAGCTTGGGCAATAGGGTGAGACTCCGTCTCAAAAAAAAAAAAAAAAGCACGTTACTGATGCCCAAAACCGCCACCCCACATCCATCATCAGACTAACTCCTATCATCATCCCATTAATAACAATGTCCTACGGTCAAATAATCTGACCCAGTTTTAACCAATAGTTTTTACCTAGTCCCTAAAATGCAAATATCAAAATGGCTGATCTGGGTTTAATCCTTTCCTGTGTATATGGGTATGCAGTGTGTGGATGTGCACAGAGTGACCTGCACCTGTACATGGGTGTGTATGTGCATGTGGGGTGAGTGTGCGTGTGGGTGTGATGTGTGGGCTGATGTGAGGGTGTGATGTGTGGGTTGATGTGAGGGTGTGATGTGTGCGTGTGGGTGTGATGTGAGGGTGGCGTGTGTGTGGGGCTGTGATAGTTGTATGTGAAGGGTGACCTGTAGGTGTGTGTGTGGGTATGCAATGTGTAGGTGTGTGACATGTGCATGTATGTGTGGGTGTGTGGGGGGGTGATGTGTAAGGGTTGATCTATGTGTTGGGGGTGGGCAATGTGTGTGTGGGGGGTGATCTGTGTATGTGTGAGATTGTGGGTGACTGTGTGGGTGGGCAATGTGTGTGCATGGGGGTGATCTGTGCGGGTATGACTGTGTGGGGTGACTGTGTATTTATGGGTGTGTGATGTGTGTGGGGGGTGAGTCTGTGGGGGTGTGATGTGTGGGGGAGTGATTGTGTGTGGGGGTGTGATGTGTGTGGGGTGATTGTGTGGGTGTGTGACGTGTGTGGGGTGATTGGGTGTGGGTGTGTGATGTGTGTAGGGTGATTGGGTGTGGGGGTGTGGTGTGTGGGGTGATTGGGTGTGGGTGTGTGATGTGTGTAGGGTGATTGGGTGTGGGGGTGTGGTGTGTGGGGTGATTGTGTGTGGGGGTGTGATGTGTGTGGGGTGACTGTGCGGGTGTGATGTGTGTGGGGTGATTGTGGGGGTGTGATGTGTGTGGGGTGATTGTGTGCGGGGGTGTGATGTGTGTGGGGTGATTGTGTGCGGGGGTGTGATTGTGGGGGTGTGATGTGTGTGGGGTGACTGTGCGGGGGTGTGATTGTTGGGGTGTGATGTGTGTGGGGTGACTGTGCGGGGGTGTGATGTGTGTGGGGTGATTGTGTGTGGAGGTGTGATGTGTGTGGGGTGATTGTGTGTGGGGGTGTGATGTGTGTGGGGTGATTGGGGGTGTGATGTGTGTGGGGTGACTGTGTGTGGGGGTGTGGTGTGTGAGGTGATTGTAGGTGATGTGTGTGGGGTGATTGTGTGCGGGTGTGTGATGTGTGTGGGGTGATTGTGGGGGTGTGATGTGTGTGGGGTGATTGTGTGCGGGGGTGTGATGTGTGCAGGGTGATTGGGTGTGGGGGTGTGATGTGTGTGGGGTGATTGTGTGCGGGGGTGTGATGTGTGCAGGGTGATTGGGTGTGGAGGTGTGATGTGTGTGGGGTGACTGTGTGTGGGGGTGTGATGTGTGTGGGGTGACTGTGTGTGGGGGTGTGGTGTGTGTGGGGTGACTGTGTGTGGGGGTGTGGTGTGTGAGGTGATTGTAGGTGTGTGATGTGTGTGGGGTGATTGTGTGCGGGTGTGATGTGTGTGGGGTGATTGTGGGGGTGTGATGTGTGTGGGGTGATTGTGTGCGGGGGTGTGATGTGTGCAGGGTGATTGTGTGCGGGGGTGTGATGTGTGTGGGGTGATTGTGTGTGGGGGTGTGATGTGTGTGGGGTGATTGTGTGTGGGGGTGTGATGTGTGTGGGGTGATTGTGTGTGGGGGTGTGATGTGTGTGGGGTGATTGTGTGCGGGGGTGTGATGTGTGTGGGGTGATTGTGTGCGGGGGTGTGATGTGTGTGGGGTGATTGTGTGCGGGGGTGTGATGTGTGTGGGGTGATTGTGTGCGGGGGTGTGATGTGTGTGGGGTGATTGTGTGTGGGGGTGTGATGTGTGTGGGGTGATTGTGTGCGGGGGTGTGATGTGTGTGGGGTGATTGTGTGCGGGGGTGTGATGTGTGTGGGGTGACTGTGCGGGTGTGTGGTGTGTGGGGTGATTGTGGGGGTGTGATGTGTGTGGGGTGATTGTGTGCGGGGGTGTGATGTGTGTGGGGTGATTGTGTGCGGGGGTGTGATGTGTGTGGGGTGACTGCAGGTGTGGGGTGTGTGGGGTGATTGTGGGGGTGTGATGTGTGTGGGGTGATTGTGGGGGTGTGATGTGTGTGGGGTGATTGTGTGTGGAGGTGTGACGTGTGTGGGGTGATTGTGGGGGTGTGATGTGTGTGGGGTGATTGTGTGTGGGGCTGTGATGTGTGTGGGGTGACTGTGGGGGTGTGGTGTGTGAGGTGATTGTAGGTGATGTGTGTGGGGTGATTGTGTGCGGGTGTGTGATGTGTGTGGGGTGATTGTGGGGGTGTGATGTGTGTGGGGTGATTGTGTGTGGGTGTGTGATGTGTGTGGGGTGATTGTGTGTGGGTGTGTGATGTGTGCGGGGTGATTGTGTGTGGGGGTGTGATGTGTGCGGGGTGATTGTGTGTGTGGGGTGAGATTGTGGGGGTGTGATGTGTGTGGGGTGACTGTGCGGGGGTGTGATGTGTGTGGGGTGATTGTGTGTGGAGGTGTGATGTGTGTGGGGTGATTGCGGGGGTGTGATGTATGTGGGGTGATTGTGTGTGGGGGTGTGATGTGTGTGGGGTGACTGTGTGGGGGTGTGGTGTGTGAGGTGATTGTAGGTGATGTGTGTGGGGTGATTGTGTGCGGGTGTGTGATGTGTGTGGGGTGATTGTGGGGGTGTGATGTGTGTGGGGTGATTGTGTGCGGGGGTGTGGTGTGTGCGGGGTGATTGTGTGTGGGGGTGTGATGTGTGTGGGGTGATTGTGTGCGGGGGTGTGATGTGTGTGGGGTGATTGTGTGCGGGGGTGTGATGTGTGTGGGGTGGTTGTGTGCGGGGGTGTGATGTGTGTGGGGTGATTGTGTGCGGGGGTGTGATGTGTGTGGGGTGATTGTGTGCGGGGGTGTGATGTGTGTGGGGTGATTGTGTGCGGGGGTGTGGTGTGTGGGGTGATTGTGTGCGGGGGTGTGATGTGTGTGGGGTGATTGTGTGTGGGGGTGTGATGTGTGTGGGGTGATTGTGTGTGGGGGTGTGATGTGTGTGGGGTGATTGTGGGGGTGTGATGTGTGTGGGGTGATTGCGTGTGGGGGTGTGATGTGTGTGGGGTGATTGTGGAGGTGTGATGTGTGTGGGGTGATTGTGTGTGGAGGTGTGATGTGTGTGGGGTGATTGTGTGTGGGTGTGTGATGTGTGCGGGGTGATTGTGTGTGGGGGTGTGATGTGTGCGGGGTGATTGTGTGCGGGGGTGTGATGTGTGCGGGGTGATTGTGTGCGGGGGTGTGATGTGTGTGGGGTGATTGTGTTCGGGGGTGTGATGTGTGTGGGGTGATTGTGTGTGGAGGTGTGATGTGTGTGGGGTGATTGTGGGGGTGTGATGTGTGTGGGGTGATTGTGTGTGGGGGTGTGATGTGTGTGGGGTGATTGTGGGGGTGTGTGGTGTGTGGGGTGATTGTGTGAGGGTGTGATGTGTGTGGGGTGATTGTGTGTGGAGGTGTGATGTGTGTGGGGTGATTGTGGGGGTGTGGTGTGTGGGGTGATTGTGTGTGGGTGTGTGATGTGTGTGGGGTGATTGTGTGTGGGGGTGTGATGTGTGTGGGGTGATTGTGTGTGGGGGTGTGATGTGTGTGGGGTGATTGTGGGGGTGTGATGTGTGTGGGGTGATTGCGTGTGGGGGTGTGATGTGTGTGGGGTGATTGTGGAGGTGTGATGTGTGTGGGGTGATTGTGTGTGGAGGTGTGATGTGTGTGGGGTGATTGTGTGTGGGTGTGTGATGTGTGCGGGGTGATTGTGTGTGGGGGTGTGATGTGTGCGGGGTGATTGTGTGCGGGGGTGTGATGTGTGCGGGGTGATTGTGTGCGGGGGTGTGATGTGTGTGGGGTGATTGTGTTCGGGGGTGTGATGTGTGTGGGGTGATTGTGTGTGGAGGTGTGATGTGTGTGGGGTGATTGTGGGGGTGTGATGTGTGTGGGGTGATTGTGTGTGGGGGTGTGATGTGTGTGGGGTGATTGTGGGGGTGTGTGGTGTGTGGGGTGATTGTGTGAGGGTGTGATGTGTGTGGGGTGATTGTGTGTGGAGGTGTGATGTGTGTGGGGTGATTGTGGGGGTGTGGTGTGTGGGGTGATTGTGTGTGGGTGTGTGATGTGTGTGGGGTGATTGTGCGGGTGTGTGGTGTGTGGGGTGGTTGTGTGCAGGTGTGTGGTGTGTGGGGTGATTGTGTGCGGGGGTGTGATGTGTGTGTGGTGACTGTGGGGGTGTGATGTGTGTGGGGGTGTGATGTGTGTGGGGTGATTGTGTGCGGGTGTGGCGTGTGGGGTGGTTGTGTGCAGGTGTGTGGTGTGTGGCGTGGTTGTGTGCAGGTGTGTGGTGTGTGGTGTGTGGGGTGATTGTGTGCGGGTGTGGTGTGTGGGGTGATTGTGTGCGGGGGTGTGATGTGTGTGGGGTGATTGTGTGCGGGGGTGTGATGTGTGTGTGGTGACTGTGGGGGTGTGATGTGTGTGGGGGTGTGATGTGTGTGGGGTGATTGTGTGCGGGTGTGTGGTGTGTGTGATTGTGGGTGTGTGATGTGTGTGGGTGTGTGATGTGTGTGGGGTGATTGTGTGGGGGTGTGATGTGTGGGGTGATTGCGGGTGTGTGGGGTGATTGTGGGTGTTTAATTGTGGGGTGACTGTGGGTGTGTGATGTGTGTGGGGTGACTGTGTGATGTGTGTGGGGTGATTGTGTGCAGGTGTGTGATGTGTGAGGTGATTGTGTGATGTGTGTGAGGTGACTGCGGGTGTGACTGCATGGGGTGAATGTGTCTGTGGTGATGATGTATGTGTGAGTCTGCGATGTGTGTGGGATGACTGGGTGTGTGAGGTGTCGGGAGTGACTGTGACAAACTATAAAGCCATTTATGACATCTGAATTTGACAACTGGATATCGGATGACAGGAAGGAGTTAGGAGCTGAGCGGTGACACTATTGCAGTTATGTTAAAAGAGGCCATATGGTTCAGCGATCGCTAACACCAACAGGTGACAAGGTGCGTGGGACTCACTTTAACAGGGTGGGAAGGGGAGAGGTGGCAAGCAGCTCCAACAGCGGCTGCGCCTCCACAGTCACTGACGCTGGAGGGCAGGCGTGTGGGGTGCGTTATTTTATGTATAATAAAATACATAAATTTTATTTATGTATTCTATTTTTGTAAATATTTTAAATCTTCCATTAATTAAAAAAAAAAAGTTAAATCAAGAACAGACATTTGGGGGGCTGAGGTGGGATGGTCACTTGAGCCTGGGAGGCAGAGGCTGCACCCCAGCCTGGATGACACAGCGAGACTCTGCCTCAAAACAAAGAAATCCCCCAGGCATGGTGTAACACATACAGAAAAGTAAAAGTCTTCATAGATGTCAATCAACAAGGACTTCAAACTAATGCTGAGCATATGCAGGATCAAGAACCCAGACTGTTTTTTATTCCTTTTTAGTATGACGAAGACTTGGAACAGAAAATGCAGGGCAATCCCCCTGGGGACAGGACACAGGAGGGATGCCTGGAGGGCAGCCGAGGGACATGGACTGTCTGCACCGCTGCTCAGGGCACAGTCCAGAGAGGGCACAGCAGTGCATGGGAAGGCCCAGGAGGGACCCGTGCCCTCCGCTCTGGGCCTCCCTTTGTTGTAAGAGGGGCATAACCCCACTTCCCTCTCGAGGGCACACACAAAAGCCTGCCACAGGGCATGGCCACGGGGCTAAGTGGGTCCAATCTGCTTTCTGTCTCTGGCATTATTTTTTTAAAAAGTGGGGGACGTGGCTTATAAAATACTTTCTAACATGTAAAGAGTGCCGTAATGGTAAAAGCGCTGACCCTCCCAACACCACTGCAGAAGAGGTGGGAAGGCTTTCATTATCCACACCCCATCCAGTTGACAGAAACCCGAAGAGGAGGCGACCTGCCAAGATGCCCTGTGGCACAGCCACGTCTCCACCCAGCCCCCCTCACTTCCAGCCCGGGACCTCCTTCAAAGGGGCTACGTCCTCAGACAGCACTTTATGTAGGGTCCTCCCTGAGCACGCCACTTGCCAGCTACGCTGTGGGAAGCCAAGAACACAAAGCCCGCTGACCTGAGCCCACTTTTTGTTTCGGCTTTGCATCTGGATCGTGGCGATGGAGGCAAACAGTTCCTCGGCAGGCAGGTCCTCGGGCAGCCGGGTCAGGAACTGGGCCATGTGGATGAAGTCCATCTTGGTCAGGATGTCCTCGAACAGCTTCAGGATGCCCAGGGCCGTGCGGAACAGGAACTCTTCCCCATCGCGACAGAACACGTCCCAGATACGACAGGCCAAGTCGAGGGGCAGAGATTTACTATATAAGGTAAAGATCCTAGGGGGAAAATTTGGAATTTTTCAGATTTTGAATCTTAACAAAGAAAGAACACTGAATTCCAGTCGGAGGCCATGAAAAACACTCCCCTAGTCACTTTCAGGCAACAGCTGGGGCCGGGGCCAGGCCTGCACTCACACTGAAGGGCAATTCAGACATCGCATAGGACACAGCACCATCAGCTTCCACACAGAATCATGCAGCACACAGCTTCCCAACGACTGACAGCAATGACTCCTGCCTGTGAGGAATATGTGCTGAGCCCCTACTGTGTGCTCACGCTGTGGGGCAGGCATCCTGTCTCAGGGACCGCTGTACCCTGCGCCCCCCACAGAGCAAACATCCGGCAGGTGCTCCTCCTGGCTATGGGGCTCAACTCAGGCACCACTGCACAGGTTCCCCTCGCCCTGGGAGCAGGCATGAGGCTCCTTCCTCCTCTGGGCGCCCACAGGCTCCTGGTCCCCAGCCTGGTGCTCACCACGGCACACCCCAACTCCACATCTGGTGCCCTGTCTGGTAATCGCTGCTGAATTCCAACGTCCTGTCGGCGGCAGGACTTCCCAGACGCTCCTGGCTCTCAAAACCTGCCCAACACCGACGGTGCTCGGTACAGGTGGGGATCCCCAGCCGGGTGGGGGCCATCTGCACTCCTCCTGGAGGACCCCTCTTCCGGGGTTCAGCAGTTCCTGTGCTGGCACAGAGACAGTGCTGGGCCCATGCGGCCCCTGAACTGCAGGCACTGGACTCGGCCTGAGGGGCTGACTCGGTCAGGAGGTCAGACCACTAAAGCTTCCACGGTGTGACGCTGACTTTTCCATAGCAGATTCCACAGAAAACCCCGCACACTCGTCAATCTGCTCACAAGTCTCAGGGGCATGGGTTTCTGTCCACAGTGGACTCTGTCCGAGGGGGTGCTCCGCTAGACGCAGCCTGTCCTCCAGGTCCCAAGGACCTGCAGTTGTGGACGTGCACTGCACAGAGCCTGCAGCTCCTAGATGAGAACAGGAGTGTTCTGGGCTGTCCCTTGTCAGAACCTTCTAACAGTAGGAGTCGAGGAAGGCCTAAAAATCTAGACTTCATTCAACTCAGAGGAGGGAACGGAGAGCCGGATGCCAGGGAAAACTCACACCCGGAGGAACAACAGAAGCTGGGGGCGCACCGGGTGCTGTGTGCTATGCAGGCCCCTCTGGAAGGACACCCCCTGCGCCAGGAAATGCCCGGGAGAGGGGCTCTCTCACCTCACTACACCTGAGGGAGCCACACCTCAGGATAACAGCTAAATGGACCCAGGTCTCACCACCAGTAAGTCCAGAGCCAGACTCTGAACCTGACTCCAACGCCCACGTTCTGATGTCTGAGCCTCAGCACATACCGTAAGGAAGCAACACCGTCATGGGCTTGGTAGGAAGCTTGATTCTAAAATCACAAGCCTTTCGCCCAAGCTTCTTGCTATTTTCAAAACCAGAAAACCCTTTCACCACCTGGGCTAGAAGGTGCAGTTCAAGAAAGAGCAAAGAGACCTTTTGTTTCCTTAGTCTAGAGAATATTCTCAATTGTACCTGGAGAGCAGGCTTGCCAAAGGGAAAGCACAGGCGAGCCCACCCTGCACGGCCCAGGCCTGCACGGCTATCTCTGTGTGCCCGCTCACACACGGAAACCAGACTCCCCCTACATCTGCTAAAAAGCAGAGTCCTGAGAAAAAAACAGATGGGGAAAGACGACAATGTTTTGTTTTTTTCCTTGAGACAGGGTCTCGCTCTGTCGCCCAGGCTGGAGTGCAGTGGTGGCGTCATTTCGGCTCACTGCAACCTCTACCTCCCAAGGTTCAAGCAATTCTCTGCCTCAGCCTCCCAAGTAGCTAGGATTACAGGCACCCGCCACCACACCCGGCTAATTTTTGTATTTCTAGTAGAGATGGGGTTTCACCATCTTGGCCAGGCTGGTCTTGAACTCCTGACCACGTGATCCACCCACCTTGGCCTCCCAAAGTGCTGGGATTACAGACGTGAGCCACCACGCCCGGTCAAAACGATAGTTTTCATATAGTTTATACACATACATATTTTATATATATACATATATATATATAGTCAGATAGTTTTTATAGCAAAGAAGAGAGCAAAAAGAACAAAAGAAATTTCTACAACGTAATATTCTTTCCCCCCTCGCCCAAGCCCAAATTGTTCTTTTATTTAACATAATATTCTTAAGCTGAGATTTATGTGTGAGTCTCCATAAATTACTCTAGACAGGTGATGAACTTTATAAAATTAAGTCACCACTGGAATGACCCAGAATGCCATTCACGACGCCCACGATGCCCCCTGCTCTGCATTCCCACGAGACAAATCCATTTCCAACCCCATGAGCTTCCACCTCCTGGCCGCGCTCACTGCTGATGCCATGCTGCGACCATGCTTGGCTCCTCACTGCAGCCTCTGTCCCCTGCAGGCTCTTCCCACATGCTGTGTGTCACTATTTCTTGGAAGGTCGTTTCCTGACCCTCAGGCTGGACCGTTTCCTTGAAACATTCCCGCTGCACTGCACGCACCCCCCTTCATGAGGCCCTGGCATTCTTCATCTTCCTTTACACTGAGCCAGTGAAGGGACACTCCTGATACTCCTGGACACTCTCCTCTGCCTCGCACACCCTCCTGCATCTTCTGGGCCTTGCAGGCTCTGGCCGGCGTCTCAGCAGGCAGCTCCCAGACCCTCTGCCCCAGTCAGAGCTGCCCCATGGCCTCTCCAGCCCCTGGGCTCCTCTCCAAGAGCTCCGGACTGTCCTCAGCCACCTCTGTCCCCTGCTCCAGGTTGCAAGTGCCTCAAGGGCAGAGACCCCGCCCCACAGTCTTGAACTGAGGCTCCTCTTCTCCCATTCTCTCCTCCCACTGCTCAGAGGTGCTCCCACCTCATTACCAGGAGCTTCCAAATACGGGCTGTATTTAAATTTAGATTCGAAAGCCAGCCGTGAACAGGCCACTGAAGGGGGACACCAGGCTCTGTTCTGGCCCCACAGAAGCCCTGCCATGGGATCAGAACCGCTTGGAACAAGGGGTCTACTGTCCACACAGCCCTCCTGGTTCAAGCTCTCCTGGTTCAAGCTCCACGTTCCCCTGCTGCCCTCAGGCTCAGAGAGGCAGGACGGGAAGGGCCCCTTGGCCTTCCCAGAGACAGTTCAGTGCTCCTGCCATGGTAGGAAGAGAGAATTCCTGGGTTTTTCTCTCCCAAAAGATGTTTATGTTTTCCCTCCAACTGCTGCATATTATCACATTGTAGATCAAAAATGGTATTTTTTTTTTAAGTAAAAAATAAAAGTATGCTTTTAAAATTTTTAAAAAAGTAATTTCAAGTACAACTTCAACTAATGCAAAATAACATAATTCTTCTCCTTTTTTTGTTAAGACAGGGTCTCATTGTGTCGCCCAGGCCAGAGTGCAGTTGCACAATCACGGCTCACTGCAACCTAGCTCAGGTGATCCTCCGACCTCAGTCTCCTGAGTAGCTGGGACTACAGGCACACACCACCACACTGGCTAATTTTTCATTTATTTGTAGAGATAGGGTCTCGCTATGTTGCCCAGACTAGTCTTGAACTCCTGGGCTGAAATGATCCCGTCACCTCAGCCTCCCAAAGTGCTAGGACTACAGGCATCAGCCACCACACCCAGCCCAAAATGATATATTTTTATGTTACTAAACAAATGAAGCGTCTGAAGCGTCTGAAGCGTCTCTCAGCTTAGAAAAGACCCCAGACAAAAGCTGCGTATCTATTTCCCTCATGATACGCGCAGGAGGAAAGGGGCAGTTTTTGCTGATGTGTCTTCACAACTTCCAGAAACTTCTTACCTAGCCGGGTCTGTTCCACCTGCTTATCTGTGCTTGCTGGAGGCAAGGAAGCGCCATGGGGAAAGGAAGAGGGCAGTTCAGGACTGTTGTGAAGAAGGAAGACAGCATCCATGGAACAGAACTATCCTCTGCCCTGTCTACTAGTGAGGGCCTGGGCTGCACACAACAGCAAGTGCTCGCTTCATATGTTTTTACAGGAACTATTCAACTGAATCCTTGTTACAACCCCAAGAGGAGGTACAATCGTCTTTTCCAGAGTCCTCCCCACCCTGAGCCCAGTGGGGTTCACACACCCACCTCTGTGTCCCAGGGTCCTCCCCACGCTGAGCCCAGCAGGGTTCCCTGTCCACCTCTGTGTCCCAGGGTCCTCCCCACGCTGAGCCCAGCAGGGTTCCCTGTCCACCTCTGTGTCCCAGGGTCCTCCCCACGCTGAGCCCAGCAGGGTTCCCTGTCCACCTCTGTGTCCCAGGGTCCTCCCCACGCTGAGCCCAGCAGGGTTCCCTGTCCACCTCTGTGTCCCAGGGTCCTCCCCACGCTGAGCCCAGCAGGGTTCCCTGTCCACCTCTGTGTCCCAGAGTCCTCCCCACCCTGAGCCCAGCAGGGTTCACATACCCACCTCTGTGTCCCGGAGTCCTCCCCACCCTGAGCCCAGCGGGGTTCACTATCCACCTCTGTGTCCCGGAGTCCTCCCCACCCTGAGTCCAGCAGGGTTCACATACACACCTCTGTGTCCCGGAGTCCTCCCCACCCTGAGCCCAGAGGGGTTCACTATCCACCTCTGTGTCCCACAGCCCTCCCCACCCTGAGCCCAGCGGGGTTCACTATCCTCCTCTGTGTCCCGGAGTTCCCCCACCCTGAGCCCAGCGGGGTTCACTATCCTTCTCTGTGTCCCAGAGTCCCCCCACCCTGAGCCCAGCGGGGTTCACTATCCACCTCTGTGTCCCACAGTCCTCCCCACCCTGAGCCCAGCGGGGTTCACTATCCACCTCTGTGTCCCGGAGTCCTTCCCACCCTGAGCCCAGCGGGGTTCACTATCCACCTCTGTGTCCCGGAGGCCTTCCCACCCTGAGCCCAGCAGGGTTCACTATCCACCTCTGTGTCCCGGAGTCCTTCCCACCCTGAGCCCAGCGGGGTTCACTATCCTCCTCTGTGTCCCGGAGTCCTCCCCACCCTGAGCCCAGAGGGGTTCCAGTCTTTCCATCCCAGCACTTGGCAGGGGTCAGCAGACGTGAAGTAAATATCGTGAGCACCACGTTGAGAATGCAGGCTCCCACTTCAGCCAGGCCAGGGTGTGCCCACAACACACAGGCTATGCCCTTCCCTGCAGGTCCCCAGCGTAGGCAGATGACGCTCCTCCCTCCTCCAGAGGCCCATGAAGACCCAGCCTACGCCAGATGTGCTCAGCAAGATGCTCCCGGCTTCTAAGGCACTCTTGGGGCAACCTGTACCCCAGAAGTGAAGAGCCAGAGATGACCCAAGTATAAGAGGCAGTGGAAACGGAAACCTCCCGACAGTCACTCCCTTTTGAACCTTTCCTTTAAGGTAGAAACTTGAGGCAGTAACAGGATCTCCAAGGATCATTAAACATCATTTCAGAAGTGCTAACCAGAACGTGGAATGCAGTCCCTGGTTCTTCTGCTAGCTCGAGATTGCTTATTATAAAGCCCACTCACCCCTCTAGCTAATTCTGCCGCTGGACGGCAATGGGAAGTATTTTCAGAAGTGAAATGACCTAAAGTCAGTCCTCCTACAAAATGTAGATCCTTGACAGTCGAAACACTGAAAACTCCATAGGAAGACGAGACAGCTGAGGGTCCCTGCTCTGACCGTGTGCCTCATCGTGGGAGTGGCAAGCCACAACTAAAGAAGGGCCAGGAAGGTGGTGTTGGCAAGGAAAGCGAATCCTCAGCCCTGACTCCTCACGAGCTACTGGTTAGGCAGCGTACAGGGTACACCCGAGGAGGGACAGGCACCCGACTTTAAGCCCAGGAAGGCGACCCTCAGGCACAGACACATTCTTTGACCTAGGACACTGAGCCGGGCATGGGGCCAGGCACTGGGAACACAGAGATCACTCTTGAAGCTTTACCACAGGGACAGCAGCCAACAGTGGGCACCCTCAGAGTGTGGGTGGAGCTGGGGCAGTGGGAAGCAAGCTTGGTTTGCAGACAGTGGGGCAGGACAGGAGATTTTTCTGACCCCAGGTGTAGCCATTTTAATGTACCCACTCAGCCCACCCAGGAGGCTGAGCTGGCCACACCCACAGGCCCCTCAGTCCCTACTGCGAGCAGGAGGAAGGCTCTCTTGCTCAGGCAGTTAGCTGCTGAGCCCTGGAACTTAGCATGCTTTATACCCCCCAGGCACAGTGCAGCCCCACAATGTGGAGGCAGGCCCGGCTGTGATGGGTGTGGATGTGGCTTTGGGAAAGGTGGCCTGATGCAGCAGAAAAAGCAAAGGCCCGAAGGCAGACCGACCTGGACCTCACACCATGGCTGTGACATTGAAAAGTGGGTCTCAGTGACTTCTTCTGTGCCCAGAAATAGGTACACCTGCTCCTGAACACTGAAGACCACAGTGACCAGTGCTTCTGAAATGGCAGCTTCTAGGACAGATCCTACGTAAAGTCTGTTCTTCCCCTTTGCTTCCTCCCCACTGCCCATTCTATTTCTGATCTGACCTTTCACCTAACTGTCAGCACCCAACAAGGAGCCTGAATCACTGCGGACCACCAATAAATGCTGACTCAGGGAATAAATCATGAATACGTGGCATTCCTGTGCTTAGCTCAACTTAAATATTTACTAAGGCCTTTCTATACGCCTAGCCCTGTACTGGAACTGCAAATACAGACTGTATCCTAGCTGGTGCTTATCCTAGAACACAGTCAGCACTTTTAGAATAAGGCCTGTAGAGGCTTCATCAAAGCACAGTGGACAGCATTCACAAGGCCTTGGGCACCAACCAGCTCACAGCACAAAGGCCTCAGCAGTGAAGAACCCTTACCGCTTCCTTTTCATTTACTCTGCCCCACTGCTTATTAGACAGTCCAACCCGTGTTCTACACTCAACATGATGGTCTTGTCTCTGGAACCTGAACTATGGGACCCATCTTATGGGTGACACTGCCTTACACAAACCCCCTTAGAAAGGACTCTAAGGGAAAGTGCACAGCTCTAGAGCTGGGTAGACCTGTGTCTGAACTCCAGCTCTGCATTTGGCTGGCATCAGGACCTTGGCCAAGGCACTCTGCCTCTCTGAGCCTGTTTTATTTTTTTGTTTTGGAGAGAGAGGCTCACTCTGTCACCCAGGCTGGAGTGCAGTGGTGTGATCTTGGTTCACTGCAACCTCTGCCTCCTGGGTTGAAATGCTTCTTGTGCCTCCACCTCCTGAGTAGCTGGGATTACAGGAACGCGCCACCATGCCCGGCCAATTATTGTATTTTAGTAGAGACGGGGTTTCGCCCTATTGGTCAGGCTGGTCTTGAACTCCTGACCTCAAGTGATCTGCCCGCCTCAGCCTCCCAAAGTGCTGGAATTACAGGCATGAGCCAGTGCACCCGGCCCTGAGCCTCAGTTTTTTTCATCTAAAAAACACAAGTGTTACACTGCGCTTGGAGAGGTTGTTCCAAGGGTTCAACGACAGCATGTGTGAGAAGCACTCAAGTCAATAAATGTGGGTGCCCTTTGTCTTTGCCCCTACATGGATTACAACCATCTTCAGGCTGAGACAGAAGCAGACAGCAATATTCTCCAGGCCTGTACTTTTCACACTGCCAGGCATGACCCAGCCAACAGCCAGTGGATTGTGGAGGCAACAAAAGCAGATTATCCCCAGCATTTTTTGGAATAAATAGAACAGAGTACAGTATTTCGGAAGGCTTCACACAGGAAGGGTTAGGTACTGGGTCATGAAACCACTGTTCCCAGCACATATACGTGTTAAGTTTCTGCACACATTGGGTCACAATTTAAAACACATTTCCTTTTGCGAGTAAAGGTGGGAAAAGTTTGAAAGACACTACTGACTTTCGGCCTAGAATCCTAAGAAGCTAATCAGAAGCCCTAAAACAGATAAGGGAGAAGCTGAAGGCTCAGGTCCTGCCTGGATGCTCTCCCGTCCTCCAGTACCGCAGGCTCCGGCCAGGAATCTGAGGGGCAGGGCTCACAGTCAAATGAACACAGTGGGGCGGCCTGTGCAGGAGCTTCGTGTTCACAGGTGTGAAGAAAATCACCATTTGCTGAAAAAAGGTGTCCTTTGAAGCGGGCCCTAAACACTTCTACCCAGCACAGTCAGGCAGGCCAGCCCAGCATCCCCGCCAGGGCTGCTCACGGCCCCACGTTCCCTGTCCTCAGTCACCAGCGCCTTGTGGCGTCAGCTACAAGATTCAACCTCCAAACCCCTAGGCCTTCACGGCAAAGGTCAGCAGAGTGAGAACTGTCCAGGGTTTAGGACTGAAGCAACACACCAAAAATCCCAAAGGCATACTCTTAAGGGCACAGACAAGTCTGCTTCAGCTAAAGGGTCAGCTTCCTTTCAAATGATACTTGAATTTTACCTTCCCTTCTGCTGAAGAAAGTGGACAATGACAAAACCAGACCAGCCGGCTCTCTGTCCACAGTGGCCGTACATTTACCGTACGATTTAGTGGAACATGCCTTTCTGGTCAAACAGTACTTTCTTTGCTTCTGCGGAGCCCCTTCTGAGTCGGGTGGCGCCGTACGGTCACCCAGCAGCACATTGTGGGGCGAATCACTGCGGTCTCCAGATAAGGAACTAGGAGCTCAGAAGGGCTTCACAGCCTTCCCCAAGGCCACAAGGCAATAATGGGAGAAGCTGGGTTTGGGCTGGGCTGCTGGATCCCGGAGGCACCCTCTTCCCACCGCGTGACCTGAGAGGCTGCTCCCTTCCACGCACAGGTCTCCCAGCCCTCTTACCTGGCCCTCAAACACGGTGCTCTCTGGGCTAACAGCCACACCCATCCTCAGCAGCCCCTTTCACCACGGCATGAAGACTGCCTGGCCTACTGCTGCTGCGTAGACCTCTCAGGAGCCTCGTATCTGTCTGTCTCAGGATGCCTCTACTTACAGGTCCCACAGGCACCTCAAAATCACCCGTCTGAAGACAAATCCACTAACTGCCCTGGCCAAGTCTTCTCCCTTTGTCTTTGGTCTCA
This sequence comes from Chlorocebus sabaeus, assembly GCF_047675955.1. Lineage (NCBI taxonomy): Eukaryota > Metazoa > Chordata > Mammalia > Primates > Cercopithecidae > Chlorocebus > Chlorocebus sabaeus. The sequence continues at coordinate 43,926,847 of NC_132930.1, read as the reverse complement.
GCTGAAGGCATCAGCAAACCCCTCTCCCAACCCGCAGTCAGGAACTGACCAGATTCTCAACATACCCACAATATTTCCACGGGGCCTTCTCTCCACCTACTTCGGCTTTTTCCCCCTTAATTTGTCTCTCTGTTCCCAGGCTCTCCTGCTTCCCAGGTAACTTAGAACTCACAGCTGGATCTGCCCCACCCTCACCACAAGCAGCAGCCCCTGCCACTCCCCCGGCCCCGCAATCCTGCCCAAGCTCCAGAGCTCATGTCTAAGAGCCACCGTGACCTGGCCTCCCAACCTCACGCCTGCGGTCCTCTGTCCTCTACTTTCAGCCTCTACCCCACTGGACCTGGCTAGCGCCCGCTGACTCTGGAATGGCACATGTGCTGGTCACCTTCGCTCCGTGTACTCCGACCCCTGCACTGGGTCCGGGACCTCCTGCCTTCCAAGACAGCACTCATCTCACATGGACAGTGCCCACGGACACACGTGTCTCCCACAAGCCAGGAGCTCCTGACAGGCAAGTGCTGGCCTTGCTCCTCAGGCCACCTCTATACCCGGCAAGAGCCTGCACAGACCTGGTGCTTGGTCCTTTTAAGGAATGGACAGCACTCTGGAAACAAACAGGCCCAAGATACCATCTCTCCCCTTGAGGGAATTCAGGAGGGCCAGGCGGAGGCACTGACGGAAATAAAACACAGGGGCAGGGACATCAGGGAAGGCTGGAGAGCAGGACATGAGAACTCAGCCGGGCCGTGAAGAAGTTGGCAGAGAAGAGAGTGAAGAACAGGCAAGGGCTGAGAAATGCTGTGAAAACACAGGGAAAAGCCAGTCTTACCAATCAATTAGGTAGATATCTGGAGTTAGGTTGTTCTTCTTGAAATGGGCAAACAGTTTTGGCAAATTTTCTTCAAAGAATACCTCAAATGCAGCAAAATAAGTCAACATCTAGGGAGATAATATGAAATTTACTCAGAAACTATCTGCACAAGTTTCCAGTTTACAAAAAAAGTCAATATATGTATATCTTTAGATTCTAACAATTACCTTTTTACGTAACTAATACATTTTGAATGGCAACTTACTGTAGATACTATACAAATTATAAACAAGCACTATTTCTAATCTTCACAATGACATCAATGGCTACACCTCATCTTCTTCAATTCATAGAAAAGGGAACTGAAGCCCAAAGCAGTTACAGAACTTGCCAAATAAGGGCACAGGCTTCGTTCATGGTAAAACTGGGAATGAATTTGTGCCTGCCCTGCTACAAAGGTGGAGCCTGTACAGACTCACTCTATCCTAAAAACTAGGAATGTATGAACTGTGGAAAAGTATCTGGAAAGGCACGCACACCCCGTCCAACCCCTAGCACTTCCAGGGGGCTGCACGACTCATGTCTGAGTCAAGGGCAGCACCGCTCCAGCGGACAGATGCACACCTTTGAATGCAACGAGGGAGAAACGCTACAGGGAAAGGAGGAAAGGAGGGCGTTACAGCCCGTAGTTTACGGAACTTGCTTTTCAACGGTTGACAGTTTTTTAAGGAAACGAAACATACAAAGCTGGGAAGCAGTGCTGACAGCAGAAAGAACTCCGACTGGACTGGGGGCAGCACCCGTCTGATGGTGGCCCAGTTCTGCTCCAGGGCTCGCCAGCTGGGCACCTGGGGGCAGCACCCGTCTGATGGTGGCCCAGTTCTGCTCCAGGGCTCGCCACCTGGGCGCCTGGGGGCAGATCACAACTCTGGTGTCTGCGCATCTGAAGGAGGGGCTGTACTGTAGACAGTGGATCCCAAAAGGGAGTGGTCTTGCCTCTAAGGGAACATTGGTCAATGTCTGGAGATACTTCTGGTCGTCACAACTGGGGGCAGGTGCTGCTGGCACGGGGATGTGGAGGCTGGGAAGCTGCTCAGCATCCTCCAGCGCACAGGACATCCCCGGCAGAGTTACACAGCCCTAAGCTCAGTGGGGCTGCCAGGGAGAAAACCTGCTGCTGTCATGAAGACCCCACTCAACATTACGACTCCATGGTTTCTCCTTAAAAATACAAGCCATGATTTCTAAGCAGTTTCTATCACGTTTCCAAAGAGAAAGCTGGGGTCTTATCTTCAAAATCAGCAGAAATTTAGATGGAAATCATTTATTTATAAAAAGATAAAATTAAATTTACATGCAGGAATTATTTCCAGGAATTAGTATCACAAGCAACATAAGGCAAGTATATACTGTGTCAATGAGTTATTTCAAGAGTAAGAACGCTTCCTCAAGATTTATTTTCCGTTTCTGACCATTACTTTTCGTGGAAAGGTAAGTTTTTACCTGATTATGAAAGTCGTACCTGTAAACATTCACTGTAGAAAACTTAGGAAACACATAAACACTATTAATCTATCATTCAACAATCCATAAACACTAGTAATTCTGTGGCCTCTTTCCTCTTATTGTCAAATACAATAGTCTCTACAGTTTATGTTTTATCTCACATACACTGAAGAAATTAACATCTTGAACACTTCCTCACAATGCAGTTCTTTGCAAGCATCACTACTGATCACTTACCAAATTTAATTGACCATTCTGCATTCTCCTAACCCCATTTTCAGCGATTCTCACATTTACAATCGTAAATAAGTGTCATGACTATCTTTGTGCATAATGCTTTGTCCACATTTATGACTTTCTTAGAAGTGATTCTTATGAGCAGAACTGCACACCAATGCTATTTACAGCTATTGATACTTAATACCAAGTTGTCTTTCAAAAGGACTCTGCCAATTTACAGTTCCAGTAACAGCTACCAAATTTACCAACAGCTTCTAAATACTTTATGTACGTACTATCTGAGCAAGACATACTCAGTAAACCTTAAGATATCAAGGAAGAAATACTCTCTAGATGATCTAAACTAGTAGATCATTTTAGTCTTGAAGTACTGGTAATCATTATCAGCAAATCAAGACAACGATGGACGGGCACGGTGGCTCACGCCTGTAATCCCAGCACTTTGGGAGGCCAAGGCGGATGGATCACTTGAGGTCAGGAGTTCAAGACCAGCCTGGCCAACAGGGCAAAACCCCATCTCTACTAAAAATACAAAAAATTAGCTGGGCATGGTGACAGACACCTGTAATCCCAGCTACTAGGGAGGTTGAGACATGAGAATCGCTGGAACCCAGAAAGCGGAGGTTGCAGTGAACTGAGATTGCACCACTGCACTCCAGCCTGGGCGACAGAGCAAGACTCTGCCAAAAAAAAAAAAAAAAAAAAAACTGATGGGCTTGTTAAATTGGTGAAGTCTATGCTACAGAAAGAACAAAGGCTTAGGAACCAGAACGGATTCACATCTCAGCTCCTCCATTTACCAGATGCATGCCTTGAACGAGTCCCTTCACTCTGAGCTTCATCTCCTCACTGGAACAGTGCAGAGGGCTTATCTGGGAGGCACGTAAGCCCCACCCCCCACTGTCACCACCTCCCACTTATGCAGTATCATAAAGACTAGAACAGTCCACTAAACAAATGGCTGCCTTTCAAAAACTAAAGGAGTATGGTCTTCAACGTGTCTCCTTTCTCCTGAGTGTGGGCATGCTTCACAAAGCAGGGTGACGATGAGCAGCAACATAGCTCGGTTACAACGTTTTCTACCTCACAGGTCCAAACGTGGGCACTGCCAGCAAGCTGTGACTTTGACACCAAGTGTGTGTGCTTAAGCAGGAGCCACATTCTTCCTTCACTGAAAGAATACATTTTCCAAAATCCAGGTACTGTTTTTCTGAGAGAACGTATTAAGAAACCCAGACGTATGGCTACTAACCATGTCTTTTTAAGCTTCCATGCAATACACTGCTCAAAATCACCCTCCATCTTGCAGTGCTGCTTACTCTAAACATCTCTCCACAGAGGGAAAATAAATTCTGTTTTTCCACTGAAAACACAGACGAGTAAGCAACTCTTGACATTTAAACACACACAGCACCCAGGGCCCGAACACAGAGGATACTCACAAGGCCATGGTCCACTCTGAAAAACGCCATTTGACAGGGTTTATTCAAAAGGTTAGAAAAAGCAATAAAGGCATCTGCAGTATCTAAGTTCAAGATCAACACTGCCGCTATGAAGGACATGCCCTGGACCTGAGAAAGGAAAGGCACATTAAAATCACAGTGGACACAAGGGCACCGCAGCACGCTCATTTTAGCAAAGACAAACCTACCACCCTCATACTAGAAGGGTCCCCTAAGCCGCCCCACTCCCTGACCACCCAGTGCTGAACTGCCCTCACTCAGAACCACCACTCTGCCACCCCAGCCACCTGGCCTGCTCTCCTTCAGTCCCCACCCTTGCTCCTATCCCCCAAATAGAAAACCCTAAACCTGCCCTCTTAGGCCCACAGCATCTGAAATACTGCTCTTTCCTGTGTCCAGTGTCCTGGTGCTGTACACACGTGTATCTATCTCAATAAGCTTAAGACCAAACCATGCGTGCGCACACACATCCGCGAAGCCACAGAAGTATCAGCAGTGTTTTAATGGTTGCTGCTTTTAACATGGTTAAGTCTTCTTTGATTTAATGTTGGAAAAAAGTCCACATGCCAAAAATAAAAATTGCATTCGATTAAAATGTGATTAATGCCCCAGAGCAGCGATGACAACTCAATTTCTTTAAGAGGGAACTGTGTCAACTCACTTACCACGAGACTTTTCATTCTCCTCGGCAAAAACGAAGGCACTGGGTTGACATTTGCAGCTAACATGCGCTGGACAATATCTGACTTTCCTTTTAGACAATAATATTATAAAATACTGAGAAACTTCACTTACATAACCCACATCTGGTCGGTAACAAGTATAAGCGCCCAAAATACTGTGCAACATGTCATGATATGGACCACCCTAAAAGGATCAACACAGCAAAAACAACACATGCATAAGGATTGTTAGTGCTCACAAGAACATCCGATACTACTACTGCTGCCACTGCCACTCCTGCTATTTTCAGCATTATGAAATACGCCAAGCATGATGCCAGCAGCTCTATATGCATATGGAATTTAACAAATTACCCATTCACAGCTAGGGAAGTCTGCAGCTCACGCTATGAAACTGCACTGAAAAGAAGCTGGAGGACCAGGCAGGAGCACCACCCCAAATATCCTTTATTTGGCTCCTGCTGTATAACTGTGTTCCCTTTCAAAGTCCACCAGGAGAGCTAGGTATACAGGGGCTCTTCAAGGCAGGTGACTGCTCAGTGTCACTCAGGTCGTCTCCCACTGTGCCCCACATCTTGACTATCCTTTCTGCCTCTCTTCCCAGGCTTATCACTCTCCTTGTTTCTGTTGGTTTTCTGAATGGCAAGTTGAGGAAATATACTCTTCTAAGTCCTGGTGGCTACCATTTTGTTTAAACATTCTCCCAGCTCTTCCATCCCTCTAACATTTCCACTTGCTCTTATAACTGCTTCCAAAAATTAAAGTGTTGGAATTTTTTTCCCAATGGAGCACGTAAGAAAGTGCAGAGATGCCTCATGCTGAAGTTAGCATGTAAGAAGATACTACAAAAGGACAGGTTCAGTCCCAAATACTTATGGTCTATGTCTACCAGGCACCTACATTTAACACAAGGAATAAAAATCACACACAGTGAGAGATAAGAAGTCACTCCACAGGTGACCACAGGTGGCTTACAAAAGAATGCCATGGCCCAGACCACCATATTCTAGCATGTGAAAAGAGCTAAGTAAAAGAAGAGACAGTTCCACATCACAGAGGGACAAAAGGAAAAACAGCAATGAGAGGGTGAAAATGACAACATCCAGGGCTAGGGTGGGGGTGAGGGTCTGCAGTGGCACCAAATGCCAGTCTAAGGACTAGTGTGACTGTAATAAAGTTTTATCCAGGCCAAGGCTAAATAAGAAAATAAGAGCATCACAATGAACTTCTCTTAAATCTAAATGTTTTTAACTTCAAAGGTTTTCTACCATTGTAATTTTGATCCTTCCATCTCACTTTGGTGCTAAATGTCATTTCTTAAATGAAAAAAATGATGCAGCCGGGCGCCGTGGCTCACACCTAAGTATTTCCAGCCCTTTGGGAGGCTGAGGTGGGCTGATCATGAGGTCAGGAGTTCGAGACCAGCCTGGCCAACATGGTGAAACCCCTTCTCTCCCCAAAATACAAAAATTGGCCAGGCATGGTGGTGGGCAACCTGTAATCCCAGCTACTCGGGAGGCTGAGGCAAGAGAATCGCTTGAACCCAGGAGGTGCAGTGAGCCAAGATGGTGCCACTCCACCCCAGCCTGGGCAACAAGCGAAACTCCGTCTCAAAAAAGAAGAAATAATAAATGACCTTAACTGCTTTTGGACATCTCAGTTCCCCCGCTCTTCCCCTCAACTGTTCTTTGCTTTCTTTTTAGCAAACTCGATCTCTGCTCATTAGAAAGGTTACTAAGCTACTTTCTACCAGGGCTGAGAGGTCCCTACATTGGACCTGGAAAGAAACTTCTTTGGCCTCTACCCACCACCTCTTCCATCACACACTTCTGCCGCCACCTGGTAGGATATGGCTCTTTGACCTCTGGTTGGATTTAGTTCTTTTAGTTTCAAATTACGTTCAAAGAGATTTAATAACAACAAGCACTGTTATCTGCCAAGTACTGTCAACGGCCCTGTTAGGCTGGTATGATCATCCTATGTTACAGATGAACAAACCAAGGCTCAAAAAGATGGATCTGCCCAAAGCTAGTGAAAAGGCATTCTGTGATTAAAGCCCAAATTGTTTGAAATCAAAGGTGAAACTCCTTTCTAGAAAGCTGCCTCTCCTGGACAGCGGGGTGAGGGGCACGTGAACCGTGGGTGGAGGGTGGGGAAGGGCCTTTTGGGCTGGGGGGAAGAAAGCCTTTCCCCTCCAAGGGCAAGAAACAGGAGCAGCTCCAAGAGAGCGATGCAGGGGCCGCAAAGCATGGAGTGCACTGAGGCCTATGGCGACGAACTGGGGGAAAAGGGCAGAGAAGCTGAAATCTGCCCTGTGGGAGAAGCAGGGTTCCAGGAAACAGGCTCCTAGCTAGTCAACTAGCTACTGCAAGCCAGTGGGGTGCTCATCGGGCTCATGCACCAGACACCAGGACCAAGGCTGCTGGTAGCTTTGTAGATTCCCTGTTTCCTCTTCTGAAAAAATTTCTGAAGACCCACATGGAAATCCACAAAGACGAGAACCTGACTGAGTAAAGGCAGTGAGAACAGATGAGGGACAGGCGCAGAGGTATTCTGCAAGAACTGCCCCCCTGCCGCAAAACCCGTTATAGACAAGAAAGGGGTCAAAAGACCCCCAGATCAATGTCTGCTGGCTCAAAGAATAGAAGGTCTCTAAATAGAGTTCAGTTCAGATAACCCCACAACCTACCGCTAGCAGCCCTGTCCTGCGCTCAGATGCCCACAAGGAGGTTCCACTCTGCTCTTCCTGCCACCCAAGGAGCCTGTCTTATCTCCCACAGCCGGCTTCTGTCCCTCAGCTGTACTGTTCTCCTGGTCCACCTGCTCAGAAACCTGTCACCCTGGCTTGGCCACCCACCTTGGATGCCAGAGATTTCCCTTTCTCACACAGGCTCACTGCACTGGGCTCATCTGAGCCGAAGCCCATCACACCGCCATGGCCTTGCTGAGCACAGACTGCTACACACAGTCCTGAGAGCAGAGGAGTGTCCAGGAAAGCACCAGGAGACAGAGCCAGAGCCACCCATGGCCACCCTCTCAGACCAGAGGGCCCCGAGACATGTATCTCAAGAGGAAGACAGAATCGTCTTTTGGAGCACAAGTATGGACATAGTAAATATTTGTTGGAAAGGATCACTTACTTATTTTAAAAAGTCTAAATGTATTTAACAGTAACATCCACCCTACCTCCTAACACCCACAAAAACCCAAGTACCTTTCAAACTTGACAACAAATATACGCAGTTCAGCATCTATGAATTTTAGACAAAACGTATTTGAAAGCAACAAGTCACCACCTACTTACTTGCTGGAAAATGCAGAGATTAGGAAACGTTCTAGAAATGTCCAGTTTAATAAGCTCCAGACTGGCTTCTCTGTCTGCTGCTGAAAAACCAGCATCTGTCAAAAGATGCCAAAAATCATTACATTCCTCAAGGGCACGAATGTAGGACAATTATGAGCCTCTGAAGTTTTACAAGAACGAAAGACGCAAAAAGGTTCTTCAGAAGCACACTGACGTAATCACATCTTGACTCACAGTGCAGCCTCAGAGTATTTAACAGATTGCAGGGTTTCTTAGAGAACACAGCACCAGCTAATTCTAGATTAGATATCAGGTATTCATTAGGTGTTTTCTAGCATCTGATATCAAAATCTGACATAATACCTCTCACCAATAACAATCAGTAGAAAGCAAGGACAAGTAGGAGAATAAACACAAAGAAACTCCAAGCATAAACACACATGCACACACACGTCACACATCTTTAACATCTTCAGTGTAAACCCACTAGATGCAGAAACGAATGCAGTATTATACTCGTGTGATATTTCTTTTTTCTTTTATCTTTTTGTAGAGACAGGGTCTTTCTTTGTTGCCCAGGCTGGTTTTGAACTCCTGGCCTTAAGTGATTTGCCCACCTCAGCCTCCCAAAGTGCTAGGATTATAGGCACGAGTCACTGTGCCCAGCCAGTGTATAATATTTCTAACAAGTAATCATAAATAATTTGTTTTATACTTTTTTGAATTCTAATACCACATAGACTATAAAAATGATCAGTAAAATCATGTACTTCGTAACCAACAGAATAACCAACAGAAGTAATCATTCTTGTGTGTTATGGAAAATGCTAAAGGCATAATCTAGCAAACATGCAGTGTTCTTGTCTCTGTAATTCTGAGCTCCTCTATAAGACAGTATTCAACTAATCCCAGACACCAGGCTACTGGAAGTCACATGAACAACTTTAAAGGGAGTGACACTGGTTATGACCGGCCCTCCAGCATGTTAGGACACAAATACCTCTCAGGAACTGGGATGTTCTAATTCATTCTTTCTCTTTTTTTTTTTTTTTTTTTTTTTTTTTTAAGAGGGAGTCTTGCTCTGTCACCCAGGCTGGAGTGCAGTGGTGAGATCTTGGCTGACTGCAACCTCCACCTCCAGCGTTCAAGCGATTCTCCTGCCTCAGCCTCCCAAATAGCTGGGATTACAGGTGCACACCACCAAGCCCAGCTAATTTTTGTTTTTTCTTGAGACAGAGTCTCACTCTTATCACCCAGGCTGGAATGCAGTGGCGCGATCTTGGCTCACTGCAACCTTCACCTCCCGGGTTCAAGTGATTCTCCTGCCTCAGCCTCCAGAGTAGCTGGAATTACAGGCACCCACCACCATGCCTGGCTAATTTTTTTTTTTTTTTTTTTTTTTTTTTTTTTGAGACGGAGTCTTGCTCTGTAGCCCGGGCTGGAGGGCAGTGGCCGGATCTCAGCTCACTGCAAGCTCCGCCTCCCGGGTTCACGCCATTCTCCTGCCTCAGCCTCCGGAGTAGCTGGGACTACAGGTGCCCGCCACCTCGCCCGGCTAGTTTTTTGTATTTTTAGTAGAGACGGGGTTTCACCGTGTTAGCCAGGATGGTCTCGATCTCCTGACCTCGTGATCCGCCCGTCTCGGCCTCCCAAAGTGCTGGGATTACAGGCTTGAGCCACCGCGCCCGGCTAATTTTTATATTTTTAGTAGAGACGAGGTCTCACCATGTTGACCAGGCTGGTCGTGAACTCCTGACCTCGTGATCCACCCACCTCAGCCTCCCAAAGTGCTGGGATTACAGGCGTGAGCCCTTGCACCCAGCCTAATTTTTGTATTTTTAGTACAGACAGGGTTTCGCCATGTTGGCCAGGCTGGTCTCGAACTCCTGACCTCAGGTGATCCATCCACCTTGGCCTCCCAAAGTGCATGAGCCACCACACTCGGCCAATTTCTTATGAAAGCTTTTTACCTTTAATTTTTGCTTAAAAAAAAAAAAAGAACCCTTTTCTCGTGGAGCTTTTTATGAATCCACATCACAACCGTAAAGTCAATTTTCTTCACTATGTAATAAAGAATGACAAACACAATTGACCACAGCAGCTCGCTGGTTTTAGAAGAGACTCTACCTTCATTCTCCACTTCAGAGCCTCCCGTGCTAAGGGACCGCCACCTCTCCTTGGCTCGGGCAAGACAGATGTCAAAGAGCTCTGGAAGAAAAGCCTCTGGGTAAGTGTTATGTGCACATGTGAGTATTTTTCATCAAAACACCACAGAACATAGTACTATTTCCTTCAAATACTTAAGTTCAACTACAATAGGCTTAATGCACACTTCATAGGTTACTTAAACAATTCCCCCCAACGTGGCCTGAAAGTAATTTTATTGTTTAAAGACACAGCCTTAAACAAAGAAAGATTAAACACATCACCACTGTTTACTTCTATGACACAACCCAACCACAAAACTGCCTTGTTTTGGTCTTTGTGACTTGTCTACTGCCTCTCCCAGACCGCAAGATCCCTGGGGCAAGACGGTGAAGCTCTCTCCCTCCCTCTGTATCCAAAACACACAGCACTGGAACTGACACAGAGCAACTCAATCAATGAATGTCTCCCTGACCGAGGGAGGGAAGGAGGGACCAGCAGAGAATCATCTGGTTTCAAGTAAGGACATGATGCAATTGCCCCCACCTGGCACAGGCCTCCTCGTCTTGCTGCCTGGCAGTGGAGCAGGGGTGGGGGAGATCCCAGGAATACACAGAAGCTGCAAAACACAGGACTCTTGCTGGCAGAGAAGGCTCATGACAGCCTCCAAACCCCCATATTTACAACTTATTTTTGTGACAGCCTCTTTGGGTGGTTTGGTAATAGTTAAACAAGGCGACTTCACTAGCATACACAGACCTCCATGGGTATATCCATGCTCCCTTCTGCTTTCAAGGACAAGTGTGAAGGCTGAACCCACAGAGCTCCTTCTCAGTGCCCTGTTCCCCGACACAGCCCAGTCTCAGGTGCTTCCTGGTTGTCTGGCTTTTTCTTTTTTTCCCCGAGATGGAGTCTTGCTCTGTCACCCAGGCTGGAGTGCAGTGGCGCGATCTCGGCTCACTGCAACCTCTGCCTCCTGGATTCAAGCGATTTTCTTGACTCAGCCTCCTGAATAGGTGGGATTACAGGTGCACACCACCGTGCCCAGTGAATTTTTTTTTTTTTTTTTTTTTTAGTAGAGGTGGGATTTGGCTGTGTTGGTCAGGCTGGTCTCAAACTCCTGACCTCAGGTGATTTCCCCACCACAACCTCCTCAAGTGATGGGATGACAAGCGTGAGCCGCTGCACCTGCCACCACTCTGGCTCTGATGGTCCTGATCAGCTCCCAGATGTCTCAGGTTACACGCAATCACTAGTCTATCACTGAGACTTTAATTGCAGCTACCCATGGAATTTTGAGCACTTTATTTTTCCCATGATTACTTTTGGAAAATACAGCAGAGCACATCTGCCTTCTGGGCAGTGTACACTATTTTATTAAAATGTAATCCAAATTCTAGTTTCACTATTATAGTACCAGTGTCCAAAGGAGTAAGTAAGCATGTATGCTCCCAGGACAATCCCACACTGCTCTGCGCGGGTGCCTCATGCACCTGGTGGCACTTCCACCTGCTGTCAGCCTCTAGGAGGCAGGCCAAGCTTTGGTCATTTTGGCCAAAGGTGGATGAATACCATTGTGTGGCCATGGCCACCAGGGAATCACTTCCCAAGTGAGAAGTTTGACAGTTAAGTCACACAGGCTACCAGCCTCGGGGTTCAATGGTCAAAGTGTCAAGAGTTTTAGGATTCTCCCCCATGGTTTTACTGGTGTGTATCTGGGGAATGCTGGAGGCTGGATGGCTACCACACCTTATTCCCAGACCCCCTGCTCCAATGTCAAAGCACAAGACTGACTGAGGCCCTAAAAGTGAAGTTTTAATAGTACTATTAGGTTGACTTTCACTAAGTTTCCAATTGTACAACCACAAGAGCAAAACCTTGGGGCTCTCCAAGTCAGAACACGGGCTTTAGGATTAGCCTGGGCTAGGATCAGAGTCCTGGGCACAGTCCCAGCCTTTCCAGGATGCTGAGCCTTCTCTAGAGGAAAATGAGGTCAAGGTCGCACTGTTGATATTAAATAAGATCCATAAGTAAAAAACCTAATATGATTCTTGGTACTCAGCAATCAAGTTTGTGTTCTTACACTGGCTTGGAGATGTAGTAAAACCGAGATTAAGCAGGACCCAATAAGGCGGCATTCATTCACATGGCAGGCGTTTCTTAAGGGCCTGCCACATGCAGAGACCTAGGCTGGGTGAGGGTGAAAAGGCAGAGAGCACAGTAGGTGAGGGCCCAGCTTCCTGAGCACCAGTGCTAGTGGGGGCCACTGACACTGCCCGGCTCACAATACAAGACGGACACAATGAACACAAATCGAGCCAATACCAAGGTTCGGACAAATGTCTAAGACTCGTGTCTAAACATGTAACTGATTCATCAGCGGTTTTGCCCAATCCAAAACAATATGGTCCATAGGTTTTAATTTAAATAAAATCCACCCAGGCATCCGTGAGAAACACAAATTAAACACACACACAAAGGACTGTGCATTCCATCCAATCTGCAGAGACAGAGTTTAGAAATAAATGCTCAGTACTTTCTCCAAACCTCAACTTCTGAGGATGCTTTCAAAAATCCATTTCCACAAGTTAAATGTTATTCATCTTCTGACACAGACAAGTTAAAACAAAGTTTTGGTAGGTATGGATTTAGCCGAAAGAGGAAGTTCTGGGCCCCCACGTTCCTCTGTAGGACTGCACCGCACAGAAGCCAGTCACCAGCCAGCCGGCTGATGCTCCACGAGGGGAGACCCTGCCTGGGATGAGGCTAAGCTGGCCTGTCAAGATAAGAACAACAATCAAAACCCCAACTAGAGAGCGAAGATACCAACCAACTGTTTAAACTCGAGGCCTTCATGAGCATAAAAACCACATCATCAACTTCCCAGGCAGGTCCTAGGCCCCAGAAACAGCAGGAGGGCAGCCCCGTCTTTCCACAACTCAGAATGCAGGCATGGAGGCAGAAGTGAAAAGAATGGCTGCCAGTATTAATCACTTAATTTGAAGACTGTGGGCTCACGGCACCTATTACACACTGGACACGCTGCAGAGTGCTCGGGACATGTGGGGAAGCGAATTCAGTCTGAGGGAGGAGGTGTACATGCAAACTGAGTAGATGCAATTCAGCGAGAGATCACTGAGCATGGTTTTCACCCAGCTGACAAACCCCCAGAGCCCCAAGGACCCCAGTCCCAGAACAGTATGTTGTCCCCTCCAAGGCTGCCTGAAATAAATCCCACAAAATACCAACAGACACCCCAGTACAACAAACACCCTCACAGCAAGAACCACCTGCCCCTTCCACACTCACTTCCTAGTCAAGCCTTGCCTTCCTAGGACTTGGATCCGTGAAGCTCAGGCACCTCCCCAATGCTCTGAGCCCCGTCTTCCACGCTTCCTCTACTCAAGGGCTCCTGCACTGAGCTTTCAGGTAACTGGAGTGCACAGCACTAAACGCAGGCCTCTCGCCTGCCCCTCTCTCCTGAAGGATACAGTCTCCTGGTCTCTCAAAAGACACAGATTCATGGCAATGGTTGCCTTTCTTTCCAACAGGGCAAAAGGGAGAGAAGACACAGGGCCTGGGGTGGACTCCCCAGGATCATGCAGGCCACTCACCGTGGGTGATATTTAACTCGTTGCCAATGGCTAAGCTCCAGACTTTGCCTCTCACACTTGGAGGGATTCCCTGCCACCATAAATCTCGAACTTTTCTAGAGCACCACCTGGACAAAAATGGAAGCAAGAGTTTGAGTTTGTTCTACACAGACATTTGCCTACCTGCGTGCCTAGCCCCGAAGCACCAAGAGCTGGGATGCACCGTTATTAGCAAGCACAGCCCCTGCCCTCAGAAAGCTGAGAGTTTAAGGCTCTGTAAAGATCAAATCAACAATCTCCTTCTGCTGGGCAGCTGCCGTGGCAGGTATGGAAGAGCACAGCACAGCACGGGACACCACGAACCGGAGGCCCAGGCACACTCTAGAGCCAAGTTCTGACTGACCTGGGCACATGAAGGATGGGAAGGACTTTCTGAGCAGAAAACACAGGAAAGAGCAATGGCCTGGCCTCCTACAGGAACAGCACATAGCTGAGAGTAGGTGAGGAGTGCCAGGCGGCACTGCGGCAGCACTGGAGACAGAAGCAGACCCCAGCAGAGTCAGCAGACGGCTGCCGCACCGCCAATACAGGCCCAGCGCCCAGATGTGAGCTGGCACGCTCTAACTGCAGAGAAGAACTGCTGACTCAGAACATTCTGGACTGTACAGATTCCTTCAGCTCTGCTGGGACAAGGAACACACAGCCTGGGCAACAGCCTGGGCAAACCAGGCCCACGTGGTGCCTCTGAACGCAGCATCGTGGGGAGCACAGACGTGAAGCTGCAGAGAGCAGGCTGCATCCTAACTCCATTTTTACCTGTGGAATCTGGACAAATCATCTGTCCTCTCTAAACCTACACCATCCTCTCGAAAGTCAAGATGATGAAACCTACACCCAAGGGCTACTGTGAGGATGAAGTGAGATAAAGTACAAAAGCACCCAGAACAGTGCCAGGCAGCGTCTGTGTGCAGTCAGCGGGAGCTGCTGCGGGTCTGTACGCAATGCATTCAGACCACATCCAACCCAGAGCCCTGTAGGATGGACCAGAGTGGTCTCCCTCGGTGGGAGCAGTAAGCATTCTGAGAACCTCTGTTCTTGTTACTAGATCCCCTGTGAGAACGGGTATAAAGCGTTTCCTGACAGCATCAATCCTTTTGAGGACACTGCCTTAAAAAGCCTGCTCTGAGCATATTTTCCTAGTGGAGACCCTGAGAAGGGCCGTGTGACCCCTGCAGTGCTGACATGTGGGACGAGAGTAGAAGAGAAGCCGGCATCCAAGCTCCCCAAATGCCTCTGTGTGCAGCCCTGGGACTTCCGCCTGCACACTGGCCCCCACCGTTCTGAACACGAGAATAAAAACAAGATCCACAGCTGCCCCTCAGATGTAAAGAGGGCAGCAGCTGCCAGACTCTGCCAGGTGCACTCTACTGGACACTGGAGTCACTATCCTCAAAGAGAGGAACACAGCGGCCTAAACAGACAGCTGTGTGCACAGAGAACCACAGGGCCCTAGAGCCAGGGTAGGTGCAGCAAGGTCTTCCCTGAGCTTTGGAGAGCACACAGGAGTTAGCTGGCTGAGGAGGTACAGGACAAGAGCATTCTGGGCACAGGGCCTGGAACATGTGAGGCCCCAGGTTTAAAAGCAGTAACACCTATGGAGGGCTCCCTAGGGAGAGGGCTCTGTCCAAGTGGAGGAGAGGCATCCGAGGGTGAGGCTGCTGAGGAAGGAAGGCCACCTCACTAAGGGTGTTGCCCGCTAAGCTAAGGGTTCAAACTGTGTACTGAGAGTCACAGGAAGTTACTGAAATTCTAGGTTAAGGGAGGTGACACCAACTCATGCTTTAGAAGCTGGCTCAGGAGATGAGAAGAAGGTGAACTGGAAGGGAGGAGAAGAGATTATCACAGTCTCCAAGCAAGGGATGGCGCGGGCTGAGCCAGGGTAGAGGGAAGGAAGATGACGCAACTTCAACTCGCTGCATCCAGGGTGTCACTGCTGGCTATGACGACTACGGCTGTGGCCCACAGATTCTAGACAGAAATGCTCTGCAGTTCAGCCGCACCCAGAGCCATGTCTTACATTGTTTCCCAGTTAGGTAAGATCTCATTATTCCAGGTGAGCACAGCGTTTCCAATGCTTTCCTCGACTCTACATCTTTCTTCCAGCTGCTTCTTCCTCCGCTGGGCTTCTTTCAGCTCTAGAAATCACAATTTAGAAAAACAACGATCTACTAACTGATATGGACCATTTCCAGGCAAGGTGATTTTCCTGTCACACTGCAAACACACCAGGAAAACGGCCCTGAAGCAGAGCGAGCATCAGCTCCAGGGCTCACTTTGCACCAGATGGACTCCAGAAGGTCAGGCATTATCCACCCTTTAGTAAGCCTGCAAAGTGTAACATCTATACAGGAAAGTACACAAAGAAGAATATGATTCAGTTGACTGGGCACGGGGGCTCACGCCTGTAATCCCAGCACTTTGGGAAGCCAAGAAGGGCGGGTCACCTGAGGTCAGGAGTTCGAGACCAGCCTGGCCAAAGTGGTAAAATCCCATCTCTACTAAAAATGCAAACATTAGCTGGGCGTGATGGCAGGGGCCTGTAGTCCCAGCTACCTGGGAGGCTGAGGTAGGAGAACTGCTTGAACCCAGGTGACAGAGGTTGCAGTGAGGTGAGATAGCATCATTGCACTTCAGCCTGGGCAACAGAGCGAGACTCTCTCTCAAAAAAAAAGAAAAAAAGAAAAAAAAGAACATGATTCAGTTACTACAAAACAGAAAAATCCCTGAAACTACCATCCTGATCAAAACAACCGCACATTACTAGAAGCCCCTCCTGTGCTCCCAGCCCTATCCCCTTCCAAATGCAGGCTCCATGCTGACTCCAACAGCTCGAACATTACTGGTTTTTTTTTTTTTTTTTTTTTGACGTCTTGTTCTGTCACCCAGGGTGCGGTGCAGCGAACACAATCTTGGCTCACTGAAACCTCCGCCTCCTAGGTTCAAGTGATTCTCTTGCCTCAGCCTCCTGAGTAGCTGGGATTACAGGCACCCACCACCACACCCAGGTAATTTTTGTATTTTTAGTAGAGATGGGGTTTTATCATGTTGGTCAGGCTGGTCTCAAACCCCTGACCGCCTGCCTTGGCCTCCCAAAGTACTGGGATTACAGGTGTGAGCCACCACGCCCAGCCTTGAGCATTACTCTTAATCTACAAATAGCAACTTTGAGAAATACCATGCATTTAGTTTACATATACTCTTTTTGTGTGTGGTCAAATTTACCATTTTAACTATACAGTTCAGTGGCATTAAGAACATTCCGACTGCACAACCACACCACCATCCATCACCAGAACTTTCTCATTGGCCCAAATGAAACTGTCCCCATCAAACACTAACTCCCCACTCCCTGTCTCCCCAGCCCCTGGCACCCACCATTCGACCCTCTGTCTGTGAGTTGGACTGCTCTAGGGGCCTCACAGAGGTGGATCACACATCATTTGTCCTGTTTGGATTGACTGGTTTCACTTAGGGTATCTTCAAGATTCCTTCATGTGGCCGCATGTGCCAGAATTTCCTTCCTTTTTAAGGTCAAATATTATTCCACTGTACATATACACCACATTGTTATATATTTTTATTTATTTATTTTTTCAGACAGAGTCTTGCTCTGTCGCTCAGGCTGGAGTGCAGTGGCATGATCTCGGCTCACTGCAACCTCCACCTCCCGGGTTTGGGTTCAAGAGATTCTCCTGCCTCAGCCGCCTGAGTAGCTGGGACTACAGGCATGCTACACCACACCTGGCTAATTTTTTATTTTTAGTAGAGACAGGGTTTCTCCATGTTGGTCAGGCTGGTCTCGAACTCCCGACCTCAGGTGATCCACCCTCCTTGGCCCTCCAAAGTGCCATGATTACAGGCGTGAGCTACCGTGCCTGGTCTTTTTTATTTTTATTTTTAGAAAGGCAGACTGCCACATGCAGTGCCTCATTTGGATGTGTCTGGAGTCTTGGAAGCCTGACGACTGTACATTTTCTTACAAATGGAGCCTGTCTGGAGGCTCCAGCAGGGGAGTGCAGCTACTCATACACCCTGACTGAAGACCGGTCCTCTATCGGGGATGGTCATTCTCTTTGACCAAACACACAGCTTCAGGAGGGACCCACATGGAGTGCCAGTGGGGAAGGGGACACCAGGCTAGCCAGCAGATCAGCCAAATCAACCCTGGTGATCAATGGAGTGACAGATATGACAGCCAGAATGCCCTCACATCCATGTTATATATTTTTAAAATCTCCTAGAAAAAGAGTTTAAGTGTTGCAAGGAATTTTATCAAAACATCTTCTTGGAAACTTAAAAAACAACCCAGAGAGGGAAATAAATGTACATACCATTGATGGCTGAAACGTTCTGTAGTCTAGTATTTCTTTCTTACACAGTCACTTTTCTCACGTCAGTTCAAAGTGCTTTTCTCTTGAATAAAGCTACCAGGAATGGATAGTAACCTTCCACGCAAGACACAGGCGCCCTGCTCCAAAGCCTGGGGCTTTACAGCCCACCCAGGACAGCCTCGGGGGGCTTCTGGGATGAGAGAGGTCTCCTTGGGAGGCTCCCAGCAAATCCTGCGGTCTCACTGCTTCTCCTCTTAGCCTGCCTCAACGTCCCCGAGTCCCTGTGGCCCGCCCATGCCACCCTGCGGCCCCGTTTTCACTTGTGGGGGCCTTCCACATGCATTTTTTTCTTTTTGGAAGATTACAAATTTCAAGGACTGAAGTTCAGGTTCTATGACTCTAAATAGTAAAAAGAAAATAACCAGAAAGACACAAATCCTGTGCTGCCCGATTTAACCCAGCAAGTGTGAACCCCATTACCTCGCTTTTTGGCCTGAACCACCATTTCTTCATACTGCTGTCTGTGCTTCTGAGCTTCTTCAGCTGGTTTTGCTGGGAGATTTCTTGATAGGAAAGAAATGAGTTTTCACCATTATAAATACCACATAAAAGTCTCTGAGAAAAAAACCTGAAACATAATTTCCTAAAACATAGAAAGCTCAAACACTAAAAACTCATTTTTTTAAGATTACACAGTTCTTTCACAAGCTTTTATAATACTTTCTTACAAAAACAAGTTCACTATAAAACAAATGAATGGGCTAGGCATAGTGGCTCACGCCTGCGATCCCAGCACTTTGGGAGGCCAAGGCGGGCATATCACGAGGTCAGGAGATCAAGACCATCCTGACTAACACAGTGAAACCCTGTCTCTACTAAAAAATACAAAAATTAGCCGGGTAAGGTGGCACGTGCCTTTAGTCCCAGCTACGCGGGAGGCTGAGGCAGGAGAATCGCTTGAACCCAGGAGGCAGAGGTTGCAGTGAGCCAAGATCACGCCACCGCACTCCAGCCTGGGCAACAGAGTGAGATTCCGTCTCAAAAGAAAAAGAAAAAAAGAAAAAAAAAGAATGATAAAGATTAGCAGGAAGAAAGTAACAATTATCCACAACTGCAACAGTAATAAACACTTAATCTTTTGGTATACTTTCACCCCACACTCCAAAGAAACTTTGATTTGACTGCAATACCCTAATAACTGTCAACACTTAATTCTTGAAGCAGGGCGCTCTAACAGCATTTGTTACATGTATGTATGACGACATTTCCTGACCAGATTTTTAAAGTGAACAGATTTTGTACTAGCTACATGGTTCATTTGTCTTTTTACATATACACAGATGTGCACCTTAGTTCTAAGCACCTTGGTATACCTTCAAAACCCATTAAAAAATGCAATTCGTGCTCTCTTTCAGAAGCGTGCTTGTGACTGTACTGACACTGGGGTAAAGGGAGGGCAGGAGTGTCTGGCTGCCTGTGTCCCTCACACGACAGGATCCACATTCACTGGGACATTTTAAACAACCATCACTTGCTGCAGGAGAGTCCGCCCGTTCACCTTTCAGAGCATGAAAACGACTGGTCTTCAAAGGGCAGACTCTTTTCCTGATGGCTTCTAACTTTCCAGTCCTCTATTTCTCTCCCCAACACAAATTTTCAAGGATAAGAATTAACAGTAGAAGACACCTTGTTTCTTTTTTTTTTTTTTGAGATGGAGTTTTGCTCTTGCTGCCTAGGCTGGAGTGGATCTCGGTTCACCACAACCTCTGCCTCCCAGTTCAAGTGATTCTCCTGCCTCAGCCTCCCGAGTAGCTGGGATTACAGGCGCCCGCCACCACACCTGGCTACTCTTTGTATTTTTAGTAGAGACAGGGCTTCACCATGTTGGCCAGGCTGGTCTCAAACTCCAGACCTCAAGTGATCCACCCGCCTCGGCCTCCCAAAGTGCTAGGATTACAGGTGTAAGCCACTGGGCCCAGCCGACAACTTATTTTTAAATGCTAAAGTAAAAAAGAAAAATCACCTGCATGGAAAATCCTGGTCAAAACTTCTATGCTACAGGACAGTTTTCCAAATTGGCCATTTACTATCATTACAGAACACATGTTAATATAGGGAGTAAGAAGTAATTCTGGCTTATTCGTCTTCCCTTTCTGACCCTAGTTCTTCTCTAACAAAAAGGTGCTTAGCAAGCTGTACTTATTTCCTGAAGCAAACACTCTACAGAGATTCTTCTTAAACTCACGCTGGTCTGTCCTCGAGGATGAGTGCGGTGGTGGAAAGTGGTTCAAAGTCAAGATTCTTCCTCACATTCTGCTTTGGAGATGGTGGCTTGCTAGGTCTTCCAGCCTTGTCTTCATATTCCTAGGACAAAGAAACCAGGATGACTCCAGGTCCATTCAGACAGAATGAAGTCCTCAGAACGCGAGAAAGTTGTTCTGTCGTGAAACTCTTTTAAGCCAATTTCGAGGACAATTCACCGAAAATCTTTCCTGCTATTCAGAAGGAAAAGCCGCTGACTAAAGGGGTCTTTTTGGAGATGGAGTCTCGCTCTGTCGCCCAGGCTGGAGTGCAGTGGCGTGATCCTGGCTCACTGCAACCTCCACCTCCTCGGTTCAAGCGATTCTCCTGCCTCAGCTTCCCAAGTAGCTGGGAACAGAGGCGCCCACCACAACGGCTGGCTAATTTTTTGTATTTTTAGTACAGATGGGTTTTCACCATGTTGGCCAGGCTAGTCTTGAACTCCTGACCTCAGGTGATCCACCTGCTTCAGCCTCCCAAAGTGGTGGGATTACGGGGTGAGCCACTGCGCCCAACCTAAAGGGGTCTTAGAGTTCCAAAGTTGAGACCACTGCTTCATGACATGACTGTGCGCTTCCCTCACTGGTGGGGAAATAATAAAGGATCTCATCATCAAACGCTGTCTCCTGTCTCAGGTCTCCTGTCTCCTGGGTAAGAGGCATGTTTTCTGTCTTCTGGACACTGTAAATTTTAACTGATTATTATCATGGCCACTGGGAAGCCACCAATGCAAATTGTTACGTAAATAGTTTTGCCATGGCCTGGAAATCTAAGAGCAGCCGCCACACCACTGGGTCACCGGTTCACCCACGCACTGCAACCACAAGAGCTGGGTCACACCTGGTGACCCACATTCCAAACGCCCAGCCAGAAGAACTCAGGAGAGCCGAACAAGTTGGTGCTTCTGAAATAACATGTGGGTACTTTGCTCTGTGCAAAATCAAAACCACAATCATTTAAGATAATTATAGAAAACTAACAAGATATTACAGACAAGGCTCTCAGGACTGCCCCTGAAGGGAAGATAATCTCATTGAGAAGACAGGACAAAGAAAGGTGGCGTTAACCTAAGATTTCATGTTTGTCATGAGGTGGTAAGAAATTGCTAAAAGAATTTCAGGGACACTAGCTGTCAAGAGGGGTGTTATCGGTGAAATTATGCAGCAAGCAATTATTCTCTTAGCCAGAGAGGCCTCTAAAAAGTAAAAAGAAATAGATTATTTCCTCAAAATACACAGGCTATGAGAAGGATGTGCACCAAGCAGCAGTTGGGAGGGGCGGTTTCTGTACACCTGGATGTACATGGTCACATGTCTTAACACTGTCTACTGTGGCTTAACATGGTTTCATTACAATTCTAAAATTACTTCCACTTACCAGAAACTGAAAACATGGACTCATTCCTTGCTGGATTCAAGCATCTGAGCATCTACGCTGTACGGGGTACACAGTCGTGACCTAACACAACACTGGCCCTCATGAAGCTTCAAGTCTAGCACCTGAATGTCAAAGTCACCAATTTCATAGGAAATCAGTCAAAAGCTGTGTGTTAAGATTCTGAGGCCTGCTGCATTTTAACAAGAATTAGCAACACATACCCCATGAGGTGCTACTTATCTGCTGAGCCTGGTCTGGTGAACTGTATACCAAGGCCAGAGATGTTGGGCCCAAAATCAGCCGTGGCAGGATGTGGATGCCCATGTCTGTCGGCTTCTGTGTGCTCTGTGCGTGTGGACTCATTTTGTCTTCACAGCAATCTGCTTGGTAAGTGTCACCCATTTTATAGACAGCGTAACTGAGGTTCAAAGTGAAGTGACTTGCCTGAAGCATACAGCCAGCAAGGCTGGGCCTGCAGGACTCCTTCCAGTCTGCCGCCCTGAGCAGGCCCAACATCATCTGTGAATACACTCAAACCCACAGGTGTGCAGTTTTAGAGGGGAAAGCCTGAGTCCTACACGGCTTAGGTGTGGCCTCTGCAGCCAAACAGCTCTGGAAGCAAATTCAGATCCACCAACCACCAGCGATGACCTCGGGCAAGGTACTCACTTCAAATCCCTCAGCCTTCTTTCCACATCTGCAAAATGGGAAACCCCGCCTGCCCCACCCCGTGAGGGCAGCTGGAAGGAATGAGGCGACGTCACAGCCTCTGGTGCACAGGGACTGCCAGGGAAGGACAGCCCTTGTTACTCTGCGCCACTAGCTTTCTCTCCCCTCAGACCTGAAACCACGGAAAAGGCAGAAAACCACGCTCCAGTGCCAAAGAACAAACCAGGAGCCCTGCCAAGTTGCCAACGGCACAGATACAAAAAGTAGGAGTAAAAGGAAGTAAAAGACTTGAGTCATGACCAGAAACGTCAGATCGCTTCAGTCAGAGCTTCTTACTATTACCAACAAACAGCGGCAGCGGCTGACGCTAACAAGCCCAGCACTTCCGAGTGCTTTACGCGCGCACGCTGGTTTAACTCCATCTCCCTCCACACCCGCCCCCCGAAGGGGCTACCCCACCCCCAGACCATGCTGGTTTAACTCCATCTCCCTCCACACCAGCCCCCCGAAGGGGCTACCCCACCCCCAGACCATGCTGGTTTAACTCCATCTCCCTCCACACCAGCCCCCCAAAGGGGCTACCCCACCCCCAGACCACATTGGGCTAACTCCCTCTCCCTCCACACCAGCCCCCCGAAGGGGCTGCCCCACCCCAGACCAAGCCAACAAGGCAGCTGCACAAGGACACGCTGTACCTCACCAGCGCGAAGCTGTGGCTGTGGTCAGATGGCCCAACAAAGGTTCAAGAAAAAAAAAAGCAGGGATGCAGGCTACCTGAGGCAGGCACGGTTTTCTGCCTTTTCCAGTGGTTTCAGGTCTGAGGAGAAGAAAAAGCAAGTGCCACAGACCAACAAGGGCTGCCGTTTCTCCAGCACTCCCTGTGCACCAAAGGGATGTGGGGACCCAGAGGTGTCCGTGACTCGCCCAGCGGGCAAGCGAGGAAGCTGGGTCACAGGCCACGCACTGGGGTTCCGCAGCCACATTCCTCATAACAGAATTCACACAAGCCTCTCGCAGGCATGCATCAGAAATAATCCGTCATTCAGATTCAATCTCAGTAGTTTTCACAACCATGACCGAAACCTCAAATACTGAATTAAGTGCACAGATTAGCAGAGATGTAGGGTCAGATGCTTATGTTTTAATCACAGACCAAGACATGATTAAAATAACAAAGTGATAGAGGGGGCCTGGCCTGCTCATACTTGAAATCCCAGGCAAATGCCCTTTCCAAAACGTCAGGCAGCCTTTTAGAAGAGAAACGGCGTTGGAAATGGTGACAGGTCCTGCTCTAGACCTGGTTCTCCCAGGGCAACCTGGAAGTGACAACAGTAAGCTCACTGTCCAGGCCAGACAAACCAACTTTAGAAACAAGAAAGAGGACTGTTCACTCCCAGGATCCCGGAGGGGAAGAAACAGCACCTGGAGAAAGAACACTCAGTTGTGGATTATCAGACCTAGGGTCGGGCTAGCAAGGGCTAAGGCTTGGGAAATAAAACCAGAGTTCTAGGTACTGGCTTGGGTGAGTCGTCTTGTCTCTCAACCTGCTCTCGGCTATAAAACAATAGCAACTGTACAGACCACTGTGGTGGTCAAATGAGATAACATATGTAAAATGGCTGGCCACTCACTCCCTCAAGTGCCAAGCCCTTTCTGGGTGCCAGGTAAGTACTGGTGTGGTCCACCTCGGTCCAACTTTTCATTCCCAAGCTCCGTCTCCACATGGGACCAAGTTTTGAAGTCTCTTGGTTTAAACCAAGTAATAATGCCTGTCTTGCTGTGCTCGTCAGAAGCCCTGCAGCCTAACAGGTAAAATAAACTGCCCAATTAAGTGACAGCTGCCACCCTGGACAACCCTAGAAGAAATTTATTTATTTTTGAGGAGTCTCATTCTGTCACCCAGGCTGAAGTGCAGTGGCACAATCTTGGCTTACTGCAACCTCTGCCTCCCAGGTTCAAGTGATTGTCCTGCCTCAGCCCCCCCGAGTAGCTGGGATTACAGGCGTGCACCACCAGGGCCAGCTAATTTTTGTATTTTTAGTAGAGACGGGGTGTCGTCATGTTGGCCAGGCTGGTCTTGTACTCCTGATCTCAAGTGATCCACCTGCCTCAGCCTCCCAAAGTGCTCGGATTACGGGTGTGAGCCACTGCACCCAGCCCCCAGAAGCAATTTAGAACAAGGTTCTTCAAAGTTCTAGCAGCAGATCAGTTTGATTGGTCATAACAGCATTTAAAAAAAAATAAAACAATAAAACACGGTACATAAAGACAGTTAGCTTCAGCTTTACACCTAGTTATGTCAGTACAATGAGTCTCAATTTAAAGTGTCTAACTGGGGATAATTTCAAAAAAGTTTGCAGGCTGCCAGTTTAGAAGCACAGTTGCTCAAAGTCCCTGCTCTAGGCAGCTTATAAGGAATCACGCTGGGAAAGACGAGACCATACCAACATGGCAGGCGCACCTCACTAGCAGCCAACTTGTGGGGTGTGGTCTGATGACCCAGCTAAGGCTGAAGAAAAAAAGCACGGAGGCAGGGTGCTGAGCAGAGCCCCAGTCTCATGCAGAGGCCATGTGCAAGAGACTCAGCAAGCAGGGCAAGAGGGAAGGGGCCATGTGGAAAAGAGGAAGCTAATCTGGAAGGGACCACGTGGGCCTGGCACTTTAGGAGACCCTCAACCTCGAACCCAGCAGGGCTCACTCCACAGGGGTAATACGATGCAGGCAGAGGCTTCCACACAGGTGAGACCGTGAGGCATGCCAGGAGGGGCGAGCCACACACTGTGGGAGGAAGGGCACGACGCCTGAGGCCAGGAGGACATGGGAAGCTTCCACAAAGGAGCCACTTGAGTGGACAGACAAGTAAGATGTGGGCTAGAGGCCAAGAGGAAGAGGCACTCTGATGGCAGAAGCAGTGGCCAGGAGACGCCCACAAGCAGGCTTCTTCATGTTAGCACCAGGACTTGAACCGGGAATGGTGCAGAGTCAAAGTTGTTTTGCTCCAGAAACACGCTACCCAGAGGTGTTGGGACAAGCCCCAGGAGACAGGGGAGAGCCAGATGAGAGACTGTGAGATATGGGGAGCCCCTGAGACGCATCCAGGGACAGGGTCTACATTCCACGTGTGATCTGCCCAGTGCTAAAGACAAGAAGAGCACGAGACTCCTGAATTAGGTTTAACATTAGTTTAAAAAGGGGGGGGGGGAAGCCTGCTTCAATGCACATTTGTCTTAAGAGGGAAAAGAAAGGATCATGATTCTCAAACAATGAAAAAGCATTCCTGAGCCTGGCACAGAGGTGCTGTGTCTGTGGTCCCAACTACTCAAGAGGCTGAGACAAGGGTCACTTGAACCCAGGAGTTCAAGGTTGCAGTAAGCCATGACTGCACCAGGGCAACATGGCAAGACCCTGTCTCAAAAAAAAAAAAAAAAAAGAAGAAGAAAAAAGAAAGTATTCCTGGTAGAAAGACAAGAAGGGTCATCAATGCTACTTATGAACTGGAGGAACACCACAAAATATAGCCAGTGATGTCAATAACCTGCTAGTAGAAGCTCCCTGACTTCCAGGAAGGTGGCCTCTGGCTCCCTGGAAATCTATTTTAGCTAGAAGAAGAAAGGGTCATCAGTCAAATCCTGTGCTTAAATCTCCGACTCCACTGTCTCCAGTATCAAGATTAACCCGTGAAAATAACCTGAGAATTTGGCAGTGCACCTGGAATAAAGCTGCCAAGGCAGGCCGGCCACCCGAGTGGTACCTATCAAAAGACTTGAACTAATGCCGCGACAGCACGGCCACCACATCTGCAGAGGCTGAGGACCTGGGGAAGCACTGGGGGACAGCAGCAGGCCTGGTCTGAGCCAGCACCACCAGCAGCATGACCTTGAGCTCCTCCTCCATCCCCAAGCCTGTTTCCTCATCTGTTACAACTGAAGATTAAATGAGAACGAGCATAAGGTGCACAGCCAAAGCAGGTGCCCAAAAATGACAGGAGTATGAGTGTCACTATATACTATGAAATTACTCTTCACAACATTCCACTCTAAGAGGGCTGCTTGTGGAAAAGGGCATGAGACTGAAAGTGTCCACAACACGGCTGGTCTCACACTTGGCCATTTGTAAAAGCAATTGTCTGGGAGTGGGGAGCCTAATTTAGAATCTGGGAGGGGCTCCGTTTTGCCATTTTGAGGGGGTATAATGGCCTGCACAGGTCTTACAAAGGTCCCACCTTCCAAAAGGTAGCCCCGGGTAACCCCTGAAGCCTGACCTCACGGTAAGTAAAACCGCTGAGAACACCTGAGTGGTTCCTCTGGCCTGGATTCTTTAACCAGCTGCAGTCCCCTCCTGGAAAGCGTCCTCTATGTTACTGGGAATGTTGGCATTCTGGGAAGCACTCTCAGGAGTCCTTTTCTAATAGTCATATTCCTCCCACAGCATCGAGAACACAAAAGTTAATATGCGGACTGGTGAATGAAACATATTCAAAGGAACTAGGTTTTAACACGCCTGGTTGCTGTTGCAACCTGACCACCTCATTGGGCTCCAGAGCTCGGAGCACAGTCTCATCTCCATACAAAGGCTCATCGGATCGCAGGCGAGGCCCTTTTGGCCTCTAAGGGGGCTGCTGGGCCTGGCCCGGCTCTGAAAACAGGGTAAGGAGGACTCAAAGGACGTGCTCGCTCGCGCTGGCTCTCGTCGTCCCAGTAAACGTGAACCCAAGAAGGAAATAATGTGGAAGCACAGACACAAAGAGTGCCAGGGAGGAGAGCGCATCAGCAGCGTGCACAGCAAGCTTCGGGCTGCTGAGGACAGATGCACGTGATGCTCGCACACCCGCACAACCGCACACATGCACACTCGCACACTCCACCTGCGCGGGGCCGCAGGGCTGGCAGGCCCCGGACAGGACAGGCCCCCGGGACCGGGCAGGCCTGGGGCGCAGGCAGAGGCACCGGCCCGCACCCCGACTCACCATGAACGCCGGGGCCTTAGAGGCGCGCGGCCGGAGGCTCCATGCCCAGCGAGCGGAGGGCCGGCCTCCCTCCCTCCCTCCCGGACCGCTGGCGGGCCGGCGGACGCGGCGGCTCCTCAGGCTGGCGGGGCGGGGCGGGGCGGCAGGCCGCTCAATCGCGCGCAGACGCAGCGAGGCGATCCGTGCTGCCGGCTCGGCGCGTCAGGCCTGGCTGGAACCTCCCACGGGGGCGGGGCTGGGGCGTCCCCATGGTACGGCCCCACCTGCCGTGAGCACCGGGAAACACGCGCGCCGACCGGTGGAGAGCGAGCTTCTGCCTTAAACATCACCCGAGAGCTGAGAAACGTGTTGCCAAAAGAAATTACATAAAAATATTCGCACTGGTGAGCTCTGGGTGGCGGGGTGACAGTGAGCAGTTTTTACAGGCTACCGTGGCTCCTACGGTTTTTCACAAAGTAGTAACAGGTACCTGAGTTTGAAACGTCAGGGAGCACACAAAACACTTGGAGAAGCCGACCGGGCGCCCCGGGGCTGCCGGAGGGGGACGGAAGCTGGCGGGACCGGTGAAACCTCCGGTTTTTAAAAACAGTCTTTAAACTTTGACCCTACACCGTAGGGACTATGTCGGGTCAAAATTACGTCTGGTCAGCCGCGGGCCCCACGTCCCAGGGCTGAACAAGCCCGGTCTGCGGCAACACGAGGCTCTCCCGTGACAGGGCCTCGCCCAAGGCTCCCCCAGCAGATCTCCTGGGATTCAGAACTACCAAATCGCCGGCAGACACGTCGCCATCAGAGGAAGCCTGTGACATCCGCCAGGATAAAATCAAAAGGGCAATGGTAAGTGATAGCAAAGAGGTAGAGAAGCTGGAATTCTCCTAAATCCTTGGTAGGAGTGTAAAATGGTGCAGCTTCTATAATTCAACATCCCCCTACCATACTCCCAGGAACCCACCCAAGAGAAATACGACCAGAGAGATTTGCGTGCAAACATTCACAACAGCATTGTTCACACCAACCAGAATGTCCACCAACCGCGGGGGCATGAGCAGCAAGGAAACGCCTATGAAAAGACAGAAACTGCTGAGACATGGGCCTACGTGGATGAACCTCAAAAACGCTAGGCCAGATGAAAGATGCCAGACAAGAAAATCCCATGATTCCATTTATGTGACACTTCTTAAAAAGGTAAATCTCTAGAGAGAAAGCAAATTCATGTTTGCCTGGGGGTGGGATCAACTGCAAACAGGCACGAAGGAACTTTTTTGGGTGATGAAAAATAAAACTTTGGATGTCGAACATATTTTAAAACTAGATTGCAATGATAGTTGCATAACTGTATACATTTATTAAAATCGTGGGACACTTACAATGAGTGGATCTCATGGTATATTATTTATGCCTCAAGCCATTTTTAAAAAGGAATAGGACGATAAAAGGGAAAGAGGCTGATTCTGGCTGGAAAGATTAGGGAACGCCTTAAGACAATTATCCAGAATTTGAAAATAAGGCAAAAGCAGGAGTAAGCATTATTCTTTCAATTAATTCCTGGGCCCTTTTTAGCATGGCGGCCTAAAGATTATTTAATTCTCTAGGACACTGACCCTGTGCTATTTATTACTCCATTCAAGCCCAGATACTGTGAAGTTACATACTAACTTGTAGATAATGTCCAAAAGAAAAGATAACCCCAAAGATTATGTTTTATTGTCACCAGTTTGTTCGTTGAAATCTAACCTAGCCATCTTACTCTAGTTCTTTTTGGGTTTTATGCATATTTATGTGTGTATAAACACACACACCCCTAATTCCTCAAATGCTCTTGGCATAAGTTTTACCATCTTACTGGTCTCCTCAAGGCGTTACATAAATCTTTGACCTATGATCATTTTAATTTTTAAAAAGGTAAAAGTCATGAGAAAAATGAGTGTTTTATGTGAAGAGAATAAAGGGACATATAACTAAGGCAATACACAAACCTGACTGAATCCTGGTTCAAAAACAGCTTGATACAACTGAGGAAATGAGAACGTGCTCTGGGGTATCAGATGCTACTATGGAATTCCCCATCATTCTCCTGGGTGTGGTAACAGTCATGGTTATGTAGGAGAATGTCTTTACTCTTAAAAGCTGTGTGCTGAAGTATTTAGCAGTAAGATATCATAATACTGCAAATGGTTCAATTTTTTTTTTAAATAAAGGCACAATAAAGTAAATATGGCAAAATGTCAACAGCTGCTCCATCTAAGTGGGGCACATTAACACATTAAATTGCCCAGGCGAGGGCAAATGCATTCGAAAGCTCCCAGGGGCATCTCTCTTGGTATTTCTGGGAAGCGGCATCAGTTAAGCTGCACCATCTCTTCAGCGTTCACAATAGTACACAATGGGCCACCCGCCTGCCTGCAGACACCACTGCTGAGTCCAAGGTCAGCCAGAAATCAGACTTACAACACAGAGTGTCCTCTCCTTACAATCACAGGCTACTACAGCTTGAAGTCATGTGTTTAACAAGCTTCTTAAGCACCCCACACATATCAGAGAGAAGGTGCTCAAAGAACTCAGTCTGCAATTACATCATGTAAATGTATTTGTGTGGATGAAATTTACACATACATAATTTGTCTCAGAGAAAGGCCTGTGAGGGCAGACATGAAACCATCAGAGACTCCTGTGACAGGGACTGTGAAGTCTCAGGGAAAAGGATTTTCCCATCTTGCATCTATCATTTGAACATTTGACAGTGTTTTTTCATAAATTGTATTTAAAGTTTTCAAAAATAATTTTTCTTTTTTTTTTTTTTTTTTTGAGATGGAGTCTCGCTGTGTCGCCCGGGCTGGAGTGCAGTGGCCGGATCTCAGCTCACTGCAAGCTCCGCCTCCTGGGTTTACGCCATTCTCCTGCCTCAGCCTCCCGAGTAGCTGGGACTACAGGCGCCCGCCACCTCGCCCAGCTAGTTTTTTGTATTTTTAGTAGAGACGGGGTTTCACCGTGTTAGCCAGGATGGTCTCGATCTCCTGACCTCGTGATCCGCCCGTCTCGGCCTCCCAAAGTGCTGGGATTACAGGCTTGAGCCACCGTGCCCGACCCAAAAATAATTTCTAAGCTAATTCAGATGACATCAAAAATCGATTTCACCAACTGCAATTTCCAACCACACTGAATTATTACTTCAGCAAGGTTGTTTTTGGGTCTGTTGCTGGCTTTTTTCTGTTCACACAAGACTGAGGGTCTAGCCATGGCAGGAGACCACAATGAGGGGTCCTGACCATGCCGGAGCTCCCATGGGATGCGTGATGCCAGCCACTGCTCCACGACCCCATGTTTCCAGAGCTCCCATGGGATGCCAGCCGCTACTCCACGACCTCACGTTTCTGGAGCGCCCACAGGATGCCAGGATGCCAGCCACTGGTCCACGATCCCACACTCCATCGTACTTCACCCTCATGAGCACAGGCAATGTGAGCACTGCCTCTGCAGAGGATACTGAGGCTGAGAGGCAAAGTCATGGGCTTAAGTCCACACGACTGAGTGTAAATGACAGAACCAAGGTGCACACTCCGGCTTTTTTTTTTTTTTTTGAGATGGAGTCTTGCTCTGTCGACCAGGCTGGAGTGCGGTGGCCTGACCTCGGCTCACTGCAAGCTCCACTTCCCGGGTTCACGCCATTCTCCTGCCTCAGCCTCCCAAGTAGCTGGGATTACAGGCGCCCGTCACCACACCCGGCTAATTTTTTTTTTTTTTGTATTTTTAGTAGAGACGAGGTTTCACCGTGTTAGCCAGGATGGTCTCAATCTCCTGCTCTCGTGATCCGCCCGCCTCAACCCCACGTTCATAGGCCCGAGACCCCTCTCACCCCAGTACTGTGAAATGCTCCAGTGAAGAGCTGTGAAAGAACAAATGTGTTTCCTGTTCCTGAATTCCTATTATTTCTGGGGAGACGCACCCGTACGACTAAACACAAGATCTGAAACAAGAGTGTTTGCACCAAAGAAAGGGTGCTCTGAACACTACCCTCTCCAACTAGCAGGGAAACATCACTTCCACATTAGGAAAAATAAGCAAATCTTAGGAAGCACTAAGCATTACATAGGAATTTCAGTCTTTATTGTTAAAAGGCACTGGGGATAAAGAATTTATACTTCTCAGAATAAATAAACTGTTACCAGGATAACAGAAGACTAAAAGTAAAGTGCAAATTAAACAACCATGCTGCCATTTCCCCTGTAGAAACTTAAGATCGCTTCCTTCTTTCTCGCTTTTGGCATCATGTGGAAGAACCTGCTGCTTCTCTAAACCCCAACATTAATGGGGATGAATGAGGATTCGACATTTTATGGGATAATCTCCTGATAGACCTGTTCGCCACCAAAAGATCCCAGTACCATACAAACATGATATCTACCACCTTGACAAGCCAAAACTTCCAGAGTAGGTTCAGCTTTCAACTCTGGGTCACCAGCTGTATAATGTTTCCCTCTTTGCTCTGGCCACTGGAAAGCTCAGTGTAAAATTTGTAGCACTCCTCTAGGAGTTACATGAGATTCTGTGAGTTGTGTCTTGGGGCATCCACTGACCTCTGGTTTCATCATTTCCTCAACAATTTTTCTGTCATTCTACACACTTAAAAAAATTATTTTAAAGGCTGGGCGCGGTGGCTCACGCCTGTAATCCCAGCACTCTGGGAGGCTGAGGTGGGCAGATCACTTGAGGTCAGGAGTTCAAGACCAGCCTGGCCAACATGATGAAACCCTGTCTCCACTAAAAATACAAAAATTAGCCAGAAATCGCTTGAACCCAGGAGGCAGAGGTTGTAGTGAGCCGAGATCGTGCCACTGCACTCCAGTCCGGGCAACAGAACAAGACTCCATCTCAAAAAATATATATATATATTATTTTCAGTAGACGTACATAGAACGAAATACAAAAGGTACAAAAGTGTATCCAGTGGGAAGCAGGTCTCTCCTATCTCCCACATACCCGGTTTGTCTCCTCGCCAAAGAAATTCCACTATTAGCTATTTTTTAAGTATCCTTCCAAATATGGTCTCTGCATTTACAAGGATGTGCGTGTATCTTTATCCACATAGAGCACACTATACAAATGGTGATCCATCTTCTTTGTGAGGTCGGTGCAGTATTTCATGTAGGATTTCACCAATTCCCTGCCAAACATTTAGATAGCTTCCAATCACTTGTGCTGCAATCAATACCCTTATACAACTGTCATTTCACCCATATGCGAATTCATCTGTATGAGAAATTATCAGAAATGAAAATGCTGGGTCAAAAGAACCCTCAATGATTCATTAACTCATGTTAGTTTACTTTTTGAATAAACATACAGTTAGCTTTTTGGTGTATGTAATCCTATGACTTCTAAAATGTTGCCTTTAGCCACCATTATGACAATCAAGAAATAAAACAGTTCTATCACTCCCAAAACCTCCTTTGTGTTAGCCCTCGGTAGTCACACCCTACCCCACCCCTGGCACTGTGAATCTCCATCACTACAACTTTGTCTTTTCAAGTATGTGATACAAATGAAATCACAGCATGCAAGCTTTCGAGACTGACTTTCTACCTTCAGATAATGCCCGAGGTTCACCCAAGGTGTTAGGTGAGTTTATTACTGAGTCATATTTCATTGTATGGGATGTACCACCATTCATCCATTCATTGAAAGGCATTTGGGGTGTTTCCATTTCTTGAAGATTATGAAAAGAGCTGCTATAAACATGTACAGATTTTTGTGCAAACGCAAGTTTTCATTTGTCAATGGCAAATACCTAAGAGTGGGATTGCTGGGCTAACTGTAAGTATATGTTTCACCTCTAAGAAACCTCCCAACTGGTTTTCCAGAATGGCTGTACCATTGTGCATTCCCACGAGCAAGGTACCAGCTAAAACTTCCGATACGATGTTGAACAGGAATAGTAAGAGTGGACATCCTTGTCTTGTTTTCAGTGTTAAGGGAAGGCCTTCAGTCTTTCTCCATTAAGCATGTTAGCTGTAGCTGTTTCCTGTAGATGCTCTTTCTCAGGTGGGGGAAGTTCTCTTCCATTTCTTCTTTGCTGAGAGTTTTTATGAGGAATGGACACTGAATTCTATCAAATGCTTTTTCTGCACCAACTGATAGGATCATGTGGTTTTCTTTAAATTGGTAGTATGGTAGCTTAGACTGATCGATTTTCAAACACTGACCCAGCTTCGTGTTCCTGGGCTAAATGTCACTTTGTCATGGTTATAACTTTTTAATACATTATGGGATTCAATTTGTTAATACTGTGTTGAGAATTTTTTGGTGTGTCTTCACAAGGGATATTTGCCTGTAGTTTTTTTGGTACTGGATTCATCTGGTTTTGATATCAGGGTAGTACTGGCCTTTAAAATGAGTCAGGAAGTACTCTCTCTTCTTCTCAAATTGGTGTTTTCTTTAAATGTTCAGTAGGATTCATCAGTGAAACCATCTGGTCCTTCTTTAATAAATTCCAGGATGATTCAGGTCATCTATTTCATCTTGGATGAATGTTGGTGATTTGCAATTTTCAAGAAAATGGACCGTTTCATCTAAATTATCAAATTTATGTGGCTGGTGCAGTACCTCACACCTGTAATCCCAGCACTTTGGGAAGCTGAGGCAGGTGGATCACTTGAGGCCAGGAATTCTAGACCAGCCTGGCCAACATGGCAAAACCCTGTCTCTACTAAAAATTCAAAAATTAGCTGGGCATGGTGGCACATGCCTATAATCCCAGCTACTCTGGTGGCTGAGGCACGAGAATCACTTGAACCTGGGAGGCACGGTTGCAGTGAGCTGAGATCGCACCACTGCACTCCAGCCTGAGCAACAGAGCAAGACTCTGTCTTTAAAAAAAAAAAAAAAAAAAAAAAGACAAGTTATTTATAACATTCTATTGTCTTATTTTTGTGGAGTCTGTAATGGTATCCCCTTTTTTCATTCCTTTTGCTAATTTTATTCTCTTTGTGTCAGTTTTGCTAGAGTTTAATCAATTTTGTTCATCATTTCAAAGCACCAGCCTTCAGTTTCACTATCATTTTTCTGTTTTTAATTGTATGGTTATCTGTTCTCACATTTATTATTTGCTTCCTTTTGCTTGCTTTGGGTTTATTTGCTCTGTTTATACTTCCTTAAAGTAGAAACTTTGATTACTGATCTGAGACCTTTTTTCTTTTCTATGTGAGCATTTTCATGCTATACATTTCCCCCTAAGCAACTGCAACCTACAAATTTTGGTATGTTGTGCTTTCGTTTGCTTCAAAATATTTTCTGATTTTCCTTATGACTTCCTCATGGACCCATGATTAATTTAAAAGTATGCTACTTGTTTAATGTGCAAGTTTGGGGAGACAATTATTTTTCTGTCACTGCTTTCTAGTCTAATATCACTCTGGTCAGAACATATTTTGTATAATTTTAATCCTTTTGAAAGCTTTAAGCTTCTTTTCTATCCCAGAATATGGTCTGTCTTGGTGAATGTTCCATGTACATTTGAAAAAACTGTGTATTCTGCTCTCGCTGGAGGGTGCTGTGTTGTATAAATTGCGAATTAGATCAGGCTGGTTGATGGTGTTCATTTCTATGTCCTGGCTGATTCTGTCTACAGTTCTATCAATTACTGTTTAGTGAGGACTGTTGACACTCCCATTATAAATGTGGACGTGCCCATTTGTTTCAGATCTGATAGATTTTGCTTCATGTATTTTGCAGCTCTGTTATGAAGTGCAAATACATTTAGAATCATTATGTCTTCATTAGGTAATGTCCTACTTTATCTCTGATATTTGTTCTGAAGTCTACTTTTTATAATATTAATAGGTGTATCTTAATTTTGATATTAATAGACCTATCTTAATTTTGATTTGTGTTTTCATGGTATATCTTTTTCTATCTTTTCATTTTAACCTACATATTTTATATTTGAAGTGAGTTTCTTGCAGACAACATATACATAGTTGGGTCTATGGTTCTGTGTTTTTTTGAGATAGGGTCTCACTCTGTCACTCAGGCTAGCATGCAGCGGTATAATCAGTTCACTGGAACCTCAAACTCCTGGGCTCAAGTGATCCTCCTGCCTCAGTCTCTTGACCAGCTAGGACTCCAGGTGTGCATCACCATGCCCAGCTAAATTTTTTCAATAGAGACAGGGTCTCACTATGCTGACGAGGCTGGTCTGGAACTCCTGGCTTCAAGTAATTGTCTGCCTCAGCCTCCCAAAGTGCTGGGATTACAGGTGCAAGCCACCACACCCAGCCCATTTTTTTTTTCCCCATTCTGACAATCTGTCAGAACTGAGTATTGAGACATACAACTGGTGTGCTCAGACCATTTACATTAAATGCAGTTGTTGATATGTTTGAATTTAGGTCGACCATCTCGTTTGTTTTCTTTTTTTCTTCCTCTATGTCTTCTTTCCTGTCTTGATTCAAGTTTTCTGAACTTTTTTTAGGACTCCAATTTGAGGCCGGGCGCGGTGGCTCAAGTCTGTAATCCCAGCACTTTGGGAGGCCGAGACGGGCGGATCACGAGGTCGGGAGATCGAGACCATCCTGGCTAACACGGTGAAATCCTATCTCTACTAAAAAATACAAAAAACTAGCCGGGCGAGGTGGCGGGTGCCTGTAGTCCCAGCTACTCAGGAGGTTGAGGCAGGAGAATGGCGTAAACCCGGGAGGCAGAGCTTGCAGTGAGCTGAGATCCGGCCACTGCACTCCAGCCTGGGCGACAAAGCGAGACTCCGTCTCAAAAATAAATAAATAAATAAAAAATAAAAAGAACTCCAATTTGATTTCTCTATTGTGTTTTTTTGCCATCTCTTTGTATAGTTTAGTGGTTGGTCTAGGGATTACAATATACATATTAATTGTTCACAGTCTACTTAGAATCACTATTTTACTACTTCAAGTGGAAAGCAGAAACTTTACACCATACCCTGTCCCCTTTTGTATGTCACTTGTCTTACATATTCCATCCACATACACTGTAAACCCCAGATGTTATAACTTTTGCTTTCAAACGTCTTTTTAAATAACGCATTAAGAAAATACTCTCTATTGATTTGAAAATGTTCCCCAAATCAATCTCAATAGGAATAAGAACCCCATGCACACGTCATTTCATTTTCTAGATTCTTTTCATAACTTACTATGTGCCCTAATTTCCTCCCCAGGATTTACAGTCCACTGGGGAACTCAACGATTTATTTAAAATTGTGTTTCCCAGGAAATGAGAGTTATGTATATTCAACTGTGGTTTTGTGAATGTCTTTATATTTATGGTGTTTTAACTCATCAACTTTGCATTATAATTATACGGCAAATTGTTTATTGCTCTTTCTACTCTAATCATGTTGTAGCGCATGTAAGATTGTTATTGTTACTGTATATTTAAAGGCAACATCTACTTGCTCTTAGTTAAAACAGAAAGAAAATAGTCTACTGTATTTATCCAGATACTGTTTCTGTTCCCCTTCTTTCTTGATGTTCCAAGTCTCCTCCTCGTATAATGACCCTTCTATCTGAACAACTTCTTTTAGCAATTTTTTTTGCAGCCAGTCTGCTGGCAACAAATTCTTAGTTTTTCATCACCTGAGAATACCTTTATTTCACTTTCATTCCTGAAGGGTATTTTTGCTGGATACAGAATTTGGGTTGACAGTTCTTTTCAGCACTCTAATAATACTGTTTTACTTTTTCTGGCCTCCACGGTTTCTGATGAGAAATTCGGTCAAATTGTTATTTCCCAATAAGTATGACATTGTTCTTTTCTGGTTGCTTATAAGATTTTTTGTCTTTATTTTCAGCAGTTTGGTTATGATGTGTCTGGGCATGGACTTCTTACTTTTTAGAGTTTATTTTGTCTGGTGGCCACTGAATTTCCTGAATTTAAAAGTTTCTATCTTTTGCTAAATGTGAGAGATATTCAGCCATCATTTACTCCAATGATTTTCTGCATCGTACTGTTTCTCCTCTCCTTCTGACACTCCAGTGACCGTGTTATACTTTTTAGTACCGCCCCACATGTTCCTAAGGCTCTGTTCATTTTTTTAACTCATTTATTCTCTGTACTATTCAGATTGGATAATTTTTTATTTTGTTTTGAGACAGAATGCTCTGTCACCCAGGATGGAGTGCAGTGGTGTGATCTCGGCTTACTGCAACCTCCGGCTCCTGGGATCAAGCGATTCTCCTGTCTCAGCCTCCCAAGTAGCTGGGATTACAGTCACCTGCCACCACACCTGGCTAACTTTTTGTATTTTTAGTAGAGATGGGGTTTCACCATGTTGGTCAGACTGGTCTCAAACTCCTGAGCTCAGGTGATCTACCTGCCTCAGCCTCACACAGTTCTGGGATTACAGGCGTGAGCCACTGCACCCAGCCTGGATTGGGTAATTTCTATTGATCTTAAAATTCACTCACTCTTTCCTCTATCATCTCCATTCTGCTATTGAGCCTGTCTGGTTAGTTTATTTCAGTTAGTGTATTTTTCAGTTACAAAATTTCCACTTAATTCTTTTTATAGTTTCTTTTCTTTTACTGATACTTTGTTTTCCCATCTCAAAAGTCTTCACCCTTACTTGCTGGAGCATTTTTATAATGATTGCTTTAAAGTCTATTGAATAATTCCAACATCTGTGTTATCTCGGCAGTGGTGTCTTGATTATCAAAAGATGATCCTGGCAGGCACAGTGGCTCACACCTATAATCCCAGCACTTTGGGAAATCACTTGAATCCAGGAGTTCAAGACCAGCCTGGGCAACATGGCAAAACCTAGTCCCTACAAAAAACATAAAAAATTAGCCAGGTATGCTGGCACATGCCTGTAGTCCCAGCTACTCACGAGGCTGAGATGGGAAGATCGCTTGAGCCCGGAAGGCAGATATTGCGGTGAGCTGAGATGTGCCACTGCACTCCAGCCCGGGTGTCAAAGCAAGACCCTATCTCAAAAACAAAAAACAGGCCGGCTGCGGTGGCTCATGCCTGTAATCCTAGCACTTTGGGAGGCCGAGACAGGCAGATTTGAGGTTAGGAGTTCCAAACCAGCCTGGCCAACATGGTGAAACCCTGTCTCTACTAAAAATACAAAAAAATTAGCCAGGCATAGGGACGGGCACCTGTAATCTTAGCTACTTGGGAAGCTGAGGCAGGAGAATCGCTTGAACTTGGGAGGCAGAGGTTGCAGTGAGCTGAGATCACACCACTGCACTCTAGCCTGAGTGACAGAGCGAGACTCTGTCTCAAAAAAAAAAAAAAAAAAGACAAACAAGAAAAAAAAGATGATCCTACTTGAACCTATTCTGATTCAGAGGAAATTTTTTTTAAGATGATTCTAGTTCTTCTTAAGCCAACTAATTCTGAACTGCATTCTAGACATTTTGAATATTGTGTTAAGAAACTCTGGATTTTCTCTCAATCCTTGGGAGAATGTTGACATTTTCATCTTAGTAAGCAATTTACCCAGTTGGATTCCGCACACAAGTTCCAGCCAGCCTTCTGTGAGTTGTGGTTCCAAAGTCAGCTGTTTGCAAAGCCTTTGAAGCGCTTTTTGGATCCATCCTGCATGTGCACCATCCAGTGGCCAGTTAGGGAACTGCATAGTGGTCTATCCCAAAGATCAGTTCTCAAAGTCTATGTAAGCTACTTAAGAGTCAGACCTGTTGGCCGGGCGCGGTGGCTCAAGCCTGTAATCCCAGCACTTTGGGAGGCCGAGTCGGGCGGATCACGAGGTCAGGAGATCGAGACCATCCTGGCTAACACGGTGAAACCCCGTCTCTACTAAAAATACAAAAAACTAGCCGGGCGAGGTGGCGGCGCCTGTAGTCCCAGCTACTCGGGAGGCTGAGCCAGGAGAATGGCGTGAACCCGGGAGGCGGAGCTTGCAGTGAGCTGAGATCCGGCCACTGCCCTCCAGCCTGGGCGACAGAGCAAGACTCCGTCTCAAAAAAAAAAAAAAAAAAAAAAAAAAAAAGAGTCAGACCTGTGTACCCACAACATGAGGAGAAGTCTGGGAGTTCATCAACCACCTTAAAGGGTCACCTTCCTGAGCACCTCCTCTCTGCACTCCCCCGAGTACTTTCTAGTTTCCTGGGTCTCCCCTTTTCTGGTTCTGTAGCCACACGCTTCCCACAACTGCATCCACATCTGGGCCAGGTAATGGGGAGAGAGAGAGAATAAAGCATCAGGGGTTCCACTCTATCCCTTGGAAACAAAACTCTTCTAATCAGCTTCCCTTTCCAGCTTCCCTTTCCTGGGAGTTTCAGGCTCCCACCAGCTGCTGCTGTCATAAGAATGTCTGAGGGCTGGGATGCAAGAGAATAGAGAAAAAAACAAAACTAGGGCCGGGTGCAGTGGCTCATGCCTGTAATCCCAGCACTCTGGGAGGCCAAGGCAGGTGGATCACCTGAGGTCAGGAGTTCAAGACCAGCCTGACCAACATGGTGAAACCCCATCTCTACTAAAAACACAAAAATGAGCTGGGACTGGTTGCACGCACCTATAGTCCCAGCTACTCGGGAGGCTGAGGCAGCGAATCACTTGAACCCAGGAGGCGGAGGTTGCAGTGAGCCAAGATTGTGCCACTGCACTCTAGCCTGGGTGACAGAGTGAGACTCTGTCTCAAAATAAAAATAAATAAAACTTAAAAATAGGGTTTCGGAATTGTAAGTGTTAGAGACTAACCATTTGGCACGCCAGAAGTACAGAGCTTCTCCTGGTGCCCTCCATCCACATTAAGACCCTATTTCTGGGTTTGGGGCTGCCTGAGCAGGCTGAGGAATATTGGAAGGGGAAACAAAATCGGTAAACTCAGTACTAATTCAGTGCTACTTCAAATTCTGG
Source organism: Chlorocebus sabaeus (assembly GCF_047675955.1). Taxonomy (NCBI): domain Eukaryota; kingdom Metazoa; phylum Chordata; class Mammalia; order Primates; family Cercopithecidae; genus Chlorocebus; species Chlorocebus sabaeus. Next base: position 43,886,543 of record NC_132930.1, on the reverse strand, counting down.
TCGTCTTCCCCAACTCACCTGCCACTGTTTACTTTCCAGAATCTCAAATAGCTGCTCTGTGCTTTCTGTTCAGGTTTTAGATCTGCATTCATTGGGTGACACAGGGTGGAATGTGTTTATTCTGTCCAACCTGGGACCAGGACCTGTTTACTTCTGTAAGTTTGTTTAAACCCATTTTGCAAAGGCATAAGGGATAATGAATGGGAAGGTTTTTCTTGTTATTTTAGAATTTGCCTGTAGGCCTGCAGCCAATTACTTCCACTGACCATCAAGACCTACCCTTGCTGCAATCTGCAATGTTGTGAGACTTTCAGAGTACCCCAGACTTCTCAGAGGTGAGGAAAGAAAATATCACCATCCTGGATCTGCCCTCTTCTGGGATTCTTGCTTTAAAATCTAAGAGCTAACAGGAAATTCCAGAAGGCCATCCAAGACATTCCAGGTTATACAAACGCAAAGACAACAGGCCATGTCCTCATCGGTGCTCACATGACAGTGTTTCATCCAGGACACAAACCTACAAGCCTATCCTTCCTGCAGCTATCGTTCCCACAATCAGCAGCACCCTCAGAGTCCAACCAGGACGTTAACTTTCTGCTCAACCTCATTTCTAACAATGACATCAATTCCTACAGCCTATTTACACAGTGTTATGTCAGAAAGAGTTACCAAGTCTGTTCTAAAGCATCCCCACGTTTTCAGCCCTGAGCCTCTGACACCTGCTCAAATTACAAAGCATCACTTTTACTTTTTAAATGGTCAATTTTGGGCAGCTCACTGCAACATCTGTCTTCCGGGCTCAAGCGATCTTCCCATCTCAACCTCGTGAGTAGCTGGGACTATGGCACGTGCCACCATACCTGGCTAATTTTTGGCAGGAGGTACGTCCCAACTGGAAACAGGGTGACAGCCTGACCTCTGAAGCTTCGAATCCAGTTGAGATGCCCCAGGGGTGTCCAAGGGAGAGAATACAGTCATGGGTTCTTAGTTTCTGTTTCTGGTTGGGCCAGTAAAGCCTCATCCCTCTTTTCCGTTTCTAGAGACAGAAACCAAAAACATGCCTTCAGGCTGCTAAAAGCCTCAACAAAGCAGAGCAACAACAAAATAAGGCAGGTTGGACAAGCTTGCCCTAGAGGGTGATGGTGGACAGGGAAGGGCCTTCCAGGCACTCTAACATTTAGAGGATGGGGAAGATGAGGGACCTAGCAAAGGAAACCAAAAAGGTGGGCGAACGGGCTGCCTGGAAGCCGAGGCAAGAAAGTCGCTCAAGGAGCTGAGGTAATGCTGCAGAGGGCCAAGGAAGACGAGGGCTGAGAACAGACGCTTGCATTTGGCAGCTGGCAGATGGCAGTCACTTGAAACAGGTGACCTCAGCGATAAGAACTGCTTATCACGGCAATTCTTCACAACATTCGTCACAACTGTAATTATGTGTCGAGTTATTCGTTTAAATCTGTCTTTTCTTTGACCCATGGTAAATTCCAACAAAGGCAAGAGCCACAGAAGTCTTGCCCTTTATTGTAATCTCAGGATGGATCTACGCAGAGGCTCAAATATGTGAAACAAACAAAAGGGCCATGGAATCCAAGAAAGCAGGTTCCCCTTTATTCACAAGGCAAAGGACTGCACTTCTGAGGCAGTATCACCATCCATGCTGACCTGGCCAGAGCCCAGCCCATACAAAGCCAGCAACCAGAGGCCTAAAGGCAGCTCTCTCCAAATACGTGCTCCCATCTTTATCCACAAGAGCCTCTCTGATTCACCAGCAGTACTGGAATTTGCCTGGCTGGTGTGCTTTGGGCCCTTTATTTAACTGGCTGTGGCAAAGATGGCTATTTCCTTCCAATAGCTGACATTCTCTCCCTGCATACCAATAGTTCTTAAGTTCTAGCATGCATTAGAATGACCTGCAGCTTCTGTTAAAACTTGTTGGGCCCAGTCCCAGAACTTGTTTCAATGTGTCTGGACTAAGGCCCGAGAACGTGTATTTCTAGCAAATGCCCGGGTGATACTGATGTGACTACTCCGGGGACCGCACCTTGACAGCCACTGTTATATTGTTATTCTCCTACCCGTGGTCATTTTTGTTTCTCCTAGTAAGAAAATCTCTCTCAAACTACCACTGAGGTTAACAAAAAATATGACTTAATTTTCAAAAAAAATTTTTTTTTTTTTTTTTTGAGACGGAGTCTCGCTCTGTCGCCCAGGCTGGAGTGCAGTGGCCGGATCTCAGCTCACTGCAAGCTCCGCCTCCTGGGTTTACGCCATTCTCCTGCCTCAGCCTCCCTAGTAGCTGGGACTACAGGCGCCCGCCACCTCGCCCGGCTAGATTTTTGTATTTTTTAGTAGAGACAGGGTTTCACCGTGTTAGCCAGGATGGTCTCGATCTCCTGACCTCATGATCTACCCGTCTCGGCCTCCCAAAGTGCTGGGATTACAGGCTTGAGCCACCGCGCCCGGCCTAATTTTCAAAATTTTTATGAAATTTGAAAAGATAACTAAAAGTTAACATTTCAATATTTCCCCAAAATAGTAATATACAAGGCCCAAGCCAAGAGAATGCAGCCCAGTTAGAATAAAATCCAATGGGCAAATGTCCTGGGCAAAGCACATATAGGACCGACACCACAAATCGGACCTATTGATTAAAAGTCAAGACATCCATTCCTTGACTAACACTGGGCTGAGTGACTCACTATGTTCAACCCTGGGCAAAAATATACCACATGCGCGTTATCCCTTAGTTTAGAACAACTAAGCAAGTAGATATCACAATGCCCATTTAGCAGATGAGGAAACTGATAAGTAGTCATTGGCTCAATAGAGACAAAAAGTGGTGAAGCCAGAAACCAAACCCAAGCCTGCAAGTCCGAAGCTCCTGGCCAGTGTGCACACCTGACCCCAGCTCAGCCACAGGCTCCTTGAGGCAGGTCCAAAGCTCCTAGCCAGTGTGCACACCTGACCCCGGCTCAGCCACAGGCTCCTTGAGGCAGGTCAACCCAACTGCTCTTGGGCGCCCAGTGCCCAGCACAAGACCTGGCCTCAACATGGTTCAGTACTTGTTGGCCAAGCAGATGAAGAATGCACTGAAGAGCTCAGGCTCATTCTCTCGCACTGTGTTCTGTCGTTCCATTTCCTGTTGTTCAAGGTTGACTTGTCATAAGAAAGAAACAACGGTAACAGCAAACACTTTCACAGCACTTTCTACATTCACTACTATTCTGAGTGCATGTGTGTATTCACCCATTTAATTCTCACCACCTGGGAGGCGGGTGCTACTATTCTTCATACTGTAGAGATGAGGAAAATGAGGCTCAGAAAGGTTAAATAACTTGCCCAAAGTCATACAACCAAACTGTAGCACAGCTGCAATACAAACCCAGGCAGTCTGACTCCCAAGCCCATGTTCTTATGTCACCACGTGATGCTGCTCTCTCAAGTAATAAGAAAAATTCCAGAGAAGGAAAAGGAATTTCCTCAACACCTTCTCTAGGCTTCAGCTCTAACTGGAGTTATTGTCACCATCCTGGATCACAAGTCTAGGTTGTCACAGCCCCAGCGCCTGCCTCTCCCCAGTGCAGGCTGTGTGGGCCGACGCCTGTGACAGCAGCCAGCCCCAGCCTGCAGCCCAGAGGCCTCCCCACAGTGCTGAGTCCCTGACCCTGAGCCCCTCCCAGGCTTCCCCAAGTCCCTTGGATTGGGAGATGAGCGATGGATGAGAGGGCCAGAGACAAGCAAGCAGGTCCCGGGCAGGATTGAATGACTCGCGCAGGTAAGTTACATTCTTCATTATTGATGATGGAAGCAGATGGTCCTCCTCTTGGCAGTATTGTATTACCACATAATGAGCTGGCCTAGTCATTTCAGTTCACAGAAAAAAAAAAATCCTCTAAGGTCAAGAACATAATCCATGCTCTCCTTAAAAAACAACAGGGTCAGGCCGGGCACGGTGGCTCACGCCTGTAATCCTAGCACTTTGGGAGGCCGAGGCGGGTGGATCACAAGGTCAGGAGATCGAGACCATCCTGGGTAACACGGTGAAACCCCATCTCTACTAAAAATACAAAAAATTAGCCGGGTGCAGTGGCGGGCGCCTGTAGTCCCAGCTACTAGGGAGGCTGAGGCAGGAGAATGGCGTGAACCCGGGCGGCGGAGCTTGCAGTGAGCCGAGATCGTACTACTGCACTCCAGCCTGGGCGACCGAGCAAGAATCCATCTCAAAAAAAAACAAAAACAAAAACAGGGTCTTAAAGAGACAAAGAAGTTCAAACATGACGTAAGTGACATTAAGTGCCATGGGAAGATCTATTTCTTTTTAATGTAATTGTTGCTTTTTTAAAGTGATTTACTAAAAAACTTTATAACAGCTTGGCTATTTAATTTCCCAAGAAATTTATAGCTGAGCTTTGCATACAAACTCATCACACTTTAATTGTATGCTATTTTAATAAGCCTACACAATAAGTGATTCAAATTCAAAATGTAATAATCAACAAGCAGAGAATGGCAGACGACACTCAAACCAAATTCAACTTGCCGGCGCATGAAGAATGTGGCATGTGGAAACCCACTTTGTTGCCCAGGAGCCTCAACATTGTGCTCCAGCCTCACCCCCCACAAACCGCTCCCCACACTTAACAGGTCACCAGCAAGTCACTCCCCATCCATTTAGCACTTAAAGGGGCATCCTCTGTAACCCAACAACACAGCACTGGGCCAGACCCCACTTTCTCTTGCCTGGGCTGGCCCAAGAGCCATATTCTTACCCAGGGTGATGCCATCACTCCTTACCTAAGTAAACACTCAGAGGCTCTGCAAAGTCTTGGGGTTGGAGGCAGGCTACCGGGCACAGCACACGGGCCCCATGGCCAGCCTCCTCCTGGCAGTCTCCTGGGCTCAGCTGCACATCGTCCTTATCTCGTGCTGTCCCCACTGCCTGCCTGGCCCTGCCTGCGAAAGGGGTCCTGGAACCCCACTGTCTGGGGCCAGTTTCCAGCTCTGCTACTTACTAGCGATGTGACCCTGCACGTCAAGTCACTCAGCCTCTGTGTCTCAGCGCTTCTTTGGTAAACTGAGTTTAATAATACTATCTTCTTCACCAGGTTGTTGCGAGTTTTAAAGGAACTAGAAACACGAGTGCTGAATCAGAACTAGCACACAGTAATCACCCAGTACATGATCCCCATAGCAATTAATTTCCTGTCACACCTTTAACCTCAATTGTTCGTGCCACGCCACTCCTCCTGTACCTGCCCTGGAATCTTCCCACAGGGACGCTGTTGGGCATGGGTACTGTGTCCCTTCCAACCCCGGTGCCAAGCATGAGGCCTGGCGCTTAGTGGAGCTTCAGGAGTGTTTACTGGACAAATGTCAATGAATATAAAACTCAGGTTGGAGGAGCGAGGGTGCTGGGGGCAATGTCACGGCGCTGGGGACAGACAGCAGACTCTTAGGATGCCGAGCCAGCTGATGCCGAGACTCAGGGCCTAGGAGAAGCTGCAGGCAGCAACAGTCAGGGCTGCCTGGGCCGTGGACTTGCTGTGTCCGTGCACAAGCAAGCATCCAGCAGAGGCATCTCTCCCATCGTAAGGAGCAAGGCAGCCCAGTGGTGAGGACATGCAGGCCTGGCCTGACCGTGAACCCTACCCCCACCCCAAAAGTAGGCAGCCTCAGAGGGAGCAAGGGAGCGGCGTCCCAGCAGAGCCGGGGAATGACGGCCCTCGCCTTCCTGTCCCAGAGCAGCACAGGAAGGATGTGAGCTCCAAGAAACCCACGGGAGAAACGTTTAATATCAAACAATACAAATTTGATGATAAACACATTTGCAACTATTAACACTGATTAAATACAGTTATAAACATCTAGAACCCAGCTCTGTCTAAATGCCGTTATCAACATCTAGAGCCCACCTCTGTCACATGGTCTCTCCTATGTGCATGTTACAAGCTATAAGAAATGAAGGTTAAATTCATCCACATTCTGAATACAGACTTAAATTTGAGGAACGTGGCATGCAGATAATACAAAGCGATTTCCAGTTTCAGACTCAATATGGTCATTTTTGCAAGGTTCATGAATATATGCTGAACACATCCAACAGCCTATTTCTGTGATTTCAGATCTTGTGTACCTTCTGTATTCTCTTTGAATCCTTCTGAGCATTCTCTCGGAGTGACGCTTTCCCAAATAACTTCCATCCCAGGTCGCTGTGTTTGTCAAGTCTTGCACTTTGTTTTCTAGCAAGCAAATTCCTATAGGAAGAAAATAACAAGGTTAGGGCATTTCTGGGTAATTAAAGAAACAGCAGGACAGCAGAACCACTCCAATAAAAACAAGTCAACTTTCCTCTGAGAACCATGTACTTTAATTCTTCAGATTTTATTTTCATACACACACTGAATTATGCAGCAAGAGAAAGACCTTAAGCCAGAAATAAACTTTTTGTTGGTCAGGCATGGTGGCTCAGGCCTGTACTCCCAGCACTTCGGGAGGCCGAGGTGGGTGGATCACGAGGTCAGGAGATCGAGACCATCCTGGTTAACACGGTGAAAGGCCGTTTCTACTAAAAATACAAAGAATCAGCCGGGCATGGTGGCAGGGGCCTGCAGTCCCAGCTACTAGGGAGGCTGAGGCAGGAGAATGACATGAACCCGGGAGGCGGAGCTTGCAGTGAGCAGAGATCACGCCACTGCACTCCAGCCTGGGTGACAGAGCAAGACTCCGTCTCAAAAACAAACAAACAAAAAACCTTTTCGTTATTCAACTAATTCTATAATTTGGAGTAAGAAAATGTGTTATATCATAACAAAGGGTATCAGAAAAAGTAAGCTTTGAAGTCAGACTAAACTGAATTGAAACCCTGGCTCAACCATTCATTAGCCACATGACACTGGACCAGTATATTAACCTCTCTGAGCCTGTTTCCTGTGTTTAACAAGGGCACACTGCCCCATGTTCTACAAGGTTGTTACACAAATTAAAATTTCAAGTACACAGTTAGTGTTTAAGAGTAACAGCTGCTTCAGTACGTAACCTCTAGCTTAAATTATGTACAAGGTAAATCTGTATTACCTATTTATAACGAGTATTCACATACCATAAAAAAAAAATTACTCATGAGATGGTCACAAGGTCTTCTCTCCAAAGAACATGTGAACAGAAGTTCCAAATAACACAAATAAATCCCAACTGGTAGTATTCAAACAAAATAAACTGTTTGGAATGCACTGTATCAATGCATTCATTAAAAACAAATGGCTTCCAGCAGTTACCAGAAAGTACAAGATGAGCCTGCAGCATCTTGCCGGACTAGAAACAAAGTTCTCAAAGAAATACTGGGACATGTCTAAAAGAAACAGTAGCCAGCCTGAATAGGCTCCCACTGGCTCAATCTGGAACAATTTAATCATCCAAATAATGAGAACAATGGATTATAACTCAATGAATAAAAGAGAAATCCACTAGTCCATATAGGTACCAATAAACAAACACAGAAATTAATGGAGGAGGAGGGAAGCTCTTGGGAAGCCACCTAGTAAGGAGAGAAAGACCGATGGAGCTAGGAAATGATCGACGGATGCTTACACCAGTGGGGAAAGCTGCATGAGGAGTGGATTTTTACACAGTTTGAAAGTGTCTCCTACAAATTCCTTATTCATTACATGAAGCAAAATAACCTTTTGCTGGAGAAACCTGAGGGACACCACCTCAGCCAAGTGACCAAAGCTAACACCACCAGCCAGGAGTGGTGGCTCACACCTACAATCTCAGCACTCTGGGAGGCCAAGGCAGGAGGATGGCTTGAGGCCAAGAGTTTGAGACCCACCTGGGCAACGGAGTGAGACTCTGTCTCTACAAATAATCTTTTTAAATTAGCCGGGTACGGTGGCATGTATCAGCAGCCCTAGCTACTGGGGAGGCTAAGGCCAGATCACTGGAACCCAGGAGTTCAAGGTTACAGTGAGCTATGATTACACCACCAGTCTGAGTGACAGAGCAAGACATTTGTCTCTATTTCAAAAAAAGCCAGGACAGATGGCACAGGACACCTGATCTGATGCACGGGGAACAACACACCAAGTCGATGGCGCTGATGCCCAAGAATGCACGACCTGCATCCAATCATGAAGAGAAGCAGACACACCCAGACTGAGACAATCTATACAATCATGGACCCGTAAACTCTCAAAATGTCACTATCATGAAAACAAAGGAAGGCTGAAAAACTGTTTCAGATTAAAAGGACACGAAAGAGGGCCAGGCACGGTGACTCATGCTACTCGGGAGGCTGAGGCAGGAGAATCACTTGAACCCAGGAGGCGGAGGCTGCAGTGAGCCAGGATCGCACCACTGCACTCCAGCCTGGGAGACAGAGCGAGACTCTATCTCAAAAAACAAACAAAAAGATTATTGGGACAACTGATGAAGTTTGATTACAGACTGTGGATTTGACAACAGCATTAGATTAATGTTGTTTCCTCACTTTGACAACTGTTCTATGGTTACATAAGGGAATACCCTTGTTCTTAGGAAATATGCTGATATATTTAAGGGTAAAACAGACATGGTATCTCAAACTTACTCTTCTAATGGCGCAGGAAAAAATATGCATATATACCATCATATATAAAGAGAAGCAGAACAAACGGAGCCAAATATAGTCGGTAAATCTGCTAAAGAATATATCGGAGTTCCGGGGGTTTTTTGCAATTTTTTAGTAAATTTGAAATTTTATCAAAATAAAGTTACAGAAACTTTCAAAAAAAAGAAAACAAATAGTTTCACGGTTTCCTTTCTTTTCTGTGGTGGTTATAATCATTTCGGAAATAGTTTCATAGCTCAAGGCAATTTCTATTTATAAGAAATGGACTTTCACTATGATCACGCCACTGCACTCCAGCCTGGGCGACAGAGCAAGACCTTGTTTCAAAAAAAGAAAGAAAAAGAAAATGAACTTTGAACTGTCTGAGATCCAATCCATTGAACATCTAAGATTTCACCATCAGTGAAGGACTTAAACAATTAAACCAGGTTAAAACTTCAGGCAGTAGAAGATACTAAGAACCTGGCATCCAGAACTTGGGTTCACTAAGGGTGTACATTTTGCTGAAGAGGCATTGTCCGTCTCCGGGAAACTACAGTCAGGAAGGGGAAGGCACCAGGATTCGGGACAGGCCTCTTTACTCTGGAGGGACAGGAGCTGCAGAGGGTCTAAGGAATGGACAGGAGAATTGCACAGAAGCCGCAGGGTGTGGGGATGTGCGGAAAGGAGAAGTCTGGGTGAGCGGCTCCCAGATTCACAGTCTGGAAGGTTGAGCACAAGCTGGAGTGTTATTCACTGAAACAGGGGCTGGCAGGAGGGCGACTAAGAGGAACAGAAACCATGGTTTTTCAGGTCTCAGCTAACACTGTTATTAGTCTGTACAAAGGTACTGCAGATAAAAATTAATGTCAAAAATCAAAGTTGTGGCCAGGCACAGTGGCTTACGCCTGTAATCCCAGCACTTGGGGAGGTGGATTGCTTGAGCCAGGAGTTTGAGACCAGCCTGGGCAACATGGCGAAACCCGTCTCTATTAAAAATACAGGCCGGGCATGGTTGCTCACGCCTGTAATCCCAGCACTTTGGGAGGCCGAGGCGGGCGGATCACGAGGTCAGGAGATCGAGACCATCCTGGCTAACACGGTGAAACCTCGTCTCTACTAAAAATACAAAAAATTAGCCGGGTGTGGTGACAGGCGCCTGTAGTCCCAGATACTCAGGAGGCTGAGGCACGAACTGGGAGGCCGAGCTTGCAGTGAGCCGGGATCACACTACTGCACTCCAGCCTGGGTAACAGAGTGAGACTCAGTCTCAAAAAAAATCAAAGTTGTATGATTATTTTTAACATACGAGCTTAGGATCACACGATAAGCCATGACTTTTGAAAAGCTCATAAAAAGCATGTTTTTTTTTTTTTGTTTTTTGTTTTTTTTGTGGGTTAAGAGGCAGAAATGCAACCCCAAAACAAGTCACTACAAGTGAAAAGATGCTGCAGCCTGGGCTCTGGGCTGAAAGGACGTCCTCCTTTCTGGTGGGCGAGGCATCGGGAGCCCTGGCGTAGCTGTGGCTGGGCCCGGGAGGCCAAGGGGGAGCCAAGGACATGCACCTGCTCATCACATGACCAAACATCGCTCTCAGGTCAGGTGCAGTGAGAGGACACAGCCGGCCAGGAGCGAGCCTGTGACATCGCCCTCAGGTCAGGTGCAGTGAGAGGACACAGCCGGGCAGGAGCGAGCCTGGGACATCGCTCTCAGGTCAGGTGCAGTGAGAGGACACAGCCGGCCAGGAGCGAGCCTGGGACATCGCTCTCAGGTCAGGTGCAGTGAGAGGACACAGCCGGCCAGGAGCGAGCCTGGGACATCGCTCTCAGGTCAGGTGCAGTGAGACGACACAGCCGGCCAGGAGCGGGCCTGGGGCATCGCTCTCAGGTCAGGTGCAGTGAGACAACACAGCCGGGCAGGAGCGAGCCTGGGCACTGCAGAGCCCATCTGCTCTGTCCCTTCAACACCTATGCTGTCTGCCCGACAGGGAGCCCACACTGGTGCTGCTGGTCCGGAGTCCAGCAGTCCGTCAGCTGCTGCTTCATGGGCTGTGTGGCCCAGTGAGTCAGCCCACCCCTTGGCCTTCAGATGCTGAGCACACAGTGGCTACAGCCACCATCTCTGACACTCACAGGAGACAGAACAGAGGGGCTGCTGGCTCCTAGCTTCCTCTTTTCACTATTTCAAATGCACCTGTCCCACGCCCCCCCCCACCGACTACCCACCCCCCACCCCCAGCATTGGAAGTCCTAACACTTGCCGTCGGGGCATTTTGCAGAGCCCTCCCAGACCAGCTGCCCGGGCCTGGGCTCCCCTGCTTCTGTTTCCAGAGCACAGGGCATTCCCTTCATTCTGTGCTTATGGGATGGACTCCATCCCCTCTCCTCTCCACATGTCTTTGCCTTCGGTGGGGTCTCCCGGAGGGCAGGGTAGAGTCACCTCTGCATCCCCAGGATCTACCCAGCACGCAGTAGGTGTCTGCTGGCAAATGGAGCAGCCATCGTGTGTGTTTGCAGGGGAGGCAAATGTAGGGCGATGAGGAGGTAGGACTGACATGCAAGGCACAGGGGTCAGGTAAGGGGAGTGCAACCCAGACGAATCAAGGCCCGAGACTGAGAACTCAACAGAGGTTTAACCTCTCGGCAGGAAGGAGTCCCCCTGGAAAGAAGGGGTCATGGGTGGTGGGGGGCTGGGAGAGAGCAGGTGAGGAGTGTAGACCACCACAGCCTCCCTGGAGGGGGCTGGGAGCCGGGGGGCGGCCAGCAGGGGGTGAGGGCCATTTGCCAACCCTGCCCGAGAGAACGCTGGACTCCTTTTGTTTTGCATCCCCAGTAAAGGGCCCTTCAGTGGGAAGAAGAAACTCCTTTGTCCCATGGAGCAAAAGCACTCACTCTACTAGCAGCGTTAAGGACAGGCAGCTGTTGGCCTCCAAGCTGTCTCAGCTGCCGTGCGGACACAGAGCACTCATTAACCCTGGTGAGACCCACCTGCAGCTGCCGCAACCCCACCACCAAGGGCACGGCAAGTAAACAATCGGTATCTGTAGGTGCCCTGCCTCCAACCCACACACGGTCGGTGTCACCCGTGCTGTCGCAGCGGGGTTCCCTGAGAGCCCCGGACTCTAGTTCATGAGTCCTGCCCCACACTACCCCGACGTGTACACGTGCTAGCGCATGGATGTGGTGCCTCTCCCGCCACCGTCCGTACCGGCACAGCACCTGGGTGCTGGCATATCTCACCTCCTACCTAGCCCCTTCATCCAGGGTGCAGACTCAGATCCCTCCTCCTGCAGCAGGTGGGAGAGGAGACCTGAGAACGTCCGCAAAGATGAGGGAACCATTTCTTCTTTCTAAAAGGCTGATATCTCGTGTTAAAAGCCCCATCAATCAGCCTTGGCTCAGATGCGCCTCTGCAGTCAGGAGGCCAGAGCAAGACACTCTCTCTCAGCCCTTGGCCGCATTCATTCAGACACTGACCAACAGAAACAGGAGTCGTATGTGCTCTAAACCCTCCAGTCTTCCAGGTTAACACCAGGGCTCCACTGCCCAGCCTCCTTGTCCTCCTGCCTTTTTTCAGCTGCACACACCCCACAGACAGATGCCAGTCGCGCTCCAGCTGTGCCTGCCTTGCCCCTCCTTCAGGCACCCCACAGGTGCAGTTCCACACCAAACCCTAGACCCCAGCAACACTCTCTACCAGGGCCATCTTCTATAAGCACAAGTGGACCACGCCAGCCCTGCCACAAATCCCGCCAAGGACTTGCACCTGTTTTTGTGGTAATGGCATCGTGGCTCCAATTGCCTACCTCAGGCCTGCCACACAGGCTGCTCCCTCTGCCCACAAGTGCCCCCGAGAGAAGACCCAGGATTAAATGAGGGGGTCCAGCTCGGCCATGCACACGCAGCCCTGCCACCAGGCACAGCTCCTCGTGGACTGGGCACTGCAGAGAAATTCTTCCTCACTCAACTCCTCAGCAGGGCCAGCTCGGCTCCCCCATGGCACAGAGAGATTTGGGGGGCCACAGTTGACAAGAATGGGGAGTGCCCATCAAAGGGTGCCCTGAAAGGTGCTGGCCCCACCAGGATTTGTCCACACAGGCTGCTCAGTGTCATTTTAAAGCCATACGGCAGAGCCTGGGAGACACACTGGGGGCTGTCAGGGATCAGGCCACACCCGGCTGTGGGAAGGGCCTGCCTGTAAGCCAGAGAGAGGCAGAAGCACTTCTGCACAGGGAAAAGGGCCCAGTGCTTCCCTGGGGCACTTCTCCAATGACTTGCAAAGTAATGAGGAAAAGACAGGGGACACCAACAAAGTATGTTAAAAATAATGGCATGTCCGTTTTTCTGTGAAGGCAGAGATCCCAGGTCCAGGAGTGCCAGACCCCAGGACGCTGCGTCCTGATAATTAGGAGCGAAGTCCACAGCTCACACATTTAACTAGGACAAAACGGACGTTCAGAAGTCCCCTTCCCAACAAGAGTAGTCAGGTACGCGCTGGGCACCGATTCTGGCCTCTCTCGGCCTCCTCCACACTGTTACCAGGCTCTTTCACAGGCCTGTGCAGTGCACCCGATTAGGCTGGAAGGGCAACACCTGAAGAGAGGCAGCAGGGCTGAAAACAGCAAACTGCCTGGAGGCTCCAACACCCCTCACCTTCTGACAACAGGTTGGGGCCTGTGCTGTCCCATACGGGAGCCACTGGACACGCCAAAGGTGCAGCTCATCACGCTGAAAGATGCTGGCTGACCTAAAATATATTATATTATTTTTTCATGTCAGATAAAGTCTGGAAACAATCCAAGAGTTCCTGATACACTCACAGGCAGCTTTCAGGAGGCCGACAGGCATTTTTTTGAAGGGAAAAATGCAGGGTACATAATCATACAAGGCATGCCAAGTAACACCTGCATCTGCATTTGCCTGTACAGGCGCAGACTCTCTGGAAGAACACAAAAACTGCTTATATTCATTGCTTCTGGGGCAGGATATTGGGTAGCAAAAGGCACGGGGTAGGCCAGGCACAGTGGCTCACACCTGTTATCCCAGCATTTTGGGAGGCAGGGGTGGGCGGATCACTTGAGCTCAGGAGTTTGAGACCAGCCTGGACAACACGGCAAAACCTTGTCTCTATAAAAAATACAAAAAAAAAAAAAAAAACAAAAAAAAAAACAGCCAGGCGTGGTGATGTACATCTGTAGTCCCAGCTACTTGGTAGATTAAAGTGGGAAGATCACCTGAGCCCGGGAGGCGGAGGTTGCAGTGAGTTGAGATCGCACCATTGCACTCCAGCCTGGGCAACAGAGTCAGACTATGTCTCAAAAAAAAAAAAAAAAGAAAAAGAAAAAAGAAAAGGCACAAGTTAGAAAGTCAACTTTTCACCCATATACTATCTTGTACTTTTTGATTTCTGAGCCATGCAAACGTATTGCTGATGGAAAAAAGTTCATAAAAAATTTAAAAGCCACTGCAAAACTAGGTATTTCTGACATTAGAAAATGAAATGCTTTGTACCACCCCCACCCCATCCTTCAAATCATCCTTCATCACACCCCAAAAAAGTACAGCATTTTTCTGTACTCCTAGCAACACAACTTGGCAAGATGGGGCCACTCCTGTTCCATTAGGTAGGAAGTGACAGCAAGCAAAAGGCCAAAGAAATGCAAGTACTCAGTGATGCGCTGCTGGTACCAAAAAACAAGGCCTTTGGAAGAGACATGAAAATGTTTATTTCACAGCCTAAGTACAATCGCCATGCTTACTATGCCTCAAAAACAGATCCTGAGAGGGTTCCAGAGAAGGGGCTGCGTGGAGAGCTGAGCCCGTGACGCCCCCTTGTTCCCACTCAGCAGCTCTGCACAAACCCCTGCCCACAATGTTCTTCCCAGAGGCCAAGGCCCCGCCGGAAACAGCAGCAGCCGGCTGAGAGCCTGGAGGAGGACCACAGCCTTCACACCAGCCCGGGGGAAGGCCCAGCGGGGACCAAGGGCTTCAGAGAAGCAGGCAGAGCTGTGTCTGCCCCCGACTTTACCTCTTGGCAGGCATTGCTTCTGAGCCTCATTTCTACCTCCCACGATTAAATACGATAAAAAGAAAGCCAGGAAAGCACCCAGCACCTACTGCGGGGCCTGGAACCCTGCATATTCCATTCAGTGACACACACTCTTAAGTAAGTACCTATTGTCTCCAAGGCCCAGACTATAAAACAAACAGGTGAGTTAATAAGGCTACCATCCTCAAGAAGCTGACCAATAAACTGGCCAACGAGACAGGGGTAGGGACACCGTGAGAACCAAGAGGAGTGTCCAGCCTTGAAGGGTGAGAGAAAGAAGATTGAAGGGTGAGAGCATTCCAGGGAAGGGCAGTAAGAAGACTGTTCAAGCTAGGCCCGGTGGCTCATGCCTATAATCCCAGCACTTTCGGAGGCCAAGGTGGGTGAATCGCTTGAGGCCAGGAGTTTGAGAATAGCCTGGGCAAGATAGTAAGACCTCGTGTCTACAAAACATGTGAAAAAAAAAGTTAGCCAGGCGTGGTGGTGCACACCTATGGTCTCAGTTACTTGGGAGGTTGAGGTGAGGGGATCGCTTGAGCCCAGGAGTTAGAAGATACAACAAGCTGAGTGAGCTCCCTGCACTCCAGCCTGGGTGACAGAGCGACACCCTCTCTCAAAAAATAAAGCATAAAAAGATTGTTCAGTAATATCTCTGTGTGTGTGTGTGTGTGTGTGTGTGTGTGTGTGTGTGTGTATAGGTGGGGATCACCTGTATCACCTTTACCCCATCACCCACCTCCTAGACCCACTGAAGTCAGGATGCTCCATAACCCGCTCCACCCCCAGTATGAAGCAGTTAAGGCCGCTGGAAAGGTGGCTGGCCAGGCAACTGCAGACTCCGGCTGTAACTGCAGGTCTGTGTTGCGGGCTGGCCACCTGGAGCAGTCATCTGGAGAGCGACTTGACTCACCCCTGACCCGCACCTGGCGCTGTGTTCAGCTGCTGAGTGGGACACAGAGCACAGTAAGCAGTGCCATCCCTGGGGAGCTGAGAACCTGGGAGCAGGGTGAGCCTGGCCCAGGCTAAAGGGCTGAGTTATATTTCTAGGCAGCACTGTGGGCTTAACCTCCTCAAGAGGGTTGGGATATCCCAACAAGGGGATGATAAAACCAGCCCATTAAAAAAAAGCCAGCACCCCCTTTTATTTATTTATTTATTTATTTTTTTGAGAGTCTCGCTTTGTCACCCAGGCTGGAATGCAGTGGTGTGAACACAGCTCACTACAGCCTCAACCTCCTGGGCTCGAGCAGTCCTCCCACCTCAGCCTCTCAAGCAGCTGGAACTACAGGCTTATCCCACTACACTCGGCTAATTTTTGTACAGACAGGGTCTCACCATGTGGCCCAGGCTGGTCTCGAACTCCTGGGCTCAAGCCATCCTCCTGCCTTGGCCTCCTCTCTCTAACTTTCTAAGATAAAACCTAAAAGACATGTTCTCTTCCCAGGAACATAGCAAGAAGTGCCCAGTCACCAGCCCAAATTCCTCTGCTGGCAATACCAGAGGAGACCAGTAAGCAAAAGCGAGAGGCGAGCCCTGCGTGTGTAAAGGAGAGGAAGCGTGCCCATGACTTCAGAACACAGAAACAAAAGACCTTCACACAGCAAGGAGACGCCATACCAGGCCGGCAACTTTCACCTCCATCTGTCCAAGTATTTCTTGACCTAAATATTTACTTGTTCAAATGTATGTTGACTCTAAGTCAGACACTGTTTCAGGCATGGAGCACCTGCTCCCATGGAATTTACTGTAAACATCACCCACTGCTTGAGCGTGAGATTGGTGATAGCGTTCCAAGGAAAATAGCCTACACGTTAGGTCAGTTCTCAAGGTCACCCACCTGGGACTCAAACTCAGGCCGTTCCAGGCCTCCCCAGGCAAGCACCGGTGGACACATGGAGTCTGCCTTCCCAGTACAGGCCACAAGTTTCTTCACTTTCCTCCCAGTACAAATGAAGAACGGCGGGCCGGCGCTACCCTCAAGAGGAACACACAGCAAGCGATGTGGCTCCCAGCACCATGCAACCATGCTCCTGCTCCACTGCCAGACTTTTCCTAAGAAAGGCAAAGCTGTGGGGCCTGGTGGAGGAGACACCAATCAATGGTAAAAAGGCAAATATAACCAAGTAGCCGGAAGCAGCTTACTCGCTGTCCATCCCACTCCCGGAGCCACCTTCGTTTGCTTCTAGCAAATGGAGCGGTGAGGAACCGCGGCCCTCCTGGTGAGAAGGCCCCCACACCAGAGCCCGGCCACAGACCCAGTGCTCCTTCCCTGCCCAGGCAGCTCAGGCACCCATCTGCATCTAGAAAGCCACAAGGTGGGAGGTGACCTCGTGTCACCTGCATTGGCTAAGCAGTGAGGCACAGGAGGCTTTGGGGAGACCGACCAGGGGCTATGCCAGCCCTGCCCTTCCACAGAGAAGCAGCCCCGGGCAAGCGACCCTGGTCCCTGGGTCTCCTTTCATCTGCAATTAGAGATCATGCCAACTTCCTCCTAGGGCCAGGTGAGAGTGAAGGGGGACCGGGCTTATCAGTCATTCCACACGCTCTCGGCATTCAATGGCAGGTCTGTGTAGGCGCGTGTGCAGGTGCCCTCAGCAGGGATGACATGTTGGTAGCCTGTGTTTTCTGTCAACGCCATGTTCTACAGTTTGATTTGTTCAATGCTTTTAAACATCACAAAAAAACCTGGGTTTCCAGCTTCTCTTGGAATAGAAGATCTAGCCACAGTGAGCCAGAGCTGCTCAGGAGCCTCTGGCCAGGGGTGGTCTGTCCTGTGCAATCCCCTCCACTCCGCCACACTCCACCACACCTGCTACTTCGGCACTTCCATCATCTGTTCGCAGGGGCGGATCTAGGTTTGGAGGGCCTTGAAGCTTACACAGTTTGGGGGATTCTCTTTAAGAAAAAAACTTTATTACGAACACAAAGTCCAAGTCGGGGGGCTATGATCTGTCTCCTTCAGCAGAATGTAAAGCTCATGGAAGTGGGTACCACCTCTTCTAATTACCGCTCCGTCTCTAGTGCCTACTGAGTACTGTAGTAACAGTGTACTGAGTACTGTAGTAACAGTGTACTGAGTACTGTAGTAACTCAGTAACAGTACTGAGTACTGTTCCTGGCACTGAGTAAAACACTCAGATTACTGAATGAAAGCTTTTTTCAATTAATTTTTATAAAGATTACATGAGAATTATTATCGCACTTAGCCAAGAGGAAGGTAGGAGGCTGGGAAGACGGGCCCAGACTCGTCCACCTAAGCAACACAGAGCTGCGACTCAGACTTACCTGTCCCTGAAGGCAGAGGACAGCAGGGGAGGCAGGACGCAATCTTCCCTGACCTGGTGGGGCAGGTTCCACAAGCCGCAGACACTCATCAGAGCTTTCTCAAAGCCTCTCAAGTCTTAAGAAATAAACCCAAAGTCCCCCTCCCTCAAGATACTGTACACTTCAATGCTTGTTTGCACTTCAGCAGTCACTCAGGGCTTCTCGCTCTTTCCCTCCTTTGTCTGTCAACCGAAACTGCTGGCAACTTCCGATTCCAAAGCAGTCGGAACCCAGCTGAGCCATGCAGCACTCGGCTCCCACAGAGACTGCCTGGCCCAGGAGGGCATCTTTGCCACCACTTTCTGAATCATAGTTACCTGGGGCAGGGCACTACCAGGTGCCTGCCTAGTGCTGCACCAGGCCCTTTCCCTGTGTTTTACATCCTCCTCCCATAACCCTACAAGAAAGGTATTACAGCCGCCACCGTACGGACAGGACACTGAGGCCCGGCGAGGCTAAGACGCTTCCTCCTGAAGGGACATAGCAATCCTGTTATTCACCAAGGTTAGAGAAGGCAACACCTAAATGCTTCCTCGAAATCCCACTTCCGAGGTATACGTTCCAGATCTCCACCCCCCAAAAACTGACATCGCTACACAGGCCTCTGACTCTCCTTTGAAAATGCAAGGGAAAAGGGCCGGTCCTCTCAGCTGTCAGAGAGACAGGAAAAGCAACGCAGCCTCTTTCCAAGCAAACCTCCGATGTAACAAAATCCTATCTCCTCCACAGGAAACATGAAGAAAGAAAGTGAGGTTCCACTACCATGATCAATCACCGTGCTCAAAATTCCTAGTTCCACACACAATCCAAAGTACCCAAGAGGTGGAAACACTTGGAGCCACTCTTCTTTCAGAAAATGCTACTCAAGTAGCATCTGATACTAAAAAGTTAACCCCAGCCAGGGACGGCTGCTCACGCCTGTAATCACAGCACTTTGGGAGGCCAAGGCGGGCGGATCACTTCAGGCCAGGAGTTCAAGACCAGCCTGGCCAACATGGCAAAAACCCCATCTCTACTAAAAAAATACAAAAATTAGCCGGGCATAGTGGCACACGTTTGCAGTCCCAGCTACTCGGGAGGCTGAGGCAGGAGAATCGCATGAACCCGGGAGGCAGAGGCTGCAGTGAGCCAAGATCATGCCACTGCACTCCAGCCTGGGCAACAGAACCAGACTCTGTCTCAAAAAAAAAAAGCTACTCCTTAAAAACAGAATATCCAAGTCAAAGGAGTGCAGGGGGCATGAGATACATATGAGCACAAACACTGGCGCAGGGAGCTCCGGCACTTAGAGATGCTGCCTGGATAGAAAGGATCACCTGCATTTCACACCGGGAGACCCACAGAAACACCTCAGCCCAACCAAGGCCGAGGGTCACATGCTATCAAAGCTACACACACGGGAAAGACCCAGTTTCCAGTTCAGTCTCCAGTTCCACCAGCAAAAAGGCAAGAAAGCAGCCACAAACCTGTCCATGAGCAGGAGCACAGGGGAGAGGGCCATCATGTCTACTGTGACCTCGCAGCTCCGAAGGGCTGGCCGCAGAAGCTCAGACTCTCCCCACACCGCATTCCTGGCACGCCAGAGCCACAGTCCCAGGAAACACCACGGGTGCACTTGGAGCCCCACCCCTCGCGTCTGCAAGGTGAAGGCAATTGGACTGAGAAGGCTGGTGGAAAGGCGGGGGTGGCAGGGCGGGCCTCCCCAGTCACAGGGAGGGAGGGGTGCATGCAAAGGCTGGGAAGCAAAGCCTGAGTGACGGGGTTCTCAGGCCTGGGACAGGGCTCTGCACCACATGCTGTGGCAAGGCAAGCTACCAGGCATAAAACCCACCGGGACCTCGGACCTGGAAAAGCGCCAAGCACACAGCGCTTCCTGAGCATCTGCGGTGTGCCAGGCACCGTGCCTTGTGAAGCAGCGGCCAGGTCTGCCGGTGGGTCACAAGCACAGAGGCATGAAATTCATCCAAATACCTACACTAGAACCATCGCTCCGGATGCCCCTCACTCACTTCAAATGCTGTTGAAGACAAAAACGAAAACCCAGAGATAACTAACCACCTCATGTCCCCCTAAACTGATCTATTCTTATGGCTGGGTGTGGTGGCTCACAACTGTAATCCCAGCACTTTGGGAGGCCAAGGTCGGTGGACCTGAGGTCAGGAGTTCAAAACCAGCCTGGTCAAGATGGTGAAACTCCATCTCTACTAAAAATATAAAAATTAGCTGGGCATCGTGGTGAGTGCC
The DNA here is from genome assembly GCF_047675955.1 of Chlorocebus sabaeus. Taxonomy (NCBI): domain Eukaryota; kingdom Metazoa; phylum Chordata; class Mammalia; order Primates; family Cercopithecidae; genus Chlorocebus; species Chlorocebus sabaeus. Next base: position 43,866,346 of record NC_132930.1, on the reverse strand, counting down.
TGTGATCCCAACCACTTGGAAGGCTGAGGCAGAGAACTGCCTGAACCCAGAAGGCAGAGGTTGCAGTAAGCCGAGATTGTGCCACTGTACTCCAGCCTGGGCAACAGAGTGAGACTCTGTCTCAAAAAAAAAAAAAAAAAAAGTTAGCTGGGCATGATGGTGGGTGCCTGTAATCCTAGCTACTTGGGAGGCTGAGGCAGGAGAATCACTGCGGAGGTGAAGATTGCAGTGAGCCAAGATCACACCAACGCACTCCAGTCTGGGCAACAGAGAGAGAATCCATCTCAAAAAAACAGAAGAAAAACAAAAAAACAAAAATGGATCTATTCTAAACCACAAGCATGCACTATGGGTTGGTTCCCCTTGGAACCAATGCCATTCAGTTATATCAACAACTAGCCCCTGTAGAATCATCCTCCTCAAGCCCCAGCCAGCATTCTCTAACAGTCAGCTCCGTTGTCCCTTAAAAAAGAAAGCACCTGTCTGTGTGTTTGTATGTATGCAAAGGCACCAAAGAAGTCTGCTGAGAGGCACAGGATGAGGAGCAGAAAAGGGAATTTTACTTTTATTTTATGGATGTCTGCACTGTTATTTAAAAAATCGAACAAGCACATATTACTTTTGCAATTAAAAAAACCCTGGGCAATCAAGTACAGGAGCTGGCCTGGCAGAGAGTGGTCCTGAGCACCTAGTCTGTGCCTGGCCCAGGGGACCAGAGGGAATGAAACTGACAAAATCCCTGCCCCAGGGCAGCCAACATTCAATGCGGGGAAGGGGCCCATTAATGAATACGATCAAATCCTGTGGTTCTCAAGTGGGGAATCTGGACCAGCAGCGGCATCGCCTGGCCACTGGCTAGAAATACAAACTATTGAGCCCCACCCAGACCTACGGAACCATAAACCCCGGGAGGGGCCCAGCAATCTCTGGTTCAACCAGCCCTGCAGTGGCTCCAATGCACACTTGGATCTGAGAACCACTGTTCTGAATGGCCGCATGCACTCAGAAAGGCGATTCCTGCTGTCCTACTTAACACTTCTCATCAGTTCCCACTACCCAGGGAGTTTCAAACCACATCTGGTCTAGCACATCAGCTATGGGTGGGGCCCAGAGCAGTCACTCCACAAAGGGGCATAACCACAATGACAGCCTATCAGCCAAAGCCGTCCCAGCCCTGCTGCCTCATCACCAGTCTCTTTCCCAAATACAGACCCTGCAGCCTCGTGTTCCCACGCCTCTCCAAATTCTTCCTCAACCCTCAGCAGTCACATTTTATATATTATACCTCAACAACAACAACAACAAAATTAAGTCAATAATTTAGAAACTCACAAAGAAAACTCCAGGTTGGTGGCCGGGCGCGGTGGCTCACGCCTGTAATCCCAGCACTTTGAGAGGCCAAGGAGGGCGGATCATAAGGTCAGGAGATCGAGACGAGCCTGGTTAACACAGTGAAACCCTGTCTCTACTAAAAAAAAGATACAAAAAAATTAGCCGGGCATGGTGGCGGGCGCCTGTAGTCCCAGCTGCTCGGGAGGCTGACGCAGGAGAATGGCGTGAACCTGGGAGGCAGAGCTTGCAGTTAGCCGAGATCACGTCACTGCACTCCAGCCTGGGCGACAGCGCGAGACTCCGTCTCAAAAAAAAAAAAAACCAAAAAAACAAAAAAAACTCCAGGTCCCAGATGGCCTTACTGGTGAAGTCTTCCAAACATTAAGGAAGAAATACACACACTCAGAGAACAGACCTTTCACCCCCTGGGGAAATGTATTAGATCATTCAAAAAATATATTTATTGGCATCACTTACTCAGAAACAGACTTATTCAACAAGGACTTTCTGATGTACCTCTGAGGATCATCTGACATAAAGTTTGTGAGGGAGGGGATATAAGTGAGTACATGAACACATTTTTTAAAATTCCCTTGTGAAAGTGTTTTATTATCTTTTTAATTTTGTTGTTGTTGCTGTTGTTAATGAAAATGAGGTCTCACTACATTGCCCAGGCTGGACTCCAACTCCTGGGCTCAAAAAATCCTCCCCCATCAGCCTCCGGAATAGCTGGGATTGCAGGCCACCACAACCAGCTATTATTATGTTTCAGTTCATATACAATAAAATGGACTTTTTTGTGTGCAGTTCTATGAGGTTTGTTGTTGTTGTTGCTGTTGTTTATTTTTTTTTTTTTTTGAGATGGAGTCTTGCTCTGCCACCCAGGCTGGAGTGCAGTGGTATGATCCCGGCTCACTGCAATCTCCATCTCTTGGGTTCAAGCGATCCTCCTGCCTCAGCCTCCTGAGTAGCTGGGATTACAGGCGCCTGCCACTACGCCCCGCTAATTTTTGTATTTTTAGTAGAGATGGGGTGTTTCACCACGTTGGCCAGGCTGGTCTCAAACTCCAGACCTCAGCTGATCCGCCCGCATCGGTCTCCCAAAGTGCTGGGATTACAGGCATGAGCCACTGCGCCCGCTCAGTTATACGAGTTTTAACACATTGGTAGGTTCACATAATCACTAGAGAAAAATCGTATAGCAACTGTCTGAGAAAACAGAAAGTAGAACTCTCCCAACCCATTTTATAAGGCCAGCATAATTTTGATATCAAAACCAAAAGGAAAATTACAGCCCATACCCTTATAAAGTCCCAAGCAAAATATGCAAATCAAATCAATGATAAATGTAAAGTACAATATATTATGAACAAGTTGGGATTATTCTAAGAATGCAAAGTTAATTTTACATTAGAAAAACACGTCATTTACCATGTAAAGGAGAAAACATATATATAACTATCAATAGATGCAGGAAAAAAGCATTTAATAAAATACAACAGTCATAATTTTTTAAAAACACCTTTACTAGGACTAAGAGGAAACTTCCTTAATCTAATAGAGGTATCTAATAAAGAGTACAGTATCCGATAAAAGGTATCCTATGGCAAACATCACACTTAACGAGGAAATAATGAAAGCTTTCCCAGAGACCAAGACCCAGACTAGGATTTCTGCCAGCCCCACTTCAATTCAGCACTAAATGGGAGAGCCTGGCCATACAATAAGACAAGAAAACAAAATGAAAGGTGTAAGAGTTGAAAGAAAGAAACTCATTCACAGACAGGACGATTTTCTACAGAGAGGATCCAAATGAACTACAGATAAACTATTAGAATTAGTAACAAGTTAGCAAGGCCTATACACAAAAACTCACTGCATTAGCCATAAAAAATAATGAGTTCACGTCCTTTGCAGGGACATGGATGAAGCTGGAATCCATCATTCTCAGCAAAGTAACACAGGAACAGAAAACCAAACACCGCATGTTCTCACTCATAAGGGGGAGTTGAACAATGAGAACACATGGACACAGGGAGGGGAACATCACACAACAGGGCCTGTTAGAGTGGGGGAGCATGGGGAGAGGGAGCATTAGGACAAATGCCTAATGCATGCGGGGCTTGAAACCTAGATAACAGGTTGATACGTGCAGCAAACATCCATGGCACATGCATACCTATGTCAACAAACCTGCATGTTCTGCACATGTATCCTAGAACTTAAAGTAAAATAAAAAATAAAAAATTCACTGCATTTACAACAAACACTACCCAACTAGTCAAATTTACATTTCGTAAAACCATCCCGAAATAACAGTATCTAGGAATAAATTTAATGAAAGAAACATAAGACCTTTACATTAAAAAAAAGAAAAAACTACGAAATGTGGAGAAATGAAAGAAAACCTACATAGAGGGAAGAACATACATACCATAATCAAGAATTCAAATGTTTTGTTTTGTTTTGTTTTGAGACTTGCTCTGTCACCCAGGCTGGAGTGCAGTAGCATGATCTCAGCTCACTGCAAGCTCCACCTCATGGGTTCAAGTGATTCTCCTGCCTCAGCCTCCCAAGTAGCTGGGATTACAGGCGCCTGCTACCATATCCAGCTAATTTTTGTATTTTTAATAGAGATGAAGTTTTGCCATGTTGGCCAGGCTGGTCTCCAACTCCTGACCTCAGGTGATACGCCCGCCTCGGCTTCCCAAAGTGCTGGGATTATAGGCGTGAGCCACCGTGCCCGGCCAAGAATTAGAAGTCTTCATGTAATAAACATTGATCTATAAATTCAATGCAATCCCAAACCAAACCCTTCTTTGTACAGTCTGCCAAACTGATTGTAAAATCTATATGGAAATGAAAAAGACGAAGACTAACCAAGACAACCTTCCAGAACAAAATAGAAGGGCTTACTCAAGCCATCAAGACCTACTCCATAGCTCTAATAATTAAAAGAATGTGGGTGAAATTAGTAAGTAGATACACAGAACAATGCAGTACCTATGGTCACATGCCTTAGTTCAGAGGTTCGGTGGCAAGGATGGCCTTTACAATAAATAAACTTTAACTGCTCCCTCACACCATACATAAGATTCATTCCAGGTGAATCAATGCTCTAGTTGGTAACAGCAAAACAATAAAACTTCTAAAAGGTTATATAGTACTTCTTAAGCAGGACACAAAGAAGTGCTAACCATAAAAAAAGATTAAGAAATTCTGTTCATTTGGAAAACAAAACAAACAAAAAGCATGAAGAGAAAGAAGGGTAAGCAGAAGATATTTGCAGTACGCATGCCTGACAAAAGACTCTTATCCCAAATATATAAAATATACCTACAAATCAGTAAGACAACTCCAAATAGGCACTTCACAAAAGATGATTCCAAATGCATAAGATATGAAGAGGTTCATCATCTCATTAGTCATCAGGGAGATGCAATTTTTTTTTTTGAGACAGTGTCTCGCTCTGTTGCCCTGGCTGGAGTGCAGTTGCAAGATCTCAGCTCACCGCAACCACCACCTCCCAGGTTCAAGCAATTTTCCTGCCGCAGCCTCCCGAGTAGCTTGGATTACAGGCGTGCGCCACCACACCCGGCTAATTTTTTGTATTTTTAGTAGAGACGGGGTTTCACCATGTTGGCCAGGTGATCCACTCGCCTTGGCCTCCCAAAGTGCAGGGATTAGAGGTGTGAGCCACCACGCCCGGCCAGGAGATGCAAATTAAAACCAAGATACCCCCTACCTTGTCACCGGAATAACAAAAAGAAAAATAAACAGAAAATACCACCTTTTGGAAGGATCAAGAGAAGCCGGCGTCACCATACACCACGAATAGGACCCACGGGAGACCCACCTGTCTCACCCCAGGCGCACGCACGCCAGTGACATCCGTGAGAACACCGTGATGAGCATTACCTATAACCATCGGACCCTGAACAAATCCAGCCTCCACACACAGGAGAACAAAGAGTGGGATACCCATACAGCCGAAAACCAGACGGCACGGAATGGATGCTACTGCTATGCAAAACCTCCCAGGGTCAGCCTGCCAATGTTGAGCAAAGAGAGCCAGAACAAGAGTGCAGAATGGATGAGTCCATTTATCTAAAGTTCAAAAGAAGGCAGAGCTCATGTGCGGTGACAGAGGCAGAACAGTGGTTACCCGGGGCGAGCGAGGTGCTGACAGGGAAGGAACCCGAAGGAGACTTCCGGGGGTTCCAGTCACAGTCTCTGTACTGATCGAGCTGGCAGACACGCGAGTGTGTTCACTTCATGCACTTAAGATCTGCACGCTTTGCTCTCCTTTACATAAAATTTCAATGCATGCTAACTCAGCTCAAACCACTCTCCTGTGCAGCCTTCCTGGGCTCACATGTCCACTCCCCATGCAGTCCCTCCTCTGTGCTCCCAAAGCACATCCACGTTCATCTCTGACAGAGAGCTGGGAGTACTGAATCTTTGTTATTTGCACCTCACCTCCCACTGCATTCTGAAGGTGGACGGGCTTCCTACTTGGTCTTTGTATCCCCAAGGTCTGGCATTAAACCTGCCAGATATAGTACTGCATTAAAAGGTATTCATTAACTAACCCTGAAATGACTCCGCCACGGACGTCTCCACTGATAAGTCACTGAGTCCACTGCAAGACCTAGTGTTCTCCCTGAAGTCATACTCTCCTTGAAATCTCCTTCAAACACTCTCTAATATTTAAACACAGGAGGGGAAAACTAAACAGGGATCCACTCTTTAACATCAGCTTCTATTTTTCTTTCTTTTTTTTTTTTTTTTGAGATAGAGTCGGCCAGGCGCGGTGGCTCAAGCCTGTAATCCCAGCACTTTGGGAGGCCGAGGCAGGTGGATCATGAGGTCAGGAGATCAAGACCATCCTGGCTAACATGGTGAAACCCCGTCTCTACTAAAAATACAAAAAACTAGCCGGGCGTGGTGGCAGGCGCCTATAGTTCTCAGCTACTCGGAGGCTGAGGCGGCAGAATGGCATGAACCCGCGAGGCGGAGCTTGCAGTGAGCCGAGATCGCACCACTGCACTCCAGCCTGGGTGACACAGTGAGACTCCGTAACAAAAAAAAAAAAAAAGAGATGGAGTCTCACTCTGTCACCCAAGCGGGAGCACAGTGGCACGATCTCGGTTCACTACAACTTCCGCCTCCTGGGTTCAAGCGATTCTCCTGCCTCAGCCTCCCAAGTAGCTAGGATTACAGGCAACCACCACCAGGCCCAGCTAATTTTTTTATTTTTAGTAGCAACAGGGTCTCACCTTGTTGGCCAGGCTGGTCTTGAACTCCTGAACTCAAGTGATCCGCCCGCTTCGGCCTCCCAAAGTGCTGGGATTACAGGTGTGACCCACCGCACCAGCGTAGCTTAGATTTTTACAAAGAGAAAGAGACGGCCGAGCAGAAATGCCCATGTAACTTAGTACAAAACAGTACTAAGAAAAATACTAATTTATTCTTAATCTCCACCTGAATAGTAAGGAAAAGCGGAAAGGAAGGGTTAACAATAAGTCTGTAAGTATCACAAATTATGAGGGGTCTAGGGATTGCATTTCAGGGAAGGAATGACATTACTATGTTCCTTCCATATTAGAGATCTTAAGGAGTAAGATCTGACCTAAGGTGGGTGGGGTGTACGTGGGATTTAGACTCATGTAGGTCAGGAGCTCAAATCCCAGCTTTGTAACAAGCTGCCTGACTTTAGGCAAGAAATGAACTTCTCTAGCCTCAGTTTTTCCATCTGTAGAATGGAGATATCATCGGTCAGTTACCATCAGGGTTTATGTCTGTTAATTGTGCTTATAAATAAATAACACTAAGGGGCTGGACGCAGTGGCTCACGCCTGGAATCCCATGGTGAAACCCCGTCTCTACTAAAAAAATACAAAAATTAGCTGGGCCTGGTGGCACGTGCCTGTAATCCCAGCTACTCAGGAGAATCGCCTGAACCCAGGAGGCAGAGGTTGCAGTTAGCCAAGATTGCACCACTACACTCCAGCCTGGGAGACAGAGCGAGACTACATCTCAAAAATAATAATAATAATAAATAAATAAATAAATAAATAACACTAAGGGCAGTCTGTTAATTATTTAGGGCCAAGCATCTCCTCTCATTTAATCCTAACCATCTTCATCCATGTCATTTTTTTCATTCAACAGATACATACTGAGAACCAACTATGTTCTAAGTACTATGCCGAGTACTGGGAATATAGTCCCTGATGACCGGAAACGGAGGTCCCCATCCTCATGGGGCTTGTCTTGAAGAAGAAAAAATTCAGAGACAGAATCTTGCCTAAGGTCATGCAGTAAAGTGCCTACATTTGGGCTGAAGTCTGAATCAAAAGTACATTCTTCCTACTGGTGGCTCTGAACCCTGCTGCGTGCTAGAATCACCCAGGGAGTTTTAAAGCCGCCTGAAGTACAGGTTTCACCCCAAACCAATGAGAATCAACCTCTGAGGGTAGAATGCGCATATTAATTTTTCTTAAGTTTCCCAGATAATCCTATTGTGCAGCGAGGACTGAGAACTTTGTGCCTTAATGAGTCTTTCCCTTCCCATGCTATCTCATTTCTTTAATTAATGCTTTCTTTAATCTATGTGAATTTAAGATAACTCCTTTCCAGCAGTTTCCCCGAACAGTGAATTACTTCAGATTTTGTTTTGAGCTACTCCAACATTTCTACTCACTCAAGAACAATCAAACCATAAACACCTGCCTTACAGCACAAACCTTCCTAGTATCTTCTCGCCTCGTGTTTTCATTGATCCAGGCTGCGTGCTGATTCCTAACCCAGGAGCCTTCTCAAGCTCAGAGGCGTGTGCCCCGCCCCACGCCCCAGCAAATCTAGGCCATTTCTCCTGGAACCCTTGTCTCCTTTCACATGGAAAATGCCAAGCCCAGAACCTGACACAACGGAGCCCCTGCCCATGAGGATTCAAACCTCCCACTCTCATACCAGCTCCAGGAACCTGACTCTACACGGCACTAGTGGATAGAACCAAGCCACATTCTGCTAGTGTCCCAGGGCCAATCAGGAACATGAGCTCGGGTTAGCTGGGGATTGGGGATGACTGAGACCCAGGCCCTGTCCTTAAGGAGCTCCAGTAAGAGCAAGACACCTGAAACACCACTGGACTAAAAGGAGGCTGCCGAGAAGACAGAAGAGCACGCACACCCTGAAGGCCCCCTCTGCCCCAGGGACGGTAAGAAGGTTCCTAGAAGGGTGTCAGCTGTGCTAGGAACCAGTGATGCTGTGCCCAGCCAGTCCCATGGAACCAGTGCAGGGATGAGAAGGACAGGAGAAACCCGGACATCCCCACATTAACCAGGACCTGAGGAGGACGAATCCTCCCACACCTCAATTTACAGGAACCAGAAGCCAGAGCCACGGTGAATTCCAACCACCCATCAGTCACTGCTTGGAGCATGCTCGTTTGTAAAACAGAGGCTGAGCTCTCACTACCAGTGAACTCCATCCGCCAAGGACAGAGGGCTCCCGGAAGGGCCATCACCCCAAGGAGGACAGACCAGAACTGACAGGGGCCCGAGACGCTGGTCATGAAGCAGCAAGCCCCAGGGATTCAGTCCTAAGGAAATTATCTGAAAGGCGGGCACCGCACTCTGAAGCACACAGGGAATTCCATCATAAAAACACAAGACGCAAAAAGTCATTTCCTTATTGCTGGGCAAGTAAATGATTCACAGGATGAAATCCTACAAAGACATTAATAAGTGTACGAACATGTAATTATGCTGAGAAATGTTTCCTCTAAGTAAAAAAGCAGGACACCAAACGATAGAAACAGCACCCATTTTTATCTGTTTAAAATTCAAAGTCTGCAAGGAAATAAAAAAAGAAGGAAAAATCAGGGGTAGGTGTTAAAAAGGACAAAAAATAGAACGACGCCAAAGTTTTCCTGCGTATTTTTAAACAAAGAGAAGCTTTAAGAAACAAATCTAAGCTAAAAAGATCTATCACGAAAAAAAAAAAACACACAAAAAAAACACCAAACCCCCAGCCAAACGCGCCAGCTTCACAGACACTGCAGATGGGTGCTGCGCCCGCGATCTGAAACTCAAGCGGCTGCGACCCCATATGGGAGGCTGAATTGCTGGGGAAGTCTGCTCTCAAGACCCAGAACAATCATAGAATGTAAAAGAAACATATTTAGATTTAAAAGTTAAGGGTGCCAGATCTCTTTATTACTTTTTTTAGATTCATATTCACTTAAGGTTATCTGCTGACCACCTGCACCAGCTCGGAAAACCACAGGAGGATGGCGTGGCCCCGGCTCTCCGGAAGCTCAAGGTTCCAGGAGGGGGCGGGAGTGGGCTAGTGCGGTTTCAAAGAAGTCCAGGGGGCCGGGCGCGGTGGCTCAAGCCTGTAATCCCAGCACTTTGGGAGGCCGAGACGGGCGGATCACGAGGTCAGGAGATCGAGACCATCCTGGCTAACACGGTGAAACCCCGTCTCTACTTAAAAAAAAAAAAATACAAAAAACTAGCTGGGCGCTGTGGCGGGCGCCTGTAGTCCCAGCTACTCGGGAGGCTGAGGCAGGAGAATGGCGTAAACCCGGGAGGCGGAGCTTGCAGTGAGCAGAGATCCAGCCACTGCACTCCAGCCTGGGCGACAGAGCGAGCCTCCGTCTCAAAAAAAAAAAAAAAAAAAAAAAAAGAAGTCCAGGGACTGCGGGATCCACATGAGAGGTCTGGAAGGGGTTGGGGTGATCAAAGAAGGCTTCCTAAAGGAGGTGTCACTTCAGCTGAATCCTAAAGGACAAACAAGAATTTCACTTAAGCTGAATTCTAAAGGACAAACAAGAATTTGCCCGGGAGGGCCGGGCGCGGTGGCTCAAGCCTGTAATCCCAGCACTTTGGGAGGCCGAGGCGGGCGGATCACGAGGTCAGGAGATCAAGACCATCCTGGCTAACATGGTGAAACCCCGTCTCTACTAAAAATACAAAAAAAATTAGCCAGGCGAGGTGGCGGGCGCCTGTAGTCCCAGCTACTCGGGAGGCTGAGGCGGGAGAATGGCGTGAACCCGGGAGGTGGAGCTTGCAGTAAGCTGAGAATCCGGCCATTGCACTCCAGCCTGGGAGACAGAGCAAGACTCCCTCTCAAAAAAAAAAAAAAGAATTTGCCCGGGAGAGGCAGTGGAACATGCAAGGTGCAGAGGCAGGGTGTCACTGGCTCTGAGCACTGGCACCACTGGTGGCCAGAGATGTAGGCAGCGGCCAGATCCTGCATGCCCCATAGGCCACACCAAGTGGTCTGGAATTCATCCTCCAGGTGGTGGGAACCACCACTTGGGCAAGAGAATGACAGGGGCATTCAACTAATCGGCTTCAGGCATTTAATTCTCATAAAGAAGCGAGAGGGGCAGAGGGAGGAAGGAAAAGACATCAGAAGCTCCCAGTTATTCGCCAAACCCATTTCCTCGTTGTCCTGGGCGCAGTCCTCTTTCCTGGCTTCCCTCACAGGTAGGGGCACTCCAGCCAATTAACTCTGAGTGGAGTGGTGTGTGCTGCTTCAGGCACGGCTGGCCCTCAGAACTCCCACACTGGTCCCTACACACGCTCTCCCCTGCTTTGATACCAAGAACCCAGCAAGCTTGTGCTGAAAATGATGGGGCCACAGGACAGAAGGAACCTGGGGGAGCATGGCCTGGAAATCAACGTCCGTTGTGTTTGAAGCTTTAAATGTATTTCAAGTTTGTTACAGCAGCGAACATTTATCCACCTAACTAGATATTAATGTGTTTGTCCCAGGAATTTTGCCTGCCACTCAGTTTCTTCTGCTTTAAAAATAACTGCTCTCAAACAAACCTCTAAAAGGGATAAAATCGGCCCATTCCAGGCAAAAACTTACAGTGAATGAACAGCCAGGTATTAGGGCAAGGGTGACCCAGAAGACAAGGTTCCTCATTCCACCCACTGGCCCCTCACTTTGCTTCTTCCTCATGCATGGATGTGGGGGTGGGGACAGGAGAGTCCACTCTTTTTGACCCGCTTTCCCCTCTCACTCCTCCCACCATAGAAAATGTGTTTAACACCCAGATCTGAAACCTAAAAGGATGTTAGAACTTACAGCTAACCTCTAACTTTCAAACGCCTATAAACATGTACCTGTAACACTTGGTACACAGAGCCTGGGTTGTAAAAGCCTCTTGCTAGAGGCAAGGGGGAATGAACAGGAAAACTGGACTGCTGTGAGGCCCACAGGGGCTATTCTGCAACTCTGGATGACTCACCATTCTTCCATATATAGAATCTTACAGGAATCTTGAGATAAACCACAGCTATTCACAACAAAGAATCAGCAAAACTGGAGCCGAAACAGCTCACACTTACAAACCCAGCTCACTCAACATAAACAGGAACTGATTTGATGTGGCAATCGAGTAAGATGTGTGCGCATGAAAAATACAGAAGGCATGAAATAATTCAGTGTCACGTGTACTGAATAAAAAAGATGTGTAAATATTTTAAATAATCTCCTATTTAAGATAGGAAATAGGAGGAAATGTTTAATTACTGCATTATTCTATGATACTATCCACTAACATCTGAAAAGCAGAACAGATTCTATACCCATCTGGGCAACGGGAAGTTAATTTATGAGTAAGTAGAAAGTGGCTGATGGCTGAAGAACTGCTTTGCAGGAATGGGCCTGCCCATGGGTTTCTCAAAGCCTGTGTATTCCTGTGGTCCCACACCAGTTCTCCTGCATTTCATACTGAATCGCCACCTCCTAGGCTGAACCTAACTTCACCTAGGGCAGAAGGAAGGTGGTCTGGCAAGAGACCTAAACACACACGTGGAGCCTCCAGGAAGACGGCCGTACTGTTTCCTGAGGCTGCCAGCGAGCCTGAGAGAGTTCCATGAACACAGGAGGTCTGACGTATCTGCAGCAAATTCATTCTCCTTTTCCCCCAGCCCACAAAACCACCTTGCCCTCCGTGCAGTTTCTAAGGATATCAACGCCTTCCAGAAACTGGGGCGGAAACACTGCCTTGGCTATGGGACAAGTCACAGGAACAGATGCGCAAGTTGAGGAAGGTCTTTTTTGGTTCAGTTCATGCCATTCCTGAATGTTACTGACACTCCACAGCTCCACAGCAAGTGTCTGCCTTCCCTACGGGGAGACGATGTCAGTAGCAACATAAAACGGTAAGAACTTAAAAAGCGATTTTCAGCCAGGCACAGGGGCTCATGCCAGGAATCCCAGCACTTTGGGAGGCCAAGACAGCGGATCACCTGAGATCCAGAGTTCAAGACCAGCCTGGCTAACATGGTGAAACGCTGTATTTACTAAAAATGCAAAAATTAGCTGGGCGTGGTGGCGGGCGCCTGTAGTCCCAGCTACCCAGGAGGCTGAGGCAGGAGAATGGCGTGAACCCGGGAGGTGGAGCTTGCAGTGAGTCAAGACTGCGCCACTGCACTGCAACCTGGGCGACAGAGCGAGACTGCATCTCAAAAAAAAAAAAAAGAAAGAAAGAAAAGCTGCTTTCCTCAGATACAGGCAAGTTTCCCAGTCTACCAACAGAAGGAAACAGACCACCAAACCCAGGTGGGATTCAGAACAAACATCTCCACCACTGGTGGGTCACGGAACAGCCAACCTGCTTTCATCAGGTCATTAATAGCCAAGATAAATCGCTCATGTTTACCCTCCAGAACTGACTCAATTTTTTTTCTCCATTTTCTCTTTCCTACAGCGCCTCCCTTAGGCTAGTCCGCACTACCATTCATTCGTTCATTCATTCGTTCATTCATGCGATAAGCCGGGATGTGGCGATCCCTAACACCTGTTACTAAGTGCTGCACTGACTGCTGTAACAGGCACTTCCCAAGCACGGCCTCCTGGCCGCCAGCTCGGAGGCAGGTAAGGCGACAGGTAAGGCACAGGAACATAGAGCACCGTGTCCAGCCGCACAGCCAGCAGGGCAGAGCAGACCTTCAGATCTTTGGCTCTATGACTGCACTCTCTGAATCTCCACCAGGTTCTCTGTCCCCTCACTGGAGGGCACAACAGGCACCTTCAGAATACACCTCTGAGGGGTGTAGGCTCCTCCCCCACTACCCTGTCATCTCCCATATTTAAATGTGCACGAGAGTTCACGGGGAGGGTCAAACACGCCTTCAGGCGAGAACCTCAACCCCAACAAGGCTGACTCCAGGCAGGGCCCTCCTCGCTATACCTGTCTGACCAGCACCCCACCTGCCACCTGGCCTCGGTTTCCTTCCCCTTCCCCGGAGCCCTGAGGGTGGTTCTCTCTGCAGACCTCTCTGGGCTACATACACTCCATTATGGATTTGCGGATTTGCTCATTTCACACCCACTGTGTGCTGCTGTTACACATCAAGGAGAACAACAAAGGTCCAAGTCACAGAATGACCCAGAGACCAGGGCTGAACAACAGAACTTCCTGCATGGTGGAAATGTACTAATCTGAGCCGCCCAACAGGGAGGCCACAAGCCACACGTGGCTACTGAGCGCCTGACTGGGCAGAGTGACTAAGAAACTGAATTTTCCATTTCAGGTAATTTTAACTCAATTGAAATAGCTACATGGGGCTAGTGGCTAACACATTGGACAGCAGTGTGATATTCTAGTAACTAAAGCACCAACTGTGCCCCAATATACGACTCCAGGCAGCCACAAGGGATGACTTTGCTGAGCATGCATGAGGTGCTGTGGAAGCCAGGGGCACGGGCCGCTGGTGCCCATTTCTCAAGAAGCTTCGTGTAGGTCGTGAGGCCTGAAAAGCAAGGCCAGTCCCTGCCAGCCTCAGGGCCTTCGTCTCCACTGTGTCCTTCGGAAGAACACGCTTCACCTACACACCACTCAAATCTTTGATCAAACGCTGCTTTCCCAGCAAGGTCCTCCCTGACTGCCCTGTGGAAAGTGGAGCCTCTCCCAGCTTTCCCACACCCCAACCCACCCCTCTCCTCAGGAACTCCACCACAGGCCTCACAGCCTGGCACACAGCATCCCTTACCAGTCTCTGCAGTGTGGTGGTCTCAGTTGACTACCGTGCCACTGGGTGCTTTGATCTGGGAGAAGTGGGTGTGTTGACCGTGACATCCCCAGGACTGAAGCGGGCATGCTGACCACCACATCCCCAGGACTGAAGCGGGCATGCTGACCACCACATCCCCAGGACTGAAGCGGGCATGCTGACCACCACATCCCCAGGACTGAAGCGGGCATGCTGACCACCACATCCCCAGGACTGGGTCCTTGGGGAGATAATCTCTAAGGAAAGGGATGACGTCTGAATTCAACCATGTGGCAAGCACTTACTGAGTCCTAACCAGGCACCAGCATAAAATGAGCAAGAGGCAGTCCCTCGAGGGGTGCGCAGGCTGCCGGGGGGACCAGGTCGGGTGGCACTGCGCATGAGAGGCGCCCCGGCCAGAGCTGGGAGCTGACACGCAGCACAGGGGGTCACTCTTCCTGGGGGGCTCCTGTGGGTTCTTCTCATTTATGCAGCAGGAAGAGGCAGGCAGGAAAACCATTCCAGGAGGGGTCTCCAGGCCTGCAGGAGGACAGCAGGGGCTACTGCTGATTCCAGAAGGTTCTTCCCGCTGGAAGATGCCGAGACCGCCTGACACAACTCTGCATTTCACACGTGGGAAAGCTGTGTCTGCAAAGCGACTCGCCCCAGATGCAGAGGGAGTGGGTGGCAGAGCCAGGACGCCGTCCACTGCTGATGAGGAAGAGGCCACCGACTGAGCCAGCGAGGGTTTCACTAGCATCTCTTCCCTGTGGTGTCCACGGCACTTTCCCATGCAGCACTCAGGCCAGCCCACAGAGCCCAGGGGATGGCGCAGCTGCTGCACTACTGCACAACCAGGTCTCCACTCCTGCAGCCGGGATGGACACTCTTCAGAGTGCGGCTGTAGGGGAGGAACCCAGAGACCTGAAACAATGGAACATGGGGCCCCCAGGAGGCCAGCCAGGGCCACAGCCCCTGCACAGCTGTGGTGACATGCAGGCTCGCCCCAGCATCTCTCCTGTGCCCCCGGGGAATATGGGATCCACGGGGCACACAGAAGGCCTGCGAGGCGAGGCTGGTCCTTGAGGCGAGGCTGGTCCTTGCACGGAGGCTGGAGAAGGCTTCCCGGCAGTGGCTAAGCATCTGCAGAAATGATCTAGGGATGCGGATCCTCAGAGAAGCAGGGAGAAGGCGTCCCTGAGTGAGCGAGCCCCACCTCTCTGCAGACCTGGTCCAGGGGAGGGGGAGCTGCCAGGCTGGTGCTTGGTGGGAAGGCCAAGGGGACACCTGCTGTGGGCAGCCAGCTGCGAGTGAGGCTGGGGACCCCTGGGGAAGGCCAAGGACTGAAGAAGAGGAAGTGGTGCCTCACGCTCGCGTGACCACGGTCCATGTTCCTCCCAGACGTTTCCTCTTGGCATTGACTTCCCCCCTTGCTATCCTGGCCTGGCTCTCTCCACAGGAGCATGTGAGGTTATATCCACCCAAGGGTAGGGTGGCCAAGCATGGCACCACTGTCTCATGCAGCTTCTAACAATGGGGCCACCAGGCAGCCCCTAGAAGAGGGATCTGCGCAGCCAACATTCAGGGCTGGTCCCCACAGTCCTCCCCCAGACAAGCTTTCCCTGAGGATGGGGTGCTGTTCACAAATGGGGAGGCTCTTATACCATGGGAAGAAGCTCTGTCTCAGCAAGGCCAGTCCAGCAAAGCAGCGCCCACCACCACAACGCCCGGGACGGCACTGCTGCCTCCCTCTCCCGACCCAGCACACGAGAGGAGTCGAATAAAGACCTCCACTTCCTTTCTTCAACACTCCTGGGCCAGGCTCACCAGATGCAGCTCAAACAGCAATGCGATGGCCCCGGGGGGAGCCTACGTCAAACGGGGTGTACACTGACCCTGCAGGCTGCACTCCCAGCCGGCTGTGTGACTGGAGCCTCCCTGCCCACATGATGAAGACCCCACTACTCTCCAGGCTTCAGGGTCTCCATCCCGCTCCTCTAATCCACCCTCCTTCCACCGCCCGGAGAATCCACGCCCCACTGTAATCGCCCTCACACGTCCCTGAGCCCTGCCTCTCTCTCTCTTCCCTGTACACACTTAGCTCAAAGACAAGCCTGCCCTGCACGCGTACCTGTGCAAAAAACATGGCTGGAGAAAGACACGCAGCACGCTGACTGGTCCTTGGTCTCCTGGCAGGGCCCTTGCTGCCTCCTGGCAACGCTTCCTTCCCTCTCCATCCATTCTCCCACACACCTTGATGGCTTTCACACTGCTTCCAACCCAGCACACCATCCCCACTGCTATAGCCCCAGGGTTTGTGCCCCCACTCAATTCACATGTTGAAATCCTAACCCTCAGGTTGACAGTATTAGGAAGTGAAGCCTTTGGGAGGTCACTAGATCATGAGGGTGGAGCCCTCCCCAGTGGGATTAGTGCCCTTATAAAAGACATGTTCAACAGCTCACCAGACACTGAACCTGCTGGCACCTTGATCTTACGCCTCCCAGCCTCCAGAACTGTGGGAAACAAATTTCTGTTGTTTATAAGCCACCTCGTCTACAATATTATGTTTAAAAATTTTAAGAAGGCCCGGCGTGGTGGCTCACACCTGTAATCCCAATACTCTGGGAGGCTGAGGCAGGCAGATCACCTGAGGTCGGGAGTTTGAGACCAGCCCGACCAATATAGAGAAACCCCATCTCTACTAAAAATACAAAATTAGCCAGGCGTGGTGGCACATGCCTGTAATCCCAGCTACTAGGGAGGCTGAGGCAGGAGAATCGCTTGAACCCAGAAGGCAGAGGTTGTGGCGAGCCGAGATTGCGCCATTGCACTCTTGCCTGGGCAACAAGAGCGAAACTCTGTCTCAAAAAATAAATAAGTAAGTAAAAAAAAAAAAAAAAAGCTCAAAGGGACTAAGACACCCATCCTCCGGACCTTGCTTCCTACTTCACCAAAAACAAAACAAAACAAAACAAAAACCAGAGCAATCGAACAGGAACTTCTACGAACAACAGCAAATGCTGGGGGAGGAAGGATGTGGAGCAACAGAAACTCTCATTCATTGTTGGGGGGAGTCAAACGGTACCACCCCTTTGGAAGACAGTTTGCTGGTTTCTTACAAAACTAAACATACTCTTACCGTATAATCTAGCCACGGCACGTCTTGATATTTACCCAAAGGAGCTGAAAACTTATGTCCACACAAAACTTTGCACACAGATGATTATGGCAGTTTCATTCACAATTGCCAACACTTGGAAGCAACCAAGATGTCCTTCAGCAGTGAATGGATCAACCATGGTGCATACACACAGTGCAGTACCACTGAGTGCTAAAAAGAAATGAGCTATCGAGACATGAAGAGACTCAGATTCACACTACTAAGGAAAGAAGTCAATCTGAAAATGATTTCCACCTGTATGGCATTCTGGAAAAGGCAAAACGATGGAGACAGTAAAAAGATCAGTAGTTTCCAGGGGTGAGGAGAAAAAGAGAGATGGGTAGGTGGATCACAGAGGATTTGGGGGCAGAGAAACTCCTCAGTGTAATACGGTCATGGTAGATATACGTCATTATACATCTATCCAAACCCACAGAGTGCACAGCACCCAGGGTGGCCCCTGATGTAGACTCTGGACTCCTGGTGATAATGATGTATCAGTCAGTGTGGGCTCATCGATGGTAAAAATGGACTCCTCCAGTGTGGGCTCCTGACGAGAGGGGAGGCTTGTGCACATGAGGGTAAAAAGGAGATACACGGAATTCTATCCTCTCTGCTTAATTTTGCTGTAAACCTACAACTGCTCTAAAAAATAAAGTCTATTTTTTAAAAAAGTAAATATGTTGAAATTAAAAATCTATATTCAGGCCAGGCACGGTGGCTCATGCCTGTAATTCCAGCACTTCGGGAGGCCGAGGCGAGTGGATCACTTGAGGTCATGAATTCAAGACCAGCGTTGCCCAACACGGTGAAACCTCATCTTTACTAAAACTACAAAAATTAGCTGGGTGTGGCGGCACGTGCCTGTAATCCCAGCTACTCAGGAGGCTGAGGCAGGAGAATCGCTTGAACCCAGGAGGTAGAAATTGCAGTGAGCCGAGATCACACCACTGCACTCCAGCCTGGGCAATAGAATGAGACTCCATCTCACAAAAAAAAAAAAAAAAAAAAAAAAAATGTACATTCGCACACAAACAATGAAGCAACACTACAAACAAAAGTAGACTACAAGCATGGAAGGGGGAGAGAGGGAGAGGTAAAGGAAGAGAGGGGGTGAGAGAGGGAAGGAGAGGGAGACAGCACACAAGAGAGAGCACCTGCAAGAGCAAGCTCCCTCCCCCAGACCCCTCCTCCTCATCTACCTGTGCCCCATTCTCTCCCAGGCGCCTGCTATGCTGGACTCTCCCCAGCTGAAGCCACTTCTCTGTTGAACTCTAGATCCCGCTCCTTCAGATGCAACTCAAAGACAATGCTCCAGTGATTATCTCCTCTCCCAGGTATGTTCACCTCTTATTCTTTTACTCGGTTGTTTTCAAAGTAAAAAAAACAAACAAACAATAAACCCCTGTATTTCTCCAATCTTAAAAAAGGAAAAATAAATCACACCACTTCTGCCTCCAGCTATCACCCTATCTTCTCTGCTCCCCTCTGGGGCAAACCCACTGAAAGAATCATCTGCTCACTGTTTCCAACTTCTCTTCTCCTAGTCTCTTTGGGTCTCACTCTGCTACCCAGGCTGGAATGCAGTGGCGCCATCACTGCAGTGGACCAATGCAGCAGACTCCTGGTGATACCATGTGCAGCTCACTGCAGCCTCGACCTCCAGGGTCAAGTGATCCTCCCACCTCAGCCTCCCAAGTAGCTGGGATTGTAGGTGCACATCACCACACCCGGATGATGTTTTCTATTTTTTGTAGAGATGGGGTCTCACCATTTTGCCCAGGCTAATCTCAAACTCCCAGTTTAAAGTGACCCACCCACCCTGGCCTCCCAAAGTGCTGGGATTATAGGTGTGAGGCCACCATGCTGGCCCCATTCTCTTAAATATTTACTCCAGTTTCACTTTTGCTTGCACCACTGCACTAAAACAGCTCTGGTCAAAGGTCACTGATGGCCTCCTCATTACTAAACAGCCAATTCTTTTCATTTTCCCTTTTTTTTTTTTTTCTTTTTTTTGAGACAAGAGTCTCCCTCCGTCGTCCATGCTGGAGTGCAGTGGCGCAATTTCGGCTCACTGCAAGCTCCACCTCCCAGGTTCAAGTGATTGTGATTCTCAAGCCTCAGCCTCCCAAGTAGCTGGTATTACAGGCACCCGCCACCACACCCAAATAATTTTTGTATTTTTAGTAGAGACGTGGTTTTGCCACGTTGGCCAGGCTGGTCTCGAACTCCTGACTTGCCTTGGCCTCCCAAAGTGCTTAAACAGTCAATTCTGAGTCCTCATCTGCCCTGCCCTCTCAGCAACCTCTGCCCAGTTGCCCCTCCCCTTGTTGACGCCCATGCTCACCGGGCCCGGACCCGGCTTCCAGACCCCACACTTGTGCCCTCCCAGCTCACCGGCCCTGCCTTCTCGCACTTGCTGCTTCTTCTCCTCCTCCCAGATCTCGTGGTGCCAACAGGCCTCAGGGTCACTCTTTGGTCCTCTTCTCTGTCCGCTGGTTTCCAAGGAGACCTCACCTGGTTTCAAATCACCTCCAATGCCAACAAGTCAATGTATACCTCCCATCCAGCCCCACTCCTGCCAGGATCCTCTGTAGTCACCTACTCCACCTCCTTTCTGTAAATGTCTAAGATGTCTCAAACACCACCTCTCATCTTCTCTCCATCTTGGCAACTCTATTTTCCACTGGCTGAAGCCAAAAGTCTTAGAGTCATCTTTGACTCCTTTCTTTTCTCCATACCCACATCCATTCTTCAAATCGCACCCTCCCCGCAGCTGCCACCGAGGCGAAGCCATCATCACTTCTTGTCCGGACTCCTGCAACAGCCTCCTCGGACTCCCTGCTCTGCTCTTCCCCTTCCCAGAACCTCTCTCGGTACAGCACCTCAGGGCATTCTGTTTAGGACTCAATGAAATCGCTACTCCTATGGCAGGCAGACTTCTGAGATTCCCTTTCCCTGATGTTCATACCCCGTAAAATTCCTCCCTTTGAACATGGGCGTAAACTGTGAATATGATGGGACGGTCACTCTGTGATCAGGTTACATCAAACGGCACAGATGACTTTAAGAAAGAGAGGTAGGCCAAGCACAGCAGGTCATGGTGGCTCAATCCACCTTGGGGAAGCCAAGGCAGGAGGATCCCTTGAGGCTAGGAGTTCAAGACCAGCCTGGGCAACAAAGTGAGACCATGTCTCCACAAAAATTTTTAAAATTAGCTGTGTGTGATGGCACATGTCTGTGATCCTAGTTGTTCTGGAGGCTGAGGTGCAAGGATGGCTTGAGCCTGGGAGTTTGAGGCTGCAGTGAGCTATGATGGCACCAGTGAAATCCAGCCTGGGGGAACAAAGTGAGACTCTGTCTCTAGAAAAAGAAAAGGGGAGGGGAAGGAAGAGGTGGGGAGGGGTGGGAAGGGGAGGGGAGGGGAGGGGATTCTCAATGAGCCTTACTCGATTTCAGGGAGCCCTTAAAAGCAATCAGTGTTCTCTCTGGGAAGAGATGTGGAGCGTGAGACGGACTCGACAAAAGAGAATCCTTTGTGTTGGTTTTCAATATGGAGGGGCCACACAGCAAGGAATTTGGGTGACTTCTAGGAGCTGCAAGTGACCCTCAGCTGACAGCAATCAGGGAAATGAGGAGCTCCGTTTACAGCCACAATGAGCTCTGCCAACAGCCTGAGTGAGCCTGGAAGCAGACAATTCCTTAGCCAAGCCTGGGACACGGACGCAGCCGCCAACACGCTGTTTCATCCTGATAAGCACCCGAGGGGAACCCAGCCACACCATGACGGACAGCCATGTTGTTTCCAGCCACCAAATGTGTGGTGCAAGGATGGCTTGAGCCCAGGAATTCGAGGCTGCAGTGAGCTATGATGGCACCAGTGAAATCCAGCCTGGGCGACAAAGTGAGACAGTCTCACTTTGTCTGCTGTTAGGCAGCAGCAAAAAACCAGGACGACTCCTCCGCTCAAAATTCTGCAGAGGAGCCAGGCACAGTGGCGTGGTAGGCCTAGCTACTCTGAAGCTGAGGCAGGATGACCATTTGAGCCCAGGAGTTCAAGGCCACACTGCACTATGGCTGCACCTGTGAATGGCCACTGCACTCCTGGCTAGCCAATGCAGAAAGACTCCATCTCAAAAAGACAAAAATTCTTCAGTGGCTCCCCACTGACTCTAAGTCAAACCCACCACCATACAATGGCCTGTGTGCCCATACGGAATCTGGTCCTACTGACCCTAGCCCTTCCTTCTCTCAGTCCCCACCAGGGCCTCTGTGCTCAAATGCAACAGGCCTGCCTGCGTCCTTCTCCCTTGCTGGATCACTCTCCTCCCAGGCACGCACTTGGTTAACTTCGTGACTGACATCTTCACGTTTTTTTCTTTCTTTGTTTCCAGACGGAGTCTTGCTCTGTCGCCCAGGCCAGAGTGCAGTGGCGCGACCTCAGCTCGCTGCAAACTCCGCCATGGTTCAAGCCCGAATGATTCAAGCAATTCTTCTACCTCAGCCTTCCTGGTAGCTGGGTTTACAGGCGCACGCCACCACGCCCAGCTAATTTTTGTATTTTTAGTAGAGACAGGGTTTCACACCCTGTTGGCCAGGCTGGTCTTGAACTCCCAACGTCAGGTGATCTGCCCACCTTGGTCTCCCAAAGTGCTGGGATTACAGACAGGTGTGAGCCGCCCACCTGGCCAAGGCTTTGCTTCAATCTCTCCTTCTCCTTCAGGCCTATCCTGACCAGTCTATTCATTGTGTAACCTGCCTTCCCCGTTCCTCCCAGGACCTTTTACCACCTCTGCTTGCTGGCTTTCTCCGTAGCTCTTAAGTCTGCCAGCACATACCCTCCATCTACTCACTGTGTTTATCATCAGTGCCCTCTGCTAGCACATAGCTCTGCAAGGACAGGGGCTTTGTTTTGTTCACAAATGAACCCCAAGCACCTAGAACAGTGCCTTGACATATGGCAGGTGCTCAGGCAATATTTTTTTTACAGAATATATAATGAGAAACATATTTAAGAATCTAGCACAGTGCTTGGTACATAGCAGCCACGCAAAAAAATGATCGTTATGGTTGTGATTTGCTGCCAAGAGAAAACAAAGCCCAGCAAAGCACAGGGAAGTGGCACACCCTTACAGGCCCAGCTGTTCTTTCTGAACGTGGCTGGACCACTGGCAGGTCTGCAAACAGCATCTGCAGCAGTAACCAGACAACCTCCTGTGTGTGTCCAGCACACACACACACACAGATGGCGTCCTATGGCTCCTTTCAGCCATGTGAGCAGTGACACTATCAGCTGCACGTCTCCAGACACGAACCGCAACCTCAAACTGAAGCTCACCCAGATTTAAAGAAACGTCTCGGGTCAAGGTTACCAGTGACCTCCCAGGTGCTGAATCAATGCTTGGTAAGAAACCAGCTATGTAAACCAGTGGCTGGAAAAGAAGTGCAGACGTTCTGCAATCGAGAGGTAGTCGAGCTGCTGAACGTCCACCTGGTACAAGAACGCACAACCAGGGAACTTAAACCCTTGGGATGGGGGAATCCAAACACTGTCCGAAGACCCAGAGTAAGGCTGCGCGCCGTGGCTCACGCCTGTAATCCCAGCACTTTGGGAGGCTAAGGCGGGCAGATCACGAGGTCAGAAGTTCGAGACCAGCCTGGCTAACATGGTGAAACCCTGTCCCTACTCAAAATACAAAACTTAGCCGGGTGTGGTAGTGTGCAGCTGTAATCCCAGCTACTCAGGAGGCTGAGGCAGGAGAATCGCTTGAACCCGGGAGGCAGAGGTTGCAGTGAGCCGAGATCACACCACTGCATTCTAGCCTAGGCGACAGAGCAAGATTCCATCTCAAAAACATTTTAAAAATAAATAAATAAAAAAGAAGACCCGAGTAAGTGTGTGCCTGTGCAAACACTTAAACGCCAGTTTCCGAAATCACTGAGACCCCTCACAGGTTTTTTTTGTTTATTTTTTGTTTTTTTGAGATGGAATCTCGCTCTGTCACCCAAGCTGGCGTGCAGTAGCACTATCTCAGCTCACTGCGACCAGCACCTCTCAGATTCACGCCATTCTCCTGCCTCAGCCTCCCACCATGATGCCCAGCTAATTTTTGTATTTTTAGTAAAGATGGAGTTTCGCCATGTTATCCAGGCTGGCTGGTCTACCCAACTCCTGACCTCAAGTGATCTGCCCACCTCAGCCTCCCAAAGTGCTGGGATTACAGGTGTGAGCCACCGCGCTTGGCCCCCTCACAGATTTTTAGTGAGGAATAATCGAAACCATCCTACGAGTTCCTTGCTTGCTAAAATCCTTTCTGCTTCTCTCGGGCTCAAGGCCTCCAGGAAGCACCTGCAGTGATTCTGCTATATCTCCCTCCCCTGTCGATGGCCAGCCCACAAAGGCCACCAACCCAGCAGCAGGCCTCGTGACAAACAGCTGACTCCAGCCTCACTCCCACACTTTCAAATGCCTGGAGTAACTGGAGGAGGAAGAGGCATTCTCGTCCTGCTGGCCCGCGATGGCTCAAGAAGCAATTCTCCAACCGTCTTCCCACTGAGGAGCTTCAGTGCCCTGACAGATGCCACCCAGCTAGCCTCCCTGACCCGGCTTAGAGCTCTGCTCACTTCCTCCCTTTTGCAGAGGATCACAGTTCCATCACTGCCCTGCAAAATCGCCACAGAACCTCTGATTTCCCGTTCATCTCCTTTTGCTCTCCCAGCCCCGCATGTCCCCCTTTCTGATCATGTTACACGTGTTGTAAGAGATGGGGTGGTGTCTTTTGTAGAAACAGCACGGACTTTGGAGTTAACAAGTGAATGTTCAAATCGCAGCTCTGCAGTCTGTGCAGTTAGCCTTTCTGAGCCTGTCTCCAGTGAGCTGTGAAATGCTTTAGAAAGCGACTGAAGAGCCTGGCCCAGAAGCTGAGCTCAGAACAGGGCAACTGCCTCCTCCAAAGGGAGCTGCTCATCTCGACCCTATCAAGCTAACAGTTCAACTCATTCTCATCAAGGCAGCACATCAGCTCCTGTGCAGACTTTCATCTTACCCCGTCTGGCTGTGACAGGCTTTGAGTCTTGAGACTAAATGTCGTCCTCAAAGTCCTGCCCCATCTGGGCGTCCACCATCTCTCTGGGCTCCTCTCCTACCCCTGCCCCTCCTGAGCACCTCATGCTACGGCACCTTCCTAGAAAGGCTGGGCTCTCTCCTGCTCCCATGACTTTGCACGAGCTGATCCCTCACCATCTCCACCCTCATGCGGGTGGACAGCACTTTCAAAGGCCGGCCGACATCTCAGCCCTGTTATTTCTTTCTGGGCTGTCAACGGGCTTTGCTGCTTTGTTCACATCTCTCTCCAGATCCTCATCACACAGTAGAGGGACTGACCCAGTGGCCTCCAGCACTAGTCTGCCCATCTTTGAATCTTCTTGCTTCCCTACTGCCTGGCACTTGCAGCCCAACACCTTGATCAGAATGGTCCTTTCATTGTGGCAACTCTAATGTAAAGTACGTACCCCTCAGCTCGTTTTGCAAACAAGGACACTGAGCCCCAGAGAGAATGATTACCTGCCTTACCCAAGACCACACACCAGCAAACAGTGACATCAAGAGACCAGCACCCAGCACTCCCTCTCAGGATCACAGCAACACACAAGCTCATACACACCAGCAGCAACACAGGCACACAGTAGGTGCCAACTGTATATCCATAATGCCACGGCAAAGTCACCAGCCATATTAACAAACTGTTTGCACAGAAAAGGCATAGTTACAATGTTCCATCTCAGTTCACTAGAGCTAATTCTAAGACAGCCAAATCAGGAATAAATTACAGTCAGGCAACATAAAAACAAAGACTAGACATTAATGTGCCTGCAATGTGCCCAGTGTGTCACATCTATGTACACTCCCTCCCATTTAATCACAACAACCCTTAGAAGCATAAACTTATTCCTGTTTCCCTGTATCCTTGGGCAAACCACTTAACCACCCCTTGCCTCAGTTTCCTCACATGTAAATGAAAATTCACGGTACTTACTTGAATTAGTCAGCTTTCGGTGCAGGATACAGAAACCCGGCTAATTTTTGTATTTTTAGTAGAAACGAGGTTTCACCATGTTGGCCAGGTTGGTCTCAAAGTCCTGACTTCAGGTGATCCACCCGCCTCGGCCTCCCAAAGTGCTGGGATTACAGGCGTAAGTCACCGCACTCGGCCCCCTCACATTAACTCTTTACAAGAGGAGCCATTAACCCCATGTCACTCAAGTACACACTGGCGATTGCAGAGGCTAACTGACTTTCTCAAGATCACACAGTACAAAAATGGCAGAGCTGAGGTTCAAACTTGGGTCAGAGCAGCCCCCGCTCTCAACCACCAATATTGTTCTCTGCCTGTGAATTACTCTTGGTGCCACAGTGAACCAGACACAGGCTCGGCCCCCAAGGAGCTCCCAGCCAGGTCGGGAAGTGGTCTGGAAAAATCCATCATTCCAGTTCTTTAAACACAGCCAGGTGCCCCCACCTCCCAGCCTGCCATAAGCTGTTCCCTCTGCCCTGCACCTTCACTGGGCAAGCCCCCGATCCTTCAATGCAGTTCAGACACCTCTCCTCAGCAACGGGCACTCAGATCATCTGAGAGCTCCATAAAGGGGCTACACAAGAGACGATGTACTTGGTCAAAGCTAATTCTCAACTTCCAGACCAATGTGGATTAGGAGATTGAACCCCTGGCTTCACAGAGCCCAACCCTATCTCCTGTGGAAAATAAACCCGTCCCAAGCATGTTACTGACTTTCTCTTACACTTGCTGTCCGGGTTTCTAGATAAATACTCCTAATCTACACTGGACTCATATGATCCCTTAACCCGGTCCCACTCTTCTATACAAATGAAAATCGTCCTCAAATTACTTGAGTAAATGTCCTTCAAAGCAGCAAATCCCAGCACTTATTCTCAAAGGCTGGGTGAGTCTGCCAGCCCCTCCCTGGGGTATCTGGCAATGTCTGGAGACATTTTGAGCTGTCACAACTGGGGGAGTGCCGCTGGCATCTCGTGGGTGGAGGCCAGGGAAACTGCAAGGCATCTCCAATGCACAGGACAGCCGCCCACAACAAAGACGCATCTACTCCAAAACATCGGCCAGCAGGAGAGGCCCTGCTGACTTCTTCAGCAACAGGTTGACACAATTCAGCACAATATGGGAGAACTAGAGAAAGCTTTAAAAAAACTTATTTTTTAGAAATGAGAATATTTCTGTTAGAACCACAGAAAACTACTACTTCCGGAGTGCCAAGACGTTAAATGCCCTATTTGATCTCTAACCTTATACAGTAGTTTTATCCCCTACTTAAGGCTCAGAGAGGTAACTTGCACAAGGCCCACGGCGATTCAACAGGAGGGCTCACGATGAAGCCAGGCGGCATGAACTCCTGAACTAGCACTCGTGGCTGCAGTGCCACCCCCTCCCCACCCATAGTAACAGCACTCGTGCCCACCCCCATAGCCTGTGAAATGCCTTGTGTGTCTACCCCATCAGACTGCGAGCTCCATAAAGGCAGGGGCTCTCTTTAAAGCTCAGGCTGGAGTCTCAGACACAGGTGCTCATTAGTGTGGGGGAAGGACAAAAGCAAGCCAGGCCTGCAGCTTCTGGGAGGCTGTGGTCAGGCCTGGCCAGCCCTCCTGTCACTCCCCTCCTCCCATCTCACCCGGGCCACCTCATCAAGCAGCCAAGGTCATCATCCCTGCCTGTCTCTACCCTTCCCTCCGAGCATGTTCTCCTAGACTACACTGTCCACACGTCCTTCCCTAACCCAGAAACCGATTCACTGAGGACAAGGAAACTAGAAGGCAAGAGAGTGAGGGGACAAAGTGGGGAAACAGGATGGCTCAGAAGCCAGGGCTGGGAACCTCAGAGGACCAGCTCTAGCCCCAGCCCTGCCCTCCACAAAGACTCACAATGACCACAGTCCTCTGGGTACCTGCTGGGGGCCAGGCCCTGGGCTGAGTGGATGAACATTGGCTGTAACTCCATTTACTCACCTATAAAATGTTTAGTGAGCTCTAAAGATTCTGAAACAGAAACCCTTTCCCCGCAAAGGAACTCTAGATGGAAACTCTTCTCTAACATTTTTAAAACTCTAGAACAACAACAACAACAAAAAATCCTAGACTCTGTCCATGTCATCACTTGTTTTGAGTCATTTTTCATTATATTCCATTATCTTCCCAAAGGTAGTTCAGAGAGGCTCACAATAACAATGTCACAGCCATTACAAGGATAAGGAGACAGGAACCAAGGAATAAAATAAGAGACACTTGTTTCCTGCAGCGCAAAGCTGAGTATGATTTTCAAGAAATAGTAGCTTTAGAAATGATCTAGAAATTGCATAACCAACTATGCTTCCTTTCAAAGGGGAAGAGGATTCAACACACACAGCTCAGTCAGCTGAATCACAACGGCGGCAGACACAGCAACGTGGCCATGATCGCCACAAGCAACTGATACTTAAAAGTTTACTGCGTGTCTGGATCTGCGTTAAATTTCTCACATGCTAACCCATTTAATCCCCACTGCCACGGAAGGAAGGGTTCATTATCCCCACTTCTTAGGTGAGGCAGAGGAGACAGAACACGCAAGGACAAAGGTGAGCGTGTGGCGTTCATCAACAGCATAATGGGCACACGTGCCACGCTCCTCCACTCACAGTTTTAGGGGTGAGAAAACTGACTGGGAGGTGAAGGAACTTGCTCAAGGCCACAGAGCTGGACACGGTGCAGGTCAGTTGAATTCCAAAGCCACACTCCTTCCACCATGCTGTTTCCCGGCCAACCCCATTTCGAGCAAGGTTTCCCAGATTTGCCAAGAAGCCCAGGTGATTCTGAAAACCCATCCTCAGGCCCTTCTCGCTGAGCTTCTGATTCTGTATGTTCTGGATGGATCGTGAGGACCGCGTGGAACAGGTACCAGGTGTTGTTCATAAGCGGGGACAGTTGAACACACTCATCTGAGCACAGGGAAGTTCCGCCACACAAATCTAACCACAGCAACACCGTGATACGGCTACAGCCTCAGAAGGGATTGTGACAAGATCTCCCCCAAAGTTCCCGGGTTCCTCCCACTGAGGGCAATCGCTTACTGTGTTCTGAAACCAGGAACTGTGCTCATGGTACCAAGATACCTATCTGTCAGCACATTCGAGAAGGTTTCCCGACAAAACCACAGGCCACACCACAGACCATCTCACTCAGAACTGGGCTTAGGCTTGTCTGAGATGATCCTCTTTAGTTGATGAAGCAACTGAGGCAGTGATAAGTTAATGTGTTGGCCACAGTCAGAGTCTCCAGCTGACTCCAGCTGGCACACCACACCATCTCAAAGGGACACCCAGTACTGCAGTGTCTGACGTGGGTTCTGCTAGAGACGCACACACACGGGGCAGCCAGAGTCAACTGCAGAAATGCTCCCACCTGTCAAGCCCTGGCCCCAGAGCCCTCCAAAGAGCAGCTGTGGAGCAGATCACAATTTTTTGGTTTGTTCTTTTGAGATGGAGTCTTGTTCTGTCACCCAGGCTGGAGTGCAGTGGTGTGATCTCGGCTCCCCGCAACCTCTGCCTCAACCTCCCCAGTAGCTGGGATTACAGGTGTGCACCACCATGCCTGGCTAATTTTTGTATTTTTAATAGAGACGGGGTTTTGCCATGTTGGCCAGACTGGTCTTGAACTCCTGACCTCAGGCGTTCCACTCACCTCAGCCTCCCAAAGTGTTGAGATTACAGGAGTGTCCCACCGCACCTGGCCACAGATCTCGATTCTCCACATATTCTCCACATATTCTCCACAGCCCCCGTGCCCTTCCTCCCAGCACGCCACAGTTCAGGAGTTCACATATGCTTGTGTGATGAAGGCGTCCACTCCCACCGCCCCCAGGCCACAAGCCCACCCTAAGTCATTACCCAACATCGTTTCTCTCACCATATTACCCCACATGACCAGCCTAGAACAGGGCCTAGGAAATAGGCACTTGTTGAACAAAAGCCTGAGAGCACAAATGAGAGGCAGAAGCTGAAGGCGCAGGCCCCACAGGGCTTCAGGGAGACACAGGAACTCCAGCACCCGGGTGACAAGGCCCCACAGGGACGGGGTGCATGGCCGGGTCCAGCACGGTGGGAATGCACGGGGCTGTAGTGCAGCGGGGCACACACCTCCACAGCAGGGGCAGGGCCAGCGCACGCACACAAGAGCACAGACATCCAGGAGCACGGGGACACGGCCAGGACACCCGGCATGACAGCACTGCACTACGCCAGTGGGGGCTGGCACTAGAAATGGGAGTTACTCACAGGCGTCACCCTCACCACTGCCATCTGCTTGGCCCAAAAAAAGTTCATGAGTGCACAGGGCCCCGCAGAGGCTCAGGCTGCCGATTTGGTAATGCTGGCCACCTGTGGGACAGCCACAGCAGGTCAGAGGCAGAGAAGTGACAACAGACTGCAAATGAGCCAGGGACAGTGAAGAGCAGAATCTCCAACAGACCAGTCCTTACAATTCCACAGGACTCCGGGCTTCCGGGAAAAGGCCCAGTTATCTGTGTGAGACAGTGCCTGCCTACCACCACAGAGAACACACAACACATGTGAGACAGGAACAAGGAGACTGGTCCGGGCTCAACCACCACGCTCTTCTAGAGGGCAAAGATGGCATTACCTTGCGAAGAAGCTACTAAACGGCCCCAATATTTTCAATTTACTCCCCTCCTCAGCTTCATGAATACAGCCCTGCTGGTGTAAGCCACTGGTTTCCTTGACAGAGCTCAAGGTGACGCTGGTAAACTGTGGGTCATCGTCATTCTCCAGGGTCACAATGGCACTGGAGCTGCTCGTGACCACAAGGTCCAAGATGTCCTCATTGCTGACAGACAGCGTGGTGGACAGCTCTGTCCCAAGACTGGACACGCTGCAGACAGAGACGTCATCGCTGCGGGTCAGGGCTTTGGAGGTCGGGCTGTAGAGCTTTACCGAGTCATAGCCTGTCCTGGGAAACGTGGAGGATTTGCGCACGCTCTGTTCCCGCTCCGCGCTGCTTGGAGCTGGTGGCGCACAGGATGGCAGTGCGCAGGCGCTCTGGAAGGCCCGCTCGGGGATAAGGTCGGAGTCGGACTGCTTCCTCCTCACGTGGACCGCGCTGCAGGGCACAGGCTCCGGGTTCCCGATCTCCAGGGTAGGAATCCCCGAGTCCACGGACTGGAGGCTGTGCCGGTCTTCTAAAGCCCTGAGTTTCAGCTTGGGCCCGTACTCAGGCGCTGAGAGGAGTCGGGGCGCCTTGAGATTGACGTGTTGCAGGTTCTGAAGGGGGTTTCCTGGTCGACCATCCAGAATGCCCATCAAGGCTACGCCATTTGTAGAGGTGGAGAGTTTTCCATCAGTCATCTTGGTCCAAGGAGAAACTAGAAAAAACACAAACATGGAAACTAAAGTCGATATAAAATTCAAAGATGCCACACCTCTGACACACAGCTGAAATGGTCTCATCTCCCGCTTAAAGAAGAAAGCCTTGAAAAGGTTCCACATACCCAAGTTTTGATGTAAGTCCAGAAGCTAGAGGTGGTTTTTGTTTTTTGACACAGTCTCACTCTGTCGCCCAGGTTGGAGTGCAGTGGCGCCATCTCGGCTCACTGCAAACCTCTGCCTCCCGGGTTCAAGCGATTCTTGTGCCTCAGCCTCCCAAGTAGCTGGGATTATAGGCGTGCGCTACCAAGCCCAGCTAATTTTTGTATTTTTAGTAGAGACAGGGTTTCCTTATGTTGGCCAGGCTGGTCTCAAACTCCTGACCTCAAGCAATCCGCCCACCTTGGCCTCCCAAAGTGCTGGGATTATGGGCATGAGCCACCACGCCTGGCCCAGAAGCTGGAGTTTTAACATACATTGTCATGATATAACATAGCGGGAAGATAACCCAAACGAAGGATGTACCCGAGGTAAAAATAATCATCACTGCCCCTAGCAGTCACATCTTCATCCCCAGGACAGCACGGGGAGCGTGAGAACTGGACTTGGGGGATGGCGGTGTGAATCCATAAACCATACGTATCTCAAAGATCTACTTGTTCTGAGACAGCATTAAAATCCTAAGATATCTTCATTAAGACGGAAAACAACAACAAAATAAATTATGCATGCCATCTGCAGCAGCCAGGCCTCTCCACAAATGTTTCAGTCACGCTTACATGCATCTACAAGGCTGGGCACAGTATCCCCTTTACCACGGAAGAAACCGAGGCTTGGCCAGACTAAGAAACGGGTCTAAGATCACCCTGCTGTTCAACCGCAGAGCTGGGATCTACAGGACCCCAAAGGAGACCACATGTAGGTTAGAAAGGCTTGGTTTAGGATTACACAAACCCAGGTCAGAAGGCCAGCTCAGTGAAGATAATTAATAAAAGAGAGTCAAGACCACAACCTCTGAGGTTTGAGTGAGTAGAGTCAAAACGGTCAGTGCAGCCTGGGCAACATAACAAGACCATGTCTCTACAAAACACTAAAAAAAATCAGCTGAGGGTGGTGGCACATGCCTGTAGTGCAAGCTACTCTGGAGACTGAGGTCAGAGGATCACTTGAGCCTGGGAAGTTTTAGGCTGTGGTGAGCCATGATTACACCGCTGCACTCTGGCCTGGGTAACAGAGAAAGACCCCATCTCTAAAAAAACAAAATCTGTTAATCACACGCACACATCTAAGGCCATGTCTAAAGTTCTCTGGCAAGGCCAGGTGTGGTGGCTCACACCTTTAATCACAACACTTTGGGAGGCCGAGGCGGGCAGATCACTTGAGGTCGGGAGTTCGAGAGCAGCCTGGCCAACATGGTGAAACCCCATCTCTACTAAAAATACAAAAATTAGCCAGGCATGCTGGCATGTGCCTGTAATCTCAGCTACTAGGAGGCTGAGGCAGGAGAATTGCTTGAACCCAGGAGGCGGAGGTTGCAGTGAGCCAAGATTATGCCACTGCACTCCAGCCTGGGCAACAGAGCAAGCCTCTGTCTCAAAAAAAAAAAAAAAAAAATTAGCCAGGTGTGGTGGTACATGCCTATAATCTCAGCTACTCAGGGAGGCTGAGGCAGGAAAATCACTTGAACCCAGGAGGTGGAGGTTGCAGTGGGCCAAGATCATGCCACTGCACTCCAGCCTGGGTGACAGGGCGAGGTTTCATTTCAAAAAATAAAAAAATAAAAAATAAAGTTCTCTGGCCTAACCAGGCATGGTGGCTCATGCCTGTGATCCCAGCACTTTGGGAGGTAGAGGCAGGAGGATCGCTAGGAACTCAAGAGCAAGCCTGGGCAACAATGGGAGACCTTGTCTTTAAAAAAAATTTAAAAATTAGCTGAGTGTGGTGGCACATGTCTGTGGTCCTCGCTACTTGAAAGGCTAAGGTGGGAGGATCACTTGAGCCCGCCCAGGAGGTCAAGACTACAGTGAACCCTGATAACACCACTGCACTCCAGCCTGAAGGACAGAATGAGACCGTGTCTCAAAAATAAATAAATTAAAAATAAAGTTCTCTGGCCTCAGACAAATGAGGAAGGGAGGGTATGCGGCACACCAGCCTGGAGAGCACAGTCCCAGCACACTGAGAACCCTGGCATCAACTGCTACCTTTGTTTTCCTTTAAAATGGCCAGGGGCAGTGGCTCATGCCTGAAATCCCAGCGCTTTGAGAGGCCGAGGCAGGTGGATCACCTGAGATCAGGAGTTCCAGACCAGCCTGGCCGACATGGTGAAACCCTGTCTCTACTAAAAATACAAAAAATTAGCTGCGCGTGGTGGCAGATGCCTGTAACCCCGGTTACTCAGGAGGCTGAGGAAGGAGAATTGCTTGAACTCGGGAGGTAGAGGTACAGTGAGCAGAGATCGCGCCACTGCACTCCAGCCTGGGCAACAAGAGCAAAACTCCGTCTCAAAGTAAAAAAGAAATCAGGTGGTGCGTTTAAATCTGGTCCATACAAGAGAACAACATAAATAACAGGGCTTTGGACTCAGACGTTCCTGGGCTCTATATTGCCTTGGGAGAATTAAGTACCACAAGAAAAGCATTTAATAGTCACCTGGCCCCCAACAGGCACTTTGTTGGTAGCTGCTATCATCAAACAGAGAGGAGCTGAAGGTTTTCAAGCACAGAAGAAAGAATGATAACCACTCCTGCTTGGGTGTCAGCTTTTGTAAGGCGCCTACATGCTCCTAATTAGGAAGCCTGGCCTGCCTCTCAGTGTCAACACAGCAAAAGCAAATTAATTAAAAGAAGAAAAAGGGGAGCCAGGTGCAGTGGCTCATGTCTGTAGTCCCAGTTACTCAGGAGGCTGGGGCAGGAGAACCACTTGGAGCCCAGGAGTTCAAGGCTGCAATGAGCTATGATCACCATTGCACTCCAGCCTGGGCAACAGGGCACAATCCTGTCTCCAGAAAAACAAAGGAGAGACAGGGAGGGGAGTAATCTCCCTCCTTCCCAGAAACTGAAGGAGCCAGTAAGAGTGCAGCGCTGAGGCAAAAATAGAAATGTGAAGGAATGAAATGAAATGCAGAATTCAGAAATAGACTCAACTACATATAAATATCTGATTCAGCCTGGGCAACACAGTGAGGTCCCCCATCTCTACCAAAAGTAAAAATTAGCCAGGCATGGTAGTGCACAACTGTAGTCTCAGCTACTGAGTAGGCTGAGGCAGGAAGATCTCTTGAGTCCAGGAGTTCAAGACTGTTGTAAGCTATGACAGCGCCATGGCACTCCAGCCTGGGCAACACAACAAGACCCTGTTTCAAAATAAATAAATAGGCCAGGTGCAGTGGCTCATGCCTGTAATCCCAGTACTTTGGGAGACCAAGGCCGGCAGATCACGAGGTCAGGAGTTCGAGACCAGCCTGACCAACATGGTGAAACCCCCACCTCTACTAAAAATACAAAATTAGCTGGGCGTGGTGGCACACACCTGTAATCCCAGCTACTCAGGAGGCTGAGGCAGGAGAATCACTTGAACCCGGGAGGCGGAGGTTGCAGTGAGCCAAGATAGCACCACTGCACTCCAGCCTGGGTGACAGAGCGAGACTCCATCTCAAAATAAATAAATAAATAAATAAATAAATATAAAGAAATATAAAAAATAAAAACTTGAAATACGACACAGTGAGTAAGGGAGGATTACTTAATCACAGTGTTACAGTAACTGATAATCAACTTTTCTTAGAAATTAGAACCACACCGTACTACACTAAGGCCAAAATACAGACAAAAGCAGAGTTCAATACAAAAGTGAAATTATAGGCCAGCATGGTGGCTCATGCCTGTAATCCCAGCACTTTGGGAGGTTGAGGCGGGCGGATCACCTGAGGTCAGGAGTTCGAGACCAGCCTGACCAACATGGTGAAACCCCATCTCTACTAAAAATACAAAATTAGCCAGGCATGGTGGTGCATGCCTGTAATCCTAGCTACTTGGGAAGCTGAGGCAGGAGAATAACTGGAACCCGAGAGGTGGAGGTTGCAGTGAGCTGAAATCATGCCACTGCACTCCAGTCTGTGCAACAAGAGCGAAACTCCGTCTAAAAAAAAAAAAAAAAAAGGTGAAATTATCCAGGTGTTGCAAAAAATAAAATGTTTCTCCAACCTATAGAGCAAAAACTCAGGGCATGATCTGAAAGAATCCGGACATCACCCCCCCACACACAAACACATTTTCAGTGTTTCACAGCCGTCCCTGCTCTTCCCCAGAGCCATGAGCCCTCCAAGGCAGGGCCACTGCAGACCCTCTGTGTGTCCCCTGCTCAGGAAGAATCCCTCAAGTTTCTATGTTAGGAAACAACAGAATTCACAAAAGTAAGATATAATCCAGGTTGATTCAAACGTATACCAATTTAGAAGTTCTACGTGCACTTTAATTAAAAGGAAAATAGAATAAGAAACATTTTCAGCACACAGAGCTCATCTTTGACAATGTCAAGGTCATTCGAATTATCAAAACACCATCAACACTCTAACAGATCAAACTGGCAAAAAGCCACACACGTAAGAGGAAATCCTCACGTTAAACAGAGCTGAGGGCCTCTCACAGGCCCCGCTGAAAT
Organism: Chlorocebus sabaeus; assembly: GCF_047675955.1. Classification (NCBI taxonomy): domain Eukaryota; kingdom Metazoa; phylum Chordata; class Mammalia; order Primates; family Cercopithecidae; genus Chlorocebus; species Chlorocebus sabaeus. The sequence continues at coordinate 43,830,727 of NC_132930.1, read as the reverse complement.
TCTGGCTCTGCCACCTGCCAGGTAAGGCGACCTCAAATGAGGTGCTTAACCCTTCTGAGCCTCAACTTCCCTCTTTCTCAGCAGTAAAATGGGACAATACCCTATAGCTCACAGGCTGGTCTGAGGACAAAAGAAATGAGAAGGTCTGGTGAAGGCACCGGCAAATCCAGCCCCTAACTGACACACAGTAGGTGCCCAGTGAACGTGCCGCTTCCCTTTATTTCCTAGTACAGCAAAACACAAATGTAAGCCACAAAAGAGACGCAGGTTAGAATGCAAATTCTGATGATAGAATAGACAGGAACACAAAAAAGTATATCCTTCCTAGGAAAATCAGTGCCTGGGTAAACAGAAGGCATCACTCACGTCTGGAATTGGAAACCATTTTGGTGAAACTATAGGATTTCATTCATGGCAATCCAAGGACCCTTCCCTGAATTGCCGCCAAGAAGAAAGCACAGGAAGAAGGAAGGAAGGTCTGGCAGAGCCCAAAGCCATCTGGCTTTAAGTCGAGAAAGAAAACCTTTCTCTACTCCTCTCCTCTGCCATGGGGGGGCCAGGGACAGCAGCCCGAGGGCCTCTCCTATGGAGAAGTTGAGCCAACTTTGAGGTCTTTGTTGGTCCCAAGTCCAGTTAAGTTTCTTAAACCTCAGAACAGGGCGTCAGTCTTCAGGGAAATAAGCCTAAAAGGGAAAATGTACTTCCGCTTGCAACACACTTTAAAACCAAACTCTGCAAGGGCCAAGGCCACCTGTCCTCAAGCACTTCCGCCTGGTGCCACTAGGGCAGAAGCTGCACTCCAGGCCACCTGCCACCTGATAGTACCCTTCATACAGGAAGTTGTACAAACAAGGTGTGTGCTTCTGAGACAAGGCTAATGGGTGGACTCTGGACGCTGGCCAGGAGACCAACTGCAGATGGCCTGCCTCCAAGTCCACATTTATAGAAGACAAACTAAGCCTGACTTCCCCAAGCCAGCACACAGGGCCCTCCTGATCCGTCTCTGCCTGTATCTCCAGCCTTGTGCAGCTGCACCCGGCCACTTACCTGCCCCCACCACCAGCCCACTCAGCCCTACTCACCACCACCTGGGGTGCCCTCCTCAGGTAGGCCATCAGGGGCCTCAGAGCCCCGGTAGGGTGTGGCACAAGGAGACACTCAATTGGTGTTTTCAAAAGCCACCTCCTCTGAAAAGCCTTCCCTGCCTCTCCCAGAAAGCTGCCAGGCCTCCTTCCTCCTAGATTCCTTTTGGCCACACCCTGCCTGAAACAGCTATCTCACGGCTGTTCTCAGGTGGCTCTCCTCACTGGATTCTACGCTTCAGGCAGGCACAGCTCTAATCATTTCTGGGAACTATTCTCTGGTTAAATGCCTGGCATGGATTAAGGTTTCAAAAATCTACTTGCTGAATTAATTACTACTAACAACTGAGGTCTTAAGTGGGCAGATTTCAGGGACAGTCCCATCCAAGAAACATCTGCTGAGAGCTGGATTATGTTCCAAGAACTCGGTGAGAGCTGGAGGTAAGACTACGAGGAAGAAATCCCCTGCCACCAAGTTCCCGGACAGTGCACACCAGCAGCTGAGCAGTGACCAGCCTACACACTGGTTAGAGGCTAGACCAGATGGTGAGGAACGCTGTCAACACATGATGGTCAGGAAAAGTGAAAATTCCTCCCTTGACAGGTGTTTTCCAAAGTCTCAATCACTAACGTCCTAGTGACAGCATCCCCCTGCAGCAGTGACCACTGCAGTACGCACCCCTAGGTAGGCACAGGAGGAACGGACCCAGCGCCTGGCCCAGCACCCTGCCGTGGTAGGCACTGAACCCAAGTCAAATGGTGATGAGTCATCACTTTCCGGCCAACAGAAAGACAAGATATGAAGTATGGATAAGAGAAAGACTGTTTCCATTCCATGCAGCAAGGCCATCTGAATTGTATTTACCTGTCACCAGACTCAGTTCCGCAGGAAGCAAAGAGGACAGCTGCCCCCAAGGGATTCAATCAACTGTCACTCCACCAGAGCCACAATCCTCACTTCAGTACGAGTCAGAAAGTGGAGGGTAGCTCTGCCAGTGACTCTGCACGGGGCTTTGGAAAACAATCCCGTCTAGAAGCAACTGCTTGATTTTCTCCTCCTTAAAAAGCAGTGGGAACGGTCTTGACCCAAGTCTTCATAAATAAAAGCAACTGTTTACAAAGGCCAAACCAAACGATCTAGGTGTGTTCCCACGGGGGAAAACATCCATTTAGCGGCTTCAGGGAGAAGTCATGCTGCCGTCTGTGTAGACATCCGTGGGCAGCCTCTTCCCAGGGCTGGAGCACGAGGCCCTCCCTGTCCCGGATCCTCTCTGGACGCTCCACAGGACAGCTGCCTCTTCAAACCCCAGTGGCAAGGGGGCACTGTCCTATCTGATCCTCAAAGGGCAGTGTGTTCACCTTTACTGCCAAGCCTGCCACCATTAACCCAGCTCTGGCCACTGACTTCTGGATTCTTTTTTTTTTTTTGAGACTGAGTCTCACTCTGTTGCCCAGGCTGGAGTGCAGTGGCGCAATCTCGGCTCACTGCAAGCTCCGCCTCCCAGGTTTACACCATTCTCCTGCCTCAGCCTCCCGAGTAGCTGGGACTACAGGTGCCCACCACCACGCCTGGCTAATTTTTTTTTTTTTTTTGTATTTTTTAGTAGAGACGGGGCTTCACCGTGTTAGCCAGGATGGTCTCGATCTCCTGACCTCATGATCCGCCCGCCTCAGCCTCACAAAGTGCTGGGATTACAGGCGTGAGCCACTGCGCCCGGTGACTTCTGGATTATATTATTATTATTATTATTTTTTCCTGAGACGGAGCTTCACTCTTATTGCCCAGGCTGGAGTGCAGTGACACAATCTTGGCTCACTGCCACCTCCGCCACCCGGGTTCAAGCAATTCTCCTGCTTTAGCCTCCTGAGTAGCTGGGATTACGGGCGCCCACCACCACATCTGGCTAATTTTTTGCATTTTTATTTTCTTTTAGTAGAGATGGGGTTTCACCATGTTGGCCAGACTGGTTTCGAACTCCTGACCTCAAGTGATCCGCCCACCTCGGCCTCCCAGAGTCCTGGGATTACAGGCGCCCGCCATCACGCCCGGCTAATTTTTGTATTTTTAGTAGAGCCAGGGTTTCACCATGTTGGCCAGGCTGGTCTCAAACTCTTGACCTCAAGTAATCTGCCCACCTCAGCCTCCCAAAGTGCTGGGATTACAGATATGAACCATTGAGCCTGGCCTCTTTCTCTGTTTTAATTCAAGTCCCGGCTCTGGCAGAAAGGACTGGACGCTCCAGGCTCACGAACATGAGCAGCTGCCTCCGCTCCCCAAGCGCAGATGACACATCAGGCACCGCGTTCCATGTCTACATCCACTAGTTCTGTCACCTCCACAACCATCCAAAGAGCTGACAGAAGACGGAGGTCTAAAGGGTGCTGCGTAGTAACAGAGCTGTGCTGGGCTAGCCTGAGTAGCTGGGGCACTTACTCTTTCCACTGCTACACACACGGCCTAAAACAATGGATTGATTTGCATTATGTAAAATGGAAAAGGCCATTATAAAAGTAGTTTGGCTTTTAAATGGGTGATTCTTTAGAATAAAAGTAGTACTGAAAAAAATTTCCTAGAAGCTCACATATTCCTCCAGAGGGTGAGTGGCAACTTTCAGACACCTGGAACTTAACACAACGCTGTTTAAGTTTCAGCCCATGTATGTTTCAGCAAACCAGGCAGAAACTGGGGTTATTGTTCAGGGTCCTCAAAGGCCCCTTCACAACCCTAAGGAGCTCTTAACTTACACTGACCACTGGTTATGATTAAAGGCACAGGTGGAACTTTTTTTTTTTTGAGATGGGGTCTCTGTCACCCAGGCTGGAGTGCAGTTGTATGATCTTAGTTCACTGCAACCTCTGCCTCCCAGGCTCAAGCGAGCCTCCCACCTCAGCATCCCAAGTGGCTGGGACCACAAGGCGCACGCCACCACACCCACCCAGCTAATTTTTTGTTGGTTTTTTTTTTTTTTTTGGTAGGGTTTCACCATGTTGCCAGGCTGGTTTTGAACTCCTGAGCTCAAGTGATCCACCCCCCTCAACCTCCCAAACTGCTGGGATTAGAGGCATGAGCCATGGGCGCCTGGCCGGGCCATTTTAAACTAAAGACATTCAATGCAAAATGTTTCAGCTTCACTTAGTGATTTGGTAAATTACTAATTAACTAATTTTCCTGAGTACTTGTGAAGTGACTCGGAGGCAAATGATACATTGGGAAGATATTTAGACTACTTAAAGCCAGTATAGTTTATAATCTCAATTATTAATAAGAGAAATCATTTACTGAGCATTTAGCATGCACCAAACATGCGGGGAGCCCTCACATGCTCTAATAATCACAAGCCTACCAAGGGCACTGAAGAAACTATGAGATTCAGAGAGGCTAAGTTACGCACCCAAGGTCACACAGCAACAGAAACTGAGTTCAAACCGGATCTGACATCAAAGTTCATACATGGCCTGCTGGCATACTTATGAATACAGTCCCTAAACTTTATCCCCCTTCCTCTCAGCTCCTTTAATGGTGCCAAAAGGTGTATTCACCCAATAACCCTGATCATTGATAAGCTGAACACTTAACCATTCTCACACTTCCGTGTATGTATGTTAGGCTTCATATGAAGTTTTAAAAATAAAATAGGCCAGGCGTGGTGGCTCACGCCTGTAATCCCAGCACTTTGGGAGGCCGAAGCAGGTGGATCACCTGAAGTCAGAGGTTCAAAACCAGCCTGGCCAATATGGCAAAATCCCACTATGGCGAATCCCCACTAAAAATACAAAATTAGCCAGGCCTGGTGGCACATGCCTGTAATTCCAGCTACTCTAGAGGCTGAGGCAGGAGAATCACTTGAACCTGGGAGGCAAAGGTTGCAGTGAGCTGAGATCACGCCATTGCACTCCAGCCTGGTCGACAAGAGCGAAATGCCGTCTCAAAAATAGGATAGAATAGAACAGAACAGAACAGAACAAAACAAAAAAAAAGAAACAAACAGGAGGGAAAAAATAATGCAGGTTCCAGCAGCAGGCTGCCTGGGTTCAAGTCCCAGCTCCTTTGCTCACTAGCTGTGTGAGCTTGGACTCATTTCTTAACTTCCCTGCACCTTGGTTTCTTTCCTTGCAGTAAAATGAAGACAATAAGAGACCCTATTGGGTTAGGCAGTTGACAGGATTAGGGGAAGAAATCCACATAAAGTCCTTAAAATCGTGCCTGGCACAGGGTAAGCCTTAGAAAATGTTGGCTGCTGTTATTCTTTCCTGGACACTGATAGGGCCAGCCAACTCAGCCCCACTATTTTAGCAACCATTTGCATAAGCAAGGCCAGACACAGCCAGTCTGTGTCTACAAGGCCACAAAGTACAGCTTCTTCCTGTCACCAGTCTCTCTCCTCACACCTGCTGTGTGATACTGACAGGGCTCTGGGCCTCAACTTCCCTATCTTTAAAATCAAGTGACTAGTCAAGCAGAACAGTCCCTGAGAGCCTTCCAGATGGACAATCAAGAATTCTAAACCACCGGGGCCCAAGAAACTTTCTTTCTTTCTTTTTTTTTTTTGAGACGGAGTCTAGTTCTGTCACTAGGCTGGAGTGCAGTGGTACGATCTTGGCTCACTGCAACCTCCATCTCCTGGGTTCAAGTAATTCTCCTGCCTCAGCCTACCGAGTAGCTAGGATTACAGGCACGCATTGCCACACCCAGCTAATTTTTGTATTTTTAGTATAGATGGGGTTTCACCATGTTGGCCAGGATGGTCTCAATCTCCTGACCTTGTGATCCACCCACCTCAGCCTCCCAAAGTGCTGGGATTACAGGCATTAGCCACTGCGCCCGGCCAAAACTTTATTTATACACAGTCCTAAAACACACGTTCAGCTGGTCATGGAGGTGCGTTCCTGTAACCGCAGCTACTCGGGAGGATCGCTTGAGCCCAGGAGTTCAGATCCAGTCTGGACAACATAGCATGACCTCATCTCTAAAAAAAAAAATTTTTTAAGTTAACAAACACATACTCACTTTCCTAAAATCCTCTTGTATTCTCTATGTATTAATGTTTATACTGACAATAAATCTTTTCCAAGGTCTCAAAGACTCCCCAAGCCACCACTGACCTGCAGGGCAGGCATCCCGTGCTGAGGCTGGGACTCAAGGTTAGAAGCTCTGACCAGTGGGGGAGAGAGATTCAAACAAACTGCTCTGACTCTGAGAGAGGCCTTCTACAGTGCACCAGCTAAGGAATCAACCCAGAGTAGAGGTGGGAAGGTGGAGGCATGCAAGACAGGAATTCACTCACTAAACGGGGAGTGGGGCGGAGACAGTACACCCAATGCTGGGGAACTGCAGGGGCTAAAGGAGCACAGGGGAACAGGGGAAGCCAGGTGAGGCAGAGCCCAGGCTGAATGTGAGAGGGTAGGCTGGGGGCAGACGGTGAAAACTCAGTTGTACAAACAGGAATCAAGCCCGGCTCAGTGCAAAGAGCTGGGACAGCGGAGGACACCAAGGTGAGCAGAGCCTGGCCCAGTAGCCTGCCTCACTTTGAATCCCATCTCTGCCTCTCCCCATCTGGGTGGCTCCAAGCCAGTTACTCTGTCTCCCTTAGTCTCAGCTGACACCCTTGATGTTTCCCAAAAGGTGTTTTCGCCCAATGACCCTGAGCACCAAGTTCATGCCAGGTTCTCAGTAGGACTGGAGATCTCATTAGGATTGTGGAGCCCACAATCTCAAGGGGTCAAACACACAGCAAAGAAGCAGTAAGAGGGTTGGTCGGAGGGGGGAAGCCATACCCAAACTGACATATGGGTTGGTACTGGCCAGATAAACTGGGCAACAGGAAGTGTTCTAAGACTGCTGTAAGGACTAGCCCAGTCCAGGCAAAGCGACTGCCAGTTTCCAACAGGCAACCTACCTCTATAAAAGCCAGACAAGACAGTAACTAGGTGCTAACATCCTACAATACTGGGGGCAAGACAGTGAGCATTTTGTCCCCAAGACCCCACCACGACTACCCTCCTCAGCTAGCCTCACTGTGTGAAATAACCAAGGTGATGCCCAGAGGCCTCCAGTAGGGGCAAAATGCACCAGTGCCTATAAAACCTTTCCAAGCAAAACTTCCAATTCCACGCTGGGGAAAACGGCGTCCTATGCAACTTTAAGACAAAAACGACCTCACGTGGCCTGGTCAGGCGCGGTCACTCTGGGACCCGCAGGGTCATTCCCCTATCCTCCTGACCAGCCGTTCCCATCAGGGCCGGGCCCCACAGCCTAGAGAGACTCCTGGCGGGAGGGGCCAGGAGTCCCTGGACTCACTCCTCAAGGCAGCTACCCCGGCCCCGAAAGGGTCCCCGGGCCAGGGTCTCAGCGGCCCGGAAATGGGAGTCTCCGAAGCGGAGGCAGGGGGATTCCCTAGCCCAGGGACAGAGGGTTCGCGTGGGGTGGAGGTCCAAGGAGGTCTGGACTCCGAGATGAAAGGGGATTCCGTGGATCAGGGACTCCAGGGGTAGAGGCGTCCGAGATGAAAGGGGGGTCAGGGGCGCCAAGGAGGAGGGTCCGCTGCCCGGGGACTGAGCGTCCGAGGTGGAAGGGGACTCCGGGGTCGGGGTCTGGCGCACCCAGCCGCCTCCTCTCAGGCCGGGAGCCTCGCGTCGGAGGAGGAAAACTTTTCGTCAAGTTCCGGGAAAGGAGCGGGACACAGCGCGCGCCTCCGCGAGGGCCGCCGAGTCCCGAGTGTCGCCCCAGCCCCGGAGGCCCCGCGACGGCACCCCGGGCGCCACGCACGCGCTGCCCTGACGTGCAGTAGCCGCGGCCGCGCGGCGAGGGACACCCAGCAGGACCCGCGCCCGGCGACCCGCCTCGCCCCGGCCGCTCCCCGCCTCGGCCGGCGCTGCAGCAGGTGGCGGCCCCGCGCGCCCTGCCCTCCCTCGCGGCCCACGGCCCGCGGCCAGTCCCCCGCGGGAGGCTCTCAGTACCGGAGTTAGCGCGGCTCCGACGCCATCCCCGGGACCCGCGGGCCCGCAGCCCAGGCCCCGCAGGACCCGCAACTCGCGCTGCGAAGACGCCGGGCGCGCGGTAGGCAGCGGGTCCGGCCCGCAGGTGCGCGCGAGCAGCCCGCGGCGAACAGCGGCGCGCACCCTTGCTTCGCCCCGCCCCCTCGCCCGCCCCCTGGACACGCCCCCCACGCACTTGCGCCCCGCCCCTGCCGGCCCGCGCCCGCTCTTCCGCCCGTGCCGCCGCGTCTAGAGCTCGGCGCTCGCCCGACTGTCCCTCTTCCGGGGGCCGCCCGGCGCGGGCCTCCGGAGCGGCGTCGCCAGCCCTTTTTTCTCCCGAGAACCAACCAGAGTGGCGAGGGACTGCCTTGAGCGGGCCTTTGTGCCCGCAGACCCCCCGCGGACATCCGACAGAGGCCCCCTTACCTGGTCGGCTGCACCCGCAGCCATCTTGGAAGTGGGAAGCGGCCGGGAGGGGGAAGGGGCTCGAGCGGGCAGGGCTCAGGCGTAGAGAGCCGAGCGGCTGAGCGCATCGATGGGGCGCCCCTGTCCCGGCCGGTGTGCGGGAGACGGCCCGGGCCCCGCCGCGGAAGGGAAGGTCTGCGTGACACCGGAGCTCAGGCCCCGCCGCGGTGGTCTTGGGAGCGGCGCCGTGGCGTCCTCCCAGCCGGCCTCAGTGTCAATCTATAAAGGGCTTTTCCGAACGTTCTCTTTTACCGCGCTGTCACACGGTGCCTGGCGCTGTAGTTCCCAAACTGGTCTGCACTTTAGCATTGCCTGCAGAGCTCTTAATATTCCGAAGCCCAGGCCGATTAAGTCACAGTCTCTGAAGATGAGATGGAAGCATCATCAGTTTGGGAAGCTGTGTAATGTGCACGCAGATTTGGAAGCCACTGGCCTGGCGTTATCTGCTTATTTGGCCTCAACATTGCACAAACTCCAGAGACGGGATCTATGATCAGAGCCATTGTACAAAGCGGGAAACGAACTCAGAGATGAAGCCCTCCGCCCAAGGACCCGGTGGGTCAGTAGCTGAGAGGGGCAGAAACCGGGTTCCCTGCCCCAGGGCCCTCCACGAGCTGGTAGACAGTGAGAAGCCCCTGTTGACGGGCACAGGGTCTTCATTCCCCTTCTAGACTCTGGGTTCCATGAGAAAAGCCGGGATTATCTTGTTTACTGCTATTTTCCCTGGACCTGGCAAATAGTAGATATTTGACTGTTTATTGGGTTGTCCTTAGATTCTGGGGACTTGAGGGCAAGAGGAGAGACCCAGCGCTGGGAGCCAGGAGGCCTGGATTTCCACTTGGCTTTGGCTCCTGCCAACCGGGAGCCCTGAGGGTTATCATTGGCAGATAAATTACCAGAGAGGAACCCCGGGAGAGACTGACTACAGCCCAATCTAACGGAAGACTCAGCCACTCAGAAAGGTCAAGGGCAGGAGGAGTTTTCCCATTACAGGAAGCATCTGGAAGCATGAAATGGAAGATCTGTCTTTGCTGCGGTCTTTAGGGATGGGCTAGGGAACCCCGAACTTGGGTCTCCCCTCCAGCTCGTGGCTGTTAAAACCCTCACCGTCTATGAGATATGACGCAGAAGCAAGAGGGATTTTTAAAGGCCATCTCTTGAAAGCAAACATTAACATCACTCGCAGTGCTGCATCACAGAAGCTTTATAAATGCTTAAATTTCTGGGGGTTTTAAGTAAAAATAATACGAGGCCTCCTTCATACCTCTTAAAACAAGGCCTCCCCAGCTTTTTCTAAGTAAACCCTAGTGGAAAAGTACAGACTGCTTCAGTCGTGACTTAATTAGCAATTTAATGCGTTGGATTAATAGATCTGCTTGGGGCTCCCAAATCCCTTCCAGCCCTAATTCTGAGTCTTAGGGTCTAAAGCCGTACAATGACAAGGAACCATTGTTCTGTATCCAGAACCAAAGTCTGTGGTCCTGCAGATTTGCACCTGGCGCCCTCTGCCTGCCTTTTCCTCACTGGTCATCCTGCTGTGCCCACTCCTTCTCTCCTGGAGCCTGTCATCACCTGCACCCGCAGCGTGATTTGACCCATGCCTTACCTGTTGCCCTCAGCGCCCAGACATGTTCTAGACAAATCTTCATTGCAACTTGAGTCTAACAAAATTAAGAACACGGCGAACAGGATTTAGCCATGTGGCTGTGGGTGGCCACTTCACCTCTTAGCACCTCCCTCCCCTTCATCTCTGATGTGCAGGTAATCCCGGGATCAGGGCAGTAAGCCCTGGATCTCAGCTCTGCTGGCTGCTCAACTGGTCCTTGGACGTCGACCCCCATCATAACTGGCTAGATGAAGCCATCTCATTCCCCATGCAGACTCTACCTGAGGTTTCCAGAAGGATTATCTCCCCCAAGTAAAGCCATCGCTTAGTGTGGACAAAAGCCAGGCGTCTTAGCGCCCTCTCATCCGTTCCAGGCAAAGGACCTCCGCATGGGAGCCCCCGGGCTGGCTAACTCCTCAAGTCTCCAGGAAACCTTCCGTGCTCCGCCCCAACCCTCCCATATGTACAAGAAACATGGCGTCTCCACCTCCCAAGTGGAGTTGTAGTGAGGTTTAAACAAGTCTAAATTAAATGACAGTATCTAGCATGTTTGGAGAACTCTTAGCACGCCCCCCCTCTCCTCAGACACCCCATTGAGAGACCTTTTCCAGCCTGACCTCGGAGCCTCCCGAAGCTTGCTAGGCAGGAGGGGCCAGCTCACCTTGGAGTTGGGGAGGGGAATGCCTTTCCCAGGGTGTTCAGTGTCCATGGAAGACAGCCCTGAGCACCCACTCGGTGTCCGCTCGTGCTGGGTGCTAGGGACACCAGGGTGACCCACAGCCCACAACTCCTGCTGTTTTAGGGCTTCCAGGACAGACAGACAGGTGGCATCTTGAAAATGCAGCCTTGGCCCAGCACTGTGGCTCATGCCTGTAATCCCAGCCCTTTGGGAGGCCAGGGTGGGCAGATATCTTGAGTCCAGGAGTTCAAGACCAGCCTGGGTGACATGGCAAAACCCCCCATCTACCAAAAAATAAAAATAAAAAATAAAAAAATTAGCTGGGCTTGGTGGCACACACCTGTAGTCCCAGCTACTTGGGAGACTGAGGCAGGAGGATCGCTTGAGCTGAGGAGGCGGAGGTTGCAGGGAGCCAAGATCACACCACTGCACTCCAGCTTGGGTGACAGAGCGAGACCCTGTCTCAAAAAAAAAAAGAAAAGAAAAATGCAGCCTTGTCCCCTTGCAAGGAAAATGGTTATCTGACTAGAGGCATGTCTCAGGAGAGTCATCACCAGGTGTGAGAGCTGGCAGGACCCTTAGAGAACATCAGGTCCCCTCTGACTATTCAGAGGGAGAACTGAGGCCCACAGAGAGGTGTGCGGAATGGCCCAAGCTCGGGCGGTGGGAGGCGAGCACACAATAAGGCCAGAGGCTTCCTGCCCTGCTGAGCCCGCCTGCGTCTCAGGAGATACCGGGGATCCATCTAGTTTCCCCAACACACATTTTTGTCCCAGCTCTTCCTCAGCCCCTAGATGTGAGCTCCATTGTGGAATGGATCCGTGACTCCTGCTGGTACCTGTGTCTCTACCTGGAGTCATCCCAGGTGCCCTGGACTGTGCTGGCTGATTCATCTCTATTATCACAGTTGATCCACACAAGCTGCCAAGCTGGCACCTGGATTCTCCTTTTCCAGGCAAGGAAACAGGCACCAGGCAGTGAGGTCACTTAGCCCAGGGCTCCCAGCTCGACCCCCACGTGCAGAAGCTGCTGCCCAGTCTCCATCCTCCTTCCCAATCCCCTTGCCCCAGCTCCTGTTCAGAGTCACCAAGGGCGACAGCATGAATGAAAGTAACAGCAGCTGTGATGCCACACAAGGAGCTCAACTGGGCAATGCGCCCATCCCTATGGGGCAGGGGCAGATTGAGAAGCATTAATTTCTTTCCAAAGAGCTTCCTGTTGGCCCACGGGCTCTCAGGAGTCCATGAAGAAGCAGATCCTTTCTGCCTCCATAACTTGGAGTGTCATCTCCTTCACCATGGAGACAGGACTTCTCATTTTTAGGACACAATGCCTGGAATTAAGGTTTCTCTTGTTGGTTCTGGAAATTGAGCAGTATGAGAAAAAAAAAAAGCAAAGGCAGGAATAGCCCAGATGGCTAGAGATCAGCAACCTCAGACACACAGAAGACAGCAAGAGCCACAGAAATGGCAAAGTGCCAAGTAAGCAGGGGAGCCTCGGAGAACCTCTGCACTTGGTGGCAAGCAGCAGCACTCAGGCCCGCACACCAGAGCCCAGCCGCTGGCGTCTCATAGTTAACAAAGGCAGTTACCTGTGTCCTAGCTTGCAGTCCATTCTGAGCAGCAAATTCAGGGAGCCGGAACTCCTAGTAGCCGCACATTCACCACAGGGCAAAGGCATGGGTACCACAAAAGGAGGCACGAACAAAACATTCTAACACACAGAATTCCTTCGATCTCATAACAGAACTGAAGGGAGCCATCCTTATATAAAATTATCCCCAAACTGAGGCAGACTGTCGTCAAAAAATGTTCACCACAGTTTTACCATTCATAAAATGGGAGCAGTCTCATGTTACAAAAGTCACATGGACATAATGTACATGTCCAGCAATGAGGGAAGGGAATGGAGTAACTCAAAAGGAGCCATCAGAAAAATCTTTAAAGAATTGGGCTGGGCGTGGTGGCTCATGCCTGTAATCCCAGCACTTTGGGAGGCCGAGGCAGGTGGATCACGAGGTCAAGAGTTCAAGACCAACCTGGCCAACATGGTGAAACCCCATCTCTACTAAAAATACAAAAATTAGCCAGGTGTGGTGGCGGACGCCTGTAATCCCAGCTACTCAGGAGGCTGAGGTGGGAGAGTCCCTTGAACCCTGGAGGCAGAGGTTGCAGTGAGCCGAGATCGCGCCACAGCACTCCAGCCTGGCAACAAAGCGAGACTCCATCTCAAAAAAAAAAAAAAAAAAAAAAAAAAAAGGAATTGACAACACAGAGGAAATGCGGAAATGTGGAAGCTAAAAGAGTCACCCTCGAGTGTAATCAAAGTATGTGAATGCACTCCATTCACAGCAATCAAAGAAGATGAGAAGAAACACCAACATGGGCATCGCAGTTCAGGCAAGTATCTGCTGCCTGCGGGCTTTTTCCGTTGTTGCTGTGTTTGAGACAGGGTCTGGCTCTGTCACCCAGGCTGGAGTGCAGTGGCACAATCACAGCTCATTGCAGCCTTGAACTCCAGGGCTCACACAATCCTCCCGCCTCAGCCTCGCCAGTAGGTGAGACTACAGAGGCACACCACCGTGCCTAGTTAATGTTTTATTTTTTGTAAAGATCAGGCCTGCCTTTGTTGCCCAGGCTGGTCTCAAACTCCCCAGCTAAAGCCATTCTCCTACCTCGGCCTCCCAGAGTGCTGGGATTGCAGGCGTGAGCCACCGTGCCTGGCCTAGGGAATGTTTTCTAAGCTCCTTTTCAGAGATGAGAAAACTGAAGCGCAGAGAGGTTGCTGCACCACTCATCAGCCGCAGATCAGGAAGCTCCAAAGCTCCAACTCATGATGCGTATAACGTGGAAAACAATGACTGAAAGGAAGTGTACCCATATTTCAGTGGTTACCTCTAGAAAGCAGTGTTACAAGTACAATGTAGTTTCTTTTTTGGACACATCTGAATTTGCCATTTTTGTTGTTGTTTTTGAGACAGGGTCTTGCTCTGTCGCCCAGGCTGGAGTGCAGTGCTCACTGCAACCTCTGCCTCCCAGGCTCAAGTGATCCTCCCACCTCAGCCTCCCAAGTAGCTGGGACTACAGATGTGCCCCACCACACCTGGCTAATTATTATTATTTTTTTGTTTCAGATGGAGTCTTGCTTTGTCACCCAGGCTGGCGTGCAATGGTGAGATCTCAGCTCCCTGCAACCTCTGGCTCCAGGTTCAGGCGATTCTCCTGCCTCAGCCTCCCAAGTAGGTGGGGTTACAGATGTGCACCACTACACCTGGCTAATTTTTATGTTTTTAGTAGAGACAGGGTTTCATCATGTTGACCAGGTTGGTCTTGAACTCCTGACCTCAGGTGATCCACCTGCTTTAGCCTCCCAAAGTATTCGGATTACAAGCGTGAGCCACCGCGCCCGGCCTATTTTTTGTTTTTGTTTTTTTTGTAGAGACAGGGTTTTGCTGCGTTGCTCAGAGTAATTTCAAACTCCTGAACTTAAGTGATCCACCCACCTTGGCCTCCCAAAGTGCTAGGATTACAGGCAATAGTTACCGTGCCCAGCCTGCTTATATTTTTTTACTCTTAAATTTGCTCCCAACAAACATATGCTGTATTTATGCTATATGCTATACTCACTGATGGGTAACCAGCAGGCCTAGAGAAGCACAGGAACCTGGGGCCATCAGACAAGGGTTCCCAGCCGTCTCCCCAAGGCCGAGAGAAGCAAGACAAGTACTGCTTCTATTTTATGAATGGGAACACTCAAGCTCCAGGAGGTTAAGGAATCGATACCGGCCAAACAACCCTCGCCGTTACTGGGAGTGAGGACAGTACAGCTGTGCGTCTGCTGGGCCGTGTGACCTGCCCTCTTCCGCAGTATCTCAGCCCCGACGCCTCCATTGTACTGGGGGCGCTTGAATCCAGGTAGATCTGGCTCAAAACCTAAGACCACTCATTCCCAGAGCACCCGAAGTAATTGATTAGAAGAAATCAGTGTGTTTTTGTTTTGTTTTGTTTTTTATGAGACGGAGTTTCGCTCTTGTTGCGCGGGCTAGAGTGCAATGGCGCAATCTTGGCTCACCGCAACCTCCACCTCCCAGGTTCAAGTGATTCTCCTGCCTCAGCCTCCCGAGTAGCTGGGATTACAGGCATGCGCCACCATGCCCAGCTAATTTTGTATTTTTAGTAGAGACGGGGTTTCTCCACGTTGGTCAGGCTGGTCTCAAACTCCCGACTCCAGGTGATCTGCCCGCCTCGGCCTCCCAAAGTGCTGGGATTACAGGTATAAGCCACTGCACCTGCCTGGCTAGAAAGAAGTTTTTTTGTTTGTTTGTTTGGGTTTGTTTCTGAAATGGAGTCTCGCACTGCCGCCCAGGCTGGAGTGCAGTGGCCGGATCTCAGCTCACTGCAAGCTCTGCCTTCCGGGTCCACACCATTCTCCTGCCTCAGCCTCCAGAGTAGCTGGGACTACAGGCGCCCGCCACTACGCCCGGCTAATTTTCTGTATTTTTAGTAGAGACGGGGTTTCACCGTGTTAGCCAGGATGGTTTCGATCTCCTGACCTCGTGATCTGCCCGCCTCGGCCTCCCACAGTGCTGGGATTACAGGCGTGAGCCACCGAGCTGGCCCAGAGAGAAGTTTTAATGAAACAATGGGTCCTGCAAAGACTGCAGCCCATGGCCTGAGGTTGGGGAGGAGACTTGGGGGATCCCCTGAAGCCATGGCTTAGTGATTCCTAAGAGGCACCCAGTGCTGGAGGCCATGAGGCTCTAGGTGCTAAGAAAACAGAAAGCGCTTGGGAACGGGGCTCCATGTGACAGCACACCAAAGTGGAATTTTCCAAATAGCCTTATTTTTAAAGGCATCACCCAGTTGCCTGCTGCCGCCACCATCACAAAGCAAAGCCCGATTTAGAAGCAGGCAGGAGTCAGGGCTCACGTGGAGCTGCGTGGGGGTTGAAGAGAAGAGGCGGGCAGGGGATGCAGGCCCAGCTCCTTCCCACTCCTGCTGGTCCTCTGAGGGGACTCCCCCACCACACGTGAGGCCCTTTGTCACCAGGCCTGAGGTCTCCCCAGGCCCACAGAACCACCCGGGGATCCCCAGAAGTTCCTGGAACTCTCTGGAATCCCTGCATTTGCACCCGCTGTGCCCTGATCTGCAGCCCCACCGCGACCCCCATCCCCCTCTCACCCCTACTTCCTTCAGTGCTTGGCTGGTTCCCCCAGGTGCTCTGACCCTTGGGAAATCATTCCTGACCCTCACCTGCCTCCCCACCCCCTGGCTGCCCCGGGGTCCCGCAGCCCCTCCCCGCGTTCTTGAATGCCTTCATGTTCCTGGACCCTGGCAGGCAGCCCAGGGCCCCCACAGGATGGAACGGCAGCAAAGCCTTGCTGAGCCCTGCGTGGTGTGTGCGTCAGCCCTCTTCACCGTCATACCCACCCGAGGGGCAGAAGGGACACTTAGGCACCGTCATACCCACCCGAGGGGCAGAAGGGACACTTAGGCTCACACAGGGAAACCTCCCTGCCCGCAGCCCCACGGCGGCCTGTCCTTTCTCCCCGCTGCAGCTGGCCGTTCTCAGATCCCACGGAAACCTCCCTGCCCGCAGCCCCACGGCGGCCTGTCTTTTCTCCCCGCTGCAGCTGGCCGTTCTCAGATCCCAGGGAAACACTCTTGGGTGCCTTCTTGCCTGTCTCCCTCCAGAGCCGCTGCCCTTCCTCTTCAAGGTGGGAGCAGCCTCAGCTTCCTCATCCCCGCCCCAGGGGCTTCACTGGAGCCCCAGTCCTGGGGACCTCCTTCTCGGCCACAATCACCTGCCAGCAGACGCCCCCCGCAGCTGCCCATGTGCCCACAGATGTTCTAAGCCTCCCCCGTGCCAGGCATTGTGCACAGAGTGGTTGGAGGGTAGGGTCTGTTCTTGTTTTAATGGTGGTGCGAGGGGATGTGAAGGGGAGGGAATTCCCGAGACAGGCCTGGAAGGGTGAGGGGGAGTTGGCCAGACAGGAGCAAGGCAGGGGCCACCCAGTGTCCCAGGAGGAGGTACCTTGTATTTCTGGGGCAGGCTGGGGCGACACAGTAGATGGAAACACATCCACCTCCAATGCCACTTCATTTCCACCCACCAAGGCCACCAGGATGTTCTGTGGGGCCATCAGCCCCGATCCTTCCTGTACCTCCTCCCAAATCTGACTCCAGTCTAACCTTGCAACCCCATCCTTCACTCTCCCACCCCGTCTGATGTGCAGTTTCCAAGCACATCAGTCATGGATGCGCCAGTCCAAGCTTCCCCTGTCCTGTTCCCCTGCCTGGACCTCCCTCCTACCTTCTCCAGCCATCACAACAACTGTGCCCCCACCACGTACCTCCCCACCCTTCCCCTGACTGCCCATGCCTGGCACAGCCCACCACTCCCTCCAGAGGGGCCTCCAAGGCCCCTCGCGAGTTTCCAGACCCCTCTGCAGCTGGAGGCAGCAGCAGAGTTCGGGGCTCCCAGCCCTGCGCAGCACGACCGGGGAAGGTCTCAGTAGGAAATGTCTGCTGAATGACCAGTCCTCCTCCTCCCACACCACAGGGAGCGGGTGGGACTGCCTTTGAACTCCAAAACAGGCCAAGAGGTTTGCCAAGGAGCACACCATGAAGGGTGCTGTCTGGAGGTGTGGGTGGGGCCGGGGCCTGGCCCTGCGGTCGCCAGACTTTTCCAAGAGTGTCCCTCTCCTAGCCCTTAGACATTTGCCTCCCCCAGTCCCACTCCATGGCCTCTAGCACTCTCTGTCCCTCTGCGTCCCCCATTAGACTGTGAGCCCACCCTGGCACACAGGAGCTCAGGACAGGTGGAGGCTGGTGGGTCCAGGTTACAGGATCTCATCTCCAGACACTCCCACAGACATTCCCAGGCCTGGGGGCCTGGCCCTCCTGGAAGATCCCAGCTTCACACAGCAAACGCAGAATCATCCTCCCCGCAAGGTGGAAACCCAGAACAGGTGGGCCTGGGGTGGGAAACATAGTGGGGCTGGGGTTCAGGGCAGGGAAAGAAGGAGCCACTCACCTCGCCTCCTCCCTCAGGGTCCACCCAGCCCTGTCCCTGGAGGCCCAGGGAACGGCAGGCTCCTCACACTCACGGCCAGCCCAGCGTCCAGCTTCCGCCCCCGAAGCTCAGGCCTCTCCTCATCACCAGCACCTGCCTTCAGCCTAGAATCAGACTCAGCCGCCCCTGCCAGGAGGAGAAAACCCCTCCAGGGCTTATTCCTAGTGGCCTGCCAGCTGCGCCCACTTCTCTCCAACCCCACACGGTCAAGCTTCCAGAAAGAGTGGTCTACACACACCGGTCTACCCTGCCTCCCACCCTTTGTCACAGCGTTTTTTTTTTTCTGTTGTCCAGGCTGGAGTGCAGTGGTGCCATCACGGCTCACTGCAGCCTCAACCTCCAGGCTCAGGTGATCCTCCCACCTCAGCCTCCCAAGTAGCTGGGACCATAGGTGCATGCCACCATGCCCAGCTACATTTTTTTTTTTTTTTTTTTTTAGAGATGGGATCTCACTATGTTGCCCAAGCTGGTCTCAAACTCCTAGGCTCAAGTAATCCTCCTACCTCCGTCTCCCAAAGTCCTGGAATTATAGGTGTGAGCCACCATGCCTGGCCCACACCATTTTTTTTAATGGAGAGCCAGACCCCCTCACTGTGGCTCCCCCAGAATAGGGGAGGGTTTGGAGACACCTGTCTGACATGGGCTCATCTTCTGTTTTTTTTGTTGTTGTTGTTGTTGAGATGGAGTCTCTCACTCTGTCACCCAGGCTGGAGTGCAGTGACACCGTCTCTACTCGCTCATTGCTACCTCCCAGATTCAAGCGATTCTCCTGCCTCAGCCTCCCGAGTAGCTGGAATTACAGGTGCCCGCCACCACATCCGGCTAATTTTTGTATTTTTAGTGGAGACGGAATTTCACCATGTTGGCCAGGCTGGTCTCGAACACATGATCTCAAGTGATCTGCCCGCCTTGGCCTCCCAAAGTGCTGGGATTACAAGCGTGAGCCACCATGCCTGGCTCATTGGCTCATCTTGACTTTGCCCCTAAGCCTCAGTTTCCTCATCTGTAAAATGGGCATGACCATTGCCACCTCCCCACGCTTTCAGAAGGAATTGGGAGATGTGGTCTCTGGGAAGAAGAGGGCTGGAGTTGGCTCAGGCAGTGGCAGGATGGGGGTTTTCGTGTGGGACAAGGATTTGTGGCACCTCCCCAGAGGATGTGATCAGGTAGGTTCTAGGGACACCAGATCGGGTCCGCATTTTGGTAGTATGGCCTGAGCTGTCTCTCCCAATGGGGACACCGAAGCCACCAAGCCTGCTGCAGCTCCCCATCCACCTGTTACCCAGCTGTCCCCCCGGGAGATGGACAGGGTCTTAAAAGCAGAGGCAGCAGCCGCTCTATGAGAGATGCCAGCTCCTTGACTGACAGATATGAGTGTTGCTGCTTTACAGAAGAAGAAGCTGTGATCTGGGGGACTTGCCACTGTGCACAGGTCACATATCCAGAGAGTGGCAGACTGCTGCCCAGCAGTGGCAGCTACCTGCCCAGTCCAGGGTTGCCACGTCCCTTGCACTGCATGCTTTGAAGTGGGTCGTGTTAGACCGTGGTCTGTCACAGGGCCCAGGCAGTCTGGGCTCCTCATGAACTGATTTATGGCATGAGTTTTGCTCTTTGGGTACTTTTCACAGGTTAAAAAATTTTGCTTTTATTATTATTGAAATACCAAAGTCTCTCGCGTGTGCTAGGTCCTGTGGGAGATGTTAAGGACCCAGAAATGACTTGGAAACTAGTCCTCCTCAGGCCAGGCACAGTGCCTCAGGCTTGTATTCCCAGCACTTTGGGAGGCTGAGGGGGGACGATCGCTTGAGCCCAGGGGTTTGAAACCAACCTGGGCAACATGGCAAGACCCTGTCTCTACCAAAAATAATAATAATTAAGAAAATAATTAGCCGGGTGTAGTCCCAGCTACTTGGGAGGCTGAAGTGGGAGGATTTTGTGTGCCCAAGGGTTTAAGGTTAAATAGAGCTATGATCACACCACTGTGCTCCAGCCTGGGTGACAGAGCAAGACCCTGTCTCTAAAAACAAACAAACAAACCAACAAGAAACCTAGGCATTCTCGGTTTACAGGGGAGCTGAATGTATAAAAAGGTATTTTATTTTTGAAAAACAACTTTTAGTTTTTTCTTCCGTATTAAAGTAATTCATACCCATTTGTAAAACATCTGGGGCTGGGCCGGACTAGGCACAGTGGCTCACGGCTGTAATCCCAGCACTTTGGGAAGTTGAGGCAGGTGGACTGCTTGAGCTCAGGAATTCGAGAGCAGCCTGGGCAACATGGCAAGATCCTTGTCTACTACGGGTGTGCACCACCATGCCCAGCTAATTTTGATTTTTATTGTTTTTTTTTTTTTTTTTTTTTTTGTAGAGACAGGGATCTCACTGTGTTGCCCAGGCTGGTCTCAAACTCCTGGACTCAAGCAATCCTCCTACCTCCGTCTCTCAAAGTGCTGGAATTATAGGTCTGATCCATCACACCTGGCCTACAGCATCTTTTTAATGGAGGGCCAAGCCCCCTCACCTCAGCTCCCCGAAATACAGTAAATTAGCTGGGTATGGTGGTGCATGCCTGTAGTCCCAGCTACTTGGGAGGCTGAGGTGGGAGGATCACTTGAACCCCCGGACGCAGAGGTTGCAGTGAGTCGAGAGCCGTGGAGGCACAAACCCACCCACGTCCTTTAGGTGAGAGATTTTATTACTTATCAATTTTAATTTTTTTTTTTTGAGACAGAGTCTCGCTCTGTTGCCCAGGCTGGAGTGCAGTGGCACCATCTCAGCTCACTGCAAGCTCTGCCTCCTGGGTTCACGCCATTCTCCTGCCTCAGCCTCCAGAGTAGCTGAGACTACAGGCGCCCACCACCATGCCCAGCTAATTGCATTTTTAGTAGAGACAGGGTTTCACCACACTAACCAGGATGGTCTAAATCTCCTGACCTCATGATCCGCCCGCCTCGGCCACCCAAAGTGCTGCGATTAAAGGCGTGAGCCACCGCGCCCGGCCTATTTTAATTTTTTAATTTTTTTTTTTTTTTTTTTGAGATGGAGTTTCACTCTTGTTGCCCAGGCTGGAGTACAAGGGCACAATCTCGGCTCACTGCAACCTCTGCCTCCCGGGTTCAAGAGATTCTCCTGCCTCAGCCTCCTGAGTTGCTGGGATTACAGGCGCCTGCCACCACATCTGGCTAATTTTTTGTATTTTTAGTATAGATGGGGTTTCACCATGTTGGGCAGGCTGGTCTCGAACTCCTGACTGCAGGTGATCTACCCGCCTCAGCCTCTCAAAGTGCTGGGATTATAGGTGTGACCCACCATGCCCAGCCTAATTTTTTAATTTGTTTGAGACGGAGTCTAACTCTGTTGCCCAGGCTGGAGTGCAGTGGCTCTATCTTGGCTTGCTGCAACCTCCGCCTTCCAGGTTCAAGCAATTCTCTTGCCTCAGCCTCCCAAATAGCTGGGATTACAGGTGTGCACCACCACACCTAGCCAATTTCTGTATTTTTAGTAGGGATGGAGTTTCGCCATGTTGGGCAGGCTGGTCTCGAATTCCTGACCTCAGGTAATCCACTCACCTCAGCCTCCCAAAGTACTAGGATTACAGGTATGACCCACTGTGCCGGGCCAAGATTTTAGAATATCTGTTTTTTGTTTGTTTGCTTGTTTGTTTTGAGACGGAGTCTTGCTCTGTTGCCCAGGCTGGAGTGCAGTGGTGAGATCTCGGCTCACTGCAAGCTCCGCCTCCCGGGTTCACGCCATTCTCCTGCTTCAGCCTCCCGAGTAGCTGGGACTACAGGCGCCCACCACCACACCCGGCTAATTTTTGTATTTTTAGTAGAGACACGGTTTCACCATGTTAGCCAGGATGGTCTCAATCTCCTGACCTCGTGATCCGCCCACCTCGGCCTCCCAAAGTGCTAGGATTACAGGCGTGAGCCACCACGCCCGGCCAAGATTTTAGAATGTCTTACTGGCATGAATGGCATGAGTTGTTTAACTCTGTGACCTTTTCTCACAGAGTAAGATGTAAAATCAAATCTAAGGCATGCTGTCAGTTGTGAAAAATGTCCACAGAAAACAGCCTGTAGTAGAGTTTTTAGCATGTTTACTTTACACTTTTTATTAATTTTCAAATTTTCTATCATCTTATTATATCCTTTACAATCAAACACTTCCACTAAAACAAGGTGGTTCAGGAGAACAGAATACCAGGTTTGCAGGGAGAACACGTTCACCCATTCACAAGTTCTTAGGGCTGGGCACAAGGAGAGCAAATACAGATGGAGGGCGCCTGTAATCCAAGCTATTCGGGAGGCTGGAGCAGAGAATTGCTTGAACCCGGGAGGTGGAGGTTGCAGTGAACCAAGATCATGCCACTACACTCCAGCCTAGGTGACAGAGTGAGACTTTGTCTCAAAAAAAAAAATGGAGGTGGAGTCTCACCCTTGTGGAAGTCTGTGATCTCGGGGGAAAGGGAGACACTGATCAAATATTCACATGAATCAGAAAGATACTGCAGCTGTGACAAACGTTATAAAAACATACACTGGGGGCTTGGGAGATGGTTGCCTGACATGGTTTGGCTGTGTCTCCACCCAGGTCTCATCTTGAATTGTAGTTCCCCTAATCCCCATGTGTCATGGGAGGGACCTGGTGGGAGGTAATAGCATCACGGGGGTGGTTACCCTTGTGTTGTTCTCATGATAGTGAGTTCTCATGAGATCTGATGGTTTTATAAGGGGCTTTCCCCCTTTTATTCATTCTACTTCTCCTTGCTGCTGCCATGTGAAGAAGGACGTGTTTGCTTTCCCTTCTGCCGTGATTGTAAGTTTCCTGAGGCCTCCTGAGCCGTGCTGAACTATGAGTCAATTAAACCTCTTTCCTTTATAAATTACCCAGTCGCAGGTATGTCTTTATTAGCAGTGTGACAGCAGACTATAATCTATTGGCCCCATAAGGGAAGCTGAGACCTGAAGGCTGGTTGGCATTAGTCAGGGGGATTGAAGAGGAAAGACACCCTTGGCAGCAAAAACAGGGTGTGCAAAGGCCCTGAGGTGCTGGTGTGTCTTAGTCCATGTGGGCTGCCATAACACAATACTGTACACTGGGGAGCTTATCAACAACCAAAATGTATTTCTCACTATTCTGGAGTCTGGAAGTCCAAGATCAAAGTACCAGCAGATTGGGTGTCTGGTGAGGGCTAACTTCCTGGTTCCTAGATGGTGCCTTCTCATTGTGTCCTCACACGGTGGAGGGGGTGAGGGGCCCGTCTGGAGTCTCTTTTATAAGGACACTAATCCCGTCTATGAGGGCTCCACCCTCATGACCTCGTCACCACCCCAAAGCCCCACCTCCTAACACTAGCGCAGTGAGGGTTAGGATTTCAACATATAAATTTGGTGGGAGGTGGGGTGGATTAGACATTCAGGCCATAGCAGCAGGGAGCAACACTGGGGAGGACCCATCTGCTTGGAGCTGAGGGAGGTAGATGGGAGGGGATGAGATCAGATTTGCATTTTGCAAAGATCATCCTGACTGCAGGGCAGAGAGCAGCTGAGCGCCTTGAAAACTCAGGAATTCCAGTTTCCAAATGCCCAGAGCTCCTGTGAGTGGCAGCAGTGGGGGCTCAGCCTGCAGCGGGGTTATCCGCTGTACCCAGCGTGTAACTGTCTAGCTTCTCAATGAGGCATCTTTAGAGGAAGGAGAGTGTCTGTCTGCCTCCCAGAATGTTCTTAAATACCATGGCAAGGGAAAGCATTCAAGGGAAACCTCATGATTCCTTTTTTTTTTTCTTTTTTTTTTTTGAGATGGAATCTTGCTCTTGTCACCCAGGCTGGAGTGCAATGTCGCGATCTTGGTTCACTGCAACCTCCACCTCCCTGGTTCAAGCCATTCTCCTGCCACAGCCTCCCGAGTAGCTGGGATTACAGTTGCCCGCCACCATGTCCAGCTAATTTTGTTGTATTTTTAGTAGAGATGGGGTTTCACCATGTTGGCCAGGCTGGTCTCAAACTCCTGACCTCAGATGATCTGCCAGTCTTAGCTTCCCGAAGTGCTGAGATTACAGGCATGAGCCACTGCACCTGGTCTTTCTTTTCTTTTTTCTTTTTTAAGAGTCTTGCTCTGTTGCCCAGGCTGAAGTGCAATGGTACAATCTCGGCTCACTGCAACCTCTGCCTCCTAGGTGCAGGTGATTCACCTGCCTCGCCTCTCGAGTAGCTGGGACTACAGGCGTGCACCACCACACCCCGCTAATTTTTGTATTTTTAGTAGAGATGGGATTTCACCACGTTGGCCAGGCTGGTCTCGTACTCCTGACCTCAAGTGATCCACCTGCCCTGCCGTCCCAAAGTGCTAGGATTACAGGCATGAGCCACCACACCCAGCCAATTCTTTTTTTAATGAGATGATCTAGTATTGCTAACTGAGGTTGGGGTTAAATCAGAAATGGATGGCAGGCATTGATTTTCAGCTTTGACAGGCAAGGAGGAAGTCATCCATAAAGGAGCTAAGCTGCACCCCAACGGATACAGGATGGCGCAGGGAAGTGAGGCTCTGGTGGCAAGAGGAGACCCGTGCAGATCAGATCCGTGGAGCCCTCAGCTGCCTCTCTGCAGGAGCTCAGGGGCTGGTGGGAGGCCCAAGCTCTGAAAAGGTGGGAGAGGTGCCTCTACCACACTTGCCCAGCTGGTAAGTTAAGTTCAGCAAGGTGTCCGGCAACCCGGGGAGGGGCGTGGATGCTGAGTTTACACTCCGCCTGAAGTGGAGGCCTTTTATTGGGAAGCATTGATGGAGAATCCTCCCCGGTCCATCTGCCTCTGGGAGAGGGGTTGCCCTGCGTGCTCGGCACCCCACAGCCTGGGGATTGTTGTGGGATCCTGGAGAACTCACCAGGGCTTCCGAGGCAGTGGGTACCAGCAACGTCCCTGTCTCCTCCCTCCCCTAGATGACCACCAGGCTATGAGGGGTGAGAATGAGATCCAAGCATCTGCTGCAACTTTTCCTTCTGATTCTACCTGGGGTCTCCAGAATTATGCTCCATTGCTGGCCAGAAAACCTATTTCCATCTCTAACATTTTAAAAATCTTTTTTTTTTTTTTTTTTTTTTTTTAAGACAAGGTCTTGCTCTGTCACCCAGATTGGAGTCCAGTGGTGCACTCATAGCTCACTGAAGCCTTGAACTCCTGGGCTGGAGTGATCGTCCCGCCTCAGCCTTCTGAGCCACCATGTCCGCCTAATGTTTTCTTTTTTTTCTTTTTTTTTTGTAGAGATGGGAGTCTCACTATGTTGCCCAGGTTGGTCTTGAATTCCTAGCCTCAACAGATCTTCCAGCCTTAGACTCCGAAAGCCGTTTAAAAAAATCTTTTAAAACAACTTTTATTATGGAAAATGTATATATTATGGAAAATATATACGCAGTAGAGAGAACAGTATAATGAATCCCTGATGCCTACCCCAACAGTGATCAATATTCTGCTTTTCTCATCTCCTCCCCATATTCTTCCTATTGTAAATTTCCCTGGATTCCTTTAGAGTATATCTCAGATATGTCAGTTCACATGAAGATGCTTCAGCTTGTTCTATACATGTCTCTAGAAGTAAGACTTTTGGAAGCATAGTCATAATACTGCCAGCATATCTAACAACACTGACAATTCCTCAATATCTTCCACTAGCCCAGTGTTTCTCTAACAGTGTCTTTTTACAGTTTGTTAAATCTGAGTCCAAAGGCCACATGGTGCACTGGTTTGTATTGTGGTTGCACAATGGTGAGACCTGGTATTTTTTTTCAGTGTGCAGCAATGATGACTTTGCTAATTCCTCGTGTACAGTTACAAAGGGCCTTCCCTTCCGTGAATGAATAACCAAACTCACTGCCACGCTGAAGCTGGGGGTGGGGTGATCTCCATTTTCTCCAGACGAGGAGACTCAGGTCAGAGGAGGGCAGTGGCCTGCAGAGGACCCCAGCTCAGCCATCCCTGCACCAGGCCAAGCCCATGCCGGGTCAGCAGCCCAATGCTCCATTCACATTTGTACACTGAGCTCATCCAACTGTGAGGAGGGAGAAAATACCGTGGTGATCTTCTTTGAAAAGCTGCAGAAGTTCTAGCAGATTCTCTGCGTGCATCAGTAGAATTTTTTTCCCAGACCTGTTCAACAGGAAGTATTTTTTTTAATCATGATTTTTAAAAATTTTTATTTATTTAGAGACAGGGTCTCACTCTGTCCCCCAGGCTGGAGTGCAGAATCTCTCACGGCTCACTGCAGCCTTGACTTTCTGGGCTCAGGTGATCCTCCCACTTCAGCCGCCCAAGTAGCTGCGACTACAGGCATGTGCCACCGTGCCCAGCTAATTTTTTTTTTTTTTGTATTTTTTTGTAGAGATGGGATTTTGCCATGTTGCCCAGGCTGGTCTCCAACGTGTGGGCTCAAGCGATCTTCCTGCCTCAGCCTCCCAAAGTGCTGGGATTACAGGTGTGAGCCACGGCACCCAGACTGCACCAGCAGATTGTAAAATCCCTACCCTCGGAGACCACTGCTTGCTCAGGACACAAATGGTGCCCCTGCTTACAACGTTTTTGTGCCCCTTGCTGCCTCCAGGGCGAAATCCAGATGCCCCTAGGAAGCATTCAAGGTGCCCCTGCCATCCCTCTATTCTCATTTCTTCCCACATCGCAATACCCATCCTGGCCAAACCCAACTGTGACACTGAAGTTCATATTCTGATAAACCACTAGAGACTTCCGGTATGGCTTGAGCAACTGATTTTAGGGGCCACTGAGGAAGAAACTGGCACATGTGGAGCACCCATGTGTGCCAGGCCCCTCACTCCTGGGTGCTAAAACTCCAGTTTTACAGAGGACAAAACTGCGGCTTAGAGAGGGCGAATCACCTGCCAAAGGCCACACAGGGGGAACCAAGATTAATTTCGAGCCAGGCACTCTGGCCCTACACACTTCCTGCTCCCTCCTCCCACAGGGCTGGGAGTGGGGCTTGACCCTGGAAATGGGGAGAGGGTGCATTTCTGTCGGCCAGGGCTCCTCCCACCACGCAGTGTTCAGCTTCACAGTCCCCGGGAGGCTGTGGCCCCCAGAGGTTTCTGCTGCTTGCTTTGATCTGCAGCCACTTGTGGGAGAGCTGGACACTGCCAAGAAAGAAACCACACTGTCAGCGGCCCATCTGCAGAGTCACGGCGTGGACACGGACCCTGCTGTGTCTCCTCCACATGAAACGCGTAACTTATTCTGCAGGAAGGGCTGCACCCCCTGAGTGTATAAACCCTGACTGTGCCTCCCTCCTTGCCCACCCTGCCCCACGCTGCTGGTCAGGACAGAGCTGGGACCAGCCCGCTGACTGCATAAGGTTCCTGGGGGGCCACCAGGCTGGGGAATTTGGGGGCAAGATAATGACACATCTGCTCATGCAGGGAGTGGAACTTCAACCCAAATCCTTCAAACTCCTGAGAAGCTGAGAAAGCGGGTGGAGCAGGCAGACTGCGGAGGCCCTCTGGAGTTTATCTAGGAGAGGTTAAAGAGGAACTTGCGATATCATCATTGGCAGAGAACTAGAGCCGAGGGAGGGTGACTGATTCAGAAAAATAAAATGGACTACCAGCATCAGGGTTAGGGCCTAGTACGTAGTAGGTCCTTGATACATGTTGTTGAATAAAGGAAGGTTTCCAGCCCCTATTTGCAACAGCTTAGGGCCTAACCCTGGAGAGTGGCTATGGTGACTGCCTCATTCTTCTAAATACTTTCAAACTGGGCCATGAAACTCCTTGCTGCCTCATCAGCAAACTAAAAGCAAAACCTTAGTAACACAGCCTCTGGACGACGGTAAGAGTTTGGGTATTTGTTCCTGCCCAGACCTCTTGTTGAATTGTAGTCCCTAGTCTTGGAGGTGGGGCCTAATGGGAGGTGTTTGGGTCATGGAGGTGGATCCTTCGTGGCTTGGTGCCATCTCTGCAATAGTTAGTTCTAGTGACATCTAGTTGTTTAAAAGTGTGTGGCACATCCCCTGCCCCCACTTCCTCCTGCTCCGGCCATGTAAGACATGCCTACTTTAGGCTGGGCACAGTGGCTCACGTCTGTGATCCTAGCACTTTGGGAGGCCGAGGTGGGCAGATCACCTGAGGTCGGGAGTTCGAGACCAGCCTGACCAACATGGAGAAACTCCGTCTCTACTAAAAATACAAAAATTAGCTAGGCATGCTGGTACACGCCTGCAATCCCAGCTACTCAGGAGGCTGAGGCAGAAGAATCGCTTGAACCTGGGAGGCGGAGGTTGCAGTGAGCTGAGATCGTGCTGCTGCACTCTAGCCTGGGCAACAAGAGCGAACCTCTGTCTCAAAAAAACCCAACAAAACACACGCTTGCTTCCCTTTCCCCTTCCGCCATGATTGTAAGTTTCCTGAGGCCTCCCCAAAGGCCGAGCAGATGCCAGCATCACGCTTCCTGTACAGCCTGTGGAACTATGAGGCAATTAAGCCTCTTTTCTTTGTAAATTACCCGGTCTCAGGTATTTTTTTTGTAGCAGTGTGAGAATGGCCTAATACAGGGTGGCACTCTCTTGAATCGGGGGGACATCCCCTCATTGTTTGAATGACGTTTACTCCAGGTGGGAGTAGTCCCATGGCATCCCTGGGTACCAGCATCATTTGTTCCATAAATGCTGGATGCCACCAGTTGCCAGGTCCAGTGCCCCAGCCCAGAAACCACCCCATGAGCTTTCACTTTGTCCCTGCTGAGGGAGGCCTCTCTGAAGTGGCAGTGGCCCACCCACAAATTTTGCAGTTGAGGAGACCAAGACCCAGAGACTTCCTTTTCTTCCTAATTACCAGGTTAATGCCAAGATGAAGACAACCTGTATTAGTCCATTTTCATACTGCTATAAAGATATAACTGAGACTGGATAATTTTTGGAAAAAAAAAAAAGAGGTTTAATTGACTGACAGTTCTGCAGGTTGTACAGGAAGCATGGCTGGGAAAGCCTTAGGAAACTTAAAATCATGGCAGAAGGTGAAGGGGAAGCAGGTACGTCTTCACATGGCCAGCAGGAGAGACAGTGAAGTGGGAGGTGCTTTCAACAACCAGATCTCCTGAGAACTCTATCACAAAACAGCACTAGGAGGATGGTGCTAAACCATTAGAGAGCACTCCCAAGGCCCAATCACCTCCCACCAGGCCCCACATCCAACACTGGGGGTCACAATTCAACATGAGATTTGGGTGGGGACACAGAGTCAAACTATATCACAAACAACCCCAACCTGTCCCCATTCCCACTGTGTTGACTCTGGAAGGTCAAGGCACAGGTCAGCAGGAGAACGAGGTCTCCTGCTCCCATGCGTGATGCCACCAACCCTGGGACGAGGCGGGAACCTGTCTGCAGGTGGAGGAATATTGAGTTCCGTAGGAGGAAGTCAGTCACCCGGAGGCCCAGGCTCTCCAGTTCCTCCCCAGCTTGGGAAGAGGCAGCAGCAGGTGGTTGGTGGGGCTGGAGAAGGAGAGGCAGGGACGTGGGCAGCAAAGGCTCCCTTGAGGTGTGTGCAGAACACCTGTGCGTCATGGCAGAGAAGGGCCGGGCTCACCTCATATCCCTGGTAAGGCCTTATGGGGCAGCAAGGGCTGCAGCAGGATCTCCAGGCGAGGGGTGTGGCACTAAGATCGGTGAGGGCATGGGGGCGGCGACCAGCTGCATGAATGCAGTGCAGCGCTCTAGCTTAAGAGCCAGGACCTGCAAGTTCGTTTTGTCACCCTTGCGGAGTCCACAGTCTGTCTGAGCAATTCCCCTGTCCATCAGTCTAGGGTGGTGGTAAGGCCTGAGCAGAGAGCCCGGGGAAAGCCACCAGCGTGTGCCAGGGCAGGCCAGGGTGGGAGCTCTGGCGAGTGCGGCCACTTCTGTTATCAGGGACTCGCAGCTGGCAGTTTGTGGGAGGTCGAAGTGGTGATGTCTGACATTTGTGATCACCAGGAATTGCATCTAGAGTAGAGCTACAAATGGTGCCCTCAGGCCCCCCGGGGTCCAGCCCATCGCTGCACAGGAGCTGACAGGCAGGCCCAGGAGAGGGTCAGGGCTCACTCAATCCCCCAGTGAGAACTGGGGTGCCCCGGCCTTGAGTCTGCGGTCGTAGCGCCCAGTCCAGGGTTCTCGCAATGCTGCCTCCTCTTCACTGAAGAGTGCTCCTGGCTTCGCGCACAAAGTGCAGGCAGCCTACACTGTCGCCCCCGGGTCCCCAGCTTGCAGCCTCCTGGAGGACAGGCCTGTGCCAACCACATGTACGGGTGAATCCTGAGCGCCCCAAGGGGGGTTCCCAGACTTTAGTTCTGTGGTGGCTTCCAGCTCCCATCTTGAGGGAGTGAAGATGCGGGACTTGGCCCCCTGGGAGTGGCACAGGTAGCGGGGGCACAACGCTGGTTTGTGGAGGCCACAGTAGTGTGAAAGCAGTTCTGCATCTGGGAATCAGATGAGCCATTGGCGGACCCTGGCTCACCACCTCCACCGGGTGCTCCTGGGCCAGACCTTCCGGCTCTCAGCCTCGGTGACAGACACCCTGGGACTGCTGGGAAGGACCCAGAGATGCTGGACCACACGCAGATCTGCTCTACCCATAGCAGCTGGTCAGAGCGGGGTAGACCCGAGGGCTCCAGGAACTCCGGGAGCGGGGACTGACCTGTCTCCCTGCCCAGTCCCAGGACTCAGGTCTTCCTCCTCCCTCGAGGGCCCGGGGCAGGAGGGACAGCACTGCTGGTGCGCACCGTGAGGGCTGGGAGGGACCACGTGGGGACAGCAAGGAACCCTCAGGAGGGAGCCTGTATTCTATTCAGGGAAACAAGCAGACCCTTTGCCTGCCAGTTCTCCTCTCCTAGCCCTGGGGTGGAGGAGGGTCCCATCTCACAGTTAAGAGAGCCACTGGCTCAGAGTCACAGCTCACGAGGAGGGGACTCTTCCTATCACCCCTCCTCAGGGGCAACGTCCCCATACAAACTCACACATCAGGGGCTCCTGGCCTCAGCACCGCCGGGGACCCACATTTCATGTGCTCCTCAGCCTCCAAATGTAGCCTCACCTGGAAGCGGAGGGTCACTGTCCCCACCTGTGACTGTGATAGCAAGTGGCAGACCGTGTGCCTGTCCCCTCGCTGCAAGGCCAGGGCCCTCCCCAACGTCTTACCCGACAGACGTGGTGGCCAGAGCCCCTCGGCCCCAGTGGGTGCACTTGGCTCTGCTGCTGCCCTGGCCCCCGCCCTCTGGTTCAGCCACCACTGGGAGCCAGGGACAGCCAGAGGAGTTGGTCCCCGTCTTGAAGGGATAGTGTGACCTCCCTTCAGGGCGAGATGATGGTGACAGCACTGTGGTCAGCACTCAGGGATGAATGGCCTCTGTGGGGCTGCCCTGCTGCCCCCGGCCAACGGCTCCACTCGCCACGCAGGCCTGGAGCTGCAGACCCAGCAAAGGCCCTCAGAGGGCTTTGCTGGCACAGGGGGAGGGCAGGGAGTCAGAGGCCGTCTGCAAAGAGGTGATTTTCTCCTTAGTTACGGGACTCGGTGCCGCAGCTTCTGTTCTGCATTTCCGTTTTTGCTTTTTTTTGTGTCCAGTGTGAAAGGAAAATAAAAACTTGGGACTGTAATTCACTGTGCTAAAAGGAAATAGTTAAGATGAGAATAGAGTCATGCAAGAAGCT
Organism: Chlorocebus sabaeus; assembly: GCF_047675955.1. Taxonomy (NCBI): domain Eukaryota; kingdom Metazoa; phylum Chordata; class Mammalia; order Primates; family Cercopithecidae; genus Chlorocebus; species Chlorocebus sabaeus. The sequence goes on along the minus strand of NC_132930.1, from coordinate 43,799,170 downwards.
GCGTTTCCTTATGTTCTTAAGCAGACAGCTAGAGAGAAAGGGCCAGACAGGCCAGGCGCGGTGGCTCACGCCTGTAATCCCAGCACTTTGAAAAGCCGAGGTGGAAGCACTGCTTGAGCCCAAGAGTTTGAGACCAGCCTGGGCAACATGGTGAAACCTCTGTCTACAAAAAATACAAAAATTAGCTGGGTGTGGTGGCACACACCTGTGGTTCCAGCTACTCGGGAGGCTGAGGCTGTAGTGAGCCAAGATCAAGATCACACCACTGCACTCCATCCTGGGTAAGTGTGAGATCCTGTCCAAAAAAAAAAAAAGGCCAGCTATCTCCACAGGTAGCTATGTTCACTCTATCTTACGTAAAGTGAGGATTTACTGAGTACAAGTCAAATACCTAATTGACTATTCCCCTACCTGCACCTTTTCTCTCGCAACCTGTGGATTCAGTCATGTGACCACACCCTCCCTCTTTCCCCTCTGGCCCGCGTTTCTCCTTTAAATACAGAAGCCCTCAAAATCATCTTTGGAGAAAGGCACAGACCTCTCTCTTGGGTGTGTCCTGAGTCTTGGCAAAATACACCTCTAAATTAATTTGAGGTCTGTCTCAGGTACTTTTTGGTTTGCACTCTAGTATTTATGCAGCTGGCCTATTTCATGTTTATAACCAACCCTAGGAGAGATACCAGTTATGATCTCCATTTACATCTATAGATACCAAGGTGTGAGACTGAATAACCTACCCAAGGACACACAGCCAGGGCTGACAGAGCAGGACTCCCTGCAAGTACGCAGACAAAAATACATAACTGTTTTTTTTCGAGATGGAGTCTTGCTCTGTCACCCAGGCTGGAGTGCAGTGGTGCCATCTCAGATCACCACAGCCTCTGCCTCCTGGGTTCAAGTGATTCTCCTGCCTCAGCCTCCCCAGTGGCTGGGATTACAGGCACCTGCCATGATGCCTGGCTAATTTTTGTAGTTTTAGTAGAGGTGGGGTTTCGCCATGTTGGCCAGGTTGGTCTCGAACTACTGACCTCAGGTGATCCGCCCACCTCGGCCTTCCAAAGTGCTGGGGTAACAGGCACGAGCCACCGCACCCAGAGACAATACATAACTTATAATGAGTGGGCTTTTGTGAGATGGAGGTTTCAGTGTTAAATGGACTCTGCAGGCACTGAGAATCTGCAGGCAAGGTGAGTCCGGGCTCCAGCATCCACCACGTGTGAGACTGCAAGTGCCTAATACCCCACCGTGCCTCAGTTTTCTCACCTGTAAAACAGGGCAGCTGGGGCTCCCTCATAGGGTTGCTAGTTAACACTCAGTGCTTAGAATGCATGGCAGCCAGTGAGCCCTGTGTCAGCTGTTACTATGATTAGCACGGACAATAGCAACGCCAATCAAACGTTAGGTGGCAGCGTCATTACCAGCTTGATAATCGAGGCAACTGTCCCTAAAAATGCTATTAATTAACCACACCAGTGGCATAAGGCCAGCTGTGGGCTCTGAAACGGCAGCTCATTTCCCAATCCGTGTTCACAGCAGTGCCCAGCCTGTGACGCCATCTGACTGGCTACTTTCAAGAGGAACCAGGGACGGGGGCTTGCTTTCTGTTCCTGGACTGCTGGTAGATACAGGCCTCCTGGGCATGTGTACAGAACCTGCCAGGGTGGCATCTGTAGTGGCAGCAGCAGCAGCAGTCACATGGCAATGGCCAGAGCATTGTAAGTGAAATAGGCAAAGAGGCCTTTACACCCCACCCCGGGGTTGTTCTGACAACACTTAACTGTGATGTCAGAATTCCTGGCCTGAGATAGGAGGATTGCCTGAGCTCCAGGAGGTGGAGGCTGCAGTGAGCCAAGATGACACCACTGCACTCCCTCACATTAGTGGGGTAAGGACTTTAAAAATGGTATTGGGGTGGTGGGACAACAGCATCCTTTAGGGCCTATGCTATTATTGCCAGGTGCAATGGCTCAGGCCTGTAATCCCAGCACTTTGGGAGACTGAGGTGGGGAGGATGGATTGGGGCCAAGTAATTGAGACCAATCTGGGCAACCCTGTTCCCACAAAAAATTTAAAAATGGGCTGGGCATGGTGAGGTGTGCTTCAAGTCCCAGCTATTAGGGAGGCTGAGGCAGGAGGATCACTTGAGCCCAGGAGTTTGAGATTAGTGATCACGCCACTGCACTCCAGCCTCAGTGACACAGTGAGACTGTCTCCAAAAAATAGCTATGCACAGATTTCAAAATTTTTTTGCACAAAAATAAACTTGTACCAACTTCTTATAACATGTCTTAACAAGATCTAGTTTGAGGCACTAAGAAGAGTACGACTGTTTGAAGAGAGCAGCTATCAGAGCAACATGAATTCTGCTACAGATTGAAGCAAGAACATCAAACCTATGGTGATACTTGGGTGGAAGAATGGTGAAATCAATGATTTCTTTTTTTTGAAACGGAGTCTTGCTCTGTTGCTTAGGCTGGAGTGCAGTGGCGCAATCTCGGCTCACTGCAGCCTCCGTCTCCCAGGTTCAAGCAATTCTCTTGCCTCAGCCTCCTGAGTAGCTGGGATCACAGGCGCCCGCCACCACGCCTGGCTAAATTTTTTTTTTGTATTTTTAATAGAGACAGGGTTTCACCATGTTGGCCAGGATGGTCTCGATCTCCTGACTTCATGATCCGCCCACCTCGGCCTCCCAAAGTGCTGGAAATACAGGCATGAGCCACCTCACCTGGCCTGAAATCTTTTTTTTACAAAAAAGCTTATGGGGACAATGCCCCTGCCCCCAGCCAAAATCAGGTGTGCCAGTGGGTAACTTGTTTTAAGAAGGGATGAGACAATGGTAAAGACGAGACCTCCTCATCAATTTGTGAGGAAAAAATTAATCTCATTCATGCCTGAACCAAAGAGGACAATGATTAACAGCAGAAACAACAGCCAACACCATTGACACGTCACATGGTTCAGCTTACACAATCTGACTGAAAAGTTCACCTTGAGCACACTTGCCACTCAATGGTTACCAAACCATTGCACTCAGATCAGCTGGAGACAGGAGCAGAGCTTTCAAGGGAAATTTTCAACAAGAGGAATCAAGATCCTAAAGCATTTCCTCTGAGAACTATAACAGGAGATGGAACATGGCTTTACCAGCACAATCCTGAAGGCAACATGATTGTGATCACAGCACTGGCTACCAAGAGGTGGGAGGGGTCTCCTCGTAGCAAATGCAGACTGGTCAAAAGCAGAAGCCGGGCAACAGTTTTCTGGGATGCTCAAGGCACTGTGTGTGTGTGTGTGTGTGTGTGTGTGCTGACTTTCTAGATGCCCAAAGAGTGTTTTGAGATTATGAGTGTTTTGAGAAAGTTAACCAAAGCCGTGGCAGAACAATGCCTAGGGAAGTTTCACCAGAGTCCTTTTCCACCACGACAGTGCTCCTGCTCATTCCTCTCAGCAAATTAGAGCCATTTGCCAAGCGTTTCCATGGGAAATCATAAGGCATCCACTTTACAGTCCTGACTGGGCTTCTTCTGACTTTGTTTCCTAATCTGGAAAGTCTGTAAAGGGCACCCATTTTTCTTCAGTTCACAACATAGAGACTGCACTGCCATGGTGAAATTTCCAGGACCCTCAGTTCTTTAGGGATAGACTAATGGTTGCTATTATGGTATTATGTCTTATAGTCGTATCTTGAACTTGATGGAACTTATGTTGAGAAATAAAAGTTTATATTTTTTTACTTTTCTTTTAATTCCATTTTCCATGAACTTTTAAAAGTCCCCTCAAACATGTTTACGGATGTCCATAGAAACGTTATTCAGATACTGAATAAACAACCAAAAAAACATTGTTTTATCAATGAGGAACCTGTTAAGTCTACATAATACAGCTATAAAAATAATTATGTAGTTCTATAATTCCTGACATGAAAAGACATCTGAGTAAAAACCTATTTCTGATGTTATAGAAGAACAAGTATAGTATACTCTTTAATGTACATTTCTCTCTGTATGCATTCATATATACTGTACATTCACCAGCCTGGAAAGGGGCTTGCACAGATGTTACCAGCGAATGTCTCAGAGGACAGAAGGACATACGAGTTTTCCTTTTCCCTTAGACTTCTTTAAAAACACACTGATTTTTTTCCACAATGAATATCAATCATATTAACATATGAAGATTTACTTTTTCCCCAGAAGAAAACAAAAAGATGGAGCTTTGTGTACCCTCTACGGACAAAAATGCTCTGTGTTTTGCAGACTCTGGCAGCAGTCCCTGCGTGTGCCGGGCTGAGATGGGGAGGGTTACTCATTTCTCAGCAGGTCACACCACTTTCTCCCCTAGCAAAGCTGCACAATGTGTTCAGCAGCGTCTGCAAGGAGAGCTAAATGACCTCCATCTAGAACAAATGTAACCTGGGCCCTCACTCTTCCACGGATGCTCATGAGTGAAAGGAAGCTGGAGTTTTTTACAAAAGAAGCTTTGCTATGAGAAATAAAAACAACAAACTGTTTTTTACAATTTTTATTTGGTGTTAACTCCACAAGAAAACAAAAAGAATCAGTTACTCTGGTGAACGTGAAATCAGAACAATACAACCACGGGGAAAGCAATCTCAGCCCAGGAATGGAAACTGGTGCTGCAGTGCTAATGGAAATGCAATGCGCTTCATACCACAGTGCGTTTCAGCGTTTGCCAACTTTTTAAAAATGCTTTTTCTTTGTGATCATCCATTCACAAAACTAAAAAACCACACTTTCATCTCTGTTGCTGAAAGCCTCTGAGCTTCAGCTACTTAACTATGAAAACAAATAAATACATAATTTGTGAATCCCTTTGCTCACTTCGAATCCGTCCCATTCACCTGTGGAAGGTGCGACATCTTCTCACGCGCATCTGAGGAAGTGTGCACCTTCGCCACCTGGAGCCCTTTCCTAATAAACAGCAGCTGTCCAAAATCAACTGTGCTCAAGGTTGTGTCTGAAATCGATTTATTTGGTCTTTGCTACATAAGCAACGATTTCTAGAATAATCGTCACTGTAGTGATATGAGGAATTTACAACTTTCAATCCTTTTTTATCTTTGCTGTTAAATTATATTTCAGTGCAGATGCTTATCAATTTTTAGGAAGCTCCAGAAGAATGAAAAATACATAAAAACATATCTGAAGTTTGTAAATAAATAACAGCAACATAAAACCTTACACATGCACACACACACACACACACACACCCACCTTAAAGTGTCAAAAGATGTGTTGTATAAAAATAAACCCTAACATGTGGGAAGATCAACCCGGCGGGCACACCAGGTCCCTCTCCGTGAGGACACACAGAACCTCAATGACTCCACAGTCTTTGATGGTACTTTCTGTGTTATCAATTAAGAAGAAGGCAACAAAACCCAAATGTTCAAAGCAAATCATAGATTTCACAGCCAGTTCAGCTCCCAGCTAATAAATTATATGTGTGTTTACTGCCTGCCAAAATTAGTGGTGAAGCTGTCTAGACCGTATCAGACTTCTCTGCCATTCCTGATGTTCCGGACATGCTACATTGATTTCACAGATTAGGTTTTTTTTTTGTTTTTTTTTTTTTAAACAATGAGTTGGTTAAAAAAGAAAAACAATGTAAAATGTTTAGGTTTTGCACATACTGCTCCTCCTGGCTTCAGCCTGTGGCACAATGCCATGAGAGCTGGAGGAGCGGATCGCCATGCACAGACACGACTCACAAGATGCGCCGGCTCCCCGGGCTCACCAAGGAGAACTGGGAGCCAGTCCCACAGAGCGACAGTCCGCACGGCCACCACACAGGGACGTGGAAAACTCATGACTCTACCCGCCCCAACCCACCACACACAGAACTTGCCCAGAACATTCTCTCAAACACAAAATGAGATCGAAGCTATACTACATCACAGCCAAGGAGCGGCTAGCTGCAGCAGCCAAAGATTTCTCTGGGTGATGAGGTGGCCTTTACTGCATGTTAAATGTTCACAATTTCAAGTTTTGGGGGCTTCAATGCAACATAGGTCACTAGAAAATAACAATCTGCAACTAAGGTCCTTACCACATATGTGGTACTCACCACACAGAACCCTGCATGGGGTTTTGGTGTAAATGTAACTGCAGTATGAGAACAGGTAAGGGGTGGGGTGCGCACCCTTACCCCACTGTGTCTTGCAGACGACCCCACACCCAAATCCTTGGCTTCTTCAGTTAGCAAGAAAAGTCACAAACCATAGTATCTTCCATGATACTTTAGGGTAAAAGAAATCCTAAGATAGAAAACACAGTATTTTGTGAGTCTCGAAAAGCACACCCTTGTGGTTCCTACTTCAAATATACATGAGGTTTTGCTGAATGGAGACCACCGCTGAGTCACCCACACTTCCCTCTCGCCTTCAGAAAGGCATCGAGCCACCGCAGGGTGAGAATGGATATCCCAGTTCTTGGAGAACAAAGCCTCAATGCTCCAAAGCTGAAGTCTCTGAAGAGCAGAAGTGGTTGTTGACACTGCAATGCTAATAAGGTCAGAGTGATTAACCGCAGTTAGAAGGAAAATTAACTGCAGTTAAGATGCAAAAAGCAGTGATACTTCTAAGACAAGCACATGCACACCCATTCTTGATTTGACAACACAATCTAGTCTATTTCAAATAGCCAAGAATTTAACAGCTGGGAAAAAAAAAAAATCTTTTAACAGGATAGCTGTCCTCAACTCTAAAATAAGCAAGAAGAGAAAGATAATTATTACCGATCTGAATCAGTTAATTGGAGAGGAAATCTAAGTTGGTGTTTTAGATTAACAGGTCTCACTGAAGAGTAATTTTCCATCACATATCATTTTTAAACAATAATTTGTACTATTTTGCAGGTTTAGAGATGAGTTCGAGAAAAGAGCTCCTCTTCGCTAGGGCCCACCCACTCGCCTCCGCCTTCCGAGCCTGTCTCTTCCGAGGTGGAGCTGGCGCTGGAGCACATCTTTCTGCGGAAGCCATCTGACTGTGCTCCAGAATTTCTCTCTCCTGTACATCTTGCTTCATAAACAGAAGACACCTAAGATTAAAACAATTTTCAACAGATCAAAAAGACTTTTTTTTTTTCAAAAGGGTGAGATACTGTATTTATATACAGAGAAGAAATAACAAATCATCGATGTTTTCCTGTGGAGTTAGAAAAATGCAGACTTTCACTGTTTCAGAGCAAAACCGCCTCTCTCCTCTGATCCATACAGGATCCAAAATCCTAACTGCACATGTTCAGTCACTTGGACAAAATGTTGGGCATGCTAGGGGAGGATAAAGAACGCTTTCATTTGCAGAAGTCCTTGAGTACCTGCTCCGCACCAGGAGCTTTACTGGGCACAGGGACCCCAGCAGTGCAAGGGACATGCCAGGCCCGCCGGGGAGATGAACGAGCAAACCAACACGCGCCAGCTGCAGTGACACAGTTCAGATGGTGAGGGGGGCACCGCAGATGGGTGTGGCTGGGAAGGGATTCTGCAGTGACAGTTCAGATGGTGAGGGGGGCACTGCGGACAGGTGTGGCTGGGAAGGGATTCTGCAGTGACATGGTACAGATGGCGAGGGGGGCACCGCGGACGGGTGTGGCTGGGAAGGGATTCTGCAGTGACACAGTTCAGATGGCGAGGGGGGCACTGCGGATGGGTGTGGCTGGGAAGGGATTCTGCAGTGACACAGTTCAGATGGCGAGGGGGGCACTGAGGATGGGTGTGGCTGGGAAGGGATTCTGCAGTGACACAGTTCAGATGGCGAGGGGGGCACTGCGGATGGGTGTGGCTGGGAAGGGAGTTCTTTTGAGAAGAGGCCTGCTCAGCTGAGAAGCCAGCCATGCAGAGGTGCCAACACTCTGTTGTGTGGGACTGTCCCCCCTACACCAGACGGTCAGCATCTCTGGACCCCAGGACACTAGACGCAGTGGTAGCCCCTCCCCAGTCACAGTCATTACCAAAGCTCCCCTCACCGTGCCATAGTAACTAGCAGCACTGCCACCTCATTTCCACATGGCAGTACTGCCCCTGGTTGAGAACCCCTGAGGCAGAAGCACCGAAAAGCCACACAGACCAAGGGGAGAGCAGAGGCAGATGAGGTCAAAGGCAGATGGGGGCAAATCATACAGGGCTGTAGAGGTGTGGCGGGGAGTTTGGATCTGTCTCAAATGCAACAGCAAAGCGACATCATGGTTAGCAGTACGGGTCCTACAGGCAGACTGCTGAGGTTGAGCTCCGGTCCACATTGAATCTGTGGCTCTCTGACCTTGGATACACGGCGCTTGATGTTTTTGTGCTTCAGTTTCCTATTTTGCAGCACAGGCATGACTACAGTACCTACCTCACAGGGTTGCTATGAGGACTAAACAAGCTACTGCTCGTGAGGTCAGTCTGTCTACTGTGTGGAGAGAAGGCTGGAAAGCATGACGGAAGCAGGAAGGACAACGAAAATACCATGGCAGCTGTTGAGGAGCAGGGACAGTGGCTTGAACAAAGCGGTAATGATGGAGAGGAGAAGTGGGAGGATGTGAAGCGGCTGAGAGGTGGAACGGTCAGGACTGGCAGGCGGACTGTGTGTGGAAGATGAGAGAGAGGACTGGGGAACACGTCTTGGTTTGGGGTTTGAGGCTGGGAGGATGATGTGAACTAGTCACTGAGGAGAGAGCTGGTGGGGGCCTCAAACGTCTGCCTTGACGTGTGGAGCCGGACAGGTCAGCGGGCAGCAGGACGTGGACAGCGATGCTACAGGTGCTTGGGCAGTGAGTTCTCACAGGACCTGAATGGACACTGACTGGTGGTTAATACTGAGTGTCCACTGGATCACGTGCCCTGTGATTAAAGTTAATGAGAAACTACAACAGCCCCATCCAGACAGGATACAAACGGCCCAGACTCTTCAGGAATGAAGGTTTAGGTCACTCCACCAGGAAAAAACCACGACCTGCTGAGGTGCTTGCTGAAGGTAAAGGGAATACAGAACGGGTAGTAGAAGAAGGTAGGCATCAATACCAGCTACGACCATGTGACCAGCTGCAGAAACCGGGACTGTAATTGTCTTCAGTATTTCCTCCTTCTTTTGTTAAAAACATGTTTGTGCATGTATACACTTGTACTAGGAAAATCTCATTTTGTTTTGTCCTTTATAATGTGACACGATTTATGTATGTATGTATGTGTATGTGTGTGTGTGCATGTGTGTATGTATGTATGAATGATGGAGTTTTGCTCTGTCACCCAGGCTGGAGTGCAGTGGCGCAATCTCAGCTCACTGCAATCTCCACCTCCCGGGTTCAAGCAATTCTCCTGCTTCAGCCTCCCAAGTAGCTGGGATTACAGGCATGCACCACCATGCCCAGCTAATTTTTCTATTTTTAGTAGAGATGGGGTTTTGCCATGTTGGCCAGGCTGGTCTTGAACTCCTGACCTCAGGTGATCCGCCCACCTTAACCTCCCAAAGTGTTGGGATTACAAGTGTGAGCCACTGTGCCCAGCTGACATAAGATTTATTGACTTCATATCAGCATTTAAGTATTAACTCTATGTAATAGTATTTGGGTTTGGGATTGGTGCTTTTCTGGTTGTATGAAGGATAGCTGTATTATGTTAGGTATAATTATGACCTTATTATTGTCTTTATTTGAAGATTATGTATAATTTCAGGAGACGGGTTCACACTGACAAGGGGTGGGCGTGTGATGGTGAATACTGAGTCTCAACTTGATTGAACTGAAGGATGCAAAGTATTGATCCTGGGTGTGTCTGTGAGGGTGCTGCCAAAGGAGATTAACACTTGAGTCAGTGGACTGGGAAAGCCAGACCCACCCTCAATCTGGGTGGGCACCATCTAATCAGCTGCCAGCACAGCTAGAATATAAAGCAGGCAGAAAAACGTGAAAAGACTAGACTGGCCTAGCCTCCCAGCCTACATCTTTCTCCTGTGCTGGATGCTTCCTGCCCTCGAACGTTGGACTCCACGTTCTTCAGCTCTGGGACTCGGACTGGCTCTCTTTGCTCCTCAGCTTGCAGATGACCTATTGTGGGACCTTGTGACTGTGCGAGTTAATACTTAATAAACTCCCTTTTATACATATACCTATTCCATTAGTTCTGTCCCTCTGGAGAACCCTAATACACTGACAATTCATACTAAAGAAAAAGAATTTTCCTTAGGTTCATTTGCCTGCCTGCCTGCTTAATTGGGGAAGGTCTAAGACTAGACTAAACCAGGCACAGGCCCTGCACCCGCCTTCACGGTGCCCAGGGGCTTGTGGAAGAGACAGACATGCAGAAATTGAACGCAGGAAAATGCTCTGGCTGCAACAAGAAGAGCTGTGCACAGAGTGCAGCAAGGACACCGACGGGGCAGGATGGTTCTGCAGAAGCCAGGACAGCGGCAAGAAGCACACTGGCAAGGCTGCCTCCGGCTGCGCTTTTCAAAGACGACAAGGCTGGGTCTCCCACTTATTAGGTAAACAAAAAAGAAAAAGAAAGATGAAAAGAGTGCCCACCCAAGGAGCAAGAGGGCCAGCTCTGCATTCGTAATACAACGCCTCTGGCAGTAGTGTGGAGCCAAGACTGGCGAGAGAGCTGGCGATTCTTCAGGAAGCGCTGGCAGCCAACAGTCAAGGGGGTTGGCGGGGATCATGCAGACTCAAAACAAAGGCCAGAGAAGAGGAAGTCTGCACCCGCAGACCTGGCTGGTTCCTGGGAGGTGGGGTCCACTCACATGACTCCCAGGTTTTTGACTAGAGGGACAAGTGGAGGTGGTGGCTGTTTGTAAGTTAATGAGGAGGAGGAGGACAGTCCACTTACCCTATTAAAATCTAACAGGCGCTCTTCATTACTGGGTGTCTCTTTAGCATCTGGACATTCTTCTAAACCACTCTCTCCCTTGGCATTTGTGTAACATTCTTAATCATTTTGAATGGAGAAGGGAAAAGAGGGAAAGGGGGAAATTCCATTAAGACACAGTTATGAAACATACATTCTTGTTTCATTTTCACTAAAAAGTTAGATCAGTTAGGTCTCCCAACCCTTCGGAGATTTTAAGTCATCACTGAAAGCACAGCCAGGCAGGTGTGTAAGAGAAAAAAACGCTACACTGACAAAAATTCTTGGTTTAGTGAGTTAAAAAAAAAAAAAAAAAAAAAAAAATAGGCCAGCATAACCATATACTCCTGTTATTCTACCAGGAGACATTCATTGGACAAGCTTCTATTCACATCTGTAATGTGATCAGCCCTGGGAACATAGGACAGAGAGACCCACAGGGCCCATGCTCTCCACAACAAATGGGAAGAGGAGACAGATGGTGCATCGTAGCACGTTCATAGAACAGAAGAACAAAGGCAGCTCAGACAGGAGGGAACGCAATGGAGAAACAACACAGGGTCACGTCCTTGTGTGTTCTTCCTCAACTCAACAACATACTGAACCATGTATCTCATCTATGACTAGGGAAAAGAAATGGTGCCAGTGATTCCATCAGGCAAACGGCCCACAAAACGGGAAAGAAACTGGGATGAGAAGAAATCAAATAAATCCAATGAGCCCAGTGGTTCTCAACCCTGGCTGCATATTCTCATCATCCGGGGGCTTTAGAGAGGCTTAGACTCCTGCCAGATTCCAAATGAACTGTCCCGGGCAGGGGCTGGGCACTTTCTGAAAGGCAGAACGGCTCCCAAGCAATTCGAATGCACTGAGAACTGCTGGTCTTCATCCAGAACAGCCTCTTACTCCCCTTACCTCCATGAGAAACACAGCTGGGGCAGAGGCACAGTGCAGAGGAAAAGGAGGAACTTGGCCAGGGTTTTGGACTCTGGGTTTGACATTCATGGTGCAAAAGTCCTTTAACACCCTTGAGCATCTACATCCTCAAAAGCAGATCACAGCCCCCATCCCCTGCCATAAGAGTTACCACAAGGCAGTTCAATAAGATGGCATGCCTACCCCTTGCACAACACCCCAAAGGACAAGGCTGGAGCAAGTGACTGCTGTGCCCTTCTACCCTGGCACTGGGTAGCGAGGCTGTGCCAAGGGTAAGACCACCTGGACCCCGCTGGGCTGCTGCCTGCAGCTGCACTGGCCACATGGAAGACTCTCCACAAGCTTCTGTTCACTCTGATGGCTTCAAGAATTCCAAGTTACTAGTTGAGGTTCATGAGAATACCCCAGGCTCTGGGGTTAGACAGACTTCAGTCAATTCCAGGTCACGCTATTTACTTGTGATGTAACTTTGTGCAAATTATTTAACCTCTTTGAGCCCTAGTATCCTCATCTCTAAGATGAGAACATCACCATTTTCCCTCCTACATTTCTGTGCAAATTCAAAGAGGTGAAACCTCAAGCACAGTGCCTGCCACACACATTGCACCTATGACCACTGCTGATCAAAGCCACAGGCTTGGAGGCATGGTCACCCTAGGGCAGCTGGGGAGGGTGCCCTGTGTCCTCTGCTGAGGCTGGCTTCATCTCTCCTAAGGAGGCATCTTTTCCTTGGCTGACCTCTCACTCCATGGCCCACTCCATTTGGCCACCACTTATACTGGTTGAGGGGCATGGAGTGGGGAGGACATGGTTTCCTTGATGAGGATATGCTCAGAGACAGGCAGGCCCATTTCCACACGCCACTCCTTCATTTTCTCTTCCTGCTTTAGGAATTCTGTACATATAAGAGGGTTTTATTGTGCCACAGGGTACTTGGAAAAGGTGATGCTGAACTGCTGTTGACAGTTTTCATGATGCTCAAGTTGACCGCCACCCTGTTTCAGGCTATGATGACATGCCAGGCATTGTTCTAGGCACTTTACTCTACAATGAAGGCATTCCTCTAGCCTCCTTTTATACATACAGACTACAGAGGCACAGAAAGGTTCAGTCAGCACCCAAAGCCTAACAGCTGGGGAAAGAGACTCTGGATTCCAATACAGTTCTCAATCCTGAGCCCTTCACCGACTGTCTATACTGTTTCCCTGCAGGACTCTCTGTCTTTAATGCTAAAATCATCCAGACACTTACATTACTTGAGTCTTGAAAGCATTGAAAATCCAGGGCCGTGAGCTGTGGAGACTGCTGTTTGGGACAGCACTGCTGGTGCACACAGTCTATACGGCCCTCTGTGGTCTGGCTCCCAGCTGCCTGGCTGGCCTCATCCCCACCACACTCCCATGCCATCCCCTCTTTGCCAGTCATGCTGGGGCATACCCAATGCATTCCTGCCCCTGCACAAGCCACTGCTGCCTGGCACCTCTCCCTGCAGGCAGCCCCAGCTGTCACATGGTCTGTGCCCTATTTCCTTAAGTCCCTGTTGAGAAGGTACCTGAGCAGGAGGAGGACAGGGACACGATCTGTCTGCCTATGCATCCCCAGAGTCTAGAACAGTGCCTAACCCAAGTGCTGAATGGATGCACACACGAATACACAGCAAGGCCAGCAGGTGGCAGACTGCAAAAAACTTGGGCTTTCTTATATGGGTACCTCAATAAGCTGCCTCTTTTCTGAGCCTCTTGTCCGCCTTACTGTAAAGGGGACAATGCTACTCTTCCTTTCCAGAGATGCTGTGAGCTCCCAGGTCAACTCCTGGCTCAGAGCAGCACCTGCTTGTGACGAACCATATGCAACGTTAGAAGCATCAGGAGTCCCCACCACTTCTGCTGAGTGGGTAAGTGACTACCTGTTTTCTTGGCTATCCTTCTGAGACTACATACCCCAACCCACATAAGCTAAAGAAGGATGCTTCATGATGCTACAGGGCAAATATGCAGGGACTTAACTCACACTGCGAGCTAAAGGTCATTCAAAAGAAATAACTACCAGCATTTATGCACTCAAGAGTCTCTCTATATACCACTTCACCGTAAAAACAAAAGTATTACGTACAAACACCAGTATCTTCTAAGAGATGTACAGATAACCAGGAACCTAGAGCTAAGAGTTGGAACTGGATTCTTTACTAACTAATGACAGAAAACTGGACTAAGGGTGCCAAGGTTGCCCTTTATAAAGAAACATGAACTCTGTTTTGAAAATCATCCTATGCCACTGCAAGGAATTGGTTCTTCGCCACAAAGTGGCATCCTGCTCTCCCTGCTAGCTCTTCCTCAGAGGCCCTCTGTGGCCCAGCTCTGGCCACATCCCGCCTGCATTCCATTAACTGTGTCTGTGTCTTACACTTGCCCAGTTTACCAGACTGGACACACATGAAGGGAAGGTCTGTGCTCCTACTGCCCTGGCATCTACCTTGGTACCAAGTGCAGGCAGCTGCTGTACAGGGCAAAACTTCCGGACCACAAGAACCACAACCTAGATTCTAGCCCATGCTTAATAGTTAACTGTGATTTCGGGCAAATTACAGTACTCAACTTGAGACTCAGCTTCCTCATCTGAAAACCAGCGGAGGGCATCTCCTGAGGTTCTTGTGGGAATTATATAGAAGCTTGCGAGCGCCTTGCGCGCCATCAAGGCTGTCCAGATATGAGCCAACAGTAGGGCAGCAGCAGGACTGGGCCTTTAATAAATGCTGTTCAATCAACAAAGACGTTAACAGTGAAGACTCAGCTCTACACTCTCCTTATGCCCCAGCTGAACCTCTGGGAAGGAGGAAGGCAGGGTCTTGGGAAGCTGTCTGTGGCTACGGACCGGAGAATCGCACACGCTCCACTCCTAGAGTCAACCTGGCCGATCTGGCCTTCCATCCCATCAGTACAGCTCATGCTGCCGAGGAGTGCCAGGAAAGCTTTCCGAGGACAGCACAGGCATGTGCAGGGCGTCCTAGCTAGTGAGAGAAGTCACTTGGCTCCACACTAACTACAAATTACCTGAGGGCATGTGACAAACGTGAACCCGTAAATTTAAAAGCAAGAGATTTGCATAACCCCTTCAGGGCTCTGACAGGAGGCTGTTGTTGAATAAATGTGGTAGCCAACAGAAGCCCAGGAGACCACAATCTGGACAAGCTGAACTTCCTGAGCTAATCAATTCTAGTTGCATCCTTAGTTCCTACTTCTCCCAAAATTTCAAGTCAGGGTTTCTTAATAACTTCTGGGAGTCTACCTGGAAGGCCTCACAGACTGCCCATTCAAAAAATACCCTACACTAAAATCTTCCTCACCGTATCAGCGCCCACTCCTGTCTCCCTCTCTACCTACACTCCCATAACTACTCCTCACAGAAAGTCATCCAACAAGCTCCTCTTCTACAAAACCTCTCGGTCCTGTTTCCTTTTCTCTGTCCCCGTGATTATTACCTCAGTCCAGCCCTTTAGCTTATGGCTCCCAAACTACTGCAAGAGCCTAAAACCCTGGCCAATACCCTTCAGTTTTTCAATTCCATTTCCACTCTGTTACTAGAATTGTTCTCAACAACATCGGACCTTGACGACCTCCAATTTAAATTCTGTGGACGGCGTTCCCTTCCTGCATGTTAGATGCTACCTAACCTAGCCAAGCCCTCAAACCTTCTGACAGCCTCCTGCCCTGTCTCTCCGGACCTAACCTAGCCAAGCCCTCACACCTTCTGACAGCCTCCTGCCGTGTCTGTCTCTCCTGCCTCAGCTAAGCCATGGGGCCCTGTGCTTTCCCCTGGCTGCGACCCTCCTGCCTCTGTGCAGGCAACTCTCTTCACAGGGACTGCCTGCTATTTCCTCCTCTGTGACTCAGTGGTGGCTTATACACATCTCATCCATGGTCAGTAATGCTTGGATGTATTTCTATGCCTTTCCCCTCCATCAGGTTGTGGCTGTTTCAGAGCAGGACCCAGTTCTCATTCGTCTGTGTCCCAGTGCATGACACAGTGCCACCCACACAGAAACCTCTTGGAAAATGTTTCTTGGACTGATGTTCATAGAAAAAGAAATTATTGCTCTTAATAAATTACAAATTGGAATGAATAAATGAACTAAAGAGGTCTCCTTACCTTCACACTCTGATGCAGGAAAAAGAGGAGAGTACAAGGCTTTTTCCCACCAGGTCTGTTTTTCTTGACTTCTATTCATTCCTTGTATATCAGTGTTCAATACAGGGAACTGTTTAGATTAAACCAAATATAAAAAAAGCGTATAAACTCTCAAGTTAGAGGAAGAATATTCAAGCATTATTTATAGATTATAAACCCAGAACTTTTACATTGGTGAGGTTTTTTGACTTTTCTTTCTTTCTTTTTGAGCTAGGGTCTGGGTCTGTCACCCAGGCTGGAGTGTAGTGGCACGATCTTGGCTCACTGCAACCTCCACCTCCAGGGTTCAAGTGATCCTCCCACCTCAGCCTTGCAAGTAGCTGGGACTACAGGTGGGCATCACCATGCCCGGCTCATTTTTTGTGCTTTTTGTAGAAACAGGGTTTCGCCATGTTGGTCAGGCTGGTCTCGAACTCCTGAGCTCAAGCAATCTTCCCAGCTTGGCCTCCCAAAGTGCTGGGATTACCGGCATGAGCCACCATGCCCAGTCAACTGGTGAGTTTTTATACAATTCTGAAAAAGGTACATTTTAAAAGCCAGCGTGTTCAGAGTGTATAAAGAAAGTATTGCTTAAGAAGTACTTAGATGGGAAGCGACTTGAAAATCTTAACCAAAAAAACTCTTACAAGCCAAAAATCTAATGTAATAAAAACGCTCCTAGGTAAGGCAAACTTCTAGGTTCCACAAGTGCACAGAGATAACGGGGAAGCCCTGAGCCTTTACTGGCAGGAGGTGCTCTGAAGAGAACAGGGGGAACCCTCTTCTCTCTCATATACTCAGGCAGAAGTCAGTCAAAGAAGAAATGGAATAAAAGAAAATTCTTTTTTTTTTTTTTTCGAGACAGAGTCTCACTCTGTCACCCAGGCTGGAATGCAGTGGTGCGATCTCAGCTCACTGCAAATTTTGCCTCCAGTGTTCAAAGGATTCTCGTGCCTTAGCTTCCCGAGTAGCTGGGACTACAGGCATGTACCACCACCCTGGCTAATTTTTGTATTTTTGGTAGAGACAACGTTTTGCCATGTTGGCCAGGCTGGTCTCGAACTTGTGACCTCAGGTGATCTGCCTGCCTTGGCCTCCCAAAGTGCTGGGATTACAGGCATGAGCCACCACCCCTGGCCCAACGGAAATTCTTATAGGCAGACTTATTGACCTAAATGTCTTAAAATTATCTCGCTTAGGTGCGAACCAGAAGGAAACTAAAGTTAAAACCAAATTACAAATTCAAATTCCATGATTCAAATTTAAATAGGAGACAGCCAACCACATGAGATGAGAGCGACTCCTGAGAGCAGGAGAGACTCACATCCTTCACATCTGGAAGTTGTCCAGGCCCAGAAGAGGGACCCAGCCTGAACCCAGGATCCATCCTTTCCCAGTGGGATTCTCAAGTCCTGGCTGGGCCCCACCTGCTTGGCCAGTGAGAACTGGATAGTGTGGCCAATGGCAGACAGACAACAGCTATCACTGGTGACCAAGGACAGTCCTTGTAGTGTGGTCAATAGAAGACTTGTGGCAGCTTCAGTCACCATGTATACCTGGCATGCTAGCAGTCAGGGCAACCCCCTTCTGTGTGCCTTCCTCACTGTGCCTGAGAGGGTGAGCCTGCCACCAGCTCGCTCGCCCAGGGTGAGGCTTGGCCACTGTATCTTTCTACCACCCACATCCCCTAATGCTGCGTTCCCAGTAGACACCTGCTCAGTGGAGAGGCCTGTGAACACTGCACCCATCTTCACTGCTTTGAAAGACATTTCACTATGTGTTCAAGTTTAAAATCTAAAGTGTTTTAGAAACAAATGGATCATCAATTTCCTAATAAGATTTTGTTACACTTTTAACCTAATTATTTATGGGTCTAAAACTGTTCAATTCAGTAATGAGTATTTGTCATGTAACTAAAAGGGAAACACTTCCAACTTTTGTTTTCACTTAACTTTTTGGAAACACTCCTAAGTCAGAAACTGAAGGAGAATTGTACTGTCTACCCAGAGAAGTCAAGTTAACCTTTGCTATTCTCTCCTACAGCTTATCCTAATAAAAACTGGGATAAACAGATGCTAGGTCCAGGGGAATGCACAGGGCTGGGCTTTCTGCAAACAAGGCGGCACCACGCAAGGCCTGCAGTTCTTTCAAGGTGGCTAACAGCACCTGGCATGCAATTCCCTACACTCTAAGACCTCTTAGAAAGGTCTAGCCTGTCCTGTGAGATTCCTTAGTGCTACTCAGGGGGAGCAAGGAAGGTGCCCCAGTCAGAACTCTCTCCATCAGCTCCCTAAGGTGCTATTGAAGATAAATGGATTTAGAGGTTAACAGGCTCTTATTTGAGAAAGAAAAGGCTCTTTGCAGGAATGATCAGTTTAAATATACTGCTTATCTTTTCATCCTTTCTGGAGGATTAACATCAAGAAAGGGAGTGAGTTCATGGTGGGCGATGGGACAGGTCAGGGAAAGCAGGCTGGAGGGGCCAGGCACCTGGGGAGCAGGGGCAGCATGAACCAAGAGGAGTTTAGATCCCAGCAGAACCCGACTGTAAGCTTCCTGAGGCGCGGGACCATGTCTTCTTCATCTTTGCATCTCCAAGGACAGGGCCCCCGCACAAAGTAGATACTCAGTGTCTGCTGATGTAAAGAAAAGTCTCCCCAGGCCAACAGTCTCTGACTATCTCATACATCATTTCTTCTCTCTCTCTTGCTGAAACCACTGTGAAGAGCACACCAGTTTCTACCATAAATTTGGGGGTCTTTTTTCTGCATCTTCCATTTGAATGTCAGTTCCTATGGCAGGGACTTATTTGTCCCGTTTTATACTTCAGTAAACATATTCAAGGAATATGCATCTTGTCATGACATCTCTCCTCTCAGTCATTTGTAACTTCTAGGCTGGATCATGCTATGTTCATCTAATACACCATCTAATGTATTAATTCAACTTCTGGTGTAGCTGGGAATGAAAAGAATGAAGAGACAATGGAGGAAGCTGAAAGCAGATCAGAACGTCGCTGTCATGGACAGGCAGGCACAGCAGCGGCCTCAGTGCTGCCCTCCCTCTCCTGCCAGGCATCTTCTCGGCTCACTCTCTTACCTCTAAGTATTTCCTTAAATTGCACCTTGGCAAGGAAGCCTGTTCTCATACTGCCCGTAACACAGCAAACTCCTGCAATCACTCCCAACCCCAATGCCCCTCGTCCCGCTCTCCTCCTTTCCAACAGCATTTATATTGTAATACACTATATAACTTAACATGTTTATTGTCAGCTCCCCAACGTGGGATGTGACTCCACCAGCACCGATAGCTTTGTTACTTATTTCCAGCACCAAGAATAGTACCTGGCCAAGCAGGTACATAAGAAATAGTTGATGAATGAATGAAACAGTGAAAAGAAGACATAAACTTAATCCAAAAAGCCTAACCAGAAATGTTTTTAGCAACAGAAGTAAAATTCAGAAATTCTTTAGAAGGTAGAAGCTGGGTGAAGGAAACAAAGGCTCCAAGCTTTACATTCTCACAAAATACTCCTAGTTTGGGTAATAAGAAAGGTGCCTGGTTTTAGTTTGATTCTGGGAATCTTGCCCCTTTGCCACAATCAGCTCTCATTTGGGTCACACCAGGAGAAGCAAGACTTCCATGTACCTTGTTCTCTGGGAAGGAAGAAAAGAAACATCAGTGAAGAGATGCTGAGTGCAACAGAGACAAATGAAACGCAGAACTGCTGGTGTGAGCTTTCCTCAGTTCACAGAGGTGCGGAGTGGCGGAAAATGCGTGGCCTGCCCCTCACACTGGGATGTGGGGCAGCTGTCTCACCTGTTAGAGCCTATGTGTCTTCCGAAGTGGGGAAAATCACCTACCGCATGAGGTCTACATAGGCATCCAGTAGGATAGTGGTGACAGAGGCCTCAACATCGATGGGCTGGGTGGCACATCACCAGGAAGACCCCTGAGCCCCACTCCTTCTTTACTCATCAGAGCCTTTCTGTCCCTCCAGACCTGCTGACCTCCACAGCACAGTGAGCTCCTCTCCTGAGTAGACTGAAATTCCCTGAAGACAGCAAGTAAGTCTTTTGCTTATTTTCTGTGCCTCAAGGTGCTTGGTACTAAGTTGGCAACCAAGGAAACAAGAAGAACATTTTCACCACCAATGTATGTACAGATACCAAGGCGCACTGTGCTTCATCTGTGCTACTCTTAACTGTACGGTTTATACTCCAGAGACCATGAGAGAACTGTTCACAGCTGCCCTGCACACATCAGCAGATTCAAATCTCTTTACCCTTGCTTCTGCTGTTCCTTCTGCCAGGACTGCCCTGCCTCCTTCCTTCTACTCTGGACACTCAGGTATGCTCAAGAAGCCTTCCTCAACCTTCACAGGCTAGGAGGGTTCTCCTGCAGGTTCCCACAGCATTCTGTGCTCCCCTCCACCATTCTACCTACAGCACCTAAAACTGCATTGGTCAAATGCCCTAAAAGATAAAGAACTGACTAGGCAGATTATGGTATATCCATACAATGGAATAGTATGCAGAAAATAAAAAAAGGAAGGGTGATTACAATAAAGTACTATTTCAGTAAAAAGAAAAAATAGGAAGAAATACATGTGAACATTTATTTGTTTATACGTGCAAAAACTATCCTTGGCGAATACATCAGACCTCACACTAGTGGCTGCTGCCGGGGAGGGAGCCTTTCACTGTGTATGTACATATACACTTGTAACTTCTGAATTTGAACCACACGAATAAATTACCTGCTTCAATTAAAAGAAGTAGTAACATGGTACAAGTTGGTCATCTTCACTACGCTGAATTCTGTATGGGCAAGGACAAAGTCTCATTCACCCAGAACACCTACGTTAGCAACAGGCATGTAAACAGCTATTCACTAAATGTTTGCTGAATTGAACTACACTAAACTTTGGAAAATAATCATATTTCATGCTCTTAGACACCAGTTCTATTGGAAATCCTACAGTTTCATCGTCTAGGTCTGAAATAGATGGGGTTCTACTGATCTTCAAACACACCTCCCAGATTGCTTTCTGAAAAGACCGGACTGACTCAGGAAAAGGGTCGGAAGCACATCCTCTTAAAAGCACCTTTAAAACTGACCAAACAATGTGACAGAACAGAAAGATACAGGTTCTAGTACCAGGCTGGCCCCAAACTGTCCCTTCAGGTCACTCTCTCAGCCTCTTCCATATCTCAGATGAATCTATGAAGTAAGCTTGAACCCGGCTTCTGAACTGTAACAACGCTGCCGAGAGAGCAGTGCTGGCAACATCTAAACTATCAGACCATCCCAAAATGTCCTCTGCAAATGTTTTTGGCGGCTAAGACCTTTCAAGGAAACCCAGAATTCTGATAACACATAAATACATCAACATACTAGAAAGCGAAGGAATATGGTAGTGGTATGTAGAATCTTGCTTCTTTCCTCTTTTTCTTTCTTCCCAATCTGGAACCAGGTGAAATACAAAGTACATGAAGGAATATTTAAGGATGAAAAATGGGGCAATAAACAAACAGATAAAGGCTAACAACATTACTGGGTTTTTTCTTAGCAGGGCTTCAATAGGATTAAATTCATCCTCTACGGGTCTCTAGGTAGCTGATTAGAGCAATGACTCTCAAGTCTCCTGGGGGCTTCCTAGAATCCCAGGCAAGCAGCCCCACACCTGGGCACTCTGGCGGACAAATGAGTAAGGTCCACAGCCACAAGGAGCTTACAGTCCAGGATATAAATAACTCATGAGAAATGGAAAATGCAATCAAAAAGAGGCATACAGTGCATGAAAATTAAGAGAGGGGCAAAATTGATTCTGATGCAGAGTGGGGCTGGAGCAGGGGAGAGAGGGAATTAGGAAAAGTGTCAGTGAAGGAGGTGGCATATGAAGGAAGTCTCACGGTATGGGTAGGATTTGGATGTACAATCCAAAATTGTACATTTTGGGTGTACAGGAGAGGGGAGGGTGTGCAGGACAGTTGGGAGGAAGGGCAACACTCATCTGCTCTCCGGCCACAGGTAACATGACTTCTAAACACCTCCATCTCTTTTTTTCAATAAGCTGGGCCGGACGTGGCGGCTCACGCCTGTAATCCCAACACTTTGGGAGGCCAAGGCAGGTGGATCACTTGAAGTCAGGAGTTCAAGACCAGCCTGGTCAACCTGGTGAAACCCTGTCTCTACTAAAAATACAAATAATTTGCCAGGCGTGGTGGTGCATGCCTTTAATGCCAGCTACTTAGGAGGCTGAGGCAGGAGAATCACTTGAACCTGGGAGGTGGAGGTTGCAGTGAGCTGAGATCGCACCACTGCACTGAAGCCTGGGCGACAGAGTGACACGTCCCCAAAACAAAACAAGAACAAAAACAAAAACAAAATTAAATAAGCTGTTTCTGGAGAAAGGCCAGGCACTCACATATCGAAAACAGTGGAAAAGTGGGCAGACTGCTACGCTTTTTTTTGTGAAACAGGTTATTGTCTTAAGTGTTATTTCTTGTACAATCAGTTTAACCTCAAGCCATTTCTTGGGCATACAGTGGAGGGGTACAACGACTCTCATTAACAAAACTTAGTATTATCCTCATTCCATAGGGGTAACATATAACCCGCACAGCTTCTGGAATATGTACTTTGTATAAAGCAAGATACTTCTTTATAGGTTCTTTAGAAGCAATTTTGTTGCATTTGGGGTGTGGGTGAATTTCTACATGTACCACAATGTATTTTTGAGAACTCCATAGAGATATAATTTGTTTTACATGGAAAACACAAGTTTTGATAAAATGATCAACTTCTAAGAGTCAGTTAGACAGGCTTGCTACACTTTAATAGCAGCCACTTCCTGATTCATCAACTTTGAATGTTGGAACATTTATATGTTAGGTTTTTGCTTTAAGTATAACACATGGTTTTTGTTTTTTTGTTTTTTTTTTTTTTGAGACAAGAGTCTCACCCTCTCACCCAGGCTGGAGTGCAGAATGCAATCTCAGCTCACTGCAACCTTTGCCTCTCGGGTTCAAGCAATTCTCCTGCCTCAGCCTCCCAAGTAGCTGGCATTACAGGTGTCCACCACCACGCCTGGGTAATTTTTGTATTTTTAGTAGAGATGGGGTCTCACCATGTTGGCCAAGGTGGTCTTGAACTCCTGACTTCAAATGATCCACCCGCTTTGGCCTCCCAAAGTGCTGGAATTACAGGCGTGAGCCACTGCACCCGGCCAATAACATGTATCTTAAGACAACACATAGGAATCTTACATCCTGTGATTTTTAAAAGCTTTTTCTCTCCAGAAAAACTCTACTGTCTAGTTCAAATTTATAAATATCAAATCCATTTTAAGTCCTTACATGTAAAATTAGAACAATTTAAGTTTTAAGACATTTATGCTAACTTCCCGATAATTTAACCCCATCTTTCATTGCCTGACATGTCTGTTCTTCGGTTAAACTCTGATCAAATCCTTTTGTCAAATACCAATACGCAGACACATACCTCTTCCAGCTGTCCCGAAGAAAGTGGATTATCTTCATAAGCAGGAAACTGACAACCTGCTTTGCAACCACAAAAATTATTAATTTCTTCCTCGCATTGTGCCATTATTTTACAATTTGCTTCTGAACTTTCTAAATCTATTTCCAGGGATTCATTCATGCTACATTCCAAACACTGATTTTGCTTTCCTACTGACAGAATCCCAGTTGATTCCTCCTGGGAATCCAGTGATGTCTGAGCACTCTTTTCCATCCCAGATTTTTTTAACCTGGGAAGGAATTTTCCAGACTCAAGCTCTGATTTTCCATAGTAATGGCCTTCTTTCTCTGCATCTTCTTCCAGAGGTTTGAGATCTGCCTGCGGATCTTCAAATATATCCACTTGAGAAGGAATGGGAATATTTGCTTCATCTTTCTCAGATTCAAATTCTGACTCGCTTCCTCCTCCTGGGGACAGTTCGGATGCAGAAATTGGGCGAAAGTGAGTCCTAGGAGAGATCCGAATAGCCCTGTATTGTGTTCTGTCAACACCACATATCCTGGGGTGCAACACTTCACTGTCTGAATCAGAACAGAGGATTGATTTCGGTTTAAAACTGGGGCTGAAAGATGCAATCCCTTCAGGTTCAAATGAGCATTCTACATGAAGAACTTGTGAAAATGGATTGCTTAAGTCAAAGGAAGAAAACGAGTATTCAAGTCCAGGATCTTCGACTTGAAAGTTGCCACAAGCTCCTAGTAAGTCTTCATGGAAGATAAAAGAAAATCCCTTATTTAACCCATTTTCCCCACTCTTCGGCTGATCATTCTGTTCAAATGACACGAAGGGTTTCCATAACTGCCTGTGCCCAGGAGCAAAACTGTTTCCCGGGGTCATAAAGACATCTGTACCAGCTATCGTCACTACATCAGAAGCTGCACACTGTAACAGGCTTCCTTTTGTGTGGCTGGGTGGTACGACTGCCCATTCCCCATCACTGTTAAAGGTTTTGAGTTCTCCATAAACTCCTCCAAGAATGAATGTGTTCTCTTTATCTTGGGCTACATCCCAGGGTTTAGAGGGTGTTGTATAATCACCACCATCCACGTTGGATAGCTCACTAGAAGCAAATGCTCTTTTCTCCAGGCTCTCTTTCTGTCCCTCCCACAGATGGTACTCTGACCTCCGCACAGCCTTATCAGGCTCCTGAAGGGTCTCCAGTTCAGCTTCAGCATCTAGACAGCAGCAGTAGTTATTTACATCTGCCGAAAACAACTCAGCATCAGTTCTTTCTATTTCTACTGTGGCCATAGAATTTGTGTCTGCCATCTTTGTCCAAATGTCTTTAATAACCCCTGAGCTGTAGCCATCTCCATGTGGACTTTCATTACATACTTGTGTAGTTTCAAAATTTTTGTTTTCTATTTTTTGTTCTAGCTGAATACCACAGACGGATTCTAGTTTAGATGTTTTTTTGAAAACTAATGCAGGAATCTCACCTAAAGTTCTACTGTTTTGCTGGCAAGTTTCATCTTGCAAAAAATCTAGAAGTTCTTCATCTACATAATTTGACGAGACTCTAGGAACTACATAATTAATATCTTCGGCATTAAACTGTGTGGATTCTTCAAACTGAATATTTAATGTTTCATTGTCTGAACGTGTTTCTTCTGAATGGGACCATGGACTACAAGTTCTTGTTGAAAGATTAGAACAGTGTTCATTTTCTTCAAAGGCACTATTTTTGGTCCATATTAGCAATCTAGACTGTGTTTTCCCAAGCATATTAGCACTAGAATCTGTATTTTCATTTCCCAAGTTGAGTGTTTCAAAAGAAAATGGTAAAACAGAATTACTGCATTGCACTTCAAACACTGAAAAACAAGAGTTTATACCAGATCCTTCATTAATATCTGAAAAGAGCTCTTGATTGCCAGCAAGCAGGTGTGAATTGAGCACTGTGCTGTCTAAGATGGGAGAGAGTCTAACTGGAGAGTCTCCTCCAAAACTCTCCCCATCCGCATCACCAGAGCTGGATGAACAGCACTCCCAAAACTGAGCCAGATTGCCAAGGTCCTGCAGGAATAAGCCCTCAGCACCCACGGAGCTGGTAGAATCTGTCCATATTGCACGTTCCCCTTGCAACTCCATACCATCTAACACTATGCAACATTCTGCCTCAAAATCTGTGTTCTCTTTGCTTTTTTGTCGAATCATATTCAAAATCCGACTTTCTCCTTGCATTGTTTCTGAGGCACCAGGATCCAACATGGATTGATCAATATCCACTTCATAGAAGTGCGTTAATTCTGACAGATGAATATCATCCAGGTATTTATTGTCCTCTGGTAGAGAACATAATGAGGTCCCAGTGAGGTCAATATCCTCATTTATAACTGCAGGCATTTCTACAAAATGACCATCAATGAAAGTACCTGCTGCGAGGTATGTTTTATGAAGATTATTGTTGCTGATACAAAGACCATGCACTGATTCAGACAATTCTTCCACTGCCTCTGATGTCAGATCACTTGTGTCTTGTCTGTTTCGGTATGTGGTCTCTAGTTTACTTTTTCTGCTCAGAGGAACAAAATATTCAGCAATTGGCTCGGTGTACCACAAGGGCTCCTCTTTATACTCTGTGTCGTTTCTGTTCTCCATGTACAGGTCTTTTCCTTCAGTGCTCCCAGGATCTTTTCTCCCTGTTTCTTTTAAAGGTCTCTTACCCCGCTTGCACAGCTGTTTGACAGAACCACTGCTGCTACTGCTACTACTTCCAGTATGAATGTTTCTTTCAGCCTTTTCACCATGCTTCAAAGAAAGCCTGCTTTGCCCATTCCGCCCTTTTTTGTTTCGAATCTCTCGTGCCTTGTGTCTTACTTTAACATACTTCATGGATGCTTTTAATTCTCCCTGATTCCCACTGGAACTTGAGCCTGCTTCACTGGAGCCAGAAGACCATGAGCGAGGGCGAATCTTTCCTTCAGGTTTATGTCGGATTTGCTTTTTGTACAAAGCAGGCTTTTCTTCAATTGTGCCATTACTAAATTTGTTTTCCTTCTCGTTTTTACTTTTGCTCTGGGTTTTCTCATGCACAGTGGTGGGCACTTCACTGCTTCTTTCCTTGGTGACTTCACTTTCACTGTTGCAGTCCTTAGGAGAGGAAGTATCTGTGCTAGCTGGTGGGGCTGTGGATGATGAAGAAGAGCTAGAGTAAGAACAGACTTTAGACTTGTTCCACACCGTCATGATTTCTTGCAGGCAAACTGGTTTCTCAGAAAGCGGTGGAAATGCTTCATAATACCTAAAAAACAGAGTAAAGAGTTAAAAAAATGAGTATACAGATTTTTTAGTTACAGTAAAACAACACTACCAACCAAAATAATGGAATATTTCATTTTAGCAGTATCAACATTCACACCATCCAAGAATCATTAACTTTACAATAATTTATAATACAGTAAAATATGCTTAAGATTAGTCCCATGCATCAAGCACCATTTTGCTCAGCACTGTGATACGCACTGTTAAGAATACTGAGAAAATATGTAAGATGATAGTTTTTATCTTCAAAGTTTGCATTTTAATTAAGAAGTCAAAAAGGACAAATAATAGAAGAAAGAATGCAGTCTCTTCAGTAAGCAATATCTGAATTTGAATCTCAGCTAAGTCACTATTGCTTGTGACTTTAAGCTCATTATTTACTGCTTTGGACTATTTCTTCAACTGCAAAATGATGATCCTATGACTTACCTCATGAAGTTACTGTGAGCATTGAAAATATATGCAGTTGAAAAGCTCGGTAGCAAATCAGTCAAGAGTATGAGCTCTAAAGCCACATTCTCTGAGGTCAAATCCTGGCTCTGCCTACTTTACTAGCTGTGTGACCTTCGGCATGTTACTTAACCTCTCCATAGCTCAGTTTCCTCACCTAAAAAATAGAGCTAGTAATATTTACCTCTCTGAGTTCTGAGGAGTAAAGGAAATAATATGCAAAATGAGTCGGAAAAGCAGCTTCTTAACCGGTAGCATACTGCCTGGCATTGAAGCAGGCCCTCAGAAACGGTAGGAATGACCACATTCAAGTATTCAGAAAGAGGATATTGGTGAGGCCTAAAACAGTTAAAGTGGGCCACAACTAAGCCTCGGAATTCCAGATTTATTCCGCAAGTTTAGTGAGTACTACCTGTGAGGCCTGAGAACGTGTGTGAGGACACGAAGACACACGTTATGCTCACAGAATGGAGAATTAATTAGAGCAGAGATCACTAGAAACGCAGGGTGCAAAAAGCCAGGGAGGCTGGTTTCAGGGGGCTTGAAAATGAGAAAGTGTTTTTGATTTTCTAGGAAACTGGGAGCCACCAAAGATTTCAGAGCAGAACAGACTGCGAAAGGAAGAATTTAATGTCACATTGGCTACTGAGGGGACTGTTGTTTCAGAGGCAATGCTCAAGGTCACACATGTAGTGGTAAAAGGCCATGTTTTCAAAGGGCCTGAACTTGATTCTCTTTCTCAGTCTACATCAAGAATTGACCAAGAGAAATGTATTTTGAGCTTCATAGGTAATTTTAAGTGTTCTAGCAGGCACATTAAAAACATAAGAAACAGGTGAAATTCACTCCAGTAATATATTTCATTTAACTAAACTCCTGATATTATCATTTCAACATGTAATCAGTATTTTAAAATGTTTACTACTTTACATTCTTTTTTATATACAGTCTTTGAAATCCAATGAGAATTGTCCACTGACAGCACATCACGG
Organism: Chlorocebus sabaeus; assembly: GCF_047675955.1. Taxonomy (NCBI): domain Eukaryota; kingdom Metazoa; phylum Chordata; class Mammalia; order Primates; family Cercopithecidae; genus Chlorocebus; species Chlorocebus sabaeus. The sequence continues at coordinate 43,770,977 of NC_132930.1, read as the reverse complement.
TTTGAACCTGCCCCATGTCAAGTGCTCGGCAGTCACACATGGCTTGCAGCTACTGTGCTGGACAATACAGGTCTATACAAACAAAGGAAATGCCATTTTTTTCTTAGGTTTCAGAGGTTCAGAAGATTAAAATAAAATGTATAATAGGGAAGTCTGTTTATAATACAGATTATTTTAAGACTAATTATTTACAAAGAAAAAAGAAAAGTATCTTTAGGAAGCAGGTTTGGCAGGTCAAGGATTTGCCTATGTTCCCTTTGCAGTAAACAGTGGGAACTCAGTGTTCTTGCTTGTGAACATGGACAATCACTTCTTTTCTTTCTTTCTTTTCTTTTCTTTTTTTTTTTTTTTATAAGACACAGTCTTGCTCTATCACCCAGGCTGGAATGCAATAGCACAATCTCAGCTTACTGCAACCTCTGCCTCCTGGGTTCCAGCAATTCTCCTGCCTCAGTCTCCCGAGTAGCTGGGATTACAGGCGTGTACCACCATGCCTGACTAATTTTTGAGACAGGGTTTCACCATGTTGACCAGGCTGGTCTCGAACTCCTGACCTCAGGTGATCCACCCGTCTTGGCTTCCCAAAGTGTTAGGATTACTGGCGTGAACCACTGTGCCTGGCTGATAATCGTAATTTCTTACAGCTGTTTCAAAGGGCTGTTGTGAATATTAAAGGTAATAGTACATACATAGACTTAGCAAATAATAATTTTCTTTGTTTCACTCATTTGTTCCACAAATATTTATTGAATATGCACACCAAGGATAGAACCATCTTATTTCACCTTTGAATTCTCAGTGTCAAGCACATAAGCGCTTGATAAATGTGTCTTAAATTATATATAATGAAACTAAACAAGATGACAAACAGAAAATGGAAACCATGTAGCAGTTATTCATTTGATTTTAACAAATGCACACTTTATTACTGAATACAATCTTACATACATTTCCACTTGATCCTTTGCTGGAGGGGATAATTCTGCCTCTGGAGAGGGAGACCCCTCTAACTTTTTGTGAATCTTCTCTTCTGTTATGAAACAAAAATTCAGAAAGATTTGTCTTATATCTAGTTAATAAATGCCCATGTATTTCAAAGTTTCTCAACTAATTCTAACAAGAAATAGAGACTTTGGTGTTTAAAAGGCAAACTCAAGACCAGTCTGTCTGTTTAATAAAAATCTATTTTTTCAGTGTGCCAGAGGGAATTCTCCGGTTAACCACATTAGCATTAGGCCAAGAGGTGAGAGCTGTTCATCTCGTCACTGATACAGTGCTCTAGAGGCACTTAATTAAGAGATTGAAGTCCCCTGTGTACTTATTAATTAGACCAGAAGGACAGAACATCTGTTTAGATTCCAAAAATATTTTTTACAAAATTCTACACTCATAGACTTTACATTGACTCATCTTGACTAAAATTAATCTGTAAAGAATATTCTTTCTTACAATTTGCTCTATTACTTAACATGTAGGTGAGCAAGGGCTATTTCAACTAAAATAGGAAAAAGGGCTTTAGCTTTAGTTTAGCCTAGGATACTGTCTTAGGTTACAAACAAACTGTGCCCTTAAGAGGCAGGCTCAAGGCTTGGTGGGCAGCAAAATGACCACGAAGAGGGTAAGGAAACAAGGATCCTTACCCTTAATATGAAGGTCTCATTCTTAGAGATTGCAGAAAAGTTAGAAAAAGTATGAGGAGGGTTCATATATCGAAATGACTAAATAAACTTGCCAAGTCTGTGTTTCCAAAAAAGTTGAGTCAAAACAGAAGTCCCTTCCAAACCTGAAGTAATTCATGTCTTAACATCTTAATTTAATGTCTTAATTTAGCAGTCCTAACATCAACAGGCAGATATTAACAGAGGGGCAAAGATGGCGAAAGGAAAGAGACAATATTGTTCCTGATCTCTGAGCTTCAACTTGAAGCCAACAACAACAACAAAAAACCCAAAAAACAGAAAACATGAAGTGTTTCCTATCTCTGAGGGCGCCTGTGGACTAAGTCCCTCCCTTGGTTGCAGGACTCTCTCTGAGTGACTGCTGGAACTGACACAGAAGCCACTAACATTGCTGCAGATGGAGCATGAGGCTGGCCTAGTGACACACACTGGACACAAAGACTTTGTTCTGGTTTTCTTTTCTGATCAATTCTAAGATTTTCCCCAATCCAGATTCCTCAGGAATGTAATCCTGGCATGTGTGTGCACAGCGCTTTTGACCTCACCTTGCTTACTCTGAAGGTCTTTCAGTCTGGAGCAGAGCTCCTCCACTAAAGTCTCGATACCAGAGCTCTGCATGACAACAAAAAGACACATGAGGTTACAGCCAGGTATGTACAAATCAGGTATTTGTATACTTTTGTTTTAATACATAGGTTTTACAAATCATCCATGTTCCAAAATAAATACATTACCAATATTTACGTGAATACTACAGTTTAAAAATTACAGGTTTGTAGATACAAATTAGTATACATGCTTATTACTAATAAAGCATACTAAATGAAACTTAGTGATAAAACGTGAACATATTCATGTACCTCCCAGAATAGCTTCTGCTTTTCCAAAGGTGTGTCCATCTTGTTCATGGGGCAGATTTAAGGGCCTAAATGTCCATCATATGACCAAAAGTCAGTCACCATCAAAAAGAGCATTCAATATTTATGTGAGCAAGGTCTTATACTAGACTTAAAACGAAGGAAAATCACAAAACCTCATCTTAGTTCTCTAGGAGCTCACACTCTGAAAAAAACAAGGCGATTTTTTCTTTTTCTGTTTTAAAGAAACATGAACAACAACAACAAAGGTCCAGAAAACGAAGCCAATATTGCAAGTGTGAAAGCTTTGTCTCCTTTTCAGCATCTGGATCAGATTATCGACTTCTATACAAAGCTTGGGAGTTTAAAATTTAAGGAGAGTACATAGAAGAGTCTGGATTTGGGAGGGTAAAAATAAGAGTCAACCTTCAAAGAAAAATGAATGTTGAAAACACGCACAAGCAAATAACCTTTCACTATGTAGACTTTAACTTTTAAGAGTCTCAATTTCTCACAGGAAGAAAAAAAATTTTTTTACAGTGGACAAAAAACGTGAACTTATTTCTCAAAAACTTTAGATTTACTCAGTGAGCAAAGTCCTATTTAAACTGGAATCAAGTCTTTATTGGTGGGCATAACCCAAACAGATGCGCGTGATGGAGAGTTCTGCTAAGCCAGTGCCCTCACTAGGCCTTGACGGGCTAAAAATAGAACTTTACCGCATTCACTTAACTCAAAATGACTCAGCACAAATATTACAGATATCCTACATAAGAAATCCCACAGTTGCACAGTTTGAGTAGCAAGAAACAGATTACAATGAAAACAGTTAATTGTAAACATCTAGAGTTACATTCTGTCCACGTCATACCACAGTTTTTAATAGGAAGATAGAAAAATAGGCCAGACAAGAGTTGCCTTTTCCTTTAGAAACACTCTTAAAAACCATGGCAGATATTAGTCATAAACACTGTTCAACTACAAACAGTTGCACCAGAAAGCATCTGCTTACCATAATGCTCAAGGTGTGACAAGGACGGCAATTATATTCCATTTCCTTCGGATCGTGAAACCAACACCGGTGTCAGCTGACACACTGCATACTGTTCTGTACAGCAAGCCTATGTCACTAGGTTTTTAAACCTAGGGCTAGTCTCCAATGCAGAACACTGAACCTCTAGGGATCGCTTATTAAATGTTTTCCAATACTCTAAAATGGGGTCCCATTTAATCAGAATGGTCATTACAACCTGGTTACTGCATATTTTTTCATGCTTTGTCTTAGAAATTAATTATATATATACACATATTTATTAATATCTGAGTAAATATGTATACTATATGAGTGATATATATATTTGCTGTCATATATAAACATATATATATATATATTTTTGCTCTCATGTTTAAACAGCAAAATAAACTAAGAGCTTACACCTTACTCTCTGTGTAAAAGCAAGCTCTATCAACCAGGTTTTTTTGTTCTTTTGACTACCTGTAGCATCTTATATTTTTTTTAAAAATCGGCTGGGCACAGTGGCTCACACCTGTAATCCCAGGCTCATACCTGTAATCCCAGCACTTTGAGAGGCCAAGGTGGGTGGATCACTTGAGGTCAGGAGTTCAAGACTAGCCTGGTGAACATGGTGAACATGGTGAAACCCTATCTCTACTAAAAATACGAAAAATTAGCTGGGCGTGGTGGCGGGCACTTGTAATCCCAGCTTCTTCGGCAGCTGAGGCAGGAGAACTGCTTAAACCCAGGAGGCGGAGGTTGCAGTGAGCCGAGATCATGCCATTGCACTTTAGCCTGGGTGACAGAGCGAGATTCCATCTCAAATAAATAAATAAATAATAAATAAATCAATAAAAAATAAAAAATCATGAGAACCCCAGGTCACCATCACAGCAAGCTGGGAAGCATAGAGGCACAGCAAAAGCTGTCATCGCCCTTTGTTGTCTCCTGGCAGGCGTTCCAAAGTGTTAATTTACAGCTTTAATGAGAAATTTTTATTCACTTTCCCAATTATATAAACCATTAGAAAATATTAATAATCAAATTTCAGTAATATAGCATATCCATAAGGCCATTCAAGAATATTTTGAGAGCATACAGTATCTTAAAAAACAAAGAAAGATTAAGTTATATATTAATAACAACTCTAAGAGAGCACAAACTGTAGGTGAACAAAATGCTACCACTCCACCACTGAACTCATGAATTGCTTCTCCTAACTGTAAAATGGATAATAATCACCCACCTTCCAGTATCCAACGCATGTAAAACACTCTGCAAACTGTAAGAGCACTCTAGAATCCAAATTATACTACTCCAAACCTGCAAAGTGGCGAGCCACACACAGACACTGGCAAGTTTCAGGACACGCTCAGTGAGCAACCTTCCGAATGCATGGCCAGCCAGCCACTAGTTTACCATAAACTGGCTCATTCACATACCCAGTAAACAAACGGTTATGAGGACCCCTGTCCTCCTGCAATTTACATGATAACCACTCCAATTTCTCTGAGAAGAGGACTCAGTGGAATGTATTTGGGTTTGGGGTTTGGAGTCATGCTGGCCTGGGTCTGAATTCTTGCCCTGCTATATTCACCGGGCAGCAAAGGACACGTGTGCCACTTCCTCTCTTTAGACCCAAGAATGCCAGCACTTCTCTCCGAAGATTCAGTAGGAAAAGCTAACATGACACACGTGAGGCACCCAGAGTCCCTGTCATCTTAGTCACTTAAATGTTGGTGTCATTTCTATATTTCGTACGTTTTTAATTTTCTACAATCTTGTTTTTTGATTTATCACTTCAAAAATGCCTCTAATTTTTGCTATGATTTGATTTGGAGGTTGGAGGAGTAAGAAGATAATTAACCTAATGCATACCACCCAAACCCCTCAGGATTCTCCCTGGACTTCATGGCCTGCTCCTTCTGTCTCTGACCAACACACTAGGTTCTTGCCACTGCTGTGCTCTCTGCTCCTGGCTGCGGGGTGGGGTTGAAGGGTTACATGATGATGGAGACTGAGCCTCGGTCAAACACAGCAACTGGTGTCCTATTACTTCATGAGGGTCTTATTTGTTCCCTGACAAACTCCTATCACTTCCCATCCCTACAACATTTCCAGTATTTCTCCATCTTCTAAATACTTCCCATCCTTCTCAACTTGGACCTTAGCTAGTAAGTGTAAAGTAAAAGAAAGGCAATTTGACTTATTCTGCTTCACCTCTCCTCTCCATACTCAAAGGTTTCTGTGCCATATTACTCACCTTACAGGTTTATCTTTTATGGAGGGTTCATTTAGACTGGATAGTCCCTAAATGCCAGACAGGTGTGATTACTAACATACATGATACTCAGTGTTAACTGCCTGTTCCATTTGCACATGGCTCAATGGAGTCAGAGAGATCTGGTTCTAAATTTCACCCTAGGGTCAACCACATGACCCTACATAAATCATTTACCTATCAAAGCCTCAGTTTCTACATCTGGAAAAGGGTGCGAGTATTATGGACACATTTCCTAATAGCTGGTTACTGAATTTCCTGTACTGGTCCCCTAATTTCTTTTGTCTCCTGTTCACCATTTCTTCATCTTTTTGTTCTACTTTCTGGAAGATTTCCAGCGCTGTCTTCCAAACCGTCTATTGAGTTTTTCATTTCTATTATCATGGTTATAATTTTTTTTTTTTTTTTTTTTTTAGTAGAGACGGGGTTTCACCATGTTAGCCAGGATGGTCTCGATCTCCTGACCTCATGATCCGCCCGTCTCGGCCTCCCAAAGTGCTGGGATTACAGGCTTGAGCCACCTGGTTATAATTTTTAAAAGATCATCTCGTCCCTCAAATGTTTCTTTTTTTTTTTTTTTTTTTGAGACGGAGTCTCGCTCTGTTGCCCAGGCTGGAGTGCAGTGGCCGGATCTCAGCTCACTGCAAGCTCCGCCTCCCGAGTTTACGCCATTCTCCTGCCTCAGCCTCCGGAGTAGCTGGGACTACAGGCGCCCGCCACCTCGCCTGGCTAATTTTTTTTTTTTTTTTGTATTTTTTAGTAGAGATGGGGTTTCACTGGGTTAGCCAGGATGGTCTCGATCTCCTGACCTTGTGATCCGCCCGTCTCGGCCTCCCAAAGGGCTGGGATTAGGCTTGCGCCACCGCGCCCGGCCTCAAATGTTTCTTCTTTACAGTAACCACTTCCTTGTTAAGAAATCTTCCACACTTCTATCTTTGGAATATAAACCTATTTGTCAGTCAGGTACCAGAAAGGGAAGGGGGAATCACTCAGTCCCCAATTTTCATTATGGTGTCTCATGCTTTCCCTCAGGGGTGCCTGGTATCCCAAAGTCCAAAACCTGTCTACTCAATTTCTCCAGAAAGTAACTGTCAAAGGAAAGGCTGTTACTGTAGTGCCCCCAATGAACTGCACCTCCCAGCACTTGCCTCTAGGTTGGGCCCCTCCCACGGTGACTGGGTTTCACAATAAGATGTTGCCGAGTGTGACAGATGCCCTCCTGGAATGCTACCTTCTGAGTGTTCTCCATCTGCCATGTGGGGAGAGGTCACAGCTCCCAGCCATGCTTGCTGAAGCACCAGTCACATGAGGAGGGCAATCCTGGATGTTTCAGCTCCACGTGCCCTCACAGACCCCAAGCAAGAACAGCAGAAGAACCTCCCAGCTGAGCCATAGCTAACTCACAGAATTATGAGTAAATAAAATAGTTGTTTCAAGCCACTAAGTTTTGGGGTACTTAGTTATGCAGCAATAACTGAAGCACAGGCTTTCAAACACTCCTGTTTTCAGCCCAACCCTGCACATGTGGCTCTTTTACAGTTTTTCAGATCTTAGTCTTCAGTTTTAAAGCAGAGTTAGAAGATTAGTGGTAGGAAACCCAACTAGATACTGACAGAATGACTACTGGTGATCACAGTAATCATTTTACTGGAAAGTAAAGGATCAATTCCATACTTTAATGACTAGAAGTTTCAAAAACCCTTTTACAATTTAGAACTAAGTTAATGTTAAGCAAATAAACAAAAGAGCACCAAGTGAGAAGGCTGAGAATATGTACCAGGGTTCACAAACTCATGCCTTCAATAGCCAGAGAAGTAACACAAAGTTAAAAAAAACTCCCCCAAATAAAAAGCTGTTTCTGCCAAGGCCCCTGTATGAGAGCTGAGATTCCTATCCTTGAACACCAAATGGTCTACAAAAATTGGCCTGCCTCCAGCTCTCATGCACATTTGCTCTCTAGAAAATGATACAGAGTAGGAGAGAAGTATCCAATGGACAAATATCTTCAAACATGATCTAGGGCACAGATTATGTACTCTTTAGAATGCTGAAAAAAATCTGCAACGAAAAGTAGAGGATAGCAAACTGTTATAATGATTAAATAACGTGATCAATCGAGGCTTAGAAAAAGGTAGCCCTGCTCTTTAGCAGGGTGATGTAACATAAAGGGAACATGATCTAGACTCATGAGACCTGCTGTGCTATGTGAAGCTGGACAAGTTATTTAACTTCTCTGAGCCTCCATTTCATCATTTTACAAAAAGAGGAAAATACTTCAGCTTAAGTCCTTCAAGTTTCCCAGTTCATTATAGCATCTTACTGATTTAGGCAAACCCCTCCCCGTTTTTTGTTTTTGTTTTTTTAATTTTTGAGATAGGATCTTGCTCTGTCACCCAGTCGGGAGTGCAGTGGTGCGATCACAGCTCACCACATCCTTGACCTAAAGGACTCATCTCCCACCTTCTCAGCCTCCCAAGTAGCTGGAACTCAGGCGTGTGCCACCACACCTGGCTTCCTTTTTCTTTCTTTCTTTTCTTTTTGCAGAGACGTGATTTCTGCAAAACCCCATCTCAAACTGGTTTCAAACTGCCAGGCTCAAGCGATCCACCTGCCTCAGCCTCCCAAAGTGCTGGGATTACAGGCATGAGCCATCGCCCAGGCAAACCCTATTTTTTATTATATGCAAAAAAAGTCCTGTTTCTTACTTTCATATGGAGATGGCAGTTTCTTTTCCCTTTAGATATCTAACAAGTAAACTGCCTGAAGGACATTTGGCTATAGAAGCTCAGAAAGCTATGAGTTGAATATCTGGATATTATTTGTTTCACCTCATGGTTCAATTAAGAATAGTCAGAATTTAGACCAGTTATTTTTAATCTAGGAAGCATGAGCTCTTAAGGAGGCCACTAGTGGGCATGTAACAAAGTAATTCATACAAGAAAAGTTTAAGTATAACATTCTGGTTAGGTCCATAGCTTTCATCACATACTCCAGTCTATAAGGGTGTAACAGTTTAAAAAAAAACCACTGACTTCAATCTAGTAATCTAATGCCTAAGTATACATGCAAGAAAAAGTACTGTACACACACACAAGGATAAGCGTATAACAATGTTCCTTTCGGTGGGGCGCGGTGGCTCACACCTGTAATCCCAGCACTTTGGGAGGCCGAGGTGGGTGGATCACGAGGTCAAGAAATTGAGACCATCCTGGCCAACGTGGTGAAACCCTGTCTCTATTAAGAATACAAAAATTAGCTGGGCATAGTGTTGTGTGCCTGTAGTCCCAGCTAATCGGGAGGCTGAGGCAGAGAATCGCTTGAACCCGGGAGGCGGAGGCTGCAGTGAGCTGAGATCACGCCACTGCACTCCAGCCTGGTACAGAGCGAGACTCCGTCTAAAAAACAAAAAACAAGAATGTTCCTTTCTATATTCTTCATAACAGCCCCAAATGAGAAGCAATTAAAAGGCCCATTACCGGGAGAATAAACAGTGTTATATAGTTCACAATGCACAACTATTTAGGAATGAAGACATTATAAGATCATGTTATCAATATAGATAAAATTTTAAAACTTTTAACTAAAAGAAGTTACAAAAACATATAGAGTATGGTATAATTTATAGAAAATTTAAGTACATGCAAAATCATGCTATGAGTATTTGTGTACATCTTCAAACAATATTTAGTCAACATACAAAAACAAGCATGGGAAAGACAAACACTCAGCTGGGTATAGTGGTAACCTGAGAGGGACGAGGAGGAAAGTCATGAGGAAAGGGTACATGGGTCTCCAGCTGTGATCCCAACACCTGGCTTCTTCAACTTCAGTGGACACACAGGGATTCACTGGGCCGTCATTTGGCCCCTTCTGCTCCTCAAACTCTCAATCTGTTTTCATACCCCAGCCCTTAACCCCACACGTGTCTATTTTATAGTGTCTCCCTCTCAAATTTTTACAGCAGCCCCTTCCACTTCTGTGTCTGTTCTCATATTCTCACTTCTCAACATCTGAAAGATCAGAAAATTTCCTGTAAAAAAATCCCAATTTTCTACCTTTTCTAAAAAGAGATCAGAAGAATTGGGCTAGATAAACAAAAAGAAAATGGTCTATTTCATGCCTGGTCCTCATAAACCACTCTACCCCACCAACCCTAGACATGCATATTCAGTTTATTCCGCTGCCTGTTCAAAAATCTCCACTTAGCTATCTCCTAGGAGGCATCTCATAGGTTAATCCTTATTCATACCACAAAGTAGTTCCTTTCCTAGGTTCCTTTTCCTTAGTAAATGAAAATTACTTTTTTTTTTGGAGACCGAGTCTCGTTCTGCCACCTGGGCTGGAGTGCAGTGGCACGATCCTGGCTCCACCTCCCAGTTCAAGCGATTCTCCCACCTCAGCCTCCTAAGTAGCTGGGACTACAGGCATGCACCAACACACCCAGATAATTTTTTGTTTGTTTGTTTGAGATGGAGTCTTGCTCTGTCGCCCAGGCTGCAGTGCAGTGGTGCGATCTCGGCTCAAGGCAACCTCTGCCTCCTGGGTTCAAGTGATTCTCTTGTCTCAGCCTCCCAGGTAGCTGGGATTATGGACGGGTGCCACCATGTCCAGCTAATTTTTGTATTTTTAGTAGAGAGGGGGTTTTGCCATGTTGGCCAGGCTGATCTCGAATTCCTGACCTCAAGTGATCTGCCTGCCTCCCAAAGTGCTGGGATTACAGGCATGAGCCACTGTGCCCGGCTGGGAATGACATTCTTGCAGTTGCTCAGATCAAAACCCTTGGGTGTCTTTCTTGTCTCCTCCTCTTATCTCTACCCCACATCCAATCCTGTGAGTTTCATCTTCAAAAACAGATGCAGAATCCTCCAGCCATCTGCCTTCTGGAGCCCTGCAATTGCATTTTCACTGAGGGCTTGCAATCTGCCCTCTGTCCCTCCAGCACAGCTCACTTACCCTGTGTAGTTAGTCTCAGTGCAGCAACCAGTATGCTCTCTGATCAGTATCTGATTGGCAAGTAAGTCAGGTTGCACTACTCCTCTCCAAACCCTAACACTTCACAGCTGCTCGGGGAAAAAGCCCAAGTCCCTAGTATGGCCCGTGAGTTTCCTCAAATGCTCCAGCTCCACTGCCATCTACATACCCAAAGAGATAGGACTTAGGCTTCCTCAGGCAGGACTGGCTGTGATCACACAACTGTGAGTGTTCACAGCTCTAGTAATCGCTGGCTTCTTCTGAGGGGTTCTGGTCTGTAGAGAGCACAGCATCACTTCTTGCAATGTACATAATGCATTCAGACAGGCACCTCACACATTGTAAGCGCTCAATAAATGTTATCATTGTATGACGCTCTTAGTATTACCCAGAAAAGGTTGGGCTCAACAGTCCATGTGTCAAGACACAGTATATAGTCATCCCTATATTGAGTTGGTTCCAGGACCCCCTGAGGATACCAAAATCTGTAGATGTTCAAGTTCCTTATATAAAATGGCATAATATTTGCATATAACCTACACACATCCTCCTCTATATTTTAAATTATTTCTAAATGACACGTAATACCTAATACAATGTAAATGCTATGGGTGTAGTTGTTATACTGCATTTTTTAGGGAATGACAGGAAAAACGTCTATACATGTTCAGCACAGACACAATCATCCATTTTTTCCCAAATATCTTTGATCAACTGTTGGTTACCTCCACAGATGTAGAACTCATGGGTATGAAGGGCCAACTGTATACGGTCAAAATTAACCTCGAAGGTAAACACTGCCATGATATACTTTCAATGGTTTTTTGTACATATAACCCTGTACAGCATATAAATAATGCATATGCAAAATACTAAGATATACTCTGTACTTTTACTGGCAAAAAGAATTTTACTGGTAGACTTAGCTCAATGTGAGAATATAAACAAGTGAATGTTAGGACTCCACCCTACTTAGGGTGTAAGTCCTCTCTAAGGCTCTTTAAATAACAATGGGGCTGGTCAGCTCCCCAGGGTAAGCTGCAGTGCTGCTACTTTCAAAACTAACAACCCCAGAAGAATGGTATTATGAAAGAGTTATTGCATTTTAACTTTATTCACTCCTCAAACAGGACCTCATTAAGTTTCTAATCTTCTAACCACCCTCAAAGTGGGAGATAAAGTACTAGTTCTGATTCAGTGTTAAGTGGCTCAGTAAAACAAATATAAGTAGTTATTTTTTTAAAGGGGGAAACGAAGAGAGGTTTGCATACATTTAACAAATATCAGGTATATGCCAGGTCCACTGATAACAGGAATGAAACAGACAGCTTAGGATAATCACCTAAAAAATATACATCTAGGGGAGGGCTGAATTGCCTATGACTGATTCATAATACCATTCCTCTTTACAGACCCCATTACTAACTGCAATCAAAGCATATGCAAAATATTTTAACGAAAAGGAACATCCAGAGACATGCATGTTATTTGCATATGTAAATGAAAGGGAATTAGCCAAGGCAGTTTTCAGTGGGACCTAACAACCAATAAAGCCCATCAAAGGTCATGATTCCCTGGAGAAATAAATCTTCAATTGCTCAGCCAACCTTTACACGGGGACAGCCACATTTTAATCAATGTATAAAATTACATTCTGATGCAACTGAATTGCCCTCTGTTTTGGCAATGTCTCTCATAAAATAATGAGCTGAGCAGGGCAAGAGAAGTGCTATAATGTGGGGTACAACTTGTTACAAGGATAAAGTGGAGGCACAGTGTAGTATTACAAGCATGTAAGTGGAGCCAGAGAAGTAAGCCATTCTCCTTAAACCATGACACCAGTGAATAGTCTGATAACTATGGATGCTTTTACAGAAACAGTTCACACTGTAACTATAATAGTCACATACACATATAATAGTCACATACACATGAGAAAATAATTCACCTCACATGTAATGCATAACATCACTACTTCCTACCTACACTTATATCTAATACAATAATATAACCTACATCATTGTCTTTTATTTGCCATTAACATTTTAATCTACTAGATTATAAACTTGAATTGTTAGTGGTTTTTGATTGCGACCAATTGGTAGTGACTGTCTAAAGAGCTGTACTTAAAAGCGCTTTTAAGAGGGCATTTGGACTGGATGGGAAAGCATAGCACACACAATACCATAAACTCAACCATCCTCAGGAAATTAGCATACTTAATATGCAAACACTCATGACAAAAACATAAAATAAAATTTTGCATTATAATTTTCGATGGAGGTCCTCTTTGCTCCTTTCTTTCCATTGAAGCCAATAGACAGATTATAAAAAGAAACCCAGGGGACACACAGATGGCCTACCATTCCTAAACTACCACACATTGATTCTTTCTATTGCAGTAGGCAATAATTAAAGAGGGTTCTTTTCACTGGCTCCCCAAGAGGCGGGTGAGCTGGTTTAAGGCAGTGGTGCCCAATCTTTCTGGCACCAGGGACTGGTTTCGTGGAAGACAATTATTCCACAGACCCAGCAGGTAGGCTTGGGGTTCAGGATGAAACTTCCACCCCAGGCATTAGATTCTCATAAGGAGCATTCACCCTAGATCCCTCACCTGCTCAGTCCACAATAGGGTTTGTGCTTCTATGAGAATCTAAGGCCACCGCTGCAGATCTCACAAGAGGCGGACCTCAGGCAGTAAAGCTTGCTAAAGCTTGCTCGCTGTTCACCGCCTGCTATGCAGCCCAGCTCCTAACAGGCTATGGACCTGTACCTGTCCATGGCCCGGGGGCTGGGGACACCTGGTTTAAAGGGTCTATAGATTGATGCACAAACAACAGCACACGGCTCTGGAGCAGGGACTGGGACTTGAAGACTCTCCTCATTCATTCCATAAGTAATTACTGAGCATTTGGTTATGCCTGGCACATTCACTTCCTCAGCTAATTTTAATTTGGTAAGATTTTAAAAAAATCATTGTAAAGAAAAAGGAATCCGACTTTTTTTTTTAAATAAAATGAGAAGGAAAGAGCAAGGAAGTACAAACATGCTTTATTGGGGTTGAAAATAAAAATCCCGCCTATGACAGCCAGGCAAAGGAAAGCATTTTCCCAAAGCAATAACCTAAAGAATCAAAGATCTCTGTAAGCCACAACTATTCCCTTGCACTGTTTCTACCTCATACTAAGTTCTTCACCTCACACAACATACTCGGTTAGTATGAATTACACGCAAATTCAACAAGCTACAGGAGAAGGGTCTTGCATTACTCATACAAGGTTTTTATACTCTTCATCTTTTCACAGCTGATTTCAGCTGCCCTTGTCATTTCCTCAGCTTAACCATGAGTCAAAGGCTAGGCTCATTTCTCAGCAACTTCGGTCCAGAGAAGAAATAAGATCCTTTCTCAGTTTGAAACTGCACTACCCATATTTTCTTTCCAATTACAACTCAGCAGTTTCTTTGGATTTTACTCAAATAATTTACCTGAATTAACTTCTCACTTGTTTAAAAAAAAAAAAAAAAAACTGCGTTCTGAATTCCTTTAAAAGCTCTAAATTACTTTACCAATCTACAAATTATCAATTTACTCCCCTTCAGTGTCATAAAGAAAACGCCATTTTGGCCCGGCATGGTGGCTCAGGCCTGTAATCTCTGCAGTTTGGGAGGCCGAGGCAGGAGGATGTCTTGAGCCCAGGAGTTCAAGATCAGCCTGGGCAACACAGGGAGACCCTGTCCCTATATTTTTTTAAATTAAAAGAAAAAAACAAAAAACCCACTACTTTAACCACAAAGTTTTCTCTGCAGAGTTTTCTCTGGGCACGTCACTCACAGTCCCTGCTGAAGTGATGAACCTCCAGGCAGCCCTGCCCCCTCAACCAGGGCTTATCAAATCAGGCTGGCTCAAGCCTGATCAAGCCTAGGCTCAATCACCCGGCTCAAGCCCAGCCAATCAGATTCTCTCTCTAGATGAATGGTGTTGGACAGTAGAGTTCCATGGTCACGCTGGGCTGGAAGCTGGAATGGCCATTCTTCACTATGTGCTAAAGCAGAGAAAACCAGAGTTTGGACAGAGAGGGAATGACCCCAACTCAGGTACAGAAGGAAATGAGAGATTGCAGGTTGGTTGTTACTGAAAGTGACTTTGTCTATCACATAATTCCCAGTTCAGCTCTCTCTTGAGGCTGCTATACTTCTAGCACTTGGCTTCAGTAAGACATCCCTGTATCCTATACATATATTTCTATTTTTCCTTAAACCAGGTTAATTATGTTCCTAATCGTTGTAATGAAATGGTGCCTAAGATAGCTGTATGTATAAGTGGTAACTTCCAAACTCCTATTCCATGCTGTATGAAGCAGCAACTTTAAGAAATTAAGAAGTTGGCCAGGCGCGGTGGCTCACGCCTGTAATCCCAGCACTTCGGGAGGCGGAAGCAGGTGGATCACCTGAGGTCAGGAGTTCGAGACCAGCCTGGCCAACATGGTAAAACCCCATCTCTACTAAAAATACCAAAATTAGCTGGGCATGGTAGTGCATGCCTGTAATCCCAGCTACTTGGGAGGCTGAGGCAGGAGAATCACTTGAACCCAGGAGGTGGAGGCTGCAGTGAGCCAGGACTGTGCCACTGCATTCCAGTCTGGGTGACAGAGTAAGACTCTGTCGTCTCAAAAAAAAAAAAAAAGAAATTAAGAAGTTAAAGTTAAAAAATCAGAGGTGGGGGAGAAGAAAACAGCAGAGAAGAGAAAAAATAATCGGATGAAAGGGTAGGCTTTTAAAAAATAAATGTTAGATTCATTTAAAAACATCAGTACCTTTCATATGATAAGCACTGACTGTGCTAGGCGGTAGGAGATAAAAAAAGATGGGGAACTCGCGGTCCTTGCGCCCAGTGAGCACAGTCAAATGAGTAATTGCAATTCAGGATGTGAGGCCATGTTATTTGAGGTCTACACAATGTATCATGAGTATATGGCCAGGGGAGGCAAGCATTCAGAGACAGTTCTTTTTTTTATTTTTTTGAGACACAGTCTCCCTCTGTCGCCCAGGTTGGAGTATGGTGGCGCGATCCTGGCTCATTGTAACCTCTGCCTCCCAGGTTCAAGCGATTCTCCTGCCTCAGCCTGCCAAGTAGCTGGGATTACAGCATGCACTACCATGCCCAGGTAATTTTTTGAATTTTTAGTAGAGATGGGGTTTCACTATGTTGGACCAGGCTGGTCTCGAACTTCTGACCTCAGGTGATCCTCTTGCCTTGGCCTTCCCAAGTGCTGGGATTACAGGTGTTGAGTCACTGTTCCTAGCCTCAGAGATAATCTGGAGTTGGATGAGAACAGAAAGGTGGGAAACACTAAACAAATAAGCGTTAAAAACCATTTGCATCAGTGGCAGCCAGACAGAATAAACTTCTGCAGATTGCAAAGATAACAAAGCCAACGATGGCAACACTAGACCATTCAACAATTAGTTCAGGAAGGAAGTTTCTGGAGGTCGGAGTCCGCTCAATTTGGCCTTGCATCATAAAGGTACTTAAACCATACTATCTCAAACAGCATGGTCAAAGCAAAATAATTCTTTCAGTAGTCATGATCTCACAGATTACATCTTAGAGTGAATAATAAAATAAGAATTCATAATATTAACTGTAAAAGATATTTTGTTATTTCAGGAAACTGAAAGACATGAGAAATATTTTATATGAAATGTTAAAAGAATAAAATAAAATAATCTTGTAATATTTTCTAAAAACAAAAAAATACATAAATCATATGCCAATATAGTACTTTTTTTTTTTTTTTTTTTGAGACGGAGTCTCGCTCTGTCTCCAGGCTGGAGTGCAGTGGCTGGATCTCAGCTCACTGCAAGCTCCGCCTCCCGGGTTCACGCCATTCTCCTGCCTCAGCCTCCCGAGTAGCTGGGACTACAGGCGCCCGCCACCACGCCCGGCTAATTTTTTTTTGTATTTTTAGTAGAGACGGGGTTTCACCGTGTTAGTCAGGATGGTCTCGATCTCCTGACCTCGTGATCCGCCCGTCTCGGCCTCCCAAAGTGCTGGGATTACAGGCGTGAGCCACCGCGCCCGGCCAATATACTACTTTTGAAGTGTCTGAACTGCTATTCCCTTCTAGGAATGTATTCAAATGTAGTAATACAGACCACAGAAAAATCCCACATAAAATATTTTAGACAGCATAACAAAAAAAATCAAGAGCAGGCCGGGCGTGATGGCTCATGCCTGTAATCTCAGCACTTTGGGAGGCCACGGCAGGCAGATCACCTGAGATCAGGAGTTCAAGACCAGCCTGGCCAACATGGTGAAACCCCATCTCTACTAAAAAATGTAAAAAAATTAGCCAGGCATGGTGGCACATGCCTGTAATTCTGCCTACTCAGGAGGCTGAATTGCTTAAACCTGTGAGGCGGAGGTTGTGGTGGAGCGAGATCACACCACTGCATTCCAGCCTGGGCGACAGAGTGAGACGCTGTCTTAAACCAAAACAAAACAAAAAATCAAGAGCAAGGTAAACATCCAGTAGTAAAGATTATAATATTATACTGTTGTTGAAATACCATTTGATGAAATGCATCTTAGCCACTAAAAAGAATAAAGACAATGTAATAACAGGATGAAATAGTCAAGTCGGAAAAAGGATATAAAATTTTGTGTATACTCTTAATTAGAGTAGCACATATAAAAGAAAAGCTTATAAAACTTCAGAAAATATGGAAAAATACTATAAAGGAAAAGTGGTAATGTTCACGTTACTTTGTAAGATAAATAAGTAGTTTGTTTTCCCAATTTTTGGAGGTCAAGTTGTCCTATCTGTAAACTTAAAACACCCCTTCTTTTATTCTCTTAAGTGTTAGAAATAAAATGTAAACTTACTTCATCAGAAGCAGATCGAAGACACTGGACAGCAGCCTGTTTTTTCATTTCTTCTAGAGTTAGATCTGAACATTTTTTCTTACTCTTTCCCCATTTCTTATAAGCTCCTTTTTCCCAGCCCAGGAAGATGTCATTCTCCTGCAATGAAATTGCACCAGGTTAAATGACCAGGGCTAATGTGGACACTACTATATTCCACCTACCACACATACTCAGTCACAAAAAGGCCTCTTGCATTTCCATACGAATTTTAGGATCAGCTTGTCTATTTCTGCGATGAAGGGAGCTGGGATTTCAAGAGGGATTGTACTGATTCTGTAAAACACCTTGGGGTGTACTGCCATCTTAACAGTATTATTTTCTGATGACAAACATGGGATGTTTTCTATTTATTTAGGTCTTCTTTGATTTCTTTCAAAGATGCTTTATAGTTTCTGGTGCACAAGTCTTGCACTTTTGTCAAATTTTTTCTTAAGCATTATATTCTTTTTTATACTACTGCAAATGGAGTTTTTTCTTAATTTCATTCCTTAGGATTTTCTCTATATTCTATACAAGATCATGTCATATGTGACTAGAGTCTTACTTCTTCCTTTTCAATTTGGATGTCTTTTCCTTACCTAACTGCCCTGTTAATGCTGATTTATAATAAAAGTTTATGTATTTCATCTTTGAAAATGTCTTCACACAAATAGAAATTGCCAAATGCTGGTATTAATCCACAAGCATGAGTTTAACTGAACATAATTTGGTTAGAAGGCATTTAGAGAATTCTTTTAAATTCGTATCTTGGTATTTGCCTTCTAGCATGTCAGTATATTGTAGATTAATACTAAGGAATGAAAGTCAATGAAAGCTCCTTGCTAACTTAAGTAGGCAAACAGATTCTGAGATAAAGAAATTTCCTTTGCACTGTGTATCAAGGTATGAAAAGTGCTGCTGGAACAGCAGTTGGAGCCTGGACAACTTATTCATGATAAATTTGTGTGGGGATGGAGATTTCACTTCTTGTTTTAACTTTTGACAGAATTAAAAAAGTATGAAGCAGTCTGACATTTTTATGATTCAAACAATGTTAGAGTGACTTTATCACATTATAAATTTTGTATACAAGTTCTGTTTTGCCTTGTAATTTTAGGTTGAATTAAGAAACATCAAATCTTTAGCAAAAGTTACATAAACAATAGTATATTACACACACTTGTTTGCATTCTATTATTTATACTTATATTTGAGAGGTCCCTCATGCTATTTTTTTTCTGGCTTAAGGTACTGTGTTAATGTATCATAACTTAACCAAAATTTAACAGCACTGAATTGTTAATCACAGTTTAAAGACATGACTATAAAAAGAGCCGAGATGTTTCTATTTCACTTATTGTTATCCTTGTAGTCTCCTATCCTGTACTATTAAAAGTCTACTTATGGCTGGGGGCGATGGCTCATGCCTGTAATCCCAGCACTTTGGGAGGCAGAGGTGGGTGGATCACAAGGTCAGGAGTGTCTCAAAAAAAAAAAGAGTCTGCTTATACATAAACATAAAATATGAGACATTTCTCAAATAGTTACTCAGAAAGTCCTAATCTTAAAGAAAGAACATAATTATCAAGTACCAAAAGCGGATACAACTAAAGAACTCCCCAGCATGAGAGTCTATTATCAGGTACTTTTCTAGACACTACAGGGAGGTCACGTAAGGCTAGAGTTCTGGTTGACTTTCCCATGCTGTCTGTATCAAAAGGGAGACTGGGAACTGGGGGAGAAAAAGCACACGCCACTTGGAAATCCATCAGCAGTCACTGGAGGCTCGCTGCTGAGCGTACGCCCCTGCCTAGCAGTGCCTAAATGACCAAAACCACAATGTGTCCGCATGGGATTAACACTACCCCCATCATCCCTTGGGCCACAAAGATTGGCCCAGAGAGAGGCACGTGGCCAATCAGAAATGCACATTTCATGGTTCTTGCTGGGAATGTAGGGAACATGACCTCTGGACAGTGTGTGAGAATATGATCCCAGAAACATGCTCATTGTCACTGCCCTTTACCCTATAAGAAGCTGGTTGCAAAACCAAGCTGACAAAAAGTGGTAGGCAGAGAGGCAGAGCAGAAGCCTGAATGACACTGGGAAGCTCTGAATCAAACCTAGCAGGGGCCAGCCCAACGTCTGGACTTTCAGTTATTTAAGCCTTTTTTCCCCTTCAGCCAATTTCAGCAAAACTTTTGGTGACTTGTGAATTAGATACAGTCAGATTCTGAGAGCATTCAGTAATAATATGCTGATATATTACTCAAAAGAACCCCTATTTGCCCCTAAAAGATGAGCCACTCCAATCAAACAAGCATAATTTCAGGTTAACTATATTCCTGTTTTTTCCTACTAGGTCTTTAGCCCACAGTGATGACCTCCTCACTGACCTCCCTGCCTTCAGTGGCCCAAGCCCGTCTGCCCACTGCTATGCCATTAAGTCCTGCTGGCTAAATAGATCTACAGGTCTTTTGTCTCTAGGACATAACTAGAAATGCCCTCGCACAGCACATCAGTCTCTTCAGGGTCTGTTTCCCGCGGGCCTGCCCCACTCTGACCTTCAACTACCCACTCCTGACCTTACAGCACCAGGCCCCTCCTACTTCTGTGTCTTTGTACACACTATTCCTTTATTTTTCCTTCAAGGTGATTCCTACACTGGTAGTTGTCACTCAGGGACCATCCCTAGTTTTCTCTGTATTGATGCATTCACATTTGCACATAAAAGCAGAAATGTCAGTTTTAAAACATGGAATATTTATATTCAAAACTCTATTCCATGAGAACATTTTACACACACACGAAGTGTTAATGGTGTCTTGGGAAGTATATGAATTTGTGTACCAATCGTTAGCACCAATTCTCACTCTGAAATTATTTTCATATTCCTTATGTGTAAAATTTTATATATTTTCCTCTGCCTAACGTAAGTGCTAATGCAAAATCCAAACCTGATGGCGATGGGAAAAAAATTTAATCAATTTTCATATAAGAAATAAAAGTAATCTTATTAATCAAGGTCATTCCTAAAAGCTTGAGAGGAAGAATTCTTAGTTTTATTTTTTATTTCTGAGACAGAGTCTTGCTCTGTAACCCAGGATGGAGTGCAGTGGTGTGATCTTGGTTCATTGCAACCTCTGCTTCCCAGGTTCAAGAGATTCTCCTGCCTCAGCCTGAGTAGCTGGGACTGCAGGCGTGCACCATCACATCTGGCTAATTTCTGTATTTTTAGTGGAGATGGGGTTTCGCCACGTTGGCCGGGCTGGTCTTGAACTCCTGGTTTCAAGTGATCCGTATGCCTCGGTCTCCCAAAGTGCTAGGATTACAGGTGTGAGCCACCTCACCTGGCCAGCTTTATTTTAAATGTATCAATTCATTACTATCAAAAACATGTATTAGCTTCAAGCAACCTTTATAACAATTTTGAAATGGACTTTGTCTCAAAAAAAAAAAAAGCTGCTTTGAAAGTACAAGTCAGTTCCACCCCAACATCAAACATCAATCCTCAGGGGTAACTATTGTCAACAGTTGGCATATATCTTAACAGATTTATTGATTTATTTATTTATTTAGAGACGGAGTCTCTGTCGCTCAGGCTGGAGTGCAGTGGCGCCATCTCGGCTCACTGCAAGCTCCGCCTCCAGGGTTCACACCATTCTCCTGCCTCAGCCTCCAGAGTAGCTGGGACTACGGGTGCCCGCCAGCACGCCCAGCTAACTTTTTGTATTTTTAGTAGAGACGGGGTTTCACCGTGTTAGCCAGGATGGTCTCGATCTCCTTAGCTATGATCCGCCGCCTCAGCCTCCCAAAGTGCTGGGATTACAGGTGTGAGCCACCGCACCCGGCCAACAGATTTATTTTAAATGTGGAATTCATCCCACATAGCAGAGCATATACAATGTAAATGTACAGTTTTAAGAATAATAATATCTCTATCAGGTAACAGTCAGACCTAGAATACTCCCAGCAAGCTTAGAAGCCTCACGTGTCAAAAGCTATCTTTAGGCTGGGCATGGTGGCTCACGCCTATAATCCTAGCAATTTGGGAGGCAGAGGTGGGCAGATCACTTGAGCCCAGGAGTTTGAGAACAGCCTGGCCAACATGGCGAAACTCTGACTCCACAAAAAATACAAAAATTAGCTGGGCATGGTGGTGCGCACCTGTAGTCCCAGCTACTGGGGAGGCTGAGGTGAGAGGACTGCTTGAGCCTGGGAGGTGGAGGCTGCAGTGAACAGAGATCAGGCCACTGTGCTCCAGTCTGGGTGACAGAGTAAGACCCTCTCTCAAAA
Source organism: Chlorocebus sabaeus (assembly GCF_047675955.1). NCBI lineage: Eukaryota > Metazoa > Chordata > Mammalia > Primates > Cercopithecidae > Chlorocebus > Chlorocebus sabaeus. The sequence goes on along the minus strand of NC_132930.1, from coordinate 43,748,971 downwards.
AAAAAAGAAAAAAAAAAAGCTATCTTTGTTATCCTAATACTTACTAGTTTGGGTAAGATCTTTTAGAATGGAGATAATTTTTCTCAGAATCTGAAAGGTATTGCTCCATATACTCTCAAATGCAACACTGTAAGTTAGAAATCCTAATTCTACAGAATGGGAGAAAATTTCTGCAATCTACCCATCTGACAAAGGGCTAATATCCAGAATCTACAAAGAACTCAGATTTACAAGAAAAAAACAACCCCATCGAAAAGTGGGCAAAGGGTATCAACAGATACTTCTCAAAAGAAGACATTTATGCAGCCAACAGATACATGAAAAAATGCTCATCATCACTGGCCATCAGATAAATGTAAATCAAAACCACAATGAGATACTATCTCACACCAGTTAGAATGGCGATCATTTAAAAGTCAGGAAACAACAGATGCTGGAGAGGATGTGGAGAAATAGGAACACTTTTACACTATTGGTGGGACTGTAAACTAGTTCAACCATTGTGGAAGACAGTGTGGTGATCCCTCAAGGATCTAGAACTAGAAATACCATTTGACCCAGCCATCCCATTACTGGGGATGTACCCAAAGGATTATAAGTCATGCTGCTATAAAGACACACACACACGTATGTTTATTGCAGCACTGTTCACAACAGCAAAGACTTGGAACCAATCCAAATGCCCATCAATGACAGACCGGATTAAGAAAATGTGGCACACATACACCATGGAATACTATGCGGCCATAAAAAAGGATGAGTTCATGTCCTTTGTAGGGACATGGATGAAGCTGGAAACCATCATTCTCAGCAAAATATCACAAGGACAGAAAACCAAACACCACATGTTCTCACTCATCAGTGGGAGTTGAACAATGAGAACACATGGACACAGGGAGGGGAACATCACACACTGGGGCCTGTTGAGGGGTGTGGGGCTGGGGGAGGGATAGCATTAGAGATATACCTAATGTAATGACAAGTTGATGGGTGCAGCAAACCAACATGGTACATGTATACCTAAGAAACAAACCTGCATGTTGTGCACATGTACCCTAAAACTTAAAAGTATACTACTAATAAAAACAAATCCTAATTCGTTGGGCAAGGCTTGTTTTCTCTTTGGAAAAATCATAGCTGTTTCTTTGTCCTTGCTGGTCTAAAATTTCAAAACCAAGCACCTTGACAGAGTGGTGGTTCTACCATCAAGAGAGTGATGCTTCTTCCCCTTGAACTTGTGTGGGCTCCAGTCGGCTCAACTAACAGAGTGCAATGGAAGTGATTCTAAGTGACTTTCAAGGCTGGGTAGTAAAAAGGTCTTAAGCTTCTACGTGATTCTCTTGGGCTACTTGCTCTGAGGGACCCAGCCAACCACATAAGCCTAGCTACCTCCTGACCCACATGAAGAGGCTCTGGTCAACAATCCCAGCTGCATCCAGCCCTCCAGCACACCTGCCAAAGTGACAGACATGTCAGTAAAGCTATCTTGGGCCTTCTAGCTCAGCCCATCTGTCAGCTGAGTACCAATGAGTGACTTTGGGTGAATCACCCAACTGAGCCCTGCCCAAATTCCTTACTTACAGATTCTGTCATGTGATAGTAGTGGTGTTGTTGTTTTAATGCTACTAAGTTTTGGGGTAGTTTCTTAGGCAACAACACTCTTATCACAAATAAAAGTATTTCTTTTGTACTAAACAACTCTCTTTTAAACTCAAGAGAATTACCCCTAGCCCTCCCATTATACCTTTCACAGTGAATAAATCCAGGTTCATTCTATCTATATGCACCATCAAAAGATTTTTACTTTAGTTTCCTAAAATTTGTTTTTTAAACCTGGTCATCATGTCACAAAAAATAACAGTAATTGCCACTGGAATTTGTCAGTCTTAAAGAATACCCTTTCAAGGGACCCAATTGCGTCAAAGGTAATAATTACATCCAGAAATACTATAGTGACCATGTTTGTTGAACACATAATTAGGATATATGGCAGGGCCAAATATTTCAAATTGAGATTGTTAGGGTAAATGTTGGAAATACCGTATCAGCAGCTTATCTCTGCCTCTAATAAATGCATTAGCCTACCTGCTAGAAGAGGAGTAGTTAATAGGAAAATAACTATTTGAAGGAAAGGTTTGTATGAATAGTATGAATAGCAATAATAATAGCAATAGTTGTCAATATTTACTGAGCACTTACTTTACGTCTAGTATTCCTCTAACTATATTATTGGTACATAAAATGATGCCTGGCACCTATATGGTCAATAAATGAATCTTCTTTAATCCTCAGTAATATCACATATGCACGTAATTTGTACAATTTATAAATGAAAAGACAGCTGTAGTGCCAGCTACTTGGAAGGCTGAGACAGGAGGACCCTTGAGGCCAAGAGTTCAAGGCTGCAGTGGGCTCTGAGAGACTCTGCACTCCAGCCTGGGTGAAAGAGCAAGACCCTATCTCTAAAATAATAATAATAACAATAATAATAATAATAATAATAATAATAATAATAATAAAGAAATGGAGAGTCAGGCACAGAGATGTTAACTTGTCCAAGTCAGTGGTCTAAGTTGGAAAATAAAGAAGGTGGGGTTAGAACAGGTCTTCAGACTCCATCCAAGGCCTACATTCTTAACAATGTGATACTGACTTACAGTAAGGGGGGGAATCTCAAAAGGGAGAGAGAGAACAGGAGGCTGGGGGTCTGACAGTCGCTTGGGATAAAAGTCAAGGTGCTATTAAAGGAAATTTTGGTCTGGGTCAGTGGTACAAGTTTTTTCACCCTATAACCCTTCTGATACCTTCTGCTTAATTCTTCATGAATTATTCAGTAATGTACACGCTATTTCATACCCACCACCCAGAATGGTTTTGTCACTATGGGAGTCAAAGCGAATACTGGCATGTATACATTCTTCCGTCAGTAGCATGGGCATATTCTTTTTCTTTTCTTTTTTTTTTGAGATGGAGTCTCACTCTGTTGCCTAGGCTGGAGTGCCGTGGCACAATCATGGCTCACTGCAGCCTCGACCTCCCCGGGCTCAGGTGATCCTCCCACCTCAGACTCCCAAGTAGCTGAGACTACAGGCACACACCACCATGCCTGGCTAATTTTTGTATTATTTGTAGAGACAGGGCTTCTACATGTTGCCCAGGCTAGTTTCAAACTCCTGGGCTCAAGCAATAGCATGGAATAATTCTCAGGAAGTTTTCAGGGATAGGGAAGGTTCTAGAAAGATACTCCTGGCTTCCTTCCTGGTGCTCTGAAATGCTGATTTGAAATAAGAGAATAAAAATAGGAAGTGTTGTTTAAATGCAAACAACCATGCTTGTGATGTAGAAGGTATTTAATTAAAGTCTGTTGAATAAATGTTTGTTGAAATACAGTGTATGCAGTGACACACACGAGAAGCGCTTTATGGTCAGACTTTTATAGTTCCTATAGTTAAAGATTCTAATAAACTCTAACAGGAAACACCGCAGATGCTAGCTTTCCAAAAAGCGAAACGCTGAACAGGACACACTACAGGAGTGTGTTACAAATAGGCTGAAGGAGCAAATGAGCTTTGCTGAGTGAAAAGGGGATGAGTCTCGCCTAGCAATCAGGGCTGGGATTATTATTATACAACCTGTGGGCAAGTACAGATAATGTAATCATCCAGTTACGTTTCTAGAAGGATGGACTCTGAGCTAGAAGATACAATTTGATTAGGGGATTTAAAACCAGCAACAGTAACTTCTCTGCAGGGCAGGCCCCAGTATGTGATTATGGGGTCTACACCCACTCCTAGCATGCTTCCCTCCTATGCATAAGTCACTGCCTGAGAAAGAAGCATATGGCTATCCATTTGTCTAATACGTATCTGAGCCTCTTGTATATTCCAGGAACTGTTTTAAGGGCTGGGAATCCAAAAGAAAACAGCAGAAAAGGTCCCCAACTTTGGCTGGGCGTGTGGCCCACTTCTGTAATCCCAGCACTTTGGGAGGCCAAGGCAGGCGGATCACTTGAGGTCAGGAGTTGGAGATCAGCCTAGCCAACATGGTGAAACCCCATCTCTACTAAAAATATAAAAATTAGCTGGGCATGGTGGCGGGCACCTGTAATGGCAGCTAATCGTGTGGCTGAGGCAGAAGAATCGCCTGAACCCAGGAGGTAGAGGCTGCAGTGAGCCAAGATCACGCCACCACACTCTAGCCTGGGTGACAGAGCAAGAGTCCCTCTCCAAAAAAAAAATTACATAATTACATATGCCAGTAGGAGAGACATAGTTAAATCACAAGTAATCATATAATTTCAGGTAATAAAAAATGTCATGAAGAAAAATAAAGCAGGTAAGAGGGTTAAGAATGGGAGGCTTCTATTTTAAATACAGTGGATCAGGGAAAGACTGAGGATAAGACAAAATACATATCAAAACCAAACTATGCCATTAAACAAAGAAATACTCTCTGTTAAAAAGTAATTGGTGGCAGCACAACTCTCTTGCCCAGATTAACTAGAAAAGCCAGTAGCGACACAAAGCCAAACCAAACCCACATCACCTGCTCCAGGGCATCAGAGCCCTGCTGAGGTGCCAGGCCTTGAGAAGACAGTGAATGCCAACGGCAGGGTAGGTGTGGGCACAGGGCACTGACATCTGCAGCTGCTTCCTTCCTGGGGAAATGTGCTGACCTCGGTCCAGGCCAAGAGGCTGAGAAAAAGGTGGCCCTTCAAAGAGACAAAGCAGCAGAAGAGGGAGAGCGCCGGAGACACAGACGCCAGGAACCAAGGAAGAAGAAGGGGTCGGAAGCAGAGGCCACTCTGCCAGACTCCTCTCTGAACACGCGAGGAATTCTGAAGCTGTGTGGGACACGAGGTGGGCTTCTGGGTTGCCAGTCATCTTCTATTTCTGTGTGTGGTTATAGTTACAGGGATATGATCTTTGCGAAAATTCATCAAGTTGTACATTTTTCTGTATGCATTTTATGCCTCAATAAAAAGTTTGGGGAAAAAAATCCTCTTATTCTCGTACAGAATCCATGGTTGTTCTCTATCTGGAACAGTTAGTAAAGTTCTGGGAGTCCTAAGATCTAAAAAAGAAAATGTAACAGTCCAACAACACCTAAAGCCATCACTCAGATGGAGGGGCCATCACGAAAGGATAATTTTTGAGGCGATCTGCAAAAAAAACTCCTAGAGAAAGAGAACAAAATCGGCCGGGCGCAGAGGCTCACGCCTGTAATCCCAGCACTTTGGGAGGCCGAGGCGGGTGGATCACGAGCTCAGGAGATCAAGACCATCCTGGGTAACACGGTGAAATCCCACCTCTACTAAAAATACAAAAAATTAGCAGGGCGTGGTGGCGGGCGCCTGTAGTCCCAGCTACTCGTGAGGCTGAGGCAGGAGAATCGCGCGAACCTGGGAGGCGGAGCTTGCAGTGAACTGAGATGGCGCCACTGCACTCCAGCCTGGGTGACAGAGCAAGACTCCATCTCAAAAAAAAAAAAAAAGAAAAAAGAAAAAAAGAAAGAAAGACAACAAAATCATTAGAAGGGATAATACTAGAAAATAGTTTATTTGAAGACTGTATCTTAGAATGTAGTACAATCAGGGAATACATCCTACAACTTAGAAAAACTAGTAATAGATTAGACAAAGAAAGTACTGCTAACCTGGGCAGCAAAGTAAGACCTCATCTCTACAAAAAAAAAATTAGCTGGGCATGGTGGTGCACACCTATAGTCCCAGCTACTTGGGAGGCTGAGGTGGGAGGACTGCTTGAACCCTGGAATTTGATGAGCAATGATTGTGCCACTGCACTGCAGCCTGGGCAACAGACTGAGATTCTTTCTTTAAAAAAAAAAAGAGAGAGCTGGGCATGGTGGCTCACGCCTGTAATCCTATCACTTTGGAAGGCCAAGGCAGGCGGATCATGAGGTCAAGATTTCGAGACCAGCCTGACCAACACAGTGAAACCCCGTCTCTACTAGTAAATACAAAAATTAGCTGGGCATAGTGGCGCACGCCTGTAATCCCAGCTACTTGGGAGGCTGAAGCAGGAGAATTGGTTGAACCCGGGAGGCGGAAGTTGCAGTGAGCCGAGATCACACCACTGCATTCCAGCCTGGGCGACAGGGTAAGACTCTGTCTCACAAATGAAAGCAAAGAAGGAGAGGAGAGGGAGGGGAGAAGGAGGGGAGAGGGAGGAGAGAGGGAGGGGAGAGGGGGGAGGGGGGGAGGGGGAGGGGGAGGGGAGGGGGGAGGGGAGGGGAGAAGAGGGAGGGAGGGAGGGAGGGAGGAAGGAAGGAAGGAAGGAAGGAAGGAAGGAAGGAAAAGAAACAAACAAAGCACTACTTTGTACAAAGGTAGTTAGACAGGACTTTTTTGGGGTGGTTCAGCACAGTATTCTATATTTCCCTTGGAGAATCATCCTCTCCAATTCTTAGTCCTTGTGGTCCCAGGTGCTTGTACCCTAGCCACCCAAGTCTTGTCACCGCAGTGGTCAGGTCAGGAACAGCTCCACAGCAAAGCTGACCTATTAGGATGAGAAGCCTGCTCTTTCTGCTGGACACACACACACAAAAAAGGGTGTGAGTCTGAGCTCACAGCAGGCAGGGTAGAGGTGAAGCTTGAGAATAAAGAAAACAGGCCAGGCATGGCAGCTCACAACCATAATCCCAGCACTTTGGGAGGCCAAGGTGGGTGGATCACTTGAGGCCAGGAGTTCAAGACTAGCCTGACCAACATGGTGAAACCCTGTGTCTACTAAAAATATAAAATTTAGCCAGGCGTGGTAATGCATGCCTGTAATCCAGCTACTCAGGAGCCTGAGGCAGGAGAATCACCTGAACCCAGGAGGTGGAGGCTGCAGTGAGCCGAGGTTGCCTCTGCACTCTAGCCTGGGCAACAGAGTGAGTGCTCCATCTCAAAAAAGAAAAAAAAAAAAAAAAAAAGACAACAGAGAAGGCAAGCTAAAAGATGGGGTACTGATTTTACTGTAGGTCCTGGATCAAGTTGCCACTGGGGTCAGCGCTGATTCCCAGATATTTCAGTAAATGCTCCAAAATTGACTAGCTGTGTGGCCTTGGGCAAGCTACTTAACCACTGTCAGTATCTCCATCTATGAAATACAGATAATAACAGGATGGTGTAAGGAGGATTAAATGAGTTACTGTGAATGGAAAATGAGTCCCTGCAACAGCAGCTGGCACACAGCACGTGATATACATGTGTTTGCTTTTACTATTACTTCTGTTTAAGCCAGACCGAGCTGGGTTTTCTGTTATCATCACAGACTCCTAATAAGAATAATAAACAAAGAATGCATTATGCTGAGAACATCAATGTATAGCAATACAAGAAAAGGTTTAATAAACTCTCAACTGGTAGTTTAATTAGCTATGAAGGAAACGAAAGCATATTTGGGGTTATAAGAACAATAGTGAAAGCCACCCTTATCTGCTAGTGTATCCCTTCCCACCTGTGACAGATCATGGGGAGATATGCTGCCGACTATCAATCTAGCACAACCTCTAGGCAGGAAAAGTTAACTCCATTCAAAGTTATAATGTTACTGAAGTTCTCCTTTTAGTCATTTTTGAGTAAGAATGAAAAATGTCTTAAACTAATGTAACAGATGTGTTGTAAGATGTACAGGATCTAGGCTTAATGCTCCAGGTCACCAGTCAATGCACATTGCCATGCCATTCACTTTCAGGCTGTGGGAGCTTAATACTTACTTTTGAGGTTTGACTTGCAGACTGAACAAGGCAATCCTTATATATGAAGTGGCTGGCGCTGCATCTTACATGCTGTAATGTTCCTTATGTGACTAGGCTACTGATTTTTAAAAGATGGAAGGCACTGTAGTAGAATGTCAACTACTAAATGTAGAGGGGAAAACTGAGTTAGAAAAATCACCATTTTTCAACCACCTAACTAATAACTGCTTCAGGCAAGGACATCAATGGATGGTAAAAGTATCAAAGTCGCCCTGCACAGATCGCTTATTCATTACAAGGAGAAACCTGGTGGACACCATCTGAACCATGAGGAACCAAATCAGCGTCTCCAAGAATGAAAAAGACTGTTGTCACTGGCCCTCTGATGTGATATGCAGAAAAGAAGGAAATATCATTATGCAATGCTACTACCAGAAACGCACAAGCCAACTCTAAACACGAAGAAATACCCAAAAAACCTAAATTAAGGGATGTTTTGCAAAACTGGCCTGGACTCTCCAAAAGTGTCAATGTCATGAGACACAAAGGACAAACAAGGAATTATTCCAGATGAAAGGAGATTAAGGAGATGTGGCCATTAAAGTCGATGCATAATCTCAAACTAGATATTAGATGAGGGAGAAAACTGCAGTGAGAAACAATATCAGGACAGGTGACAAAAACTGAATACTGACTGTATATCTGACAATAAAGTTTTATCAATCCTAATTTTCCTGAATTTTGTAATTGTAATATGACCAAGGGAAAGTCTTTGATCTTAAAAAGTACATGCTAGTTTACTCAGAGAGGTCAGCATGAAGAGAAGACAGAAATAAAGCAAAAGTGGAAGATGAAGAGAAGTGGGTTAAAGAGTACAAACGGTACAAACATACAGTTAAACCGAAGGAGTCACTTCTAGTATTCAACAGTATGATAGGGAGACTATAGCTAACCATATTTATTGTATATTTCAAAATAGCTAGAAAAGAATTGGACTATTTCCAACACAAAGAAAAGATAAATGTTTAAGGAGATAGGTTATAACTCAAATACCCTGACTTGATCATAACATCTTATATACGTGCAGCAAAACATTACAATACTCCACAAATACATACAACTATTATATATCAATAAAAAAGAAAGCAAACGTGTGAAAATACTAACAATTGGTGACTGAAGAGAACATGAGAGTTCTCTGTACTATCCTAGCTGTACTTCTGAGGTCTGAAATTATTTTATTTTAAAAAGTTACATTTATTTATTTTTTAAGAGACAGGGTCTCGCTCTGTTTCCCAGGCTGGAGTGCAGCGTCACAATCACTGCTCACTGCAGCCTCCAACCCCCAGGCTCAAGTGATCCTCCCACCTCAGCCTCCCAAGTTGCTGGGACTACAGGTAAACCCCACTGCATCTACCTAATATTTTTTTAAGAGATGGGGGTCTCATTATGTCGCCCAGGCTGGTTAAACTTTTTTAAAAAGATTAATATATGATTTCTACCCATAAGGATGTTATAACCTACTGAGAAACAGAATACATTCCTGTAACGATAATGAAAAGCTTTACAGTAAAATATTATCAAGTTTGGTAAAAGACATTGCTTTCATCAGAAATTATCAGAAAAAGTTTCAGAGACAGGTGACCTGGGCTTTGAAAGATGGGGAAGAAAAGCGGTTATATAAAATAAAAATGGTATGTAGTGATTTTCTGATTATTTGAGAATATACTTCCCAGAGTAATCACGACAAAAAAAAAAAAAGAAGAAACATTTGTGGAAATAAAACTATAAAACTACTGGCACAGTGATGATATCTCCATATTACAAGGCAGTTGTTCTCTGGAACTACATTGTAACCAGTCCACCACCACAACTGTGTTTAAACCCTGCCCAAATTAGAGGTTTATACATGACTCAGGCTTAAACAAGACTAGGATCTGATCAGCTTTACTTCCTTATCATCCTGCACAGCTGAGACCAAACTGAGGCATCCAATCTGTTTCAGAACTCAAGAGCACTGTGTGTCTGCTTTAGCCTAAACCAGGAAAAGTGAGGGGTCTTAAAACTGGCCGCTCAAGGCTAGACTAACTCAAGGACGAAGGGGTGAGAGAAGATGTGAGGAAATGAACACCCAGGAGTAGAGTGGTTTGGCCTCCACTTGAGGCGCTGTGTTATCACAAGCATGAGCCAGAGATCAGGAAAGGTGGCACACACCTTCACCCAGGTCTGTCAGCCTTGCTGTTAGCTGGAGTTCTGAATGACAGAAGCTAAGGGCCCTTCCACTCTCCTTACTCTTGCTAGAAGAGAACCATCCTTGGCTTCTGCATCCTCTGCCTGGGGAAACAGTAAGCACATCCTCCCTTTGAGTCAGGCATCTGGCTTTTGCCACCTTTAATGAGGGACTGTAACTTCACGGAAAAGTAATGTAGGGGATAAAGGATTCTCAAGTCATGTCTTACTAAAACAGGCATCATTTAAAATTTGACCTTCTTCATCGGCATGGGACTTGGCACACGCTGCTGTTACTCTGGACCAAGTAGAAAAGTATTTTAGGGCCTTTTATTTCCCTATGGATTCTCCTTGTAACTCCAGACATGTTATGCTTTCCCTAACCTTTATCTGTCCTGTGTCCTGAGGAATGAACCAGAACTCTGGAGGGAGGATCAAATACAGCTGCAGATACTGATAGTTCATCTTATCTCTGATCACAACCCCCTAGAGCTAGTAAAGAAACCAGAGGATTCACAAGTCTGATCAGAGATGTGATTCACTATAATCTTATTAACATCTGGCCTGTTTTATCCTGTATGTCCTATAGCACCCAGAATATACTTTGTGCTAGTAAATGTATTGGTGTTGATTAAATATTCTGGACTGATATTGCTGACATACAACTCTAAGAAATGGGAAGTTCAAGACCTACTAAAAAACTATTCTTTCCAGCCTAGGTAAGAGAGAGAGACATAGTTTTTAAAAAATTAGCTGGGTGGGGTGCCACACACATGTGGTCCCAGCTACTCAGAAGACAGAGGCAGGAAGATCGCTTGAGCCCAGGAGGTTAAGACTGCAGTGAGCTATGATCACGCCACTGCACTCCAGCCTGGGCAATTAGAGCAAGACCCTGTCTCAAAAAAAAAAAATCATTTCCTATGAGTACATGCTTACAATGAAGTACGTAATTTTTGAATGATGAGAAATATTTTCCTCATTTCTGGAAATGAAAGTCCTTCCATGTTTGTAGATTTAACGTCTTACTTGCCTGTAAAGGAGTATATTTGACATTTACCAGAAAGATGATGGCAAATAACAGAGCTCTGGTAAGGAAATTATACAAAATACTGACCACCAAAATAACACAGTTGCTGATTATTAGGTTGTAAGTTAATCGCTTCAAAACCTTACTGGATCTACTGCCAGCCAAGGCAGCAAGCAACCTGGAAGCATGACACGTCCACCATGTCCAGCTAGACACGACGGGAAACCCTCTCATCAAACATGTCCAGCTAGACACGACGGGAAACCCTCTCATCAAACATGCTCTGTACAACTCAATGTTAAGCTGACTGGAAACAGTAGCTCCCATCTGTAATGCCAGCACTTTGGGAGGCTGAGGTGGGAGGACGGCTGGAGCCCAGGAGTTCAAGGCTTCAGTGAGCTATGATCACACCAATGCACTCCAGCCTGGGTGACAGAGCAAGACCCTGTCTCAAAAAAAAAAAAAAAAAAAAAAAAAAAAAAAGCATCTTGGTGAAATCCTCTGTATTTATAGGACTTTGAGGCTTTTTTGTGTGGTTTGGAGGGGCAAAGTCAATTTCTTCTGACAATGAAACTCTTCCTGCTTTGCTTTCAGTGTGGGTAACAATGGTTTAAAACAGCAACAAAAACTGCCCACAAAATACCTCCTTCTTTTTACTGTCTATAAAAACCAAACGACTTTACGTGAAATTTGTACACAGAAGTCACCCAGAGTCCATTTATTCACTACTGATGACTCTGGTTCCCTCTGGCAGGCCTCACTTTCAGTAGCTTCTCTTAAGAATGAGACTGAGGTTAAGATTTTTTTCAAGAACCTGTATTTGGTTTCTCTTTTCTTTTTCTTTCTCTCTCTCTCTCTCTCTCTCTCTCTCTCGTGTATGCATGTGAGAGAGACTGGGTGTTGCTCTGTTGCTAAGGCTGGAGCGCAGTGGCGCAATCATGGCTCACTGCAGCCTTGACTTCCTGGGCTCAAGCGATCCTCCCACCTCAGCCTCCTGAGTAGCTACAGACTACAGGCACGTGCCACCATGCCTGGCTAATTTTTTAATACTTTTTTAGAAACTGGGTTCTATGTTACCAAGGCTGGTCTCAAACTCCCAGTTTAAAGGGATCCTCCCACCTCGGCCTCCCAAAGTGTTGGGATTATAAGTGTGAACCACCACACCCAGCCCAATTTCTCACTACAAATTCAGCAGCAAAGTCAAGTAAAATGTGTAATGACCAGCTTACAAGGTGACACACACTGACTTATGGCAAAACTGTGTGCTTTACTGAAGTTAAAGTCTACTGATTTGTTATACATACTGACTAATAAGCAGTTAAATATCTTTCTTGCAGATAAAATACAATATTAAATTTGGAATGGTAAGAAGTATAATAGATACAATGTTTAAATATCTATTCATAATGTGTGAGTTTTCTAAATAGTAGAAATTAACATTCTAGAGCACTGCTACTTAAAGGTAGCAGGTCATCAAACTATGACCAATCTATGACAAGATCTGGAGTCTATGCCAAAACGTAATCAACAGTGAGAAAGTCTAACCATGAATAAAATAACTGCACTTAACAGGGTGCTCAGTGACACAGGCTGATTGACACTCCAAGGCAATCTTACCATCTGGTCACTGACAGGTTAAATGTTTGCAGACACACATGAATAGCCCAGTTTTAAAGTATGAAAGTGCTTGTTTAAGAGGAACGTATACATACAGATACAATCGGTTTTCACAAAACACTTAAAATATGTAAATACCTGTTCCTGCAGGTCGTAGTCATAGCTGTCATGCAGCAGAAGACTGAGGACATACCGAGTGTAAATCATGGCATCAATGCCACATTTCTCGAGCTCTTGTCCCAGCCAGGTCTGCACTGGACCCAAAGCATGAAGCAGAGACATTTCAGAAACAGACACAGGGCCTGGATAAGAACTTGAGGAGCTTTCAGATGGCAAACCATCCACAACAACTGTACAGATAGGGTACATGAATTTAGGTTGCCGACATCCTTAAAATGTGAAGCATTTTCTGCAGTTGATATTCTGTTGGTATCTGGAGGGGATTTTCACTCCAGTAAAAAGGAGAGATGCTTGACATGTAGGATAAGCATTTATTTTTGCTGGTAGTCAGCCACCTAAAACAGACTTTCCCTCTTCAGGCATGACTAATGAATCAACATCCTGATAGCAACATACATGTAGATGTGATTTGCTACTTTAATTTCACATTGAGGCCAAATGGAAGTCTCCGGCAGAACCTACAAAAATGAGAGAGGAAAAAAAAATATGCATTATATATAAATAATAAATTATTGACCTTTTGAGAATAAAAATCAAATGAATCAAATGTCCCTCTTTATTAAAACATTTTTGGTTTCTTAGAACACTGATTTCCCCACCTACAATCTTTGACATTTTAAACTTCTAAAATGAATCCAGGCACTGTGGTACCTTCCTGTACGCCAGCAAGTTGGAAGGCTGCAGCAGGAAGACTGCTCGAACCCAGGAGTTCCAGGCTGTCCTGCACCATGACTGTACCTATGAATAACCCCTGCAATCCAGCGTGGGGAACATACTGAGATCGTGTCTTTATAAATAAATTTTTAAAAAACTTGAAACAACATTGTGAACTTTTAAAAAGCTGAGTATCATTTAAAACAAATAAAAATTCAGAAGTTGATGCTCTCCTTCTGCTCAATTATACCAATTTTTTTTTTTTTTTTTGCTATCTCAAGAGATTGGACTAGTAAAATTTTGTCTCTGTAACATTGAAAAACTTAACTAGTAAATCAGTAGTTCATATCTAAGTATAACAGAAATCAGTAGATGAAGAGTAATTTCATTGAAATATGGGTAAAAAAAGTAGTTCTTTATGTTTTATACAGGTAATTAATTACTTTGTAAGGCTCGAAACTTTAGGACTGGTCATCTCTGATTTCATACAAATAAAGGTGGAGCACCAGTCTGTGTTACAGCCAGGCTATACTCTTATACCTATTGCAACTTTTCTTCTTATATACCTAGGTTGCATTTCTTAGCTTTTACGACAGATGAAACACTTTTAGTTTAATAGCTTCCCCCCAAATTAACATACTTTCAATATGTGAAAGTAATCTAACAATGGCTTTATTAAATCATAATATTCTTTATATTAGAGTTCCGGCTAATTTACAAACCACTAGAAAATGAAAACTAATGTAATGAAAGGTAAACCTCCTAAACTCAACTTTTGCATGAATTTTAACAGACAATAAGAGGGTTATCAAAAATTACTTTCAAAGTATTGTTAATAAATGTTAGTAAAAGCATCAAGTCAGAAACACAAATACTATTACCCAAAGATTTAAGACTGAGTTTCTTAAATTTATCTATCGCTATATAGTAAATTTTACACACATTAAATATAAAGACAGCAGTTTTAAGTTCACCACAGGACTAAATTACTACATTAATGTGTCACTAATATATGTTTTGCCACTTTTGAAATCCTCTCTACTATACTCTTATCTGAATTATGACAACTAGATAAATTAAAGCAAAGATCTTCTGTAACTTTCACGAGCTGAACTTTTCCAACTGACTTTCAAAACATTCCATAATTCATTTAACATTTGGATCTCAGGATGCCAGAGAGACTGCCAATTAAATAATACACTCAATTCTGGAGATGTGCAAGAAATATGAAGAAAATGACCCCTAGAACACTATAATAAAATTACCCAAACTTGTGATAAACAGAAAATTTTTAAAGCACTCAGAGAAAAAAGAAACATTAAATATAGCAAACAAAAGATAAGTATGACATCAGTTTTCTTGTTGGAAACAATGCAAGTGAGCAGATAATGGAGCAAAAACTTTAAAGTACTAAAAGAAAAAAAACTGTCAACCTAGAATTCTATACTCACTGAAAGTGTCTTTCAAAAAGATACTTGCACACGCATATTTATAGCAGCACAATTTGCTATTGCAAAAATATGGAACCAGCCCAAATGCCCATCAATCAATGAGGGGATAAAGAAATCGTAGTGTGGGTGTATATATGTACACACACACATACACAATGGACTACTACTCAGTCACAAAAAGGAATGAAATAATAGCATTTGCAGTGACCGTGATGAAACTAGAGACCATTATTCTAAGTGAAGTAATATAGTAATAGAAAACCAAACACTGTATGTTCTCACTCACAAGTGGGAGCCAAGCTATGGGGATACAAAGGCATGCTACCAGCGGACTTTGGGAACTCGCGGGGGAAAGGGAGAGACAGGTAAGGGATAAAAGACTACAAACTAGGTAGAGTGTATGCTGCTCAGGTGACAGGTGCACCAAAATCTCAGAAATCACCACTAAAGAACTTATTCATGTAACCAAACACCACCTGTTCCCCAAAAACCTACGGAAATAAAAAATAAAAATAAAAAGCAAAAAATTAAAAACTTTCAAAATGAAAGTGAAACAAAGACTTTTTCTAATATGCAAAAACTGAAGGAATTTATTGCCAGCAAATGCTATGATTTAAATATCACCTCCAAGCCTCATGTCGAAATTTAACTGCTATTGTGATAGTATTAACAGGTAAGACCTTTAAGAGGTCATGAGGGTTCCAACCTCATATCACAGGAGTGGGTTCCTGATAAAAGGATAAGTTCAGCCCCATTTCTCTTGGCATAAAGCACTCTCGCCTGCTCTTATCCTCTTCCTCATGTGATGCTTTCTGCCACAGCATGACCCTCACTACATGCCAGTGCCATGCTTTTGGACTTCCCGGCCTCCAGGAACTGTGAGTCAAATAAACTATTCTTTATAAATACCTAATCTATGTCATTCTGTTATAGCAACAGAAAACAGACTAAGACAGAACAAAATGTGGATCCATTCAAGGGAACAAAGAGCACCAGAAATAACATTTGTCTTATTATTTAAATATCTTTAAAAGATAATTGTTTAAACAAAAATAATACAAAACATTGTAGAGCTTTTATTTAATAACATACATATAAGTAAAATGTAAGCCAACAGTAGCATAAAGGCCAGGAGTGGACAAATGTAAGAATACTATTACAAGGTTCTTGTATGAAATGGTATATCTACTATCACTTGAAGACAAATTCTGATAACTGTTAATAATAATGAATGTAAATAACCTAAACACATCAATTAAAAGGCAGAGATAGACAGAATTTTAAAACAGCAAGACCTAATTATATGCTGCTTATTTAAAAAACCCTCCACTTAATTCTTTCCATAGAATTCAAATTTATTTTCCTAAATGTCAATCCGGTAGATGTAGCTTAAACATGCCAGCTTTTCCCCAAACTTCTCTACCTGCTCTACCCAAGTAAGATACGGCTTCTTTTTTTTCCCTTTTTAACCTTTATTTTAGATTCAGGGGATACATGTGCAAGTTTGTTACCTGGGTATGTTGCATGATGCTGAGGTTTGGGGTATGAATTATTCCATTGCCCAAGTACTGGTACAAAAATAGATATGTAGACCAATGGAACAGAATAGAGAACCCAGAAATAAAGGTGTACACCTGTAGCCATCGAAAACTACCCAACAGTTTTTTTCAACACCTACCGCCTCCCCCCATCATCACTATAGCCGTCTTCAGTGTCTACTGCTGTCACCTTTACATCCACGAGTAACTGATGTTTAACTCCCACTTCTAAGTGAGAACATGCAGTATTCAATTTTCTGTTCCTACGTTAATTCACTTAGGATATTATCCTCCAGCTGCATCCACGTTGCTGCAAAGGACAGATTTCATTCTTTTATTTTAATGGCTGTATAGTATTCCATGGTGTGTATGTACCACATTTTATTTATGCAATCCACTGTTGATGGGCACCTAGGTTGATTCCATATCTTCGTTAGTGTGAATAGTGCTGTGATGAACATATGAGTATATGTGTCTTTTTGGAAGAATAATTTCTTTTCTGAGATGTACCCAGTAATGGGATTGCTGGGTCAAATGGTAGTTCTGTTTCAAGTTCTTTGAGAAATCTCCAAACTGTTTTCCACGGTTGCAGAACTAATTTACATTCCCACCAACAGTACATAAGTGTTCTCTTTTCTCTGCAGCCTCATTACCATCTGTTTTTTAACTTCTAATAACAGCCATTCTGACTGATGCGAGATGGTAACTCATTGTGGTTTTGATTTGCATCTCTCTGATAATAAGCGATGTGGAACTTTTTTTATACGTTTGTTGGCTGCTTGCTTGTATGTCTTCTTTTGAAAACTGTCTATTCATGTCTTTTGCCCACTTTTTATGGGGTTTTTTCTTGTTTAATTGTTTAAGTTTCCAATAGATTCTGGATATTGGACCTGTGTCAGATGCAGTTTGCAAATATTTTCTCCTATTCTGTAGGTGGTCTGTATATGAAATGGTGTATCTATTAATATGGTACACTGTTTACTCTGTTGATAATTTCTTTTGCTGTACATAAGCTCTTTAGCTTAATTAGATCTCATTTGTCAATGTTTTTGTTGCAATTGCTTTTGAGGACTTAGTTACAAATTCCTTCCTAAGGCCAGAATGGTGTTTCCAAGTTTTTTCCCTAGGGTTTTTATAGTTTGAGGTCTTACATTTAAATATCTATAATCCATCTTGGGTCAATTTTTATATATGCTGAAAGGCAGGGGTCCATTTTCATTCCTCTGCATATGGCTAGTAATTTATTCCAGGAACATTTATTCAACAGGGAGTCCTTTTCCTGTTGCTTATTTTTGTCAGCTTTGTTGAAGATTCGATGGCTACAGGTGTACACCTTTATTTCTGGGTTCTCTATTCTGTTCCATTGGTCTACCTATCTATTTTTGTACCAGTACCATGCTGTTTTGGTTATTGTAGCCTTATGGTATAGTTTGAAGTCAGGTAACATGAAACCACTGGTTTTGTTCTTTTTGCTTAGGATTGCTTTGCTTATTCGGGCTGTTTTTTGGTTCCGTATTAATTTTAGAATAGTTTTTTTCTTCCAATTCTGTGAAAAATGACATTAGTAGTTTGATGGGAACAGTGTTTAACATGTAGACTGCTTTGGGCTGTATGGCCATTGTAACAATATCAATTCTTCCAGTCCATGAACATGAAATATTTTTCCATTAGTTTGTGTTATCTATGATTTTATCATTCTTCTGAGATCTTTCACCTCCTTCATTAGATGTATTCCTAGGTTGTGTGTGTGTGTGTGTGCACGTGCGCGTGTCTATTGTAAATGGAAGTGTTCTCTGTTGAAGGAACCACTGAGCTACTGTCAGTACAGGGAGAGACGGAGTCTTGCTCTGTCACCCAGGCTGGTGTGCACTAGTGTGATTTTGGCTCACTGCAACCTCTGCCTCCTGGGTTCCAGCAATTCTCTGACTCAGCCTCCCAAGTAGCTGGGATTACAGGCGCCCGCCACCATGCCCAGCTAATTTTTGTATTTTTAGTAGAGACGGGGTTTCACCATCGTGGCCAAGCTGGTCTTAAACTCCTGACCTCGTGATCCACCTGCCTTGGCCTCCTAAAGTGCTGGGATCACAGGCGTGAGTCACTGTGCCCAGCCTGGGAATGTATTCTTGATTTGGTTCTTGGTCTGAATGTTATAAGTGTATAAAATCCACTTTAAATATAAAGACACAAATAGGTTAAAAGTAAAAGGATAGAAAAAATACTACACTAACATTAATGAAAAGAAAGCTAGGGTGTCTACATCACTTTCTGACAAAAGTAAATTTCAGTGCAAAAAATACTAACAGAGATAAAGAAGGTCAACTCATAATGATAAAGGGATGGATATACCAAAAGGACGTACCAGTCCTTTGTATTATACATCTAATAGCATATTTGCAAAATATATGAAACAAAAATTGATAGAACTGCAAAGATAAACAAGTCCACAATTACACTAGATTTCAAAACCTGTTTGTCAGTCACTGCAAGAAGAAATACACAAAAAAATCCATAAGGATATAGAGAGAACAACATTATCAACCAACTTGACCTAAGATAAACTATCTTTGGCCACAGAAAAGGTGCAGTAAGTTTAAAAGAATTCAATCATACATGCATGTTCTCTGACCACACGGAATTATAATTAGTAACATCAAGATGTCTGGAAAAGCCTCCAAATATGTGAGAACTAAAAACATATTTCTAAACAATAGGGGAGGCCAGGCGTGGTGACTCACGCCTGTAATCCCAGCACTTTGGGAAGCCAAGGCGGGTGGATCACGAGGTCAGAAGGTCAAGACCATCCTGGCTAACACGGTGAAACCCCGCCTCTACTAAAAATACAAAAAATTAGCAGGGCGTGGTGGCGGGCGCCTGTAGTCCCAGCTACTCGGGAGGCTGAGGCAAGATAATCGCTTGAACCTGGGAGGCGGAGGCTGCAGTGGGCCGAGATGACACCACTGCACTCCAGCCTGGGCAACAGAGCGAGACTCCATCTCAAAAAAAAAAAAAAAAAAAAGGCAGCGGGGGGGAAAGAAGAAATTTGAGAAATTAGTAAGTACTGTATTTTGAACTGAATGTAAATGAAAACACAACCTATCAATATTTTTAGGATGCCACAAAAGCAGTACTGAGAAAGAAATGCAGAACACTGTCTATATTAGAAAAGGTCTTAAATCAACGATCTCAGTTTTCACCTTAAGAAGCTAGTAAAAGAAGAGCAAACGAAGCCTAAACTAAGCAGAAAAAAGAAAAAAGATCAGAGCAGAAACCAATGAGATAGAAAGCAGAAAAACAATAAAACCAAAAACAGGTTCTTTAACCTCTAGCCAGACTGATCAGGAAAGAGAGACGACATAGATTACCAACATCAGGAATGAGAGAAGTGAGATCACTACAGATTCTATAGGTATAAAAATGAGAATAAGAGATACTAGAAAAACTTTATACCAATAAATTCAATAACTTAAATGAAATGGAAAAATTCCTTGAAAGATACAAACTACCAAAGCTTACTCAAGAAGAAACAGAATGAATAGTCCTGTATCTATAAAGGGAACTGAATTTATAGTTTAAAACTCACAAAGAAATCGCTAAGCCCATATAGCTTCAAAGGCGAATTCTACCAAATATTTAAGAAAAGCATAATTCCAATTCTATACAAACTCTCCCAATACTTCTCAAATCATGTTATGAAGACAGCATTAAGCTGATACCAAAAGCCAATAAAAATATTACAAGAAACAGGCCGGGCGCGGTGACTCATGCCTGTAATCCCAGCACATTGGGAGGCCGAGGCGGGCGGATCACAGGTCAGGAGATCGAGACCATCCTGGCTAACACGGTGAAATCCCGTCTTCACTAAAAGTACAAAAAACTTAGCTGGGCGTGACCGGGTGTGGTGGCTCATGCCTGTAATCCCAGCACTCTGGGAGACCGAGGCGTGCAGATCACGAGCTCAGGAGATCGAGACGATCCTGGCTAACACAGTGAAACCCCATCTCTACTAAAAATACAAAAAATTATCAGGGCGTGGTGGCGGCGCCTGTAGTCCCAGCTACTCAGGAGGCTGAGGCAGGAGAATGGCGTGAACCCGGGAGGCGGAGTTTGCAGTGAACCGAGATCGCGCCACTGCACTCCAGCCTGGGCGACACAGCGAGACTCCATCTCAAAAAAATAAAAAATAATAATAATAAAAATAAACAGATCAAAGTACTTAAACTATTATATAAGTAAATACTTTTCCAAGAAGCAGACCAAACATAATGCCACACTTCACACAAGTAATTTAATAATGAAGGCTTTTTTGGAGCAGTGAGCACTTGTTTTGAAGAAGTTCACAAATCTTCCCAAAATCTCATCCCTCATGTAATAATATTCCAGGAAACATGGCACCAACTTTTTATACTCTGTATGACATATATTACTAAAAATAATTCAAATTACAACTCCCATTGGTATTCATAATTATTTATAAGCTATAAGTGACATATTATCTATAGATCAGTTTCTTTAATGTTCAAGTACAGCAGACATATGGCCAAGTTAATTAAATATTAAGGTATTTCCCTTTTTCGTAATACACTATAAATAATTTTAGGTGTGATTACAATATACGAAAATGATTTCAAAAAGCATACTCTCTTTTGAACACGGCTGCATAAATACTATTTGCGGACTGTTCTCTCAATTTACTTTTGTTACAGCTCAACTGATCAAAAACAGCACCAGACAGTCAACAGTTACAAACTGGGCTTCTCTGGACAAAATGTAAAATGTGGATGTTGTGGAGAAAAATCTGGGCAGTTCTATTCAACCGATATATTTACTTGCTGAAGTGGTCTTTATTAGTACCACAGCACTTCTTTCTTTCTTATGTTTATCATATATGCCTTTTATTAGCAAAGTTTTAAAGTATTTTTAAAATATAAAAATAGAAACACACACTCATACATAATTTCAGCACCTAATATTCACTGTTAGTATTTTGGTGTGTTTATTATTAGTGTTTTTTCCTTTGGGTAGAACTTTAAATTTATTATTTCTATATATTAAATAATAACATACATATACTTTCGTATTCTGCCTTTTTCACCTGGCATTATGTCATCCCCATGGTGTTCTAAGACCCTTACCGCACTGACCAATATAGTAGCCACTAGTCACATGTGGCTATTTTAAACTAAAAGTCAGTTCCTCAGTCACACTAGCTACAGTTCAAGTGCTCAACAGCCACATGTAGCTAGTGTGCAAATATAGGACATTTCCATAATCACAGAAGTTCTACTAAACGACACGGGTTTTGACTCTCTCCTCTCTAGCAAATGACTACGTTGAGCTTAACAAACACTCATTAGCTCTGTCAACAGAGCTATACCCCCCCGCACGTTCCCGTAGATTGTCCAAGACACTACCTGGAAGAAAGGCTACTAATCACAGCTACTCTGAAATAACACAATGAGCTCAGAAAGAACTGTCTGAGAGAACTGGAAAACATCTACTTTATGTTTGATAGGTATCAAATTTCAAAAGGTCATATTTCTTACATTTCAATGTAATCATGGAAGGTTCAATGACAAAGTCAGACTGTATGGAACAACAAGAACAACTAAAGCTTATTGACAAAACAAAGAGAGAACTGAGAATAATTAGGATAAGTGGTCAAGAACAAACTGAGGGAAAAGGTTAAAAATAGGGTAGATTATGCAACAAAAACAATTCCCAAATTACAGTAGCCTAACACAAAGGTTTATATCTTAAAAAAAAAAAGAAAGAAAAGTTAGGCCAGGCACAGTGGCTCACACCTATAATCCCAGCACTTTGGGTGGCCGAGGCAGGGAGATTGCTTGAGCTCAGGAGTTCAAGACCAGCCTGGGCAACACGGTGAGACCCCATCTCTACAAAAAAAAACCACAAATATCAGCCAGGCATGGTGGCTCACGCCTGGAGTCCCAGCTACTCGGGAGGCTGAGGTGGGAGGATCACTGGAGCTCAGGAGGCAGAGGGTGCAGTGAGCCGAGATAGTGCCAATGCACTCCAGCCTAGGTGACAGAGACCCTGTTTCAGAAAGAAAAAGAAAAATTTATAGGGTACATGGGCAATTTTGTTACATGCATAGATTGCACAGTAAGTCAGGGTTTACGCAGTATCTGGCTATGTCTGGCTTGTGCCTTATCACTTAAGATAATGACCTCCAGTTCCATCAACGTTGCTGCAAAAGACATGATTTCACTCTTTTTTTATGTCTGAATAGCATTCTATAGTGTGTACAGACCACATTTTCTTTACCCATTTATTCACCGATGGACACTTAGGTTGATTCTACATCTTTGCTATTGTGAATAGTGCTGCAATAAACATATGGGTACAGGTATCTTTCTGATGTGTTCTTTTCCTTTGAGTTTCTACTTTGGGTAGATACCCTACAGTGGGAATGCTGAATCGAATGCTCATTCCATTTTTAGTTCTTTGAGAAATCTCCATACTCTTTTCCACAGAAGCTATACTAATTTACATTCCCACCAAAAATGCTTAAGAATTTCCCTTTCTCTGTATCCGTGCAAATATCTGGTTTTTGGTGGTTTTTTTGTTTTGTTTTGTTTTGTTTTGTCTTTTTAATACTAGCCATTCTGACTGGGGTAACATGACAACTCATTCTGGTTTTGGTCTGCATTTCTCTGATGACTGGTGATGCCGCGCTTTTCTTCATATACATGTAAGGCCATGCGTATGTCTTCTTTTTTAAAAAAAAAAAAGTCTATTCATGTCTTTGCCCACTTTTTAATGGGATCTTTTTGTTTTTGCTGTTGAAGTGTCTGAATTCCTTGTATATTCTGGATATTAGTTCCCTATCAGATAGTTTGCAAACATTTTCTCTCATTCTACAGGCTGTCTCTTCAATCTGCTAATGATTTCTTTTGCTCTGCTGAAGCTTTTTAGTTTCATTAAGTTCCATTTGCCTATTTCTGCTTTAGTTGCCTGTGTTTTTGAGGTCTTAGTCACAGATTCTTTGCCTATATTAATGTCCAGAAGAGTTTTCCCTAGGTTTTCTTCTAGTATTTTTATAGTTTCAGGTCTTACGTTTAGGTCTTTAATCCATCTTGAGTTGATTTTTTGTATATGGTGAGAGACTGGGGTCCAGTTTCGTTCTTATGCATAGGGCAATCCAATTTTTCCAGCACCATTTCTTTAAGAGGGTGTCTTTCTCTGATGCATGTTGTTGTTAGCGTTGTCAAAGATCAGTTGGCTATAAATATGCGGCTTAATTTCTGGATTCTCTATTCTGTTCCATTGTCCATACATCTATTTTCACACCAGTACCATGCTGTTTTGGTTACTATACTCTTGTAATATAATTTGAAGTCAGGTAATGTGATACCCCCAGCTTTGTTCATTTGGTCAGGATTGCTTTGGCTATTAGGGCTCTTTTTTGATTTCGTATGAATTTTAGGACTTTTTTTTCTAATTCTGTAAAACATGACATTAGTATTTTGATAGGGGTTACATTGAATCTGTAGATTGCTTTGGAGAGTATGGTCACTTTAATGATATTAATTCTTCCAATTCATGAGCATGGGATGTTTTTCCATTTATTTGTCATCTACAATTTCTTTTATCGGTGTTTTGTGGTCTTCCTTGTAGAGATCTTTCACCTCCGTGGTTAAATGTATTCCTAGGTACCTTGTTTTTTTATAGCTATTGTAAATGGAACTGCCTTCTTGATTTCTTTCTCAGCTAGATCGTTATTGGTATATAGAAACATTACTGATTTTTGTATGCCGATTTTCTATCCTGCAACTTTACTGAATTGCTTTATTAAATCTAGGAGGTTTTTGGTGGAGTCTTTAGGTTCTTCTAGATATAAGAGCATATCAATGGCAAATAGGGATATAATTTGACCTCCTCTTTTCCGATTCGGATGCCTTTTATGTCTTTCTCTTGCTTAATTTCTCTTGCTAGGACTTCCACAAAGGTTTATATCCTTCTCATACTATGTGTTCATCACATAGTATGAGAAATGCTCAGGGTAATCACTCATTATAATCATTCTGGGACATAGGGTGACAAAATGGCCATCATCTTGAACCCTGCTAGTCCAGGGGGCCAGAGAAAATAAGATCTGGACCAAAGCTGGCACTGGTACTTCGAAAGCTTCCTCTTGGAAGTGAGCTACTCACATTTTATGAGTCAAAGCAAGTCTCTTAGCCTCACTTCACTTCAACAGGGCAGGTATCACTAGCCCTAATGACCACTTCAAGGGGTAGAATATGGGGCTGTTAATAGGAAACAACTCTGAAATCTAACATTATTGAAACTAACATTCTGGTAAACATAAACAAACTATCAGGGACAAAAGTAACAGGATCATAAAAGTTTCAGAAAGCACAGACATGGCTGAAACACCAACACCCAACTGGCAATGGAATCATTCCCGCCCTGCCTTTCTGAAGAAGCCCTTTCTAATTATTTAAGGGTATACCACGGTCTTCCTCCCAACACTTACAGAGTGCTGGCTGTCCTCATGGCCTCCTGCCTTGTGATGATGTCCTTTTATACTATTTTCTAACTGCCTCCTGGGAATGGGTTCCTTATCAAATAAGGCTTACAGTTCTTCAGGTCAAACTGTGACATACTCCACATGTACTATGTAGTAGAATGCTTAGGCCTTGGCAGGTGATCAAAACTGTGCTGAACTAACTACTTCCCAAATCTCAATGGAGAATAAATTCTGAAAAAGAGAAGTTTGATAAATAAAATGATATTCGTAATACTAGGAGGTGGGAGGAAAAAACCCAACTCTGATCACATTCTGAGTCCACAGGCAGGGACTAACTAACATAGGAATTTTAACTCATTCTCTCACAATCCCATGTACTAGAGGTTTCTTGTGTACAAGGCACTGTGCATGGTGTCAGTGATATCGAGACAATCACAACCCTCTCGGGATTTTCCTTTAGGTATTTACCATCCTATATTAGCAGGCTTTCACCTTAGGTAAAGCAACTTGTACTCTTCCCACTGAAGCCCTCTACCATTCCCTTTGATCTAGTACGGTACTTCTGCAAGTCATGCTTCAACTCTATTTTTAACTGGTCCTTTCTCACTACAAAGTTCGTACTCACATTGTTGATGTGCTCGGTACCCAAGACTCAGCATTACCTGCAACTGTCTTTTCATAATTATTCAATTTGGGTGTTTATAGGACTTTCACACAAGGAAAAGCCTTGAGGGAGAAGGCATAAAGGATATATAACATAAAGTAAAAGAAAGACTATAGAAAAGAGAATAAAGAAAAACAGACATTTGAAATATTAAGACTCTGGCTTTTGGACTCTATTACTTTTCACCAAAATCCTAAATAATATTTGCCTGCAGTGCGAACATACAATTAAGTAGTTATACATTTATAAATAATTCTTGCCTGTTATTTTCTTTTTTCTCTTTTTTGAGACATAGTCTCACTCTGTTGCCCAGGCTAGAGTGCAGTAGCATGATGTCAGCTCACTGAAACCTCCGCCTCCCAGGTTCAAGCGACTCTCCTGCCTTAGCCTCCTGAGTAGCTGCGACTACAGGTACACGTCACCACACCTAGCTAATTTTTGTATTTTTGGTAGAGATGGGGTTTCACCATGTTGGCCAGTCTGGTCTCCTGACCTCAAGTGATCCACTCGCGCTGGCCTCCCAAAGTGCTGGGATTACAGGCATGAGTCATGTGCCTGGCCTTGTCTGTTATTTTCTGATCTCAGCACATGAATTTGGAACCCAAGATAATGCTTATTCTTTTTAGTAGGTAGCATGGCTCCAAAGCCAATCTACAGCCAGAAAAGAAAATCCATAAAGAATCTACAACCCAAACTGGAATTCAAGCATTGAAAACAGGAACCAAGGGCTATAAACTAAATTATGTAAACTGGTTTACCCTAGGTTTCTGAAAAGCTATGTAGAAATGGACAATCAGACCTACAGTTTTCTTCCCCATTCTAGAAGTGTGTCAAGTCCCAGGAAATGAATAAGGTTTTTAAAAAAGTAAGGTAATCAACAAAACTAGTGTGAGACTTGAGTTCTTTCTATGAAAAGAGGAAAAACTGCATAAAGATTGAGAAATTCCATCCTTACTAGTCATCAGAAATAAACACATAAGTAATATTCTCCAGTGACAATTAAAATGAATTAATATTTTCATAAACAGGATTGTTCTTACAGACAAGATTACTACTCAATAGCAAGAGAACTAGGAAATGTTTTCATAAATTGCAAGCCTGTAACACATTTGGTTAATCTTTATGTTTAAAAGGAAGAAAAGCTGAACACTGTAGTGTATGCCTATAATCCTAGCTACTGGAGAGGCTGAGGCAGGAACATCACTTGAGCCCAGGTGTAGAGGCCAACCTGGGCAACATAGGAGGACCCTGTCTTAAATAAATAAATAAATAGATACATATATAAAAAGGAAAAACCAATTATATGATGATAAAGTGTAGGTGAAAGCAATCAGTTCTACATAGATTCACAGGTACTAAACAGACTTCTATTAAAACAAAACAAATGAGAGTGTAATTTGACTAGTGTGTAATGAGACTAAATAAAAGGGAAAAGCTTTCTATGCAACCTGGATAAACTTTCCTCTACTGACCATGCTACTGTCAAATGCTGACAGACCTGAAAATTTTGATCAGCCTGTATGTTCTTATTGTTCTAATTCTTTTTTTTTTTTTGAGACAGAGTCTCGCTCTGTTGCCCAGGCTGGAGTGCAGTGGCGCGATCTCTTGGCTCACTGCAAGCTCCGCCTCCCGGGTTCACGCCATTCTCCTGCCTCAGCCTCCTGAGTAGCTGGGACTACAGGCGCCCGCTACCACACCCGGCTAATTTTTTGTATTTTTAATAGAGATGGGGTTTCACCGTGTTAGCCAGGATGGTCTCAATCCACTGACCTCGTGATCTACCTGCCTCAGCCTTCCAAAATGCTGGGATTACAGGTGTGAGCCACTGCGCCCAGCCTCTTATTGCTTTAATTCTTACTGTTTGAACTTATTGTTTAATTGTACTATGGAGACGAACTGCTTATGCAAAGTTACATTGTTTTATGTCTAATTTTTACTTGATTCCAGTTATTTGATGATTCTTATTCGTCTGTTAATATTTCTGGTTTGAAAAGCTAGACTGCCATATTAATTTTTTTTTTTTACAGGTTATCAAATTAAAATAACCAATATAGACATTTAGTTCATTTAGACCAATTAGATGTCAAAATTCTTTACCAGGGCTACAAAATGGCAGTTTTTATGCCTTCAAAAGGTTATGGAGATTTACAAAAATGCCTTTTTTACCTAGCAGGGGTAAACCTCACATCAGACACTTCACAGGACAAAGGATAAAACACTTGGGCCCAAGGGGAAGGGGAAAATGTATATACTTACAACTGAAGCAAATCCTCCTCCTTCCTTGCAAAAGATAACAAAATAGCTACCAAACAAAATGCAAAAACAAGATAAAACAACATTATTATGAAATTCTAAAAGCTTTTAGATAAATTGTTGGAAAAGGGATGAAACAACTAAATTTTAGAAATTTAAAAATTTCAATTAGCAGAACCTGAAACATCTACACATTAATAAATGCAAAATTTCAAAAACCCTAAGCTTACTTGGAAAAAAACTAAAATAAATAATTTTTACACTTTTTGAAAATGCAAAAAGCTCCAGCATGATGAAACCCACTTTGTCAACGTTGAAACATTTCATCATATAAAATACTAGATCACAGTGTATCAAAATAATTTTACAATGTGATACTGTTGGTCCTCAAAATGTCTGGGCATATAAATTCTATAGCTTTCAACTACTAAACTGAAAACCACAAATATCTTCTGAGTTTCAATGAGTGGGGGAAAGGTAGCATGAAATTCTGT
This sequence comes from Chlorocebus sabaeus, assembly GCF_047675955.1. NCBI lineage: Eukaryota > Metazoa > Chordata > Mammalia > Primates > Cercopithecidae > Chlorocebus > Chlorocebus sabaeus. Next base: position 43,720,666 of record NC_132930.1, on the reverse strand, counting down.
AACTCACTGGTAAGACAGTGAGTTAACTTTTTAAAATTACTATAAAAGCCATAGCCAAGTAATACAAATTACAGTTCTCCAAAATGGACTTAGGTAAGAAGCAATACTTCAATAATGTGTTTATATCTGTCAATAATCCAATTCTATATGAAAAGTTTATATGGATTATCTGATTCATATCCTAATAGTTAAAAATTTTAAAGAGTCCAAATAAAATTTTGTTTATGCAAAAAGATATACACTAGAGAACTCAGAATAGGATCAAAGTAGTACATATGTTCATTTCTCATCCATTAATTGTATGCTTCCAACATTAAATCAAGTCTTTAGATATGGTTCTGAAGATAACTATAGTAATTCTTCTGGACCTTAGGAAGATATTTAAATAAACAGTGTCATCATTTAAAGGATAACTTGCTACAGTTTCCCCAAAGTATATTCTGGGTGATACAAAAATACATTCCTGGACGGGTGCAGTGGCTCAAGCCTGTAATCCCAGCACTTTGGGAGGCCGAGGCGGGTGGATCACTAGGTCAGGAGATCGAGACCATCCTGGCTAACACGATGAAACCCCATCTCTACCAAAAATACAAAAAAATTAGCCGGGCGTGGTGGTGGGCGCCTGTAGTCCCAGCTACTCAGGAGGCTGAGGCAGGAGAATGGTGTGAACCCGGGAGGCGGAGCTTGCAGTGAGAGGAGATCGCGCCACTGCATTCCAGCCTGGGGTACAGAGCAAGACTCCGTCTCAAAAAAAAAAAAAAAAAAAAATACATATACACATACATACATATATACATATATATATTCCTTTGCTATAAACTTCTTCATTTTGCATAAATTAGGGAAATACCAAAGCTGAAACAAGAGCAGGTTTATTTCAGGACATCTTGAAACCTTTAATAGGTTAATATGCACTCGGAACCTCCAAGAAGGAAACAAAGTAGTGGAGAACATTCATTCATTCATTCATTGACCCCTTTTGCTCCCTTGGAACACAGTTTGGGAAACAGGAGACATTCTAATCAGAAAGAATTTTCCCCAAGGCCCAAGTTATTAATATAAGCAAGGTACAGATCACCTGACCTGAGGTCTTTAAATCCTGAATTCCCAGGATTAAAAAGTTAAACTGAAGATGTAATTTACGAATAAGATCATTAATTATATCCCTCTCCTTTTCTTTCCTTTAAATAACTTGCATAAATTGTACTATTCTATACAGCAAATCAATTAGTATTCCCTTTTAAATGGTATCAGAAACTTCTACATTTTTCCATTTCCCACATACACTTAGGGACTTACTGGTTGTCTTCATTCTCAATGCATTCTCTGGAATGGTTACAAGGGCAGAGTCCACCGCGCCCTACCTGTATCAGTGCACACTACCTACACAACAGTGAAGCAGGCATTTTAGTATAGAAAATGTATTTACTATCATTAAAATGATCTTAGGTTTCTTTATACTTTACAAAGCAATCACAGTTTTTAATGGACTAAAAGACAGCTGTCTGACAATGGGATGTTAATGGCAGAGCTTCCACTAGGTAATGAACCCAACTGGTCAGTGGCTCTAAACTGAGGGTGGCAGAGTATGGCACACTGGGGTTCATGGACCAGAACAAGAGGGAGCACTCCAGGGGCTGGTGGAGGGAGGCCCGCTAGAGCAGGAATACCTGTATTTAACAAACATTTGCTAAGTATTAGGCACAGCTACTAAAAGTGTTAGAAATGCTACCAAATTTAATTGTACTTTAAGGCATCCTTGAATCTGGGAAACACATTGAGAATTCCTGCTAGCTGTGATGTTGATCTTACAGAACTCTCCCTAAATTAATAAAATAGATATATTTCTCAAAACCTCAAATACAAATACTTTAAAGACAGGTTAACATGTAATATTCTCAAAAACACATTTTAAATACTCAGCAAAGTACCATACTTAACAAAGGTGATACATCTTGGATTGGAATTTTATGTTAATTAAAACCTTTCCCCTCAAAAATGACTATCTGTAGAGCCCTACAAGGATACCTCCTTAAAATTTCAGATATGTTCAAATCCAAATACTATGTTACAAGTAAATGTAAAGGAAGAAAATAGGTAGGAAAAATACACACTGTATGGCTCAGAAAAGCAAAAACAAACATGGAAGAAAAATAGCTAACAATCCAAACATTAAACATAAAAATCCACTTCCAAATGACTCATGTCAAATATAAAATTGGTTATTCCTTTTTTATAAATTCTGGTCAAGTTCTCTAACATGAAATACTTGATTCTGAGGTTAGTAAAAAGCATTCTCTGTAAAGGAATATGAAATTAGACAACTCTAGAAAGAAAGAAATTATTATATTTGAAATTTTAATCAGGGTAATGTTATGCAAATGAATCTTTCAAATATTTTCTAACTACCAGTAACTACATAACTATTGGAATCTTCCAACTATTACCTAACTACCAGTAACTATATAACTTGAGAGCTGTGTTGCAGGCCCTGGAACATTCATGTTTCAGTGTCTGACATTCATGTTTGATAACGTCAAACATTTGTGTAATGTATAAAAAGTCACCCCCTACAAATCTTTCTCTTACCTTGTCTTCTCAGTCTATATTTCCAAGTACTCATGGAATATTTCCATTTGAACTTAAGGGATCTGGGCTTCAATTTATATGAGAAAGTCCGCATATATATATATGCACTCATTCTTATTTTTTTCAAGAGATAAGGTATTCTTCTGTTATCCAGGTTGGGCGTGCAGTGGTACAATCATAGCTTACTACAGCCTAGAACTCCTGGGTTTAAGTGATCCTCCCACCTCACCCACCACAGTAGCTGGGACTACAGGTGTGCACCCACCAAACCTGGCTAAATTTTTTTTTTTTTTTGGTCGAGATGGAGTATGTTGCTCAAGTATGCCAGCCTAGGCTGGTCTTGAACTCTTGACCTCAAGTGATCCTTCCATCTCAGCCACCTAAAGTGCTGGGATTATAAGCATGAGCCACTGTTCCCAGCTATACGCACTCATATTTGACTATTACTCTTCTTTCCACCTTCTGTCATTCTTTCCTTCCTTGAGAGAACTTCATACCAATTAATTTCATTCTTCTGTGCTCCTTACATCACCAACATACCACACCTTGCTCTACACCTGAATCACCACTCTGTATTCTATGTTACAGCAAAATCCCCTTTCTGTTTTTATGTCCTTGGGGAAGAGGTAAAGATGAAGCATTCTGGTTGGAGTCAGCTTCCACCAGAAGAAAAGGCTAATTGTGCACTGTAACTCTGTTCATACAAAAGACACACACACACATAGTTATTTAGTAAGTAGGGAGGTGGAGTGGGGGAGTCGAGAAGAGTCACAGAGAAAGAGGAAGAGACTTACCCCATATTTCTCCAGAAGGTCAACCAATGCGTCAAATGAAATCAATCAAAGAAATTTCTAAGAAAAATATTGTCCAACTGTGGCACGCTGTGATGTACAACCCAGACCCTCAACTGAAGGACCCAGACTGCTCCGTCAGCCCCTTCAAGTACTGCTGTGGCTACAGAGAACTGCCTCACCCGACATCTTGCCCTCTTCCAGGCAAGGCATCCTGACTGACAGAGAGAGTGTACAGGCTTGGCTATCCAGCCCAACCCAGGACAGCTCCAAAGGGCTATTCTAACGAGGTTGGCCAAGGCCATGCTATAATTGGGCATGCAAGGTAGCTCAGCTTCTCCATTCCCTGAGTCTGGACCCTACAGACAAGCCCTAATCAACATTCTGCATGCTAAACTGTCTGCATCTGCTTCCCAAAGTTCCAGCCTTCCCAGAGAACCCAACTTGTGACACTCACGAAGGAACTAACAGCCCTCTCAGGATCAAGGGCCCCTTTACTGCATATAAACAGCAGAAACCACCAGCATTTAGTGGGTATTTACTATGTGCAATACACAGTGAGGGACACAAACTTAATCTGGAAGGTAATGGTGGCATGTTTACAAATAACTTCCAAAGCTAAAAGAATGTGATTTCAGCACATGCACAAAATGACCATCCTTGAAGGCCCTGTATTTTTCTTTGTACTGCAAATAAACCAGAATCCACATTTCTACTTTATGAAAACCCTATGTTCTACATTTAAAAACGTGGATATGCTAATTAAAGTCCTAAGCACTATAAGCTACTTAATAGCACCTTTCTTTTTTTCCCTTTTGTCCTGTCACCCAGTCTGGAGTACAGTAGAGTGATCATAGCTCACTGCAGCTTGGAACTCCTGGGCTCAAGCAATCCTCCCACCTCAGCCTCCAGAGTAGCTACGACGACAAGTGTGTGGCCATCAAGTCCAGCTTTTTTCTTTGGTAAAGACAGGGTTGCACTACGTTGCTCAGGCTGGTCACGAACTCCTAGGCTCAAGCAATCCTCCTACCTCAGCCTCCCAAAGGGCCAGAATTACAAGCATGAGCCACCACGCCTGGCCTAGTAGCATCTTTTCAGTCTCTTACAACCACTATCCACTTATTCTTTGAACAAAGGTGAATTGAACAAAAGTGAACTGAATCTCTAGAACTGCACTGTCCAATGAATATGGTAGCCACTAGTGACTATTTACATTTAAAATAATTAAAATTAAATAAAATTGAAAATTCAGTTTTTTAATGGCACAAGCCACATTTCAAGTGTTAATGGCCCCATGTAGCCAGTGCATACTGAAGAGAAAAGACAGTGAACATTTCCATTATCAAACAAAGTTCTACTGGACACAACAGGTCTAACACATCAAGATTTGGGGAAATGGTGACAATTCCACATCCTGGTTCAATACCCAGCTGCTGAACTTAATTTTCTACAAACTAAGAAAATTACAAATTATCCTATGACCAAATTATCAAGAACTCTGTCTATATTTATATTTGTATTCCCACTATACTCCATGTTAATAAGCTGTTGGAAAAGCACTGCTGAACTGAACAAACCCTTAAGAACCTGCCTGCCCTTCCTAACGGGGCTCTTGGTATCACCCCTCTCACATAACCTTTCACAGTGATGAGCCCAGGAGCCAACCTGGCTCTGCATCTTCTGTGTGACCCAAAACTATATAAAATGTTACCAAATGACATTTCTGCCATTCTGCTTACTTCATTTACAGAATTCAAACAAATATAATGAGCGAGGTCTTTTCCTCCAAATTTTCTTTTCTTTTTTTTTTTTTTTGAGACGGAGTCTCCCTCTGTCGCCCAGGCTGGAATGCAGTGGCATGATCTCGGCTCACCACAAACTCCACTTCCTGGGTTCAAGCGATTCTCCTGCCTCAGCCTCCTGAGTAGCTGGGATTACAGGTGTGCGCCACCACGCCCAGCTAATTTTGTATTTTTAGTAGAGATGGGGTTTCTCCATGTTGGTCAGGCTGGTCTTGAACTCCCGACCTCAGGTGATCCGCCCACCTTGGCCTCCCAAAGTGCTGGGATTACAGGCATGAACCACCACACCCGGCCCCAAATTTTCAAATATAATAAAATCAGAACACATCAAGAAAATAGAGCATATGTAAGTCCAGGCACGATGGTTCAGCACTTTAGGAAGCCAAGGCAGGCGGATCACCTGAGGTCAGGAGTTCGAGACCAGCCTGGCAAACATGGTGAAATTCCATCTCTACTAAAAATACAAAAATTAGCAGAATATGGTGGCGGGCACCTGTAATGCCAGCTACTCAGGAGGCTGAGGCAGGAGAATCACTTGAACTCGGGAGATGGAGGTTGCAGTGAGCCGAGATCATGCCATTGCACTCTAGCCGGGGCAACAGAGTGAGACTCCATCTCAAAAAAAAAAAAAAAAAAAAAAGAAAGAAAAAGAAAACAGAGCATATGCAAAACAAAAGCCAGTCAGGCGGAGTGGCTCATGCCTGTAATCCAAGTACTTTGGGAGGCCAAGGTGGGGGGATCATGAGGTCAGGAGAAGGAGACTATCCTGGCCAACATGGTGATACCCCGTCTCTACTAAAAATACAAAAATTAGCCAGGTGTGGTGACAGGCACCTGTAGTCCCAGCTACTTGGGAGACTGAGGCAGGAGAACAGCATGTACCTGGGAGGCAGAGGTTGCAGTGAGTCGAGATCACACCACTTCACTCCAGCCTGGCAACAGAGCGAGGCTCCGTCTCAAAAAACAAACAAACTAAAAAGAAACAACTAATCTCAAAGCAAAAACCCGATGTGTAAAAAACAGAATTCTTAGTCTCTATAAGAGTCTTTCTAATAGTTATATAGTCTAAGGTGATGCCATCCACCATTTTAACTTGAGGCCAAATCGATACTTCCTAGTAGACATGAATTTTTGGTTTGTTTCATCCCAATTCCTCTGACAGACCTGGCTCTAATGAAAAGAGATGAATTTGAGGAAATGAGTCACAATTTTTTTTTTTTTTTTTTTGAGACGGAGTCTCGCTCTGTTGCCCAGGCTGGAGTGCAGTGGCGCGATCTCTTGGCTCACTGCAAGCTCCGCCTCCTGGGTTCACGCCATTCTCCTGCCTCAGTCTCCCGAGTAGCTGGGACTACAGGCGCCCGCCACCATGCCCGGCTAATTTTTTTTTTGTATTTTTAGTAGAGACGGAGTTTCACCATGTTAGCCAGGATGGTCTCAATCTCCTGACCTTGTGATCCGCCCGCCTCAGCCTCCCAAAGTGCTGGGATTACAGGCGTGAGCTACTGCGCCCGGCCATGAGTCACAATTTTTAAGACATTGTTTACCCCCAACTTTAACACCTGCTGTGGACTGAACTGTTTCCTCCAAAAAGGATATGTTCAAGTCCTTACTCCATCACCTGTGAACACTACCTTATTTGAAAATAGTGTCTGCGAAAATGTAATGAAGTTAAAATGAGGTCATACTGGATTATGAGCCACCTAAATTGGATGAGAGACTCAAATTCATTGATCTGATGTCCTTATAAGAAGAGGAAAATTCACACAGAGACACACAGGGGAGAATCCCACATGAAGACAAATGCGAGGACTGCAGTAATATACCAATGCAAACCAAGAAATGCCAAGTATTGCCAATAACCACCAGACGCTAAGAGAGGGGCATAGACCAAGTTCTCTCTCAGAACCTCCGGAAGGAATCAGCCCTGCCAACACTTGGATTTTGGACTTCTGGCCTCCAGAACTGTGAGAAGATACACTTCTGTTGTTATAAGCCATCCATCAAAGTTTGTGGTACTTCGTTATAGCATCCCTAGGAAACAAACACAGCACCTCTGACTTCCTCCCCTACACCTGAAGAAACTGCATTTATTCTCGTGCAACTTTTATCTTAGTAAACAGGACACAGAAGCTGGGCATCATGGCTCTCCCAGCATTTTGGGACGCTGAGGCAGGAGGATGGCTTGAGCCCAGGAGTTTGAGACCAACCTGGACAACACAGGGAGACTCCATCTCTACAAAAAAATAATTAATCAATCTGGCATAATGTCACATGCTTGTAGTCCAAGAGACTCAGAAGGTTGAGGTGGGAGGCTCATTTGAGCCCTGGAGGTCAAGGGTGCAGTGAGCGATGATCATGCCCCCAGACTTCAGCCTGTGTGACAGCGAGACCCTGTCTCAAAAATAAAGCACGTAAGTGAGAAGAAAGAGAAGGGTTGGTGTCAGCATCAAAAGCATGACATATTTAAGCTTAGAAAGAGATCATCTAATCTAGTGTTGTTCAAACATGTCTTAAAGTAGTAGATGCCAATGCTACGCTACACAGGTGAAGGTGGGACAGGTGAGGAGCAGGGGTGGCCAATACCCATCTTCCCATCACCTTGATCCCTGGCTCATGCCTGAAGTGCCTAGGCTCTCTATAATTATTTTACTCCTTGTTCATTTAATCAACATCTGAGCACCTACTCAGCATCAAACGCTGCTTTCACATAAAAAAGCATGAATTAAGCCAAACCTTCCATTTCATGGATTAAGAAATTTAGACAGGTATTCAGGGTCCCGTGGAGAGTCAAAACCAGGGCCACCAGGTATGTGCCCTATCTCCAAAGCTGGTGCCCTTTCCATCATACTATTCACTCCTCGTCTAACTTGTAGCCTTTCCTTCACACAATTTTCTTTCTTTTTCTTTTTCTTTTTTTTTTTTTTTTTGAGAGGCACAGTCTGGCTCTGTCACCCAGGCTAGCTGGAGCACAGTAGTGCAATCATGGCTCACTGTAGCCTAGAATTCCTGGGCTGAAGCAATCCTCCCACCTCAGCCCCCCAGGTAGCTGGGACTATAGGCATACACCACTACACCCAGCTAAGCTTTTGGTTTTTTTTTAAGAAATGGGATCTTGCTATGTTGCCCAGGCCGGTCCCGAACTCCTGGACTCAAGCGATCCTCCCATCTTGGCCTCCCAAAGTGCTGGGATTATGGATGTGAGCCATCACACCCGGCCCTCTTTATACATTTGCTGAGGGTTAAAGCAAAGCCTTTTTCCCTGCATTTAGCCTATAATACCCTTAAAGTTTTTAGTTTGGCCATTACTATTCACTGTCCCAACAGGCCTGGAGGCATTTTAAGAAGATGACAGGCCTGAACCTCAAGACAGAGAGAAAATGGCAACCAGCTCTGACCCCACTTTAGCCAACGGCAAAACGCAGGGTGCTACCTGGTCCTTTCCAACGTCATCTTTTGCCCACCCTGGAAAGGCCCATGCAAGTTCCACTCAGAGGAGCTTCAGTTTCCACGACAGTTTCTATCTCATGGCTTGGGAAAAAACTGTTAAAACACTGCTCTTAAATGTGCAAGTGTGTTTTTTGGGAAATGAAATAATAAAATACAGAGGAAAAAAGTATAATGTCTAAAGAAAAAAAACATCTGCCTGACACTACACGGATATAGCGACCAACATATTAAAAAGAAGCCGCCGTGCTGCATGAGGAAGGCTCTCCAACTGACCGCTGTCAGTAAATGTCCCTAAGTCTGTTCCTGTACTCTATGAGATAATCAGGACAGAAGGCAGTGCCAAAGGATGCTGACTAACGTAACCACGTGACCAACATATAAACCAGAAAACCAAGAATGAAAACAAAGCCCTCCTATCATGGTAGCTAAGTCCACTCAAGGAGCCTACTTGAACATTCTCAAAGAAACCCTATGAGCTCAGAAATGGCAAAAGGAAGGTAAGATATTCTCATGGTAGTTATTACTAAGTGAAGATTACAAGATGAAAGAAAACCCTGTGACCAAAGTTTTAAGGGCTGTAAGAGTCACCTTCTTGCACTGTGTCAAATCTTATAAATGTGTGCTTTCTTTTCTACTATCATGATTGATTCCTCAGTTAGGCTACGTTAGAGCTTTCTTTAAACAAGTGGCATGAAAATCACTTAAAAAAGAAAAATATGGTCAGGTGCAGTGGTTCACGCCTGCAATCCCAGCACTTTGGGAGGCCAAGGCAGGCAGATTACCTGAGGTCAGGAGTTTGAGGCCAGCCTGACCAACATGGCAAAATGCTGTCTCTATTAAAAATACAAAAATTAGCCAGGGGTGGTGGCACACGCCTGTAGTCCCAGTGACTCGGGAGGCTGAGACATAAGAATCGCTTGAACCCAGGAGGCAGAGGCTGCAGTGAGCTGAGGCTGTGCCACTGCACTCCAACCTGGATGACAGAGTAAGACTCTGTCTCTAAAAAAAAAACAAACAAAACAAAACAAAACAAAACAAAACAAAACACAATATAGGGAAGGATCCCGACCCTATCCTGATCCTACAGACCATCTCCAGGACTCATTCACTTCTACGAATAACCAATTCCACATACTACATATTAAGTAGACCTAGTTTCTGATACTTTCCTTCCTTTTACCCAAGTTCTAAAGAACTTTTAGTGCAGCTCACTTACACAGCAACCACACCTCTCATCATCCTCTCCTCACCGGGTCCACACCCTCTCTGGCTCCTCTGCTGGCTGCTCCTCCCCCTCCCAGCTTTCCAGGCTCTGTCCTTGGACTTCTCTATTTCCATTCACTTCCTCCACCAGTGCCTCCAACAGCAAAATAATGCCAGTCATGTATGTAATTAAAATTTTCTAGGCCAAGTGCAGTGGTTCATTCCTGTAATCCCAGCACTTGGGGAGGCCAAGGCAGGCAGATTGCATGAGACCAGGAGTTCAAGCTCAGCCTGGGCAACATAGTGAGACCCAGTCTCAACAAAAAAGTAAATTAGCTGGATGCAGCGGCGCATGCCTATAGTCCCAGCTACTCAGGAGGCTGAAGTGAGAGGACTACTTGAGCCTGGGAGACCAAGGCTGCAAGAAGCTGTGAATGTACCACCAAACTCCAGCCTAGGTGACAGAGTGATGCCTTAGCTCAAAAATAAATAAATATATTTTCTAGTAGCTATATTAAAAAAGAAACAGGTGAAATTAACTTTAATAATATGTTTGCTTTAACCCAATATTTCCAAAATAATATCACTCCAAATATAATGAAGGTAAAAGATTAATGATATATTTTACATTATAATTTCTCATACTGTCTTCGGCATCTGGTGTGTATTTGACACAGCACATCTCAATTCAGATTAGCCACATGCAAAGTTCAAAAGCCACATGTGGCTTGTGTCTGCCTTATTTAACAGCACAATCCTGGCTTACCTCTTCTAGTCCCATGATTATAAATGCCACCTATGCAGACACTGCTCCACCCTTTCCCTCTACCCTGCTTCTTTCTCCTTAATTCCAGAATTCTAACGCTACTAAGCTACTAGACAAGCAGGTATCTAACTGGCATCTCAAACTTATAACTTGTCTAAAGCCAAACAACACAACCCGGATTTCTCACCACCATTACCCTTGCCATGACCTTCCTCATGTCAGTAAAGGGCAACTCCACACTACGATGGCTCCTCCTCTCACATCCCACATCTCAGCCATCAGCAAACCCTCTTAGGTGTACCTTCATCATGGAGGCAGAACCAAGGGCTTTCACTTGCTCCCCCTTACCCCTTGAAATGCTCTGCTCCTCAGGTGTCTCCACATCTTTCTTTCTTACTCTTCAGGTCTCTGCTCAAGAGTCAACAGAGGCTTTCCTTGTCCACCACATACAATGCAACACCCCATCTTCTGCTCTGTTTTTCCCCTTAGCACTAATTTTTCACTTCATATATCCATCTACTTGCTTATTTGTACTATCAGTCTTTCTACCCAAACACACCAGGACAGGACCGTGTGCAGCTACTGTGAGGGTGCCCTGCTCAGATCGCCCTTCAAGAGAAGCTGCCACAGGAAACCAAGCTGACAGCCTCAAGTTGCTACATGTTCAGAGTCGCAACAGCACTGACACCAAGCCATGCTTCCATCAGGCTGCCCCCAACTAATGGTTTAATCCAAAAGGGATAACAGACTCAGGCCTTTCTGCCTGGAGAAGGATGCATGGCTTCAGCATGAGAATTCCCTATCAGCTTGGTCAAGACTTTCTCAGAACTGTACAGTGATCTGAGGCTGTTCCTAGCCACTATTCTTTTCCTCTCTCCTTTCACAGGAATCAGACCGAGTGGAAGTCAAAAGGCTTTTACTACATACTACTCCTGCTTCCTCTCACCTTACCCTTATTCCCCAGTAAACTTCCTGGATGTCTAATCCATCCTGGCATCTGTACCTAGCCCACTGTAGGCAGTCAACCAATATTTTGTGAATGAATAAATCTCTAGGTAGAGTAGGGCAGTGGAAAGAACATGAACTTTAAGTTGGAAGGACGGAAGTCTGGGCTCCTGCTCTGCCATATGTTACCTGTGACCACAGGGAAGTTTTTTGGGATCTCTCTGAGTTGTAGATTCCTCATTTGTAAAATGACAATCATCCCATCTCCCTCAGAGTTGTTAGGAGGCTTAAATGAAATGGTTTATCTAAGCTCCCTAACACCATGCCCTAACAGATAGAACTGTTAACCAGTGTTAGCTCACTCTCCTCTTATCCATTTTCTGCAGCTACTTCTAAGAATCCTTAGCCCTTTTACTTCACCAAGAATTCTAACCACTTTTTAAGACAGCACCAAATAATCCTGGCGAATCCCTTTTTCAACTGAACCTGATTGATGAACAAACTTTATTTTCATTCCTGACTCACCTATGATGAGCTTAAGGTTTTACTTCATTTTAGAAGGTGAAATCTCAGAGATAGCTATCTTAACACTGAAACTTAGGCTGTTTCGCTAAAGCTTCAAGTTAAGCATACTTTTTCAAAAACAAACCAAAATCTAAAACTACAGTTCAGTATCAACTTCTTAAGGCTAAGTTTTTTAGAGTCTCTATTTTCTGAAAGTCTGTAGTATTCTTGATCCATTATGGAGTGTTTCAGGAAAATACACACTGACTCTTTGTGAATTTCAAATAAATAGTTTTTTCTTTTTTTTAATGGCTCAAGTATAATATGCAATGTTGTTTATACACACATTCTAAAAAGTCCCCAAGTGGATTAACTAACGGTAATTAGTTAATTAGTTAACATTAGGTAATGTTAATGGTAGTCACTCACAGGGAATGGGGTAGGAGGTGAGAGGATGAGGGGTTCTTACTACGAGTTTTTATGAAGTCGTTATAGGACTGGCTACAAAATTTGTGGGACCCAATGCAGAACAATAATGTGGGTTCTGAGTTCAACAATAACTAAGAACAGCCGGGCGTGGTGGCTCATGCCTGTAATCCCAGCACTTTGGGAGGCTGAGGCAGGTGGATCACAAGGTCAGGAGATGGAAACCATTCTGGCTAACACAGTGAAACCCCGTCTCTACTAAAAATGCAAAAACATTAGCCTGGTGTGGTGGCGGGCACCTGTGGTCCCAGCTACTCGGGAGGCTAAGGCGGGAGAATGGCGTGAACCCAGGAGGTGGAGCTTGCTGTGAGCCCAGATTGTGCCACTGCAGTACAGCCTGGGTGACAGAGCGAGACTCCGTCTCAAAAAAAAAAAAACAGAAAAAACCAAAAAAACAAAGAATATCAAGACTACAACTACAACAGCAGATCATTGAACCAAGCAAGGGCCCTGTATGATACAATTACAGGCTCATAAAACCAACCCTGTGCCTTTATAAACTTTATGAACCTAATATTCTATGTGCAATATAAAAAATCTGGGCTTCCTTATTTGTATGAAATTATATCACAGGACTACTTCAGAGAACAAAAGATCCAGCCTTAATGAAAGTAGTAAAACTAATATAGCTACCAAGAAAATTTTTAACATGACAAATGATTATTCAGAGCAGTTAGAAACTTGTTGGTCAATTTTCTTTAAGGCTGCTGAGGGTAAGGTGGTTACTCATGAAAGTTCACTATGACATATGTACAAAAATGTTTACTGTAGCACTGTGTTACAAATAACAAAAACCTGGAAACTTTTCATATCAACTAATTAAATAAATTCAGGCACCTTCTCACAAGGTAATACTAGGCACATTAAAAAAAGAACATGGTAAAGCAAATCTGTACCTGAAGTAGATCTGGGTATTAGTCTGTTTTCACACTGCTGATAAAGACATACCCAAGACTGGGTAATTTAGAAAGGAAAGAGGATTAATTGACTTATAGTTCCACATGGCTAGGGAGGCCTCACAATCATGGCGGAAGGCAAAGAGGAGCAAAGTCACATCTTACATGGATGGTGACAGTCAAAAGAGGAGAGTTTATGCAGGGAAACTCCCCTTTTTAAAACCATCAAATCTCATGAGACTTATTCATTATCATGAGAACAGCATGGGAAAGACCTGCCCTCATGATTCAGTCACTTCCCACCGGGTCCCTCCCACAACATGTGGGAATTCAAGATGAGATTTGGGTGGGGACACAGCCAACCCATATCAATCTGTATGTCTGATATGGAAAGCATTCCAAGATACAAAGGTCAGTGTTTGTTTAAATAATGACATAAAAACACTCTTTACCATGATTCCATTTTTTACAATTTATCTGTGGTCTTCAAGGGAAGATGAGTACAGGATGGGAAGGGAGATGAAGAAAAAGACTTAATGTTCATGTTAAAAAATTGACTTGAGTCCAGGCATAGTGGTTTACGCCTGTAATCTCAGCATTTTGGGAGGTGGAGGCAGGAGCACTGCTTGAGTTCAGGAGTTCCAGAACAGCCTGGGTAACGTGTTAAAACCTCATCTCTACAAAAAATTTAAAAATTAGCTGGGTGTGGTGGCGCACAACTGTAGTCTCAGTTACTCGGGAAGCTGAGGTGGGAGGATCAATTGAGCCTGGGAGGCCAAGGCTACAGTGAGCCATAAATGTGCTACTGCACTCTGGTCTGGGTGACAGAATGAGACCCTGTCTTGGAAAAAAAAAAAGGCTTTATAACAGCTCTTTATATTCCAATGTTTTGGCAAATCATATAAAATATACTTTAACAAATTTAATTTAAACTAATTTAAACTTTAAAGTATATAAAAACAGGCCAGGCACAGTGGCTTACGCCTGTAATCCCACACTTTGGGAGGCCAAGGCGGGCAGACTGCCTGAGCTCAGGAGTTTGAGACCAGCCTGGGCAACATGGCAAAAACCCATCTCTACTAAAAATACAAAAGATTATCTGGGCATGGTGGCACATACCTGTAGTCCCAGGTACTCAGGAGGCTGAGGCAGGAGAATCGCTTGAACCCGGGAGGTGGAGGTTAGAGTGAGCCAAGATTGTGCCTCCAGCCTGGGTGACAGAGCAAGACTGCCTCAAAAAAAAAAAAAGTATATAAAAAAAGAAAAAGAAACTCCTTCAGATGGTACTGGCAAAAGATTAAGAAAAATACAATCAGGACTCAATTATCTATGATGGTAACCAAAGAAAGCAGTGGCAAGGAAAACAACCAAAGAAAGAATTAAAAACGTGTCTACTCTATTTCAACTTTCTCTCCATTAAAATATTCAGGGAAAATGCTAGCAAGGAGCAACATATTAATCAGACATCTAAGAAAATTAAGGGCTTGCCTGGGCATGGTGGCTCATACCCACAGTCCCAGCACTTTGAGAGGTCAAGGCAGGAGGATTGCTTGAGGCCACGAGTTTGAGATCAGCCTGGGCAACATAGCAATACCCTGTCTCTACAAAAGAAGAAGAAAAATTAGCCAGGAGTGGTGGCATGAGCGTGCAGTCCCAGCTGAGGCCGGAGGACCACTTGAGCCCAGGAGGTCCTGGCTGCAGTGAGCTGTGATCGCGCCACTGCACTCCAGCCTGGGTGACAGAGTCAGACTCTGTCTCAAAAAAACAAAAAACAAAAAACAAAAAACTTAAAAAAAAAAAAAATTAAATTAAAAAAGGAAGGGCTTCAAAAAATCTCCAAACTGGGCAAACAATTTTGAAATAATTATAGCTGGTTTTCCTTATCTTCTCCCTATTCAACTAGGGGCAACGTTGAGGAAGAGACAGATATGGAGAAAGCCTAGCAACATGGAAGCACTTGGGGAAGATGTCAGAAACAGAATTTCAACAGTCATTCCAAACACCAAACAGGAGGGTCCTACTGCTTAATGTATAGAACAAGATGTAAGATTAAAGTGAAAACATTAACTTTCCTGAAAATAACATACTGTATACTGTAAAATTTGACAATTTCTATTTTCCACTTTTTTTTTTTTTTTTTTTTAAAGACAGGGTCTCGCTCAGTCACCCAGGCTGGAGTCCAGTGGTGCAATCATGGCTCACTGAAGCCTTGATCTCCTGGGCTCAAGTGATCCTCCTGCCTCAGCCTCCTAGTAGCTGGGACTACAGACATGTGCCACCACACCTGGCTAATTTTTAAAATTTTTTTGTAGAAACAGGGTTTTACCATGTTGCCCAGGCACATCTCAAACTCCCAGGCTCAAGCAATCCTCCCACCTTGCTTTCCCAAAGTGCTGCAATTACAGGCGAGCCAGCATGCCTGGCCAATTCTCCAGACTTTCTTAAGCCATATGCAAAAAACCTGCTCATCTACAGACAGGTTTGCCTATCTTCAGAATAATTTAGGACCACCATCATGAATCTGTTTATGCAAAAGCCCTCTCCAACTTACTCACAAAATTAATGAAAGAACATAGGTACAAGTTGAAAATGAGATGACTGGCCAGGCGTGGTGGCTCAACACCTGTAATCCCAGCACTTTGGGAGGCCAAGATGGGCAGATCATGAGGTCAGGAGTTCAAGACCAGCCTGGCCAACATGGTGAAACCCGTCTCTACTAAAAAATACAAAAATTAGCTGGGTATGGTGGCACGCGCTTGTAATCCCAGCTACTGGGCAGTCTGAGGCAGGAGAATCACTTGAACCCACGAGGCGGAAGTTACAGTGAGCCAAGATCATGCCACTGCATTCCAGCCTGGGCGACGGAGCAAGACTTGGTCTCAAAAGAAAAAAAAAAACAAAGGCCGGGTGCGGTGACTAAGGCCTGTAATCTCAGCTCTTTGGGAGGCCAAGGTGGGTGGATCACGAGGTCAGGAGATCGAAACCATCTTGGCTAACATGGTGAAACCCTGTCTCTACTAAAAATACAAAAAATTAGCTGGGCGTGGTGGCAAGCGCCTGTACTCCCAGCTACTCAGGAGGCTGAGGCAGAAGAATGGCGTGAACCCGGGAGGCGGAGCTTGCAGTGAGCCAAGACTGCGCCACTGCACTCCAGCCTGGGCGACAGAACGAGATTCTGTCTCAAAATAAAAATTAAAAAAAGAAAGAAAGAAAATGAGATTTTTTTTTATTTACACACACACCAGAAATAAGTATGTGGACACTGTCATAATAAACTAGCATATACAATCAACCAATGTATCCAACCACTAGTGTTCTCTCCACCTGTTCAAATTAATAGCTAAAAGCTGCCACTTACTGAGCACTTACTATATGCTGGGCCCTGTTCTGAGTATGTCATGTGGATTCACGAAGTTCTCATACAAAGTTATTCCAACTCTATCCTCCTCCTCCTGAAATCAGAGACTGTAAATTCTGAGTTAATTCAGTCAAACATTTAACAAATGAGTACTATGTAAAAGACTATGTTGCACACTAGAGGAAATCAGCAATGATTAAGATTTTCCTCTATATCTCTCGAGGAGCTTATAAACCAAGAAAAACCTTCATGTATATAAACAAGAGTGTCATAAGGAAAAAACAGATAAGTAGAGGTATCCGGCTAGCACTGTGAGAGAGAAAAATAATGAGTTAATTCTGAAAATCAGATTACAGAAGTAGAGTTAGCAGCATTTAAGCCAAGACTCCAAGATTCAGAAAGAGAGAGAAAGGTGGAAAGGATATTTCAGAGTAGTCTGCCAATAGTGGCCAGAGGTCTTGTGTTGAAATATAAGGTGACAAGAAGAGATGCAGGCTGGGCATGGTGGTTCACGCCTATAATCCCGGTACGTTGGGAGGCCAAGGCGGGCAGATTGCTTGAGGCCAGGAGTTCGAGGCCAGTCTGGGCAACAGAGCAAAACCCCATCTCTACAAAAAATACAAACATTAGCCAGGCATGGTGTTACATGCCCGTAGTCCCAGCTACTAAGGAGGCCAAGGCAGGAGAAGGAAGGGAGGTGGAAGTTGCAGTGAGCCAAGAGGGCACCACTGCACTCCAGCATGAGTAACAGAGCAAGACCCTGTCTCAAACACACAAAAACGAAAAAAAAGAGATCCAATAAAAGGTTAAGCTAAAAGTAAGAATTAGCCCAGACAGCAAAGATCTTAGAGTATTTCCTAACTCTTTAACATTAATGCTCAACCAGGGGAGGAGGGTGGTAGCACTTCCAAGGTAAAAATCTTCGCAGGAGAAAGCCCATACATAACCTTACCAACAAAACTGCCATATGCCTCAGGTGTGATGGAACAGGGGAAAATGTTGAGAACCTCTGGTGTATTCTTGGGAGAGGAGCCATGATATGATTTGATTTGCATATTAAATAATTCTGACAACAGAACAGAGGAGGAGAGACCAGAAAAAAGAGAGGCCAGTTGGAGGATTACAGTAACTATCTTCAAAAGGAGTAAGAGCTTCAGGGAGGGTAGGGGCAGAGGAAACAGGAAAGGAAAGAGTCAAGAGAAAGACTGATGGAAAAGACTTGTGGAAGCAAACCTGGTAAAAATCTGGTCAAGAAAGGAAACCTCTAAAGATTTCCAGGCTGGGTAACAAGCAGGACAAAAATGCTATAAAGCAAAATACCTTGTTACCTTATATCTGTGTAAGGATGTGCAGTACACAAAGCATAGCCACTTTAAATGTACTACAGAGCAAAAGGAGTAACTGTTCTCAGTTCACAAATGAAGACTGACTTCCAAGAGAGATTTAACAAACGTGTCCACGGCCAAGAACAAACCTGAGTCTTTCAAATCCAGTTCTAATATTCTTTTAAGAAGCCCTCTCAAACACAATCACTTTTGATGCATACAATAAATCTCCAAAAAAAAATTTTTTTTAAAGAAAAAACATGTAATCTCTTGGGAATTAAATTATACTTCAAATATAAGGAACTTTTTTTTTTTTTTTTTGAGAGTCTTGCTCTGTCGCCAGGCTGGAGTCCAGTAGCACCATCTTCGCTCACTGCAACCTCTACTTCCCCGGTTCAAGAGATTCTCCTGCCTCAGCCTCCCAAGTAGCTGGGACTATAATCGTGCTCCACCACACCCAGATAATTTTTGCATTTTTAGTAGAGATGGGGTTTCACCATATTGGCCAGGATGGTCTCAATCTCTTGACCTCATGATCTGCCCACCTCGGCCTCCCAAAGTGCTGGAATTACAGGCGTGAGCCACTGTGCCCGGCCAATATAAGGAATATTTTGAACGTTGTGCTCTGGTTCCCCCTACCCAAAAAACGGGCCGATGACAATGCAGGCGCTGAGTCTATGTCATTAGACCCTACAAGTTTAGATACAGATGGGAAAGATGACAGTTTTTACTTTGTATAAAATACCACTTATTATGTGATTATGTGAAAGGCCAAAAATACTGTAAAGAAATATTCTAAATAGTAACTACATTCAACATAGTAAAACTACATTTTCTAATGTTGTTGTTGGCAATGATGTTTATTAAAAATACTTCATCTGGGTCTTGTGCGGTGGCTCATGCTTGTAATCCCAGCACTTTGAGAGGTTGAGGTGGGAGGATTGTTTGAGCCCAGGAGTTCGAGATCAGCCTGGGCAACACAGGGAGACCCCCATTTCTATAAATAAAAATTGTTTTAATTAGCTGAGCATGGTGGTACATGCCTGTGGTCCCAGCTGCTCAGGAGGCTGAGGTGTGAGGATCACTTGAGCCTGGGAGGTTGAGGCTACAGTGAGCCGTGATCACACCACTGCACTCCAAGCCTGGGTAACAGAGCAAGATCCTGTCTCAAAAATAAACAAACAAAAAACTGCATGTGGAGACTTAACCCAGGGTCAGAAAACATAAAAATAAATATACTCTATAATATTAACATACTCTTTAAGATTGAGTGGGAGTGAGACAGGACATTCCAATAAGAGAAAAGAATATAAGCAAAGAAGGTCTGAAATAGCTTGGCATGTTCAGAGAACCAAGAGCAGTCTTGGTTTCACACTGGACAGTGTGGAAAGGGGACAAAGAGGACAAGATAAAGTACAGAGATGACTGGGGTCCAGACTGCGAGCAGCCTGCATTGTGATGCTGGTATCTCTGAATTCTAAGGTCCAAACCACAGGCAGTCTTAGAAGCTTGCTGAGCCAGAGGCTGACAAGATCTGAGCTCAGGAAAGATGATTCTGGCAGTCAGGCAAAGCATGGATAGCAAGGGGTGGGGAGGAGCCTGAAAACAAAGTTAAAAGCTTCCAGCCAAGCAAGCAATCTGAGGTTTTAACAATTACACTAGTCGAGTATTTTAAAAGGGTTGGAGTGTTGACGAAATTTCACATCTTCCCTCCTGTGATCATCCCAACTATTCTGTGAAACAGGTGTCATCAATCTTCCCATTTTACAGATGAGGAAACTAGCTCACAAGCCATTAACTGCCAAATCAAATGCTACAAAAATAAGGACAAAGCCCAGGCTCAGTACTTTTCCACACAATGAAAAATAAAGAACCAGAACAATCTAATTTCTTTTGAAGAGTGCTACCGTACAATAAAGCACAGAGCAGGCTAGCTATATTACCCTATATTATCACTGGAAGTGTTAAAAATTCATCTAATTGGCCGGTAATCCTGTAATCCCAGCACTTCGGGAGGCTGAGGCAGGCGGATCAGGAGGTCAGGAGATGGAGACCATCCTGGTTAACATGGTGAAACTCCCTCTCTACTAAGAATACAAAAAATGAGCCGGGTGTGGTGGCACGCACCTGTAGTCCCAGCGACTCGGGAGGCTGAAGCAGGAGACTCGCTTGTACCCGGGAGGCAGAGGTTGCAGTGAACCGAGATCGTGCCACTGCACTCCAGCCTGGGCGACAGAACGAGACTCTGTCTAAAAAGAAAAAATCATCTAATCTTCTTAAATGTTTGCAACTTGTAAAACGAGCTAATTATCCTTAAAACAGTTAGATTTGACTTACGTTAATGTCGTTAAAGAACTATACTTTTTCTTTAAAGCAAACAAAAAAGCACCTGCACTTTGAATTCTACTTCCCATGGACCTAAGTAATATTCTCCCCTCCCCTCAATGTTTAAAAACTGGCATATCACTGATGTAACGGGCTTACATAAAAACCATTACACCCAAAATGGAAGCCGTAAACTACTTTTTGATTAAAAATGCATTATTTGGAAAGTACAGCAACTGAATCTGAGTTATAAGATGTATTAATTGAAAGGAGCTTCTATAGGTATGCAAAGGCACAATTTAGGAAACAGGCTCCGTCATAAGGAAGCGACATGGAGATTCTGAGACCTATTTAAGAATGGTTCAATCCGAAATAACTGATGGAAGAATATCTGACCTTGAGGATGCAGTGACAGATTTCCCCCCTCCCCTCCCCCTGCCTTTAAATTCTAAGTCCATGAAATGGTCAAAGTGTTCTGGAACGGGTCTTATTTTGCACACGAAGAATCTACCTTGGGCATTTTGCTGTACAGTTTTATCCACAGCATCGCCTGTTATCAAAACTACTTGTCCCTACTCCCTCACAAGCTTTCTAACAGTTTTTAAAACAAGACCCGGAAATGTAAAATCCCTTCTTAGGAACTTGAGCAGTAAGTCAAAGTATCCAACCCAGGTAATTATTAGCAAGAACCACATTTATGTACTTTTTTCCAAAGAATCTCGCATGTCTCCTCTCTGCTGAATCTCCCTCCCGTTTTTAACTGCGTTAAGTCTTCATGGCTTGCCTATAGAAGACAAAAACAGAAAGGTGGCAAAAAAGAAATCAAGACAGTTCTGCCATGAATTAGGGGTCTGTACCAAGAGTTCGGCAGGTCCTGTCATCTGCGCACCACAAGATGCAAGCTGAATTCTAGGGCAACACGAAGCATTCCAACACGACACACACTGGTTTCTCCAGGGGGAAGAAGCAGAGCTCTAGAAATGCCGGCGGGAGACGCGTATTGTTGGAAAGGAGGCAGATCAGGCCCCGCAGCAACTCGGGGCGCTCCTTGCGCCGGGGTCTGCCGGGCGGCGCACGGGTGACCGTGGGCCTGTCACTCCTAGCTTCAGCTGTAACCTTCGCCAAACCTTGCGCCGCAAGGCCCCGCCCGCCAGGCCCGCCCCCCGCGCCGCGCTCCGCGCCATAGGCCGACGCGCCAGTCGCTCAGCCGGCCTCCCGGCCCCGCCCGCCTGCTGCCCTCCTCCCCCGCCCCGCGGTTTTCCCTTCCCGGGGCCCCAAAAGGACAATGCTGGAGGGGAGGGGAACGGAGGGGACGCGAGCGAGCGGCCCAGTCTGCCTGCCTGACCCCGCTGCCGGGGACGCCGGGCGCCTCCCGCCGGCCGAAGCCTTCCTCCCGCGCCCGCTTTCGGGGCTCCGCGTCCTATCCTCAAGTCTAAGCACCCCCGCCTCGTCTCCCTCAAAAGAGCCGCCCCGGCGCGGCGACACCTGCACCAGGCAGAAGGCAGCCGACGGCAACCCATTGTGCGGACTCATCGTCCGCTGCCCACCTGGGCGCACGAGCCGCAAGCCGGGGTCCCGGCGTCCTGGGGTCGAGGCGGGGGTCCCAGGGCCCACAGCTCACCCGCACGCCTGGGAACCACCAGGGTCGGAGCCGGTCAGGCCTCCCTCGGCTGACCCCGGAGCCATCAGCAGCGGCCCGGTCTCCCTTAGGCTGGCCCCGGAGCCATCAGCGGCGGCCCGACCTCCCTTAGGCTGCCCCCGGAGCCCCCGGCGGCGGCCCGGTCTCCCTCAGGCTGGTCCCCAAGCCATCGGCTGCGGCCCGGCCTCCCTTAGGCTGGTCCCGGAGCCCCCGGTGGCGGCCCGGTCTCCCTCGGGCTGGCCCCGAAGCCTTCGGCGGCGGCCCGGCCTCCCTCGGGCTGGCCCCGGAGCCCCACGGCGGCGAGCGTCCGGCCTGCCTGGGCCCGCGCCCACCCGGCCGAGGGGCTGCCCCGCGCCCTCCCTCCCCGCCTCCTGCCCGCGGTACCTGCCGAGGCTGCCGGGCGGCGCGGCGGCCGGCGGGGGCGCCTCTCCTCTGGATCCGAGGGGCTGCGGGCGGCTGCCGAGCGCAGGGCGGCCCTGGCCTGCGCCTTACGTAAAGCGGCGGCGGCGGCGGCGGCGGCGGCCCCAGCGCCACTCGGCGGAGGGCGGGAGGAGGCGCGCCGGGAGCCGCTCCGCTCCGTTACCCGGCAACTGGCCTCAGCGCCCCGCCAACCAGGGGCGCGCTCCATATCCTTCCGCCCGGGTGCCGGGATTACATCAGCGCCGGCCGGGCCCCTCCCCTGCCCCTCCCTCCGGCTGGGCCGCGGGCGCGCGCGGGCGGTGGATCGCGGGCTGAAGACTCCGGGGGACACGCAGGGGCTGGTGCCTGGTGCGTGGGGGTCTAGGGCCCGGGACGCGCCGTGCAGCCTGGCGGGGGCGGCGGAAGCCGCTGGGAGGTGAGAGGGCAGGCAGGAAGCGGGAGCCCACCCGTGTGCTGGGCGTCGGAGAGGAGACGCTTCCCGCAGAGGGGCACGTGGGACTGCCCTCGGCAGAAGCCCCCGAACTCCGCCGCCGCGCCCCGCCCCCGGCCCGCGCTGGGGAAGTGGGGCTTGGAGTGCACGGCCCCGCCCGCGGCCCGGTGCAGCCCCCGCCTTCCCGGGCACGCGCGCCACCTGTCCGCGCCCCCTCCTCGCCGTGTCCTGGGATGGCTGGAGTAGGCGGTTTAAAATAAAGACTTTAGTTTTTTGTTGTTGTTGTTAAGGAACCCAGAACACAAGCTAAAGAAATGTCACATGGCTCTTTTTTTATTAAGTAAGCAAAAATAAATTCTGGAAGATTCGAAAGTGGAAACCAAAAATGTGCATTAACCTTTTAATCAAAGTGTCTTCACACCCACCTACCTTCCCTAAATGTGACTCCTAGGCCTGTTCTAAAAAAGCAGATAAGTATCATGGACCTGGAAACGGAAGGGAGATTACTTAGAGGAAACAAGTCCAGGGGGAGGAGTGACTTACCTGGGCTCATTTGTTCATTTATGGAGCACCCACTAGGTGCCAGGCACTACGCTTTTCTGTTCAGAACCTGTAGGAGAAGATGCTGAAACACTGGAAGGAGGTCATCTGCTGGGTTGGCTGGATGCTCCATACATCCATGGAAGGACAAACCGAGGAACTGTCACTTACATACTATCTACAGAGTGTTTTTCTGCAAACATATCTTTTTGTTCTTTACAAAAATCGTGGGACAAAGCTTTGTCATCCCCATTTAACTGGTGAGGAAGCTGAGACTCAAAGAAAGTGATTTCACCCAAGCCTGACTGCTGCTGAGTGGACAGGGCCTTCTGACCCTGCTAAACCACCTCTTGCAGGAGACAGAATGTGAACCCAGGCTCCTGGCTCTGACATATGGGGTTTCGTTTCCTTTACCCTACGGTCTCCCTTCACCAGTTTGCTCCTAATTGGATTCTCTGAGCATTCTCTCAGGTGAATGTATATCATCATAAATCACGCGTTCAGTCAATGTCTTCTGAGTGCTTGCTGTGGACCTGGCTTAGTGCCAGGAACGCACAGTCCCAGTGCCCCCTGGAACTCAAACTCTAAAAACAGAGAAGAGAATGGAAAGGGTATGGGAAATCCAGGGCCACTTGGGAGTAAAGGAGGGAAGAGTAGCAGAGCTTCAGAGCCTAGTTCACAGATGCCCCCAGGCTCCAGGATTTCACAGACCAAAGTATGGGGGATTTGCAAAGGATGGTCAACTTTTGATTTTTGCTACATTGGTGACATGTCATCTACATCGTATTTTACAAAACAGTATTAACAGCAAAATTTTTTGAAAAGTAGTAACAGTATATCTCATTCTCTGAAGAAAGGAAACACAGTTGGCACCTGTATAGTGACACACACACACATTTTATTGACCTTTGTTTTATTTTGCCACAGACCAGTTTTTATACTGGTTCTACCATAAACTAGTAGAACCTAAAGGCTTCTTGGAAGAAGAGGTGTTTAAGTAGGAATTATCTTGTATTAATAGGATTTGGAGCTGGTGGGGAAAGATGACAGATTAGGGAAAGAAAGTGTCTGGTTTACTTTGTTTTCTTAACGAAATAGCCCCCTGTCCTCCAAATTATTTTGATAAAAATCCTAGGAGTCTCAGCTGACTTCCAGCCTTAGGGCCTCTGCATCTGCTGATTTCTTTGAGGAACTCCCTCCCCAGAGCCCGTAGCTGGTTCCTTCATGTTAAGGGCCCAGATACAATGTCACCTGCCCAGAGACATCTAGATGCCCAATTTGGAGTAGCCAACCTTCCTAGTCATCATGTCGCTGCTCTGTTTTGTTTCTTTATTCACAGCTCTTATCAGTATCTGAGATTATCTCGTTTGTATGTGTCCTCATTCATCTCAGCCTCCTCACTCAAGACCTGTATCTTACAAGAGCAGGCATCTTGCCTGTGGTGCTTATTTTCATATGCCCAGAGCCCAGCACGGGGCCTGCCAGTTTGTAGGTGTAGGACTGAACTATCATCTGTGATATAGTCAAGAGTGGACATCAGGGAGAAAACAATCCCACCTTCCCTTCAGCAATCAGGAACAGGCCTCTTCTGCATGAGCCCCTGACCCCCCTAGTGTGCCACACTGCCCATGACCTTCCTTAAAGCTCCCGGGTAGAGATCAGCCAACTTAAACACAGGAGAACACTAGCTTTCTCCCTCTTGTGGGCTAAGATCCCTTGGGTATGCAAATGAGGCCAGAGGACTCCTTCGTTAAGGCACGGTTGGTGTGGAGGCGGTAGACTCCCCCTTCAGCATTTTCTAAGAAGAAACCATTGTCTCCTGTGTATGTCTGAGATCATTCATTTCATTTCTCCAGTCTCAGGAGCACCTGCCACAGCTTTTTAGCCCCTACAGCCAGGTGAGGCAATGCTGGAGAAAGCTGACGACTCTGAGTGCCCTCTGACTTGGATGTTCAATGCCAGCGAGGATTCTGGCAACTGCCATCTGGGGCAGTGATTGTGTAATGTGCATGCTTAGTGAACAGCAGGGATGAGGCTGGGTTCAGGACGCTTTGTGATGTTGTGTGGCACACGGACTGAAGGCAGGCACGGGCCAGGCCTCTTTGACTCTGTGATCTTGGGTACATAATCTCCGTCTCTGGGCCTCAGTTTCCCCATCTACACAACAAGGGACTTGGGCAGGAAGATTTCAGATATCTCCTTTGTTCTGTGCCTGTGTGTGTGAGAGAGATTTAGAAACAAAATTTCAATGAAGCTACACTTTGATAAAAGATGTACAAACCCTCACCTGTCACCTGACACGAACAATGCCAGCTCCTGTTTACTGACCCCCAGGTGCATGCCAAGTGCTCTGCTCACATTGTCCTGAACTCCCACAATCCCAGGCAGGGAAGAGATAATCCCCATTTTGCAGCCACAGAAGCCAAGGCTTCTCTGGAGATTTTAGATGGCTTGCCCAGGCCACACTGCTACTGAAAGGCAGCACCAGGATTTCATTTTAGCCCTGTGCTTGCTGCTGGGCCACACAGTATCATTAAACTCCATCATGAGACAACTTTTAAATGAATGAGGCCAAGATAAAACCACGACCAGATAATCTCTCCACAGCCTCCCCATGGGACCGAGACCCTCACTTGGGATACTAACTGGGCATCTCAGCTTAGATGCTGTCAGTCAAGGTGGCCCACGTCATGGCCTTCTCTCTTGACCACCCCAGGCCTGCACCTGCATCCTGGCAGCCTCTCCTCTCAGTGGCTTTCCATTCCTCTTAGGGGTAGTAACATCATTCCAGGCCTAAAGAGTTGAGTTCAAGCCTCTGGCATAGCCTCATGGTGTGACGTTGAGCAAGCCCCTGACCTTCTGAGGGCTTTGGCTTCCTAGTGCAGGAAATGACAGAGGAATAACGCCTGTTCCGCTTGCCTGTCCCTGCAGGGCCAAACCAGATCAGAGGTGTGGTTGTCTCCTGCTTCCAAATTTGTTCCTCACTTCTATCCCTCCACCCACTCCATGGAAAATCAACAATGTCATCAGCAACCTTCTATCCCAGAAGTAGGGGAGCCTGGTGATGAAGCACACTGGCCGATCAGCTCACTGACATGGGCAAATTACGTAGCCTCTCAGTTTCCTCATCTGTAAAGTCGGCATCATAATAACAGTATCTGCCTCAGAGGGTTGTGGTGAAGGGGTAAGTGAATCCACACAGAGGGTACCCGGCGCACAGCAAACACTCAGTAAATACCAGCATCCGTGACCATCCCTCCTTGAAGCCCCCACTACTTAGCTCTGACTGCCCATCTCCAGGTCCTTCTCTTCCTCTGTCCCTCCCATTCCCTCCTTTCTGATCGCTCTGCATGCCACTAGGGCAGTCTCCTCCACTCCAGTAGCCGTTAAGTAACATGAAGATGGAAGGGACACCTAGTATCTCTCCCCTACCCCGGCCTTTCTCCAAGACCCAGAACTGCCTCTTGGGCTTGTCCGCCTTGCTGGTGGGACCCTCCCCAGGCCCCAGTATGTTCATGGCTGACTCACTGCCTTCCCTCCCAGGTGCCCCTTCCCTCATCGCTGTATTTACAGCCTCAGCCTCTCCCTGGCTGCCTGAGCCAGAGCCCTAGTGCACTGACCTGGTGAATTTGTCTCCGAAATGACCTTACCGTCATACTGAGCTCAAACAGACCTGGGTTTGAGTCCCGCACGGCCATGTGGCACAGTGAAACCTTGAACAAGTCACTTCCTCTCTCCGAGCTGGCTCGCATCTCTCTAAAATGCACACAGTGGGAGCACCCTCCAGCAGTGAACACTCATCTTTTAATCCATCTGCAAGTATACGAAGCCCCTTCCTATGTTTGGTGAATCCCTGTCCCTTTTGGGATTTGCCCAAGCAAAGAAGGCTTCTCTCCACAGAGCCTGAAGGCCAGACCCCGACCCGACCTCCCTCTTGGCTTCCGACTTACTGTCATCATTATAACCACACAAACCGTTCACAAGGCTTCCTCTGCATTGCCCAGAAGTACCCTGCGTCTGGACAATTAGCATGCGAAGGAATTGGAAATGATTATTTATTTATAGGTGTGAGCCCCTGCACCCAGCCAGGAATGATTTTTTTAATCAATATATAGACATATGTTTTGGCGGCCAACATTCAACCCACTATACTTAAAAATCTTCTGTGGTAATAAAATAGTATAACACCTACCCCTCTGTGTCACCTGACTCATTCCTTCCCTCCCTCCCTCTCTCCCTCCCTCCCTTCCTTCCTTCCTTCCTTCCTTCCTTTCTTTCTTCTTGCTTTTTTTCTTATGCTCTCTCTCTCTCTCTCTCTTTTTCTTTGACAGGGTCTCACTCTGCACCACATTGGAGAGCAGTGGTACAATCATAGCTCACTGAAGCCTTGTAGTCCTGGGTTCGAGTAATCTTCCTGCCTCAGCCTCCAGAGTAGCTGGGACTATAAGTGTGCCACCACACCCAGCTAATTTTTAAAAATTCTTTTAGAGAAGCGGGTAGGGGGTCGGAGGCACCGGGAGTGTGGTCTCCCTCTGTTGCCCAGGCTGGTTTTGAACTCCTGGCCTCAAGCAGTGTTCTCACTTTGGCCTCCCAAGGTGCTGGAATTGCTGGCATGCACCACTATGCCCACCTGATTTTTTTCTTCTTAGCACTAATCAACACATGCTGTGTCATATATGTATTTACCTATGGCTTTGCACACCCTCTAACTGTAAGTTCCAGGAAGACAGGCAGGGCTGTGTTTACTTTGTTCGCTGCTGCCTCCTCAGCTCCTAGAACAGGACCTCACACACAGCAGGCGCTCAAAATTCATATACATTGAATGAATAAATAAAGATCAGACAGTGCTGAAGATTTACAGCCCTATTTGGGTCGTTCCTAAAACACAGGATTGCTAGTAACAGCTGATGATGCCACAGGGTTTACAGGGGAAACAGATATAAATGATAGCTATTAAAATGGGTATTATATTTATGTTGACATGCCATAATGATTTCATAGTCTGATGGCCATGGCAGGAAGCTGGCATCTTCCAGGAAGAAGTGACTGGGAGAAGACCCCTCAGGGAAAGCTCCTGGCATGGAGCCTGCCTATAGCAAGCACCAGGTCCAAGGCAGGCGAATTGCTTCTCAGAGTCTCCATTTCCCGCATGGAAAAGTTGGACTGGGTGGCAGATCCCTGAGGTGCCTTCAGTTCAGACTGGGAGACCTTGGTGGTCAGAATGTCCACCTGCCCTACCTCTCCTGATGAGAGGCAGCTTCGCCGCCACCAGGATTTGGGATCTCTGAAACACAGCAGCCCCCTCAAGGTCCCTAGCCTTGGGTAGGAATTTCACTCATCCTTGGACACCAAATTCAGAAACGGAAGGTCCCCCAAAATGTGACATTCAGGATGGGGGGGCTTTAGATGGATTGGGTTGAGATGGTTAGAGTGTGGGGACTGGTGGGCTCCCTGTGGAGTACTGAGGTCCCAGAGGGGGATTCTCTATAAGAGCGGTGGGTAGCCAATGTACAGCCAGGGGGCAGACCCAGAGTACAATGGAGGCAGTTCACTTCGCTCCCCATCTGTGTCCTCTTGATGCCATGTGATCCAGCAGTGCAGAACTGGGGAGGAACAAGAGGCCCTACACCATTCAATACTGAAAAGTACTCGCAAAAAGTAACACCCCTTACCAGGTGGCATTATTACTCTCCTTCATTGAGAAAATTAGGAAACCTGCCTTCAGAGAAGCTAATGCTTTATTCAGAGCCACCTGCATACAAACCTGTCAGTCGACCCCAAAGCCCTCAGTCGCACCAAACCTCTGCCGCACACCCTCGCGCCTTCACACCGGCTGTTCCCCAAGCCTGGGGCACACTTCCCAGCTCTGAGAAATGTATTCATCCTCACAAGTCCCGCTCACGTGTCCTTTTCAACAGGAAAATCTCCCATGAGATGCTGCGCCGTCCCCATCTCTCCTGCCCCATAGCTTAGGCAG
The DNA here is from genome assembly GCF_047675955.1 of Chlorocebus sabaeus. Lineage (NCBI taxonomy): Eukaryota > Metazoa > Chordata > Mammalia > Primates > Cercopithecidae > Chlorocebus > Chlorocebus sabaeus. The sequence goes on along the minus strand of NC_132930.1, from coordinate 43,691,223 downwards.
ACTCCATGGTGGCGAGTCCTGGGCGGTGCTGTGATGTGTTGGCTGCCATGTCTGTCTTCCCCACAACGATGGGCCCATGAATTCTCTGTCTCTAGCACCTGTGCTCAGTAAAGGCTTGGGGAACCAGGCTCAAAGCCTGGTTCAGATGCCACCTCTTCCAGGGTGCCTTCCAGGGGCCACCAACCAGAGTGCAGCCTTCTCCTCCCCCAGGAACTCTTGCAGCCCCACCCCGAGCACCTGCACCCCTTTACCCATCTTTGTTTCTATTCCTGTTTGCTTACTTCTCTATTGCCTTTCCTCCCCAGCAGGATGTCGGCCTCAGAGCAGAAGCCTAGCCTAGGACAGAGCTTGGTACATGGTAGGTGCTCAGCCAACACTTGCCAATTGGTATTTGTCTGTAATTTGTCCCTCCCCTCCAACTGTGGGCTCTCCAAGGATCCTGGGATGGGGTGAGTACTCATGCCTAGTGGAGCTCTCACAACATGCCTGGGCATCCCATCTCACCCCACCCTAGACCTTAGAGATGAAAGGCCCTGGATGCCCTCCCAACCTAACCTTTATATAAGAGTGGAGACCCAAAGCCCAGGGAGGGTGAGTGGTGTGCCAAAGTCACACAGCGGAAGCAGCCTGACACCCATTCTCCTGGCTTCATGCCTACTGATCTCTCATCTCTATCTGTCTCCGCTTGTCTTCCCTTGGTAAAGTATTTTCTTTCCTGAAGCCACCCGCTTCTGCTAAATTTTACCCATCTGATAGATAGAAGGCAAGGGGCTTTCATGTTGGGTAGTCACTCAAACTTGGGTCTAAATTCTGCTTTTCATACCTCCCAGAAGAGGGACCTGGGCCAGTTCCTTTCCTTTCTCCTTTCTCCTTTCCTTTCCTTTCCTTTCCTTTCCTTTCCTTTCCTTTCCTTTCCTTTCCTTTCCTTTCCTTTCCTTTCCTTTCCTTTCCTTTCCTTTCCTTTCCTCTCCCTTCTCCCTTCTCCCTTCTCCCTTCTCCCTTCTCCCTTCTCCCTTCTCCCTTCTCCTTTTTCTTTTTTGTCGGATCCTGGCTCACTACAACCTCCGCTTCCCAGGTTCAAGCAATTCTCCTGCCTCAGCCTCCCAAGTAGCTGAGATTACAGGCCTGCGCCATCACGCCCGGCTAATTTTTGTACTTTTAGTAGAGACAGGGTTTCACCATGTTGGACAGGCTGGTCTTTAACTCCTGAACTCAAGTGATCCACACACCTCGTCCTCCCAAAGTGCTGGGATTACTGGCATGTGCCACTGCACCCAGTCGAGTTGGTTCATTTCTTTTAAATTGTTAATTGTGATGAAATACACATAACATAAAATTTACCATCTCAACCCTTTCTAAGTGTATAGTTCAGTGTCAAGGACATTAACATCGTTGTGCAACCATCACCACCGTCCGTCTCCAGGACTTTCATCTTGCATAACTGAAACTCTATTCCTGTTAAACATTCACCCCCCGTTCCCCTCCCCGCTCCCTCCCTGGCAACCACCGTTCTACTTTCTGTTTCAATGAATTTGACTCCTCTAAGGACCTCGTACAAGCATAATCACGCAGTCTTTGTCCTTTTGTGACCGGCTTGTTTCAGTTGGTATAAGGTCCTCAGAGATCATCCACATTTCAACATGTGTCAGACTTCCCTTCCTTTTCAAAGCTGAATGATATTTCATTGTAGGATAGACCACATTTTGTGTATACATTCTTCCATCAATGACACTTCGGTTGCCTCCACCTGTCGGCTTCTAGGCATCATGTTGCTACTGTTTGTTTCTACTTTTCTTTTTTTGGCAGTGGGGGCAGAGTCTTTATCGTCCCCCAGGCCGGCGTGCAGTAGTGCAATCCCAGCTCACTGCAGCCTGGACCTCCTGAGCTTAGGAGATTCTTCTGCCTCAGCCTGGGAGTAGCTGGGACTACAGGCACGCACCACCGTGCCCAGCTAATGTTTATATATTTTTTTTTATCGACATGGGGTCTCACTGTGTTGCCCAGGCTGGTCTCCAACTCCTGGGCTCAAGTGATCCTCCCACTTCAGTCTCCCAAACTGTTGGGGTTGCAGGTGTGAGCCACCACTCCCGGCCTGGTTCTTTTTTTCTTAAGCCTTATTCCTCACTTGCAAAATGGTGTTCCTGTCCTCAGATGTATAGTGATTCACTTTGCCTGTCGTCTGCTTAACAAGGGGCTTTATCAGCAGAGGCAAATTACTAACATTTGCTGGGTGCCCACTGTGTGCCAGGTGACCTTCTACAGACTACCTGTACTTATGCATCGAACTGTCACTGCCTGATGAAGTGGGTGCCATTGTTATCCCATCTTATGGAAGCAGAGAGAAATACCAACCTTGTGACCTGCCTGCAGGTCACAAAGCCAGGAAGTGGCAGAGCTGGGGCAACAAGTCAGGCCACTGGCTCCAAAGCCTGGCCGCCCAACCACATACTCTCCATATGACTGGGCTTCTTGTATCCAGAGCACCTAACGTGTGCTCGTGAGTTCACGGGGGAGCATTCTGCCAGCCCACAGCCCGAGCCTGTGCTGCTGGTTGTCTCTGCTGTTCCCAGTGGGGAGAGTCAGCCACCCCAGGGGCGAGTTCCGGCTGCCCTGGGGAGATGATGAAGGAAAGCACTAGAAGGCTCTGCAGTTCCTGTCTCGGCTTTTGGAAAACAAACACCACCGCCACCAAAACCTGTTCAGGAATTATGTGAAAATTCCTATTTCGCACATCTTTTTTTTGAAAAACAAATGCTAGAAAAACACAGTCTGTCTAGTTGACACGATCAAGAAGAATATCAAACAGCATTCACAGGGAATCCATTTCATTCAACGCAAAGAACCGCCACCATCCATCATTTCATTTATTTCTGCCGTCAAATGGAGGGGAGGCTGGCTGTGACGACGCGGAGGCCCTGCCTTAGGGAGAAATTGCTGTCAAGTCACCACACCTCCAGTCTGTGGCTAGATTTATAGCATTTCAGGGACTATTGGAATTTCTGCCTTGAAACCATCTGGCCTAATTACTCCTGTGGCTGGCATGGGGCCTGGTATTGTTCTTGATTTTGAGGTGAAGGTGCTGGTGGCTCCTTAAAAGAGCCCTTTCCGGTGCCACCCCAAAACTTCAGCCACCTTCTAGGCAGCATCAGTGTAGGCTGGGACAATTTCAGCCAGCGCCAGGCTTGGAGAAATCAACAGATTCTCTGCATCCAGGAAACAAATAAACAAAACAAACTTCTTTGCCCCTAGGAGGGTTGGTAGGTCAGGGTGACAGCACAGCGTGTAATTATGATGATTATTTTCTGCACAGGGGAAGGAAACAAAGGGCTAGAACTACCTGGTAACTGACAACAGCTCTTATTTCTGGAGCACCTACTATGTGCCAGGCACTTATTGACTCTCTAACCTGCTTAGTAATCTCTTGGGGGCACTTATTGACTCTTTAACCTGCTTAGTAATCTCTTGGGCCCCTTACCCCCTTTGTCAGATGAGGAAACCAAGGCTCTGAAAGAGACCAGTGAGGTGCCCAAGGTCACAGATCAAGTAAGCAGCAGAGGCAGGATTTGAACCCAGCTCTGCCTATTTAAAGAATGACCTGCCAAGATTTTTGGAGGGGCTGAGCCAAGGATCCGGAGCCGGGGTCCGTGACGGGGAGCCCAGGGACCAGAATTAAGGTTGGGAATATCTTAGTTTGGAGTCCCTAGAAGCCTTTGGACGAGGATTCAGGGCAGTTTATTAGAGAAACAGGGTCTGCAGAATATGCCCCCCAAAGAAGTGTACCTCCTAATCCCTGGAACCAGTGCCTATGTTACTTTATCTGGCAAAAGGGACTTTGCTGATGGGATTAAGGCTATGGATCTTGAGAAGGAGAGACCGTGACCCCGTGTTTCATAACCTCTCTTGGCTCCCCATTGTCCCCACAGTCCCAGGCTCCCAGCTTTCCTAGCCTGACCCTGCATCCTGCCCCTATAGGCACCCCAGCCTCCGGATGTACCCAGGTACTTACACTTCTCTCAATGTGCCGTGCTTGTCACACCTCTCTGCCTTTGCAAACGCTGGTCCCACTACCTGGAATGCCCCCCTCCCCACCACTCTGCTTAACAACTGTTTTCTCCAGTGGGTCCTCTTTCTGGAAGCTTACCTTGTGGCCCTCCAGGTGGGTGAGGGGTCTCTCTTGCATGCTGCCCTGCTAGCCCTCTCGGGCCCCCACCCCAAGGTGCCGTGCTGGACAAATCTGTCCTACCCACCAAGCTCTGGGCTGCTCTGGAGAGCAGCTTTGCCTGCTGTGACTCTGCTTCTCAGGCGCCCAGCCCAGGGCCTGGCACACGGGGCGGCTCAGGGAAGGCCTGTGCTCTGCAGAGCAGGAGTCACGGGAAAGGCAGGCACTGCTGCCCGCGGCCCAGCCACTGCCCTCTCAGACCTGGCTATTTTTATTTCTTTTCCCTGCAGAGCTCCAGCCTGTGGGGTAGGTTCTCAGACCAAGCAAGTGAGACCTGCCAGATGGACTGAAGACATTTGCTGGTGCTGCCCCAGCCAAAGGCCTGCAGGAGTGGCCGTAGGGGCTCCTCCTCTAGGGCACAGCCCCAGACCTCAGCCAGGGAGCTAGCTACAGGCTCAGAGCCATCAGGCACTGCAGGCGCCAATGCATCCAATGCTCAGGTCCCGCTTTGCCATGTTCTTGCTGTGTGCCCAGAAGTAAATCACGTCACCTTCTTGTCTTCTTGTCTTGGCACATAGTAGGTGCTTGTAGGTGGCACTTTCTAGGCTGGACCCTCTATCCTCATCAGCTTCATGATTCTCAGCTTCAGTGACTGTGCCTACGTAATTGAGCAGCTGCTAGGCACCGTGCTAGGTTCCCCATTTTATGAATGAGGCAATGGAGGCTTAGAGAGGCTAAGTAACTTGGTCGGGGTCACACAGCTGGCTGGTTCCAGAGCCAGGAGTTAACCCTGGGTCTTTGGAACCCACAGCCCATGCTCAGAGCCAGTTGGCTTCACGACTATGGCGCCTGTGATGATCCAACCCCAAGGAAGCTGCAGCCTTGTTCCAAGTCCCCCCCAGGCTGCAGTGTGACAGGTGCGCAGAACGCCCCCCCGGGCTGCAGTGTGACAGGTGCACAGAACTGGCTCCTTGAGATCCCCTTATTTTGTGGACAAGCCGTAGGGAGGAATGTGGCTACTCATCTGAGAGGGCTCCTGCCTTCCTCCTGGAGCCACCTGGAGTCACCATACCAGGCAGCTCATCCCTGCCTGGTGACCCAATGTACAGAGAGAGCAGAACCTTGTCCTAAGTTACACAGCATGAGAGTGACACGGCCAGAACGGGAACACAGGCCAGCCCTGTCCTGCCCTGCCATACAAGAAAGGTGGCCTGCCTGCACCTTGTCAGAAAACCCCAAAGCATTGCTGAAATTCCAGTTCCTAGATCTAATACTTGTTCATCTCTATGGTTCCATCCCCACCACTGCAACCCCCAGGATCCTAGGACAAGGTCTGGAACAAGGTTGGAAAAATATATGGAAGAATTCTTCAACTCCTCCGACACTGGGTTACTACTGATTTGAATCTGGACTCATAAAGTAAGGACATTCAGAATGTCTGAATTCTGTGACACCGTGAGGTCCCTCTCGAATGGGAGGCTCTGCAGTGAGAGTCAGGAGACTTCTTTGAATTCAGGTTGTCACACGTAGCAGCTGTGGGACACTGGACAAGTTGCTTAACCCCTCTGAACCTGTTACCTCATCTGTAAGCTGGTTCTGCCCTGGAGGAGGGTGAAAGTGTGATAAAACTGAGGTAATAAAACCTACCATACAGGTCATAGGGCAAATGAAATCAGAGGTAAAAGCCCCTGCAGATAAGGATAAAATCACAGCAACCCTAAAATGCATGAGGTCCTGTTTCTGTACAGATATCGTGCAGGCTTGTCCTGGAGCCAGACTGCCTGGGTTCAAGGCCTGGCTCAATTGCTCACTAGCTGTGTGACCTAAGGCACATCAGTTTGAGCTCTGTGGTCCTCAGTTTCTTTACCTGTAAAATGGATGGAGGTGATCATATGAGCTACCTCACGGGGTTGTGATGAGAATTACAATCTAGAAGCTTTACATGGAGCTCCTCCATGTAAAATGATTAGCACAGTGCAGGACCGGTCAGCTGTCAACAACATCAGTAACACTAAGGAACAGTTCCAGAGAGAAACAGCTTGGCCGCAGTCACCCTGCTAAACTCCAGACTCCGTCCACCATCACATACAAGCCCACCAGCTGCACTTAGAGACCACCCACCCTCGGGGAGTGAGCCAGGCCGAGCAGTGGGCTCCTGAGACAGCTGGGGTGTTGGGGTGCTCCATCCTTGGGCCAGGCCAGGCCTGGGGACTCTGTTATCAGCACCACGTTTAGCACCTCAAAATGGGCGTGCCCCTATTGGTCCATATTGGGTGCAGCTGCTTTTGCCCATGCTGGGTAGTAAGCAGGGCGAGGCCTGGGGAGAGAGTGGGGGTGGGGAGAGGAAGGGGAGCACACAGAGGCAGCGGCTACTCAGGAGGGGCATCCCCACGACCACAGCTGCACCCAGGTGTGGGCCCCATCCTGTTAGAGGTTCAAGCTCCGAGAGGGCCCCCCATACCCTGCTCTGGATGGCCGAATCCCTTGGCTAGAATCACAGGGACCCAATGGCAGTTCTAGATGCCAGGGTGTTGGTTAACAACAGCTACAGATCTGTTCAGCAGCGAATAATTATGTCCACAGTCAGCCTTCCCCAGGACAGAATCCAATTCTGGTTAAGAGCTTGGGAACAGGTTTCCGAGGCCCTCTGGAATTATATCACTTTTAAAGGGCTTGGGGCAAACTTCTGCAAAGAGTTTCTGTCATATGGTTCAAAGAATGAGGGTTTTGATGCCAGATGCACCTGCCTCTACCACTCACTATTTGTGTGACCTTGTACCAGTAACCACCTCAGTCTCCTCATCTGTAAAATGGGCATAATAACAGTTCCTTCTCATAGGTGTGTTAAGTGAGATAGAGCATGCAAAGCCCTTCCTCCCAGAAAATTCTCTTCCCAGCAAGAATGGGCAGCAGATCAGTGATTCTTCAGGCATCTGTGGTGGGCTGGGAACACCTCTTCCTAGTGTCGGGCTTGTAGTGGGGCCTGCTGGCCATCACTAGCTATTGGTGCTCATTACAAGAGCGATTTCCTAGGAAACTAAAGCATCACTGGAGCTTTGCATGATAAGTAGGGCTGTCCCATTTATTTGGCATCGCTTCAGCATCCAGCAGGCATGGGGTTCTGTGTGACCCTCCCTGATGCTTTGGGGTTCAGGGGTTCATGCACAGCTCACTTCTAAAGCTGTGACAGCTGAGGTGATCCTTGCACCATGGAGCAGGCAGGCCATGGGGGATGGAGGGATCAGGTCAGGCACTCAGCAGGTGCCCTGGGAGTCAGAGCTAAATTCAAGTGCTGACTCCACTGTGTGACTTTGGGCAAGACACTTATTCTCCCTGAGGCTCCTTCCTCTTTTGGAAAAACGTCATGACTCATGGCCCTGGAAAGGTTCGTCAGAGTCTGCAACCAGCTTGACAGAGGACTGAGCGTTTTCCTCCCATCCCAGAGGCAAGGGGCCCCTTCCCACCCAGCTCTGGGAACCAGGGCCACTGGATCACTGAGGACAGAAGCCCAAGAGCTTGGGAGGGGCCTCCTGGATGGCAGGCTGAGCACCAGGACAATGTCTCAAGCATTTGAGCTGAGAGTGAACTTGGGGCATGTAGCCTGAGCCTACAGCCCTGCCCCAGCCAGCTCCTTCTCCCTCAACAGGGGATCTTGTAGAAGGACGGCTGGGTCTCTCCAAGGGCAGGGGGCATGAGGATGGGGAGACTGACAAGCTCAGGGTCATAAAAGGAGAAGCTGGAAGCTTCTAATGGGCCCAGAATCATCTCAGAGACGAGGCCGGGGCGGGAACAGTGTCCTTAAAACCCTGAACTTTGGACTCTGCCCACAATTGTTCCTTGTTATCTGTGCCTGTGTCCCTTTATAACGAACAGGGTGGGTGTCCTCAGGGTGGGGGGAGGGGAGCTGGTGCAGTAATGGGGGCAGGGACTCCCAGTGGAGGACAGAGTGGCCGCTGGCTAAGGACGAAAGGAAGGGGCCCCGCCCAGGCCTGTGGGAAGTGAAGGAGGTCGGAATGCCAGCTGGGCCCTGAGAAGTGCTCCACAGCTTAACAGTTGCCAGTGACCTGCTGGTCCCCTGAAGTTGCTCATGAGCCCCCTGCTCTGGTGCCATGAGGCTGAGCCCATCCAGACCTCTCAGGGCAGGGGTTCCCAGGGGAGATTTCGGTACCATGACTGACCGGGTGAGTTGTCCCACCAGACTCAAGAGTGAGGAGGGAATAGGAGTGAGCCCATCGTGCATTGGCAAGCTCCCTGACCTGGGCGGGTGGCAGGGGGACTGGCCACCCCCAAACACTCATTCCAAAGACAGCGGACTTAGCTCTGGGGAGAATTACTCCAGCAGGGACCTCAAAGAGAGAGGGAAAGAATCCTCGCCTAAGAGGAATGTGCCGGTTGATTTTATGTGTCAACTGAGCCAGGCTCCAGTCACATTTATTCAATCAAACGCTAACCCAGGTGTTGCTGTGATGGTGTTTTGTCGCTGTGGTTAACATCTACCATCAGTTGACTTTAAGGGAAGGGATTCCCCTTGATGTGGGTGAGCCTTGGCCAGGCAGTTGAAGGCCTTCAGAGCAAAACTGAGGTTTCTCTGAAAAAGAAAAGAAATTCTGCCAATCATGCAGCCTCCACCCCTGCCCTGGAGTTTCCATCTTGCAGGCCCCCCACCTGCGGATTTCAGACTTGCCCGGTCAGACCTACAATTGTGTGAGCCAATGCTTTGAAATTGGTCTATTTTCAGGCTGGGCGCAGTGGCTCACACCTGCAATCCCAGCACTTTGGGAGGCCAAGGTGGGCGGATCACAAGGTCAGGAGATCGAGACCATCCTGGCTGACATGGTGAAACTCTGTCTCTACTAAAAATACAAAAAAAAAAAAAAAAAAAAAAAAAAAAAAAATTAGCTGGGCGTGGAGGCGGGCGCCTGTAGTCCCAGCTACTCGGGAGGCTGAGGCAGGAGAACGGCCTGAACCCAGGAGGCAGAGCTTGCAGTGAGCCAAGATCGAGATCGCGCCCCTGCACTCCAGCCTGGGCAACAGAGAAAAAAAGAAACAAAAACAGAAATTAGTCTGTTTTCCTGACAGGACACTGCTGACCCCAGGAGGAAGCGGATGTCCATACCTCTCCCTTTCATTCATTCTCTGAGTGCTGATTTGGAGCCTGTGTTGACCCTGACACTGTGCTGGACCCTAGGAATGTCACCTTGCAGAGCAGTGGGAGACACTGACCTTAAAGAGACAAATACGACCAGGAATGGGGATTCGTGCGTTCATGGTGTACTATAACAAGGAATTGGCGCTCACTGATTTATGGGACTGGATCACGAACTACTCTTCCTGACTCCATGTTAATGTTATATTGGCAGCTTGAAATCTGCTGTGGTGGGAGTAGTTACACCGCGGAAACTGGCAAACAGCAAATCAGTGCTTCCCCCCCAGTGGCAGCACACCATTGGCTACAAGAATGTAACAAGGAACCAACTTAGACTCGGGGGCTGGAGGAACCAGCGAAGGCTTCTGAGTGAGGTCCAAAGGCTAACCAGGGCCAGGCACAATGCTCATGCCTGTAATCCCAGCACCTTGGTAGGGCGAGGTGGGAGGATTGCATGAGGCCAGGAGTTCAAGACCAGCCTGGGCAACATAGTGAGACGTCTCTATTTAAAAAACAAAAACAAAAATTAGGTGGGCGTGGTGAGGTGTGTTTGTAGTCCTAGCTACTAGGGGAGGCTGAGGTGGGAGGATCACTTGAGCCAAGGAAGGGCAGGCTGCAGTGAGCCATGATTGCGCCACTGCACTCCAGCCTAGGTGACAGAGTGAGACCCTCCTCAAGAAAAAGAAAAGACTAACCAGGCCTTCGCTAGATGGGAGAGAAGGGAAGGCAGCAGGCAGAGAGAACAGCATGTGGGGAGGCCCTAAGGAGAGAAGGAGCCTGTTGTTTTGCTACCATCTCATTTCTCTGGGTTTCTCGTCTAATCAGGGGCTCATGGAGGGGAACCTGTGCCTTGTTCATCTCTGTCTGCTGTGCCCAGCACCCAACTCGGGGCTCATGGAGGGGGACATATATCTTGCTCATCTCGCTGTCTGCTGTGTCCAGCACCTGGCTAGGGGCTCGTGGAGAGGACACATGTCTTGCTCATCTCTGTGTCTGCTGTGCCCGGTACACTCTGTGACCTTGGGCTCATCACAGGTGAGTTTTCTTATCTGAAAAGTGGAGAGAGTGGGAGCAGGTTAGGAAGGGAAGGTAGTCCTGGAAGGTCAAGGCAGGGAGTGCAGATTCTTTTCTAAGTTCAGGAGGAGCTACAAGGCAAAGGCAGGAGTGGATTACCATTCTATAACATCAGGCTGCTGTGAGGAGGGTGGAAGCCAGGAGAGCAGATAAGATGTGGGTGCAGTGTCCCAGGTGGGAGGGGAGGGTGGCCTGGGCCAGACTGCCAGTGACAGGAATAAACAGAAGTTGGTGAACTAGAGGCACAACTGGTGGGATTTTCAGATGAGAAAGCTGGCAATGGAGGATGACACGTTTCCGGTCTAAGAAACTAGAGCATAGTGGCACATTGCCAGATGGGGAGGATGTGGGGGGATGGGTATCAGACGATAGCTCTGAATGGGATGTGAAAGGCTAAATGCATTTCTGCTTCGGTCTACCAGACATCCTTGGGCTACTGATCACTGGACTAGGATCAGGAGCAACTAACCTATCTTTGATCTGCCTTCCCTAAGTTCTGGCCTCTAACCTGGAAACCACCTCATAGCCCAAAATAACTGCTGGAGCACCAACCATCAGTCATATCTTCATCCCAGGTGGAAAGCAGGAGGAAGAAGAGCTGTGTCCTCTTTTTATTGAGCTTTCCACAAGGCACCCTCATCAACTTCTCCCATGGCTCATTGATTAGAACACAGTCACATGCCACATCTGGCTGCAAGGGAGACTGGGAAATATGGTCTTCGGCCAGACACATTTCTGACCAGAATAAAATCAAGGTTTCATTGGAAGGGAAGGAGGGAGAAACAGACAGTGGGGAGGCAACCATCTCTGGTACACTGCCTCTTACTTCTCCACTTAACCCTCTCCCACACCCCTCTGTGTTGTACACAACACAATTCTGACTCCTTGGTATTACCTTCAAGCCCTTCGCTCTCTGATGGCTACTGCCCCAGCCGACATCCCTGAGGCTTCTCTCTCCCTTGTCCTTGTATTTAGCCCCGGACATGATTCCCCTGGGTGAAAGCCACATGGGGTCACTCCGTGTCTCCTGTGCCAAAGTGTTCAGAAGGAATAGTTACTGCGGTGCTTTCTAGAGCAGTGTGTGATCCTGGGAATTACTAGTGACATTTAAGAAGCGGTTTTGTTCATTGCCGTGCAGTTACCACCACCATCCCTGCAAGGGCCTTCTCCTGCAGAGTGAGGCAGCTCCGAGATGTTGGGGTGGACGGCGCTAAGCCGTGATCCTTTGCAGGAGGAGCTGCCGGCTGCATGGTCCCGGGTGAGAGATGGAAGTTAGTACAGGTTGGTGGCAGAGAGTTCTAGGAAGTAAACAAAAAGGAATGTTTTGAGGTGATTTTTTTTTTTTTTTTTTTTTGAGGCGGAGTCTCTCTCTGTCGCCCTTGAGGTTTTTTGTTTTGTTTTGTTTTTATTTATTTTGAGACAGTGTCTCACTGTGTCACCCAGGCTGGGTATGGTGTTGCAATCATGGCTCACTGCAGCCTCCACCTCCTGGGCTCAAGCAATTCCCCCACCTCAGCCTCCCAAGTAACTGAGACCACAGGTGCCTGCTACCATGTTCAATTAATTTTTGATTTTTTTTTTTTTTTGTAGAAATGGGGTCTCACTTTGTTGCTCAGGCTGGTCTTGAACTCCTGGGCTCAAGTGATACTCCAGCCTCAGCCTCCCAAAGTGCTGGGATTACAGGTGTTAGCCACCACACCTGGCCAAAAAGGAATGTTTTGAAGATCAATATAGCCAAAGCAGGCAACAGGAACAGGTAGGTCAGTCACAGGCAGAGATCCCTGGGTAGCCAACTGGGGCTTTTCTTAGCTGTCATCAGGCCCTCATCCCTACTTCGTGGGCAAGGATGATGCAGTCCCGAAAGAAACAGAGGGAGGGGACTGACGACAGAGTACCCTTGTCTACCAGACACTGTGGGCAGAGACTTCTAGGCCCATGGAGCTCTAGGAGGTCAGGTGATTATTCCATTTTATGAATGGAGAAACTGAGGCTCAGAAAAATTAAACCTGTGTGAGGCCACGAGGCTGACTCCTTTGTTTTTGCCCAGCACTTCATTTCATATTATTTTATTGCCTCTTGCTTTTGTCCATGTGTCCTTCTTTCCTCTTCCCTCACCCACCACCATCTCTCTCTTTCTTTTTAGGTATAATTACATGGTATAAAATGCAGTTGCATCAAATGCGTTCACTCTTGCTGCCACCACTCCAATCAAGACAGAAATTCCCATGCCCAGAGGGCTCCCTCACACCTCTTCGCAGCTGACCCCTCCAAAAGGCAACTCCTGTTCAGATTCCTAACGCCACAGATTTGTTTTCAGCTGTTTCTGGGTTTTTTTTGTTGTTGTTGTTGTTTGTTTGTTTTGAGACAGAGTCTCACTCTGTTGCCCCCAAAGTGCTGGGACTACAGGTGTGAACCACTGTGCCCGGCCTGTTTCTGAACATATATGTGGATTCAGGCTGGCTCTTTTTTTTTTTTTTTTTTTTAAATTACAAAATGCTTGGGGAAGAGAGGCGCATAGAGACGGTAGGTTAGGCGGGTCTCCTGGCTATGGGACAGCATTTCTGTGCTGCGTGTCCTGTCCTCATTGCACCTTCACTCACCAGCCCTGCCTCCTACCTCTGTGCAGGTCACTGACCCACTTTCTGTCTGCAAAGCCTTCCCTGGCCCACAGGCTGTGCGCTTCCTCCCCTGGAACTTTCCTTCATAGCCTTCGGCAAGATCATGATGAAATCACCGGTCATGTGGTTATGTCTTCAACACCTGCGTCCCCCACCGGAGGCCAGCTCCCAGGGTGCGTCCTGGTGTGTGGTGTTCGCTTCATATTCCCAGGCATCGCTTGCCCCAGCATTCCCGTGTGCTCAGTAAAGACGTGTTAAGCACAGGATTTGGGGAGAAGTGTGTATGGACGTCTGAATAAGGGTTGTGCTTGTGGGAGAGAGGAAAAGTGGGTGTGGTGAAGGGAGTGGGCCAAGGGACACACAGGAACAAGGGGTGGCCACATGCAGCTGGCCTGGGAGGGGCAGGGGCTGAGACCCAGGTTGGCGAGATGGCACATGGTGCCAGCCACTCGCTCTGCCTGCATGCATCCTCTCTATCCTGTGTAGGCATCTTGGGAGGAAGGGACCTCCATCATCTCCTCTTAGAGTAAACCTAGACAGGTGTTTCAGTCCGTTCAGGCTGTTAACAGAAGACTACAGACTCAGACAACACAAGCTGATTTCTCAGAATTCTGGATGCAGGAAGTCCAAAATCAAGGGGCTGGCAATTTTGGTGTCTGCCGAGGCCCCGCGTCCTAACTCACAGAGGTGCCTTCTTGCTAGGTCCTCCTCACCCAGGAGAAGGAGCCAGGGAGCTCTTTGGTGTCTGTTTTTCTTTCTTTCTTTTCTTTTTCTTTTTTTTTTTCGAGACAGAATCTCGCTCTGTCGACCAGGCTGGAGTGTAGTGGCACGATCTTGGCTCACTGCAACCTCTGCCTCTCGGGTTCAAGTGATTCTCCTGCCTCAGCCTCCCAAGTAACTCGAACTACAGGCACCCACCACCATGCCTGGCAATTTTTTGTATTTTTTAGTAGAGATGGGGTTTCACCATTTTGGCCAGGATGGTCTCGATCTCTTGACCTTGTGATCCACCCACCTCAGCCTCCGAAAGTGCTGGGATCACAGGTGTGAGCCACCATGCCCAGTCTGGTCTGTTTTATGAAGGCACCAATTCCATTCCAAAGGCCCCACCCCCTAACACCATCATCATGGGAGTTAGGATTCCAACATAAGAACTCTGGGGGACACACACATTCAGACCATAGCAAGAGGTTAGGTAACTTCACCCCACCTGCACGAGGCAAGCTTCCTCGGTATTTTTCAGTTGAAGCAGTCACAAGGCCGCTTGGTCGGGAGGCAGGGACCCAGAACCCACATCTCATGACAATAAGTATCGAGGATTTCAGGGCCATGCTTTAAAACCACTGGAGCACATCAGAGCAATGAAAAAATAGCTAACATGCATTGAGTGCCTATTTACAGCCAGGTGCTGTGGATAACCCGATGTAAAAGATCCATTTATAGTTAACATTCACATACATGAACGTAAAAGCCAGACCATGCACATCAGTGTTCCAGGGGCTGTGCCTGCTCCACTAGACAGGCTGGTACATGCCATCGTGGTTTGGGAGCCCGCTTCACCCTGGCACCCACCCTCCCCGTGCCTGGCCCAGCCCCCGCAGCTGGCCGGCTGCTGGCTACTTCCGCCCGCATCAGTCCTCCAGGCTGCTCCCTTCCAGATGGGCCCTGAGGGCTGCGCGGCTCCTCCTGCCCGCCTCCTCCCTGGCTGCCAGGCAGAGGCCCCCAGCTCAGCCGCAGGAAGTCTGTGAAGGCAGTCAGTGCATTTCTGCAGCAAGAAATGGGGCCAGTATAGACACGTAAGCTTCAGCCCACCCTCAGCGCCCTAAGGTGGGAGACAAGGGGCATATGATGATGGTCCAGGCTGCATGGTGACAGTAGATAACTACTGCCCTGGGGGACAGAGCCGCCTTTGTCCTCTGCCTGCCGGCACTGGTGACACGGTGTTCCTTCAGTGGCGGGAAGCCAGGGCTACAGGCTAGAGGGGAACAGTTTCCCTGTTCTGTTGAGGGTGGGTGGGTGAAAGAATGGGAGGGCTGGATGTTAAGGGCCACATGGAGTTTCCTTCACAAGATCCCTGTCCACAGACAGTTGAGAAACGAGATAGAGCCGTTGCCATCTGGGACAA
This sequence comes from Chlorocebus sabaeus, assembly GCF_047675955.1. Lineage (NCBI taxonomy): Eukaryota > Metazoa > Chordata > Mammalia > Primates > Cercopithecidae > Chlorocebus > Chlorocebus sabaeus. Next base: position 43,676,101 of record NC_132930.1, on the reverse strand, counting down.
GAAGGGATGTGGATGAAGAAGACACCTAGGGACGTTGGGCATCCTTCAATCCAGCCCTCTCCTTTTTCAGATGGGGAAGCTGAGGTCAGGAGACAAAAAGGACTTTTCTGAGGTCACACACATGAGCCCAGGCTGCCACGCGTTGGTCTGGCCTGCACCCAGCACCCTGCATTGTTTTGAACTGTCTTCCATGTTGCAAGCCCACCAGTTTGAGGCCCAAAACAGAAAGTTACAGGGTCAGGGGAGTGTGGCTGTGAACACCAACCATGGAGTACCCTTTCTGGATTAGCACTGTGGGTACTTATTTAATTCTAACAACCACTGTACAATGGACAGATGTGCTCTTGCTCCGTTCTACAGAGCAGAGAGAGGGTAGCTGGGCTCACTCACATGCAGTGTGAGTGTGTCCAGTGTGCAATGTGAGGTGGGGGTCAGGGCCGGCCGAAGAGGGAGTGGATGGCCAGTATGCATGAGACAGCACCGTGCTTCGAATGCCCAGCCTGCGTGGAGCCATGAAGGGCTTTGAGCAGAGGAGACTCAAACTCAGGCTTAGGAAAGGGCCCTTGGCGTCTGGGAGGGGGATTAAGTGGGAGGAACAAGGCGGGATCCCTGGACCTGCTAGGAGGCAGGTGCCATGGCCCAGGAGGGCTGCGATGAGGGTCTCAGCCAGGCCTGTGTCTATGGCAGTAGAGAGAGGGGACTGACCCCTGGATGACCAGAAGGGGGACATGGTAGCATTTGGTGATTGCTTGACCATGGCGCCTTGATTAAGGGATAGTTTCTAGATTTCTAGTGGAAGGTGATGTACTCACTGAGAGAGGAGCCCGGGAGGTGGAGCAGAATGGGACAAACTGGGCTGTGTGTGAGGTGCCTGGAGAAATCACACGAGGAGAAATCTCCTGTGATTTCTCACAGGAGAAATCACACGAGGCTCTGGGCATAGCAGAAAGGTCTGGGCCGGTGGGAGAGGACTAGGAGGCCTCAGCCATCCCTGCTCCTTCCCAGCTGAGGACATTTTCAGGTAAGATCTGCTTTCCTTGGGCAAGTGACACAGTGGTCCCTCCAGTTCTAAGAGTGCCCCCAAGGCAGCAGCCTTCATGGGGCAATGTGTCTTCTGGGGGTCTGCACAGACTTTCCAAGTGGCACGTGGGCATGGAGAGGAGTTTAAGGAACTTGATTTCCAGCCCTCTCTGTTGAGTGACAGGTCAGCATTTTCTCCCCAGCTCCACTTCCATAGCCTGCTTCTCCTACCATGCAGGAGGAAGGCCCCCAGATCGGAACCCAGGCCGTGGGGATTGGCAGAGCACATTTAATCCCCACACAGAGATGGGACTTCCCATCTTTTTTAGTCCTATTAGGAGCAGACCTGGCGTTGGAAACGGGGATTTGGCCTCCTGCTGGAATGTTCTGAATTCAGATCTATTGTAGAATAGGGCAGGAGTGAGGACTTTTGTTTGTTTGTTTGTTTGTTTGTTTTGCTTTGAATGAACACAGTTCTTTTGCCTTATGTTTTCAGAGCAAGAGTCTTGGATTGAGTGAAGAGCTCATTGGCAGAAAGACCAAAGCCTTCTCCACCCGCCCACACATCCGTTATTCATCTGGAGCTCAGAAGTGGGGGTGATGGCCACAGACATGCATATTGCCCCCTTAATTTGAACTGAAAGATGAAGCCATGCTTTCCTCTTGGGGAAATATATATATTTCCTCTTGGGGAAAGCATGTCTGATTGGCGTATTGGACCAACAATGAGGACTGCCTTTGCCAACTGCTTATACAGTGGATATTTCCCATAAGTCAGATGAATTAAGGCTATAGCTCCAAAGTTTTGTCGAAAATATGGCTGGGTGCGGTGGCTCAGGCCTGTAATCCCCACACTTTGGGAGGCCAAGGCGGACGGATCACCTGAAGTCAGGAGTTCAAGACCAGCCTGGCCAACATGGCAAAACCCCGTCTCTACTAAAAAGACATGCAAAAATTAGCCTGGCATGGTGGCGCATGTCTGTAATCCCAGCTACTCAAGAGGCTGAGGCAGGAGAATTGCTTGAACCTGGGAGGTGGAGGTTGCAGTGAGCCAAGATCATGCCACTGTACTCCAGCCTGGGTGACAGAGCAAGACTCCATCTCAAAAATATATATATATATATATATATATGTGTGTGTGTGTGTGTGTGTGTGTGTGTGTGTATCTATATGAATCATATTACAAGAGCCTTTAACAATAGTTTTGGGGGAAAGTATATTGAAATTAACAACATTAAATTGTTCCAATTCTTTCTGCAAATGTCTGGTTAAACAAGGTGCCTTTATTTAAGTGAAAGAGTGACAGGTATAATCACCAGCTTCTGGGTGACTCTTGGGAAACTCTTTTTGGTGCAGTTATGCTGGACTCCTGTTGACTTCAATAGGGATGGCACCATGTTCCAGAGGCTGGGGAATGAGACGTGGGGTTTATTGAGGGGACTTACATCCAGGGTGGGCCAGTGGTAGTTGGCTGGGCAGGAGAGTCACAGTTGCTTGTAAAAAGGATGCAGTTTATATAGCCTTTTCCCTTGACACCCTACCTCCCCGCAGCACCCTCCACCTGGCAACCTTCATCTAACCCAAAACAAAAGGCCTCGATCTCCTGCACAGCCTGAGTTCCATGGGATGAGCTGGGGGCTCATATGTTCCTCAGATAAGGAATGAATCTCTGGGCTGGCCACTCCCAGATTCCTTAGCTTGGAACTCGGAACACACATTCTTCTCAGATCCTGGGGTCATTCTCAGGGTGTGCTTATGTCATGCTCTTGCTGTCAGGTGTGTCTGCCTCATATGCACTTACCCAGAAACTCAGAAAGCGAGGGACTCTAGAGACTGAGTAACAAACCCCTGCGTAGGCCAGGCGTTTCCAGCGCATTGAAGAAAATCCTAACCAAGTTGTCCACTGACTGATAAAAAAAAAAATCCAGATCAAACCTGTCCAGCCCATGACTCGTGGGCCACATGCAGCCCAGGATGGCTTTGAAAGCAGCTCAACACAAATTTGTAAACTTTCTTAACTTTCTTAAAATATTGTGAGTTTTGGCCGGGCGCGGTGGCTCAAGCGTGTAATCCCAGCACTTTGGGAGGCCGAGACGGGCGGATCACGAGGTCAGGAGATCAAGACCATCCTGGCTAACATGGTGAAACCCCGTCTCTACTAAAAAATACAAAACACTAGCCGGGCAAGGTGGTGGGTGCCTGTAGTCCCAGCTACTCGGGAGGCTGAGGCAGGAGAATGGCGTAAACCCGGGAGACGGAGCTTGCAGTGAGCTGAGATCCGGCTACTGCGCTCCAGCCTGGGCGACAGAGCGAGACTCCGTCTCAAAAAAAAAAAAAAAAAATTGTGAGTTTTTTTTTTTTTTTAGCTCACCAGCTATTGTTGATGTTAGTGTATTTTATGAGTGGCCCAAGACAATTCTTCTTCTTCTAATGTGGCGCCCAGGGAAGTCAAAAGATTGGCCTCCCTGATCTAGATAATGGAGCATCATTATGTTATTTTTTTTTTTTTGCCATATATCTTTTTTGCCATATATCTTTTAAGACATTCAGAGAATTAAGTGACATTTCTTTTTTTTTTTTGATGTGAAGTCTTACTCTGTCACCCAGGCTGGGAGTGCAGTGGCATGATCTCGGCTCACTGCAACCTTCTCCTCCCGGGTTCAAGTGGTTCTTGTGCCTCAGCCTCCCGAGTAGCTGGGATTACAGGCACGCACCATGATTCCTGGAGAATTTTTGTATTTTTAGTACAAACGGGGGTTTCGCATATTGCCCAGGCTGGTCTTGAACTCTTGACATCAAGTGATCCACCCACCCTGTGCTGGGATTACAGGCAGGCTGGGATTACAGGCGTGCTGGGATTACAGGTGTGAGCCACTGTGCCTGGCCTTAAGTGACATTTCTATAACAAATGTTCTTCCCTTTCCATACACTTCTTTATATGAATAAATTTTCTACATGTTTTGTATCTATAAATACAAAAAAGAATAAAACCTACCCTAAACCATGTCCCATTCTAGCTATAAGAAATATTAATCTGCAAATGTCATGAACTACTTCAGAAAACAAGGCCTATTTGTGTAATTAACACATTTCTAATAACAATTTACTTTTATGTTCAATAATTACTTATCAAATATATAACTCTCTCTCTCTCTCTCTCTCTCTCTATATATATATATATATATATATATTTTTTTTTTTTTTTTTTTTTTTGAGATGGAGTTTCGATCTTGTTGCCCAGGCTGAAAGTGCAATGGCATGATCTTGGCTCACTGCAACCTCTGCCTCCCGGGTTCAAGCAATTCTCCTGCCTCAGTCTCCTGAGTAGCTGGGATTACAGGCATGTACCATCATGCCCAGCTAATTTTGTATTTTTAGTAGAGACTGAGTTTCGCCATGTTGGTCAGGCTGGTCTCGAACTCCCGACCTTAGATGATCAGCCCACCTCAGCCTTCCAAAGTGCTGGGATTACAGGCGTGAGCCACCTCGCCTGGCCCCACATAATATATTTTTGATGAACGCTTTGGTAATGAGAACTCAATCTATAAGTATGTTTTTAAAACTCATAGAACCTTGAAGTTATAGGAAATTAATTTCAACTTATATGTTTATTTGTTAGAGAAAGTAACAATTGGGTAGTAGTGAAATACTTGTTTTTTTGGAAACAGTCTCACTGTGTCACCCAGGCTGGAGTGCAGTGGCACAGTCACCACTCACTGCAGCCTCGACCTCCCAGACTTAATTAATCCTCCCACCTCAGCCTCCCAAGTAGCTGGGACCACAGGCACACACCACCATACCTGGCTAATTTTTGTATTTTTTGTAGAGACAGGGTTTTGCTATGCTGCCCAGGCAAGCAAAATACTTTTAAGCATAAAAGTATACCCTATTTGGGCCGGGTGTGGTGGCTCACGCCTATCATCCCAGCATGTTGGGAGGCCGAGGCAGGCAGATCACAAGGTCAGGAGATCGAGACCATCCTGGCTAACACGGTGAAAACCGTCTCTACTAAAAATACAAAAAAAAATTAGCCAGGCACAGTGGCGAGCGCCTGTAGTCCCAGCTACTCAGGAGGCTGAGGCAAGAGAATGGTGTGAACCCGGGTGGCGGAGCTTTCTGTGAGCCAAGATCGTGCCACTGCACTCGAGCCTGGGCGACAGAGTGAGACTCTGTCTAAAAAATATATATGTGTGTGTGTGTGTGTGTGTGTGTGTGTGTGTGTATAGCCTATTCGATTAGTATAAAGTTCTGGGGGAAGAGTGGAATGGAAATATACACACACAAAAAAGCACAGAGGAAAACAACAAAGCAAACCCATCAATTGCTAAAAAGCTCATTCTAGAATTTTTAAGTGGAAGTAGATATTAAATAGCTACAGTATATTTAAAAGAGTAATGTGACTTTTTTTTTTTTTTTTTTTTTTGAGACAGTCTCACTCTATAGCCCAAGCTGGTGTGTGGTGTTGTGATCTCGGCTCACTGTAACCTCTGCCTTCTGGGCTCAAGCAGTTCTCCTGCCTCAGCCTCCTGAGTAGCTGGGACTACAGGCTTGCACCACCATGCCTGGCTAATTCTCTTTTTTTTTGAGACAGAGTTTTGCTCCTGTTGCACAGGCTGGAGTGCAATGGGCTATCTTGGCTCACCACAACCTCTGCCTCCCGGGTTCAAGCGATTCTCCTGCCTCAGCCTCCCAAGTAGCCGGGATTACAGGCATGTTCCACCACGCCCAGCTAATTTTTTATTTTTAATGAGACGGAGTTTCTCCATGTTGGTCAGGCTGGTCTCATACTCCCGACCTCAAGTGATCCTCCCTCAGCCTCCCAAAGTGCTGGGATTACAGGCTTGAGCCACCACACTTGGCCACAATTTTGTTTGAAAATGTTAGCATTCACAATACATTAGAGCTGGGCATGGTTGCTCACACTTGTAATCCCAGCACTTGGGAGACTGAGGAGGGAGGATTGCTGGAGGCCGGGAGTTCAAGACCAGCCTGAGTAACAAAGTGAGACCCCATCTCTAGAAAAATATATATATTCTTAATTAGCTGTGTGCAGTGGTGTGCACCTGTAGTCCCAGCTACTCAGGAGGCTAAAGTGGGAGAATCTGCTTGAGCCCAGGAGTTTGAGGTTGTATCGAGCTATGATGGTGGCATTGCACTCCAGCCTGGGTGACACAGCAAGTCCATGTCTTTAAAAAAAAAAAAAAAAAAGAAATTTGAAATTGCATTATTTGCAGCCCTGTAAATATAGGGAAAAAATGTGGAGAGTCAACGTTTAAATATACAAGGGAGTACATAATGGGACTCCCCTCCCAGTTTTAAATTTTTTATTATTTTTTAATTTTTTTAGACAGGTTCTTGCTGGAGTGAGGCTGGAGTGCAGTGGTGTGATTGTAGCTCACTGCAGCACTGAACTCCTAAACTCTACCAATCCTCACACCTCAGCCTCCTGAGTAGCTGGGACTGCAGGCGTGTGCCACCATGCCTGGGTAATTTTTAAATTTTTATAGAGATAAGATCTCGCTATGTTGCCCTGGCTGATCTCGAACTCCTGGCCTCAAGCAGTGCACCATGCCTAGTCACCGAAAATGTTTAAGACTTATATGAGTCCAGAAAGTTTGAAGATCATGATTCCAAGGATACCTCTTCAAAAGCAACCCAGAGCAGGAGGAGGTAATTTTCCCTGTCTCTGTCATTTAGGAGTGTAATTTGCACTTGTTTGTTTTAAGGCACGTGGAAATGTTTGCTGTTGGTTGAGGGTCTGCCAAGAAGACATCCCCTAAGTCCAGTTTAGAGGTCAAGGTCAGCCCTCTCTGGCCAGGCCAGGCTCTCTGGCTAGCACTGACCGTGTGCTGGCCTCTGGCCTTCGGGCAGGCAGCAGGCCAAAGGGCTAGAGCCAGGCCAGGTGCTGCCCCCAGGGTGGGTGCAGCTCACAGAGGCTCCAGTTCTTCTAAGACGGGGTGGAGCCTCTCCCTGCAATGGAAGGTTGGTGGATAGGGTGGTGAGACATTGATGCTTCTAAGGAGTAGATGGGCACATGTTGGGCGGGTCACCAATAAAGGCCATACACACCCCAAAAATCTGCCTCGGCAATGTCACCAACAGCCACTAATGGTAGTTATTATTGTGTGCTTACCCTGTGCCAGGCACTAGCCTTAAGTGCCTTCTGTATACTGCACTATGTTATTTAATCCTCCACAGACTTATGAATTAGGCATGATTAGCAACCCAGGCAGCCTGACTCAAAGCCATGTCATGTGTGGGACACTGGTGTCAACACAGACATTCCAGCCTCTGAAGGGTCAATGCAAGACCTTGCTCTTCAAGGCATTACATCTCTCTGATCCTCAGTTTTCCCATCTGCAAAATGGGTTCATAAGAGATGCCTTACCAGACCTTTGGGTTCTAAAGCCTTCCAGGCAGCGGCAGCTGCTCTTCACCTGGGAGGGACTTTGCCATCATCGGAAAACTTTGTACCTGATTTAGGAGGCTGAAATCTTAATTTTAAAGTGTCAGATAAGGAAATGGGGAGAACAAACTACTCTTCTTTGGTGGCCTTTCTGGTTGGCTCTGTTTGGACCACCCTCTGGCATTTTCCACACGCTGGGCATCCCCAGCTCCCACTTGGAGCCTGAACAACTTTTTCTCCCAAGCCCCAAATGCCATAGCACCTGCAGGAGGCCTGAGGCCATCTGGACAATTCTCAGGCTGCCCCTATTAGATATTTATGGTGAGTGGATGGGAGCTGGCCTAGAGAAGTCAGGATATGGCTAAGTTGGAGCCCAGAGACCAGGGTTTTGCCCTGCAAAACCACTTACTTTGTGATTCCAGTCAACTGGCTTAGCCTCTAGAGCCTCATTCCTTCACTCATCCGTGCCCATCAGTGCCACTCATCAGCGCTGGGTGCTAGGGACACAGGGATGAGTCAAACAGGCCCATCCCTCCCAGTCTGCTACTTTCACAGGAGAGGCAGACAAGGAAACCGAGTGACGGACAGGGTGATTCCTTCTGCCTGGGAGAAGCCGGGTGCCTGGGCTATCAGGAGGACTTCTTGGAGGAGGTGAGGCTGGGTGCCACTTTCCTCTTCCGTTAATTGAAAGGGTCATAATAACTAACATTTTTTATTTCAGAGTTTAATGTTATTTTAAACTGTTATTATAAAAGTAACACATGCTCATGGTGAAAACTTTCAAGAGAACAGAAACGTATTAAGTAAAAAATCTCATTTCCTATCCATCCCTAGAAGGAACTAATTGCTGTTCACAGTTTCTCATGAAGTCTTCTAGAAATGTTCTGTGTGTGGCCGGGCGCGGTGGCTCACGCCTGTAATCCCAGCACTTTGGGAGGCCGAGGCGGGCGGATCACGAGGTCAGGAGATCACAGACCATCCTGGCTAACATGGTGAAACCCTGTCTCTACTAAAAATACAAAAAACTAGCCGGGCGAGGTGGTGGGCGCCTGTAGTCCCAGCTACTCGGGAGGCTGAGGCAGGAGAATGATGTGAACCCGGGAGGCGGAGCTTGCAGTGAGCCAAGATTGGGCCACTGCACTCCACCCTGGGTGACTGAGCAAGACTCCGTCTCCAAAAAAAAAAAAAAAAAGAAAGAAATGTTCTGTGTGTGTGTATGGAAACATATGTGAAACAAACATCAAAAGCCCAAATAAATAATAATAGCTCCCACTTGAGTGTTTGCTAGGGGCCCCCTCACCCATTGCGCTTGCTTTTCCATGTAATGAGAGACCTGGGACATATTTCTAGGTCCACTGTCAACTTTCCAAGGTACTTTAAGAGAAACCCGGAACATCTTAGGGCCAACTGAACAAACAGTTCCTTTCCTGGTGCCTTCCTCTGAATAGGCCTAGCTCCAAGCTGGCCCCACAGGTCCATCCTCCTATCGAAACTTCTCTGTGGTTGGGCCATTGTCGCATCTGTTTTCAGATGGGGAAACTGGGGCTCAGAAAGCACAGCAGGGTTCTGAGGCTGCGCGGTGACCAAAGGCAGGTCCGTGCCGTGACGGACCCCACGGGGCTCTGAAACCAGAAGGAGGCCACGCTGTCCTCGGAGTCCTGGTTTCCGGAAGCAAGCAGGATTAAATATAACCCAGGCAGGCAGGAGGTGGGTGTTGAAAGCACAGGCTTAACCAAAAAGTGCAGGCCAAAGGGCAGCCCCGCCCTCCACCCCGCTGGGCTCTGGGGATAACTGCACTGACCAGTCTCGTGGGATTCTGGCCGGGCGGCTGGCTGGCGTTCCCACCCACCCAGGTCCCCTGCAGGGCAAGGCCCAGTCCCCCAGCGTGTCCTCTGTGTACAGGTTGCCACCTCTGACCTGGTGACTTCACTGTGGAAATTGGGGTCATGGTGATGGGCAGAAACACTACAGACAAAGGGCTCTGCCATGTGGTCCCCGGTCTGCCCAGCAGGAGAGCCATCACTGGCTGTGTGGCCCGAGCTTGGGCAAGTCACTCACCCTTTCTTCCTTTTTCATTTTTTAAATTTTAATTGAGGTTAAACTCACATAATGTAAGATTAACCATTTTAAAGTGAGCAATTCAGTAGCATTTAGTACATTCACAATGCCGTGTGACCACGATCTCTATCTAGTTCCAAGGGAGACCCCATTACCTGTTAAGCAGTGTCTCCCCACACTCTCCTTCCCCCATTCCCGGCAACCACTCATCTATTTCTGTTTCTGTGGACTTCCCTATTCTGGACATTTCATCGAAAAGGAAGCATACAGCGTGTGGTCTTTTCTGATTGGCTTTTTTCACTTAGCATGATGTTTTCAAGGCTCGTCCGTTTTGTAGCATATGTCAGTATTCCATTCCTTTTTAAGTTTTTTGAGACAGGGTCTTGCTCTGTCGCCAGGCTGGAGTGCACTGGCGAAATCTTGGCTCATTGCAACCTCTGCCTCCCAGGCTCAAACGATCGATCCTTCTGCCTCAGCTGGGACTACAGGGACATGCCACTATGCCTGGCTAATTGGTGTATTTTTTGTAGAGGCAGGGTTTCGCCATGTTGCCCAGGCTGGTCTTGAACTCCTGGCCTCCTTCTGCCTTGGTCTCCTCCTGCCTCAGCCTCCCAAAATGCTGGGATTACAGGCGTGAGCCACCATGCCTGGCCTTTCATTCCTTTTGATGTATATTGGATATATCATGATTGATTTATTCATTTATTGATGGACATTCGGGCTGCTTTTGCCTTTGGGCTATGGTGAATAGTGCTTCTATGACACTGAACCTCTCTCAACCTCCTTGGTTCTCACATCTGTAAAATGGGGATAATCAAAGTACCTACCTCACAGAGCTAGGGGAGGATCAAATGAGACAGATGCAAAGCCCTTATCTGGCACATGGTGAGTTCTGCATTCCCCTTTGTGGTTTCTGTCAGGTGTTTACTGTACAGCCTCAGGTGCTTCCAGCACTTCCTGTGTCCTACTCAGACCACTTTACCTGTTTTAACTCACTGATGGCCATGCTTTTGGTATATTCCTTAATTCCTCCAGCAACATTGTGAGGTAGGCCCTGCTCTCATCAGTTTCGCTTGCAGAAAACCAAGCCTCAGAGAGGTCAGCTAAGGCTTTGCCTGCAGAGGCAGGGTTGGTTCCCAGGCCAGCCTGATCCTGGGCCTGTGCTCTAAACACCTGTGCTGGTCCGCACTCCTCAGGGAGTTTACACAGCAGCATTTGCCTGTTTACAGTTTACACGGCGATGTCTCTGGGCTGGGAACTAAGGGGGACTTTCACTTTCTTTTTCACCCTGGCCTCTCACTGTTCCACATTTCCATAATGGTTTTGCTTTGTTTTCACAATGAGCACATACTCATTTTGTAATCAGAAAGAAACCGTAAACATCATTCTAGGTGATGGCATATTACATGTTAAACAAAAAGAACCCGACACAAAGTCTGTGCATAGCTTGGTCCCAGCCAGGTTGAAAGTTGCACAGGAAAACAGCCAGAGGACTATCCACCAACATATTACTAGTGCTGGTCTCTGGGGGCTGGATGGGGTGATTTTGTGATTTTTTTTCATATAATGTTGGTATCTTCCTAGCTTTGCCAATCTTATTTTTATGATGAACAAATGTCACTTTTGAATTCAGAAAGAAAGGGATTCTCAGGAAAAAAAATAAAGCTGTTCCCAGCCCACGCCCGTGGGTGTTCGTGCTTTGGGCCCAGCTGGGCAGGTGAGCCTGGACTGCTCACAGGGCAGGGAACTCATGCGGAAGCCGCCAGACAGGATATTCCTGCACCTCAAGACGTGCCCAGGGATTGCCGACCTGATGCTACCGTTTGTCACCCATCCCCACCCCAGGACACAGAGAGGCCATTCCAACCTCGGGACCTCCAGCACAGCCTCTAGAGCAGGGACATCTCATCCCCAGGCCCCACCCAAATGCTGTCCCAGCACTGCCCCGCCCAGCCCAGCCCCCTGGCCCTGGCTCCTGCACTGCCTCGCCCTGGAATCTCCTTCACCCCGGGGTGTGCGGTTCCCAAATCTTCGCCATCAGGCCCAATTTGCAGGGCCCAGTGGAGCATTAAGAAGAGCCAGCCACAAGTAGACGAAGGTGTTTGTCCACACCCTGTCTCAGGTGGTCCTCACCATCCCAGACCCACCGTGAGGCAGGTCTCGCCTGTCCCCACCACAGCTGTGGTCCTGGAATCCAGAATAGGACCTGGCACACAGAAGGTGCTTAACAAATTCTGAGTGGATAGTTATTGCTACTATCCCTACTCTAGAATGGAGACATCTGAGGCCCAGAGAGGCGAAGCAACTCGTCTAAAGCCACACAGCCAGGAAGAGGTTGGGCCATGGCGATCCATCAGGTTCATGTCAGCAGTCTCAACCCCAGGCCAGCCCCCTGCTCTTTGGGGTCCAGTTTCCGCCTGGAGTGGCTCCCTGGGAAAGGGCTGGGCAGCAGCGCTTGGACTGTGGTTCCAAATGGTCAGTGCTCCGATCTCAGTTCTGCCACCAACCAGCAGTGTGACCTTGGGCAAGTTCCCTAGCCCCTCTGTGCACATGTTCCCGCTGCTGGCAGCCTGCTCATGAGGAGTAAGTGAACCACTCCTGGTCCAGAGTGCACAGGATATGTGCTGGTTAAATAAAATTGAGTGTCTGAGGGGGTTGGCTGAGCTGCTGGGTAGAGTGGGGCGCCCTGGTTCATCATAGCAGAGGCTGCTGGGATCTGGGCTGGCCCACAGCCTGCTGGCTTCCTCTCTGGCTTGGGTGTGGCCATCAAGCCCCTACCCTGACTCGACCTCTCTGGAGCTCCCTTTCTCTCGGCCTGGCACGTGCTGAAGTCTGGGGCCCCCATCCCCGCACCTGCCCTGGCTTCAAGTGACTGCCCTCACCTAAGAAAAGGGGACATGGACCCCCCCTGCCCATCCCCATCCCGCATGGGCTGGAAACCTCTGCCATAGTCAGGATGTCCGGAAAGGCAGAGACAGCTACATCCACGACGATGCAGGGAGCGCAGCAGAGGGTCTGGCTGCATCTGGGCGAGTCCAGGAGCTGCCTGGAGCAGCGCCTCTTTGGCAGGTTGTGACAGATGGGTGGGAGTCTGACAAGACGAGAAGGGAGAGGAGAAAGGCTCCCGGCCATGGAAGGAGAGGCACACACAGGCAGGGAGCCTGGGAGGGCAGAGGACGCTGCCTCTGACCGCACGGCCACCTCGGCTTTGGCAGCACACCCAGGGCGGGGTGCAGCACTCCTGAACAGCAGCTGCCAGGAAGGCAGGTCGCAGTGGGATGGACCCTGGCAGTGGGGCCGAGCGGGCTGACTGGGCTGAACTCTGGCCTTCCTGGAGCTGTTACTCCCGCCCTGACGTCCAGCCCACACAGCAAGTTTGTCATTCAGTCACCGCCCCACCAGGCAGCCTGGCTGAGCAGGAGCCCCAGCGTGGGTGAAAGCCCCGTCCACGCCCAGCTGTCCCGACACAGCCCCACCCAGGAACCAGGCCCAGCTTTGCATGGGCTGGACGTGCCCTGTAGTGTGAGGAGGTGCCTGGCTGGGGTGTGCCTCCTTTTCCCCAGCTGTCAAGGCAGATGGGAACTTCTACCTCCCAGAGCTCTTAAGAGCATCCAATGAGATAATATTAGAGAATTAGAGAAAGTGCATTTTAACACCGAGGTTCGTCTGCAAAGGGTTGCTGCCGCTGTTGCTATTGTTATTACTATGTTATTATTAAGACCGACACATGGGGCCGGGTGTGGTGGCTCACACCTGTAATCCCAGCACTTTGAGAGGCTGGGGCGGGCGGATGACGAGGTCAGGAGATCGAGACAATCCTGGCCAACTAGGTGAAACACCGTTTCTACTAAAAATACAAAAAATTAGCCGGGCGTGATGGTGGACACCTGTAGTCCCAGCTACTCAGGAGGCTGAGGCAGGAGAATGGCGTGAACCCGGGAGGCGGAGCTTGCAGTGAGCCGAGATTGCACCACTGCACTCCAGCCTGGGTGACGGAGCGAAACTCTGTCTCAAGAATAAATAAATATATAAATAAATAAATAAAAAAGACTGACACATGGGGGTGCTGCTGGATTCAGTGGGAGAAACCAGAGACATCAGAACTTGAATTCTAGTCCCCTTTTTGAGTAGCTGTGGATCTGGGAAATCACTTCTCCAACTCAATTTCCCGATCTATAAATATTTCAGAGGGGCGAGTGCTTGGGCTCTGTGCTGGCCAAGGTCAGCCTGGGAGGGTGGGACCGGCAGCAGGGTCTTCTCCCAAGCCAGGGGCGCATCCTCTTGGACCAAGGCCAAGTCACCGCTCTGGCCTCCTGACACCACCGCTGCCCTGGGCTGACCCCTCTCCTGCCCCCTGGACCCAGCCAGCCTAAATGCACACTCTCATGACCCTTTGCCTGTGCATGAACCCGTGCTGTTTATAAAGCTTTTCGCCCAAATGGTGCTGCCACCCCCTTTGACAACGCTGTTCAGCTACAGCTGTGGGTGGCTCCTGCACTGGGCCCACAGGAGCCGCAGGCCAGTGGAGACAGGTGGACAGCCATGCCATAAGATGGAGCTCAGGGTAGGGAGGGTGTTGGGCCAGGCTTTCCCGAGGAGGGGCCCTCAGCTGGACCTTGGAGGGGCCCCGTGGCCTCAGCACCTGCCCTGTGTGCCGCTTCTCGGGTCCAGATTCATTGCTGGCTCCCCAGCTTCTAACAGGTGCCTTGGAGCCCTAGGAGTCCAGTGAGTGCACGGAATGAGTGAAGGAGTGCAAGAACGAAGGGAAGTGGAGAACATTTAATTATCCTTATAGCAGGCCCCAGAATTCTTTGCAGGGAGAGAACTCGACCTTGGGAAATTACCTAGTTGAGCTGCTTGGGTGGTGATGGAGGCGTCAGGAAGCGTTTGCTGTCTGAGTGGCGGACAGTCCCCCTCGCCTCCTGTGCTTCTTGGCTCAGGTCCCCTTCCTAGGCCTTTTTCTCTGCCAGGAGCCGGGTGGGGCTCTCTCCAGTCTGGATAGCCCAGGGGCAGGGCGGTCTCCATGCAAACCCTCGCTGTGCTGTGTGGCCTCAGACCATCCACTGACCCTCCGGAGCTCGGCCTCGGTTTTTCCATCTGTGAGAGGACAGTCTGCCCAGATCTGCGCCCAGGAAGCATGGGGGTGGGAAGACTTAGCAGAGAGCAAGGCTGTTGCACACTCAGGGCTGTTACCCTGGGCTCTGGCTCTCTGAAGGCCCCACCCACTGCCCGGTTCATAGGGTGGCTCCTTTTTGAGTCACACTTCTGAGCACCCTGGTGCCAGCCATGCTGGCTACTGGCAACCTCTTTAATGATCACGTCTGTCCCCACACCTGGGTGCAGCTCCATCTGTCTGAATGGACTCATTAAGGCCCCATAAAACGAAGTCACAATGAGCCATGTCAGAGATGAAGAGGGAGGACTTCCCGGAGGCCTCCCCGACTCACACCGTGCCTGGGAGGGAAGGCTGCCCGCTGTGCTTGCCGGGAAGGCCTGGCAGGGCCTGGGGCCTCTAAGGAGGATCCTTAGCCGGAGGTGAATGGGAGACAGAGAAACAGAGATGGAGGGGGAAAGATGGAAACGGCAAGGGCCACAGACCCACAGATAGAGACAAAGCAAGAGACTGGGAATGTGGGGAGGAGAGAGGCGGGAGGGAAGGAGGGTGCGGAGGGGCAGTATCTGGACAGAGCAGTTCTACCTGGACGCTGAGGGCTCTTGGGCCTGGGCAGCCGTACCAAAACACTCGGAAGCCTGGGCGGGCAGCCAGCCAGGGAAGGTCCCCGGCGGTCCTCTGTAGTCCCCTCCTCCCTGCTCCCAGCAGTAGCCACCCCAACAACTCCCTGTCACTCCCAGGCAAGCACACAGGTGCCCGCCCACCAACAAACCTTCACGCACACGCGTCGTCGCTCGCGCAGGAATGCAGCACCCTGGCACACTCCCACATTCTCACGCCTGCCCTCACTCTCCCACAGCTCAGCTGGGAGGGGCACAAGCCTGCCAGCACTCACGCAAGTGCAGGAGCGCCCGCGTCCATGCTCGGCTGTGTGCACCCATGGGTAGCATGACCTGGGCCCCATTGGCTGGGGCTGCAAGTCCAGACCCAGGCCGACAGGTGCACACACTCGGGACTCTTGGCTCTGGAGGCCGTGTGGGTCCTGGGTCCACAGACACCCCTAAAGCGGCTGGTGTGGATCTGGACCAGCCGGGGCTTTGGCAGGGGCGATTCTCCCTGCAGGGGCGCACAGAGCTGATGATCCAGCATTGACGTACCCACCCTCCATATATGCCATCACCCATCAGCCGGCTGCGCCCCTTGGAGATCCATTGTCCTTTGCCAGTGGACGGCCGAGACCTTCCCAGCTCTCTCCTCACTCAGGGCTCTCTATGTCTGTGGACAGCACTGCCTCTGTGCTGGTCCCTGCTGCCATGGTGTGACAGTCAGCTTCCAATTCATGGTGTACATCAAAATTCCACTCCCAGCCATCATCAGGAACAGAGCAGGAGCTAAGCAATGGGGGAGGGGCAAAGGCAGGAGGGGGCTTCCCAAGGCAGCAGCACCGGCAACTCCATAGGGAGAGGCACCCATCACCTGCACCAAAGATGTCCTTCGGAGGTGGACAGCCATCGGAGTAGGCAGCCATTGCCCTCGGGGTCTCTCCTGGGACATCAGCCCCTCTGCCCGAGGCAGCATCTGCATCTTTGTGCCTGCGGGCTTCCTGGAAGCCTCTCTGCCCAATTCAGGGCAGGATGGAAAGGCCAGGGGTTGACACCGCCCAGCAGCCTTGACCAGTGACAGCTCAGACAGAATATTGTGCCTTGAGTGGAAGTGTGAGCTCTTTGACTTCCACCCCGGCCCACCCCACTCTGAAAATGGATTTGCAACAGTTGCAAAATCCAAGGGAAGTTGACAACAACCCATGCCAGAAGGATACAAAATAAAGCTCAGTGTTGTCATTTGTGTACATTCTCAGACCTTTCCTTACATCTAGCTTTTGTTTTTCCTTTTTGGGTTTTTTGTTGTTGTTGTTTTATTTTTGTTTCTTGTTTAAGACAGAGGCTCACTATGTCGCCCAGGCTGGAGTGCAGTGGCACGATCTCAGCTCACTGCAACCTCCGCCTCCTGGGTTCAAGTGATTCTCATGCGCCCTTCTCCCAGGTAACTGGAATTGCAGGCGTGGGCCACTTGGCCCGGCTAATTTTTTGTGTTTTTAGTAGAGACGGGGGTTTCGCCATGTTGGCCAGACTGGTCTTGAACTCCTGACCTCAAGAGATCCGCCTGCCTCGGACGCCCAAAGTCCTGGGATTACAAACCTGAGCCACTGTACCTAACCTACATTTAGTTTTTAATGTATGTTTTATTGTCATATAATTCACATAACATACAATTTATCATTTCACATATACGACTCAGTATGTTTACAATGTTGTACAACCATCACTACCACTTAGTTCTAGAACATTTTCATCACCCTCAAAAGAAACCTCACAACCATTAGCAGTCATTCACCATTTCTCCCTCCTCTCAGTCCCTGGCAACCAGCAATCCACTTCTTTTTTCAATCAGTTCACCTATTTTGAACATTATGTGAATGGAATCATACGATGTATGGCCTTTTGTGCCTGGCTTCTCTCAGTTAGCGCCATGTTTTTGAGGTGTATCAGCGCTTCATTCCTTTTCTGTTTTTTGTTTTTGTTTTTGTTTTTGTTTTTTTGAGACAGAGTCTTGCTCTGTCACCCAGGCTGGAGTGCAATGGCGCAATCTCAGCTCACTGCAACCTCTGCTTCCCGGGTTCAAGTGATTCTCCTGCCTCAGCCTCCTGAGTAGCTGGGATTACAGGCACCCACCATCGTGCTGGGCTAATTTTTGTATTTTAGTAGAGATGGGGTTTCACCATGCTGTCCAGGCTGGTCTTGAACTCCCAACCTCAGGTGATCCACCTGCCTTAGCTTCCCAAAGTGCTGGGATTACAGGCGTGAGCCACCACGTCCAGTCACTTCATTCCTTCTCATGACTGAATAATATTTCACCGTGTGGATAGACCACCTTTCACTTACCCATTCATCCGTTGATAGACATTTGTGCTGTTTGAAATGAACTTTTAACACATGTTCTCTACAAAAGAATTTTGGAAATATCAGTATGCAGTTGACAACTGTTCTCTTCTGCTATTTTCCACATTCTGAGGTTAAGTTCCTCCTACATTTAAGTGTTTTTTCTTTTAAGAAGTGGTAGTAGCCAGGTGTGGTATTCATGCCTATTGTTCCATCTACTGGTGAGGCTGAGGCAGGAGGATCACTTGGTCCCAGGAGTTTGAGTCCAGCCTGGGCAACATAGTGAGATCCTGTCTCTTAAAAAAAAAAATTAAAAAAAAGGAATGGTGGGCCAGGTGCAATGGCTCACTCCTGTAATCCTAGCACTTTGAGAGGCTGAGATGGGCAGATTGCCTGAGCCTAGGTGTTTGAGACCAGCCTGGGCAACATGGTGAAACCCTTTCTCTACTAAAAATACAAAAAAAAATTAGCTGGACATGGAGGCACATACCTGTAGTCCCAGCTATTTGGGAGGCTGGGGTGGGAGGATTGCTTGAGCCTGGGAGGTGGAGGTTGCAGTGAGCTGAGGTCACACCACCGCATTCCAGGCTGGGTGACAGAGCCAAACCCTGGAAGAAGAAGGAGAAGGAGAAAGAGAAGGGGAAGAGGAAGAGAAGGAGGACAAAGAAGAAGAAGAAAGAGGAGGAGGAGGAGGAGAAGGAGGAGGAGGAGGAAGAAGGAGGAGGAGGAGGAGAAGGAGAAGGAGGGGAAGGGGAAGAAGAAGAATTCTAGCAAGAAAAATTTTAACAAAATGTCTTTGGAAGGGAAAAACAGAGCTGGCAACTCTAAATTGTCCACACAACCCTTTTCCTCTCTCCTGCTCTGGGAACCCTGGCAATCTTGTTTGGTGGTGACAGTGTTGACGGCTGAAGCAAGACGCCTTCACGTTAATAGGGGTTTCCACGGCCAACGTGTTTTCAGGCACCCAATCTGGGTGGAGAAGGCGCCCCCAGCCTGTGGGGAATGGACAACAAGTCACAGTGGGCATCCTCAGCAGGTTTCTGCCTCTGCACCTGCCCACCCTGGGGTGGCTCCGTGGAGGGGAACATATGGGAAGTGGCACGGGCCAGAGGGCCTGAGCCCCGGGAACTAAGTTCACAGAGTCACAAAGGGGTGGGGAGGTCAGGCCAGCTCCCCAGAGGTTCTCGCTGGTCTCACCTGTGTGTCTGGTTCCTGCTGTTGACTCCAAATAACAAGGAAGGATCATTGCCAACTACACACTGTCGCTCCCAGCTAAGTTTGGGCTCTAGTCATTGGGAAGTGGGGTTGGCGTTGGGACGGTGGGAAGGTGACAAGGGAAATGGCTAAATTCAATGGGTTAAAAATGATACACAGAATTTATTATAACGGCAATACAATAAAGCAAATAAAAATTTAAAAATTAGAAAGAAAAAACACCTCTATTCTCACCTTAACACAAGGACTTACATTTTGATGAAGTTTCAATTTGCCTAAGCATAAAAATAACCTACTTTCTTTCCTGATTTTAAAAGTTGGATGGCTTTGTGATAGTGAAAATGTTAAAAAAAAAAAAAAAAAAAAGAAAGAAGGAAAAAGAAAAGAGGTGAAAAGAAAAAAGGGCCGGCACGGTAGCTCACGCCTGTAATCCTGGCACTTTGGGAGGCCGAGACGGGCGGATCACAAGTTCAGGAGATCGAGACCATCCTGGCTAACAAGGTGAAACCCCGTCTCCACTGAAAATACAAAAATTAGCTGGGGATGGTGGCGGGCACCTGTAGTCCCAGCTACTCGGGAGGCTGAGGCAGGAGAATGGCCTGAACCTGGGAGGCGGAGCTTGCAGTGAGCCGAGATTGCACCACTGCATTCCAGCCTGGGCGACAGAGAAAGACTCCATCTCAAAAAAAAAAAAAAAAAGAAAAGAAAAGTGACTCATTGTATCACAAGTTAAAGCCAATCATTATTAACATGTTGGTATATTTCCTTCCAATCTTTGTTATTAAGGCCCTTCCTTCCTTCCTGCCTGCCTGCCTGCCTTCCTTCTTTCCATTCCTTCCTTTTTGCTTTTCTAGAGATACCCTCTATCACCTGGAGACTGGGGTACAGTGGTGCAATAATAGTTCACTGCAGCTTCAAACTCCTGGGCTCAAGCAATCCTCCCACCCCAGTCTCCCAAGTAGCAGAGACTACAGGCACGTGGCACCACACCCAACTAATTGTCGGGGTGTTTTTTGGGTTTTTTTGCTTTTTTTTTTTTTTGTGTGTGTCAAGATGGGATCTCACTTTGTTCCCCAAGCTGGTTTCAAACTCCTGGGGTCCTTAAGGTGATCCTCCTGCCTTGGCCTCCCAAAGTGCTGGGATTACAGGCATGCACCACCTTGCCTGGCCTGAGCCACTATGCCCAGCCTATATTTTTTTCTTTTCTTTTCTTTTTTTCTTTTGAGATAGAATCTTGCTCTGTCACCTGAGCTGGAGTACAGTGGCATGATCTCAGTTCACTGCAACCTCCACCTCTTGGATTCAAGCAATTCTCTTGCCTCAGCCTCCCGAGTGGCTGTGATTACAGGCGTGCCCCACCACGCCTGCTAATTTTTGTATTTGTAGAGACAGGGTTTTGCCATGTTGGCCAGGCTATTCTCGAACTCCTGATCTCAGGTGATCTGCCTGCCTCGGCCTCCCAAAGTGCTGGGATTATAGGTGTGAGCCACTGCACCCAGCAGCCTATATTTTTCATAATTGTATCATACACGACATTGTAGCAATTTTCATCCACAGTTTCATGGCCTTTTTCACTAAAAATCATGGACTGAACTGTTTCATGCTGTTAAAAGTATTTGAAAACATTTTATTGCTGTGCGTCTCTAATAGAGTTTAAGCATATACTGCATGAAACTTTTGTATCCTGCTTGTTTCACTTATTCTACCCTTCTTGCAATATCATGCAGTTTTAACACAGCCCTCCTTGCAAGTGACATATGCAAAGGCATCCATGAGTGGATGGTCATAATCCTCTTGATGGACAGGTCTTTGCTGTTGTAAATGATGCTGCAAAACACCCTTTTATAAGTCAAATGTTTCCCCTGGATAGGTTCCTATACATGGGCTTATCAGGAAAGAGTATGAGTAATGTTGAGGTTCTGTTTAAGAATCATTTTACAGAATTTGCCTTCATAATTTTGTAGGTGTGAAAATGACCAGCAATCAACATTCTTTTGACATTGGCCAGGCATGGTGGCTCACACCTGTAATCCCAGCACTTTGGGAGGCTGAGGCAGGTGGATCACCTGAGGTCAGGAGTTCGAGACCACCCTGGCCAACACGGCGAAACCCCGTCTCTAATGAAAATACAAAAAATTAGCTGGGCATGATGGTCTGCACCTATCATCCCAGCTACTTGGGAGGCTGAGGCAGGAGAATCACTTGAACCCGGGAGGCGAAGGCTGCAGTGAGTGGGATAGAGCCATTGTACTCCACCCTGAGTGATAAGAGCAAAACTCCTGTCTCAAAACAACAATAACAAAAACAATAAAATTCTTTTGACATAAAACTAGAAAGTCCAGTACAACATTCTTAGAAATAAATAAATAAATAAATAAATAAATACAGCAGCAGAAAAAACCCTAGTGTTTCACTCTTGCAAGATATAATCTTGGAATCTTGGAATCCCAGTCATCCTCACTAAGCTTTCTGGGAGCAGAGAGAAACCCAAGTAGGAACAGCCAAGGGAAATGTATGTCCAAGCCAACTGAAGGGCGACGATGTCTCCTCGGAGGCATGTGCTCACCTGCACATGGAGGGACGTGACCGCCAGACAGCAGAGTCAGCGCACGGCTGGTGAACTCGCAGGGAAGCCACTTCATCCACGTCCCGGGTCAATCACCGAAAAATTGGACTGCTGCCCCAAATCTGACAGCTATTTGCATTTTGCATCCTTTCCCTGCATTCCTTCTGTGTGTTCTCTGTATTTCCACATTGTCATCTATGAAAATGCATGACACTGGTAGTCAGGGAATAAATGTCTCCTTTCAAAATATTTCCTATTATGGTAAAATATATGTTTTGTATTAATATTAGTCTGATTTCACATTGCGATAAAGAACTGCCTCAGACTGGGTAATTTAGAAAAGAAAGAGGTTTAATTGATTCACATGGCTGGGAAGTCCTCAGGAAACTTACAATCATGGCAGAAGGCAAAGCAGGCACATCTTACATGGAGGCAGGCAAGAGAGAGCATGTAAGAGCAGGGAAAACTGCCTTGTAAGACTAACAGGTCTCATGAGAACTCACTCACTATCACGAGAACAGCTTGGGGGAAACCACTTCCATGATCCAATCACCTCCCCCCAAGTCCCTCCCTCAATACCTGGGGACTACAATTCGAGATGAGATGTGGGTGGGGACACAAAGCCTAACCATATCACATTTACATCATGTAACATAAAATTTACCATTTTAACCATTCTAAGTGTCCAGTTCAGTGGCATTAAGTACATTCACAACACTGTACAACCATCAGCACTATCTATTTCCAGAACTTTTTTTTCATCATCCCAAACAGAAACTCTGTACCCATTGAACAATAACTCCCTATTTCTTCCTCCCCATTGGTAATCTCTATTCTATTTCCTGTCTCTATACATTTGTCTATTCTAGGAACCTTATGTAAGTGGATTAATACAATATTTTTCTTTTCGTGTCTGACTTGTTTCACTTACCATAATGTCTTCAAGGTGCATCCATGTTGTAGCATGTATCAGAAGTTCATTCCTTTTTACAGACAAATAACATTTCACTGTATGCATACACCACATTTTGCCTATCCATTCATCTGTTGCTGCACACTCAGGTTGCTTTCATCTTTTGTTTTTTGTGAATAATGCTGAACACTGGTATACAAGTATCTGTTCGAGTCCCTGGTTTCAGTTCTTTCGGCTATATATCTAGGAATGGAACTTCTGGATCATATGGTAATTCTATGCTTAACTTTCTGAGAAACTGCCAGACTATTTTCCACAGCAATTTCATGACTAAATGTCATTTTGAAAAATTTATCCTAGTCGGGTGCGGTGGCTCATGTCTGTAATCCCAGCACTTCGGGAGGCCAAGGTGGGTGGATCACCTGAGGTTAGGAGTTCCAGACCAGCCTGACCAATATGGTGAAACCCCATCTCTACAA
Organism: Chlorocebus sabaeus; assembly: GCF_047675955.1. Classification (NCBI taxonomy): domain Eukaryota; kingdom Metazoa; phylum Chordata; class Mammalia; order Primates; family Cercopithecidae; genus Chlorocebus; species Chlorocebus sabaeus. The sequence continues at coordinate 43,653,392 of NC_132930.1, read as the reverse complement.
AAAATACAAAAATTAGCCAGGTATGGTGGCATGCGCCTGTAGTCCCAGCTACTCAGGAGGCTGAGACAGAATAATTGCTTGAACCTGGGAGGTGGAGGTTGCAGTGAGCTGAGATCGTGCCCCTGCACTCCAGCCTGGATGACAGAGTGAGACTCTGTTTCAAAAAAAAAGAAAAATTTATCTTTAATATTGGTAAGATGTCAATACTACTCAAAGTGATCTACAGGTTCAATGCAATTCCAGTCAAAATACTAATGACTTTTTTTTTGTAGAAATAGGAAAATCCTTCCTAAAATTTATATGGAATCTCAAAGGATCTCAAATAGTGAAATAATCTTGCAAAAGAACAAAGTTCAAAATACCCTTCCTGATCAAAACTTACTACAAAGCTACAGTTATCAAAACAGTGTGATACTGGCATGAAGACAGACATATAAATCAATGGGTTAGAATAAAGATCCCAGTATTTTTTATATATGCTATATAATAATATATATAATTATAACATATAATTATATATTATAATATATAACATATACTATAATATATAATTATTATATATTTAAACATATAATATATTATAATATAATTACTATAAATATATAATTATTATATATTAAAATTTTTTTCAATGACTTTTTTCAATGAATGTTAGCTAAAGTGTCAAGACCATTCAATGGGAAAAGGGTAGTCTTTATAACAAATGGTGTTGGGAAAACTGGATATTCACATGCAAAAGAGTAAAACTGGTCCCTGAGCTTATACCCTATTCAAAAATTATTAAAAGTGGATCACAGATCTAAATATATGAGCCGAAACTATAAAACTCTTAGAAGAAAACATAGAGGAAAGGATTCATGACATTGAATCTGGCAATGATTTCTTGGCTATGACACCAAAGCACAGGCCACAAAAGAAAAAATAGATAAACTGAACTTCATCAAAATTAAAAGCTTTTGTGCATCAAAGGACATTATTGACACACTGAAAAGGCAACTCATGGACTGGGAGAAAATGATTGCAAATCACATATCAGATAAGAGATTAATATCCAGAATATATAAAGAACTACAACTCAACAACAAAAAACAAACAACCCAATTAAGAAATGGGCCAGGAGCATTGGCTCATGCCTGTAACCCCTCCCAGAACTTTGGGAGACCGAGGTGGGTGGATCACTTGAAGTCAGGAGTTCGAGACCAGCCTGACCAACATGGTGAAACTCTGTCTCTACTAATAATAGAAAAGTTAGCTGGGCGTAGTGGCGGGCACCTGTAAGCCCAGCTACTTGGGAGGCTGAGGCAGGAGAATTGCTTGAACCAGGGAGGCAAAGGTTATAGTGAGCTGAGATTACACCACTGCACTCCAGCCTGGGCAACAAAGCAAGACTCCCTCTCAAAAACAACAACAACAACAACAACAACAAGAAAATAAAAACAACAACAAAAGAAAAAAAGAAAAAATTAAAATATTTTAAAAATTAAACACACAATTACCATATGATCCAGCAATTCTGCTTTTGCACGTATACCCAAAAGAACTGAAAGCAGGGACCCAAACAGATATTTGTATATCCCTGCTCACAGGAGCATCGTTCACAGTAACCAAAATGTGGAAACACCCAAATGTCCATTGACAGATGAATGGATAAACAGAATGTAGCACATTCATACAACAGAATGTTATTCAACCTTAAAAAGGAGGAAAATCGCTCCCAGCATTGTGGCTCACACCTGTAATCCCAGCACCTTGGGAGGCCAAGGAGGGAGGATGGCTTGAGCCGAGGAGTGCGAGACCAGCCAGGGCAACATGGGGAAACCCAGTCTCTACAAAAAAACAAAAGTTGGCCAGTTGTGGTAGTAAGTGCCTGTAGTCCCAATTACTCCAGAGGCTGAGTTGGGAGTATTGCTTGAGCCCAGAAGGTCGAGGCTGCAGTTAGCTGAGAGCACGCTAGCCTGGGTGACGGAGTGAGACCCCATCTCAAACTAAAAAAAAGGGGGAAATTCTGACCCGTGCTACAACATGAATGAACCTTGAAGACATTAAGCTAAGTAAGACAAGCCAGTCACAAAAGGGCAAATACTGTAGGATTCCACTTATATGAGTTTCCTGGAGTTGTCAAATTCATAAAGATAAAAAGTAAAATGGTGGGTGCCAGGGCCTGGGAGGAGAGGAATGAGTGTTGGTGGTTAGTGGGGACACCGTTTCAGTAGGGGAAACTGAACAAGTTCGGGAGATGGGTGAGGAGGCGATGACTGCGCAACACTGTAAATGTACTTTTTATTTTATTTTATTTTATTTGTTTGTTTATTTATTTATTTATTTATTTATTTTGAGACAGAGTCTTGCTCTGTCACCCAGGCTGGAATACAGTGGCGTGATCTCGGCTCACTGCCAGCTCTGCCTCCCAGGTTCACACCATTCTCCTGCCTCAGCCTCCCAAGTAGCTGGGACTACAGGCGCCCACCACCACACCCGGTTGACTTTTTGTATTTTTAGTAGAGACGGGGTTTCACCGTGTTAGCCAGGATGATCTCGATCTCCTAAGCCCGTGATCCGCCCACCTCGGCCTTCCAAAGTGCTGGGATTACAGGCGTGAGCCACCTCGCCTGGCCTATTTTTTATTTTTTTGTGTCGCCCAGGCTGGAGTGCAGTGGCACAATCACGGCTCACTGCAACCTCCACCTCCTGGGCTCAAGCAGTTCTCATGCCTCAGCCTCCCGAGTAGCTGGGATTACAGGTGTACGCCACCATGCCTGGCTAATTTTTGTATTTGTAGCAGAGATGGAGTTTTGCCATGTTGACCAGGCTGGTCTCAAACTCCTGACCTCAGGTGATCTGCCCGCCTTGGCCTCCCGAAGCACTGGGATTACAGGCGTGAGCCACTGTACCCAGACTATTAATGTACTTAAAAACAATTTTTTTTCAGAGAGAAGGTCTTGCTCTATTGCCCCAGCTGGAGTGCAGTGGTGTGATAATAGCTCATTGCAGCCTCGAGCTCCTAGGTTCAAGTGATCCTCCCACCTCAGCTTCCTGAGTAGCTGGAGCCAAAGGCGTGTGCCACCAGGCCCAGCTAATGTTTATTTTTTTGTACAAGGTCTCACTATGTTGCCCAAGCTGGCCTTGAACTCCTGGCCTTAAGTGGTCCTCCCACCTCAGCTGGGATTACAGGCACAAGCCACTGTGCCCAGCTGTGAATGTACTTTAAGTCCCTAGAACGGTACACTTAAAAATGGTTAAAATGGTAATTTTTTTTTTTTTTTTTTTTTTTTTTTTTGAGATGGAGTCTCGCTCTGTCGCCCAGGCTGGAGTGCAGTGGCAGGATCTCAGCTCACAGCAAGCTCTGCCTCCCGGGTTCATGCCATTCTCCTGCCTCAGCCTCCCGAGTAACTGGGACTACAGGCGCCCGCCACCTCACCCGGCTAGTTTTTTGCATTTTTTAGTAGAGACGGGGTTTCACCATGTTAGCCAGGATGGTCTCGATCTCCTGACCTCGTGATCCACCCGTCTCGGCCTCCCAAAGTGCTGGGATTACAGGCTTGAGCCACCGCGCCCGGCCAAAATGGTAAATTTTTAAGGCTTGTGTATCTGACCACAATAACAAAATATTTACTTATCTGTCATTTATGTATCTAGTTTCCTTCCTACACCATTCTGACCTTGTCTTTATTATGGCCCCCTCCCAGGATGTGCTACTTTGCCAGGACCTGCAGACAACCACCTTCTGCCAGCCCTCCCCTCCCAGCCCCTCATCCAGAACCACGTGGAGTCTAGGTCCTGGGAACTGCTGTAGCAATCAGGACTGGAGCTCCTTGGTGTATATTTTACATCTCTTAAATGTCACAGAGTCTACAGTGTGCCAGGCACTTCCTGGCCATCTTGCTTGATCCTGGAGACAACTCTAACAGAAAACAACGATGACCCCCATTTTATGGATGGTAAACCTTGGGCTCACAAAGGTTAACTGACATGCCCAAGGTCATAGAGCTAGAAGTGTGATCTGAACCAGGTCTGCTAACACCTAAGCCTTTTCCAGTCTGAGGGATCTTCATTTAATCTGGAAGATACCCAGGAGTGAACTTTCTTGGGAGTTTGGGAGTGAACTCCGTCTCAAGGAGAGACTGGGTCGTGACTGAGCGTGGATGCCGCAGAGCTGTCCCATGCATTGGGCAAAGGCTTACACTGGAGAACTCGACGATCCCTTCCAGCTCTGAAAGATCTGATTGTAATTGAGGGCCAGAGAGGACACGTGACTTGCTCCAAGTCACGCAGCTAAAACCCAGGTCTCCTGATCCCTGACTGGAAATCTGAGAAAGAGGTATGGTACGCGGCAGGTACTCAGCTAATGTATGGAATCAGTTGAGGATCCTGGAGACATAACTGTGAATGTATTCATTCAGTCAATGAGTAGTTGACTGAGTTGTCTGAGTTATCACCACGTATGAGACTCGGAAGATGCGCACCTCCGTGGGCGGACAGTGAAGGCAGCACGTCCGTAATGGAGGGAACATCTCCTGTCAAGGCTTGGGGTGGGGACAAGGGGCAAGGTAGAGGGTGGCTGGGTGAGGCCAGGGTCAGCAGCTGTGACATCTGGTTGATGATTTGGGTCTTTGTCCTAAGGCTGGTGCCCTGACCCTTTGTGGCCATGGCCTTCTGAGACTGTACTGTGTGAGAAGCAGAGTGTGAAATGAGGTTGGGGAGGGGGACAAAGAAGCCTCAAGGAAGGAGCGCTGCCAACATGGCATGTTTCGAACGGGTGGGATTCTCGTTTCCCCCTTCATGGATCTCCTTGTCTTCTGGGATTTTGTACCTCGTGGAGGCTGAGCAATTCTATCGCCCTGAAACAGAACAAGCCGACGCCACAGATGAGGCAGACCGGTCCCCTCTCCCAATCCACACCTGCGCATGGCATCCTCCACGTCCTCAGCTCATCCCCTCCTTCCCTCCTTTGTTTCCTGCGGCTGCTGTTACATGGGGCTCCTGCCTCAGGGCCTTTGCAGGGGCTGTTCCCCCACCTGGAAAGTTCTTCCTGCAGAAACTTCATGGCTTGTGCCCTCACTTCATTCCACCCTCTGTTCAGAGGTCACCTGCTCTGGCTGGCCCTTTCCGGGTCCCCCTCTAAAATTCCCACCCCTGTCGCTTCCTAGTCCCTTGCTCTGCTTGCTCTTTTCTCGGTGGCACCGATCCCTCTCCGATCCCTGCTCCACAGTCACTAGGTTACTCCCCACATGCGTTTGATCATTTGTGACTCTTGTTGATGATCTCGCCCTCTGGAAGTAAGGATGATGGGGCAGGATTCTGTTTGCTTTGGTCATGGCTCTGTCTCCAGCCCTGGGGCAGGACCTTGTACACAGCAAGCACTCGGTAAATATTCGTTGCACAAATGAGTGGGTTTCACAGGTGAGTTTTGTAGAGGGAAAGCCCAGGTTCACCTGCTCTGACCCCTGAACTCCAGCCTGCTCTCAGGAGAAGCAAATTCTCTAGGTGCTCTCAAGTTCTCGTGTCCATGTGTTTATGTGCGTGGGACGGCCAGGCGGGCTTTTCCACAAGTGGCAGGCAGGAGGCACCCTGTTTTTCAAAGCTCCAGGGCCACCTCCTCTGAGGTTTGGTGAACACAGAGGGAGCCCTGTGTGCACCGGGCTGACCGCACACTGCCACTCACTGAACTCTCCTGGAGATCCCAGAAGGTGGCCAGAAGGGAGACTGAGGCATAGAGAGGGTAAGACACCCTCTCTCCAGGGCCAACCAGTTAGAAACTGGCAGGGCCAGGACTGGGTCCCAGGTCTGCCTGGGGGCCTCCTGCCTACCCTGCGCTGGTCTTCAATGGGCCAGTTTTTCAGGGAGTCCCGTGGCATCACCCAGCAGCTTGCTGGTTCCGAGCAGTGTGGGGTCTCCCCAGAGAGGTCTGGGGGCCCAGTGCAAAGATCACAGGCCTGCACCACCCTACGTGTGCATGACCCCAGCAGGTCAGCCTCTCTGGGCCTCAGTTTCCTCAGCTGTGAAATGAAGGACTTGGCTGGGCTGACTTTCAGTTCCTGTTTGGTTCTGAGCATCCCAGCTTTTCCCCATGACGGAGGCTTCCCTGAGAAGGAGGCACTTTTCCAACAGGCTGAGCGTACCTGGCTCCCTGGGCCAGGAGCTGGAGGCTTTAAAAGCAAAATAAGAACTCAGTGAGTCCTCCCGGGCTGCTCCCGCCTGCCTTGCTGCAGCCTGGCCACTGCGGGCTGCCTGGAGAACTCCCAGCCATCAGCCCACGCCCAGCTGCAGGAACAGCTGAGTCACCCTGACAGGGCCAGTCACCCTGAGATCCAAGCGGCCTCAGCAGAGCCGAGTGACCACCTGGGCTGGTCCAATTTGGTGCTTGACTCTCTGGAACGGCACCTTCATGAGGTCAGACAGGGCCCTCTGTCCCCAACGTTGGGGAGAAACCAGAGCGGCAGTCCCTCAGGATGGAGAGAGACCTGGGGGTCCTCTCAGGGGTCCCTTCTGGTTACCAGAATTTTAGGCTTAAGCAGAAAATGTCGTGGGCCCTTGTTTCTTAGGTTTAATGTCAAGAAAGCAGAAGGTGGATTTGAAGCATAATCAGGAGATTCATGAACCGCGAGGATCAGAGATCCCACCCACGAGCCTGGCGCGGTGGCTCATACCTGTGATCCCAGCACTTTGGGAGGCTGAGGCGGGCGGATCACTTGAGGTCAGGAGTTCAAGACCAGCCTGACCAACATGGTGAAACCCCGTCTCTACTAAAAATACAAAAATTCATCGGGCATGATGGCACATGCCTGCAATCCCAGCTATTCCGGAGGCTGAGGTGAGAGAATCACTTGGACCCAGGAGATGGAGGTTGCAGTGAGCCAAGATCACGCCATTGCACTCGAGCCTGGGTGACAGAGTGAGACTCCATCTCAAAAAAAAAAAAAAAAAAGAAAAGAAAAAGGAAAGAAAGAAAAGAAAAGATATCCCACCTGTGCACCCGTTGAACCACTGAAGACCAGCACACCATGTGCATGGGGGCCCCTAGAGAGGCTTGCGGCCGAGTCCTGGCCCTGCCACTTTCTAACAGTGTGGCCCTGGGGAGCTGTCTTACCCTCTCTGTGCCTCAGCAGGAGAAGTAATAATAACAGAAATAATGACGATGTTGCCTGGCCAGTGAACCCTGTGCCCACCCGGCCATCCCTGTCTCTTGAGCTCTCCCTGAAGCTGTCCACAGGGCATCCTCTCTGCAGAAGGCCTCCCTCACCCTCCCACACCTCACCGGGTCTGTGCTCCTGTCACTGCCCGCGCCCATACACCCGGGACCCTCTTTACTGTTCCACCTTCACTAGCATGGCAGGTCCTTGAAAGCAGCCCCTGCTCTGCACCCTTTTTTTTTCTCCGGGCCCGTGGCAGTGCCTGCACCCCAGCTGAACTCGGCAGACATAACTGAGCATAGAACGTGTCCTGTGCAGTAAGTTTACTTTCAACGATTTTTCAGAGAGGTGTATAACTTCTCCAAGAGTACATAGTCAGAAAAAGGCAGAGTTTGAACCGGCCCCCTCCTAGGAGTTGGCTCTTCTTGTTCCATGAATCTCAGAGCCAGCTGCACATGAGGAGAGGTGCCTGTGTGTGCTTCTATCTGTGAGACGGGGTGGCTACAGGCATGAGCTCCAGGAGCAGGGACCCTGAACTGGTAAATCCTGTGCTGTCATTGTGAAACCAGAGGGTGAGAGCCCCTTGTCTCTCCCAAAGGTCCCCTTCCTCCTCTAGGCAACCCTAACATCTTGTACAGAATGCTACCAGTAAGTGCAGTGGGGACCCAAATTTACTGGGTAGACTAGCAGACCATGGTGAATTTCACCCTCTGAGCACAGGCCCTGTCACCTGGCTATTGGAGACAATAAGACCCGCCCCCGCCCCCATCTGATGATCGCACTTCCGCTACAAGCTCTCTGACAAAGGACGGCCCAGCCTCGGCTTGCACACGTCCAGTGGTTGGGGACTGCTCTACTTCCCCAGGGTGACAGATGGTGAGCAGTGCCTTCTGGTAGGTAGCTTCGATTCCAACCCTGCCAGGAGGCTGAACCCCTTTGGGCCCTAAGAACTGGAGAGCTCCACAAATGTGAACACCTCAGAGCGAGCTGTTTTCTTCTGAACACTGAGAGAGCTTGCTTGTTCGGGAAGACAGATTCAAAGGCAGATTCTTCGTTGGTGGAGATATTCCCTTGGCAGTTATCTGCCTTGAGCAGAAGTGGCTTTGGGACATCCAGACAGCGCTGCCGGCTTGTGAGCCCAGATAAATGTCAAGTCCACGCCCATGGTAGGCTATGACAAAACACCCTGGGTGGAGGAGGAGAGTTTAGAGGTGGCTACTGCCGCACTGAAAACAATTTTCATCCCCAAATGAGTTGGGTTGTTCTCATGTGATCCTAGCCAGATGGCAAGAAGATACCACTAGGGGCATTCAGAGAAAGTCTTACATGATTTTGTTTGGCTTTAAAAAATCCAATCTTAGAGCTCAGCAAACGAAGCCGTTTTTCTTTCTTGCCTTTTTTTTTTTTTTAACTCTGACGTCATTCTGTTTTTTCTCAAAAGTTTTTCACTTTACAAACATCATATGTGTCTATTGTAGATAGCATGAAAAACTCAGTGCAACATAAAGAACAAAATAAAAATAATCTTCGATCCATCACCCAGAAACAACTGCTGTTATAATAACATTTTGATGAATTCTCTGTCTCATCAGTAGAGTTATACTTTTATCACTTTATTGATTGACTGATTGATTTTGAGACAGAGTCTCACTCTTTTGCCCAGGCTGGAGTGGAGTGGTATAATCTAGGCTCATTGCAACCTCGGTCTCCCAGGTTCAAGTGATTCTCATGCCTCACCCTCCCAAGTAGCTGGGACTACAGGTGTGCGTCACCACGCCTGGCTAATTTTTGTATTTTTAGTAGAGACGGGGTTTCAGCACGTTGGCCAGGGTGGTCTCAAACTCCTGGCCCCAAGCAATCTGCCCACCTCAGCCTCCCACTGAGCTAGGATTACAGCCATGAGCCATCACGCCCGGCCAAATTATACTTTTAAAAAAAGAGTACATAGGTTCACAGAATAGGCAGTGAGAAAACAAAATTTTAAAAAATGAAATGAACAAACAAACAGCACATTCTATGTCTTCTATCTACTGCATCTGAAGGACAGAGCTGCCAATGAGATGGACAAGGTCCACCCTCTTGGAGCTCGCAGCTTAGAGGGGAGACAGAAAATAAACATATAAGTTAACACTCGGATTGTTTCCAATTTTCCTGTTACGAACACCATTGCAGTGATTTTAGCCAAGTGTCTGAATACTCATGCGTTGATTGCATGAGAAGAACTCTCTACGAGTGGGATTTATGAGATGGGTTTTTTGCCTTCCATAAAAAAATCTCTGTAATGATCACCTTGATGCATATCTGTATGAAAATTACGCGGATATTATCTGATAAATACCTCCTCTGCCTGCATTAGACACTTTTCAATATAGATTTTTTAGATCAGAAGGGATTTTCCAGGTTTTCTATCTAGGCGAACCCCTCATCCCTCTCCAGCATCACAGCTTACATACCCCCAGGGGTGGAGAGCTCACTCCTTCCTCAGAAAGTTCATTCTACCTGCATGGCTCTGCCCCTGGGAAATGTTCCTTTATATTGACATAAAACAGATCCTCCCGGGCTTCTACTAGTGGCCCCGGTTCTTGAGCCTGTGCAGAGCAGATCCAGGCCTCACCCCCGCACCCGCTCTGCTGGGCTGGAGGTCCGCTCCACAGCCCCTCGAGGTCCTCCCTTTGTGCGCACTGCTTGCCTGGCTCTCACCCACTGCTGAATGGCAGTTCCATTCTTGGGAGCTGCCATTCCAGGCAGTTCTTGGGAAGTCCGCTCCAGGACTGCCTCGCCTCCCCCAGGGAACCTTCCCTGACCACCCCTCTCCAGGGAGTCCTGGCCCTCTGTACCTGGCCTCTGTCCCTGCCTCCATGGAAGCCCTTTTCACGGCCTGTCCCGCTCCCTGGGCTGCACCCTGCCACAGGGTGGTATCTGCAGGCAGCAGGCACTGGATGAAAGCATGTTGCATGAATGAGTGGAGGACGGGATTCTGGTGTCTGCATCTCTGACAACTTCTGCGACTGCAGCATTCCCTGTGTTGGATGGGGGCCACTGCCCTCCACTGTAAAATGGACACACATCAGCTTTCTGCACGTGTTGGTCCACTCGTTTATTTACTTAATGAGAAGTGCTCACTCAACAGGTCCTGTGAGCCCACACTGTCCTGGGAACTGAGGACACAGGGCAAGCAGGGCAAGACAGGTCCTGGCCCCAGGGTGCTCCAAGTCTAATAGAAATAGGTAAACAAGCGCTAACTCCATCAGTGAGGTCTAGGAAGGGGCTATGCAGCTGCTGGACAGAGAATTCCAGGGAAGCAGCTCCGAACACGGTGGGGGCAGCCGCCGAGGGAAGTGGGTGTTCTAGTGCAGGGCGATCTTTACATGAAAAAGCCAGGGGCAGGATTCCAGGCCCAGGGAACAGCAGGTGTGAAGGTCTTGAGGTGGGACAAAGCCAGGGTGACAAAGCCAAAATTGATCAGAGGCCATGGGACTGGCCTTGGCATATTCATTAAATCAGGGTTCATTGAGCAGCGGTGTGTGCCTGGGGCTGGTGGTGCATTTTGGGTACCCTGGAGAGGAGGCTGCCCCATCACTGCTGTGGAAGGGCTTAAAGGTGAATGGGGAAGATTAGATGATGAAATATACATATGTGTGTGGCAAGGATTCCTGCTAAAGGGAAACTCAGTCTCTCTCCTGCCTATGTCTCCTGGTCTCATTAAGTAATTGATCTACTGAATCATTGCTTCATGGATTCATAGATTTACTTCTTAACTGCATGGTTAGTTAGTTCATTCATTCATCTAACAAATCTTGATGGTGGCTTCCTCAGAGTCAGGCACTGTGTAGGGTCTGGGGAATGCAGGTGAACAAGACGGATTCCTCCTTGATCCTGGGAAACATGCCCTCTAGAGGGGCAAGACAAGGATGAATGCACGAGAGGGGCAAGACAAGGATGAATGCACAAGAGGGGCGAGACAAGGACGAATGCACGGAGGAACTCAAACAAGACCCATGAGACTGCAGAGAGAGGAAACAAGAAAACTTAAGCTTAGGCAAGGAGGAGAGGGGAGGAGGAGGGGGAGGGGGTGGGGGAGGGGAGAGGGGGTGGGGGAGGGAGGGGGAAGAGGAGGGGGGAGGGGGGAGGGAGGGGGAAAGAGGAGGAGGGCAGGAGGGAGAGGAGAGGAGTGGAGGAGGGGAAGGGGAGGGGGAAGGAAGGGGAGAGCAGGGGAGGAGGGACAGGGGAAGAGGAGGAGGGGGAGGGGAGAGGGAGGAGGGGAGGAGGGGGAAGGAGGAGGAGACCATCCCGGGAAGATCAGAGGAACAGCTCGTGCAAAGGCCCGGTGCCTGGTGGCCTTGGTGAGCTTGCATCTCAGAGGGAGGCCTGCCCCCTCTCAAGGGAGTGAGCAGCAGCCTGCTCGTCGAACACGTGTCTTGCCCCTAACAAATCGCCCCTGACTCAATGGAGCCGCCAACAAAGAGGTGCCCGGGTCTCTGGCCACACACAGCGTGTGCGTCTTCCTGGAAGCCAGCAAAGCGCAGCCTCCCCCGCCCCCAGCTCCCGGGCTGGCACGGCCTCCTCCCTAAGGAGGCCCCAAGGAGCAGGCGGCTGCGCGGTGGGAGAGAGAACAGGGCTGCTTTATGAAAGCCCTACAGGGCGGCCGTGGGCAAACAGAAGGCCCGAGTGTGTCCACGGCGGGCAGGCCGGGAGCTCAGAATAGCTCATTGAGCTTCGGCGGCTGGGCCAAGAGTGCAGCCGGGAAGAAACAGGTCTTTATGAAGGGGAGGCCCGGTACAGCCTGAAACGAAGAATGCGCACGCCAGGCCACCCATCTGCCACCCGGGCCCTGGGAGGCCGCATGAGCATGCGCAGATGCAGCGAGTCTCGATTCATCATCCATAGGAAGCTGTCTTACGTGGGAGAACTCACCCCCAGTCTTCCTTCTCTCCTCCTCCCCCAGGACAGAAACAAAATTAAAAATGTTTCCACCGAAAGGTGAATAGTGCCTCCCAAAGCTGTGTCCTCCTCGCCCCCTGAGCTGAAGGACTCTCCAACAATTTTAGAAAGTAGGTGCCTTGAGTAACCCCATTCTGCAGATAAAAAGACTGAGGGCCAGAAAACACCAGTAACTTGGCCAGATTCACAGCTAGTAAAATAATGATACAGGAGGCCGGATGCAGTGGCTCACGCCTGTAATCCCAGCACTTTGGGATGCCGAGATGGGCACAAGGTCAGGAGGTCAAGACCAGCCTGGCCAACATTGTGAAACCCCATCTCTACTAAAAATACAAAAAATTAGCTGGGTGTGGTGGGGGGCACCGGTAATCCCAGCTACTTGGGAGGCTGAGGCAGGAGAATTCCATGAACCTGGGAGGCAGAGGTTGCAGTGAGCTGAGATTACGCCACTGCACTCCAAGAGGGGTAACAGTGGGAGACTCTGTCTCCAAAAAAAAAAAAAGAAAAGGAACAGGGATGGAACCAATCTCTGCCTGAATGCCATGCCCGTGTATTTCATCACCACAGTATGTGTGTGTGGTACATTGTGTGTGTGAGGCATCTGTGGGATGCATGTGTGCATAATGTTTATGTGTGTGGTATGTGGCATGTGTGTAAATGATGTGTGTTGTGTGTGTATGTGTGATGTGTGGCATGTGTGTGGTATGTGGTGTAATGTCTGATACACGTGCATGCATGTGTGTGTGTTGTGTGTGCATATGTGTGTGGTGTGATTGTGTGTGATGTGTGTGCCTATGTGTGGTATGATTGTGATGTGTGTGCATGTGTGTGTGCTATGATTGTGTGTGATATGTGTGCATGTGTGTGTGGTATGATTGTGTGTGATGTGTGTGCATGCATGTGTGGCATTGTGTGTGATGTGTGTGGGTATGATTGTGTGATGTATGTGCATGTGTGTGGGTATGATTGTGTGTGCTGTGTGTGCATGTGTGTGTGTACGATTGTGTGTGATGTGTGTGCATGTGTGTGGGTATGATTGTGTGTGATGTGTGTGCATGTGTGTGGGTACGATTGTGTGTGATGTGTGTGCATGTGTGTGTGTATGATTCTGTGTGATGTGTGTGCATGTGTGTACGATTGTGTGTGATGTATGTGCTGTGTGTGCATGTGTATGTGGTATGATTATGTGTGATGTGTGTGCATGTGTGTACGATTGTGTGTGATGTGTGTGCATGTGTGTGTATGTGTGTGATGTGTGTGCATGTGTGTGTATGATTGTGTGTGATGTGTGTGCATGCGTGTGTGGTATGATTGTGTGTGATGTGTGTGCATGTGTGTGTGGTATGATTATGTGTGATGTGTGTGGGTATGATTGTGTGTGATGTGTGTGCATGTGTGTGGGTATGATTGTGTGATGTGTGTGCATGTGTGTGGGTATGATTGTGTGTGATGTGTGTGCATGTGTGTGGGTATGATTGTGTGATGTGTGTGCATGTGTGTGGGTATGATTGTGTGTGCTGTGTGTGCATGTGTGTGGGTATGATTGTGTGTGCTGTGTGTGCATGTGTGTGGGTATGATTGTGTGTGATGTGTGTGCATGTGTGTGGGTATGATTGTGTGATGTGTGTGCATGTGTGTGGGTATGATTGTGTGTGATGTGTGTGCATGTGTGTGGGTATGATTGTGTGATGTGTGTGCATGTGTGTGGGTATGATTGTGTGTGCTGTGTGTGCATGTGTGTGGGTATGATTGTGTGTGCTGTGTGTGCATGTGTGTGGGTATGATTGTGTGTGCTGTGTGTGCATGTGTGTGGGTATGATTGTGTGATGTGTGTGCATGTGTGTGGGTATGATTGTGATGTGTGTGGTATGATTGTGTGTGATGTGTGTGATGTGTGTGCATGTGTATGTGGTATGATTGTGATGTGTGTGGTATGATTGTGTGTGATGTGTGTGGGTATGATTGTGTGTGATGTGTGTGCATGTGTATGTGGTATGATTGTGATGTGTGTGGTATGATTGTGTGTGATGTGTGTGCATGCATGTGTGGTATGATTATGTGTGATGTGTGAGCATGTATGTGGTATGATTGTGTGTGATGTGTGTGCATGTGTATGTGGTATGATTGTGTGTGATGTGTGTGGTTTGATTATGTGTGATGTGTGAGCATGCATGTGTGTGCACATGCTGCCTGGTTGTTCCAAGGCACATCCAAAATCTCAACCTGGCCAGGCCCCGGGGTAGGCCACCACGCTCACTCGCAGCAGCTGGTGGGGAAGCAGGCCCCGGGGTCCCGCCTGCCAGAGCCCGGAGCTGGGTGCTTGCTCTTCGGGCCGCTGTTTCCTTCACTTGTGGGGCCCTCCTGGAGTTGGGTCAGTCCCTGGCAGGCCGGTGAGCAGGATGTGGAGCCGGGCCCCGTAGTGGGGGTGTCCCGGTCTTCCCAGCCCCTCAAAGAGGGACCCAGTGATGGTAGAGCTGCGATGGCCCATCCACTGCCCCAGCCTGTCCTCCCCTGTGTCCTCCCCTAACTGAAGACCTTCCTGGTGACACACTGCAAGTCAAGGCCCCAGGACCGGCCTCTCCCTGCCACCTCGCTCCGATGTGTTCCTTGGTACCTGGCGCTCTGACAGTGCCCCCAGTCACCTGGGCAGGTCCCTACCTCCCTGCCTGTGTAAGCTTTCCTTTCCTGGGGCTCCCTCCCTCACCTGATCCACCTGGCATCTTCCTTTGCCCGCTCTGCCAGGGCTCTGCCAAGGCCGAGGCCTGAGGCCGTCTTCCCTCACTACCAGGCTGACTCCTGATTGCTGCCGGTGCTGCATCCTCTGAGCAGTCCAGCCCCACATGTGTCCCTCTGGCCCTGCCGGCGCTGGCTCAGTGGCCAGTGCTAATTCAGCTGGCCTACCCTCGAGCTGCTCCCTGCTAGCGCAGAGTGGCCATGGTGGGTGTTCCTGTTACTTTGGCTGCAGAACACATTCATTCAGTGCACAGAGTCTGTGGGTCAGGAATTTGGCCAGGACACAGAGGGAATGGCTTGTCTCTGTGTCATGACGTTTGGGGCCTCCACTAGATGACTCAGAGGCTAGGGCTGGAACATGGGGCTGGGTCGCTGCTATGCTGGCTGTCCGGGGGCCTCGGGTCCTCCCATGTGGCCTCTCTGTACAGTCGGGTCATGTGGGCTGGCCTGGGCTTCCTCGCAGCGTGGTGCCTGGCATCTTTCAGAATGAGTGTCCCAAAGGATAGAGGAAGATGGGCAGGAGACCCACGGGGTGGGCCGAGTGTCCAAGTCACGCTGTGCAGAGGGCATAGGGATTTGTCACTGAAGAGCACGTGATCTGCCTATCCCCAGAGCCTGATGCCAGGCTGGCCCCAGCAGGTACTTGGGAGACTTGTGGTGGTCTTTTGAGCTCGTGTAGTCACCATCACAGACTCCAGATGAGGAAACCGAGGCCCAAAGAATTGCAATCATTCACTCAAGGCCCTCAGCTCTGGGGACCCTCCCAGCTGCACCACACTGGCCCCCAGTGCCCAGAGACGGGAA
This sequence comes from Chlorocebus sabaeus, assembly GCF_047675955.1. Classification (NCBI taxonomy): domain Eukaryota; kingdom Metazoa; phylum Chordata; class Mammalia; order Primates; family Cercopithecidae; genus Chlorocebus; species Chlorocebus sabaeus. Next base: position 43,637,784 of record NC_132930.1, on the reverse strand, counting down.
GTCCAGGGGCTCGAGGCCTGGGTGTCAGTGTTGACAGCAGGCAGAGCTGGCCAGGTCCCTCCTGGGGTATGTGGACAAATGCTTGAACCTTGGCAGGTTCCAAGCACAGAGTGGGGTCAATGCACATTTGTGATGCGTGTGTGTCCTTACAGTCATGCTCTGTCACCTGGTGACTCCCTCGTCCCCCCCAACTTCAGTCAGGGACAGCCTTAGGGATCTGTGGCAGTGTGATACAGACTGTGGGCAGACCTCAGGATGAACGGGCGGCCACTGAGTGTAGCTCCACCCTGAGTTACTCCATTCATTTACTCCCAGGGAAGTGCCCAGTGGCTTCTGCGGTCCCCAGGATAAAGGCCACAGTCTTTAAAGGTGGGAGTCTTTGAAGGTTCTGCCTGCTTCCTGTCCTCCTTGCCAGCCTCAAGTTGTCAAAGCCTCAGAGGTTCCCACACCCTGAAGTCAACATCAGGAGAACAAGATGCCCATGCTCTCTGCAGGCTGCGGGGGTCGAGGCCAGCAGCCTGGCTGCAGTGCCCAGCTCCTCTGCGGCTGGTCTTGGGCCCCAGGCGCCCTCCAGGGCTCTTGGGGTGAAGTCTAAATGCCTTGCTCGGCCTGAGCTGGTCCCTGTCTACAAAGCAGCGCCTCTCACTCCCTCCTCGTGGCCTGGGAAAAACAGGAGAGGGGGAGACGTGTTAGGATAGAGGCTTTGACCGGGATGTAGACAAGCATGGCTACCTCTGGACGGCCTGCTGAGCTGCCCATCAGGGTCTCCTTGTGTGAGGCCAGGAGCCCACTGGGAAGTAGCTTGTTACAGTGGAAGAGAAAGTCATGGGGGTCAAGTTTGGTCACAGGCCAGCAAGCTTGGCTGGAGGTGAAGGGAGACTTGGGCAAGTGGAACATCAGCTTCAGGCACTCATCGCACCTCTGGCCAGGACCCCATTGGCATCAGCCGCTCATCCGACCCCTGGCCGGGGCTCATGGCTCTGCCAGAGCACTGCACTGGGAAGGGGCTGGAGGGTCCACCCATACTCACTGCTCACAACGGCCAAGAGGGGGAAGCAGCCCAGGTCCACAGACAGAGTGGCTAAGCCAAGGTGGGTATGCACAGCATGGAGTAGTACTCAGCCCTAAAAAGGACGGAGATTCTGATACAGGCTACAATGTGGATGAACCCTGAGGAGACTATGCTCAGTGGTAGAAGCCAATCACAAAAGGACGAATACTGCAGGATTCCATTTCTGTGAGGTCCCTAGAGTCGTCAAATTCATAGAGACACAAAGTAGAATGGGGGTGCCAGGGGCTGGGGCGTGGGGAATAGAAAGCTAGTGTGTAATGGGGACAGAGCCTCAGTTGGGGAAGATGAAAACGTTCTGAAGATGGATGGGTGGTGATGGTTGTGCATTAATATGTATGTACTTAATGCAAGTAAATTGTACTCTCAAAATGGATAAAATGGTAAATTTACGTTATGTGTATTTTACAATTTTAGGAAAAAGATAAAAACTGGCTAAATTGAAAAAAGTCAGTAAGAAAATAAAAACAATTACATTTCCAACTTAAATGTCTTTCTGAATTATTTTATTTTTTGAGGCAGATACTATTTATTATTTCTCATTCTGCAGGTGAGAAATCTGAGGCTTGGAGATGAATGTTATATAGATGGGCAGTGGCAAGACAAGACTTTGGGCCATGTCTGACCACGACGCTGCATAGTTTGCCTTCTGTTCTAGAGCATTCTTGTGTGTGTCACTCCATTCCTCAATCCCGCAGTACACACAACAGAGCAAGTTTGTTTTCTCCCTCCCTCTCATTGGCATTTACCACCTTTCTTGAATTTTGGATCGAATGTCTGAACAATTTTGTAAAGCAGTAGTGCTGGCAGTTGAAAATTGAAAATCAGCATGTTCCAAACCACTCCTAATTCTCACATCACTAGCAAACACACATACACACACAGACACACGCACTCACACTCACACACACACACACTCTCGCACCTTCCATCTTGCTGGCTCTTATTTCAATTAATAGTGTAACAGGAAACAATCTTCTTCTTTTTTTTTTTTTTTTTTTTTTTTTTGAGACAGAGTCTCGCTCTGCCGCCCAGGCTGGTGTGCAGTGGCTGGATCTCGGTTCACTGCAAGCTTCGCCTCCCGGGTTTACGCCATTCTCCTGCCTCAGCCTCCCGAGTAGCTGGGACTACAGGCGCCCGCCACCTCACCCGGCTAGTTTTTTGTATTTTTAGTAGAGACGGGGTTTCACTGTGTTAGCCAGGATGGTCTCGATCTCCTGACCTCGTGATCCGCCCGTCTCGGCCTCCCAAAGTGCTGGGATTACAGGCTTGAGCCACCGCGCCCGGCGAAACAATCTTCTATTAAGAAAGTCTACCAGAAAGTGTTTTCAAGTCTAGGAATTGTGACAGATATTTAAGGAGTCTGTTGTGTGTGTGTGTGTGTGTGTGTGTGTATGTGTGTGTGTTTTTGAGATGAAGTTTCGCTCTTATCACCCAGGCTGGAGTGCAGTGGCGCAATCTCTGCTCATTGCAACTTCCACCTCCCAGGTTCGAGCAATTCTCCTGCCTCACCCTCTCAAGTAGCTGAGACTACAGGTGTGCACCACCACACCCAGCTAATTTTTGTATTTTTAGTAGAGACAGGGTTTCATCATGTTGACCAGGCTGGTCTTGAGCTCCTGACCTCAGATGATCTGCCCGCCTTGGCCTCCCAAAGTGCTGGGATTACAGGCGTGAGCCACCGAGCCCTGCTGACTCTGGTGTTTTTTTTTTTTTTTTTTTTTTTTTAACATGAGAGAACACTGAAATGGGTTTTCTGGGTTTGCCAGGACAAGTCTCAGATTGAGACAAAAAAAGAGTAAAATTATTCTGCGACTAAAGTATTCTGCAAACTATTACAACTAAAGTAATAGGTTGTCTTCTTTAGGGGTGTGTGTGTGTGAGAGAGAGAGAGAGAGAGAGAGCTGCTTGAAGGCACTGGCAGGCTGCCAGTATCTGAAGAGCTCCTGGACCAGGGTCTCAGGAAGGACAGAGACCTGGGGGTGGCCTGATGTTTGGGACTGTTTCCACTTCAGGTACATTTGGTGATTCGGGAGGACACTGGGACCCTAGGCAATGTTTTTGATGGAGTTGGTGCGGGGTGTGCAGTGGTAAATGTCTCCCTTTGCTTGGGACCCCAGAGGCCTTGGATCCCAGCAGGCAGGGTGAACTGGAAAGAAAAGGAGCACAGGGCAGGTGTGACTCAGGGACAGCACTCAGATGCCAGAGTTGATTCATTAAGGTTCAGCGGACTGAGTGAGCCTACTATGAAACAAATGCTTCTCAGGCCAGACGAGGAGAATCAAGTCCGATGATATCTTATTTATGAACTGCATCTAGAGCGTAAGGATGGAGCAGGGATAAAGGGGAAAGGTTGGAGGAAGACGCATCTACAGGCCCTGGCCAAGGGAGGCGGGAGCTAGGCTGACCGGGGAGCAGCCTGTGGGCCCTGGAACCCTTCCTACTCTCCTTGCCAGCACCTGCTCATCCTCAACGTCCCTGTCATTCCCACAGTGGGCACGTTTTCAGTGACTTCTCTGTGCTAAGTGCCATGGTGCCACGGTGCTAGGTCCCTAGTGCCATGTGCCACGGATTCAGAGCAGACAAAATGGAAAAATGCCACAATCTTCCTCCTCGTTGGGGAGACAAACTGTACATAAATAAATGATTGTGCTCCTTTCGGGTAGAGATAAGAGCCAGGTGGCCATAAACAGGCCTTGTCTCCTGCCCCCACCAGACAGGGCACTTCCAAAAGAGCACCCTCTCTGCCTCCCTCTCCTAATTTCCTACCCCCACCCCATGCAAGAATAGCCACTGTGCCTTGGGCTGCAGTTGCCATCCCCTCTCTGTCTGCACACTGGGAGCCCCTCAAGGATGGACAGGATCTTGGGGCTCTGAATTTCCAGTGCCCAGTGACCGTGGCAGGATACAGCGCTTTAGTTTCCTGAAGGCAGGAGCTGGACCAGCTGTTTTCAGGCCTTTCCTGCTCCTGCAGCGCCCCCTGGTGTGGCGGGAGCAGTCTCTGCAGCCACCGCGGATCCCACACCCCACAGCCAGAGGGTCCTCGCATCTTCCTCCATGACCAAGTTCCCTCCCGCCGCCTCCCAGCCCGCCTCTGGAACCCTTGCTTCCCTTGGATGATGAACAGTATAGAGGAGAAGCTCTCATTCTCCATTAGTGGGTCAAACGGTTTCAGTCACTTTGGGAAATGGTGGTTTGTGTGTTTTTTAAATTAAATTCACTTATTTATTTATTTATTTATTATTATTTTTTGAGACAGGGTTTTGCTCTGTTACCCAGGTTGGAGGACAGTGAGTGGCGTCATCACAGCTCACTGCAGCCTTGAACTCCTGAGCTCAAGTGATCCTCCTGCCTCAGCCTCCCGAGTAGCTGGGACTACAAGGCCCAAGCCATCATGCCTGACTAATTTTGTATTTTTAGGATAGCCGGGGTCTCACTCTGTTGCCCAGGATGGCCTCAAACTTCTGGCCTCCAGTGATCCTCTGGCCTAGGCCTCCCAAAGCCCTGGGAATACAGGCATGAGCCACTGCGCCTGAATCTGGACAATGTTTTTTAACTTCTCAGCACATAAAAGGAGTCTTCTTAGAAGGATAGTTCTGCAAGTTCTGTATCAACATCCCAGGGCACGATTAAGAAAAAGCCCCGTTGGAGCCCACGGGAATGTCTGTGTGGTGTTTGACTGAACCTTGGGTCAGACTCAATTGGATTGGGCGTCTGACTGTCTCACGCACTGGCCTGCCCAGCTCTTAGGAATGGTCTTACAACTACTCACTCTGCCCTTGGAGCATAAAAGCAGCCATAGATAATATGTAAACAAATGGGCATGGCTGTGTGCCAATAAAACTTTATTCACAAAGACAGATATTTCTTGAAACATGAGACATACTGACAGGAAAAAGCTGAATAATGCTCTGGAATTTACAGTGTTAAACTAGCTTGGCTAAACAGATGTCGGAGGCCTCATGAGAAGATGGAAAGTGAGTTCCTAAGGAATTTTTCTTGCTGCTGAAAGTGAATAAGGAAAAAAATGGGCCTAGGATGTTAGACAGGGAGTTCAGGTCACCAGCCCTCCCTGACAATGAGATCAACAAGTCACAAGCAAGTGGGGCCCAGCTCATCATATGTGCCTTGTCACTCCACTTTCTGTATCAGAAACTTCTCATGGGCTCTTGCAGCCGTATCTTCTAAGGGTCTGGCTTACAATACTCTGTGGTTAATAAGAACTAATATCCACCTCGGCACTCCCACAGTGCATTCCCAGTGCTCTGTCCATCCCCACTGCTACCCAACCCATCCAAGCCACCGGCGTCTCTCCTGCGCCACTCAACAGCCTCTTAAGTGGTCTCCTGCTTCCCTTTCCCCACTCCAAGCCACTCCTGCATGGCATGCAGCAGCCAAAGAGGCCTTTAAACAACATACATCAGACAGATCGGGCTTTGCCTAAAGCTCTCTTTAGCTTCTCTTCACATGGAAATAAAGCCCAATTTCTGTTCTCTGGCTTGAGCTGGCTCCTGCCCCCTTACTTACTCCCCTGCAGCCTTCCCTTGACCCTGGAAGATGCCCCATAGCATCTTTCCCTTCATATGAGGACATGCGAAGGGGACACATGAAGTGTCCCCTTCATAGTGCTTGCTACAGTTTGTGATATGTGTCTGTGTCATTATCTGATGGCTGTCTACCTTACCCACCTCCAGGAGTAACAAGTGGATGTTAGCTCTGCCCACTGAGCTGCATACTCAGCAAGCAGGTAGCACATCCCTGGTACGCTCACATATCTGTGGAATAAGCGATTACCAGAATGACTGAGTGAATGAACCACTTCACAAAATCTAGGCACCCCATAAGGAATGCAAGACAGAAAGGCAGATAGGAGAATTCAGTCAGACTAAGGGCTTGCTCAGAAATCAAGCACCATGGGAGAACTAGGACACAAAGAGAAACAAGATGTGGCCGGGCGCGGTGGCTCAAGCCTGTAATCCCAGCACTTTGGGAGGCCGAGACGGGCGGATCACGAGGTCAGGAGATCGAGACCATCCTGGCTAACACGGTGAAACCCCGTCTCTACTAAAAAAATACAAAAAACTAGCCGGGCGTGGTGGAGGCGCCTGTAATCCCAGCTACTCGGGAGGCTGAGGCAGGAGAATGGCGTAAACCCGGGAGGCGGAGCTTGCAGTGAGCTGAGATCCGGCCACTGCACTCCAGCCTGGGCGACAGAGCCAGACTCCGTCTCAAAAAAAAAAAAAAAAAAAAGAAAAACAAGATGTGGTTCTTTCCCAAGAGCTGGGCAAGCCAGTGCATGAGAAAGTCAGACGCCCAATCCAAATGAGTCTGACCCAAGGTTCAGTCAAACACCACACAGACATTCCCGTGGGCTCCAACGGGGCTTTTTCTTAATCGTGCCCTGGGATGTTGATACAGAACTTGCAGAACTATCCTTCTAAGAAGACTCCTTTTATGTGCTGAGAAGTTTAAAAACATTGTCCAGATTCAGGCGCAGTGGCTCATGCCTGTATTCCCAGGGCTTTGGGAGGCCTAGGCCAGAGGATCACTGGAGGCCAGAAGTTTGAGGCCAGCCTGGGCAACATAGTGAGACCCCGGCTCTACTAAAAATACAAAAATAAGGCCTGCAATTCTAAAACAATTATCGTCTGGCCCTTTTGGGACTTTGCTGGCCCCTGCCTGAGATCAGTTAGCAGGTTCACACTGGGCTGCCTGACTCCAGCATCTACAAGACTCCTCCCATTCCTCAAAGATGTGGCTTCAGGGAAAAGCCACAGGTGCTCACTAGCTCATTTGTACCCAGTTATATTTGGTGCATACACCGACTCCTGCATACCAGAAGCTGCCCTCGGACTAAGGGGATATCCTATGGACTCCTGAGACTCTTGGCAATTTTTGTGCTAATGCATGTGGGAGCCAAGAATAAATTAACTGACACCAGCGTGATGGTGCCTGCCTAAAACTTTATTAGACCCTATTCCCATCCCTGTTTATACTTCCAGAATGTGGGTGAGTGCCAGCCCCCGGCAACAGAGATGGTCTGCAGGAGTCATCCAGGATGACATCTGGGCTTCCTCCTATAGCTCCAGGGGTACGAGCCCTCCTCCCAACTTGTTACGGACTTAAGAGGTAGAAGGACCCGTTTTCCAAGATGCAAAGGGCCCTCTTGATTCTCCAGCTGGTCAGAGTTAGGATGAAGAGGCGGGAGCCAGGCGGTCTAAATGTGCCAGTACCGAGGAGACTGGGGGTGTGCCTGGCCTCTCCATCCCCATTCTTAAGGCAGACACACCTTCAGTTAGTATGTCTTGCACTGTGCAAACCAGCTTCAATTCCCCAAACAAGAAGGCCCTGCACAAATCCCTATTTGAAAAGCTCAGGAATAACACCAACTAACTACAAGAATTTCAGAAGCCAGGGCCCCTTATATAATCATGCTATCATCTGAACCAGGACTTTTTACTTTCAGATGGATTGCTAGAATATTTTATGATTAGCATTAAAAACTTAAGCTGAATATCATTTTCTTACTGGTTATTATACTTTTAATTTTCTCAACCCAATTTATTTTTTTTTGAAGGGAAATTAAATATCTAAGCATTATACACCTGTAATTAATAAAGTTTTACTTTACAGCACACTTGTAACTTATGCTTTCTGGAATTTAAGGTTTCTATTATGCAGATATTAAATCTTAAAGTTATTCTAATTTTTCATAATTTGTCCTAATTACTGCTTTTTTTTTTTTTTTGAGACGGAGTTTCACTCTTGTTGCCCAGGCTGGAGTGCAGTGGAGCAATCTCGGCTCACTGAAACCTCCACCTCCCAGGTTCAAGCGATTCTCCAGCCTCAGCCTCTCGAGTAGCTGGGATTACAGGCGTGAGCCACCATGCCTGGCTAGTTTTTTGTATTTTTAGTAGAGATGGGGTTTCACCATGTTGGCCAGGCGGGTCTTGAATTCCTGGCCTCAGGCGATCCACCTGCCTCGGCCTCCCAAAGTGCTGGGATTACAGGCGTGAGCTACTGTGCCCGGCCCCTAATTACTGCTTTTGAACATTAAGTGAAAAATCTTTCAGCAATGTATTGTTACGTAAGGACGCTATTTTCATATTCAGTGACTATGTCATCAAAATATATGAATTACTTATGGGGTACCAGCAGTTGCTGAATATTAAATGTAGGTTACTTGTTCTTTCAGCTTCTACATTCACAGTTCCTTAATTTGTAGTCAATGAACCACCTGAATAAAAAATGTTACGTATGTGGCAGTGAAGGTCCACGAGAGCTAGGTGCATAATTACATGATCAGATTCTTCACAACACACAGCTAAATGAAAATACAGCTACTCTATGAATCTCAAAGACTTGTGATGACACTGAAAATGACACAAAAGCAACCTAAGCTGTATGCTTTTTTAGCGTCTACTATTTAGGAGGGCCACCTTATGAAATAGATTTGAATCTCAAAAAAAGACTACTGTATCTGCAAGAAAATCCTAATACCATTCACTCACACAAATGATTTAACTCTCCATTTCAAGGGGAAAGAAATATACCATACTCTGAAACAGAAGCTATAGCTTTTCACATTAGTTCTCTAAAGGAGGTATACTCAAGCCCCTCTTCTTTATCTCACTACCAAAAGCATATGAGCAACACGTCTATTTCGAACAAACACAAGCCAATATGTGAAATTCTTTTCAGAAGGAACTCATGTCCAGTAAAACTTAAAATTTCTATTAATATTTAAATTATAAACCAAAATTGGCAACCCACACACACACACACACATATATATTTGCTATGGACAAATCAAGACTGTGAGGTCATACGTTCAAATACAACTTTGGAATTAGTCACAAAAAAATCAACATATTTTCTCAGAAATTGTAGCATTTCCTTTGGTTTACAATCCACGCTATAGGAGGTTTAATATTAAATAATGTACCATTTACCCTAAGAGTAGGGTGCAGAAAACTGAATGACTACTAGGATTGAATAACAACAAGGCTTTAATGGCTCAATTTTCTTATGATTATACAAACATATAAATCTTGAAAAGGTAACGCCGTGTAGTAAAATCCATAAAAATAACAGTTTTGCCACAGTGCAGAGCAAAGTTCATTCAGTTTGATTCCCCACGCCCTCGCCAAGCAGCTTTCTGATTAGAGCTGGAAGACACAGGCTGGGCGCGCTGGCGACCCTGGAGTCCCAGCTACTGGGGAGGCTGAGGCGGAAGGATCACTTGAGTCCAGGAGTTTCCGGCCAGTGTGGGCAACATAACAAGACCCCGTCTCTTTTCTTAAAATTGGGAGGCATAAAGTCTATACATTCTACACTGAATCATGAATACACTACGGAGAGTGTGCAGAAAGTAGACCCTGAAATCCCACACTCCAACATCATGTATGTCCATGAGCAGGATGTGCAATTCACTTCATACTGGAGGTAAGCACCTCAGCTGGGGTCCTCTTGCCGCAGAGGTCCGGCCGTCAGAGCTGAGGCCTTTCACTACAAGGGAAGTAGTCTTCGGTCCGAAACAGGACGGGGGCTTCGTAGCCGGCTTGCTGTGGCCTCGAGGGAGCAGACTTGCTAAAGAGTGAGGGCACGTTCATCGTGTGCAGGAGCTTCTTGAACGCCCTGGGGAAGGTGCCCAGCTCGGCCTCGGCCTTGGTGACCTGCTCCTCCATCCTGGCCACGCGGCCGCCCACCATCCTCACGAAGGCCTCCAGCCGGTCGATCCTGCTGTAGATGTGCCGCATCTCGGCGGCCTTCGCGTGGATGCGCGGCACGCCCTCGCTGACGACTTGGGAAGAGTCGCCGCGAAGCATGTCCAGCATGCCCACGAACTCATCCACTCTGGTGAGCAGGTCCTCCAGGCTCGCGTCCAGGGCCTCGACCTCTGGCCGCGCCTCGGCCCCGGGCAGCAGGCAGGCGGCGTAGCCCGCAGCGGCGCGGCGAAGCAGCGGCAGGTCGCGGCCCGGCGCACCGTCCTCCGCGCCCTCATCCTCCCACGGCCCCGAGGCGCTGCTGTGGCTCTGGGACACAGTGCCACTGTCCCCGCTCCAGGCGGCGCCCTGAGGCTCGGCCTCTTCCGCCAGCCCCTCTGGCGGCGCTCCGCTATCTGAGGAGCTACCCTCCATAGCTACCACCTCGCTATGCAGCCCCCACTTCCGACCTCCGCGCGCTCACGCTCACGCACACGCACGCACGCGCGCTCACGCCTTTGCTTCCGGCGGCCTGAGAGCGCGTCTGTGCACGCGCACCCACCTTTGTTTCCGGCCTCCCAGCGCGTTCACGCTCACGCATGCGCGCTGCGGTTTTCTCACGCCCGCGCTCACATTCAACTTTTTTTTTTTTTTTTTTAGCGAAGGTGTAGCAGGAATACAACACAGTGCATATATTTTAAATGTGCACATTGATGACTTTGTACACATCCATACAACCATGCATATTCTATCCAGACCAACTATTAGGACATGTCCAACACCCATGAAAGTCTCCCTTCTGTCTTTCATTTCTTTTTTCTGTTTATAGTAAAATAAATGAGATAAACAAGACGAAACACAAAAGGGACGCACCTTGACTACTTTGGATGATTTTTAAAGTCCTCAGCTTCGTCTGATTGCAAATGGTGTAAAACTACGAAATAGTAATACTTTCCAAGCAAATATCAAATCCAGGGTACTGCCAGAAGAAAACAAAGATGAAGTTGAGATTTGACGGTAAAATCCTTTAAAATCTCATAAAAAGCAAAGATTGTGCCTCAGGATGCCATTCACTTAGACTAACAGCTCCTTAAAGAGATTAATGGTGTGTCTCACAGAGTCCATCAATCAAACCACAGGGCCTCCAGAAGGCTTAAGGCTTGTTCCTCAGTACTAGCAGAACCCCAAAATAGATAGAGATGGACTTATCTCAAAGGGATTTGTAGGTTGCACTTTTGTCTAACGGAGTGAACCCTGATGAGATTCACAGGAGACCTATGAAGTTTTTTAAAGGTAATTATATTGACACAAACATTGCAGACTGGACTGGAAGGGAAAGGGTTTTGGATCCCCTCTCTCCAAACTTCTACAAGCAGGAATCAGACTTAGAAAAAGACTCATTAGCAAACACATGGTACATTTCATGAAAAAGGAAGTATAACCAGGAGCCCAGATGGTGGAACTGGGAGTCATGGAGTCCTAGACCTTGAGACTGGATGGCAGAGTTACCATGGACTGGTAACTTGTTTGTACTTCCAATTTCCCCCTTTTTGAACAGGAGTGGTAGTGGCTATCTAGTGGTAGTGGTAGCGGAACAGGTCTGTAGTGATTATCCTGTGCTGGCCCCACAATTGTGTATTCGAGGCATGGGGGTGGAGACCTTGTCTCCCTAGCTTCAAAAGTCTACAGATCAAGAAGAATTGTACTCTAAGAGCTGAATTTAAGGAACTACGCTCAGAAAGCTTCATCTACATCTGATCTAATTTAGAAGACAAAATTCTGGACTTAAAGCTGATGTGACAATAGGATAGTAATACTTAAAACTACATGAGATTTTTAAAAATGTAACTTTTGGGGACCTTGGATGGAGGGGAGTGTGGTTAGCACGTTAAAATGGCATGAAGAATTGGTAGTCAGAGGACAAACTGTGATTGCTAGCCAGCCTTCAAGATGACTCCCAGTGGTTTCTTCCTCCTGGTATTCTCACTCTTGTGTATTCCCTCTTGTTGAGTATGTACTGGACTTAGTGACTTCACTTGCTCATAATAAACTGAAGAAGACAGAAGTGATGTTGTATGATTTGGACATTAGTTCATAAAAAGTAGTGTGGCATCTCTTTCCCTCCAACCTGAGAAAGGAAAATAAATCTTGGGGTCTTACAATCACTAAGCTAAAAGAAAAGTCAAGTTGGAAACTGCTCAGGGCAAACCTGCCTCACATTCTATTCATGGCCACTCCTCTGCTCACTGAGATAAATGCATATCTGATTGCCTCCTTTGGAGAGGTGAATCAGAAACTCAAAATGACTGGGCACGGTGGCTTACGCCTGTAACCCCAACACTTTGGGAGGCTAAGGTGGGTGGATCATTTGAGATCAGGAGTTCAAGACCAGCCTGGCCAACATGGTGAAACCCTGTCTCTAATAAAAATACAAAAATTTAGCCAGTCGTGGTGGTACACACCTGTAATCCCAGCTACTCGGGAGGCTGAAGCAGGAGAATTGCTTGAACCTGGGAGGAGGAGGTTGCAGTGAGCCGAGATCATGCCACTACACTCCAGCCTGGGCGACAGGGTGAGACTCCATCTCAAAAAAAAAGAAAGAAAGAAACTCAAAAGAATGCAACCATTTTTCTCTTATCTACCCAAGACCTGGAAGCCCCCTCCCCACTTCGAGTTGTCTTGCCTTTGCTTTGAGATGTCTCACCTTTCTGGACCAATCCATCGTTCCTCTTACATATGTTGATTGACGTCTCATGTCTCCCTAAAATGTATAAAACCAAGCTGTGCTCTGACCACCTTGGACACATGTCATCAGGACCTCCTGAGGCTGTGTCACGGGCGCACATCCTCAACCTTGACAAAATAAACTTTCTAAATTAACTGAGACATGTCTCAGATATTGGGGGTTCACAAACCACTTGCTCTGGGGAAACCAGCTGCCTTGTTGTGGGCAGCTCCATGGAGAAGCCCATATAGCAAAGAGCTGAGACCAACAGCTAGAGAAAAACAGCCTCTTTCCAACAACCACATGAGTAAGCCATCTTGGAAGTGGATGCTCCAGCCTCATTCGAACTTGGATATGACTGCAACCCCAGCTGATAGGTTCACTGTAACCTCATGTAAGATACTAAACTGAAACTACGTAAGATAATGCTATGGTTTGAATGTTTGTGTCCTCATATCCCAATTCATATGTTTAAATTCTACCCCACAAGGTGATTGATATGGTTTGAATGTCCCACCCAAATCTCATGTTGAAATGTAATCCCCAGTGTTGGAGCTGGAGCCTGCTGGTAGTTGACTGGATCATGGGGACAGATTTCTCATGGTTTAGCACCATCCCCTTTGTACTGCTCCTGTGATTAGTGAGTTCTCGTGAGATCTAGTCATTTAATGTGTGTGGCACCTCCTCCCACCTCTTGCTCCTGCTTTGGTCATGTGACATGCCTGCTCTCCCTTTGCCTTCTGCCATGATTATGAGTTTCCTGAAGCCTCCCCAGAAGCCAAGCAGATGCCAGCACCATGCTTCCTGTACAGCCTGCAGAACCCTTAGCCAATTAAGCCTTTGTTCTTCATAAATTACCCAGTCTCAGATATTCCTTTATAGCAATGTGAGAACAGCTCAACACAGTGCTGGTATTAGGAAACTGGGCCTTTGGGAAGTGATCTGGTCATGGGGTCAGAGCCCTCATGAATGCGACTAGTACCCTTATAAAGGATATAAGGCCAGCTGCAGTGGCTCATGCTTGTAATCTCAACACTTTGGGAGGAAGAGGCAGGAGAATTGTTTGAGGCTAGGAGTTTGAGACTAGCCTGGGCAACATAGCAAGACCCCCGTCTCTACAAAAAAATTTTTTGTTTAAGCTGGGTGTGGTGCCATGTGCCTGTAGTCCCAGCTACTCAGGAGGTGGAGGCTGGAGGATCACTTGAGCTCAGGAGTTTGAGGCAGTGAGCTATGCTCATTCCACTGCACTTTAGCCTGTGCAAAAAGAGCAAGACTTTGTCTATAAGTAGTATAAGAGGGCTGGGTGCGGCGGCTCACGCCTGTAATCCCAGCACTTTGGGAGGCTGGGGCAGGTGGATCACCTGAGGTCAGGAGTTTGAGACAAGCTTGGCCAACATGGTGAAACCCCATCTCTACTAATAATACAAAAATTAGCCGGGCATGGTGGCAGGCACCTGTAATCCCAGCTACTTAGGAGGCTGAGGCAGGAGAATCGCCTGAACGCTGGAGGCAGAGGTTTCAGTGAGCCGAGACTGCATCATTGCACTCCAGCCTGGGCAACAGGAGTGAAACTCCATCTCCAAAACAAAACAAAACAAAACAAAAAGACGTATAAGAGAGACCCCTTGCTCCTTCATCCTCTGAGGACACAGCAAGAAGGAACCATTTATGAACCAAATTACTAGCTCTCACCAGACAGAATCTACTAGCACTTTGATCTTGGACTTCCCATTCCAGAACTGTGAGAAGCTGGCCACCTTATGGTATTTTGTTAGAGCAGCCTAAATGCACTATGACAGATAATAAATATTTTAAAGCTGCTAAATGTTGGGGTAACTGGTTATGCAGTAATAAACTATTGAAGGAATATGCTACCATTTATTCATTTTATTTATTTATTCTCCTGTTGATGAATATTTGGGTTGTTTTAACTTTGGGGCTATTATAATAAAGCTGCTGTGAATATTCTTGTATATGTATTTTTATAAACAATTGCATTCAAACTCTCTTAAGTGTATAACAAGGTGTCAATTTGCTAGAACATAGGATTGGTATATGTTTAATCTTGGTAGATACTGCCAAATAGTTTTCCAAAATTATTGTTAACAACTTACATTCCCATTTTTATGGGCTGAATATATGTGTCCCCCAATATTTTTATGTTGAAGCCCTAACCCCCAGTGCGGCTGTACTTGGAGTAAAGCAGTAAGTAAGGTTAAATAAGGTCATACAAGTGGGGGCATGATCCTATAGCTTCATGTTCTTATAAGAAGAGACACAAGAGAGCACTCCTTCCTGTACCCCACAACACTGCATGCACAAAGAAGAGATCATGTGAGGACTGCAGCAGGAAGGCGGCCATCTGCAGTTCAGGAAGAGAGCCCTCACCTCCAGAAACAAAGTTTGCTGGCACGTTAATCATGGACTTCTGGCCTCTAGAACTGTGAGAAGATAAATGTCTGTGTTTAAGCCACCCAGTCTATAGTATTTTGTTATGGTGTTCAGACTAGACTAAGACATCCATCAAGAATGTATAAGAGTTCCAGTTGTTCCACATCTTCCCCAATACTTGGTATTGTATTTTAAATTTTAGTAATTCTAGTGGATGTACAGTGCTTCCTCATTGTGCTTTCTAATCTGCATTTCCCCGTTGAATCATGAAGTCGAAAACCTCTTCATATACTTGTTGGCCATTTGGATATTCTCTTTTGTTAAGTGCCAGCTATGTCTTTTGCCTGTTTTAAAATTTTGTCTTTTCCTTCTTGATCTGTAGGAGTTCTCAATATATTCTGCATGAGTCAAATATCTTTTTTCACGGTGCCTTGCTCTTTCCCTCTTAATGTTCTTTTGATGAACATCTGCTAGAATGTTGGTGTTTGCAAAACTGTTTCGCACACGTCATCTTACAAATCGCTCTTCCCACTGACAGATATTCAGGCTGGGGCCATTGGTCTTTATCAGACTGGAAAACTGAAGTTCTGATCTGTGGCACTTGTGTAAGAAGGATCCCCCATCTACACACACTCATATTACTACTAGTGTGGCACTGGGTGACTAAGCCTAGCAATAGACTTCTTCCATTCCACAATGGCATTAGG
Organism: Chlorocebus sabaeus; assembly: GCF_047675955.1. NCBI lineage: Eukaryota > Metazoa > Chordata > Mammalia > Primates > Cercopithecidae > Chlorocebus > Chlorocebus sabaeus. Next base: position 43,622,187 of record NC_132930.1, on the reverse strand, counting down.
TTCGTGATCAAAACGTATTGACGATCAAAGCCACATTTACTAGGTCCCTGCTCATTTTCAGGTCTTGTGTGTGGAGGGACATAAAGGTGACCAAGACCAGAACCTGTCCCCAAACAGCCTCTAGTCTGGTAGAGGCACTTAGGTACTAGAGAATTCCTCTCTCTAAAGCATTCTCTAAGGCCCTGCTTGACGCCAGGCTGACGGGAAGGGCGGGGGACAGAACTGAAACAGAAGTTGCCCTTTACCTTGAGGACCTTACAGACTCTGATGAGAGACCAAAACCACGGACCAGAACCACCCAAGGCAGCGAGAGAAATTCCCTCCAGAACAAAAGTATGAGCCAGGGGTGGGGAGGACAGAGGGACGAGTTCCACTCTAGAACACTGAGCAGGGACTGTGGACCCACATTGCTTTGAGCTCAAATCACGACTTTCAGCCCGGTTTTTACTTCTCTTATAGGTTCGTTGTGAGGGCTAAGTGAATTCATATAAATTAATCCAAGCTTCTGCATGCTTAGATAGTAAGCGCTGTGAACGCCAGCCAGTCTAATTCAAATATGGGGAAGGGAGGGTCATTTTTACTTTAAAAAAATAATAATAAAAGTAAAACCCCTCTGAAGGGAAGCTTTAGGGGAAGACGCGAACAAACCTGCCGCCACCAATCTAAATTAGAGAAGAGGGCAAGGCGGGGCGCCGGGAAGCTGACGGGGATAGCCATGCGCGCGCCCGAGACCCCTTTACGTGCGCGCTCCCGCTACTGGGTCTTGCCGAAGGCGTGACCGTAAAGGGGCCCGGCTCTGTCGTGAAAGGGCCGCAAAAAGGCCGAGGGCGAGTTGACGGCTGCGACTCCATTTCGCAGGTCGCTTTGCTGTGTGTATCCACGGCGATTCTTCCCACGGAGTTTTAAAGCTAAAGGCTTACAATTAAAAGGAAGAAAAAAATTAAAGATAATTCGGGAGTACTATTGACAAAGCGTGTGGGTCGCTCAGCCTCCAGCAATAACTGCTGATCTCCAGTCCCTGGGGGGTTCCGATAAGAAGAACGCCCCTCCTGCGGTACTGAAGAAGCGGCAGGAGGAGATGCGGCCCCTGGACATAGACGAGGTGGAAGCGCCTGAGGAAGTGGAGGTGCTGGAGCCGGAGGAGGATTTCGAGCAGTTCCTGCTCCCGGTCATCAACGAGATGCGCGAGGACATCGCGTCTCTTATACGCGAGCACGGGCGGGCGTACCTGCGGACCAGGAGCAAGCTGTGGGAGATGGACAATATGCTTATCCAGATCAAAACGCAGGTGGAGGCCTCGGAGGAGAGCGCCCTCAATCACGTGCAGCACCCGAGTGGCGAAGCCGATGAGAGAGTGTCGGAGTTGTGCGAGAAGGCTGAGGAGAAGGCCAAGGAGATTGCGAAGATGGCAGAGATGCTGGTGGAGCTCGTCTGGCGAATAGAGAGAAGCGAGTCTTCTTGAAGGTGGAGATCGCCGGTAAGGTCGGAAACTAGCGGGAGCTTGGATGGAACTCAGTAGTCGCCCTAAGCATGGTTAAACCGCGCCCTGTAAAAAGTTATGTTCTAGGCCTGCACCCCCCATTTTATCGCATCAAAAATTGAGCATTGGGAACAAAGTTGGGGTCAAGAGGAAAGAATGCGTGCTGGTTTTGTTAGGTGTTAGTATACCGTTTTTTTGTGGCCTCTCCCTCCCACACTGGTAATTAGAGAAAAATAAAAGTAACTTCGGGTTTGTTTTTGTGAAACATAAGTCAGTTCTAATAGGGCAGTCGCCAGGAAGTAGACCTGTCTAGGCACTAAGGGAGTTTGGGGAAAGCCACAGAAGACCTAGGCTGTGGAGCACAATGGAACGCAGGCTGAGAACGCAGGGAAAGAGAAATAAAGAGTAAAGCCAGAGGCCATTACCTGAAATTTCCAGACTGTTCTATGAGACAGGTATGTCAGAGGACCGTGTCTCCAAGAAGTGGCATTCTTCTGGGTGGTTCACATTTATTTTTAACATCAAGATATGGAACTTTGAGAGTCAGTGTCTTCATGGTAAATTTCTCCCAATTGTGCTTTAGGTTCACAGCTGAGGACTGTAGTCATCTGGTAAGGATGAACTGACACCTTGAGGAAACTGAAACAGCTTGTCATTTTCTCTGTTTTGTTTTTGTAAGTTTTTTACCCCCATGTAACAGTCTCCCTTATGGTCAGTGATTGATGACCTCGATATGGATTTAGATCATCAAATGTGTTTGGTTCTGGAAATACAACTTTTGCCGAAGAAATACTTTCATAAGAGAAATGGGGCTTAATTAAGTTGTTTTCGTGGTCACGTTTATTCTTGTTACTTCGCTGTGTTTTTGAAATGTTGGGCATGGCCTTGTATTTTGCTGTTACCTTTGTGACCTGATCGTTTTTTGGAACACGTCAAGACTTGGGATCAGAATCTTCCAACTTTAGAGGTGCAGTGGAAGACACTACGCTGCCTGGTTGAGCCTGGTGAAGAATGTATTAATGAGACTGCTTTGCATAAAGCTGGAAAGAACGAGAAGACAGTTGGAGATGGAAGGTGGTTTTGTATATATTTTGGAACTTTAGTTTCTCTGTGAGATGAAAGAGGAGAGCTATGTTTTGTGGCACATTGTCTGATATATATTGTGTAACCTGTCAGGTGAGTTGATTTAGACAACATAGCTGACCTTTTATGACAAGGCAGTTTGATTAGGAACTATTGTAATACCCTCACACATTACAGGGACATCAGAGAATGGCATTGAAGAGACAGTCTACAAAGAGCTTTAAGAGGCCAGAGAAAGGAAAAGACATTATCAGGGCCTGGAAAGTCTCTTCCAGTTCATCAGGGTAGTAGACCTGTCAGATTGGAGGTCAAAGTCAAACGTATAGTAAGTATTAATTTGCCTTGAAAAACAAAGACCTAAAAAGCCTTTTTTAAAAAATAAATTTTTTGTTCACATGACCAAAGCCCCTCCTGTGTGTGTTAATAAAAGAATCATAAATCAATCTTTTTGAAATGGATGTTCTTCACTGAGTGTCATCAAATGGGGTTGAACTGCTTGTAGTTAAAGGCTCTTGGTAAGCCTTTAACTGAGGGAGAATTATTTCTGGAAGGTGCCATGGAGGTGAGCTGACGGAACACTCAGTTCTGAAGAGAAGAACTTTTCGGCTATCCTCTGGGCCAAGCCCCTGCTTTTCAGCAGCAGAAGTGTGTTTAGTCAACCAGTGGGAATGTAACGTGCTTCATATCCTATCCAAGGCACTAGGAACATAAAGGTGAGACATGGATGGGGCGAAGGTGTGGGACAGAAATGGAAACAAGGAATTGCGATATAGAGTGTGTGGATATCATGTGGGAGCCCTAAGGAGGGAGTCAACTCTTAGTAGGGAAGTGTGTGAATTCAGAGCAGGTGACTTACCTGGGCCTGAAAAGTAGAAATGAATGAAGACATATAAGGCAAAGGGATCAAAGTGAGCAAAAGCCTTTCGAGTTCCAGCACTGGGGAGACGGCCGGTGAGCTGGATGTTAAGGAGCATGGAGGGGGTTGTGGGAGACAGAGTGAAATTGGCAGGCAGGGCCAAGAGATCTTCGTTAAGTAATTAGTTCATCTTCATAAACCCGTACTTCAGTGAGGTTTCTTCACCCTGGCATGTTTTCTCACAGAGTGCTAATGGATGGTCAGAGCCATAGTGTAGGCATGGTACAGTTTCCAGAATTACTAAATCTAATTTCATAAAAATAGATACATGCTCATAATAAGCTCAGATACACGTTTTGGATTAATGTGTAAAGTAGGCATTTTAAAAATCAAGTACCTGAGCACAGAAAAATCGCAGAAGCTGTTTCCGGCTTTGTCGTGATATCTAAGATCCTTGCTCACGTGCCTGCCTGTCTGGGTTCTTCAGTAAAAACGAGAAGTACGGCTGGGGAGCCATAATTTCTGATAATCAGGGGAATGGCTGTCACATCTGTAGTTTAGAAAGATTACCCAAGACTGGGTATGGATTAATGTGAGTGTGGGCTATAAGGTAGCGGCAGGTGCAGAAGTAGAGATGGGAAGTGAGGGCCTGAACTGGGGCAGAATGACTGGGAAGGACCAGCTAGGCTTTTCTGGAGCCAAGACTTGGTGTCTTTCTGTATCAGTCAACTAGACTAAACTGCTGTAACAGTTCACCCCAAAGCCTTAGTGGCTTGCAACACCCGAGGATTTTTTTTTCTTATTCATATTGATCTATTAATACATTGTAGGTGAGTTGTTGCATATTCTCTTCCAGGAGCTGGCTGAAGGAGCAGCTGCTCTTTGGGATATTGTGGATGTTGATTGCAAAAGCTGTTATTTACAAGTTACCTGACAGATTTAAATGCTTTGGGGGTGAAAAAGCTGAGTCCTATACATACACACTCATAGACACACACACACACACATACTGTATATGTGCTATATGCATACACATGTGTGCATATATACTATGTATATGTATGTTTTTCCCCTCGATTAACTGACCATAGATTATATTCATACATAGGATTGCATTTCATCTCTTCAGTATCCTAGGGTTTTTTTTTTTTTCCTAAGTCTCCTTCAAATTTAGAGCCTAAAGAGTGTTCTGAATCATTTTTGAGCCCTGACTCTTAGGCAGAGCACTGTAGTGACAGGCTAATTGTCTTAACCCATGCTGTGATGAAAAAATAATTTAGAGACGTTGAGAGTTTTGTCTCGATTTCCTATTTAACTTACACATTTTCCTTTCATTGAATGATGTTATCAGTGGAATTTTAACAACTTCAAAGTCATCTAGAAAATTTGGATTGGCCTCTGTTAGTAGCTCTGAAAGTCATTGGTCTGTCATGTGTGAGTCATTCACGCCCAACCTCCCCTTGCTCTAAAATCTGAAATTCTGTGCTTGCTTCCAAAAGACTGGGCAAATTCTTTAACCTTCACTTTCATGGGCTGGCTAGTGATGGCTGAGTCTTCAGTAATGTTTTGTTTGACTGCTTCATCCCAGAGTTTTGTGTTTTCTGAAAATATTTTTAATGTGCAATATCCGTATGGCTCACTGTGTCACTTTTCTAGTCTTTGCTCAGATGTTACAATACCAGAGAGGTCTTCCCATGCCACTCTTTTTAAAATAGCACTGCCGTCCCCTATTACTCTCTGTCTTATTTTATTTTTCTTTTCATTACTTAACGTGTGATTGTTTGTGCATTTTCTGACTTCTCTCTGTAGAATGTCAGCCCCTTGAGGGCAGAGACTTTATTCACTGCTGAATTCCTAGCACTTAGAGCAGTGCCTGGCACCTGGTTGGTACCTAATACTCATTGAATGAATAAGTGCCAATTAAGTACGTAAATTAACTTGTTTGTCTGCTACCAATGCAATTAACTCAGGTGAATTTTCTGAGCCAGAAACTTTAGTGTCATTCTTAATGCCCCTCCTCAGCAATCCCCTCTCCATCCCTTCTAGCACTATAGCATGTTGGTTCTGCCTAGAATACACCTTGGATTCATCTACCTTCCTTCCTACACCAAGCCACTAGTGTGACAGTCTCCTAACTGGCCTTGCAGCTTTCAGTTTTATTCCAATTCTCCTTCACAAAGTAGCTAGAGTGAATTAAGTTATGGCAATTCCCTGCTTGAAACTCTTAATTTTTTTTTTTTTTTTTGCCACAGATGTTTTTATTCATCAGCATTAACTTAGCTCCTACTATATACCAGGCACTGTTTCTAAGCACTGAGGGATACAGCCCTGAACAGATAGTCCAAAAGTTCTACCCTCTGGGGATTCATTCTAATGATGGAGCAACACAACAAGCAAGGTAAATAAGTGCTAAGGCTATGCATGTATTCAACATATATAGTAGAATATATTCAAGAATTTCTGCCATCTCCAGAGCTGTCTTATCCTAGTTTTCCTCAGTCACCCTAAATTTAAACGCCCTCCCTGGTCCTCTTCCAAATTTTCATCTTCAGAATGTTCCAGCTTTCCTGCCTCCTGACTTGTCCTCCACCTCTTTGCAGACTTCCTCTAATACCTACCTCAACCGAGGTCTGGCTGTCTCTGAACCCCAACCTCCACAGCTTCCATGTGCAACTCCCCCAAACACTGTCAGCTTTCTGGGTGAAGCCACGGAGAATGTGGATACTGAGATGCGTTCAGGGCTGCAATTCGTTAGGCAGTTGCAATTTCTTTAAAATGTGTGTATATTTGTATACAGTCAGTTCTCATTATTTGCAGTAGTTATATAAAGTCACCATAAATACTGAATTAGCAAATACTATAATACTTCACTGCCCCTCAGGAAATAGAGGATTAGGTTCCCACTAGCCCCGGCTACATTTTTCATCAGCTGATCCATACGTAACCATGTTTAACCTTGTGTTTCTGTTTAAAGGCATTGTAATTAACATATATTATTGATTCATTAATTTTGAACTCAAAGCCAGCAGCACTGTAACTCATGCCTCAGTAAAGCTTGTCTAACACATATTTTCTCTGTAAGGCACGCCACAGCCGCCTTATGCTTAGGCACACTAGACTGCTTCAGCATGAGACTTAAGGGTCATTTTAAACAGCAAAATAACCAACAAAAAGCACCCAAATGAGGAAAATGTGGCACTGAGTAGACTATGAAAAGGACACTTGTTACAGCATAAGAGCTGAAACAAGAAGGCAGAGTCACCTTGTTTGACCCCCAACTGGGAATGTGCATGTCAGATGACTCAAATTTTTTGCTGCCCTGCAAATGACTAGGAAGGTGCCAAGAGTATTGATTTTGGGGTTACATATAGATTTTAGAAAGTGGATGAATTTGCAAATACAAAATAATGAATAATGAAGATTGACAGGATACACACACACATAATAATGTAGGTGTCCTGGTTGGGGAGTGGGAAGCCATGGTGCCCAGATCAGGGCTCAGAGCTCAAGAACGGTAGAGAAGGCATGCCCGTGGTGGGAAGGAGAGGGGTTCAGAGCCTGGTGTGGGGTCAGAGTCCTCTGAGCAGGATGAAGAGGGTGTCTGTGGTGTGTGTATATGGTTTTGCTGGTTTGTTTTTTTTTTTTTTTTTTTTTTTTTTGGCAATGGATGGTCTCCAGTGTGGACAGACCAGATTTGAGCAGTGTGAGCAGGACATCCATGTAGGGGTGGGTTTGGGGGTAGGGAAATCTAGCCTGGGAAGTCAGAGCCCAGGCAGGGTGAGGAGGGAGTTCTCATGGGGGTGTTCTGGGGAGTGAGCCCAGTGGGATGCAGAGAGCATGCAGGCATGGGGACAGTTGGTGCAGTTTGAGCAGGGAGAGATGGGCACCCACAGAGGTCAATCCTTCACCTGACTCAGCCTGAGAGGCAAGCAGGGCGTCTGTGCAGGGGGCAGGCTGGTATGGGGTTCAGAACCTGTGCAGGGAAAATGTTTCTGCAGGAGACCAGGTACCAGCAGAGGGGGAGAAATATAAAAGGAAAACTAGAATGGACCCTGTGGTATTGTGTTGAAAATGGAAGTCTCTGTGTGAACTTGTGGTTACACACACACACACACACACACTTTAGATATCTGTAAGATATATAGAGCTATAGGTATGTGTAGCCATCTAAAGTTATGTATATACTTACAAATATTCCCTACTTATTTCCACTTAGAGAGGCTGGGAGCAGTGACACTTCAATTGAACAATGAGCACACCTAGCTCCCAGATGTTGACTTCTAAAGAGCATTTTCCACTACAAGAAACTAGGGCTGCTTGGAGAAATGGCCAGTTCCAGAGCTAGGGCGAGCAGAGTACAAGATGTGTCCAGAACATCTTGTGATGACAGAAGGCAAGGATGTGTTCAGAGAATGTTGGGAACATGTCAGAGCCTAATAGAAGCCAGCTGAAATGGGTTCCCAGTGATCAGATCAGGGACAATTTGAGCATCAGAACAAACAAAGCTAGTAACAGGTTACAACCCACTGAATAATATGGGAAACCAGGAGTTCACAAATATGAATACATGAATAAATTAAGTGCTTGATGAGGAGCAGAATATATACATAGTTTTAAAATTCCTCTCTAAAAATACTTATTAAAAAGTGGCCAGGCATGGTGTCTCACGCCTGTAATCCTAGCACTTTGGGAGACTGAGGTGGACAGATCACTTGAGGTCAGGAGTTGGAGACCATCCTGGCCAACATAGTGAAACCTCATCTCTACTAAAAATACAAAAATTAGCCAGGCATGGTGGTGGATGCCTGTAATCCCAGCTACTCAGGAGGCTGAGGCAGGAGAATCACTTGAACTTGGGAGGTGGAGGTTGCAGTGAGCTGAGATCACGCCATTGCACTCCAGCCTGAGAGACAGTGAGACTACGTCCCCCCCAAAAAATAAAAGTATTCTTAAAAAGTGAAAAAAATAACTCTATAGTGGAAAAGCCTTTGATTTGACCAGTGGGAGCCCATTCAAGCTGGCTGGTGTGTCTTTTTGACATATCCCAGTTATTCTTTGAGCACACCCTTGCTTTGTGTCACAGCCAGATAGATGTTCTAGATATATCTTGTGCTTTCCATCTTCCAGTTCTGGGATAGTATGGCTATTTCTTCAAGCACCATCTTAAGTGAACAAAGTAAATGTGATCAGCAATGGGGCAACTTGAAATTTTGTGCCATTTGATATGATGCAATGAGTAGAACACTGCATCGCTTCCAAGACATTCTTGCCGAAGATACATACGCTGGGCCGAATCATGAGGAAACATCAGCCAAATTTAAACTGAAGGAAATTCTACGTATGGGGGAAGCCTGTGATCTTCAAAAATGTCAAGGTCATAAAAGTCTGGGAAAAACTAAGGAATTGTACCTGATTAAAGAAGACCAAGGAGATTTGTCAACTAAATGCAGAAATGCTTTTTTGCTATAAAAGTGACCTTCTTGTTTTATAAAAGACATTATGGCCAGGCGTGGTGGCTCAAGCCTGTAATCACAGCACTTTGGGAGCCCGAGGCGGGTGGATCATGAAGTCATGAGATCGAGACCATCCTGGCCAACATGGTGAAATCCCGTCTCTACTAAAAATAAAAAAATTTAGCTGGATGTGGTGGCGCATGCCTGTAGTCCCAGCCACTCAGGAGGCAGAGGTTTCAGTGAGCTGAGATCACGCCAATGCACTCCAGTTTGGCAACAGAGTGAGACTCCGTCTAAAAAAAAGACATTATTAGAACAATTGACAAACTTGAATGAGGGCTTAAGATTCAGTGGTAGTGATGTGTCAGTGTTAATTTTCTCACTTTGATGGTGGCATTGTGGTGATTAGGAGAATCTTCCTGTGTATAGGATGTACACACTAATGCATTGAGGGGTGGTGCATCAGCTTATTCTTAAATCATTCAGAAAGATATTTGTACTGTACTTCTAACTTTTCCGTAAATTTTTTATTTCTGTAAGTTTCAAATTTTAATTCAGAATTGTTGGCCAGGCACGGTGGCCCACACCTGTAATCCCAGCGATTTGGGAGGCTGAGGTGGGCGGATTGCCTGAGCTCAGGAGTTGAGTTCGAGACCACCCTGGACAACATGATGAAACCCGTCTCTACTAAAATACAAAAAATTAGCGGGGTGTGGTGGTACGTGCCTGTAATCCCAGCTACTTCCGAGGCTGAGGCAGAATCCTTTGAACCTGGAGGCACAGGTTTCAGTGAGCCGAGATTGCGCCCCTGCACACCAGCTTGGGCTACAGAGTGAGACCCGGTCTCAAAAAAAAAAAAGAATTGTGCTTGTTGAGCAGTTAGGTAGGCCATGGCAATCCCAGCACCCAAACATCTGACATTCTGGAGGGTGGAAATGCGCAAAGTAACGGAGGGAGCTTAGCCCGAGCAGCAATTCTGCAAAACAGCTGCAGGTGGCGCTGGCGAGCGCCCAAGAGCCAGGAGAGCCTCAAGTGGCTGCCGCTCTACAGGAAAGCATCACAAAGGAGACTGGCTGCCCCATTGGTTTCCAAGCGGGGCGGTGGAGAAACACTTGGTTAAATATTTTGTTTAAAAAAGAATTATAGGCCGGGCGCAGTGGCTCACGCCGGTAATCCCAGCACTTTGGGAGGCTGAGACAGGCGGATCAGCTGAGGTCAGGAGTTTGAGACAAGCCTGGCCAATATGGTGAAATCCCATCTCTACTAAAAACAGTAAAATTAGCCAGGTGTGGTGGCGGGAGCCTGTAATCCCAGCTACTCGGGAGGCTGAGGCAGGAGAATCACTTGAACCCGAGAGGCAGAGGTTGCAGTGAGCTGAGATCGTGCCATTGCACTCCAGCCTGGGCAACAGAACGAGACTCCTTCTCAAAATAATAATAATAGTAATAATAATAAAATAAAAATTCTGGCAGCAACCCAACTGTCCATCAGCAGATGAATTCGCAAGATGAGTTAGCAATTAGCAAGTTTGGTGCATACACATAGTGGACTATTATTCAGCCTTACAAAGGAAGAAATTCTAGCACATGTTACAACACAGATGAACGTTGAGGACATGATGCTGAGTGAAATAAGGCTATCACAAAAGGACAAATCCTGTGTGATTTCAGTCATATGACATTCCTAGAGTCAAATTCGTAGAAACAGAAAGTGGAATTGTCAGGGCCAGTGGCCAGAGGAGGAGATGGAGAGTGAGTGTTTAGTGGGGATAGAGTTTTGCTTTTACAAGATGGAAAGAGTGCTGGAGACTGACTGCACAGCAATGTGAGTACACTTAACACTGCTGAACTGTACACTTGGAAATAGTTAGGATGGTAAATTTTATGTTGATGCCACAATAAAAAATTATCCTTTGATCCAGTAATCCTAGGTAAAAAATGGAATTTGATTTTGAGAAATTATTTGAGCTTGAGACAAAGCTTTGGCCAGGCACAGTGGCTCATGCCTGTAATCCCAACACTTTTGAGGCTAAGGCAAGAGTGTTACTTGAGTCCAGGAGTTTGAGACCAGCCTGGGCAATATAGCAAGACCCCATCTTACACACACACACAAAAAAAAACCCAAAAGAAAGCTTTATACATGAAAACGTTAATTGTAGCATACGTTCTAAAAACAAAAATAGGAACATACATTCTCAAAAATATGAAGAACAGTACCTTTAACAATGAGCAGATGATGGTGCCCTCATTCCAATAAATTCCTTGCAGCCATTAAAACCTACTGTTTAGGGGCTGGGTGCATTGGTTCAAACCAGTAATCCCAGCATTTTGGGAAGCTGAAGTGAGAAGATCACTTGAGCTCAAGAATACCAGATCAGCCTGGGCACCAGAGTGAGATCCCTGTCTCTGCAAAAAAATAAAAAGCAATTAGCTGGGTGTGGTGGCGCATGCCTGTAGTCCCAGCTACTCAGGAGGCTGAGGTGGGAGGGTCACTTGAGCCCAGGAGATCAAGGCTGTAGTGAGCTGTGATCGCACCACTGCACTCCAGCCTGGGCAACAGAGTGAGACCCTGTCTCAAAACAAAAGGAAACAAAACAACAAAATGACAACAGCAACCAAAAAAATCCCTACTGTTTGGGCCTGGCTTTTGCTTCATGCAGAGCTGGTATAAACTCCAGAGAAGTGACTGTGGACTTTACCTCCAGGAACGAGGCATCTGCATCCTGCTCAGAAGACCCTGAACAGAAATCAATGACGGAGCACCATGGGAGGCTGCCGTCTTGGGGCAGGGAATTGAATTCCAAACCAGACGTAATCTCCCATTTGGTGCAGAGCAAGAAGCTAGGATGAAATGAAAGAAAGATTGAGGAGGGATGGACCCTGTTGTCTCCATAAGGAAAGGTCAGGAATTACCAAGACCCGTCAGAGATTACCCAGGAAGGACACTGGAGGAAGTGGCACGCTATTGTTTTCCTGCTCCAGTAGTCCGGTTCTTAGTCACAAAGCACAGAAATCCAGCCTAGGTGATTGATTTACAAAAGACTTCTTTCTTTTAAGAGTCCTGGAGGATGATGTTCATAGCTACATAGCCAGAAACCTCCCATATGGCACTGCTGTAAAACCCATAAGAGGTTTTTCAGGTCCCTGCCTGTTTGTTTGTGTCAGTTGTCCAATTCCAAGTCTGGGGTGAGGATAGAGTCTCGGAGAGCCCCGGTCAGGTGCCTGCACCCCAGCTATGAGACAGGCTGGGAAGTGAGAGCTCTGCCTCCCCCCAAAACTGATAAGCTGGTTTGTCATTTACAGGACGGCAGCTAATTTGTTAAATAGCAAGAAAAAGGAAAAACAGGCTGGGCGTGTGTCTCATGCCTGTAACATCTACACTTTGGGAGGCTAAGGTGGGAGGATCATTTGAGCCCAGGAGTTCGAGACCAGCCTGGGCAATATGGCAAAGCACCGTCTCTACAAAAAATTAGCCAGCTGTGGTGGTGCGTACTCGTGGTCCCAGCTACTTGGGAGGCTGAGGCAGGAAGATCGCTTCAGCCCAGGAGTTTAGGATTGCAGTGAGCCTCGAGACCATCCTGGCTAACATGGTGAAAACCCGTCTCTACTAAAAAATACAAAAAATTAGCCAGGCATAGTGGCAGGCGCCTGTAGTCCCAGCTACTTGGGAGGCTGAGGCAGGAGAATGGCGTGAACCTGGGAGGCAGAGCTTGCAGTGAGCTGAGATCGCGCCACTGCACTCCAGCCTGGGCAACAGAGAGAGACTCTGTCTCAAAAAAAAAAAAAAAAGATTGCAGTGAGCCACGGTAGCACCACTGCATTCCAGACTGGGTGACAGGGCATGACCCTGTCTCTCAAAGAAAAAAAGAAAGGTTTCCATTCTGGCAGTCCACCCTTTTGTTTTCCCCATTATTAACTTTACTTCTCCCCCATTATTAGTTTTTACTTCATTTAAATGTGTGTCTCTGCTCCCATCTAACCTAACATAACTCTCTCTCTAGCAAAAACATTTGCAATCCGCAGTCCCTTCCCCAAAGAGGGATCCACCAAAGCCTCATATTGTTATTCCACCTCCAAGTTCAGGATCTTTTGGTGATAGATCTTCTCTAGTGAAAATGTCTTCAAACGTAGGAAGAGGCTTTAAATGTTGGGTATCCAACAAATGATAGGAGCCCTAAAACCAGATCCAGTTACCTACCCATCATCTGAGACCTCACTTGAGTCGTTTTGGGTGCTCCCAACATTACTGTCATGAAACTAAACATGGGTGATGTGAGCAGTTGTTCACTGATGATTCTAATACTCTCTTGGAATGCATTGTTTCTCTGTTACGGTGTTTCCTGGTCTTTGTGGCAAAAATAGTATTGCATCATTAAAAGTACGTTACTTTGCCAGGCGCAGTGGCTCACACCTGTAATCCCAGCACTTTGGGAGGTTGAGGTGGGCAGATCACCTGAAATCAGGAGTTCGAGACCACCCTGGCCAACATGGTGAAACCTCGTCTCTACTAAAAATACAAAAAGTAGCTAGGTGTGGTGGCGGGCACCTGTAATCCCAGCTACTCCGGAGGCCGAGGCAGGAGAATCGCTTGAACCCAGGAGGCAGAGGTTGCAGTGAGCTGAGATCGTGCCATTGCATTCCAGCCTGGGGGACAAGAGCGAGAGTCCGTCTCAAAAATAAATAAATAAATAATAAAAGTATGTTACTTGAAAGAAACATGCTGTTTGGAGAGATGGAGGGGCCCAGGTTCAATGAGTGGCTACGTGACCAACTAAATGAATTACTAAGTAGATGAATGCATGGATGTGTGTACCCAAGCCTCCCTCAGGTCCAGGACATGGTGGCATTCATACGGCAAAAGGTGGGACTGTGTCTCAGTGGGCACTCTGAAGATGGCCAACAAATGGATTCTTATCGACTGCCCTGTCTTCTTCATCTGTCTCACCACCGTAGGCAGGCAATGAGTAATGAAATGACAGATTTAATTAGTGGATTCTGTTTCGTGGGGAAAGGACACTGAGGTTTAAGGAATAACCAGTTTCTGTAAGACCAGGATCATTTCATGAGCATTTATTCGTCCGAGGTAGATAAGCAGGCTCAGTCTAGGGGAATAATTGCCAACAAACACTTTTGGGAAGCCTGGGGCCATGGCTCTGCCAGGAATCTACACCTCCAGGGCATCATTTGAGTCCTGCCTTCTCAAAGTATTTGTGACAGGCAGACGTGATTGCAGCCACGAACACGATGAACTCGCTGAAGTCCACCTGGGCGTCTCCATTAGCGTCCAGGTCCTTGAGCAATTTATCCACAGCATCCTTGTCCTTTCCACTCTAGGGGAGAGAGAGGCCCAAGGTCAGCAGCGAGGCCCTGTGCAGGGCCTCAGCCTCCACCAAGCACCACTGCTGGGCAGGAGCAGGGCACCCACATCTGCATCACCTTTGCTATCATTCAGGTGACTCAGGGCCAGGGCCAGCTGTGCATAGCAGACACATGGCGTTCCTGGCCTTAACTTGTGAGCTGCCTTCAGCTATCTGGCATGACATGAACTAACTTGTAATGTTATTAGAGCAAATGGGAATTGTGTTGTGCTCTGCGAGAGGGAGTTTCAGTTTTAGTTTTTGCAGGGGGTTGTCTTTGGATTTGTAATGTGCTTTACAGTGATGGCTATTCTCAGGAAATGCATCCAGTCCTTGCTCTTATATTTTTGTGCACTGCTAACTTCATGGGCATCCCATCTCGTGCTGGCACTGAACTAGCTGCTTACACAAACATGAACTCCTCAACACCGCCAGGCATGACAGAGGCATCGCCCTGTTACAGATGAAGACAATAAGGCCCAGAGGGCCCAAGGGGCCTGCCCTGAGGTCACACAGGGAGCCAGGGAAAGCCAGGGTTGAGCCCCAGGTGTGCAGCGAGCACGGAGCACCCTGAGCGCTGTTATTCCTCTCTGCTTGGGTACCCTGGCTTGGGGTCCCAAGCTCTCAGGTCTTCTTTGAGAAGGCCAGGCCAGCAGGGCTCTCAGAGCCTGCCCATGTGATGGCAAAGCATTCTCACTATGGGACCAAGCGGGACCAGGATGCAGATCTGAACAGCAGCAGCAGGGGGAGCTGATGACCCAGCCCTGGGCCAGAGAGCCGTGTGTCCAGGAGGAAAAAAGCACAATTAAAATTACACACCAAGACACAACTGTGTGCATGAAAACCTTAGTGACAGCATGGTTTGCAATAGCAAAAGTAAAGCAGGGAAGTACAAATTCAATAGCAAACAAATAGTGGTTTGGCCACGTCACAATACCCTGCGGCCATTTCAAGTGATGTTTACGAAGTTTGTAGCCAGTCACCTCGTATTTACAAAGCTCCAACTGTGGGGGCGCTGGGCTGGGCATGGAGCAGATAAGGCCACAAGGCCAGCCCAGCGCTGCCCTCAGGCGGACATTGTTCTCTGACTCCGACTCCGGCTTTGCTAGTCTTCAGCAGCATCTGGAGGGAGGGCTGAGAAGGACACCCAGGGCCTCCCGGAGGTGATTCTTTATTTATTTATTTATTTATTTATTTTTGAGACGGAGTCTCCCTCTGTCGCCCAGGCTAGAGTGCAGTGGCCAGATCTCAGCTCACTGCAAGCTCCGCCTCCCAGGTTCACGTCATTCTCCTGCCTCAGCCTCCCGAGTAGCTGGGACTACAGGCACCCACCATAATGCCCGGCTAATTTTTTGTATTTTTAATAGAGACGGGTTTTCACCGTGTTAGCCAGAATGGTCTCGATCTCCTGACCTCGTGATCCGCCCGTCTCGGCCTCCCAAAGTGCTGGGATTACAGGCATGAGCCACCACGCCCGGCCTCCCCAAGGTGATTCTAATGTAACACAGGTTTGAGGACCCCCAGCTTAGCCATTGCTTCTCAAAGTGTGTTCCCAGGACACCTGCGCTTCCCCACACCCCAGTGTCTTGGATCAAAGTCCTCATGGGTTCAATTCTCATCCTTTGATGATTATCAGAACACCCCGAGCCCCAAGCCCAAGTTCCCAGGATGGGGCTGGGGTGTTTAATGAACATCAGAGTTTGAGAATTTATGCTGTAATGTTAAGCTCACAAAGAAATTAAACTGCATATAAATCCCACTCACAGCAACGTTCACATGGGGAAAAGACTGGAAGGGAGAGGAAGAGTCTGTATTCCAGGAGGAATTTCTTCCCTCCATATTTATCTGTCTTTACATTTTCTACCAAAAACAGAACTTTATTTTTAAAAGACATCTTTACAGAATTTACATTTAGAAAATAGAACGAGGCCAGGTGTCGGGGCTCACGCCTGTAATCACAGCACTTTGAGATGACGAGGCGGATGCATTGCCTGAGCCCAGGAGTTTGAGACCAGCCTGGGCAACATGGTGAGACCTTGTCTCTAAAAAAAATATACAAAAATTAGCCGGCTGTGGTGACATGCACCTGTAGTCCCAGCTACTCGGGAGGCTGAGGTGGGAGGATTACCTGAGCCCAGGGAGGTCGAGGCTGCAGTGAGCCGTGATCCTGTTCTGAAGTGTTCCTAGGGCTGAAAATGTCAGGCTTTCATTTTCAATTATCAGTATCCATGTGGGTCAGCCCCTCAGACAGTAGGTTGGCAGAATCTGGTGGGGCCCGAAGCAGAGGGGAAGGAAGGAAGAAAGTGGGGGAGTGAGAAAGAAGGAGAGGACAGGGGTCAAAGAGAAGGGGAAATGGAAAGGGGAGGGCTTCTGTTCAGCCCAGCTGGAGGCTGCCCCGGCTGGAAGGAAGCTGGTCCTGGCTGCCCTGGTTGGAAGGAAGCTGGTCCTGGCTGCCCCAAGGGGCCTTCTGTGAGGCTCAGGCCAGTGGCTCCTCCCTGGCAGGGAGCCCAAGGGAGGTCCGCAGCTCTGTGCAGACAGGTGCCAGGATGGAGCCTCCTCCTGTCCTTCCTGCCGGTCCCACTAATACCAGGCAACAAGGGGACTGGGGACGGGAGCAGGGAAGGCGGACAAGTGGGAGGTGGAGCCGGGGCATTTATGGCCAGCAGCCTTGGAGGACAGCCCCGAGGGCTTGAGGGCTTGCCAAACTTGCAAATGGAGGTGGCCCTGTATTGCATTCTGCTCCTGCCCCCACTGCACAGGTTTGAGCCCCACTCTCCCACCAGGCCTGTCACAAATACACTGGGGTCAACTCCATGTTTCAAGGATCAAGCTGACCATACCCTCTCCCTGCTCAGATGCTCCGGCGGCCCCTGCCTTGACGCCAAAGTGGGTCCGTTCCTTGACTGGGCTTCTAGGGCATTTCAGGATCTGTCCCTCTTGCCTCTGAGCCCCTTGACTGCCGACCCGACCCCACCCCACTGCAGCTCTCGGCCGTCTGCCTGCCACGCCTTCCCCTTCTTCCCCAGGCCCTGCTGAGTCCAGCACTGCTGGCCTGGGCTCACCTGCAGGAAGCCGGGTAGCTCCTTCTCCATCAGCACCTTGAGCTCCCCCTTGGTCAGGGTCTGCGTGCTGCCCTCGCTGCCTGAATATCGGGAAAAGACGTCTATGATCATGCCCATGGCTGTCTCCAGTTCCGTCATGGTGCTGGATTCAGACCCACCTTCCTCCTGGGGGCTGGCGGGGCCGAGAAAATGTCACACTGGTATCCTCTTGTGCTCTATAAGGCAGCCTCATATTGACACAGAGGGTGGGACGGCGGGGTTGGGACATTCAGGAAGTCCTGCCCCTCCCCGTTCATGTACTCAGTTCTGATGAAATACGTTATTGTGATGACCTTTCTGGAACCTTTCTCCCAGCCAACGCCCAGGGTGTGGGCTGCCTCCAGGCATCCGCATTTTACAGTGTTCACCTGTGTCTCGGGGCCATCACTGAGCCACAGTGGTGTCCTCATCCCTGGCCCTCCCTGGGTAAGCGGCCACGGGTGAGTGTGTGAGGAGTGAGTGGTGACTCCGTGGCCCTTTGTGTCAACATCAGAGTGTTCTGGCACCAGCGTGCTGACACGAGGAGACGTCTGAGAGTGAATTCACACTGGGCGTGTGTGTAAACACGGATCTGCCCCGTCATCCCTTTCTTAGAACACCCTGTGTCCTTCAGAGGCCCAGCTTCCACCTCAGTCTCGCTCACTCCTCCCCTGGGGGCCAAATGGAAAACTCCCCTTCGTCCTCTGGGAGTTCACTGAAAATCAGCGGGCAAAAGGCAGATGAATAGAAGAGCGTAACGGATGTATTTGATCGTTGCTTATGTGGCACGGCAGCCTTCAAGATGAAGACCCAAGGATCTGGGGGAAACTGTCCATGTTTACAAACATAAACACAGTTCAGCAAACTACGGAAATATGATTGGACACAAAAGGGGCCTCTCTGAGCAGCTCTCCTTCCTTCTAGGTGTGGGGCAGGACCCTCTCTGGAGTGGAGCTCTTATGACCTCCAGTCAAATAAAACAGGCCAGAGGGTTTCTTTAGGCTGGTTTCTACACAGAAAGGGGAGGGAGTGGAGAACTGGAGTCGTATTTCTGGGTTTTACGGCAGGGTTTGGGGAAGCCTCTCAGAGGAGAAGGAGGGGTTGGAGACAGGAGGGTGGGAGCAGGACAGAGAAACTTTTGTTTCTGAGGTTTACACGTTGGGGTGTTATTTTTTGAGCCCTGGCACTCATCAAACCCAGAGCAGTCACAGGGCTTAGACAGCACGAAGGCTCCTGGGACCTCTGGGCGGAGTCAGGGACTCTGGTCTCAGGCACGGTAGCACCCCTCCCCATCTCTAGTGGAGGCACTCAGAGGGTCTGTGCATGGGAGGCTGAGAGAGTCCTGGAGAGCGCGGAGGTAAGGAGCATGGAGGTAGGGGCCTGTGTTCACATCCTGCCCCAGTCAAAGTAGGCCCACACTCAAAGGCCTCTCTCTCGGTAGAGATCTTCCAGAGGGTCAGCCTCCAGCAAGTTCCCTAACCTCTCCCAACACAGCCTCCACCAGCACATGGGCCAGGACTGTGCCCGCGGGGCTGTGGCTCCACACAGAAAACCCTTGGTGCACATGGGAGCAGCAGGTCTCACAAGAGCCGGCTTTCTCAGAACACACTGCCTCTGCCCAGGTGTCCTGCAGGGGAGGCTCAGAGTGGTCCCACTGGTGACCCCTTGGGGAGCAGGCACAGGTCCATTCTGCTCACTCCTGACCTGGGAAGTTCCCTCTTGGGAAAGGTTGCACAGCACAGGCCACCATCCTACCACCTCAGCCAGAGGAGCAGGAGAGAGAAGGAGACTCCCTGCCCCAGAGACAGAGCTCCACAGGAAGCGCGTTCACTGCGAGATATATATACATATATATACACACATATATATGTATATACATGTATGTATGTATATATATGTATATACATGTGTATATAGATACGTGTGTGTGTGTGTATATATATATATATATTTTTTTGAGATGGAGTCTCGCTCTGTTGCCCAGGCTGGAGTGCAGTGGTGTGATCTCAGCTCACTGCAACTTCCACCTTCCGGGTTCAAGCGATTCTCCAGCCTCAGCCTCCTGAGTAGCTGGGACTACAGGTGTGTACCACCACACCAGGCTAATTTTTTTGTATTTTGAGTAGAGACGGGGTTTCACCATGTTGGCCAGTCTGGTCATCACTTTGTTTTAAAATTTTTATCTATTTATTTATTTTTATTTATTTTTTGAGACGGAGTCTCACTCTATCACCCAGGCTGGAGTGCAGTGGCGCCATCTTGGCTCACTAAATGTCATGCGCGTCCGTGTGAAGAGTCCATGTGAAGAGACCACCAAACAGGCTTTGTGTGAGCAGCATGGCTGTTTATTTCACCCGGGTGCAGGCGGGCTGAGTCCGAAAAGAGAGTCAGCGAAGGGAGATAAGGGTGGGGCCGTTTTATAGGATTTAGGTAGTTAAAGGAAAATTCCAGTCAAAGGGGGGTTGTTCTCTGGCAGGCAGGAGTGGGGGTCACAAGGTGCCCAGTGGGGGAGCTTTTTGAGCCAGGATGAGCCAGGAAAAGGAATTTCACAAGACAATATCATCGCTTAAGGCAAGGACCGGCCAGGCCATTTTCACGTCTTTTGTGGTGGAATGTCCTCAGTTAAGGCGGGGCAGGGCATTTGCACTTCTTTTGTGATTCTTCAGTTACTTCAGGCCATCTGGGCGTATATGTGTGAGTCACAGGGGATGCGACGGCTTGGCGTGGGCTCAGAGGCCTGACACTGCAACCCCTGCCTCCCAATTCAAGTGATTCTCCTGCTTCAGCCTCCTGAGTAGCTGGGATTATAGGGATGCACCACCTCACCCAGCTAATTTTTGTATTTTTCGTAAAGATGGGGTTTCACCATGTTGGCCAGGCTGGTCTTGAACTTCTAACCTCAAGTGATCTGCCCACCTCGGCCTCCCAAAGTGCTGGAATTACAGGCATAAGCCACCGTGCCCGGCCCCATTTATTTATTTTTAGAGACAATGTCTTGCTTTCTCACCCAGGTTGGAGTGCAGTGGCACAATCACGGCTCACCATAGCCTCCAACTCCTGGGCTTAAGTGATCCTCCCAACTCAGCCTCTCCAGTAGCTGGGACTACAGGGGCGCTCCACCACGCCCAACCACTCACTTTAATCTTTCACCGCTGTGGGAGGAAGGATCAGGACATCCATCAGGTGGAAACTGCTGCACCCCCCGACCTGTTCAGGCCACTGGAGTGTCACCAAACCACCAGGGCTGCCCCTGCTGCAGTAACTCACCTGGGTAACTCTGGGGACAAGCCCCCTTGGAGACTCTTCTCAGGAGGGAGGTGGCATTTTCCAAAAAAGGGTTCAACTCAGACCTCTGAGTCAGAGGACCAGTTAAGGAGAAAATTATTCTGACTTCATTCAGGAATGTTGCTGTAGGGGTCTTGATTATTGCCATGTCGGGGAGTTGCCCTTGAGGCAGCTGGGAGTGGCTCACACCTGTAATCCCAGCAATTTGGGAGGCCAAGGCAGGTGGATCACTTGACAGGAGTTCGAGACCAGCCTGGCCAACATGCGAAACCCCGTCTCTACTAAAACTACAAAAATTAGGCAGGCATGGTGGCGCGCACCTGTAATCCCAGCTACTCGGGAGGCTGAGGCAGGAGAATTGTTTGAGCCTGGGAAGTGGAGGTTGCAGTGAGCTGAGATTGCACCACTGCACTCCATCCTGGGCTACAGTGAGACTCTGTCTCAAAAAAAAAAAAAAAAAAAAAGGTCAGATGAAGAGCTCGAACCACAAGTTTCCACATGTTAACCAGGGTAAAGAGCAACCGCAGACGGGAAGGGGCCCGGCAGTCAGCCCCCGGGAAGGCTAGGATGTGGCCCTGTTTTGGCAAGGCTGCCCTGTCACCACGGAGATGGGCAGGCAGGAGACATCCCCAGTCAGTCGGGACCAGGTGGGGATCAGGAGGTTTCAGGAAGACACAAGTTATGCAGTGGGGCAGGTGAGGCTCGGCCCGTCCAGCCTGTCCTGAGTGTCATAGGAACAGCTCTGGAAGTGACTCCTCTGTCCTCTGGAATCTGGACCAGATGGGGCCTTCTCCGGATGTCTGCGCTCAGCAGATGGGACAGAAAGCCACTCGAGTGTGGCCCCAGGTCCAGCACCAGGCCAAGCAGGTGGGGGCCGTAAGTTGATCTGAGCTCTCCAGTCCCTGCGCTGGGCTGGGGGATGCACGATGAGCCAGGCTGGGATCCTGGTATCAGGGAGTCATCAGCCACAGAGGGCGCCATGTGCACGGAGGATGTGGTGAAGGAGAGGTGACGGGAGGGAGAAGCAGGGAGGCCAGGAGGAGGGCGGGGCCTGTGCTGGGGGTTGGAGGGACCCATGCCTGGGAAGGGCACGGGGAGAGTGAAGTGAGAGTGGAGTGTGAGGCGGGCTTGGAGGAGTCGATGCCTTTAGGATATGGGACAGTGAGGAACAAGGCACAAAGAACCAGTGCTCTGGGGAATCAAGAAGTTGGGATGGGTGGCAGGGGTCCAGGGTGGAGATGGGCTGGAGGGGGAAGAGGCCACCAACCAGGGAAGGCCCCCCAGGCTGGCCCCACAGAGGCTTGATCCTGTAGTTCTGGGCCTTGCAGCGCCAGCCACACGTCTGAGCTCCTGGGTGATTTTAAGAACTAGCTGTTGCCGGGCTGCATCCAGGCAGAGCTGCCCCTTTCAGTGGCCAGACTGGCCCAGCGCCTTCCAGGTGATCCTATTGTGCCAGGTCAATGTTCTGGAGGGTTTTCAGGGGCAAGAGGCACCGTCATGTTTGCCCTTTTGAGGCCCCCATGGCCACTGGTGTGAGAGGCGGACGTGCACGGTGAGAAGGCAGTGAGGGGCTGCAGGGTGAGGAGCCCCCAGCCATGTGCAGTTCAGGGCCCCTGCAGCGCCTGCCCAAGGACACTGGGAGCTGGTGGAGGCCTTGGCAGGAGCAGTAAACTGAAGGAGGAGGAGGGGCCTCACTCACCACCTGATGCTATCTCCATGCTTTTGCAGAAGGGGAAACCGAGGCTCAGAGTGAGCTTGCTCAGCAAGCCCAGGCCCCTCCACCTTGCCCACATTTCCTGCACTGCACTGGATCAAACCGGTTTGATCCTTGATAATGCCTCAGACAAATATTTGAAGAGGGAGGAGGCTGAGAGAGGGGAGGAAATTAGTTTCTCAGGGACAGGCTGGACACAGGGGTCATGCACCGGGTAGCTGTGAGGGCAGAGGCGGCGTCTCACCTGAGGGACACAGCTCCGGGGGAGGGCCACAGAGACCCTGACAGTCTCATCTCACAGGCCTCCTTCTCCAGGCTAGAAACCAGTGACTCATCTCTCAGGCTCTCTAGCAGCCAGTAGGGCCCACACACCACAGTTCTGGTCAAATGTCTCCCTGAGGGCTATGGGGCCTGGCCTGGCCGAATACAAGAGGAGGCCCTCAGCCGTCTGCTTTCTTCCTGCTCGCCTCCGCTATGTGCAGCCACGTGGAGACGCTGTCGGGATTCTTGTTGCTCATGACTGAGTGTTCCCAACGGGTTGTATTTGTTTTTTTAGGGGCTGTGGGACAGATCACCACAAACTGGGGGACCGAAAACACCAGCAACGTCTCCCTCTCCGTTCTGGAGCCGAGAAGGCAGAAATCAGGATTGGTTCCTTCCTGGTGGAGGGGCCTGGGCTTGCTGACCAAGGTGTCATCAGGATTGGTTCCTTCTGGGGCCTCAGAGCAGGACTTTGTTCCCTGCCCGTCCCCAGCTCTGGTGGCTGGTGGCGTTCCTCGGTCTGTGGCCCTGCACTCCAATCTCTGCCTCTGTTGTCACTTGGCCCCCCATGTGTCTCTGTGTCTCAGAAGGACACAAGTCATATTGAATTAAGGACCCTCCCTACCCCAGCGTGACCCCGTTTTAACTAAGTACATTCACGATGATCTGATTTGCACAGAAGGCTGGATTCTGAGGTCCTGGGAAGGACATGAATAGTGGAGGATGCTGTTCACCTCAGTACACTGGCGCAGAGCTCAGGGACACCACCCAGCTGCTTGACGGTGAGCAGCCTGCCATTGTAGAAAGGCAGAGGTTGACTTTAGTTTGGTCCCTGGCTTTGTCCTTTGTTTGTTCTGTGACACCTTGGACAAGTTTTGTGACCCAAGTGTTGGTTTCCTAGGAACTAGTGACAATGATCAGAGATGGGGGAGTCAAGGGTACATAAAGTACAGGATGAACTGCAGCGGAGCGTGTGAGGCGCCTGGCAGGTGTCGGCCACCCAGTGGCGCTCGAAGGACCTGCTGCTCCCTCCTTCCATGCTTCCAGCTGCCTTCTCTGCTAGGCGCTCTTTGGAGAGGAGCTGTGACTGGTTCATCCTGTCCCTCGAGGAGCTACCCGTTCAGTCAAGGACATTGAGAAGTAGCAGATGGTGACAGTGCAGTGTGACAGTGGTGTGCTGTGGGAGCCCCATGGAGTGGCTACCCAGGCAGGAAGGTCAGGGAGGCTTCCTGGAGGAGGTGGCGCTTCAGATGAAACTTGAAGGAGCCGAAGGTGTTTGCTAGACAAAGGGGCTTACTTGGACAAATGGTCTTCAGAGCGTGGTCCCAGTAAGGAAGGAGCCCACTACTACTCCTGCTGCCCTCCTCCCCACACCTTGCCTAGTTTACAAGACAGGAGGAAAGAGAGAAAGCAAAAAGTTAGGAAAAAAACCAGAAGTAAGATAAATAGCCAGAAGACCTTGGCACCACCACCTGGCCCTGGTAGTTTAAAAAAGTAATAATAATATCACCCCCTGACTTAAACTACTTGTGTTATCTGTACATTCCAGACATTGTATGAAAACACATTGCAAAACTTTCTGTTCTGTTAGCTGATGCAGTAGCCCCCAGTCACATTCCCCATGCTTGCTCGATTTATCACGACCCTTTCACATGGACCCCTTAGAGTTGTAAACCCTTAAAAGGGTCAAACATTTCTTTTTCAGGGAGCTCAGCTCTTAAGACACAAGGCTGCCGATGCTCCCGGCCGAATAAACCTCTTCCTTCTTTAATCCGGTGTCTGAGGAGTTTTGTCTGCAGCTCGTCCTGCTACACCAGAACAGCAGGGCCAGCATCCCCTGAGCTAGAAAAACCCTGAGGCAGGGCATCCATGGCAGGGAAGGCTGGGAGAGGGGTCAGAGAAACCTGTCGGGGGATTCTGATGTGCTCTCCAGCCTCAGGACATTCTCAGCAAGGGTGACAGGGACTGGAACCAAGGACTGGAGCTGGGACAGAGTGCGGCACATCTGCAGAGACTGCAGTAAGGGCAGAAGCTGCGGGATAGGGAAGCAGCTCCATGTGGTGGGAGTCGGGGATGTGGCTGGTGGGGGACAAAGAGCAGGATGAGGAATTTAGATATTTCCTAAAGCTGGAAGTCTGTGATTCTGCACCCCTGTGAGCTGCTGTAGAGTGGCTTTGGTGATGGACATGAAATATTAAACATTGGCAAAGTGCCTCAACAGAAAGAAAAAGCCCATCTTCTTAAAGGAGAGGCAGCAGGTTGTATAGTGTCTTCCAACCATCTTTTTGAGCCAGGGTTCCATGTTCCACAGCCCCCCAGATCTGGGGGTCCCCACTATTCCTACCCTCTCCTCGCCCAAGGCCCTCCTCAAGGCCACACCATCATCAATGTTGAGTTGATTTCTGAGAGAGGGCCAGAAAACACGTGACAATCTGGGGAGACTGGGTCCAAGTCCAGGACTGCCCACGGTGGCGAGCACTCTGCTTCGAAGCATCGGGGACTTGGAGCACCCTCCCGCATATCCTGACCCAGGCCTGGCAGACACCCATCTAACATGCTGACATCCTTCAGGCCAATGCAGTGGCTCATGCCTGTAATCCCATCAATTTGGGAGGCTGAGGTGGGAGGATGGCTTGAGCCCGGGAGATCAAGACCAGCCCTGGGCAACATAGCCAGACCTCGTCTCTACAAAAAAATTAAAAACAAAAATGCTTCCAATGTCTTTCCTCATCAGATCCCTCTGGCATGGACATGAATTCCTCCCTGTGACCTCCATTTTAAGTAGAGGCATAGGGACATCTCAAGTGTCCCAGTGGTGGCAGGAACGGGGCCCCTGCCTGTGAGCACAGGGCTGGCTGGTGCAGGGTACCGGCCTCAGGGGAGCAACCTGCCCAGTCCCTGGGTCACCGACTTGCTGAGTGACACTGGGGCCCGTTCCTTCCTCTAGGGCCCCTTTCTTCACCTGTAAAATGAGGGATTCAGATGACATCACCTCCAGGACTCGGAACCCACAGAGCCCACATTCTCACACCAAGGTGCCCAGGTTCCTAGGCATGCACAGTGCATGCTGGTACATTAGAATACCAGGGGCTTTAAAACATTCTATTTAGACTAAGAAACTCACATGGGGAGAAAACAGGAGCCCTGTGAAAACACAGCGTCTCCATCTCCCAGACCCATCCAGCCAGTTCCTGGAGAGACACGGCCATGCGCACTGCAGGTCCTGACCCGGGTGAGGCAGTCTCCATAGTCAGCTCCCCTGGCTGAGTCTTGGGTCCCCACAAAGGGAAGGCCTGTTGGAGAACCTGGAGGAGGAGCTGACAGCAGGAGGGAGAGAGGCTGGGCCCTGCGGCCTGTGGAGGTCCTGTGAAATCTGCAGTCAGCATGCTCCATATTCACCGCCTCTGCCCTCGCAGTGAGTCTCCCAGTGCTGCCAAGGCCAACACCCTGGGGTGGGGGTGCAGGGCTCAGGCCTGGAGCAGAGGACAGGGTCCGAGTCTGGCTTTGCCATGTGCTGGCTGGAGACCTCTCTGAGCTCAGTTTTCTCATATGTAAAATGGATGGGGTGCACATGCTCCTAGCCCGAGGGTTGTTGTGAGGCTGGGCAGTGCCCATCCGGCCGTTGCCCATTGGCAGCTGCGACGATGAATTTTATTATCTGTCCACTCGGCTAGGCTATTGGCCCTGTTGTTTGTTCAAACTCTCATCCAGATGCTGCTGTGAAGATATTTTTGGGTGTCATTAGTATTTAATTAGTGGACTTTGAATAAAACAGATGATCCTCCATAGTGTGGGTGGGCCTCATTCAATCCATTGAAACTGAGGTTTCCAGAAGGAATTCTGCCTCCAGAACACAATACAGAAAGCCTGACTCAGTTTCCAGCCTGCACCACGTGAACTCAAACCTGTGATATCAGCTCTTCCCCGAGTCTCAGGCCTGCCAGCCTGCCCGAAGAGTCTGGACTTGTCAGTCCTCACAATCACATGAGCCAATCGCTTAAAAATCAGTCAGTCAATCAATCAATCAGTCAATCAATCAATGTGTTAAAATAAGTTACCAATGTTCAAAAATAAGGTTACATACACACACACACACACACACACACACACACACACACACAATAGGATTCCTAACATGGAAATCAGATGATGTGACCACACTGGGCAGCCGTTCCTGCCGGGGCAGAACAGCCAAGCCCCCTGCTCCCCTCACCGGAGGTTGGGCTACCCAAGGCATGTGAGTTTTTCCAAGCTCCCGTCTGGCTCCGGGTTCAGTTTAGCAAACACTTGGTTGGAAACACTCCCGCTAGGTGCTGGGGATAATGGGGAGAGTGTGGCCCCTGCCCTGGAGGAGGTGCTGTGGCATCTTGGTGGGGACCAACCGGCCAGCCCACCGTGCAGGCAAGAGAGGTGGGGCAGGGAGGAGTAGGGCGAAGCCTGCGGGTGTGCAAGCCCCCTGCCTCCTCCTTCTCTTGGGAAGACCCCAGAGCCACAGCCTGGCCATCCTGTTCACAGGAAAGCTGGGTTGGAGAAGCTGGCTTGGGTCTGGGACCAGAAGGGGGCTCACGGGTCCTACTCCCTGGAATTGGTCTATGAGGTGCAGCCATTCCCAGCCCTGCCAGCTCAGGAAAGAGGAGCTGTTTCCCCAGATCTCAGCCTCAGCAGGTTCCCGCTGTCTCCTGAAGTGGTGGCAGAGCAGGGGAGTCTCTTGTCCTTGTGAGTAGAGCAGCGGTTTGTTCTGGAACCGGGGGTCTGAAGGGGAGCCCGTGCAGAGCCATGTTGGCATCTGCCTCATGGGGGGCTGTGAAGACCCGGAATAAAGTGCACGAGACATTTTCCCTCAGCCAGCGCCTGTGATCGCGACACCGTGGCACCTGTCCTGGAGGTGTGCAGACGGGGACTGCTGCTGAGCAACCCGGCCTGGCCCCTCTTGCTTTAGACGGACTCCCGGAAATGAGACTAAAGTTGAAGCACCTGAATGCTTACATGTTTTGCCTTTAACCTTTATTTCTAAAAATGAGTGGCCAGGCGCGGTGGCTCACGCCTGTAATCCTAGCACTTTGGGAGGCCGAGGTGGGTGGATCACCTGAGGTCAGGGTTTCGAGGTGACTTTCTCGAACATGGTGAAACCCCATCTCTACTAAAAATACAAATATTAGCCAGGCGTGGTGGTGGGTGCCTGTAATCCCAGCTACTCGGGAGGCTGAGGCAGGAGAATCGCTCGAGCCCGGGAGTTGGAGGTTGCAGTGAGCAAAGATTGAGCCACTGCATTCCAGCCTGGGTGACAGAGTGAGACTCTGTCTCAAAAAAAAAAAAAAAAAAAAGTATAATATTACTTTTTAAATTTTTTAGAGACAGAGTCTCACTCTGCTGCACAGGCTGGAGTGCAGTGGTGTGATCACAGCTCACTGCAGCCTCAAACTCCTGGGCTCAAGTCATTCTCCTGCTTCAGCCTCCTGAATAGTGGGGACTAATTTTTTAAAAATTATTTTTGTAGAGATGGGGCCTTGCTATGTTACCCAGGCTGGTCTTGAACTCCTTGGCTCAAGCAAGCCTCACAAAGGACTGGGATTACAGGCATGAACCACCACACCTGGCCTAGTATTATTTTTATTAGTTTTTTAAACACTACCAAGTATAAATAACTAAACAAAAAATGGAGTCTAATCTTGCTACTCAGATACATTTTGTTGATATTAGCAACTAAATAAAGAGGCTGTCAAGCAGGTTTAGAAAATTTAAGCGAGATTAGAAGAGCACCTGATGAAATGAAAACCCTCACCCGACCCAGGCCCAGCCCTCAGTCTGGGGCAACTCCTAACAGTGGCTGTGGTTTCTTCCAGAAGAACGCTGCCACACACCCCAGCTTGTAGGAGTCGGCCCTGGTGTGTGCAGCAGTGAGAAGGTGTGCATCTTCCTTCCTAGGCTCACGGGCACCATGGCCACTGTCCTGCTCTGGCACAGCTCGCCTTTCCACCCGAGCCCTCCCAGCACGCTTTCCACTGCAGTCCAGCAAGGCGGTCTCGTCCTTCTCGTTCTGTTCCCTTTGGTGAGGGCCTCCCTCTCTACCAGCGCCGGCCCTGCCAGTGGCCTGGGAGCTCTGCAAAGGCCAAGGGTGAGTCCAACCCACCTCTGAATGCCTGGAGCCCAGCCCAGGACAGGGGCCCCTTTCCTGGAGCTGTGGGTGGTATGTGGGCAGGGCTGGGAGAGGAGAGACAGAGGGTGGAGGACTGGAGGGGTCAGGGTCAAGGTGAGGGTCAGCGTCCTGCCAAACTCTGCTGCCCCCAACAGACCTGGGGTGCTCTCTGCAACTAGGTGAGGAGAGCTGGCTGGTGTGAGTCATGATTCAGTGTTTCCCAGGTGCATGGGTGGTAAAGGTTTATTTAAAACCAACCAAGCCGCCAACCAAATCTCTGCCCCACTGCTCCCTGCCCCAGCCCTCCTGCTCCAGCCACAAGCACCCTGCTGCCATCATGTTACATGGCATGGCTCCATTGTCCCCCGGCTTAAGGAGAATGTTTCCCGCAGGTTGTAAGTGTAAAACTTTATCCACCTAGTACTAGTGGGTGAGAAGTTTTGAAATGAGTGTTTTCGTACTAGATTGCGTGAAATGCCTTTTCTGTGTCTAATGAGACCATGTGTTTTTCTTTTTCCACTAACCTGCCAGTGGGGTGCATTATCTTTTTTTTTTTTTTTTTTTTTTTTTTTTGAGACGGAGGCTCGCTCTGTCGCCCAGGCTGGAGTGCAGTGGCCAGATCTCAGCTCACTGCAAGCTCCGCCTCCCGGGTTTACACCATTCTCCTGCCTCAGCCTCTGGAGTAGCTGGGACTACAGGCGCCTGCCACCTCGCCCGGCTAGTTTTTGTATTTTTTTAGTAGAGACGGGGTTTCACCGTGTTAGCCAGGATGGTCTCGATCTCCTGACCTCGTGATCCGCCCGTCTCGGCCTCCCAAAGTGCTGGGATTACAGGCTTGAGCCACCGCGCCCGGCTGGGGTGCATTATCTTACTGGACTTATTCAGGTTCAGCAGTCGTGACAGAGACCTTATGGCATTTACTTTTTCTGTTTTGTTTTGTTTTGAGACAGACTCTCACTCTGTCTCCCAGGCTGGAGTGCAGTGGCACCATCTTGGCTCACTGCCACCTCCGCCTCCCAGGTTCAAGCAATTCTCCTGCCTCAGCCTCCTGAGTAGCTGGGGTTACAGGTGCATGCCACCACACCCAGCTAATTTTTGTATTTTTTTTTTGTAGTAGAGACGGGGGTCTCACCATGGTGGCCAGGCTGGTCTTGAACTCCTGACCTCAAGTGATCCACCCACCCCGGCCTCCTGAAGTGCTGGGATTACAGGCATGAGCCACCATGCCTGGTCTTCTTATGGCATTTACTATCTGGCTCCTTAGTGAAAAATTTAATCCCTAATCTAGGGCAAAGTTTTCTCCAATCAGTCCTCCTAGCAGTTCTGGCAGGGATACAGGCAGGGAGTACCATGCCCATCTTACGGGTGGGGAAAGATATTCAGAAAGGCCTGGTGCCCTCCCTACAGGTGTACAGCTCACAGATGCAGACACAATGGGAACGTATCTTCTGCTCACCTCCCTCCACCTGCACTAGGGCCAGAGCAAAGCAATGCAAAGAACACTGCCCAGCTGCCCCACAGCCCCAGAACACTTGGTTTTATGAGCTCTGGATGGCAGCTGGGAATGTCTTCTTTTAACAAGGGCTCCCCTCTTCCAGGCACAGTTGTTGGACCTCTGAGGAGGGCTGGGCTGGTAGCATCCTGAGAATAATGAAAAAGTTGGGAAATGATGCTCCTTGGATTGGCCACTGATAAGACTGGTGCCTTCTCCAGTACAGCGGACCTGCAGGATGAGTTCTCCAAAGGGACCTTTGTGGAGTCTAAGTAGCACATCAAACATCCCCCCGCAAAAGGCTGTCCACCACGTGTCCCCCAGACTGCACACGGATAAGGGTTCTGAAGTCCCCATCTGTTATCATCTGTGCTCAGGCAGAGCCTTGAGAGGACTGCTGCCTGTGATCCGAGTGGGGCGAGAAAGGATCCACAGTGAGCCTGGGCTTCTGTGAGCTTGACTAAGAAACAGCACGACCATCCTTTGGTCATGAACTGCACCTGCCTGCACACCTCCACGCTGCAGGCGCACCTGCTGAATGCACTTGGGGCAGCCTGCTGAATGGCGGCGAGGGCTCTCCACCGTCAGCAGAGGGCTGCACAGGGGCTGGGGGCAGCTGGCAGGGGGAGCCCTTGTGCCCAGGGCACTGACGCCACTCGGGGAGGACAGAACTTGGCCTCCTTTTTGTGGAAGCTTTTCAGGCCGGCTCCCCCGGAGGCCCTGGGGCAAAGGCTCATGGGTCAGGGCTCATAAACCATCATCATCCAACATGTAACTTCAGAACAAACTGGAATGCCCCAGGAGGGAGAGCGCCCCGAGACCATCATCATCCAACATGTAACTTCAGAACAAACTGGAATGCCCCAGGAGGGAGAGCGCCCCGAGAGGCCGCAGAAGGCTTGGTGGACTGAAGTGTAGGGAAAGCTGTATGAGGGGAGCCTAAGCTGGTTGGGGTGCCCTAGAACTTGAAGTTCAGGACTCTGGGGGAAAGCAGAGAGAGGGCTGGGGGTTTGGGGGGGGCAGCATTTGGTTCGTGGTTGGAATGTTCCCAAAGGAAATGTTCTGGAAATGAAGTGTCAATGCGGGTGCACTTCTGGCTGCTGGCTTCATCGAATTAGGTTGGGGATGGGGTTATGGGAACTGGCTGACACCAGAGAAGGGACTCTGCAAGGTGCAGAGGGAGGCAGGGACCTGCAGGCAGAGCTGCAGGGGCTACCCCGCCTGCTGCCTGCAGCTGCGCCAGCTGCATCCCGTTTGTCCTGCAGCACCAGGTCAGTCCCGTCAGTCGGTGCAGCTGTCCACATCACACATGGTCACACACAGAAAGACACCCTCCCTTCAGCTTTCTCTGCCACGTCACAGCAGAACTTCTCCAAAGAATGCTTCATGTTTTCTCTGTCCACTTTTACCATGGTTCAGCTGCAGTAGTGTCCCAGTCAGGGGATTCAACATGGGCAAAGGCCCTGGGGCCACACCACATGCTTGCCACGGCCAGGAAACAGCAAAGCAGCCAGGTGGCCAGGAGTGAAGGAACACCGAGAAACTGGACTGGGGGGCCGCAGAAGCCTGCCCACTCTGCACTTTGTGGTCTGGGGCCCAGACTTCAATTCCATTCTAAGGGCCAAACACTGGAGTGACAGCTGAATTATCAACCACAGAAGCCAAAGTTAGTGAAATAATATGTGGGTTTTTTTTGTTGTTGTTGTTGTTGTTTTTTGAGACAGAGTCTCACTCTGTCGCCCAGACTGGAGTGCAGTGGCCAGATCTCAGCTCACTGCAAGCTCCGCCTCCCGGGTTTACGCCATTCTCCTGCCTCAGCCTCCCGAGTAGCTGGGACTACAGGCGCCCGCCACCAGGCCCAGCTAGTGTTTTAGTAGAGACGGGGTTTCACCGTGTTAGCCAGGATGGTCTCAATCTCCTGACCTCGTGATCCACCCGTCTCGGCCTCCCAAAGTGCTGGGATTACAGGCTTGAGCCACCACGCCTGGCCGTGAAATAATATGTTAATAACACCAAGAGAAACTACTCGCCAACCTTAAATTATATACCCAGAAAAATTATCTTTCAAGAAAGAGAGGAAACAAACCTGAGGAAGATAATAGGACTAGTTTGTCAGAGCACAATGACTCAAGGGACCACATTAAGAAACTCTTCATTCTTCCATGTCTCAGAGTATATGTGCAACCACGACTGAGGGAATTAAGAAACAGAAAAATGTGTCTGACTTACAGGACACGGAACAAATAACAAGACTGATGGGCACACACTGACCCAAGTCCAGGATGCCTTTGAATAATACCCAAGAATTATGTTGTAATATGACATAATCAAGGGGGAGAAAGATCAAATACCAATTTCATCTGTTCAGCAATCTTTATCCAGTTGAAGTCTCAGGGCATCTCTGGAACCCAGGAATCTTCTGCTAATGAGACTCTTAGTCCCAATATAGGACCTACTTGGAAGTGCTAGTGTGGCTAGACCATACAATGAAATTCCAAGTCTCTGACAGGGCCTCAGATACCAGTCTTCAAGGTGCTACCTCAAGGAGCAAGGCTAAAACTGCCCAAGAGGTGGCTGGTTACTTTATATGAATCTGAGTCAAATGAAATGTCAAGGTTACAAGGAAACTCAAGAGAAAACACAGTGCAAATCTATCATTTTATGGTGGCCCCCAAAGAGATGGCCACAGGGTGAGTAATCAGCACAGCCAGGAATGGAACTGCCTTCCTGACCCCAGTCCACACCTTGTGTGCTGTCCGCTGTCTGGTGTACAGTGGGGTCGGGGCTCTTCCTCCCCAAGTGTGTTCCCTTCCTCTAGGCTCATACACAGGATATTGCCCTTGACTCCTAAGATGGAAAGTTCACGAACTTAGCTCTTACCATCATGGCACCCAAGATCCAAACTGCCTTCATCAAAGGAGTCAGGCAGGATGAGGAAACATGCAAATGTAGAGGGCTGGGCCACAGCTGTTCTCTACTGACAGGATGGGGTCAGTTAGATTGGAACCTTTTTATTTTTTTATTTTTTGAGATGGAGTCGCGCTCTGTCGCCCAAGCTGGAGTGCAGTGGCACAATCTCGGCTCACTGCAAGCTCCACCTCCTGGGTTCACACCATTCTCCTGCCCCAGCCTCCCGAGTAGCTGGGACTACAGGCGCTTGCCACCATGCCTGGCTAATTTTTTGTATTTTTAGTATAGATGGGGTTTCGCTGTGTTAGCCATCATGGTCTTGATCTCCTGACCTCGTGATCTGCCCACATTGGCCTCCCAAAGTGCTGGGATTACAGGCATGAGCCACTGCACCCAGCCAGATTGGAACCTTCTACATACCCTCCCTTCCCCTGCCCACATCCCCACATGGCTTAAATCATGTAACGCATGATCTGTGACCCCTTAGGGAAGGAGCCTTGTCTATTGCTTGGCTGGGCAGATACCACCCACCGTAGGCTTTGCTCACGCTCAGCACTTCTCACCCACAGGCAGGGGCTGCTAAGTGGCCGTCTCACCCACTAGGGTGCAAACCCTCTGAAGGCAACAGCTGTGCAAGAGGATGGCTGTCATGTCTACTCCAGGCCTGGCACATGTTAAGTCTTCAGTACCTAGTCAAAGAATACTTGAACAAATGAATCAATGACTCCAGTGCCAAGGAGCCAACTGCTCCTTGGTGTCCCAAGGACCTAGTACGTCACCAGGAAAACGCACTGGATGAATACATCAACAAAGAAGTGAATCCATCCTATGGCATCCACTGGTTGGTGTCCAGAAGACATCTAAACATGGGACATGAGCAGAGGGTGGATGCCTGCATTCAGGCCCCCGAATCTCACTCAGCCTGAGCGACCCCTCACACCTCTTGTCAGTCAGAGAGGGTCTGTCATGGAACATTCTATGAGGCCAGAAACTCAGTCCCAAGCCTGCTGCTGTAGCCCTCTCGAGTAGTCAGCATTCTGAACCATTGGTTCGAAAACCATCATGACCGATGTGCCTGCTGGGGGTCGAGGAAGCAGACGGGGCAGCAGGAGCTACTGATGTTGTGACAGACCTTTGGCACCAGTTCAATTCCTCCACGCAAGGTTCTGAGGCTTTTCTGTTTTGTTTTCAGCTGAAGTTTCCTCACCTGAACAATGGGGATAATAAAATGACCTCTGATGTTTGTGAAAATTAGATAAGGTATGTTAAGTGCCTAATCCCAAGTGGATTCTTGTCATACAGGTTTTTGTTTTCTCATTTGCACATCCTCAATGTCCTGACACTGGCGGGAGCTTAGGGAATTGGGCTGTGAGGTAACAGAGGCAATAGGCCAGTGCAAAATATTTCCCTTCTGGCCCCTTTGTGTGGTCTTCCACTTCTACCATTACTTAGACTTCTACTCCTTCCATCCCACTGACATCCTATAGAACGATGTTCCTCTTTATGAGTTTGCTAAAGCAAATTTAACAATCCCAGGGATATTTTTTTTAAAAAAGGAAATGTATTTACCTGTAAGCACGCTTGCCTTACCTGAGACACAAGACTCAAAGACAGGTCTCCAGAAGGATCCCCCCATTCCCCACCACCCTATTCCACCCACTGGTGGCCTCTGCAGGCCGCGCTAGGCCCCTGGCCTGTTTCGTGTTCCCTGTGCTTGGGGTACTGTTTGTGTAGCTGCGCCCATGCTTCCTGCTCAGAGCAAGAGTCAGTGGGTCTGAGGGGACTCCTCCCTAAGTCCTCCCACCAAACAGAGTAAGCACCTCTTTGTCTGTGAAAGTCCTTGTTTACATCTGCAGTCCCAAATGAATTTCTATTAATAGAGCCACCCTTCACTTTCAAAAGTGGCCCAGTTTGTTTGACAAATGGTACTAAATAGGTGCTCAGGTCCCGAGCCTCAGAGCCGTTGCTGAATCCTCTCATGTCCACAGGCAGGCCCTCGGCACCTTCCCAACGCAGTCCACACCCGCCACCACCCACAGAGATCATGCTGCACTCTCCACGCCACCTCCCACTCCCCGCGCGGCCTCCCACTCTCCCCGCCGCCCCCCACTCCCCACGCCGCCCCCCACTCCCCACGCCGCCCCCCACTCCCCACGCCACCCCCCACTCCCCGCACCGCCTCCCACTCTTGTCCTTGTCTCCCACTATCAGGCCTGAGCACGGCTGCCACCTCTTCACAGATGGTCAGCTCCCATCGCTCCTCGGCTGGCAACCCCTCACCAGCTTCGCATCCAGCCACTTCTCCCTCTGACCTCAGTGCCCACCGCTTCCTCCCTTCCCACTGGGGCTTCATGCTGTTCCTTTCCTTTTTACCCTGCTTGATTCCTGTGCCTAGAAGACTCTTTCCCTAGACACCCATGTATATTCCACACATCAGCCTTCACTCAAATGTCGTATCAGACATGTCACCTGACCATGCAAATCAACTAGAAACCCCACACCCGATCGCCCAATGCCATTTTTTCCCCCACAGAACTTACACTATCTAATATGAGTACATATCATTTTTTTCCTGCTTTTCTCATTTAGGGGTTATCTAACAAATACTTAGGCAGCACTTACTATGGCCAGACACAATACTAAGCATCTTATGAATAACAGATTCAATTTTTTTTTTCTATTAGAGACAGGGTCTCACCATGTTGCCCAGGCTGATCTCAAACTCCTGGCCTCAAGCAATCCTCCTGCTCAGGCCTCCCAAAGAATTTGGATTACAGGCACAAGCCACCGTGCCTGGCCCTCAGATCCAATTTTACAAGCACTCTGTTCAGTCAGGTAGCCTCAGCCTCTGTAGGTGCTCAATTTTGTGTTGAATCAAAGACCAGCACTGCGAACACTGTACTGTAATTATGTTTTCAGACCTGTCTCAACCCGCTAGATAGTCTCTCCAAGAAAGTCCTAGTGCCTGGCATAGTGTGGAGCTCCGTGGTCACCGGGAATACTAGTCGCCTGAATGGACTTCAGCTCTCCTAAGGCTGGGGCCAGACCACATGGCCTCATGAGGCACCTGCTTCCTACCCTACGTCTGCTTTCTTCCCCTTCTGCAGCTCAAACCCCATCCTGGGCTACAGGCTTTGAACAACTCCTAAGTCAGAAGCAATTCACCTCCATTTGACAGTGACCACTATCAAGGAGAAACTCATTTTGAAGAATGTTTATTTATCTTACCTTTTCCTGGCCAAGTCAATTGCTTTGGTCATCTGGACAAAGAGTTTAAAAACTGGCTTTCAGCATTTGCTTTCCCAAGCAAACGAACTTTATCACAACAAGGCAGAGCTCTGATTTTAGTCTCTGTGGAGTCTGGGCTCTAATGCCCTAGGCTAGTCATCATCTAAGCCTGGAACGACTGTTTGGGACCCCCATGGCCAGCTTGAAGCTTTCCTTCCTCCGCCACTCTGGGCCCCTGAACAGGTCACATGCATTTGTGGCAGAGACTGTATTTTAACAAAGTTTACCCCAAAGTCAGCAAACACATGTACCTAGAACTCATCCCAATTGTAGGTTGCTCACCAGACAGGTTACACGATGTGCACCAGTTAACATGCCATAGGAAAATTACATTCCAGGAAAAAGCAAAATGCTATAAAAACAACAACAAAAAACCACGCAAAACAGCTCTCCTCCTTTGATCTGATGGTCTGCAGAGGTCCTCAAGTCCATACACTGCCACTCTTCAAGACCAACCGTCCACTGGGCCTTCTCAATCTCATCCAGAGTCGCATTCACAACCTGGACTCGGGCTTGGGTTCTTGATGTGGCAGCTGCAATCATGTAGTGTCTTCTCTCTTGTAGAACTCTAACCTCAAGTCTCTCGTGAATCCCCAAATTCCAGGAAGCATAAAAAAATTGCAAAGCACACGGTATGTATACTTCCAAACTCTGAAAATACAATAAGATCACAGGAACAAACATGACCACGCAGCAGCGTACGTACCGTATAAGCCATATTCCTTTACGTGGGACGCTAATGAAAGCTGTCTTTTCCAAACTGAATGCACCTATTAATCAAAAAATACCCCTGACCATCTAATGCTGAAGTCATCCGCCAGGATGGTACTGGAAATTGAGGGGCTAACGTGGAGAAAACGCAGGCAGAAAAACAGGGGAGACAAAACGAAAGGCTCTCTTGGTATGAGCCTGTCCAAACGGCCAGGAATCCTTATCAGGTGAACACAGTTCGTCAGTCGGCCACCTAAAGTACAAGTGGGAGAAATTCATCATCACAACATAAATTTTGAGCTTGACATTCTCATATCCGGGAGTCACACAAACCCAACCACCTGTGCACAATGCTACCACCTGCAGGAAGGTCATCGCAAACGCTCCAATCTCATAACAACATTCACACGTTTCCAGCATGTACCTCCGCTTCACACCTCTCTCCCCCCACCTACTGACAGAGCAGGTCTACGTCCTGCAAATACTTTAAGTGGTCATGACTCTTTACAACAACATATCAAATTATTTTCTCTAATTACCTATGAAAAAAGAATGAAACCAACTCGGCGGAGAGAGTGGCACGGCTCTGCGCTCCCCTCCCTGCCTGCCCAGCGCCTTCCACGCGGGACACTCCCCGCCGGACTCGGCTCCTCCCCGCGCGGCCCCGCCGGCTCAGCAGCACTCGCAGCCAGCAATCCGCTGGTGCAGCTCCACGATCCTTCTGCCCATCCGCGCAGCCTCCGCGGCCTTCCTCTCCGCCTCGGCGCACAGCCGAGCCACCCGCTCCTCCGCCTCCGCGCGCGGGCTGGGTGCAGGGGCCCGGGCGCCCCGCTCCTCCGCCTCCACCTCGCTCTTGATGGCGTCGAGCAGGCTCTGGATCTCCAGCAGCTTCCTGCGGGCCCGCCAGTGCGCCCGGGCGCGCTCGCGCTCCAGGGAGGCCAGGTCCTCGCGGCCGGCGCGGGGCGCCGGGCTCAGCGGGCTGCCCGGGTCCTCGCGGGGCTCCCGCGCCTCGTCCGCGTCCACAGGCCGCATCACGCCGCCGCCTCTTCCAGCCCGCTGGCCACGGCGGGGCTGCCCACCAGCAGCGAGCGCGGAAGCCTCGCTGTCACCAAAGAACGGACTAGCAACAGGTTGCCCCAACTTTTCGCAGCGAGGACGGCGTCCAAAATGGGATAACAGCCGTCTGCCGGGGCGCTGCCACTGCGGCCCTTTTACGACACCCGGGGTCCTTTACCGCCACGCAGCGGGCAAGAACCGCATTCGGGATCCCGCCTCGGCTGCCCTGCGCGCGCACGCGCACTCGCGCACCCGCGTACCCCCGCACGCATGCGCACCCCACGTCCCCGCCCGCCCTAGGGCCGCTGCTCCCTGGGTGTTGATTCTAGGGCCACACTGCTGGAAGGTTGAAGTCGACTTCACGTTAGTTTAAGGAAATAGCTGACGCTGATAACCGTTTCCCAAGCACTGCTCTAAGTTCCCAACATTCTAAATCATAAACACCCAGTCGGGGCGCGTGGCTCACGCCTATAATCCCAGCACTTTGGGAGGCTGAAGTGAGAGGATCCCTTGAGCTCAGGAGTTCCACACCGGCCTGGGCAACAGGGGGAAAAATCCTACAAAAGAACAGAAGAAATTAGCTGGGCGTGGTGGCGCGCGCCTGTAGTCCCAGCCGCTTGAGAGGCTGAGCCGGGAGGATTGCTTAAGCCCAGGAGGTCGAGACTGCAGTGAGCTCTGAACGCCTGATCGTGCCACTGCACCCCAGCCCAGTGACAGAGCGAGACCCTATCTCAAAATAAATAAATAAATAAATATAATAACCGAATTCAGTGGTCCCGTTAGAATATTCCAGGCTCCGCGAAGCCAGGTCCTCATAGCGTCGGAATTTGCCCCCAGCCAGGGCCTCCGCTCCCTCTTGCCTCGGGCAAATGCTCCTGGAACACAGAGCTGCGGCCTAGGTGCTGATGCTGACGGCTGTGACCCAGCCTCCCCCTACTTTTTTCCAAAAGGTATAAGCTTCACTGTGCCTGGGACTTTGGGTGTGAGTCGGAGTCTGGCTTTACCCACCGTGGGCACGCCAAGGCCAAAGTGGGTCTGATTGCTGTTTCCTCGGCCCTGCCAGGCTCTGAATATGTCCTTATTCAGAGCATATTTGGGCTGCCAGGCTCTGAATATGTCCTTATGAATCATTCTGGAAGATTTCTTTCTTCACTGGACTGTATAAGCGCCTCTGCTCTGTTTCCTCACAGCTCAAAATGGGCTTGGCATACAGCAGGAGCCCAATAAATGTTACTTTAATGCTCATTTCCCAAGAGATCTTTATTAAGCACCCACTGCATGTCATTGTGTCTAGGTTCATTCACTGTGTACCTCTAGCAGAAAATTAAGGGGACCCTCCAAGCTTGATGGCCAGGGGTCACTCTCAGCTCCTACAGGTCACTCTCTGGTCCTTACAGGTGGCCCTCTCCATCTTCAAAGCCAGTAAGAGCATGTCGGATCCTTCTTATCCTTCCAGGCTCTTTGTCATCCCCTTCTGCTCCCAGCTGGAGAAAACTCTGCTTTTAAGGGGCTCACCATGGTCCAAATATGTGAGTCCCCCCAAAATTCATATGTTGCAAAGGAATCCCCAATGTAATGATATTAGAGGGTGGGGTCTTTGGGGGTGATGTGGTCATGAAGGCTCAGCTTTCGTGAATGGGATTAGCACCCTCATAAAACAACTCCAGAGGGCCACCTTACCCCTTCTGCCATGGGAGGTTACAGCAAAAATATGGACTTCTGTGAACCAGAAGTGGGCCCTCACTAGACACCAAACCTGCTGGCACCATGATCTTGTACTACTCAGCCTTCAGAACTCAGAAAATACATTTCTGTTATTTAGAAGACACCCAATTTCTGGTATTCTGTTAGAGCAGCCTGAATGGACTAAGATAGGGCTTATGTGATTGTGTAACAGCATTGATTCCATGTTAAAGGACAATTTTGCTTGCTCAATTATAATTACTGCTTTGCTTAAGTTTTAGACTCTGCTAAAAACAGCCTCAGGACCTTCAGCACTGATCAACAATCCTGGGTGTGGGCTGACCCACGGTTTTCACCCAGAGAGTGAAGATCATGGAGGAGCCGTCTTAAATTCCGCCCACCACAGACTCCCAGGAATCCTAATGTCACAATCTCACTGCAGCCAATGTGACAAACACAGCAGTAATTAAGTCTAGAGAGCTAAACACACCTCAAAAAGAACAGTCTCTTGGTATGAGTGGAATGGAATAAAATACACGGAAACTCACAAAAGTTTCGAGGTGAACAGATTAGCAAAAATGCTCTAGCTTGAATGGAAAGAGACTGCAACTGTTCAAAGTGTCAAAGGACTTCTAGACTCCCAATCTTTCCACCAGCAGAAAGCAGACTCAGTAGCCCACATTGGTGCATTTTAAAATGCCCTTTTCAGAAGTGTGACGGAGAAAGAAGGATGTGTCAGTGCAGGCCAGTATGTGTGGCCCAATGGCAAACTGCAGCTCCTAAACTAAGAAAGACTTTCATATCTTTAAAAAAGAAAAGGAGAAATAGGAATATGTGATAGAGACTGTATGTGGCCCACAAAGCCTATTTACTGTTTAGATCTTTACAGAAAAATATTTGCCAACTTCTGTGCTGCTATGCCACTTCTAGGTTGCAGAACCAAAGCCTTACATTCCCTAGCTTTAAAGTAGAGGACCTGGCAATGTTGACTCCACGAGTTTCAAAATGGCTATATGGCTACTATTTCACCCCTTCGTTCTTCCCTTAGCAATGGGCCTTATCCTGTCCCTGTCTTGTCACTGTATGTTGGGTCTAAGTGGACAATAACTTGTCTTTTCAGAAAGTCCATAAGCTTCTAGACCAATAAAAGCCATATTAGGACCTGATGGGGCTCACAAGATCCTAGACTTCTTGCTTGAGGCTGTGATTGGAAGAAACTAGGAGGGGGGTCCTTAGATGGGGGGGAGCAAATTTTACATGAATAATGGGGGCAGTGGGCACAGATTGTGGTAGGTAGTATAAGTGACCCCAATTCCCCACCCCTTCCTGCATCCGTGTTCTTTGCCTCGTGTCTTGCTTTGGCCAATGAGAGGTTCACAGAGAGGACACAAGCACAGGTTTGAAACAGGCTTTCACAGTTGGGCTCGCTTTCCTCTATGTCTCTGCCTTCACTATGAGAAGAACAGGCTGGGTCACCTCACTGTTCTTGGGAAGATGGTGAGAGAAATAGAGAACCAAGCTGCCCTGGACAGGCCTAGCCTAGACCAGGTGGCCCACAGATCATTACTGAGC
Organism: Chlorocebus sabaeus; assembly: GCF_047675955.1. NCBI lineage: Eukaryota > Metazoa > Chordata > Mammalia > Primates > Cercopithecidae > Chlorocebus > Chlorocebus sabaeus. The sequence goes on along the minus strand of NC_132930.1, from coordinate 43,580,771 downwards.
CCAGCCTGGACCATCCAACTCTCAACCAAACTGCAGACCATGAGGAATGTTTATTGTTGTCACCGAGATTTAGGGTGGCTCATGCAGCAAAAGCCAATGGATGCCCGTAGGTGGGATTATAATCCCAGTTACATTAAAATGCCAATCTCTTCTTTCCCCCGTGTCTTCATTTGCTCAGTCTCAGGTGAAAGGATCTCGCTCAGAGGCCCACAGGTTCTGGATTTTCTCTTTAGAAATTGTGGCTGGAAGAACCCTCTTCAGGAAACAATATTTACTCCTTTTGTATCTCCAAAACCTCTTCTCACCCCTTTTGCAACCCAAACCCAAGTTTTTTCTGTGTCCTATTTTTCTTTTTTTGAGACAGAGTCTTGCTCTGCTGCCCAGGCTGGAATGTAGTGGTGCGATCACAACTCACTGCAGCCTCGACCTCCCTGGCTCAGGTGATCCTCACAACTCAGCCTCCCGAATAGCTGGGACTACAGGCACATACCACCATACGTGGCTGATTTTTTTGGTAGTTTTTGTAGAGGTGTGGTTTCACCATGTTTCCCAGGCTGGTCTTGAACTGAGCTCAAGCAATCTGCCTGCCTCGGCCTCCCAAAGTGCTGGGATTACAGGTGTGAGCCACTGTGCCCAGCCAGCTTGTACATTTTACAATCAAGATTACAAAGCTATTGCCAGCTGTAGGCCACATCGGGCTCTGAGAAGAGGGGATGCGGACAGAGGTAACCAGGGCAAAAGGAAAAAAAGTCCTTCATTTCACCTCTTCCGATGCCATTTAGTTCATACCAATCATGTGTGATTCACATTTGTAAACTTTCAGCCCATTTGGGAGAATGCACTTCCCTCAAGTGCTTAATTATGGCATAGGATGGTCTCTTTTACACAAACAACAGCACAAAGATGTAGAAAGTGGAATTTATTTCTATCTATCAGAGTTAATTCAGAAAATCTGGGTAAGTTCCACACTCCATTTAACACTCATTACACATAATAACTGGTCAGACCACATTGTGTGTTACTTAGCCCACATTACACGAATAGTCTAGGAATAATAAAAGAATTTACTATTTATTTATCTGAAAAAATGTTGATTCTGGGTTTGGTAAGATTCTGGGCTCGACAGAATTCTGAGCCAGGCTAAATTCTTCCACCAAAGGCAGCAACCATAATGGAGTGTCTGGTACAGGAAATGCGAACCACTGGAGTGTGGGACGCATCACAGCCACGACGACAAAGCTGCCTCCATGTCCACTGCTAGCCAGGTGGGGCAGTAAAACGTGGTGTCTTGCACCTTGTATTTTCAAGAAACAGCCACAATGCAATTACTAACAGTTGCACCTGCTCTTCCAGAACCTTGCCATCCCCATCAAGAGGTGGAGTCTGTCTCCTCCCTTTGAGCCTGGCGGGACGTTGTGAAGGTGATACGGCAAAGAGATGCTATGGTGACTTCTGATGCTTACTCTCCTGGGTTTTGTACATTTGGATGCCAGAGTCACCATACACAAAGTCCGGCTCCCCTGAAATTGCCATGCTGTGGAGACTATGTAAAAAGATCCCTGGCCGGGCACCCCAGCACTTTGGGGGGCTGAGGCAGGTGGATCACCTGAGGTCAGGAGTTCAAGGCCAGCCTGGCCAATGTGGTGAAACCCCATCTCTATTAAAATACAAAAAGTAGCTGGGCATAGTATGGGGTGCCTGTAATCCCAGCTACTCGGGAGGCTGAGGCAGGAGAATCGCTTGAACCTGGGAGAGAGGTTGCAGTGAGCTGAGATCGTGCCATTGCACTCCAGCCTGGGTAACGAGAGCCAACCGTCTCAAAAAAAAGAAAGATAACTGAAAGAGATACCCATATCTGGAAATGGGGTGCTGCTGAAGGTTGCTGAAGAGATAAAGGAAGCCTGTTGGACTTGAGAAGGCTCTCAGTGGAGACCTAAAGAACAGGAGGCATCTGGAGGTGCTGCAGCCCACTAGGCTGCTGTAACAGAATGTCATAGCCTGGGGGGCTTAGAAACAAAGGTTCCTTACAGTGCTGGAGGCTGAAAGTCCAAGATAAAAAGCACTGGCAGATTCAGTGTTTGGGGAGGGAGGCCCTTTCGCTGTGTTTTCACATGGCAGGAAGGGCGAGGGAGCTCTCTGGGGTCCCTTTGATAAGGGCACTAATAAGGGCTCCACCCTCATGACCTTACCACTCCCAAAAGCTTCCTCCTAACCCCATCATATTGCGGGTAGGATTTCAACATGGATTTTGAGGGGGCACAGTCAGTAACAGGAGGAAAGGGGTTTCTGTTACACAGAATCAGAGTTCAGCAATACCTGAACTCTGGAGAAACGTGGAAGAGAGAGCATGTACCTATGAACCAGATTCCAGGCACTGCTGAAGAGTTGCCTGACCTCTGGCTGCCTAGAGTAAAATGCAAGCGAAACTCTTAACTCTGAAGGATCTGGGGCTTGCGGGTTTGTAATCACCACTGTTTCTCCCTCCCAGCCTCTCAGGATGGCAAGGAATGCTAACGTTAAGAAATGGTTTCTGGACAGAGATAAGCCTAGGGTGCTATCAGGAGAACATGGTTTAAAAATGAGACCAAAGGCATGACCACAAATTCCTGTCTTCACACAGGCTGACTGCTTCCTCTTCACGTTCAGTATATTTAAAAGTTCTTGTTACGAGACAGGATTTTCTTGTTCCCTCATCCATCCCGTTTTCCCCTTTGGTGGAGGAGGGCAAGTTTGTTAAGACCTTGTGGGGGAACTAAGGCTTCCAAAGGTTCGAGGCCTGAGGTGACTAGTGAGGCCGGAACCTAAAGGAAGAGCCGAGGTGCAGAGGAGGCAAGGAGCCAACATGGCGACAAACCGGGGTGGGCAACAGAGAGAGGGGCTCAGAATGCCCTCTGGGGTGGACTCAGAAGACCAGATTTGCAGCATCTCTGGCCTGTGAAGGTCGTACAGGGTGAGGCTGCCCTCTGGGAATGGTCTGTCCACCCACGCTGAACCCTCAGGGCACACCCTGAGGGTGGGGTGCACCTACCTACCCACGCTGAACCCTCCGGGGCGCCAGCAGCTGCTCCCCGCAGGGGGAACAGCCTGGGATTGTGGATTGAGCGGCAGTCAACCGGCTGAGCCTTGTAACTGTGATAAAAGCGCCGCGGAGAGCGGGAAGGAGGCCTGGGAGGAGACTGCGGTATCAGTGAGTGTAAGTGTGCATGCGTGTGAGCATGAGTGGTATGTGAGCAAGTGTGTGGATGCATATGCATGTATGTGAGTGAGCATGAGTGCGTGTGAGTGTGAGCATGTGTGAGTGGTGTGAGCAGGTGTCTATGTATGTCAATGTGCATGTGAGTGTGTGTGAGCATGTGTGACTGTGAGCATATGTGTGGGAGTGAGCATGAGTGTGTGAGCATGAGTGTATGTGTGAACCTGTATGAGTGTGAGCTTGAGTGGACATATGAGTGTGTATGGGTGTGAGCATAAGTGTAAGTGGGTATGTGTGAACATGAGTAAGAATGGGTGTGAGCATGTGTGTGGGGGCGTGGGTGAGTGTGAGCATATGAGTGTGCATGAGTGCATACATGCTTGAGCATGAGTGTGAGTGTGAATATGTGTGTATGTGTGTGTGACCATGTGTAAGTATGTGTATGTGTGAGCATGTATGAGTGTGAGCGTGTGAGCACACATGAAAGCGTGCATACATGTGTGGGCATGAGTGTGAGCGATTGTGAGCATGAGTGAGCGTGTGTATGTGTATGAGAGTGTGAGCATGAATGTGTATGTGAGCATGTATGAGTGTGAGTGTGTGAGCGCATATGAATGTACATGTAAGCATGAATGTGAGCGGATGTATGTGACCATGTGTGAACATGTGTGTGAGCATAAGTGTGTAAATGTGCACGTGCGAGCATGAGTGTGAGTGTGTGTGTGAGAGCATGAGTGTGTGTGAGTGGGCATGATGAGTGTGCGTGAATGCTTGTGTGAGCGTGCGTGGCCGGGCCAGAGCCACTCTGAGCGGGGAGCGGGAGGCCTGGGAGGCGCTGCAGGCCAAGGCGGAGCCACCTTCCTCAGGGTCTGTTCCCATCACCTCTAGGCCGCATGGGAAGCCGTCGGTGCGCAGCGGTTCCTAAACCTGCATCACCCACAAATAATTTTTTTTTTTTTTTTTTTTTTTGAGACAGAGTCTCACTTTGTCACCCAGGCTGGAGTGCAGTGGCGCGATCTCTGCTCACTGCACCCTCTGCCTCCCAGTTCACGTCATTCTCCTGCCTCAGTCTCCCGAGTAGCTGGGACTACAGGCGCCTGCCATCACGCCCAGCTAATTTTTTTGTGTTTTTAGTGGAGACGGGTTTTCACCGTGTTAGCTAGAATGGTCTCGATCTCCTGACCTCGTGATCGCCCGCCTTGGCCTCCCACAGTGCTGGGATTACAGGCGTGAGCCACCGCGCCAGGCCAGAATTTTAAAGAAAGTAGGATCAGCCCGGGAGAAGGGCAGGGAGGAGGCCCGCAGAGGCTTGACCGGGAGACCTGGGTGCCAGGAGGCGGTAGAGCTCCCTGAGCTCTGACATTACCAGGTTATGACCCCTGTCACAAGGCGCGCGCCCTCAGGAGGCGACAGGGGAGTGATTCCCGCTATGGCTTCAGGGCCCCACCAGGAGGCGAACATTCCTGGCTCTGGGCGAGCGTGGCACGCAGGACCCGGAACCCAGGGTCCCCGGGGGTCCCGGTGCCCGCCTCCCCTTCCGTGTGTCCGCGCCCCCTCGCGCCAGGCCCAGGGTCCACCAGGAGGAAGCCCGGGCTGCAGGCTCAGGGAGGCGCGGGGCCGGGGATGGACGACTACGCCGTGGGGCCCGGTGGCCAGGGGCCAGGGTGACCGTCCCATGGGCGGCTGCTGTCCAGGACTTGAGCTGGAAGAAAAAAATATGGACTCCCTAGAGGCCAAACATGAAAAAGAATAAGGAGGTGATCCAAGCACGGGAGCATTCGCGCCAGCCTTGGCTCTAACCGCGTCTACAAACCTTGGTGAACTTGAGCAGGGGACAGTCTAGAGCCTCAGAACGTTGGCAGCTGTGGAGGATACATGGCTCAGATTGCCCTACAGGAGTGAAGTCTTATTCCAGCTACTGAGACAGCCCCAAGCCAGCAGCCATCTCCGGAGATTGTCACCGCATCCTTCCTGGAGCAGCTGCATTTGATGATTGGTCCCTGCAGAGAGAAAGCCCAGTCCTCTCACCCCAACCTGGGGAGGGCTCTGAAGAGCCATCAAACTGTCCTAGTTGCCCATTGCTGCATAACATATTTTCGCAAAACTTAAAAGCTTAAAACAAACATTTATTATCTTACAGTTTCCATGGGTAGGGGGGCTGTGCAGGGCTTAGCTGGGTGCCTCTGGCTCAAGGTCTCTTGAGGTTGCAGTCAAGATGTTGGCTGGGCTACTGTAGTTTGAAAACTCAACTGGGATGGTGAGGGGCGATCTCTTCCAAAATCAAGCTTGTGATTGTTGCCAGTCCTCGGTCGTAAACCACACAGCCTTTACACTGGGTTGCTCCACAACACAGTGTCTGCTAACCCCGGGCTGAGCAATGCTGAGAGGGAGAGAGCGCGCACACAGTGGAAGCCACGACATCCCACCGCTTCTGCAGAATTCTATCCACTAGAAGCAAGTCAATAACTCTGGCCCATGCTCAAAACAGAAATTCTACAAAGGCTTGAATGCCCGGTGGCAGGGATTGCTGTGGCCCATCTTAGAGGCTGCCTGTCACACTGTCTTCCGAACTCCCTAGAGAGTGGGCTGAGGCATCTGCTGAGCCTTCACCACAGCTCGACTTCTCCTTTGCGCCATCCTGGTTCTTTTCCTTCCCTCCCACAGGGGTGGATCCCAAGAGCACTCACTAATAACCCTCCTAACTAAATGACATTTCAGAGAATTCTTTGCTGCAACAGGAATCTACCCAGGGATCAGCCAACTGTGGCCCACCTCATGGGCCAAATTCAGCCCATCTGACATAATATCAACTCATTTAATTTTCGTGATATCCCTGTGAGGTAGCTACTCTTGAGTATACCCATTTTACAGATGGGTAAAGTGAGGTGAAGAGACTTGTGAAACATTACAGCCAGTCAGCCAGCAGTGGACCGGAGATTCAGCTGCAGTCTGGGTCACCTCATCCTCACTCCAGCCTCATCCTACGTCTTACGTGTCTACCAGCAGCACAGTGCCTTTTGTTACCCACCAAACACATCACCACAGGAGACATTTATATGTTTCCTGAAGGTTCCCTGCTCTAAAATGTAAGCTTCATCAGGGCGGTAACACTGTTCCATTTCAGAACGATAGCTGGCATGTAAGATGCCCCTCAATATAGTTACTGCCTGCATGTGTGACACCTGGCACACTGTCTTTGGATTTGAATGCGCCCAGGGTCTGGGGCACACCGTGTAGTCAGTGCTTTTGAACACAGGTACCTAGGGCCTGAAGTGTGCCTGTTTCTCTCTTGCTTCAACCTCATTTCTGTGCCTGGGGATCACCTGTCCTTCCAATTGCAGCTTCACCGAATGCATTATAACCCGCAGTTTACTGCATTTGATGACAATGAGGCAGACACTGTGATCTTCAGAAACATGTTTTATTCTCTTTTTCCTGGTGAACTTTAAGGGCTTTGGTTCATTTGGACAAATATATATAATAAATAGGTTTTTAGGTTTTACATTTTTACAAGCAACAACCATTATTACACATGGGTGTGGTGTTTTTGGTTTGTTGTTTTGTTTTCTGAGACAAGGTCTTGCTCTGTCACCCAGAGGCTGGAGTGCAGTGACATGAGCTCAGCTCATTGCAGCCTCAACCTCCCAGGCTCAAGCAATCCTCCTGCCTCAGCCTCCTGAGTAGCTGGCACACAGGTGAGTGCCACCATGCCTGGCTAATTTTTTTGTTTTTTGTAGAGACGAGGGTCTCACCATATTTCCCCGGCTGGTCTCAAACTCCTAGCCTCAAGGAATCCTCCCACCTTGGTCTCCCAAAGTGTTGGGATTACAGGCATGAGCCACCACACCCAGCCACATATGGTATTTTAACCTCAGATCCCTCTGGGGTCTGTTCAAATGGGTCTAACCAGGTAAGTTATGACCCTGTGAAGGAAGGCCAAAGCGCCAGCACTACCATTCCTTCCCGGAGATCTTCAAGGCCCTTTTCAGACTTCTCTTCTTCTATGCCCCACAGGGCCTGAAATGCACTAGGGAGATCTGTCAATGAAGCTGAACCCTAAATCAAACCACAAACAAAACACAAGAAAGCACTCCATCACATGTAGGTTTCAAGTCAAATTAGACGTAGTTAGGTTGTCCAAACTGACCTGCGAAGTCACACAATGTGCACCAAATGACATGATTTAACTTCAGAGGAAATCTCGTCTGTTCTCACAGAGAAAGTTCTAAACTCATACAAAACTGTCTTCCACCTCATTTCCCAGGGGCATCTTCCAATGGAACAGGTGGAGCTCCTTCAACAACTCTGTGGTTTAAGTTTCCTGCGTGTCCCAAAGTCTCCAGCCGTGATTAGGTCCCATGTGACATAACAAAATGCAGGGAAGCAGGAAAAGTTAAAACTATTGAGAAATTCTCAAAACAAAAAATATGACCAACCATCTCATCAATGGACAATCGTGATTAAAATTTATTCTTCGGCCGAGCGCGGTGGCACATGCCTCTAATCCCAGCACTTTGGGAGGCCAAGGTGGGTGGATCACAAGGTCAAGAGATCAAGACCATCCTGGCTAACATGATGAAAACCCGTCTCTACTAAAAAGGCAAAAGTTAGCTGGGCCCACGTGGTGGTGCATGCCTGTGGTCCCAGCTACTCAGGAGACTGAGGCAGGAGAATTGCTTGAACCCAGGAGGAGGAGGTTGCAATGAGCCGAGATTGCGTCACTGCACTCCAGCCTGGCGACATAGCAAGACTCCATCTCAAAAAAAAGAAAAATTATTTCTCTTCCTCCTTCTCCTCCTCCCCTTCTTCCTCCTCCTCTTCCCCTTCTCCTTCTCTTTCCCCTCCTCCTCCTCCTTCTTTTCTTCTTCCTCTTCTTCTTCTTCTTCTTCTTCTTCTTCTTCTTCTTCTTCTTCTTCTTCTCCTCCTCCTCCTCCTCCTCCTCCTCCTCCTCCTCCTCCTCCTCTTTCTTCTTCTACTTTTTCTTCTTTTTTCTCCTCCTCCTCTTTCTTTTCTTCCTTGGCTCCTTGAAACTCAAACATGTAAGGAGATAACCTCCTTCTTCCTCCCAGTCCCAGTGGGAGGATGAGGACCTATCTTCAGTGGAAGCTTTGCTCCAACTCACCACTTCTCCTGTCATAAAGAAAGGAGAACTTTGTTTCTCCTCTGGATAAGCACTAACTAGCAAACCCAGATGGCCTAGACAGGTGGATCAAACCTGTTTTTTCACCCGTCAGTGCTTTTCCCCTAGCACACTCTAACCTTGAAAAAGTCTCCTGCCTTTTGCTTTGGCAAAGCTGAGTTTAGTTCACGCTGGACTCTTCCCTGTTGCAAGTCATTACTGAATGAAATCTGTCCTTACCATTTTGACTAGTGTCCTGGCTTTCCTTATCTGACACTGTGAGTCAGAATTCACTGTCCTGGGGTGAACACTGCAATTCTGCCAGCAGACTGCCAGAGGGCAAGCAGAACACTCCAAATTCCTAGCAAAATTTAGAAACGTTCAATAATGGCCTTATGTTTCACTAATTCACACATTTTTTTTTTTAGATGGAGTCTCACTCTGTCACCCAGGCTAGAGTGCACAGGCACAGTCTCAGCTCACTGCAACCTCAGTCTCCGGGGTTCAAGCGATTCTCCTGCCTCAGCCTCCTAAGTAGTTGGGATTACAGGCACCTGCCACCACACCCAGCTAATTTTTATATTCTTTTGGCAGAGATGGGGTTTCACCATGTTGGCCAAGCTGGTCTCGAACTCCTTACCTCAGGTGATCCACCAGCCTCAGCCTTCCAAAGTGCTGGGATTACAGGCATAAGCCACCCTGCCCGGCCTGCATTTTGTTTTAATTACAGACGGTGACTCAACTTGTCGCGGAGGCTGGAGTGCAGTGACCTGAACACAGCTCGCTGAAACCTTGACTTCGTGGACTCCAGCAATTCTCCTGCCTCAGCCTCCCGAGGAGCTGGGACCACAGGTGTATGCCACCACATCTGGCTAATTGGTTTTTATTTTTTGTAGAGAGAGGTCTCACTATGTCGTCAAGGCTGGTGTGGAACTCCTGAGCTCAAGTGATCCTCCTGCCTCAGCCTCCTAAAGTGCTGGGTTTACAGGCATGAAACACAGCGCCCAACTCACACATTTTTAAATTCTGTTCCCCGCCTGACAGTTAGCTTTATGGCATAGAAGAAATGGTTTAATCCCCTTAGCGACATGGCAGTTCTATGTCCTTTATTGTTCTGCTGCTAAAGGTCTTTGGGTTTCTTTTTCTCCTTTTTTTTTTTTTTCTTTTTAAGAAATGAAATTATTTTCTTTTACCTACGTAAAAAGAGTAAATCTCGGCGCAGAATGTGGCACGGCTCTACGCTCCCCTCCCTCCCTGCCCAGCGCCTTCCACGCGGGACACTCCCCGCCGGACTCCAGCCGGACTCAAGCCCCGCCGGACTCCACCCCGCGCGGCCCAGTCAGCTCAGCAGCACTGGCAGCCGGCGATCCGCTGGCGCAGTTCCACGATCCGCCTGCCCATATGCGCTGCCACCGCGGCCTTCCTCTCCGCCTGGGCGCACAGCCTGGTCACCCGCTCCTCAGCCTCGGCGCGCCGGCTGGGTGCAGGGGCCCGGGCGCTCCACTCCTCCGCCTCCACCTGCTCTTGATGGCATAGAACAGGCTCTGGATCTCCAGCAGCTCCCTGCGGGCCCGCCAGCTCGCCCTCCAGGAAGGCCAGGTCCTCGCCGCCCACGCGGGGCACGGGGCCACCTGGGTCCTTGTGGGGCTCCCTCCTGGTCCGCGTCCATGTGAGGCAGGAGAATAGGGTCTGGAGGCAGGGAACTTAAGGCCAATTCCTGCTGACTTCCTAAAGCTGAATCAAGGGAAAACACCAAGGTCTGGGGCAGAGAATCTGAGGCCGATTAACGCAAACTTCCCAAACCAAAAGGGAAAACCCCCGCTCCCCATTGCGAGTAGTAAAGTATCAAGGGCTACTCTCCCTACACCCTTCCACCCAGATGGAAAGGGAGAGTGCCTTGGAGTGGCCAAGAGCCATGCAGGAACCGTCCCTTCATCCACATGGGGCACTAGTTCACCCCAGCCTTTAGCCACAAACCAAAACCTTCATCCAGATAAGGTAGCTGATAAGAACCTCAAATGAAAGACTTAAAGCCCAGAAAACTTTCTAACTGGCCCTTGAGCTGCTTCTTGGGCCCACTCCCACCCTGTGGGTGCTTTCTCGCTTTAACAAATTCCTGCTTTCCCTGCTTCTGTTCCTGCGTTTCATTCCTTTGTTACTTCGTGCGTTTTGTTCAATGCTTTGTTCAAAAGGCCAAGGACCAGGACAACGCACGCAAGGCCCCCCCCCCACCCCCGGTAACACAGGGCCACAGCGCCGCCGCCGCCCCTTCCCGCCCCCGGCCAGCCGGGCACCCACCAGCCGTGCGCGGACGCCTCGCTGTCACCTGCAACAAGTTCCTGAAGCTTCTTTTTAGTTTTAATAAAATTTTACTCTACAATTTTCAGCCTTAAAACAGCGAAAGCCACACCCAAATGGCCTCCCTGCTGCCAGCCGCCGCGGGGCCTCCTCGAAGCCCCTTTCGCGGCAGCCCCAGGTGGCTACGCGCCCACGGGGGTCTCAGGCTGGTCCCGGATAGTGCAGGCGCCATGGCGCGCTCTCGACCCGCTTCCCCTCCGCGCCCTGGCCTTCCCCGGGTTCTGGGGTGGAGTCCGAGAAGGATTCCAGGGCTAGGGTTTTAACACTCAGTTGCAAGTGATTTTTGCACCAGAAACGGAGGGTTGCACCGAATACCGTGACCCAGGGCCACGAAACCCACGACTGCACCTCAAACTGTCCCCGCCTCGCCAGGGAACCGCAGAGGTTGGAACCGCCGGGGTTGGCCCTGCCGGCCCCACACAGGCCAGGCGAGGTTTTTGGAAACAAAATTGTTACCAAACAGGGACATTTCCCAGGATAGCTCTTTGAGGGTAGAATCTGTCCGCACGTCTCCGCCAGGGTTGCCTGCCCAGCAGGGGCTCAGTGCATTTCGTTTACCCTAACGAATACTGTCTGGAGGGGGTTCGAAGATATGCTAAGGCCGGGCGCGGTGGCTCAGGCCTGTAATCCCAGCACTTTGGGACGCCGAGGTGGGCGGATCACCTGAAGTCGGGAGTTCGAGACTTGCCTGGCCAACGTGGTAAAACCCCGTCTCTACCAAACATACAAAAATTAGCTGGGCGTGGTGGCACATGCCTGTAGTCCCAGCTACTCGGGAGGCTGAGGCAGGAGAATCGCTTGAACCCGGGAGGTAGAGGTTGCCGTGAGCCGAGATCCAGCCATTGCACTCCAGCCTGGGTGACTAGACTGAGACTTTGTCTAAAAAAAAAATAAAAAGATACGTTCATATTCCTGGTCTGTGGCCCACAAATGGGCTAATGGTAAAGATTGGGGAGACCCTGCTTGCACAAGTGGCCCAGATTGGAAACTCAGTTCTCTAGGGGTGAAATGGAGCTGGTAGGCCCCTGTGACTGTTAGAGAAGTGAGAAAAAAAGGCATGACAGTGCATTGTACAGTTGCCAAAGCACCAGACAGAGGCAGGTGGCATTGCTACTCTGACAGTCATTGACAGTCATTAGACTACACAGTGCATTGAGAGTACTGTGGGAACTACATCCAATATTTGCACTCTGGGGCCCAGGTCCTATCAGCCTGAGGGTAGCTCTCTTGGCCTGTGCCATCACCTGAACTCCGTGGAGTTGGGTACTACCACCTCTAGGGAGGTGTGGTAGGCAGAGTGGCCCCCCTAGAAGTCCACATCCTAATCCCCGGAACCTGTGACTGTGTTATAAATGATATGACATGTTTTGTAATTATGAATATATCATATTGCATATGGCAAAATGGATTTTGCTCATGTAATTAAAGTTAGGGGTCTTAAGGAGAATGAATAGCCTGGATTATCCAGGCAGGCTCAGCCTAATCCTGAGTCCTTAAAGTGAAAAACGCTCCTGGGCTGGAGTCAGAGATAGAAAAGGAAGGCAGAAGAGAGATTTGGCAGAAGAAGTCTATGCTATTCCAAGCAGGAGATGACAGGTCCTGCCTGCGCGGACTCTGAGATGTAGGGGGTTTGGACCCTAGCTTCACAGCTTTGTGGCTGGGGCGGGGCAGGGGGTTGGACAGTGAGGAGGATTTGACAAACCACTGCTGGTTCTGAGACACAGGTGGCCACATGCAAGGACAGGAGAGAGGCCTCTAGGAGCTAAAGGTGGCCCCCAGCTGAAGCCCAGCCTGCAACCACAAGGACCTGGGTTCTGCCAGCAACCTGAATACACTTAGAAGCAGTTTCTCCCTGGAGCCTCCTGATAGGAGCCCAGCCAGCCAACACCTTGATTTTAGCCTTGTGAGACCTAGAGCAGAGAACTTTTCTAAGTCAATCGTGACTTCTGACCTTCAGAACTATGATGATAGATGTGTGTTATTTTGAGCTGTTAATTTGTGATGACTTGTTGTAGCAGCAGTTGAACACTTGAAGCTTAGTCTGCGGATAGTCTAAGGATGGGTAAAAATGAATCAAGACCCTCAAAGCCTTGCCCCCACCTTATTCTCCTCTGGGTTCTCCTAACCCTGATTCTAACCCTATCTTTTTATACATTTTGGATTCTCCTTAATATTTTCCTCCAGAGTGTGCATTGCAAATATCTTCTCCCGATTGAAGCTTGACTATTTTCTTTTAAATAGACTTTATTTTTCAGAACAGTTTTAGGTTTATAGAAAAATCGAGAAGATAGCACAGAATGCAGCTCAACTTTTCCCTTTGATGATGGTTCCTTCGATTAGCACCATACTTTAGATTAAAAATTGATGCAAAAAAGCAAAATAAATTTATTGTGGTAGAATAGGCATAGTAGATTTACCATTTAACCACTGAAGGTACAGTTCAGTGGCAGTAAGTCCATTTGAATTGTGCAACCATCGCCACCATCTGCCTCAAGAACTTTTTCATCCTCCCAAACTGAAACTCTGTCCCCATTAAACATTAATTCCCCAATCCTCCCTCTCCCATCCCCTGGCATCCACCATTCTATTTTCTGTCCCATGAATTGGACTGTTCTGGCTTCTTTAAAAATTGAGGTGAAATTCATGTAACATGTAATTACCCACTTTAAAGTGTACAATTAAGTGGTATTTAGTGGATTCACAATGCTGTGTAACCACTAGCTCTCTCTAGTTTCAAAACTTTCTCATCATTCTATAAAAATACCCAGTACTCAAGGCTGGGCGCGGTGGCTCACGCCTGGAATCCCAGCACTTTGGGAGGCCAAGGTGGGCTGATCACAAGGTCAGGAGTTCGGGACCAGCCTGGCCAACATGGTGAAACCCTGTCTCTACTAAAAAGACAAAAATCAGCCAGGCGTGGTGGCGGGAGCCTATAATCCCAGTTACTCGGGAGGCTGAGGCAGGAGAATCGCTTGAACCTGGGAGGTGGAGGTTGCAGGGAGCCAAGATTGCACCATTGCACTCCAGCCTGGGCGACAGAGTAAGACTCCATGTCAAAAAAACAAAACAAAACCCAGTACTCATATAATAATCACTCCACATCCTGCCTCCCCTCACCCACTGGCCGACACTCATCTCCTTTATGTCTCTGTGGATTTACCTGTCTGTATGTGTCACATGTGTTAGTCTGCCAGGGCTGCCATAACAGAATATCACAGACTGGGTGTTTAAAACAACAAAAATCTACTTTCTTATGATTCTGGAGCCTGAAAGTTCAAGATCATGGTGCCAGCAGGGTTGGCTTCTCCTGCGGCCTCTCTCCCTGGCTTGAAGATGCCCTTTTCTTCTTCCTTTTTTTTTTTTGAGACAAAGTCTCACTCTGTCACCCAGGATGGAGTGCAGTGGTGTGATCTTGGCTCACTGCACCTCTGCCTCCCAGGTTCAAGCGATTTTTGTGCCTCAGCCTCCTGAGTAGCTGGGACTACAGGCATGCCCCCACCACACCAGCTAATTTTTGTGTTTTAAGTAGAGACGGGGTTTCACCATGTTGGCCAGGCTGGTCTCGAACTCCTGACCTCAGGTGATCCACAGCCTCAGCCTCCCAAAGTGCTGGGATTCCAGGCGTGAGCCACAGTGCCTGGCCATACTTTGTTTATTTTCATGGCTGAATAATATTTCTTTGTATGGCTATTCCACAGTTTATGAATGAATGTTTATTCATTCATCAGTTGATTCCACTGGTGGCCATTTGGGTTGTTTCTGCTTTTTGGCTAGTATGTGCTGCCGTCAGCATTCATGTACAAGTTAAGATTTTAATTTTGGTGAAGACAAAATGTCAGTCTTTTCTGCTTTTTGCTTTTCGTCTTGTTAAGAAAGCCTTTTATGCTCTGAAGCCATACCCATTTTCCTTTATGTTCTCTGAAATATTTAGTTAAGTAATTAGTTTTTTATATCTGTGGGTTACTCCATCTGAAAATAATTTTTTTGTGATGTTTGAGGCAGGGATCTAATTGCAGTTTCCCCCACATGTATAGCCATTTGTCCTAGCCCCACATGCTGACTGTTTTTGGTGGTGGTGGTGGTTTTTTTTTTTTTTTTCTTGTTTGTTTGTTTTGAGTCTTGCTGTGTCACCAGGCTGGTGAGATCTTGGCTCACTGCAATTTCCACCTCCCTGGTTCAAGCGATTCCCCTGCCTCAGCCTCCCGAGTAACTGGGACTACAGCCACCATGCCCGGCTAATTTTTTGTATTTTAGTAGAGACGGAGTTTCACCATGTTGGCCATGATGGTCTTGATCATCTCCTGACCTGTGATCCGCCCGACTCAGCCTCCCAAAGTGCTGGGATTACAGGCGTGAGCTACTGCGGCGGGCCCATGCTGGCTGTTTTATCCATTCCTTCTGGGTTGCTGTATAACGTGTGTCAGGCATCATATGTCCATATTTGCTCATATCTGTATCTGGGCTGTATACTCTGTTCCACTGGTCTTTACCTATCTCTGGGCCATTACTCCATTGACTTAATTAGCTTTATAATAAATATTAATATTTGGTAAAGTATAGCAAGTCCTCCCATCTGGTTCTACTTTCTGGAATAGAACCAGGAATGTCCTGGCTTTCTGCTTGTCCATCTAAATTTCAAATTTGTGAGTTCCCTGCGCTCCTCCCCACACCCACCAGGCTCAAGAGATCTCCTGCCTCAGCCTCCGGAGTAGCTGGAACTACAGGTATTTGCCATTACACCCAGCTAATTTTAAAATTTTTTGTAGAGACTGGGTTTTGCCATGTTGCCCAGGCTGATCTTGAACTCCTGGGCTGAAGTGATCTGCCTGCCTCCATCTCCCAAAGTGCTGGGATGACAGCGTGAACCATTACGCCCAGCCAAATTCATGGTTTTTATTTTTATTTTAGTTTTAGAGGCAGGGCCTTGCTCTGTTGCCCAGGCTGGAGTGCAGTAGTGCAATCATAGCTCACTCCAGCCTTGGACTCCCAGGCTCAAGCAATCCTCCTGCCTCAGCCTCCTGAGTAGCTGGAACTACAGGCATGCACCACCACACCCAGCTAATTTTTTTTTTTTTTTGGTGGAGATGGGGTCTCACTATGTAGCCCAGGCTGGCTTTGAACTTTTGGCCTCAAGTGATCTTTCTGCCTTGGCCTCCCAACATGCTGGGATAACAGGCATGAGCCACTGTACTCAGCCCTCAAATTATTTTTTTGTAAATTCAACCCAAACAATCAAAACAGAGCCATCTGAAGAGATTTTTATTGGGACTGCCTCATTCATGGGAGCAGTTTGGAGAATAATTACAATACTAATTTTCTTAATCTATTTTGTTGTTCTTTAATGTATTTCAACATTTTAATGCATAATGGTTTTTCATATATTAAAAATTTCATATATACTAATATATATTTTCCTAGTTACCATTTGTACTGGGTTGAATAATGTCCCTGCAAAAGTTTTCTGCCCAGAACCTTAGAATGTGACTTTATTGAAAATAGGTTCTTTGCAGACCTAGTTAAGATGAGGTTAGACTGGATGAGAATGGGCTCTAAATGCAATGACTGGTGTCCTTATGTGAAGACAAAGGAAAGAAGGCCATGTGATAATTGAGGCAGATTGGACTGACACAGTTACAAGCCAAAGAATGCCAAGAATTGCTGACAATTACCAGAAGTCAGGGAGAGGCGAGGAAAGATTCTTGCCCAGATGGTTCAGAGAGTACATGGCCCTGCCAACACCTTAATTTTAGATTCCCGGCCTCCAGAACTATGAAAAAATAAATTTCTGTTTTAAGTCACTTAATGTGTCGCAGTTTGTTATGGTATCCCTAGGAAACAAATACACCATTAAAAAAAGGTTTTGGGTTTTATTATCAGTGGTACCTTTCAGAAAACATATTGCCTCTTTGTTTCTGGTAAAAAGAAACACTACTGATTTTTATTGATTTTTGTGTCTAGAAACCTTGAAACTCGGCCGGGCGCGGTGGCTCAAGCCTGTAATCCCAGCACTTTGGGAGGCCGAGACGGGCGGATCACGAGGTCAGGAGATCGAGACCATCCTGGCTAACACGGTGAAACCCCGTCTCTACTAAAAAAATACAAAAACTAGCCGGGCGAGGTGGCGGGCGCCTGTAGTCCCAGCTACTCGGGAGGCTGAGGCAGGAGAATGCTTGAACTCGGGAGGCGGAGCTTGCAGTGAGCCGAGATCTGGCCACTGCACTCCAGCTTGGGCAACAGAGCCAGACTCCGTCTCAAAAAAAAAAAAAAGAAACCTTGAAACTCTAGAGACTATTATTAATGTTGGCAATTTAGATTCTTTTGAATCTATGATGTCTCAGAGACATCATGTCATTGGAATATAACCGATGCAGGACAAATTGGGGCTTAGCCCAGGAGGGTTCTTGGCTTCATCCAGGGAAGAATTCAAGGGTGAGCCAGTGGTGGTAGACGGCAAGTGTTATTGATACAGCAGTGCACAGTAGCAGCACAGGTGGCGTGTCCATAGGCAGTGAGCCCAGAGGAGCAGCTCAGGGCAGTTCTGCAGTCATATTTATGCCCACTTTTAATTACATGCAAATTAAGGGGTAGATGCCAGGCGCGGTGGCTCATGCCTGTAATCCCAGCATTTTGGGAGTCTGAGGTGGGTGGCTTGCTTGAGGTCAGGAGTTTGAGACCATCCTGGCCAACATGGTGAAACACCATCTCCACTGAAATACACAAATTAGCTGGGCATGGTGGTAATCCACCATGTGAGGTGGCTCATGCCTATAATCCCAGCTACTAGGGAGGCTGAGGCAGGAGAATTGCTTGAACCCAGGAAGTGAAGGTTGCAGTGAGCTGAGATCATGCCACTGCACTCCAGCTTGGGTGACAGAGGGAGACTCTGTCTCAGGAAAAAAAAAAAAAAAAAAAAGGCTGGGCACAGTGGCTCACTCCTGAAATCCCAGTGCTTTGGGAGGCTGAGGTGGGTGGATCATGACGTCAGGAGTTTGAGACCAGCCTGGCCAACATAGTGAAACCCCATTTCTACTAAAAATACAAAAAAAAAAAAAAATTAGCTGGGTATGGTGGCAGGCACCTGTAATCCTAGCTACTTGGGAGGCTGAGGCAGGAGAATTGCTGAAACCTGGTTGGCAGAGGTTACAGTGAGCCAAGATCATGCCACTGCACTCTAGCCTGGGCAACAGTGCAAGACTCTGTCTCAATGAAAAGAAAAAATAAATTAATTAAATAAAATAAAAAATTAAGGGGTAAATTATGCAGAAAGTGCTAGAAAAGGGGTGGTAACTTCTGTGTTATTGGATCATTGCCATGGAAAGGGGCGGTAACTTCTGGGGGTTGCCATAGCAATGGTAAACTGATGGCACTGGTGGGCGTGTGTCATGGAGAGGTTCTTCCAACTCTTCCTTGTTTCAGCTAGTCCTCAGTCTGGTTTGGAGTTCAAGCCCCGCCTCCAGAGTCGAGTCCCACCCCCTACCTCATAATGACAATAGTTGTGGTGGTTTTAAAAATATGTCCACATGATAAAAAGGAATTTGAAAAGATTAAAAAATATATGTCCACAATCTCCTTGCTACTCATCTCTTCAGTAGGTGGAGTATAATTCTTCTCTCCTAAGTATGGGCTGGCTTGCTTCTAACAAATAGAATAGGGAGGATAAGGGAGGAACAGGAAATACATGGTGCCTATGGCCTATGGGGATCATCAAAAGTCTTGCTCTCTAGAAGAAACTACTTTGCCTCCTTCCCTCTGGGTCCCTGGCTTTTGCCTCAGAGAAACTCTTTCTTATCTATCATCTTCTCAGACCACATATGAAATGTGCCTCAGAGGGTGCCCCCTACCGGGGCTTTGCGGCTTCTGAAGCCCTCTTCCTGCTGGTGCAGGCGCCAGGGCTCAGCACCTCCTTCAGGGGCTGAACAGCCCCGAGTTTTAGTAGACTCACCTTGGAATTTCTTTGGCCATATATTTTCTTCAAAACCTTCAGATGACTTTGGGAGACTGAGGCAGGAGGATTGCTTGAGCCCAGGAGTCTGAGACCAGCCTGGGCAACATAGGGAAACCCTATCTCTGTAAAAAAGAAAAATAAAAAAATTAGCCAGGTATGGTGGTGCATGCCTGTGGTCCCAGCTACTGGAGAGGCTGAGGCAGGAGGATCGCTTGAGCCTGGGAGGTTGAGGCTGCAGTGAGCTGTGATCACACTACTGCACTTCAGGCTGAGTGAAGCAAGACCCCAAGTCTCCAAAAAAACAAAAGCAAAACAAGAAATAAAAACACAGACAAGACCCCCTCAGATGCTTCCTGCCTGTTTGCTGTCAGCCAGCCCCAACATGCAGGCAGCCACAGCCCAAATCTTCTGAAGATGCCGGCGCTTTCCTTACTGCACTCTGTCCTTCCCCTGCTTTGCCAGTGGTGTCCCTATGGAGCCAGTGGCCTTGACAGGAAGGTGAGAGTCATCATCTGGTGTTTGCCCACATGACTGGCACTCACTCTCTGGGGAAGGACCTTTACTGGAGATGCTTGAGAAAGGTTTGGGGCCTCAGTCCCATTTCCCTGTAAGATGGCTGCTTTTGGAACCATCTCCCATAACTCTTTGGGTTTGGGATGCAGAACCCCTTGCCTGTGAGGCCCCAAATGACCAGCAGTGGTGCCTCTCTGAGCTCATTCACAGAAGCTACTGCAGGAAGCACAGTTGACTGACAATCTCCAACTGCCACTTCTTTGTCTCCATAGTGATCACACCAAGACCCTGCCTGTCCCCCCTCAAAGAGACTAAATTCAGGACTAAACTTACTAGCCTGTCACTGCTGTTTCTTCCATGAACCAAGGAGAGCTCAGCCTAGGACAAGTTTCCAATGATGTTCTCCACTCCTCTTCACCCCTAAACCTGTTCCTGGGCCTCCAGCATGTGCCTGACTTCTTGGAGGAGCTATGCCCTCTCTCCACCTTACCCCTGAGAATAGTGCTATTTTATCCTCAGGCCTGTGAGGGAAAAACCACGCATTTCCCTTGTGTGTCAATCAGAATTTGGGGGCAGTGTTCTCCCAGGCCACGTCCACACTCTACTTCCCCTCCCTCTTGTCCAAAATGCTGCTCCTTGGGAGCACTCACTGGTCATCTGACTGCCTCTCCCTCTTCTCACCTCTGGCATCCTCCTATCTCTTCCCTCTTCTCACCTCTGGCATCCTCCTATCTCTTCCCTCTTCTCACCTCTGGCATCCTCCTATCTCTTCCCTCTTCTCACCTCTGGCATCCTCCTATATCTTCCCTCTTCTCACCTCTGGCATCCTCCTATCTCTTCCCTCTTCTCATCTCTGGCATCCTCCTATATCTTCCCACTTCATTGGAGTCCCATCATTCACTGCAAACTTGGGCACCTGGTTCCTGGCCTTCCCCTCCACCCCAAGCCCTGCCATTGTCCTGAGCAAGTTCCATGCTCACATAGCCACCAGCCCCACACCTGGGTCCTCATATCCAAGGAGCTCCTCCATCCTGCTTGGCCATTCACTGCCAAGGGTGACTTGGGGCTTGTTATTGTCTCAACCCTGGCCTACTTAATATCTCTGTGCCTCATTGATAAGACAAGACTAATTTTAATAATGGCATCTGTCCCACCGAGGGGTTGTGAGGGGCTTTTGAGGCATTATAGGTAACTAGCACATAGTAAATGCTTCACAGGTGTTAAGAGTTGATCTGAGGCCCCAGAAGCACGCAGCTCACAGGATGTCATCCACAGATACATTTTATTTGACAATCATAGTAGTTTTTAGTATGATAAATTGCTTTCCAATATTAGCCCTCCTATTTTCTGGCCACATCCCATCCTCCAGGTGACACTTCCACTGCAGTCACTAACATGCTGGGACCTCCATTCACTTTACCAGCTACTTTCGCCCATTGCTCTCTTGCTCTTCGCCTCCATACTTCCCCACTCAGAGTACATCATTTATTGTTGCAATGATGTCCTTGTCAAAACCCTAAACTCTTTTTTTCTTCCTTCACTCCTTTCTGGCAAAAATGCAGTCCTGATGAAGCCAGTATCTGCCCCAGGCAGTGGGTGAGTGCTGTGAGGAACCATCACCAGTAAGGCTACAGGAAAGCCCAGGGCGTGGGGGGAATCTAGTTTCAGCTGTTAAGAGTTGGTAAAGAAGTGTTCTTTGAAGAGGCAAAGAATAATGTGGATTAATTTGGGAATAATGGAATGCAGGATTTTGTGAACCATGGAATAGAGTTTGAAGGAGAAAGCAATGTGGATGTAAATCAGGAAATAGGTACCACAGAGCATTATGGAAATCAGAGAAGGAGAAAAGAGAATTGACTCAGGGAGGGTCTAACATATGCTGGGTAGTATATTAGTCTGTTCTCATGCTGCTATGAAGAAATATCCGAGACTGATAATTTGTAAAGGAAAGAGGTTTAATTGACTTCCAGTTCCACGTGGCTGGGGAGGCCTCATGAAACTTACAATCGTGGCAGAAGGGGAAGCAAACCTGTCCTTCTTCATATGGCGGCAGGAAGGAGAAGTGCCGAGCAAAGGGGGAAAAGCCCCTTATAAAACCATCAGATCTAGTGGAAGTTCACTATCACAAGAACAGTATGGGGGTAACCCCACCCCATGATTCAGTGACCTCCCACCGGGTCACTCCCAGGACAAGGTGAGATTTGGGTGGGGACACAGCCAAACCATATCAGGCAGTGACTAAAGCAGGCCCTGGATGGATTTTGTAGATTTACCTGGCCACAGTGTTAACCAGGGTAACAAATCCCCATTTATCTCTGGAAGATGGTAGAAACTCAAGCCACTCCATGTTTAACTGCTGCCTGAAACGGGGAGAATGGCCAGGAGTAGGAGTTTGAACGTGCACTTTCTTTCACCTCGAAGTCATTAGAAGGCAGAGGAAAGGCCAGAGCTACACATGAAAGCCAGAGACAGGAGATAACCTGTTGGACAATGCCTGGGCTAGTGGGAGGGATGTGACCAACGGGCCTCAGGTAGAAGGGAGAACAACCCTTTCATCAAAACACAAGGGATGGAAGAAATAATGAGTATCTGCATCAGTCATCTTAGTCTAAGTTGTTACTGTAACAAACAATCCCAAAATCTCAGCGGCTTAAAACAGCTAAGGTTTTTCCTTGTTTGTGGCACACATTCATCATAGATTGGCAGGGAACTAAGGTCATTGAGTTCAGCCACCATCTGGAATGTTGCTGGTTCGTGTGCCAGAGGGAAGAGAGAGCTCTGCAGGGTGTCGCTTTGGAGGTTCTGGGTTGGATGCAACAGATGTGACTTTCCTTTGTAACTCATTGGCCAGAATTAATCACATGGCCCCACCCAACCCAAGGGGGCCAGAAAGTGCCATCCTACTCTGTGCCTAGAAGGCAGAGAATTGGAATTTATTTGGTGAACAGCACTAATGCCTTCTGTATTTTAACCCAGAAAAGCTTCAGTGCTCTCTGAGGTTCTTTCCAGCTCTGCCATCTTGTAATACCAGGACTTTGGGAGGCCAAGGCAGGTGGATCACTTAAGGCCAGGAATTCAAGACCAGCCTGATCAACATAGTGAAACCCTGTCTCTACTAAAAATGCCAAAAATTAGCACGGCATAGTGGCACGCACATGTAACCCCAGCTACTCAGGAGGCTGAGGCAGGAGAATTGCTTGAGCCCTGGGAGGCAGAGGTTGCAGTGAGCTGAGATCATGCCACTACACTCCAGCCTGGGCAACAGAGTGAGACCCTGTCTCAAATAAATAAATAAATAAAAATGATGGCAACTCCAGCCAGAAAATGTAATGACTGTACAGCCACGTAAGACTGTGTCTTAGAATGCTTCTTATCACATTCTTTGCTTAGAAAGTGCAAGATTTGATTGCTCCTCCAATTGCTAGCAAGCCAGGAGTATGAAATTCAGGAGCTGGGTCAATTGGGAATTAGTGGCTGCATTGCAATTGTGACCAGAATCATAAAAAAGAGGATCTAAGGAGTTACTGGAAAGATTTTAGGACAATAGTTTTCAAACTCTGGCATAAGAATGAACACTATGCAGCCTTAAAAAAAAGAATGCAGATTGAGATGTTAGATAGGAAAAGACTTCCAAGTAAACAGACAAATGAAGGACAGGAACAGATTATATAGTATGCTACCATTAATGTAAAACAACAACAACAAAACAAACAAACAAAAAAAACAGGTGGACTGGGCACGGTGGCTCATGCCTGTAATGCCAGCACTTTGGGAATCTGAGGCCGGCAGATGGCTTGAGCTCAGGAATTCGAGACCAAAATGGCCAAGATGGCAAAAACCTGTCTCTACGGAAAAAAAAAAAAAAAAAAAAAAATTAACCGCAGTGGTGGTGTGCCTGTAGTTCCAGTTACTCAGAAGGCTAAGGTGATCACTTGAGCCCAGGCGTTCAAGACCAGTAGTGTATGCCTGGTCCCAGCTACCTGGGAGGTTGAGGTGGGAGGATCACCTGACACCAGGAGGGCAAGGCTGCAGTGAGGGAGCACAACAGTGCAGTCCAGCCTGCGAGACACAGAGATCCTGTCTCACCCCCCGTCAAAAAAAAAAAAAAAAGGTGGAGGCCGTTTTATATATATGTTCAAACACATTAGTATTTCCAACGATATACAAGAAACTTGTAGTTTCCTGGGAGGGGAACTGGGAAGCTGGGGAGAGGACCACTTTCGTGTCATTTATAAATATTACTCATGGAAAAAAATCAACTCCCCAATGCAATGTGGTATCCCAGAAGAGAAAAAGGGCCTTAGTGGGAAACTGGTG
This sequence comes from Chlorocebus sabaeus, assembly GCF_047675955.1. NCBI lineage: Eukaryota > Metazoa > Chordata > Mammalia > Primates > Cercopithecidae > Chlorocebus > Chlorocebus sabaeus. The sequence goes on along the minus strand of NC_132930.1, from coordinate 43,557,326 downwards.
AAAGCAGAGTAGTCTAGCTGGTAGTGCTGTACCAATGTCACATTTCTTGTTTTGGCAAATGTATGAAATGCAGTTTTCATGGTTGTTTCCCAGTTCCTAAGTCCATCCTACACATTTCTCCCTCCTCTGTGTGGAACTCACACAGAAAACCTTGACCGTCTTCCATTTTCTGTTTCCCGTGCCTAGCATGCCTCTCCAGCTCTTCCTGACCCTGGAAGCTGTGCTCCTCTTTCAAGGCCAAGCTCACCAGTTACTTGCTCTGAAAAGCTTTCCTAGACCTCCCCCTCAGTGTTCTCCTGGGACACGCTCTTCATTAGCGCTTGGGACACATGGCTGTCTTTTGATTTCTACCAACTAGGTTCCCCAGAAAGTGGACTCCAAGATTAAAACTAGATGCACGTTTTTTAGGAATTAACACTTGTGGAAGAGAAGGAACGCAAGGTTGGGAGTGGGGAGGAGGTGGGCTGTGTGATGCAATCCTAACAAAAGCCTAAGCAGACCCGAGCTCAGAAGCCACCATATCCCTCAAAGTTGTCCCAAATTGGGTAAGAGAAACAGTGACCTGAGATTTCCAGCCCATTGGTCACTAGATGTAGGCTACCCAGAAAAAGGGGCTGACTTTGGCTAAAGCAGCTCTTCTCCGAAAAGGCACTTCCCAGAGGGCTGACTAGCTGAGGGGTATTAGTCAGCAACACTCCAGCAGCTGGGGGAGAAAGGCTTCATTCTGGAAGCAGGGTGGGGTATCACATCCACTCTATGTCATCCCTCACCCTGCAACTGTAATCGCTATATTCCCAGTGCAAGGTCTGGAAAACAATGTTCCAGTTGGAAAGACTGAAGGTGCTTTGGCTCTCTGAAGGCAGAGGCCTGGACCACAGGATTACATATGGTTTCTTCCCACACTAAGAACCAAGTGTTTTTTTTCCTCACCCAGTTCCCAACAGCACACAGAGATAAAGCTTCCCTTTGATTAGAGGCTAAGAGCCTCAGAAACTGTTAAGTTGTTCACTCTCCATTTGACCGTGAGAACAATCTGGGAGACAGCAGATTTCATTCTTAAAGGAGTAACATTTCTCAATAACCTTTTAGATCTTTCGTCTTTTCAAGCAAATGAATACTTTTATTAACATGGTAAGTTTTTTTTGTTTGTTTTTAACACGGTAGGGTTTTGACCTCAAATATTTGTTAGGTCTGCTACTCAAATGAACTTATAGCTGGACAACGTATGAACCTTGAGGATGCCTCTTCCAGTCCAGTTTAGGGTCCACTGCAGACAATTCCATACTCTCATCCCCGAGCCCCTCAAGGGCCTCTGCAAATCTTTCATTCTATGCCAAGTCCCCTAAAACGCATCAGGGTATTACATCACCTTGTACAGAATATCAAGATCTTATCTTCTATTTCAGGTTCCATGTCAAGTAAAGCTGAGTTAGGTTGTCCAAACAAACTCACCGTACAGGTTAGGTAAGATAGTGTACCACATAAAATTTAAACTTTGAACAAAATACATTTCTCCTCCTTTGGTCTCACACAGAAATTAAGTCTCCAAACACAGACAATATTATCCATTCTCCAGCTCTTCTCCAGATTCACGAGTCCCAGCCAGGTCGGCCCATCCGCACTCCCCGTTGAAGTCTGGTCCTTTCTTCAGTAGTTGCTGCATGGAGTCGTCTTCCAGAATTAATGCAGCTCCTTCAGCACCTCCAGAGCTGGAGAACTCCAACTGTGAGTCTCATGTGTCACACACAGACCCAAAGTTCCAGGGAGCTATCAGGTCACACAAGAAAGAGCAAAGCACCTCAAAAATTTAGAAATAACCACCAAAGCCCGGGAACAAATATGACTGCTGCAAGAGCTTACAATCTAGGCCCTAATTCCTGTATGTGAGAGCATTTTCAAACAAAATCACGTTCCAAACAAAAACACGTAACAATCGAAACTCATATTGAGGTCATCAACCGCAGACCATAGCAGAAAACGTAGTGTTAAGTGAGACAGAGCAATAGACAGAGGAAAAAAGAGAAAACAAAAGGCTCTCTGGTTTCGGTTTCTCCAGGGTGTCAGCCAATCTCCACCAGTTGACCAGAATCCATTGGCTGTAAACCTAAAGCACAATGAGAAGAAATTCATCATCGAGAGATTAATCCCGGGCACAACGATCCCCAAACCCTCACGACCACCACCGTGCAGGACGCCGCCTCTTCTGGTCACCACCTGACTCCCTCCAGTCTCTAGCAACGTTGACTTGTCCACCGCCTTCCCCGAAAATCCTCTATTTCCACCCCCGCTTGCTGGATGGCCCAGGACCTTGTCCCTTTCTGTTTCCTTGGCGAGTCTGAGATTTATGATCCTTCTACTGAACACGCATCACGCCCAAACCCGGCCACTCTGATTATCCCACGCCGCCACCGTCAAAAAACAAAACGCGAAGACGGGGCCCAGATCGCCCTGACCCGAGCACGCCTTTATTCTCCCGCCCCACCCCCGATCCCGGTGCATCTTGATGAAATCGTCGCTCTCCAAGAGCAGCCAAGCTGGGGCCGCTCCTCTGCCCGGCGCGGGTGCCCGACTTACCGCCGACCGCGCTCACGACGACTCGCTCTTCTCTATCCGCCGGACCAGCTCCACCAGCATCTCTGCCATCTTCGCGATCTCCTTGGCCTTCTCCTCGGCCTTCTCGCACCTCTTGGCCGCCCGGCCCTCGGCCGCGTCGCCCGGGTTCTGGAGGTGGTTGAGCGCGCTCTCCTCCGAGGCCTCCACCTGCGTTTTGATCTGGATGAGCATATTGTCCATCTCCCACAGCTTGCTCCGGTTCCGCAGGTACGCCCGCCCGTGCTCGCGCGTCAGCGACGCGATGTCCTCGCGCATCTCGTTGATGACCGGGAGCAGAAACTGCTCGAAATCCTCCTCGGGCTCCAGCACCTCCACTTCCTCCGGTTCCGCCAGCTCGACGATGTCCAGGGGCCGCATCTCTTCCCACTGCCTCGGAACCGCAGTAGCGATGTCTGTTGGAGAGAGAAAACCGACACTCGCTATGCTTAGCAACAGAGAGCCCGAATATTCCTGAAAACTTTTACCCTTTTTCAACTTTTCTCCTCGGAGAAGCCACGGAGAAGCAACTTACGCGTAGAGTAACGGCGAACAAAATGGAGTCTCAGCCGTCAACCAGCGCTCTGCGCGTTGCGGCCCCTTTCACGACACAGCCGGGCCTCTTTACGGTCGGGGGGCGAGCTGCGGGCGCGCGCACGTCTAGAAAGAGAGGCGCCAGAGGCACCGTCGCGGCCGCACGGACGCGCACGCAGGCACGCGCGGGCAGAGGCCCGCACGCTCTAGCTCGTTCCCACCTTCCCCTTACCTCGGTGAGTCACGATTTTTCTACCGTGTGTTTGGAGGGGGACCTCTTCTGGGTGTTTCCCTCCTAGAGGGCTTCTCGGGCACGCGAGTTTACTTTTTTTTTTTTTTTTTTTTTTTGAGACGGAGTCTGGCTCTGTCGCCCAGGCTGGAGTGCAGTGGCGCGGTCTCGGCTCACTGCAAGCTCCGCCTCCTGCGTTCACACCATTCTCCTGCCTCAGCCTTCGGATTACAGGCGCCAGCCACCACGCCGGACTGATTTGTTGTATTTTTGGTAGAGACGGGGTTCACCGGCGAGTTTACATTTTAAAAAAAGACCTCCCACACTTCCCGGGCGCGGTGGCTCACGCCTGTAATCTCAGCACGTTGCAAGGCCGAGGTGGGTGGATGGCTTGAGGTTGGGAATTCGAGACCAGCCTGGCCAACATGGGGAGACCCCGTCTCTACCAAAAATACAAAAATTAGCTGGGCGTGGTGTTGCTCGCCTGTCCTCCCAGCTGCTTGGGAGGCTGAGACAATCGTTTGAAAACGGGAGTCGGAGGTTGCAGTGAGCCCAGATCGCGCCACTGCTCTCCAGCCTGCGCATCAGAGTGAGACTCCGTTGCAAAATAAATAAAATAGAAATGAAAATTTAAAAGGGCCTTCCACACTAGAAGAGGAGGATCCTTCGTGATAATGCAGCGACCCCCGCTGGACGCTTAAAGCCCGTTCCTCTCACGCAGGGGGACCTGAGCCCCCTCAGCCATTTTATTTACTTATTATTATTTGAAAAGGTTTTTTTTTTTTTTTTTTTTTTTTTGAGGCAGGGTCTCGCTCTGTCACCCAGGCTGGAGTCCAGTGGTGGGATTATGGCTCACTGCAGCCTTGAACTCCTGGCCTCAAGTGATCCTTCCACTTAGGGCCTCCCAAAGTGCAGGGATTACAGGCATGAGCCGTGCGCCCGGCCCTCACTGCCTTTTTAAAGAGTTTTCCTTCTTCCTTGGATGAGAGTCAGAAGGGTCTGGGTGTCTTTTCACCAAACCGGCCTCCCCACACCCCAAGGTGGAACCTGGCTGCTCCGTCCTGAGGCCCCAGCAGACCCGTGTTCAGTGCGTGGTGCAAGGCGCTGTCCACCGCCTCTGAGCCCTTCCACTGGATCCTGGGCTCTTTGGGGTCTTAGCTCTGTGGCCCTAATACCCTAACGCCCTGGGCAGAGCTTGGCGCATATTGGTAAACTTGCCTTAACATCCACTCAACACAGAATGAGGAGAGATATGTTAATTTCCTAGCTTGTTGTCCCATTCCCAAACAGCAATAAACTTTTCAGAAATCCAGGTTGCATAAATCCCATGGATTTGGCTTTCATTTTCCAGTTAAAGGGACACATCACAGTTTTGACTATAGTAGAATTAAGGATTCAGAGAAACGAAAGTGTATGTTTTGTTTAGACTTTTCTCAGGTTCTTAATATTTTGGTTGATCTTGTAAAAACTCAACTTTTGGGTTTACTTGTGTGAAAGGAAAATAAATCTCGGGACCCCAAAATCACTAAGCCAAAGGGGAAAGTCAAGCTGGGAACTGCATCAGGCAAACTTGCCTCCCATTCTATTCCTAAAAAAGATAGCTACTAAGATTAAAAAGCTACATACCTCCCTCACAAGGAAATTCCTTGTGGACAACTGGCAGAACTCAAAGCCACCCCTCTGGTCATTGAGTTAGATGCATCTCTGACTGCCTCGTTTGGAAAGGTCAGTCAGCAACTCGAAAGAATGCAACCATTTGTCTCTTATCTAGTTATGACCCAGAAGTCCCCTCCCTGCTTCGAGTTGTCCCACCTTTCTAGACGGAACCGATGTATACCTTACATATATTGATCGACGTCTTATATCTCCCTAAAATGTATAAAACCAAGCTGTGCCCGACCACCTTGGGCACATGTCTTCAGGACCTCCTGAGGCTGCATCACGGACTCACATCCTTAACTTTGGCCAAAATAAACTTTCTTAATTGACTGATGCCTGTCTTAGATATTTGGGGTTCACACTTGATATATCAGAGACAGCTAGCTCATACACTTTTTATATGAATAGAAATAAGTGACTCAAACAAAAATGCGATACTACTAAGCACCTATTAGAATAGTCAAAATCCAGAACACCTACAACACCAAATGCTGTTGAGGGCTCGGATCAACAGGAACGTTTTTTGTTTTTGTTTGTTTGTTTTTGAGATGGAGTCTCAGCTCTGTCACCCAGGCTGGAGTGCAGTGGCACGATCTCCACTCACTGCAAGCTCCGCCCCCTGGGTTCTTGCCATTCTCCTGCCTCAGCCTCCTGAGTAGTTGGGACGACAGGCTCCCGCCACCACGCCTGGCTAAATTTTTTTTTATTTTTAGTAGAGACGGGGTTTCACCGTGTTCGCCAGGATGGTCTCGATCTCCTGACCTCGTGATCCGCCTGCCTCGGCCTTCCAAAGTGCTGGAATTACCGGCGTGAGCCACCGCGCCCGGCCTCAACAGGAACTTTTATTCCTTGCTTGTGGGAATGCAAAATTATACTGCCATTTTGGAAGACAGTTTGGTAGTTTCTTACAAAACTAAACCATATTCTTACAATAGAATCCAGCAATCACATTCCTTGGTATTTATCCAAATGAGTTGGAAACTTAGGCTGACACAAAAATCTGCAGGGGGATGTTTCTACCAGCTTTCATTGTAGTTGACAAAACTTGGAAGCAATCTAGATGTCCTTACATAGGTGAATGGATACAAAAACTGTGGTACATCCAGACAGTGGAATATTAATTAACATTAAAAAGAAATGTGTTATCAAGCCATGAAAAGACATGGAGGAAACTTAAATGCATATTTAAGTGAAAGAAGTCAATCTGAAAAGACTCTATATTGTATAGTTCCACCTGTATGACATTCTAGGAAAGGTAAAACTTTGGAGATGATAAAAAGATCAGTAGTCAGGTGGATTGGGAGGGATGAATGGCGGGGAGCACAAGATTTTTAGTGCAGTGGTGAAACTACTCTGTATAATACCGTAACGGTAGACACATGTCATTATACATTCATCCAAACCCATAGAATGTACAGCACCGAGAGTGAGCCCTTATGTAAGCTAAGGACTTTAGGTGATTATAATGCATTAATATGGATGCATCAGTTGCAACAAACTCACCACTGTGTGGGAGATGTTGATGGGAAGGGGGAGGGTATGCAGGTTGGGGGAATGATGTTGTATGGGAGCTCTCTGTACTTTCTGCTGTGAACCCAAAACTACTTTAAACATTAAAGTTTATTTAAATGGGAGGAATAAACCCACCAAAAAAACAAATGAACTCATCCACGAGTTCAAAAACAGTGTTTCTTCCCTGGGATGAGGTTAGATTGGGCCCCACTCTTCCAGGTGTTCTTGTGCAGGGCAGAAATGCCAGGTGCACAACATGCATTTGGGGGCTGATCACTAGCGTTTCTTTCTCTTTTATTTATTTCTTTTGAATTTTTCTTTTTCTTTTCCTTTTTCTGAAACGGAGTTTCACTTAGTTGCCCAGGCTGGAGTGCAGTGGTGTGATCTCAGCTCACTGCAACCTCTGCCTCCCGAGTTCAAGCAGTTCTTCTGCTTCAGCCTCCTGTGGCTGGGATTACAGGCGCCCACCACCATGCCCAGCTAATTTTTGTATTTTTAGTAGAGATGGGGTTTTGCCACGTTGGCCTGGCTGGTCTTGAACTCCTGACCTCAAGCAATCCGCTCACCTCGGCCTCCCAAAGTGTTGGGATTACAGGAGTAAGCCACCGTGCCCAACCTCTTTTATTAATTTCTGTTCTTATGTTTATTATCTCCTTCCTACTTTCTTTGATTTATTCTGTGCTCTTTTTAAAATTTCCTAGGTGAAACTCAACTCATTTATGGTTTCTTTTTTTCTTTTTTTTTCTTTTTTTTTTTGAGACGGAGTCTCGCTCTGTCGCCCAGGCTGGAGTGCAGTGGTGCAATCTCGGCTCACTGCAAGCTCCGCCTCCCGGGTTCACGCCATTCTCCTACCTCAGCCTCCCAAGTAGCTGGGACTACAGGCGCCCGCCACTGCGCCCGGCTAATTTTTTTCTATTTTTTAGTAGAGACGGGGTTTCACCATGGTCTCGATCTCCTGACCTTGTGATCCGCCCGCCTCGGCCTCCCAAAGTGCTGGGATTACAGGCGTAAGCTACCGCGCCCGGCCGGTTTCTTTTTTTCTAACGTAACATTTAAGATCTTAAATTCCCATCAAGCATGACTTTAGCTGCATCACACAACTTTTGATACTGGTATTTTCATTATTTAGTTCTAAGTGTACTTTTATTCCAATTATAATTTTTTGATCCATAAATTATTAGAACTGTGTTTTGGCCAGGTGCAGTGGTTCATGCCCGTAATCTCAGCACTTTGGGAGGCCGAGGCAGGCAGATCACAGGAGTTTGAGGCAAGCTTGTCCAACATGGCAAAACTCCGTCTCTACTAAAAATACAAAAATTAGCCAGGCATGGTGATGGGCACCTGTAATCCCAGCTACTTGGGAGGCTGAGGCAGGAGAATCGCTTGAACCCAGCAGGCGGAGGTTGCAGTGAGCCAAGCAACAAGAGTGAAACTCTGTCTCAAAAAAACAAAACAAAACCAAAACCAAAAAAAAAAAAAAACAAAAACCCAAACTGTGTTTTAAAAATTTCAACCACATTAGAGCTGTTTATGCTCTTCTATTACTGATCTCTAACTTAATCGTATTCTACTCAGAGATGGAGTTCAGTTTGATAGTGAGTCTCTGAAATTTGTAAACATTGTGGCCTGGGCAATTGCAGCACACTCTGTGTGTGTGTTTGAGAAGAGGGAGCATTCTGTAAGGCTGGGACCAGGACTTTATGCGCGTCCACCAACTCCCACCTCCAATGTTGCAATAGCTTCCTGTTTTTGCCTCATTCATCTATAGCGTAATCTCTACATAGATTCCATTTCTTTGGTGCATTGCGGAGTTTGTCTGGATTCGTTTTTCTTTCTCTTGACTAAATTATTTATAAATTTAGAAATTCTTCAGAAATTGTTGAAGTCAAAGATGCAGTTTTGCAAACCAGTTTGACTGTGGGCAGCCCCAGGGCTTCATTAGCTGTAACCTGAGAACAAACACAGGTGCAAACAAAACCAGGGTATTTCAGCTGGTAAATGCTGCCATGAGGCAGAACTTGCTTTTCCCCAGGCTGGAAACTGGATAACGGTTTTTCCTGGACCAAGTGAGGAAAGGCAGGGCCACATGGGGGAAGAACTGGAACTCCCAGTCCTATGGCTCAGCTGTAAATACTGAAGAGTGGCGCAGAGAAAGGATTGTTTTGTTCCCTCTTGGGAGGGGACATGATGCTGAGGGCACAGTGTGAGAGGCTTGGGCTGCGGGGAGGCCTTTAATGCTTCCCAGAGACAGCACAACCCCTGGACACCTGGGCAGCCTCTGGGGAAGGACTGGAGCTGCCTGCACACCTGTGGTCCTAGTGAGACGGCAGGAGGCGGGACTCTGGAGACAGGGCTGAGACGTCAGACCAGACTGAGGACTAGCGAAAACAGGGAAGAGGTGGAAGCACCTCTCCAGAATACATGCCCGCCAGCGTGTCATGTCAGTTTACCATTGCCATGACAACACCCGGATGTTACTGTCGCTTTCCATGGCAACAGCCTTATGACCCAGAAGTTACCACCCTATTTCTAGAAATTTCTGCATAATCTCCCCCTTAATTTGCACATAATTAAAACTGGGTATTGGCTGGGCACCGTGGCTCATATCTGTAATTCCAGCACTTTGGGAGGCCGAGATGAGCGGATTACCTAAGGTCAGGAGTTTGAGACCAGCCTGGCCAACATGGCGAAACCCCATCTCTACTAAAAATACAAAAATTAGCTGGGTGTGATGGCACGTGCCTGTAATTCCAGCTACTGGGGAGGCTGAGGCAGGAGAATCACTTGAACACAAGAGGTAGAGGTTGCAGTGAGCTGAGATTGTGCCACTGCACTCCAGCCTGGGTGACAGAACGAGTCTGCCTCAAAAAAAAAAAAAAAAAAAGTGGGTATAAATATGACGTGGAACTGCCTCTGAGTTGCTACTCTGGGCACATTGCCTATAGGACAGCCCTGCTCTGCAAAGGAGTGGTACCTCTGCTGCTGCTGCTGTACTCTGCCACTTCAATAAAAGTTGCTAACACCACCGGCTTGCCCAGAAATTCTTTTCTGGGTAAAGCCAAGAATCCTCCTGGGCTCAGCCCCAATTCTGGGACTCACTTGTCCTGCCTACTAGGGGCACCTGCTCAACATTGCTGGTCCTGGTAGCAGATGCAGAGGCTGAGCTGTGCTACTGCCTGAGGTGGGGAGAGCCTAGTGCTATGGACTGAATGTTTGTGTCCCCTGCAAATTATGTTGAAATCCTAACCACTAATGAGATGAGGCTTTTGGGTAGTGATTAGGGTTAGATTTGGTCATGAGGGTGGGGTACCTATCACAGGATTAGTGCCTTGTAAGAAAAGATGCAAGAGCTCTCACTCTCTACTTTCCGCTATGTGAGTCTATGACAAGAAGACTGTTACTGGCCAGGTCCAGGTCTGTTCCGCCCGTGTGCAGTAAATCAATCACTGTGACATGGGTTCTGCAAAAGAAAAGAGATTTATTCTCAAGGACACGAGGTGAGGATGTGGGAAAACAGCTCTCAAATTCACTTCTCTGAAAATCAGGCTTAGGGATATTTATGGGTTAGAGAAGTGAGGTGGATTAAGGCCTGGGAAAAGATGATTGGCAGTGGGGAAAAATGAAGTAACAGGTTCATTTTGCACAAGTGTAGTCAGGGTTCATGACATTTCATAGGACATATGTACAGAAAATGGTGGTGTTAGCATGATCTGAGGGTGGAGTATTTGGCCCTCTGATGTCCAAAGGCCACGTCTCAGGCACTTGAGCAGGCCCAGTTGAAGAGTTGGTGGTTGCAGCTGGTTTGAACTGGACAGGAGCTGGCCCAAGTTCCTGAAAAATAACTGAAGCAACCATTACCATGGTGACCTGCAAATGTTATCTATAAAGTAGTCAGTGAAGGTCAGGTGCAGTGACTCATGCCTGTAACCCCAGCACTTTGGGGGACCAAGGTGGGAGGTTTGCTTGAGCTCAGGAGTTTGAGGCTTCAGTGAGCCATGGAGTGCATACCACTGCACTCCAGCCTAGGCAACAGAGTGAGATCCTGTTTCTTAAAAAGTAAAATAAAAAATAAAGTAGTCAGTAAAGGTTTAAATTTTAGCATTCAGTGATGCATACTTCAGCTACTGTGACCTTCAGCTTCATAGAAAAAGGGAGAAAAAATAACAAAAAGCAAGTGACCCAAAGCAAGCAGGGTAGGCAGACCTCATCAAATTAACCACTCAGTTTAAAGATGGCCATTTGCAAACCAGGAAGACAGTCCTCACCAGCCTCCAGATCTGCTGGCACCTTGCCCTTGGATTTTCTGGGCTCAAGAACTATCAGAAATAAATGTTTGTTGTCTAAGCCATCCAGTCTGGGGTAATTTGTTATATCAGCTTGAAGAGCCTAATAGCTGGTGTCTGTCCCTAGGGAAGTCATAAGCAGACTGGCTTCCTCTCCTTTGCCCTTTGCTTGCTGTGGGCCCGAAGCATGTAAATGGCCATTCTTCCTCCACTTTCTGTTTTGCTGCTTCTCCAGAGACTTGAACAGCTTGACAGAACCAAAGCCTGAAGTTATAAATGGATGGGAAGAGTGGGAATGTACATACGGTCCAAAGATTTTTTCTTGCTATGGGAGAAAGAGGAAGGACAGCAGGCAACAAAGCCGTCTTTGTGGTGGTGAAGGATAATCATTATTTTATTTTGTTATTCCAGAAAGGAAATAGAGGCTTATTTATAATTATTATGCCAAAACAATCCAGAACTAAACTACTAGAAAAATTGAAAAGACTAGTAGAATTTTCAAAGTAATGAGGAGAAAAAAGAGAAGAAAGTAGGACTCTGGAAAATTGAAAAGAAAAGGGAAAATGAGGAGAGAAATCAATGAAGTAAAATGAACTATAAATAGAAAAGAGAAGAAATAATTAATAAAATCCAATCATGGCCAGGCATGGTGGCCCACACCTGTAATCCCAGCACTTTGGGAGGCCAAGGTGGGCAAATCACTTGAGGCCAGGAGTTCGAGACCAACCTGGTCAACATAGTGAAACCCCATCTCTACTAAAAATACAAAAAATTAGCTGGGTGTGGTGGCACATGGCTGTAATCCCAGCTACTTGGGAGGCTGAGGCAGGAGAATTGCTCAAACCCAGGATGCAGAGGTTGCAGTGAGACAAGATCACACCACTGCACTCCAGACTGGGCAACAGAGTGAAACCGTGTCCCAAAAAATAAAATAAAATAAAATCCAGTCAGTGAGCACAATAACTTTTCTTAAAAGATAGCAACTGGCAGTTGGGGTTAAAATCTAAAATTAAGGTATGTGTTATATATAAGAAACACATCTATAATGAAGTGGCAAGGAATGTATAAAAATTAAGGGATAAAGCAGAATTTAAGGTTAAAATATGAAACAAAGAAGAGGAGCATTGTGTAATGATAAATATGACTTACAAATAAGTTATATATTTCAGTTATCTAGTGCTGTGTTCATGACACCCCAAATCGTTTTTTTTTTCCTTGAGATAGGGTCTCAGTCTGTTGTCCAGGCTGGAGTGGCATGGCATGATCAACGCTCACTGCAGCCTTGACCTCCCAGGCTCAAGTGATCCTCCCACCTCAGCATCCTGAGCATCTGGGACTGCAGGTGTGCACCATCATGCCTGCCTAATTTTTTATTTTTTTAGAGACAAGTTCTCACCATGTTTCCCAGGCTGGTCTTGAACTCGTGGACTCAATCGATCCTCCCACATTAGCCTCCCAAAGTGTTGGAATTACAAGTGTGAGCCACCACAGCTGGCCCAAATCTTATGGTACTTACTTAGCACCATAACAATCATTTGTCACAATTCTGTGGGTTAGGAGTTTAGGCAGGGCTCAGCTGGTTGGTTCTTCTGCTTCATATATAGTTTATCACCTAGAGGCACTCACTCCGCTGTGTTGAGCTGCTACCTGTAATGGTTGAAAAATCCAAAAAAGGTCTCACTCACATGTCTAGGGTCTTAACTGGGGTGTTGGAATGGTCAGAGGCATTCTTTTTCACTACCTTAGTGAGAAGGATTCATTTGCTCCCTTTGGATGTAAGGAAAGCTGGGGAATGTGGACCCTGTCTGGGAAGCCACTTCTCAGCTAAAACTGTCATTTATATCATGGAGGGGAAGAATGGATGCCAGCAGAAAGCCAACTAGCCCTGCCACAACCAAAAACATCCTCTTATTGTTTAAGCCAGTTTGAGCTACATAAAAAGCCTGGATTATATAAAAAGAGCTGTTAGATATAAGATGTGAATTTGGACTTGTTTTATCTTTTTCCATTTATATATTTCACAATTTTTGTATTTTTCTTTTAAATATTTTAAATATTTTTTGGTGAAAACAACATATATGCAACATTATTTATATTCTCATATATACATGTGCATTTACCATGTATATCATATATATGAGAGAATATGAGTAGAAACATTATATATATGTGTATATAATACAGTTTCACCTATGAATAATTTTAAAGGAAACTCACATGTTAACAATAAACTAAATCAGGAAATAAAACCATGCCACACCTAGAAATCCAGGTATGTTCCTTCTTAACCCAGATTTCCCTCGCCTCACTGAAGGTAACCCCTTTTGTGACTTCTAGTTTCCCTTTCCTTCCCTTTCCCTTCCCTTCCCTCCCCTCCACTCCCCTCCCTGCCCCTCCCCTCCTTTCCCTTCTCTTCTTTCTTTCTTTTTTTTTTGAAACAGGGACTTTCTCTGTCACCCAGGCTGGAGTGCAGTGGGATAATCTCAGCTCACTGCAGCCTCAACCTCCTAGGCTCAAGCGATCCTCCTGCCTCAGCCTCCTGAGTAGCTGGGACTACAGGCATGTGCCACCACGACCTGTTAGTTGTTTATTTATTTATTAATTTTTTGTAGAGATGGGGTTTTGCCATGTTGCTTAGGCTGGTTTGAACTCCTGGGTTCAAGTGATCTGCCATCTTAGCCTCCCAAAGTGCTAAAACTACAGGACAGAGTCACTGTACCCAACCTTGGCTAGTCATTTCTTTGCTTTCTTTGTTGTTTTATCCACTAGGAATGCAATCATAAAGAATATTGTATAGTCTTTCCCACTTTTGAACTTTATGTAAATGGAATCATAGTTATTCATTTGTGTATTGCTGCTTTTGCTCAATATAATCTATCTATCATCTATCATCTATCTATCATCTATCTAACATCTATCTCTCATCTATCTAACATCTATCTCTCATCTATCTATCTAACATCTATCTCTCATCTATCTATCTATATATCTATCTATCAATCAATCATCTATCTATCATCTATCTATCATCTCTATCTGAGATTCACCTGTGTTGATGCAGGTAAGGATAGTTTACTCATTTTGATTGCTCTATGGCAGTGAGTGTTAAAATTGAGTGTGCATCAGAAAACCCAGGAAACTTGTTAAAATACATGTTCCAGGGTCCATCCCTAGAGTTTCTGATGTATTTGATCTGGGATAAGACCTGAGAATTTGTGTTTCTAACAACTCCCCAGGTGATGCTGGCGTGTGGGAGCTGCACTTTGAGACCTGCTGCTCTGTAGTATTCTCTTGTACAAATAAACCACCCTCTATTTATCCAAGTACTGGTAAGGGGCCTATGAATGGTTTTAATTTACAACTATCATGAACAATGCCACTGAACAGTCTTACGTATTCTTGTGCACATGAACATGATTCTTTTCTTTTTATTTTTTTTTGAGACGGAGTCTCACTCTGTCGCCCGGGCTGGAGTGCAGTGGCGCATTCTCTCTCGGCTCACTGCAGCCTCTGCCTCCCAGGTTCAACCGATTCTCTTGCCTCAGCCTCCCGAGTAGCTGGGGCTACAGGTGTGTACCACTACACCCGGCCAATTTTTTTTTTTTTTTTTTTTTTTTAGTAGAGATGGGGTTTCATCATGTTGGCCAAGGCTGGTCTTAAACTCCTGACCTCCCTCAAATGATCTGCCTGCCTTGGCCTCCCAAAGTGCTGGGATTACAGGTGTGAGCCACTGCACCTGGCCAAACATGATTTTCTAGCTTACACACCTATAACAGAATTGCTGGGTCCAGAGCATGCGTATCTTTAACTTTAGAAGATAACATGGAATTATTTTCTTAAGTTTGCTTCTTCTGTTTACTCTCATATTAGAAGTCTAAGAGAGTTTTCATGATTGCCCGTATTTTTAATCTTTTAAATAGAAAACATGGCAGATGTGAAACAGTATCTTATTGTGGTTTTCATTTGCGCAGACCTGATTACTAAGGAGGTTGACCATCTTTTCATGCGTGCACTGACTGCTGGGGTTTCAGCAGGGGCTGTCTGTGTATGATGCGAGGGAGTGTCAGGTTTCTTTTCGTTCCAGGTGAGCAGGCAGTTGTCACAGCACCTCTGCCATGCAACCATTCTTCCCCACCATGAGGCACCCCATCTTTCTCTTTTTTTTTTTTTGAGACCGTGTTTCACTCTTGTTGCCCAGGCTAGAGTGCAGTGGCACGATCTCGGTTCATCGCAACCTCCGCCTCCTGGATTCAAGCGATTCTTTTGCCTCAGCCTGAGTAGCTGGGATTACAGGCATGCACCATCACGCCCGGCTAATTTTTTAGTTTTTTTTAGAGATTGGGTTTTACCATGTTGCCCAGGCTGGTCTCCAACTCCTGGGCTCAAGTGATCTGTCCTCCTCAGCCTCCCAAAGTGCTGGCTGCATCAGGCCAGCCAGACTATTCTTAGTCTTTTTTTTTTTTGGACAGTCTCGCTCTGTTGCCCAGGCATGGCTCATTGCAGCCCTGACTTCCCGGGTTCAGGAGATCCTTCCACCTCAGCCTCCTGAGTAGCTGGGACTACAGGCGTGTGCCACACCCAGTTAATTTTTGTTACTATTTATAGATACGGGGTCTCCCTATTTTGCCCAGGCTAGTCTCAAACTTTTGGGCTTATGTGATCCTCCTGCCTTGACCTCAGCCCAACTATTCTCATCTGGGTGTGTGGAAACCGGCAGCTAGCCGCTTCCAGGATCGCTGGTCAGTGCAGTTCTCTCTTATCTCTGCTGAAAGTCCTCTTTCCCTGAGGCTGTTTTTAATGAATAGTCTGTAAGCTTAAGGAAAGCTGTAATTATACTCAAGCAAACAAAATGTTTCTTTAGCGTAGACTCAGTACTGTTATATTAGCAGCCACCCTCCTAGAAACAGAGCCCAGAGAGCTGCCTTGCCCCTTCTGCCACGTGAGGACGGAACAAGATGGCACCATCTGTAAACCAGGAAACAGGCCCTCCCCCAGACTGAATTTGCTGGCACCTCAATCTTGGACTCCCGGCATCCAGAATTGGGAGAAATAAATTCCTGTTGTCGATAAGCCACTCAGCGTACGGTATTCTGTGACAGCAGCCCAAATGGACAAAGATGTGCACTTTCGTGTTTTCTTTTTTTTTGAGACAAAGTTTTGCTCTTGTCGCCCAGACTGGAGTGCAATGGTGCGATCTCGGCTCACCACTATCTCTGCCTCCTGGGTTCAAGCGATTCTCCTGCCCCAGCCTCCCGAGTAGCTGGGATTACAGGCATGCACCACCATGCCAGGCTAATTTTGTATGTTTAATAGCGACGGGGTTTCTCCATGTTGGTCAGGCTGGTCTCGAACTCCTGGCCTCCAGTGATCCACCCACCTCGGCCTCCCAAAGTGCTGGGATTACAGGCACAAATCACTGCACCCGGCCCCAGTGCACTTTAGAATCATCCTGTCAAGTTCCACGATCAACCTGTTGGGGTTTTTATTGGGTGTATGACTATCAGTGGGCAACATGGTTTATTGGGAATTTGGTGGTGGTTGTTTGTAAAAACAAAACAAAACAAAAAAACAGGCCAGGCACAGTGGGTGGCTCTAGCCTATAATCCCAGCACTTTGGGAGGCCTAGGTGGGAGGATTGTTTGAGCTCAGGAGTTCAAGACCAGCCTGGGCAACATAGTGAGACTGCGTCTCCACAAACATTTTATAAATTAGTTGGGTGTGGTGACTCATGCTTGTAGTCCCAGCTGCTCAGAGCGGTGGGATGGGAGGACTGCTTGAGCCCAGGAGTTACGAGGTTCTAGTGAGCTATGATAGTGACACTGCACTCCCGCCTGGGTGACAGAGCAAGACCCTGTCTCAAATAAAATAAAACAAAAACAAAACAACAAATGGATGCTAGATTTTAGCCAATACTCTGTCTATTGTGGGGGAGGTTTTCGCCTGTCATCTATATTCTTCTCGCTCTTCCCAGTTGAGGGTGCTGGGTGTTGGAGGGACTGCAGGAGGAAGTGGCTCTCCTACTGTTTTTGTTCTGAATGGGGATGGTCAGCATGGGTGATGGTACTTTCAGTGCACATGATTTTTCTACAGCCTGGCAGCGCTGGGAATAACATTTCCATAGTCTTTATTTTTTTCTGAGACAGGGTCTTGCTCTATTACCCTGGTTGGAATTAGTGACATGATCATGGCTCACTGAAGCCTCAACCCCCCAGGCTCAAGTGATCCTCCCACCTCAGCCCCCAGAGCAGCTGGGACCACAGGTGCACGCCACCACGCTCGTCTAAAAAATAGTTTTTGTAGAGATGGGGTCTCACTGTATTTCCCAGGCTGGTCTGGAACACCTGGGCTCAAGCGATTCTCCCGCCTAGGGCTCCCAATGTGTTGGGATTTCAAGCATGAACCACCATGCCTGGCCTCCATAGTCTTCTTTTTGTTTTTGTTTTTTTGGGACAGAGTCTCGCTCTTGTCACCCAGCCTGGAGTGCAGTGGCGCGATCTCCTCTGCCCCCCGGGTTTCAGTGACTGATTCTCCTCCTCAGCTTCCCGAGTAGCTGGGACTACAGGTGCATGCCACCATGTCCAGCTAACTTGTATTGTTAGTAGAGATGGAGTTTCACCATGTTGGCCAGTCTGGTCTTAAACTACTGACCTCAAATGATCCGGCTGCTTCGGCCTCCCAAAGTGCTGGGATTAAGGCATGAACTACCGTGCCCAGCCTTCATAGTCTTCTTGACACAGAAACCAAGCCCCATGCAGCCCACATGCTCTAAAGGGCTCTTGCCTCACCCCCTGAGCCCCAGCCTCCCACTGCACATCCATGCCACTGGTGGCTGCTCACCTGACCCCACAGGGGTGGCCTATTGCTTGGTCAGCAGCTCCAGCCCAGCTCCTGTCTGGCCAAACCAGAGAATGTCTTTGCTGTCTAGTGGCCAAACTGCACATTGTCCAAAGAGGTCTGAATCCTTCCAAGTTGGTCCTTTTTGGGTACTTTCCTTCAGCCCTAGAGTACCATATAATTTCCTACATCTCATAGTTTACTCTTTAAAACGGTTTAGGCCAGGCACAGTGTCTCATGCCTGTAATCCCAGCACTTTGGGAGGCCAAGGCAGGTGGATCACCTGAGGTCAGGAGTTTGAGACCAGTCTGGCCAACATGGTGAAACCCTGTCTCTACTAAAAACATAAAAATTAGCCGATGCGGTGGTGCACCTGTAGTATCAGATACTCGGGAGGCAGAGGCTGGAGAATTGCTTGAACCCAGGAGGTGCGGGTTGCAGTGAGCTGGGATCGTGACACTGCACTCCAGCCTGGGCGACAGAGTGAGACTCTGTCTCGGGGGAAAAAAAAAGTTTTAAAATTGAGATATAATTCACAGACCATAAAACTGATCTTTCAAAGTTAACAATTCAGTGGTTTCTAGTATATTCACAAAGTTGTGCAACCATCATTGCTAATTCCACAATTTCATCATCTTCCAAAGAAACCCATCCCTGTTAGCTGTCATGCCTCTTCTCTCTTCCTTCAGTCCCTGGCAACCACCAATGTGCTCTGTCTCTTATATACAGATTTGCCTATTCCGGACATTTCACGTAAATAGAATCCCACAATATGTTGCCTTTTGTGTCTAGCTTCTTTCACTTAGCATAATGTTTGCAGGATTCACCCAGGCTGTGGCATGTGTCAGAATTTCCTTCCTTTTTATGGCCAAATAATATTCCATGGTATGGACACAACACATTTCATGTCTTAATTGACCTGTGGATGGACATTTGGGTTGTTGCTACCGTTTGACTTTTGAGTAATGCTGCTATGAACGCAGGAGCACAGCTTTTGTGTGGATGGATGCTTTCAGTTCTCTTGGGCATAGACCTGGGAAGGTTACACTTTTATCAATATTAATAGTTCTGACATTGGACATCCCTGCTGTGTGGTTTCGTCTCGTCATGGACTCTGATGGCTGCTGTGCCTTCTCTGCTCAACAGGCGGTGCCCTGAGACACAGGTGGGCGTCTGAGGCTGGAACTCCGGCTCGGTGCTACAGCTTCTTCTCCTGCCCTGTGGCAGAGCCAAGCCCCTTGCAGGCCTGTTGCCAGCATGGGATGAGTCTATGAAAACAGGCGGCAGGCAGTAGGTCCACAGTTACCACCGGCAGCCCGGGCAAGCCTGGCAGGGCCTGGACGGCAGATGCGTTTCGGCGCTGCTGTGGGTCTTGTGCTCTGCCTTAGGCAGAATGTCCTGGGTTTGTCTTTTGTGAGTGAATGACACATGAGCGTGCCGAATATCCTTTACTTGACAGGAGAGGAGAGGGCTGGCTTGAGTGTGGGAGGGGAAGAACCTGGATCTTGTAATGTAATTTTTATTTTAAAAAATTAGGGACAAAACCCAAATATGACCATTTCCTGCCATTAGCCTGCAGATGAGCAGCTGACTCCCCAGTTGTGTCCCTCCACACTGCTTTTCCCTGTCCTGGGTCTGTTCTGTTACATGGAGTTCCTGGGGGTAGCCCTGGGGACGGGGCATCTGCCCAGGGCTCACTGCTGTTGAAAGTGAACGAAGAATGTCCGGATTTCCTTTGGGTGGACGGTGATGATGGGGCCTCCTGGTGGCCTCGAGGGAAAGGTGGTGTCACCTAGGGGAACAGAGGTGATCTGTTCAGTGTGGCCCAGGATGCCTCCTCCCAGCCTCCCTCTCACCACGCTGCACCTGTCTACAGTCTGCCGTGGCTCCCAGCCTCCCTCTCACCACGCTGCACCTGTCTACAGTCTGCCGTGGCTCCCAGCCTCCCTCTCACCACGCTGCACCTGTCTACAGTCTGCCGTGGCTCCCAGCCTCCCTCTCACCACGCTGCACCTGTCTATAGTCTGCCGTGGCTCCCAGCCTCCCTCTCACCACGCTGCACCTGTCTACATAGTCTGCTGTGGTTCCCAGCCTCCCTCTCACCACGCTGCACCTGTCTACATAGTCTGCTGTGGTTCCCAGCCTCCCTCTCACCACGCTGCACCTGTCTACAGTCTGCTGTGGCTCCCACTGTGGCAATGGCCTGTGGCATCCCCTTCTGCCAGGACTCCTGTGGGTCTCTTGCATTTCTGCCCACTCCGAGGGCAGAGATTTGTCCTGGCCCTAGTGTTGTACTATGTGTCCAGCTTCCTCATAGGTGTTGCACTCAAAGCCCAGAAGCTTTCTGAGACCATCTGGTGAGTCTGCCCTTGCCTCACCAGGCTCCCCTGAAGGCATGCCCTGGGGTTGGGCTTCAATCTTGGGAGGCAGCCGTTCACTTATCTATCATTCATCCATCTTCCTTCCTTCTCTCCAACCAACCATCATCTTCCCTCCCTCCGTCCCTCCGTCCGTTCCTCCCCTCCTTCCTCCCACCACCAACTGAGTGTGCACCATGCACCCGCCACCATGCTGTGTGTAGTAGACAACAGGAGCTGCACAGGACAGAAGAAACTCCTGGGCCAGGAGAGTGGCGGAGGCACTTGGCCTGGTTGGGGACTCTGGGGAGGTCTCCTGGGGAGCT
Source organism: Chlorocebus sabaeus (assembly GCF_047675955.1). Taxonomy (NCBI): domain Eukaryota; kingdom Metazoa; phylum Chordata; class Mammalia; order Primates; family Cercopithecidae; genus Chlorocebus; species Chlorocebus sabaeus. Next base: position 43,537,003 of record NC_132930.1, on the reverse strand, counting down.
TGAGCAGGTGCTGGCCAGAGTGAATGGGACCTGTGCGTTCCAGGCAGAGGGCATGGTGCAGACAGGGACTGGAGGCTGGAAGCCGCCTGTAGTGCAGGAACTCACAGTGGCATACGCCGTGTGAGGCACGGATGGGCTGACGGGCTGAGGTCAGCAGGGCTGAGGTGGGCAGAAGACCCCGGGCACCTGGCTCTCTCACCCAGGGCACACGCAGGGTATGTGGTCTGCGTCTGCACATGTACAGGTGCACACACACGCCTGTGTGGAGCCCTGGCAGGCAGAGACTAACCCAAAGCCTTAACTGACTGTGGTAGATTTGGGAAGGCTGCAGGTTCAGAGCAGGAAAGCAGCCTCTTGAGGTCGCACAGGCCAGGACAGGCAGATGGTTGGATGTGCACAGAGTCTGACCAGCTCCTGAGCCTAGCTGGGAGTCCTGGGTAGGGAGCTCAAACGGGGGTCCCCAAACCTCTGCGGCGGCCAGGGCCCGTCCTCCAGCTCCAGTGGTGCAGCATGCCCACATCCCAGGTCCCTGTGAGCGAGCGCTCCTCCACTGCCACCACGGACCCCAGCGCCTGCAGCACAGCCTGCAAGGAGACGAGCAGAGGGACGGTGAGCTGCACAAAGCCCCAGATCTGAGCAGAGAACCAAGACAGCAGCAGGGCGGACACACCACGAACTCAGCGTCCTCAGGGCGCCAGCCCCTGCCCTGGTGCCTGCCACAGCTCCCTCATCTGCTTCTCACAGCACATCTGCGAGGACAGCACTGGCCGTGTACTTTACAGATGAGGACACTGAAGCGGAGGTGCGTGCTTCACCAGGTGGCCGAGCTGGAGGAGCAGCCCGGGAGGTGTGGCATTTTGAGCTGCCCGCCCCATGCAGAGTCCTCCTCTCCTCACATTGCTCAGATGGTCCCATTTCCAGTCCAGGGAGGAAGCCAGTCAGAGTTACCCCAACCCCCTTTCCCAATAGGCTTTGTCCCAGCCTCCCTTACAGCTAGGGGAGGCCGGAGGCCCTCAGGGGTCTGGAAAAGTCTGTGGAGCAGGAGGGGTGGGGGTGGTTCTTGGAGAAGCTTCCGTGTGCTGATGGAGACAGAGAGAGAGAGAGCGCGAGAGAGAGCGAGAGAGAGAGAGAGCGAGAGCGAGAGAGCGAGAGAGAGAGAGAGAGAGAGAGAGAGAGAGAGAGAGCCACTCTAGGGCAAAGTCTTTCTGGCCACTACCGCCCAGTCCCACCCTGCCTTGAAATTTGCTCATGAGGAAGGTCTGTGCCATCTTGTGACTGCAAACAAGCAGATGGCAAAAGACAAACAGCCAGTGTGCCGGCAATGGCGGGAAGACGCCAGTGACCAGGCCCACAGTGACGGTGCTGGGGTCCACCCAGACATGCTCTTTGGGTGAGAAAACGCTCTGTCCTCGGTTCCAAGCACATCTGTTAAGTGTTTTGTGACCTGCAGCCAAACTAACTGCATTCCTAACTCAATGGTCTTTCCACCCCGCCACCGTCCACATTGGGAAGGGAGGCATGGTCCATCCCAACCGTCTCCTCCTCTCAGGGCCTTGGTACTTCCATCTGTGAAACAGGGGAGCATAAGATGACCAACTTCCAGGTCCCACGCCGGCCTCCTGGCTCCCCAGGGCAGGCTGGCTGTGTGCTGGGCGCCGGTACCCGCCATGGCCCGGACCTGCTCTCAGGCAGGCCAGGGACTGTGAGGAAAGGGACACCCGCTCCTCTGAGGCGAGGATCATGAAAGAGGACTTGGGGGTCTAGGAAGATATCATGGCGAAAAGGTCCTGGGGCTTCTCTGGATTCCCCCAAAGACTCAGATGTCGAAGGAGGCCCAAGGCAGAAACACAGAGATTCACAGAAATTCACAGAAATTATCCACGAGCAGGAAATGAAATAGAAAGAATGCAAACTGGGGAAGAAATGGGGTGACTTAGGTGGCGCCTTCTTGGGAGGGCGCGTGGGCAGGCCAGGTGGCGGAAACCTCGCCTGATGGTGGGGCCAAGAGAGCAACATCAACCAAGAGAGGAACCTGGAAGGGGCCGAGGCCCGGGGGCCCTGACATTCCATGAGGCCCCTTAGTGCCAGGGCCTGTCAACAACCTTCTGGGCAAAGAACTCTCACCTCTCCCCATTTTACATGGGGGGAAACTGAGGCCCAGAGGCATGGGGTGCCTGAGACTTACCTGTAGAGCGGCCTGTGGACCCTGGATTGTCTGACTCTAAGCCACCTCTCAAAGCAACTCTATGGAGAATCTGTTTTGTTTTTCGAATTACACAGATGATGTCTGTGTTTTAAAAGTTTTACTACAGAATAAATAAAAAATAAATAAAATGCAGGCCACTCACGTCTGTAATCCCAGCACTTCAGGAGGCCGAGACAGGCAGATTGCTTGAGGCCAGGAGTTCGAGACCAGCCTGGGCAACATAGCAAGACCCTGTCTCTACTGAAAATAAAAAAAATAGGCTGGGTGTGGTGGCTCACGCCTGTAATCTCAGCACTTTGTGAGGCCGAGATGGGTGGATCACCTGAGGTCAGGAATTCACGACCAGCCTGACCAACATGGAGAAACCCTGTCTCTACTAAAAGTACAAAAAAATTAGCCGGGCGTGGTGGCGCATGCCTGTAATCCCAGTTACTTGGGAGGCTGAGGCAGGAGAATCACTTGAACCTGGGAGATGGAGGTTGTGGTGAGCCGAGAGCGTGCCACTGCACTCCAGCCTGGGGGACAAGAGTGAAACTCCGTCTCAAAATAAATAAATAAATAAATAAAATAAAAATTAGCCAGCGTGGTGATGCGCCTCTGTGGTCCCGGCTACTTGGGAGGTTGAGGTGGGAGGATCACTTGAGCCAGGGAGGCAGAGGTTGCAGTGAGCTGAGATTGTGCCACTGTACTCCAGACTGGGCAATAGAGTGAGATCCTGTCTCTCTCACACAAAAAAACCCTCAAAAAACAGGCCAGTTGAAATACCTGACAAACCCAGAAGACCACAAAGAAGGGCGGGGCGGGGCCCATACCGGCGTCCATTTGGGAGGATGCCCTCGTGGATCTCTTTGCCAAGGCAGTTTCTTGGGGCCACATCTAGGGTTTGCTTTCCTGGCTCATGATCTGGATGGGGTTGGGGAAGTTCACCTCCAGATTCACTGTCACTGGCTGAGACAGGACTGGGTCCTCGCCCACTTCATACAGGTGGTGGAGCCGCAGCAGGACACGGCGGAGGTCAGCCTGGGCTTCTCCTCGATGGCCTTTGGGGACAGAAGAAAGGTGGCAGTGAAGACCCTCATCAACCAACCCCAATGCCCCTGGTCATTACCCGCTGCTTTACACACTCAGCTCCATTTCCTATCCTTAACCTCCTCCATATGGCTTGGCTGTGTCCCCACCCAAATCTCATCTTGTATTGTAGCTCACATAACTTCCACGTGTCGTGGGAGGGACCTGGTGGGAGGTAATTGAATCATGGAGGCGGATCTTTCCTGTGCTGTTCTTGTGATAGTAAGTCTCACGAGATCTGATGGTTTTGTAAAGGGCAGTTCCCCTGCACACATTCTCTCGCCTGACACCATGTAAGACATGCCTTTGCTCCTCATTTGCCTTCTGCCATGATTGTGAGGCCTCCCCAGCCACGTGGAACTGTGAGTCCATTAAACCTCCTTTCTTCATAAATTACCCAGTCTTGGGCATGTCTTTATGAGCAGCATGAGAACAGACTAATACGCTCCCTGTGAGACAGCTGACATGGCCCCCACTCGACAAGGAAATGAAGGCTCAGAGAGGGGCAGTCACCTGCCTGAGGCACACAGCTGGGGTGTGGCAGAGGGAGGATTCCCACCCAGGTCTAGCCGACTGTAAGGCTGCCCACCATGACACCAGCTGCAATGTTTCCATCCTCATCCACTATTGTGGGCATGATGGGGCATGTCCTCAAATACTCCAATCTCTCATAACCTGTTCCCCTTTGAAGTCGGGGGAGGCTGCGTGGCCTCTGTGGCCAATGCAAGGTGAGCTGAAGTGATGCAGTACTTCCTGGCAGAAGCTTTTGCCTGCCTTGGTGAGTGAGGAAGCACATGCTGCAATACAAACTCCATCAGCGGGGGGCTTGGTGGCCACAGCAAGAAAAACCTTCCTGCTAACCCCACTGGATGCACAGCATGGGGGAGAAATGAATGTATACTGTTAAGACCGTGGCATTCTGGGGCTCTTCGTTACTGCAGCATACACCAGCCGCCCTGACTGATATAATCCTGTCATTTGCCATGAGATGTATGTGATCTCCTGTCCCATCCCTGACCTTCCCACTCAGAAAGGCTCATTGCTATTGCTCCTGTTTTACAGATGGGAAGACTGAGGCTCAGAGGAAAGCACGCAGTTCAAGGTTCTGGAGAGAGGAGCTGGTTAACACAGGTGCTTCCTAAACCCTGGCTGGTAGAACCTCAGCTCTGCAGCTATGCCTCAAAGCTGACTGAATCAATCTGTCTCGGATTAGAACTGAGGCATCAGTATTAAAAAAAAAAAAAATTTGGCAGGGTGTGGTGGCTCACACCTGTAATCCCAGCACTTTGGGAGGCCAAGAAGGCCTGCTGTCAGGAGTTCGAGACCAGCCTGGCCAACACAGTGAAACCTGTCTCTATTAAAAATACAAAATTACAAAAATTAGCTGGGCATGCTGGTGAGCACCTGTAATCCCAGCTACCAGGGAGGCTGAAGTAGGAGAATTGCTTGAACCTAGGTGGTGGAGGTTGCAGTGAGCCAAGATTGCACCACTGCACTCCAGCCTGGGCAACAGAGTGAGACTCTGTGTCAAAGAAAAAAAACATTTTTTTTAAGAGACAGGGTCTCACTCTGTTGCCCAGGCTGGAGTGCAGTAGCATGATCACAGCTCACTGCAGCCTTGAACTCCTGGCCTCAAGTGATCCTCTCACCTCAGCCTCCTGAGTAGCTGGGACCACAGGCATGCATCCCCACACCCGGCTCATTTTTTAATTTTTTTGTAGAGACAGAGTCTAGCTATGTTGCCCAGGCTGGTCTCGAACTCCTGGCCTGAAGTGATCCTGCTACCTCGGCCTTCCAAAGTGCTGGCATTACAGATGTGAGCCACCTCGCCTGGCCCGTTCATGCTGTGCAGGGGGATTCCTCTTGTCCTTGTCATTACTGCCTTGTGACTTGACTGCTTCCCCTCTAGACCAAGCACTCAGAGAGCCGGGACCTTGCCCACCTTGGTCACTGCTCATTCCCCGGAGCCTGGCACGAGATGTGCTTTTGAATGAGTGAGTGGAAGCTCCCAACAGTTAGGCTGCCTAAGCTCAGAGGATGAGTGGGAATTTGGGTGTTTGGGGGCTCCAGGAGGAAGCAGGACTGGCAGGCACCCCTGAGGGTCGGGGGGACTTTAACTAGTTCCTTAGTCTCAGTTGGGGGTGGCGGGCTGAGACGGATCCACTCAGAATGGGCTGGGGTCACAGGGCTGGGGGCCAGGCCCGCCTTGCCTCCAGCTTGCCAAGTGACGGATCACTGACTCTCCCTGGGCCTCACTCTCCCCATGTGCCAGATAAGAAACCAGCTGACCCTGCAGAGCCATGATAGCTCTAAGGTGAGCCCCTGTCTGGTGGTGGGCCCGGAAGCCTGGTTGACTCAGGCAGGGACGAGCGGGTCTGAGACCCCAGGGCACCTGCCTCACCTTTCCGGAGACTCTGAGCGTGCTCCGTGTGGTTGGAGCTGTAGCGCCAGCCAGGGATGCTCAGGATCTGCAGATGAAGATTAGGGGGCAGCGTCACAGCCTCTTGCTGCTGGGGTCCTGGGAGCTTTGGCACAGTCCCTGCAAGGCAGATGGACAGAGTGAGGAGAGGGTTTGGGGCTCAACTCCTCCTCCTGGCACTCAGAGCTCTGCACATGACATGCCCCTGCCCCTGGCAGCCACCTCCCATGCATCCTTGTGGGTAGCCTACCCCGCTCCAGCCCGAAGTGTCTGTGCTCCCAATGCCCCAGGCTTCCACTTCCCTGCCTTTGCTCAGACCATAGAGCTTAAGAGTTGGGAGGACCCTGACTCTCCTCAGCCTAGCCATCTCAAACTAGAGACGAGGAAAGAAAGCCCAGAGGGAACAAAACTTATTCAAGATAACACGGCAAGTTCATGCACAGCCCTCTTTTCTCTCTCCTTCCCTGTTCCTTCCTTCCTTCCTCCTCCCTCCCTCTTCCTTCCTTCCTTCCTCCTCCCTCCCTCTTCCTTCCTTCCTTCCTCCTCCCTCCCTCTTCCTTCCTTCCTTCCTCTTCCCTCTCTCCCTCCCTCCCTCTCTCTCTCTCTTTTCCCCTTCCCTTCCCCTTCCTTCCTTCTTTCTAGATAGGGACTTGCTCTGTCACCCAGGCCAGAGTGCGGTGGTGCAATCACAGCTCACTGCAGTCTCAAACTCCTGAGCTCAAACTATCCTCCCACCTCAGCCTCCCAAGTAGCTGGGACTATAGGCCACCACCCTGGCCAATTTTTTAAAAAATGTTTTGTAGAAACAGGGTCTCACAGGCTGGTCTTAAACTCCTGGGCTTAAGTGATCCTCCCTCCTTGGCCTCCCAAAGTGCTGGGATTACAAGTGTGAGCCACCATGTCTGGCCAGAGCCCTGTTTTCCACTCAAGATCTGGGATGCCAGTTCCACCCGTTTTGTCATCTACTGGTCTCTCTGCTCAGAAGGCACCTGGCCCCTACTCCTTCCAAGTCTAGATGTTCAGCTGGAGCTACCAACTTCTTACAATACCCCAGGCCATGCTGATTGGTTCAGGTATGGGCCACCTGACTCCAGCAGGACCAATCAGAATCTTTCCCCAGGACTTTTGCACTGGGAACTGGAAAGTCCAAGTCTTAGGTCCTTTTGAGTGGGGAAGACAGAGCTGTTCTTTGAGGGCAGCCCCAGAGCTGTTCAGAGTCACATCCCAGGTGGGAGGTGAAGGAACGTCTGCAGACAGAGAGATGCACAGGGACAGCCTCATGAGGGCTCCAGGCCCTGAGGCCCAGTTCCACCCTGCCCTTCCCTTGGTTATGTGGGCCTCACCAAGCACTCTCCTTGGGGGCTCAGCTACTTCACGGTGGCTTTCCCTTACTTGCAACCAGCGGAGACCAGAGTGATGCCAGGTGGGATGGAGCTGACAACAGCCATGGGGCTTTCTCAGACACAGCCTCATCTCCTTTTGCAGGAAAAGCCCCGGCTACCCAGAAGGAACCACTGACTGGTCTGGGAGCAGAACGTGACCCTGCTAGGCCAATTGGATTTCCTCTTCTGGGAATCTGAAGCATGAGAACCAGACGTGGCTCAATGGCAGTCCTGGGAGACAAGGCTGTGAGCCTCTGCTCCTGAGATGCCCAGAGCTGCCCTGCCCCGTGCCTGTCTGGACCTTGTGTCCAGCTCCTCCTTAGATTCCATAAGCTTCTCCAGGCTCTGCCCAAATAGCTGCCCCTTTAGGCTCTGTTACTACCAAAGAACCTTAATTGACACCCCCTGGACCTGATCCCTGACCTCCTCCCAGCTGTGGTCTCACACTCCTCCACACCCACGAAACACCAGGCCCTCTATGGCACGGCTCCCTCTCCACCCTGAATCCTGGCTCTATACGAACACAGCTCCCCTGTCCAACAGCCCAGGAAAACTCTCCTGGGTCGGGGGCTGCTCTTCTCCATCTCCGGTGTGTGGCACAGGCACCCTGCAAGTGCTCAGTGTATGCTTGTTGCATGGGTGGGTGACAGCCTGCCTGCTTGCTACTGCCCTGGGAAGGTTCTGGCTCTAAAACCAAAGCAGGGAAGCATATGCTAATCAAAACCTCCACAGGTGAACAGAAAAAGAAAAGAGTTTAAGGATTGGTGAGAACGGCAGCAAATTGTATCTAGGTCTTGCAGCTCCAAAAGACTATCTTTAAATGTAATCACTGTTTAATGTTTCTCATGTTCTGCTACTTTATAGAGACACAGAACTACATGGTTGTTGATCTGATCCACAGAAGCCTCGGTGGAGGTACAGAATAAATCCTTCAGATTAGACTATAGATTAGGAATACCCCCACCTGGTGACAGCACACCTAGATTCAGACCAAAATTGTCTTTTATTTTTATTTTTGAGACAGAGTCTTGCTCCGTCACCCAGGCTGAGGTAGAACGGCACAATCTCAGCTCCCTGCAACCTTTGCCTCCTGGGTTCAAGTGATTCTCCCGCCTCAGTCTCCCGCGTAGCTGGGATTACAGGCATGCACCATGCCAGGCTAACAAACCAGTCTTTTAAATGCTGAGCCTCCAGACCTAAAGTGACATGGTGACATAATGTCATGTTAAGAAAGGAAAAGATACATCAGAGAAGAAAATGGAGAAGACACAGGGAAGAGGCATATGGTGAAATGGGTGAGTCCCAGCTCTGTACCTACTAGTTGTATGACCTTAAGTGAGCCATTGTTTGCCCTCAGTTTGCCCATCTGTTAAATCAGGGGCTTGGACTAGAGGTTCCTGAGGTCCCTTCCTGCCCAAAAGCGGCCCAGATTCATGAGGGCACAGGCCCCTCCCAAGGCCCGCCCTGGCCTGGCTGGTGCTGGGGCCGTGATGACGTTACTCTGAAAGGGCACCCCTTACCGGCCAGGTCTCCGAACAGCACCACGGGCCTGTGCTGCAGGGCCACTGCACTCCTCTGGCGCAGAGCAGCGGTGAGGGACCAGGACCCCAGCAGAAGCCAGAGCACTGGGTGGACGACCGAGGTGTCGTTTAGCGTGAGGTTGTAGCCCAGGTCCCAGTCGAAGTTGTTCAACAGCCGCCGGTGGAGCATGACCTGCGGGAAGGCATTGTCCGAGAGGCCCGGCTTGCACCTGGGCATGCCTGTGGGGGGCCGCGAGGGGCTGCTGCGGGACAGACCACACCTCCTACCTCCACCTGCCCATTCTCTTGGCTGGAGATGCCATGTGCCCGCTCTGACAGCAACACAAGCCTGCTTTCGTCATCCTCCATGAAGGCCGACTGAACCATGGGGTAGTAATTCTGCAGAGAGAAACGTCCCCAGGAGGGCGATTGGGGCGAAGGACAAGGTAGGTCAGGCATCACCTTCTGGCCATCCCAGCTAGTGCTCCCAACAGGCACAGCAGCAGCGTGGGGCCAGGACCCTGACTTTGGACCCCTGAACAGACCGGGGTTTCAGACACCAGCTCTGTGGCTTCCGAGCATACGGCCCAGCTGGCGTGGGTGCAGGCCCTGGCCAAGCCCTGGCCAAGTATCATCTCATGGATCCTCACAATGACCCTTTGATGAAAGAGCCATTTTACAGGAGAGGAAACTGAGGCACAAGCCAAGGCACATACTGTTCTTGTCTGTGGTAGCACCAGAACTCAGACACCAGTCTGACTCACGGCCTGCATGCTCAAGCCCTGAACGGGCAGACACACAGGCTTTAAAAGAATTCTCTCTGGAGACCGGGTGCAGTGGCTCACACCCGTGACCCCAGCACTTTGGGAGGCCTAGGCGGACGGATCATCTGAGGTCAGGAGTTCGAGATCAGCCTGGCCATCATTGTGAAACCCCCATCTCTACTAAAAATATAAACATTAGTTGGGTATGGTGGCAGGCGGCTGTAATCTCAGCTACTCAGGAGGCTGAGGCAGGAGGATCGCTTGAACCCGGGAGGCAGAGGTTGCAGTGAGCTGAGATCGCTCCACTGTACTCCAGCCTGGGTGACAGAGTGACACTCCATCTTAAAAAAAAAATAGGAAAAAAACATTCTCACTGGAGGTCTCTACTGGCCTCTACTGGCCTCCACTGCCACAGGTTGATGCTTAATGGGTCCAGGAAAGGCGCCATCGGGAGTGTGCCTTGTGGGCATCGCAGGGCATACCCGGGCGATGCTGTTGTTCACATAGGAAAGGTAGGGCCTCCGCTGCATCTGGTAGCCGTTGTTGTCTGAGTAGATGACCTGCTGGTTGTTTAGGCTGGTGCTGGTCCTCAGGACAGCCTCGCGGTTCAGCTCCAGGGGGCCAGCTCGGTACTCCTGCTCTATCCGGTGGCAGAGCAGCTCCCCGTCATGGCCCTGCGGCATATGGGTAAGCCGGGAGCGGATTGCATATGTGTAATTCCGTGCTGTCATGTTCCTAGAGGAGAAGGGAGCCTCAGTAAGTAAAGTTCCAGGAACCTTCTAGATGCTTCCTTTTTGCTTCCCTTCCTTCACGTGGGCAGGGTGGGCAGAGCAGGGTACGGCTGAAAGGCAGGGAGCCTTCTTGGGTCATGTGGACAATAGCACCGCCCAGGACCTGGAGCAGCTGGGAGCAGTCTGGTCCCCTGATGTCGCAGGGCTGCCATGCCAGGCCTGCCTTACATCTGCTCTGATCACGGAAGAACAGGTGCTCTGCGGGCCCTAGGGTCTGTGGGTCTCTCTCCCAGCTCTGAACTTAGCTCCCGACCAATGTGACATAGCGCACGCAAATGCAACCAGCATGCAGATGCCAGAGCAATTCATTTCTTCATCAAACCACATGTCAAACACGGCCCAGGAGCTGGGGTTCGGAGCAAAGGCAGACCCTCATTCACTGAGCTGCCTGCACGTGTGCGCTGACTGTGTGCCGGGCTGTGGGGTCACCCCGGGGGGAAGCACCTGTAGAAGTATTGCCGGATCTCAGTCACAAGCTGTCCCGCCACGATCTCCATTCCCACAGCTTCCCACGCAGGCACCGCGGCCTTGCCCGGTGTGAACAGGTAGTTATCGGAAATGGGGCCCTGTTTCACATCCCCGTTGACGTGGTACTCCAGGAACTCCTGGGTCACGCGCACCGTTCGGTTGCTCTGTCTGCAGAGGCAGGAGAGAGAAGATGCCATTCTCATCCTGCACAGGGTTTCACAGACACCGGCTGGCAAGCCTCTCTCTCCAGATGCCATCTGAGCAGCCTGCGTAGCACTCACGAGGCCACGCGACTCGGCTCATCCAGAAGCCCTGAGACCCCACCCACAGCCTGTGTGGCCTTAGACTCCATCCTGTCCCAGAACAGGTCACAAAGGAGGGGAGGGACAGAGCCTGCAGACCGGAACCGTAAGCTGTCAGCAGAGGGCACCCCCCAAGAGGTGGAACTGGCTCACCCAGGCTGTGGTCTACAAGTGAAACCAGTGCAGAAATGGGCTTTTGTCACACTGACCCCGAGCTGTCCAGCAGGACACCAATGTGTACCGACCCTATGTCACGGGCCAGAGCCTTCACTGACTTCACCTGGTTAAATTCTCCCAACCGCGACGGGCAGGGACTATTCACCCATCTCACTCCCGAGGCATCCGAGGCTGGAAGTTGTGACATCATGCACCCAAGATCGCACATCTAGGAAGTGTGCAAGCCAGAACTCAAATTCAGCCCCAACTCCAAATTCTGTGCTCCCTCCCTTCTATCAGGATATTTGTGTTAGGACAGAGGATGGGAGAAGAGCAGGAGGGGGTCCAGTATTTTAATTGTAAAATGCAATCTTTGGCCTAAGCAAGCACACAAGTGATGTATTTGTATCTGAGTCTGGCCTGGCTGTGGGTGGACAGTGAGGTGGATGGCCTCCACTTCTCTGTGGGATCGTGGTGAGGGTGGGGAAGGAAAGCGAGGCAGGCTGAGGAGGGTTCTACTGAGTGCTGGTGGAAGAAGAGAAAGAAAAGAATTGGGGTCTCTGGCTCTGGACCCCCTTCCCCACACCGTCCTTTTAAAAAGCTCCCCCAGGGGCCATCAAAAGAGTAAAAAGATAAGCCATGGAACGGAAGGAGGGATTTGCAAATCATAAATCTGACAAGGGACTTGTAGCTAGAATATATAAAGAACTCTTACAACTCAATAATAAAAGACAAGCCGATTTAAAAATAGGCAAAGGATCTAAAGACACATCTCACCACAGAAGATAGGCTAGTGACCAGTACGTACATGAAGACATGCTCAACACCATTAGTTAGCAGAGAAATGCAAATCAAAACCATCAGAAGATGCCACTTCTCGCCCACGAGAATGGCTATAATTGAAAAGACAGAAAATAACGAGTGTGGGCGAGGATGTGAAGAAATCGGAACCCTCATCCGCTGCTGGGAGGAACAGAAAATGGTGCAGCCGCTTTGGAAAACGGTCTGGCAGTTCCTCAAAGAGTTACACATAGAGTTAGCTTATGACCAAGCAATTCTACTCCTAGCTATGTACCCAGGAGAAACGAAAATGTATGTCCACGCAAAAACTTGTGCATGAATGTTCAGAGCAGCATTATTGATAGTAGCTAAAATGTGGAAACCACCCAAATGTCCATCAACTAAAGAATGGATAAACAAAATGTGGTACATACATGCGATGGAATAGTATTCAGCCATGAAAAGGAACGAAGTACTGATACGTGCTACGATACTGATGAACCTTGAAAACATGCTAAGTGGGCTGGCCATGGTGGCTCGTGCCTGTCATCCCAGCACTTTGGGAAGCTGAGGCAGGCGGATCACTTGAGCTCAGGAGTTTGAGACCAGCCTGGGCAACATAGTGAAACCCCATCTCTACAAAAAACACAAAAATTAGCTGGGTGTGGTGGTACGCACATGTAATCCCAGCTACTCAGGAGGCTGAGGTGGGAGGATCACTTGAGCCCTGGAGGAGGTTGAGGCTGCAGTGAGCCATGATTGTGCCCCTGCAATCCAGCCTAGATTATAGAGTGAGACTGTCTCAATCAATCAATCAATCAAAAAGTGAAAAAAAAGAAAATACGTGAAGTGAAAGAAGTGAGTTGCAAAAGGACCACATATGGTATGAACAGGCAAATCCATATAGACAGAAATAGACTAGGATTGCCAGGGCCCGTCGGGGAGGGGAAGATGGGGAGTGATTGCTCAACAGCATGAGGTTTCTTTCTGGAGTAATGAAAATGTTCTAAAATTGATTGTGGTGATGGCTGCACAACTCTGTGAATGCACCAAAACCCACTGAATTGCCCACTCTAAATGGGTGAGCTGTGTGGTATGTGAAGTGCATCTCAGTCAAGCGGTTACATAAGGAACAAAAGCGCTCCCCGCAACCCAAACTGCCCTGGGGTTGGTGTCTGCACCTTTGGCTTCTCACCCCAGGCCTCTACACAGAGGGTCTTTTCCCTGTGGAACGACCTCCCCATGCCCTCAAGGCCTGAGGTCTGGCCCCAGGCATCGTCTCTAGATGGCCCCTACTCTGAATACCAACAGCTCCTCCTTTTTCCTCAGGCGACAGGCATTGGTCTTGCAAGGCTTACCCCTGGCGGGGTTTGGGGAGCCTAATAAGCACTCCTTTGTCCTCATTGGAGTTCAGAAGCAAGAGAGACAGACAAGGCCACAAACAGGACAGGACGGCCTGAGCTCCAGTGCTGGAAATGCCAGGTGGGACCTGGCTGAGGCAGGTGGGGTCCCGGGGCTGCCCTAAGGGGCATTTACAGAGGGGGCGTGGGGCCTGAGCGAGGAAGGGGCAGGGCACATTTTGCCTCTCCCGGCCTAACCCGGCAGGCTCGGACCGTGCTGGGGCTTCCCGCATTTCTGTAGCTCCTCTGCCCAGCTGTCCCGTTGCCAGCCACCCATGCTGGCTGCTGTCACCCCTGCACCTGCCCCGCTCTCCCTCAGGATCCACAAGGGGAAGATGAGGACAGACCTGACTGGGGCCCCATTCCCAGAGAAGTCCTGGAGCTCGGTGGGCAGGGAGCTGTGACAGTGACCTCGAGCTGGGATCCCCTGACACCCATCTCAGTACAAACGCCCCTCTCCCTCCTTCTCTCCCTCCTCTTCTTCCATCTCCCCTCTGCCCCTTCCTGTCCCCTCACTTTCTGCCATGTGCTCCTCTCGGTTGGGAGGTCACGTCAGGAGACAAGGTGGGTGTTCTGGGAGAGGCAGCTGGGCCTGATGAAGACTGCACCGGACGTGGCCTAGGAAGGACAGACCGGCCACGAGGTCTTTCTTGGGAGGTCAGCTGCCCACTCTGATGTCCACAAATAGCTGCTGAATGAATGAATGAATGAATGGGAGGTTGGCTGAGTGGATGGAGAGATGAACGGGTAGGTACATAGGTGGGTGGGTAGATGGATGGATGATGAATAGGCGGGTAGGTAGATGGATGGATGGATGGGTAAGTGGGTGGGTGGATGGATAAGTGGGTGGATGGATGGATGGATGGATAACTGGGTGGGTAGATAAGTGGGTGGGTGAATAGATGGGTAAGTAGACAGGTGGGTGGGTGGGACTAGATGATGTTGAAAGTCCCTTCCTGCTTTAAAGACAGTATCACTATTTACTGAATAGAGATTTTATGTTTCTCTAAATTAAAAAAAAAGTGGATAACAATATATATATTTTTTTTCTCAGAGTGAGTCCCTCAGTGCTCCTTTTTTTCTGTGGATCAACAGCCCTGGAAGGAAAAAGTATACAAGAGCCTTTCCTGCACTGGCCCAGGCTCAGGCTTCTAGAATTAAAGATCACAATAGCAGGAAGGGGTTTCACCACCATCTGTCCTTACCCCAGGCAAGTGAGCAAATGGAGAATCCAGGTAGGGACCTGACATAGGTGGGGTCCTGGCATGCCTGTGCCTCAGAGACAGCAATGGCTGCACCTTACCTCTCCCAGATGCTGTGCATCAGGTTGGTATCCTGGTCGAGCAGCACAATGTAGCAGTCGTTTGCCACAGGCACCAAGCGCCTGCCCGCAGGGCTGGTGCGTCTCCTCCGCCTGCGGCCAAATTGAAGCGTGCTGGCCACAGTGGCAGCTGGTTCCTGGGTGCCCTCTTGGGCCCCTGCAGTGGGTCTGATGCTGTAGTGCCGATAACTGAGGCCTGGGATTGTGGTCAGGATAAGCAGGTCATAGGCAGAAGGGGTCTCTGTTGAGTTCTGGATCTGCGAGGCCAGCGGGATAAGACTTGTAACTGTCAGCTCACACACCTTCTGGAATGGGGTGCTCACTCCCTGCTGAGGCAGCAGTGTCTTTCCATCTCTCGGACCCTGCCGAGTTCTCCTCCCTGCCCCCGGTTCTGGCCTTCTCTTCTTGCACCCCCACAAACCACATCAGTCCTGGGAGAACCCTTCAGCGACCTGAAGATAGCTGGTTCTTGGGTCCCCAAAGCTTCTCTTACTCTCAGCTCCTGAACTGGGAGCTCCTGAACACCCCCAGCTCCTTTAATCATCCTTCATCAACCAAAGTGATGACTCCCAAAACCAAACCCAAATCCACTGACCTCTTCTGGAACCTGAGATCCACGAATACAGCTTCGTGCTTGACGCCTCCACCTGGATGTCCACAGCTGACCTCACCAGCTACCCCATCCCACCCACACCTGCTCCCCACAGCATCCCCATCCAACGATGGCCCTTCCAGCAGCTACCCTGCACCTTCTGCTCCTCGCTGTCCAGCTTTCTCCACCCCTACCCCTAGTCATCCCATCCCTCAGTCACTCCCCTTCCCCATCCCCCAGGCATCCCCATCCCCCACCCTCCAGCCACTCCCACCCACCACCAAGGTCCCCCACTGCCTTTGTGAGGCCTCTCATCTCCCTTCCCTCTGGCCTCTGCCTGGTCACAGCTGCTGTGGCCCCTCCCTAGGTAACTGCCCAGCATCTGCACTGCTGTCCCCGTATCCACTCCTGTGCCCACCAACCCATCCATTGCAGCAACCAGAGTGAGCTTTTCGAGACCTTTGTCCGCTGCAATCGGGGAAGGAAGCCTCCTCTGGGACCCAGCCTCTTCCCTGCGGCGTCCTTGCTCTCTCCTCTGGCCCCTGGGGTTCTAGCATCACCAACCCTTCCTTCCTGACTCTCCTGCCCTTTCCTGCCTCTGAGCGTGTGCCACGCTGAGCCCTCCACCTGGATTACCTTCTCCTGGGAGGGGCCATACGCCGATCTTCTCGTCCCCACGTGGAGGGACTTTTCCAGGGTAACTCTCCTGGCCTCTGCTCACCTCTGAGGTGTCTGATTTGGGGAGGGAGGCTGGAGGAGGGCACTGCACCCCCTCAGTTCCTGTGCCCCAGTGGGGAGGCCTTTTGGGGGGCCCTATTAGCAAGCTTAATAATGGTGTACACACCCCCCAACCCAGCCTTTATCCCAAATACAGCAGACACCTGTCCCCTGTCTACCTGATCCCACATTGATGCAGCCTGGCCCACCTAGTGAAAATGTGTCCCGAGCCCCGCTCTAGTGCCTGCCTCCCTCACAGTGGTCATGGTCTATCATATTCCGTATTTCTCTTATTTGACTTATCACCTGTCTCCCCTACTGGAACAGATGCCCCAGGCATGTGAGATTTGCGTCTGTTTGGTTAGTACACCATCCCCAGCGCCCAGAACAGGGGCTGACAGAGAGTAGGAGCTCCAGAAATGTATGTTGAGGGAATCTACTCTTAACAGATACTGCATCTGAGTGGGGAAGGGGTGTGTGTGGGGGTCTGCTCAGACCTATACCCTCCCCTCGCCTCTCCGTGCTGGACAAACTCCTCCTCGGTCTCAGTTCCAGCCGAGGGCCCCTCCCCTGGCTCCTGAGCCACCACTCCACCCCGTCACCATCCACGTCTGTGTCCTGAGATAGGGCCTGGCCTCGCACAGGTCCAGGGGCCCAATGCCCAGCCCAGGGCCGGGCCCAGGATGGGCATTCGGGAGCTTTGCTGAGTGAATGAGTGATGGCAGCCCCTCCCCCACCTCCCCGAGAACGGTCAGCTGGGTGGCGTGTCTGGCGCCGTCTGGAACCGGAGTTGGCCTGGCCCATGTGGGGTGTCTGGGTGGTGTGGAGAGAGACAGTCCGGCCCCATCCCTAACATCGGCGCCTCCATTAAAGCACCCCTTTAAGATTCCTGAAGGCTTTCCCACATGCAGGGGTGGAAATTCCTATTAGATCACAAATATTCCCAAAGGCAGGGGAGTGAGGGAAAGCTTCCCACATGTGAGGCCTTTCTAGGGATCAGCCCATACAAGGGGGCCCAGCGAACAGGTGTGTGAACAGGCTTGGTGTGGTGGCTCATGCCTGTAATTCCAGCTCTTTGGGAGGCCAAGGTGGGAGGATTGCTTGAGGCCAGGAGTTTGAGATCAGCCTGGGCAGCAAATAGTGAGACCCTGCGGCTACCAAAAAAACAAACAAAAAAATGAGCTATGTGTGGTGGTGCACACCTGTGGCCAGCCTGGGAGGTCGAGGTTGCCGTGAGCTGTGACTGCACCACCGCACTCCAGCCCGCATGACAGAGTGAAATTTTGTCTCAAAAAAAAAAAAAAAAAAAACAAGGAAAATTGACACTAAAAATTGTTTTAAAAAGTGTAAGCAGGGCACAACAGTTGAACGGTTAATGCCACCTCCTGACTCCCACTCAGCATGAGTGATGCCACAGACTGAATGTCTGTGTCCCCTCAAATGGCTGATGTCCGGATTCCAAGTCGTCATTTAGGAGGTGGGGCCTTGGGGAGGTAATTAAGTCAGGAGGGTGTGGCCCTCAAGAATGGGATTAGTGCCCTCGTACAGAAGACCTCAGAGAGCTCCCTCAGCCTCTTTTGCCATGTGAGGACACACAGGAAGATGGCAACCAGGAAGAGGCCCTCACCAGAACCGGGCCATGCTGGCACCTTGATCTTGGAATTCCTGCCTCCAGAACTGTGAGAAATAAATGTCTGTCATTTAAGCCATGTAGTCTATGATAGTTTGTCATAGCAGCCCAAGCAGGCTGAGACAGATGAGGCCCTTATCTCCCATAGCGTGACCCCATTAGTGCTGGACACAATGCCGGGCCTGGGTGCAGGGGAAGGCTCAGCTCAAGGCTGGTGGGTCTTGAATATAGAGCCTTCTCCACCTCTCCCTCGATAGGGGACTTTGACCAGTCCCTTAGTCTCAGCAGGCCTCCGAGTACATGAGGGGATGGCAGGGATATGATGACACAGATGGCCCTCGACTTTGGCCACATTGGACACCCCAAGCCCAGTATCAGTCCGCTAGGTGGATCCAACTGCCCTCAACGGCTGTGGGTCCCTAGGTGAGGTCTTCCTACAAGGGCAGGCTGTCACACTTTCACTCGAACCACGGTTTCGATTGACCAAGGAAGGTTTGGAGGTTGGGAGTTTGCCACCTCCCAGCTGTGTGACCTCAGGGACTCTGTGTGGTACAGTAAACACAGATAGATTTGGTCTTTGTCTGCAGCTCTTGCCACAGAGCTCCTAAAACCACTGGAACTTCCTGAGTGATAGGAGTGTCTTCTAAAGTTCATAACAAGCCCCCCTTATCTGAGCTTATGCTGTTGAGGTGCCTTCTGGCAAGGCCCATAGGTGGCTTCAGGATGGAGCTGCTCCCGAGGAAGCGAGCCCGGGTTAGAGGGCTGGGATGCTAGGCCCTCCCTGCCTCCACCTTGCCAGTGCTCCCCACACTGTCCCTGAGTTGTACCCTTTCTTTCTTCTTCTTTTTTTTTTTTTGAGATGGAGTCTCACTCTTGTTGCTTAGGCTGGAGTACAGTGGTGCAATCTCAGCTCACTGCAATCTCCACCTTCCAGGTTAAAGTGATTCTCCCACCTCAGCCTCCTGAGCAGCTGGGATTGCCACCATTCGCCACCATGCCTGGCTAATTTTTGTACTTTTAGTTGGAGACAGGGTTTCACCATGTTGGCCAGGCTGGTCTCGAACTCCTGACCTTGGGTGATCCACCCACTTCAGCCTCCCAAAGTGCTGGGATTACAGGTGTGAGCCACCACGCCCAGCTAGTTGTACCCTTTCTAACAAAACTGTTATGGTAAGTATGGCACTTGCTTGAGTTCTGTGAGTTGTTCTAATGAATTATCAAACTTGTGTGTGTGTGTATCATGGGAACCCTGAAATTCAGTTAGCAGGACACAAGTGTAGTAGTCTGGGAACCCCATTTGTGGCTGGTGTCTGAAATTAGGGGTCTTGTGAGATTGAGCCCCTAACTTATGGGGTCTGTGCTTACTCCAGTTACTCAGTTCAGGAATGAATTGATTTTAGGACACTCAGTTGGTGTCAGAAAAGTGGAGAATTGGGTGGTGTTGGGAAAAAAAATCGCACTTTGCTTCTCTGAGCCTCAGTTTCCTCTTCTGTAAAACAAAGGCAATAAGGCCTCCCTTGCAGGGTCAGAAGAGACAGAGCGGATTCAGCAAGCAGCCAAGGCCCCTCCAGCAGGATTTCATGTCCATACCTGTGAGGGCACTGGGTGGCCCGCCTCATCTGTGACGCAGACTCCAGGGAAACCAACAGTCAGGGTGACGATGGTGGTGACCGTCCAGGCCAGCGGGTTGTAGACCGAGGCGAAATGTCCTGCAGGCCCTGCACCTGCACACAGAGAAGAGGCTTTGCTTATGCCATGTGACTCACCTTCTGGAATGGGGTGCTCGCTGGGTGCCCCTCAGTATGAGGGAAACTGAGGCAGGTGAGACGCAGCCCTCCAGAACTCCCAGGGGAGCCGGGAAAGGGGGCAGGCAAACAGGTGTTTCCCACAGACACAGCGTGGGCTGCGTTCTGCAGTCTGGCTTCCAGGGCAGGGCAGGCGGAGGGGCTCACAACACAAGGTGTCCGTGTTGCCCTGGAGAACTGAGGTTCTATTTGCTCCTCACACATCTCTATCAGCCTGTTTTACTAATGAGGAAACAGGTCCAGCGAAGTACAGCCACCTGCCCAAGGTGACCCAGCTTCTAAGGCCTGGCTCCAAAGCTTTGAGTGCTGGGCACTGTGAGCCACCAGATAATTCTCTGGAGCCCGGAGGGTCAAGTCCATCGCCTAGCCTGGCACTTGAGGGCCCTGTGATGAGGACCTGGCCTGTTTTCTGTTGCGTCCTACCAGCTAGTGTGTATGAGCTTTGGCCACGCCTGAGAACTCCCAGATCCCTAAACCCAGCACATACTTCCAGCCTCCCTCCCTCTGCCTGGGCTGTTCCCTCTGCCGGGGACACCTTTCCTGGTCTTCTCTACCTATTCACAGCTTGGGGAAGCCTCTCCTGTGTGTCCATTGGAATGACAGCTCCTCAAAAGGCCCCACCTGGCACCGAAGCCAGACCCCAGCTGAGAGCTCCCATTCTGCCACTGTCTCTTCCACCTGGCTGGTGTTCCTGAGGCCAGGGGGCCTTCCAGAGCCTGCAGGTTGGATGGGATTACACACAGACAGACAGGAGGGAAAGGGCATGTTAGGTGCTAGGGCAGTGGGCAGGCCAGAGCTGGGACACTAAGAAGTCCAAGGCAGTCAGGTGCGGTGGCTCTTGCCTGTGATCCCAGCATTTTGATAGACCAAGGTGGGAGGACCACTTGAGCCCAGGAGTTAGAGACCATCCTGGCAACATGGCAAGATTCTGTCTCTCCAAAATAAATAAATAAATAAATAAATAAATAAATAAATAAATAAATAAATAAAACAATGAGCCAGGTGTGGTGGTGCATGCCTGTAGTCCTAGCTACTTGGGAGGCTGAGGCGGGAGGATCGCTCAAGCCCAGGAGTTTAAGGCAGCAGTGACCCCATGATTGGCACCACTGCACTCCAGTCTGGGTGACAGAGCGAGACCCTGTCTCAGAAAACAAAAAATAAGAAGGAAGTGCAAGATGGCCAAGTGCAGGCTGTGGGTGGGACCTGGGGGCCTGTGCACAGAAAAGTCTCGTGCGGGCGGAGGGCCGCCAACCTGTCTTCATTTGTCCAGGATCTTCCCAGTTTGGAAACCCCTCAGTCCCAGGCACACTGGCACGTGATCACTCACTCTACACATGGGAAACCTCAGTCAAAGAGGTTGGTCCCACAGCTGCCCTGCTGTGACTCAGTCAAGTGGGGTTTGGGAGGGAGTGCTGGGAGCCAGGAAGGGACCAGGTCCCTGAGGACACTGGCGTACTCTCTGCAAGGCTGGGCAGCACCAGGTTCAGGTTCAATCCCTGCTCTGCTCCTTCCTACCCAAGTGGCCCTGGGCTAGCATATAACTTGAGTCTGTTTCCTCGGCTGTAAAATGAGGACAGTAACCATTCCTATTTTGTACAGATTTTGTGAGGCATTAAATTCAATACTGCACGAAGGGTATTTTGAGCTTAGTAAATGCTCAAAACATGTTAGCTGCTATTTCTGGCTCTTCTTGTAACATCACCAACTCTTCCTCATCGCACGGATGAGCAAACAGAGGCTGGGAGGACTGAAGCCACCTGTCCGAGCTCTCCCCATGGGGAAGGGCGACACGGGCAATGTGGACTCAGAGTCTGAAGCTGGGGTCATCGAGCCCCTCCGCTGACGCCCTCAGGCTCTCCCTTCATAAAGGGGCCACGGCCTCCCTGCAGGTCCTGGCTCACCCGAGCTGGCCGCCGTGGGTGCCTGGGGCTGGAGCTTGTCTAGGACGATGGAGGCCATCAGCTTGCGCACGCCCAGCATCCCCGAGGCCAGGTGCGTCACGTACATGTCTCTCACCTTGGGAGACTCAGTCCCAGTGATGGCATCATGGTGCTGGACCTGCAGCAACCCCCGGGGGGAGGAAGAAGAGGATCAGGACCTGACTCTGCGAGGCACCTACAAGGCACCTACTAGGTGCTGGCTCTCGTTCTGGCTTGCCAGGTGCCAGTGGAGAAGCGGGGAGTCCCCGCCATTTTACAGAAGAGGGAACTGAGGCCAAGAGAAGCTGAGGAGCTTGCCCAACTTTTCCTGCCCTTGTGGGAACTCATTGTCCCCCATCTCTAGACCCCCTGTTCTGACGGACCCTAAAGTCACCTGATTTCTCCCACAACACAAGGACATGTTCTGCCAGCAGTTCCTTTTGGGGAACTGTTACAGTGTCATGGCTCGTGCGACCCTTTTTTGGATAGGTGACTGAGGACAAGTTACAGGCTGTCTTGGGTCTGTTTTCCCATCAGTAGATAGGGGATGGGTGGAGACGGACACTGGTGAACTGGTTATTCAGTAGCCACTGCTCCGAGCAGCCTGTGCACACCAGCACATCCAGTTGCCCCACCGTCCTCCTGAGCAAGCTCGTTGTTCTCATTGTACAGGAAGGAATTAGGTCTCGGGTGGGCGCGGGAATCACGTGCCTGACGTCACACAGCTGAGCCGAGATTTGGATGCAGGCAGGGCTGTCGGACACAAATGCCACTCCACCTTGTCCTTTATCCCTCTTGCTAAACTGCTACAAAGCTTAATGAGGCCACCAGCTGGATGGATCAGGCTGTGGTTCCAGCCTTGGCCTGGGTTCACCATGCGCTGGCCTTGTAACCAAAGGGAACCTCAGTTTCCCCTCTGTAACGTGGGGCCTCTAGTGCCCCAGGGCTGGGAGGATTGGCTAGGACAAGGGAGGGGAGGTGCGCAGCATGGGGGGGTTCCAATCCTGCCACTGTGGCTAAGTGTGGTGTTACCTCGGAGACGGCCCAGCGAAGCTGCTGGAGCTGCTGCAGGGCCCAGGTGGGGTCCAGATGCCCACGGGGGGCCGGCCACATGTAGCGCGTGAACATGGACTCCCCGGCATACAACAAGGCGCTGGCTCGCCGGGCCAGCCCCTTCAGTGCACTGCGGGATGTGTAGAAGCCCGTCCAGGCCTGGAATGGTTCTGGGAGACAATGGAAGACAGTGAGCTTGAGACGGCCTGACCCAGAAGTCTGCTAAGCTCCAGCTCTGGAAGAGCTGAGAAGCTGGGGCTGCAGAGGCAGCCTCTGCCAGGATCACCCAAGGAGGCAGGCTGGGCAGGCAGTGAGCCCAGGGCTTGTGGCTCCCAATTCAGGGCTCCTCCCATAGCCAGACTAGGAACTGCCCAGAAAGCCCTGGGTAGGCCCTGGGCAGGGCGGAAGAGGCAGGCTGCACTGGGGCAGGTGGGGTGGGGTGCTGAAGGATGGTGATCGGAGGCAAGCCCAGGGTGCCTGGGAAACACAGGACAGCTGTGTGAGCAAAGGGCCTGGGAGACCCAGCGGGGAAGACAAGGAGCCAGGTGGGCAGGACCCTGCTGAGAAGGGCCTTGACCACACAGAGGCCTTCATGTGTGACGTGGGCATGGGGAGGCCAGGACAGGCATGCGTTTCAGCAGGGATTCTCTGGGCGTCCCGGGAGGATGGATGGCAGGAGGCAGCAAGGGCTCAGAGACCCCAGGGAGCCACTGTCCTGATGCAAGACAGAGAGGATGAGGATGGCCAGGGCCCATGCAGGAGGCAGGAGGGCTGAACCCTTCCAGGGAGTAGCTGTCTGTCTCAGAAGGGAGCTTCCTATTGCTTCTGCTTTCCTGCTCCTTGGGGTCTGGGATGTGCCCAGATTGGCCTTGATTCCTTGTTCTTCCCCCACTGGTCCTGGACCAGACTGGGAGGGGAGGTCACATGGTCCAGGGGACAGGCCATAGCCTGTGGGTCAGATGGGGTCCTCCACAGCTTTGCAGCCATGTTGAGAGTGGGTGGTGAGGCCCGATTCCATTCAGTCCAACAGGGGCTCCACAGCCTCAGCGATCACCACCAGACCATGCCCGCCTGGACACCACGCCCACCTGGACAGAGCCACACCCAACTTGACTCGGGTGTATCCCTACCCGCTAGATGTAGCCACACCCACAGTCACTACCCCACCCACCTCACCATTAGCCATGCCCACATTAACATATCTCCTCCTGCCCTGATTAGAACCACACCCACATCCGTGGACATCCCCCAACCCCTGTGTGTAGCCCCACCTGCCTCCAACGTGGTGTCAACAGCAGGGGCTGGAGACTATGCAGCTCCACTGGTCACCATGCAGACCCAGAGGCTGGGGCCCAGACAGGCAGGACTAACCCAGGTCATGGGTGAGTCAAGGCAGTGCCCAGGCCAGAATGAGCCCTGCAGTTGGAGTCCATCTGTGGCATCTCTTTGGAAGGGAAATGTTATGGTTTGAATACCCCTCCAAAACCTATGTTAAAATTTAATTGCCATGTGACTGTATTAAGAGGTGGGATGCTTAAGAGGAGATTAGGCAACGAAGGCTCTGCCCTCATGAACAGATTAATGTCATTGTCACGGGACTGGGATTGTTAGAAAAGCAAGTTCAACCCCCTTGTCTGGCCGTTCTTTTGCACTCAGCCTTCAGCCACGGTTGATGCAGCAAGAAGGCCCTCTCTAGACACCAGCCCTCCACCTTGGACTTCCCGGCCTCTACACCTGTAAGCCAAAGAAATTTCGTTTCCTTATCAATGATCCATTCTGTGTTATTCTGTTATAGCAGCACCCAAAGGGCTAGGACACCGGCTGAGCCCAGCCTCTGTGCTGGGCAGGAGGCTGAGAGCGCTTCCTCTCTTTGAATTTTCACAGCAACCCTATCTATGGACAAGGCACCACAAATGTCCCCCTTTGGAGACAGGGTGGTTTCATGACTTGCACATGGCCAGGGAGTAGAGGCTCACTCACAGCCAGCCCTCTTAGCTCTCAGGCTGTGTTGCTGGTGGCCAGCCCGGTTCTGGCCTGAGGACACAGGCAGGATGCACAGGAGGTGCCCAGTAATGACTGTGCAGTAATGACTGAGGCTGAGTCAGCCTCAGCATCAGGAAAAGCTTCCTAGAGGAGGTTTATGTGGAACTCATGCAGGAAGAGAAGGTGGCGGAGGCCGCTCCCAGCAGGAGGCACCGCCTGTGCAAAGGCCAGAGGCAGGAAACTGCATGTGCGGGCAATGGTGAGAGGCTGAATGCTGTGGGAACCAGGGGGTGCATGCGGTGGCCAGGACGTCCAGGTGGAGTGAGCAGGTGGGGGCCAGTCTCTGCCCCTGCGCCCCACACAGGACCTGCCTGGCACCCCTCCAGGGCTTGGAGAGCAGTGCTGAGCAGACACTGAGGTGGGCAGCGGGTACGTGGACTATACTCTCCCTGCCACCAAACTACCACCCCAGCCCCTGGAAGCCTGTACCTGTGGAATAGGGCAGGAAGTCGTGGTGGTCGCGGACACGCCAGGTGACATTGAGAGCGTGCAGGGCACGGAAGTAGTCGCCCAGTGTGGCGTACTGCACTGAGACACCGAGCTCAGCAGCATGGCTGTTGATGTGGTCCAGCAGTGGGTCCATGTTGGCGAACTGCACTGAGGCATTGAAGAACTGCTTGTCACATCCCTGTGGGGACACGGGAGCAACACCCTGTGCTGTGGGAGCAGGGTGCTCGCCCGGTGGGGGTGGGCTCATCACCGCCCCCCACCGGCCGCCCTCCCAGTCTTCAAAGCGGCCAACAGGGGCCCCAAACCAGCTCCCATAGCAGAACCCCCTGGGCATCTTGGTTTTTTTTTTTTTCTTTTTGAGATAGACTCTCACTCTGTCACCCAGGCTGGAATGCAGTGGCTTGATCTCAGCTCATGCAACCTCCACCTCCGGGTTCAAGTGATTCTTCTGCCTCAGCCTCCCTGAGTAGTTGGGATTACAGGCATGCACCACCACACCTGGCTAATTTTTATATTTTTAGTAGAGACAGGGTTTTACCATGTTGGCCAGGTTGGTTCCGAACTCCTGACCTCAGGTGATCTGCCTGCCTTGGCCTCTCCCAAAGTGCTGGGATTACAGGTGTGAGCTACAGTGCTCGGCCCTGGGCATCTCTTAAGGCCCATCAGTGTTAGTAGTTATCCAAATCATTATAATTAATGATTACTAATTATTAGAATATAATGATTAATAACAACAATAATAACCATGACTCAGTTACTGACCTTAAGCTTGCCTTCAAAAGGGCAGTCATGGATTAAGAAGGCAGGCTCTGTGGCCCGCCTGACTGGGTCTGAACGCAAATTCCACCCCTTCCTAGCCACCCTGCCAAGGAACTCTGTGGCCTGAGGAAAATTCCTTAACCTCTCTGGCCCTTGGTTCCCTCAACTGTGAAACAGATACCAGCCTGCTTCCCAGGCTCAGTGGTGCAAATTAGACGGATAAGACAAATATATCCCGTGGGGCAGTGCCCAGCACACAGCAGGTACTCACTAAAGGTTAGCTGTGATGATGGCCACGACGTGCCGGGCACCGGCCTCCTGGGAACGCGCCACCTCTCACCAAGCCTATGAAGCCTGCTGCCACCCTCCCCTTTTACAGCGGAGGCAACTGAAGCTCAGTGGACTCTCAGGCATGCAGTGCCTGAGCCGGGAGCCAGGCTTCCCGCCCAGGCGGGGAGGAGAGCAGAGTGGGAGCTGGAGAGGCCAGTGCAGGTGAGGGTGCTTTTCCAGGTGGGGGAGGGGCTGGTAGAGTGGGAGAGGCCCAGGGGTCTGCAGGGAAGGAGGAGGAGCCACTGGGCTGAGCATGGCGGCCTAGCCGGATCTGGATAGGGTGGCCCTGGGTGCAGGGGCCAGGGCTTGCACGGTGCTCCTTGGGCTGTGTTGAGGGCACAGGGCCTGGGACTCGCCTTACCCAGGGCCAGAGGACGTGGGGTGTCTGGAACCAGGCGGCCCTCTGCTTCACGTTGGCCACCAGAGCCTCAGCATAGAGGTTGATGTTGGCTGGAGTGACGGGCTCACTCATGTTGGGGTACACCCCATCTGGGGGAGGCTTGGGGAAGACGGCCACGCCATTCCAGTAAAATCCTGACCTGTGTGAGGGCAGAAGGTAAGGGGAGAAGACATGAGCTCTGTGGACAGCCAGGGCTCATACCCAAGTCCCACATTCTCCCAGTCTTGGCACCTTGGCACATCATTTCACCCAGAGCCTGAAATCCCCCACTCCATGACGGATGGTGGGCCACAGAAGATTTGTTTGCTCATTCACGCAGGCCAACTTCTTGCCCATCAGACCCCGGGTCCCAGGACCTCAAAGAGGCCGGGGCCCCGGTAAGGCAAGTGAGGCCCTGGCCTAGGGCACAAAATTTATGGGGTTGCCTCAAATCTCAGTAGTTGAGATAAATGATATTTTAATGCAGTACTTTAAAAAATGAAAATTAATGCAAAAAACCCATGAGGAACAAAATGTCAGAGTTTTAAATAAAGACAGGCTCAGTATTTAACATCTTTCTCCGTTTGCCTTAGGCTGGGTGTGTGGAGAACCCCCAGTTAGTTAAGTGCCTTCCTTGCTCACACTGTGCAGCCTCAGGGTAACAGCTGTGGAACCCTTGTCTGGAGCTCTCCAACCTGGGCAGCCCCTTCCATCATTCCCACCTCTGTTTCTTTTACAGACAGGGTCTCGCTCTGTTGCCCAGGCTGGAGTGCAGTGATATGATCACGGCTCACTGCAGCCTCAACCTCCTGGGCTCAGGCCATCGCCTCAGCCTTCCCAGCAGCTGGGACTACCACCATGCTCGACTTATTTTTAAATTTTGTGTAGAGACGAGGTCTTGCTCTGTGGCCCAGGTTGGTCTCAAATTCCTGGGCTCAAGCAATCCTCCCACCTCGGCCTCCCAAAGCATTGGGATCACAGTCATCAGCCACCAGCAGTCACCTCTAGCCTCACCAAGCTTTAGTCTCCCTGGTAGACTGCGGAGCGGGTTGTTGTGAGGATTAAATGCAAGTCATTTATGGAAAGGAGCTAGAAACAGTGCTGGGCACAGAGGAGGGCTGACAAGCGGCAGGGACCGCTAACGATTCCCGGCCGGCGTTCTTCACTGCCTCTGCCTTGCCCATTGTCTTTCCTCTTCCAAGACAGGCTAAGCACCTGGCCAGGGCAGAGCGTGGATTTGAACCCAGGGCCGTCTGACTGCACAGAGACCAAGGCTGGCTGCTGCCACCATGTGGAGGCTGCGGAGCCGGTGGCCTCAATCCACCGCTGGCTCTACCATTTCTGCCAGCTGTGGGACCTGGGGTGGGCTGCCGTGCCTCGGTTTCTCCTTCTGTAAGATGGAGCACTCACAGCATCTCAGTCAGGGGACCGCTGCGAGGGTCTATGAGGTATCACAGGGAGAATGCTTGGAACAGGCCCTGGCTCCTGGTGGGTGCTCGAAATAGCGAGCCAGGAACGTGCATGTGGGCTCACTGCCTACCCTCTCTGCCCCCAGGGGGTCCTGGTCCATGGCTCCATACTCCTGGTCCCCACTCAGTCTTCACCCAAAGCCTTCTGGGGAAGAAGGTGTACAGTGAGGCTAAAATCCTATGTGCTTCTTGACATCTGAGCCTTGAAGGCCCCCAGGGGTCTAGGAGTCCCCTGCTGTCACCTGATAGCTTCCACCAGCAGAAAAGTCCTCTTGTCTAGCTCTTCCACTATCAGTTGGACCAGCTGCACCCCACCTGGTCCTCCACACAACAGTTTCCACCTCCCTGCCAGCTGGTGAAATTATTCAGATGAGCCACTCACGTCCTCTGCAGGAGCCGGAGGGCACCTGCCCCCTTGCTGCTACACAGCTGCCCCTACGTGTTCAGTCTGCTCCACAGTGCACGCCCAAGGGGCCTTGGCGTGCGCGATGTGAGCTGTGATTGTATGTGACAAAGAGAAACTGCTGTGGATGTCACCTGTGCTGGGTAGGGTGCTGTGTATTCAACCATCTACCATTTAGGGTGAGGACCCCTCCCTCACCATGGGGTGAATAGGAGGTGATTGGACAGGAGTAGCTCTGCAAGACAAGGATGAGCAGTGATGTATTCCTGGGGCTCTGCAGGCCCCTTCCCTCTCCCACTCTTCCAGGCTTTTTTTTTTTTTTTTTTTTTTTTTTTTGAGATGGAGTCTCATTCTGTCACCCAGGCTGGAGCGCGGTCACAATCTTGGCTCACTGCAACCTCCACCTTGCGGGTTCAAGTGATTCTTCTGCCCCAGCCTCCCGAGTAGCTGAGATCACAGGCACTGCTGCCACACCTGGCTAATTTTTGTATTTTTAGTAGAGACAGAGTTTTACCAGGTTGGCCAGGCTGGTCTCAAACTCCTGACCTCAAGTGACCCACCTGCCTCGGCCTCCCAAAGTGCTGGGATTACAGGCATGAGGCAGCGCACCCAGTGAAGATCTCATCCTTTAAACAATCCTCTGTTGGGACAGTGACTCATAACAAGAAGCAATTCGGAGTCACACAGAACTGGAGTCAAATCCTGCCTCCCCTACTTACCAGCTGGGTGACCCTGATCTGGTCACTTACCCTCTCTGAACCTCAGTTTCCACATCTGTAAAATGGGGTTGATAACCCCACCCACTCTGTTGGGGAGGCTTAAGAATGGGAAACCATGTGTGGAAATGCTTAAGGAGCTCTTGTCAAAAACTGCAGAATAGGGCTGGGCACGGTGGCTCACGCCTGTAATCCCAGCACTTTGGGAGGCCGAGGCAGGTGGATCATCTCAGGTCAGGAGTTTGAGACCAGCCTAGATAACACGGTGAAACTCCGTCTCTACTAAAAAGACAAAAATTAGCTGGGCGTGGTGGTGGGCGCCTGTAATCCCAGCTACTCAGGAGGCTAAGGCAAAAGAATCGCTTGAATCCAGGAGGCGGAGGTTGCCGTGAGCCGAGATCGCGCCACTGCACTCCAGGCTGGGCGACAGAGCGGAACCACTTGTCTTAAACAAACAAACAAACAAAAACAAAACTGCAGAAGAGCTGCAGGGGCTGGGCAGACCCTGCTGTCAGATCCCAAAGGCACTGCGGAAGGGCACGTACCTATTGGAGAAAGGGATGTGGGACGGGGTGCAGTAGCTGTACTGGTCCATGATGTGCGTGAAGATTTCCTGCCGCTCTGAGAGGGATGGGGACCCTCGCCACACGAACTGCAGCCCCTGCAAACCGAGGAGGAGAGTGAGGCTGGAGGGGCCATGTGGCTGCCCCAGCTCCACTTCCCTGAGCCCCATCTGGGTGTCTCCTGCTTGTCCTCACCTCCGCCCTCCCTCAGTGGTTCAGGGATGAGATCTCCCCTGCTGTTTCCTGTCTAAGACTGGCTGTGGGATTTGCCCTCTGGAAGCCGTGCTCATTCACCCCACGCACTCCTCAATGCAGGATTTTCTCTGCCAAAGCCTGTAGAATCAGCACCTTCTAACTCTGCTTGAGTGCCCGCAGGTGCAGGAAGCTCATTACTTCTCACCAAGTGTGCAGTTTATTTTTTATTTTTTATTGAGACGGAGTCTCACTCTGTCGCCCACCCTGGAGTGCAGTGGCACAATCTTGGCTCACTGAAATCTTCACCTCCCGGGTTCAAGCGACTGTCCTGCCTCAGTCTCCCAAGTAGCTGGGATTACAGGCGCCTGCTACCATGCCTGGCTAAGTTTTGTATTTTTAGTAGAGACGGGGTTTCGCCATGTTGGCCAGGCTGGTTTCGAACTCTTGACCTCATGTGATCCGCCTGCCTCACTCAGCCTCCCAAAGGGCTGGGATTACAGGTGTGAGCCACTGTGCCCAGCCGGAAATGGGGTCTTTACAGAAGTAATCAAGTTAAAATGAGTTCATTAGGGTGGGTCCTAATACAATAGGATGGGTGTCCTTAGAAAAAGGGAAAATTGAGACACAGACATGCACACAGGGAAGATGATACGGGGCATTGGGAGAAGCGGGACATCCACAAGCCAAGGAGAGAGGCCTGGAGCAGCCCCTTCCCTCGCACCTTCAGAGGGAGTGTGACCCTGCCGACACCTTGACCCTGGACATGCAGCCTCCAGAACCATGGGACAATATGTTTCTATTGCTTAAGTCACCAGTCTGTAGTCCTTTGTTATGGCAGCCCCAGCAAATGATTACACCATCCCATAAGGTTGCTGTGAGGGTTAAAAGAAATGCAGGATGAAGCTGGGCACCAGTGGCTCCCACCTGTAATACCAGCACTTTGGGAGGCTGAGGTGGGTGGATAGCTTGAGACCAGGAGTTTGAGACCAGCCTGGCCAACGTGGTGAAACCCCGTCTCTACAAGAAACACACAAAAAATTTAGCTGGGTGTGGTGGCGCTCACCTGTAATCCCAGCTAATTGAGGGGCTGAGGCACAAGAATCGTTTGAACCCGGGAGGCAGAGTTTATAGTGAGCTGAGATTGTGCCACTGCATTCCAGCCTGGGCGACAGAGCAAGACCCTGTCTCGAAGAAAGAAAGAAAAGGAAAGAAAGAAAGAGAGAGAGAGAGAGAGAGAGAGAGAGGGAGGGAGGGAGGGAGGGGGAGAGGGGGAGAGAGAGAGAGAGAGAGAGAAAGAAAAGAAAGAAAAAGAAAGAAAGAAAGAAAGAAAGAAAGAAAGAAAGAAAGAAAGAAAGAGGGAGGGAGGGAGGGAGGGAAGGAAGGAAGGAAGGAGAGAAAGAGAGATAGAGAGAGAGAAAGAGAGATAGAGAGAAAAAGAGAGAGAAAGGGAGAGAAAGAGAGAGAGAAAGAGAGAAGGAAGGAAGGAGGAAAGAAGGAAAGAAGAAGGAAAGAAGAAGGAAAAAGGAAAGCAAGCAAGCAAGCAAGCAAAGAAAAGCAAAGCAAAGAAAAGAAAAAGAAATGAAGGATGAGTAGGGCCTGGTACCAGGCCTGGCACTCCCAAGGGCACAACCGAAGGCAGCGTCTACCATGGTTGTTGTTGCTACTTAAGTCTTGTAACAGTTGCCCACACACCTGAAGAATCACAGCGTCTCTGCTAACTGTTCTCCCAGCTAAACACGACCTGCCATTCCTCTGGTTGTCAACCGCTGCTTACTGAGTGCCATTCTGCTCTAGTCCCTGTGGGAGGCCCACAGAAGGGGTCAGCCCTGCCTCAGGCCCAGCTGATGGGGATAGGGGTCTGGAAGCAGGAGGCAGCCAAACTGTGCCTGCAGCTCTGTGAGAAGCTGGGCCTACAGGGACGGGGGGTCCTCCTGGTGGGGGAGACGACAAGAGCAAAGGTTAGGGGACAGCCCCGTGGTCTATGCAGCTGCCAAGAATTCCCGAACACTCTGGCATAGAGCAGCAGCTTTCTACCATGCTCTGATCCAAGGAAGGAAGGGAGGAGCAGTTGCTGGGCGGCAGCAGACGCGGCACACCACTCACCCGGGTCTCCTGCATGGCTGCCTTCAGGTCGTAGTCGATCCGGGAGCCGAGGTGGGCGTTGAAGCCCGCCAGCGCGAATAGGGTGGGGGTTGTGGCAGAGGCGCCAAATGGGTCAACGTGCCAGGAGAACTGTGGCCGGATCCCAAATGTTTCATAGAGAAACCCGTGTCCTTCTGCAAAGACAGCATCACCCTGCTGGTGCCTGGAGGGTGGACCTGTGCCTCCCGGCCCCACGCTCACCCAGGGGAACCTGCCTGTCCAGTGGGTTGCAGTGCCAGCTACTGGGCCAGGCAGGGTCATGCTGAACCGAAGAGGTGAGGGTGTTAATTATTAACTTTTAATCATGGTGAAGTACATATAACATACAATTTACCACCTTAATCATTTCTAAGTGCATAGTTGAGTAGTGTTAGTACATTCACACTGTTATACAACCACCACCACCATCCCTTTCCAGAACGTTCTCCTCTTCCCAAATTGAAGCTCTTGCCCTCATTAAACACTAACTCCCTAGGCCCCTCCCCAAGCCCCTAGCACCCCCATTCTACTCCCTGACTCCATGAATTTGACAACTCTAGATACCAGTGGAATCACACAGCATTAGTCCTTCTGTGACTGACGTATTTCACTCTGCGTAATGTCCTTAAGGTTCCTGCATGTTACAGCATGTGCAGGGGTGAGGATTTTTGTGTGAACTTGGATAGAGCACTGATTTTGATGATGCGATGGAGGTCTCGGACATCACCAACAATAAAAGGTTAAAAGTGAACTTCAAACCTAAGTGTGTGGTGGTTCAAAAGATGTCCAAGCCTAGCAATGTGGCTCATGCCTATAATCCTGGCACTTTGGGAGGTTGAGGTGGGAGGACTGCTTGAGCCCAGGAGTTTGAGACCAGCCTGGGCAGTAGAGTGAGACCCCATCTCTACACATGCACACAAACTTAAAAAAAATTAGCCCGGCGTGGTGGCACATGTCTGTAGTCCCAGGTACTTGGGAGGCTGAGGTGGGAGGATCACTTGAGCTCAGGAGGTTGAGGCTGCAGTGAGCCGGGATCCCACCACTGCACTTCAGCCTGGGTGACAGAGTGAGACTGTCTCAAACAAACAAACCAAAAAACAAACAAACAAAAAAGAAAAGACATCCATAAATCATTGCTACTTCTTCAAGAGATAAGGCTTAGGGCCTAGAGGGCGGCCAGACTCAGTGACTCACTTCTAACAAACATAAGGAGGCAGAAGTGCCTGTGTGTCCCTGAGGCAAGAAGGTGCAGGGCATGCAGCTTCTACTGTGGCCGCTCTTGCCTGCTCTCCTGGGTCACTGCTCTGGGAGGCCAGCTGCTGTGCCATGAGCAGTCACACAGCAAGGAACCAAGGCCTCCTCTCATAGCCACAGAAGCCAGCCTGGAGTAGACCCTCCAGCCCCAGTCCAGCCCTCAGATGACACTGCCCCATCTGACTCCTTGATAGCAACTTCTCAAGAGGTCCTGAGCCAGAACCCCCTCGCTAAGCCACTCCTGAGCTCCTCACCCATAGGAGCTGTAGATTCAAAATGCTTGTTTTCAGAAGCCCCTGAGTTTGGGGGCAATTTACTACATGGAGATAGATCATGAATACAAAGGGCTCCATGCCAGAATCACCCAACCATTCATTTATTCATTTATTACTTAAGAGCCACCATAGTAAACCAGATATTGGGTTCAGTGGTGCCGGGAGAAAGAAAACCCCAGACTTGTATAAGGCATTGATTAATGTTCCCCAAGTCCTTCCCCGAAATATAATCTTTTTAACACCTTGAGAGATGGGTGTTATAATCCACACTTTAAGACTGGTGAACAACACCTCAGAGAACTCTCGTAACTGATCTAGAGTCAAACTGCCTTTCACTGATGAACTCGAAGTCCTGGGGACCCTGGCTGAGGCTCAGACGATGCCTGGGATGCGGGGACTGAGCAGCGGTCAGACCCATGAGTAAGGCCAAGACAGGGCAGGGGGTGACTGTGGGAGGTGAGGGGTGGGGCTGGCGTCAGGTGCACAGCGGAGGTGACAGGGGATCAGAGGGAGCTTGGACTAGGATGTGGGCGGACGCTGTGCATGTGTAAGCAGAGAGGATGGAGAAGGAGCAGCTAGAGGGTCGGGGGAGCACAGGGGGAGTGCTAGCTGCAGGATGAAGGAGGGCAACAGCACCGCACTGAGAGGAACCAGGAGCTCTGGAAGGTGCGGCCTCGCACCAGACAGGGCGGCCAGTGGGGGCAGGCTGAAGGCTGCCAAGTCAGCACCCCTTCTTCACTGGCAGAACCTTCCCTCTGTTCAGGGGGCACCATGCCCAGCCTCAAGGGATGAATCACAGTTGATCTAAGCCAAATGTGGCACGCTCACTCCCTCCTGTCAGATATTTGTTCCCTCAGTCTGTCTGCCAGCTGGAGGAGCATTGTTAAGTAATGAACTGGGTGGGAGGCCATCAAGCTGAGCCGGCTCCAGGCCTCGGGTTCCTCCGTCAGCAAACCCAAATCCAACTCAGCGTAAACAGGAAAACAGAACTTAAGCTTGACCCGTCGGAAACTGCCAACCAACCTCTAACGAGGGACTGTTCACTGTAGGCACACGTTTTCTTTGTCTTACTTCCAGGAGCACCTTATAGAAGTTTCTCCCTCATATGCCCTTAGTGGAGCCCTGAACGGCTTACAGTCTAGTACCTCCTGATTCAGGAATCACTGTTGGTTCAAATAAATGCTAACATTTTAGCATGTCTAAGTTTATCCAACAGAACGGACCATGGGTATAGAAAGCCCCCTCTCTTCCTTTTACTGCCTTGAATGTGGTGTCTGGTAACATGATGCCTGAAGCTATGGCAGCCATCTTGTGACCACAAGGGTAAGGACATGAGAATCACAGATATCAAGGTACTGCAGAACCAGTCCCAAACTATCCCCATCTTGTTAAGTAAACAGTAAATGTTCTTAAGACTCAAGTCGCTTTGTTACAAGTAGTTAGACAAGCATGAGTTGGGCAGGGGAGGGCTCTTCCCCCACCCACTAGGAATGTTGGGTGATGGTTTGGCAATTATCACATTGCCTCTCTAAAAGTAACAAATTGGCAGCCAGCACTAGGGAGAGGGCATTTCCTGATGGTCCACACCTGTTGCACTAACGTGTTAATTGAATGCAGGTGCCAGGGAGACACAACGTCCCAGGCATGTGGATTAAGACACAAAATGGCCGAGTTTGACCTTCCACGGGCACTCCACTGGAAAAGGGAAGAAAGTGTCAGATAGGCATGCGTGCAATTTCCTAAACACACTGCGTGTGCTTACCTCCCAAGGGTAAGGAGGTCACTGTGCGTGTAGGTAGCCCAGCCTAAGGGAAGAATCACGGGAAAGGGGGCCAACATATAAAGTCCTAGGATCAAGGATCAACACAGCACTTGACCTTCACGTGCCCACTTGGGACTCTTCCAAGCATACTTTCCTTTCTTTCTTGTTTTAAAGCTTTTTAAAATAAACTTCCACTTCTGCTCTGAAACATGCCTCAGTCTTGTTTTCTGCCTTATGCCCCTCAGTTGAATTCTTTCTTCTGAGGAGGCAAGAATTGAGGTTGCTGCAGACCTGTACAGATTAGCTGCTGGTAACTTGGGTACCTTCCACCAGTAACAGCTTTACTGAGGTTTTCTGGCCCTCTGGCAGAAAGCATTCCTGAGACTTCAGGGTGATTCATGACCAAAACTGTTAACTGGCCTCTGATATACATTTTGTCCTTCTTCCTTTTAGTATCAGAACCACACACTCCTTCTTGGTTTCAGCAGGGCACATGGACTCCCAGCCAGAGACTACATTCCCCAACCTCCTTTGCAACTGGTAGAGATCACATGATACCACTTTGGCCAATGGGCTGTGAGCAAAATAACAGAGTCTATTCCCCAGCAGTCCCTGCAGTTGAGGGAGGCCATGTGACTAAGTTCTGGCCAATGGAAATGTGAGGAGTGATATGGGCAGGTTCTAGGTCGCCTTTTACAAGTAAGCTGCCTGCCCTGGCTCCACCATTCCCTATCCCCTAGTTGCTGGAAGGACAACTGAATGGGGTGAGCCAGCCTAGACTGCAACTCAGGCAGGAAACACTGTGGGGGATGGCTGAGCATCAAGATGGAAGCAACCTGGATCCCTGGGTCACTCCATGGAGCAGAGCCACCCAATCACCAGAGTGGCCTGCACTGCAGACTTCCACAGGAAAGAAACACATTTTCCTTCTTGTTGGAGTCACTTGGTCTCTGTTCAACCTGCTGAACCAATATCCTCACCAGCGTAATGACCAGGCCACAAGGAAGCTCACTAGCATGTGGAGGGCAGAGGCCAGGCTGCAGGGGCTGAGGGTGAAGTAGTGGGAGGTGGTGGGGGGTGAGGGGGTGGTGAGAATAAATGTCACTACAGCCTGAGCTGGAGGGGCTTGCTTTACAATCATGTTGAGATCAGGAGTTCAAGACTAGCCTGGGCAACATAGTGGACCTCATCTTAAAAAAAAAAAAATTTGAAGAGACAATTTAAGTGTGTTTTTAATACTGCTGGGGGCCGGGCTTGGTGGCTAACGTCTGTAATCCTAGGATTTTGGGAGGCCAAGTTGGGCGGATCACTTGAAGTCAGGAGTTCAAGACCAGCCTGGCCAACATGGTGAAATCCCCATCTTTACTAAAAATATGAAAATTAGCTGGGCATAGTGGTGCATGCCTGTACTCCCAGCTACCCAGGAGGCTGAGGCATGAGAATTGCTTGAACCCGCAAGGCAGAGATTGCAGTGAGCCGAGATTGCACCACCGCACTCCAGCCTGAGTGACAGAGTGAGACCCTGTCTAATAACAAAAACAACAACAACGACAACACTGCTGGAAGGAGGCAGGCAGACAAGAGAAGGTAGAAGAGAGTCTGTGACACAGGAGAGGGATCGCTGATTGAGTGGGAGGGGAGTGGGGTTGGGGTACAGGGCTTAGAGCTTGGGTTTGAATGGCCAGGACAGCAGTGGTCATCCAGCATGGCCCAAGGTGTCTCCTTGATTCTCGCTTGGACCCTGTGCCTCTCAGCACCTCTGAGGCGGGAGCTGGGCTCTCTCCCCTCAGGATAGGGGTGGGGGGTTCTTTCCTTCTGGCACCTGCCACTCTGCTGGGCCTCCGCTAAACATCCCAGCTGGGAAGGTGTCCCCTCAGGGAGGGGCATGAAAGCTCTTACCCCCGGGGGCTGCTGCCCACACCCAGCTTTTCCCTGTCACTGCAGTGCTGGGAACAAATGCTTTTCCCCTCACTAGAAATGTCACATCTAAAATTAAGGTGGTGTTGGCGTGCCTGCCGGGAGCAGGAGTTGGGGAGGTAAAGGCTGGAAAGGTGAGCTCACGGGCAGGCCCGACGTCCCAGGCCCTGGC
The DNA here is from genome assembly GCF_047675955.1 of Chlorocebus sabaeus. Classification (NCBI taxonomy): domain Eukaryota; kingdom Metazoa; phylum Chordata; class Mammalia; order Primates; family Cercopithecidae; genus Chlorocebus; species Chlorocebus sabaeus. The sequence continues at coordinate 43,499,902 of NC_132930.1, read as the reverse complement.
GGGCAGCCAGGCGTGGGTCTTGGTTGAGGAGATGCTTTGGCACCCCAGATACCCCAAGAAGAAGGTTAGAGGTCTAGAGGCTGCGCCAGCCTGATCCTGTCTTCCTTTGCTGTCCAGGGCCTGTCCCGAGGCAGGGGCTCCACCAAGGTGAGATGGAGATGAAGGGCCTGGAAGCAGTGAGGGGTGATCCAGCCTCTCTCACTCCAACATATCTGAGACAACCAGCCCAATGTGGACATAATTCACAGCCAGAATGCCTGGCACATCTGAGATGGGCGGTCTGAAAAGGCCACCCAGAGAGTCCGATACACATACTCTTCCCCTGCCCTAGGGACTACAGGTTCAGGAAAGAGCCCAGGCCAGGCACACGTGGGCTTGAGCGCCAGTTCTGCTACCTACTGCATACAAATCCCGCACCTCTCTGTACCTCAGTTTCCTCGTCTGTCAAATGGGGCTATGAATAGTACCACCTGCTACCAGGCTGTTCTGAGGCAACTAAGAGCACATGGGAAAGCGCTTGGCTCAGTCACGAGGGAGAGGGGCTCAGCCACAAGTAACCTTCCCGACTTGGCCGGGCTAGTGTTGGATCTGGGTCCCATCACTTAGCTGGCGATGGGCACATTTTGATAGCATTTGAGCCTCAAACTTCTTTACGAATAAGCATTTGTAAGATTACCCATCTACCAGATTGCCCTGAGGACTGAAAAAAACACGTGTACATCTTGTACCTAGAACAAGGTGGTTATCATGAAAGGAACCCACATGTCTGTCTCCTGAGAGCCCCATGAGCTTGGACAGGTTTGGAAATGGAGCCTCACAGCATCCGCTCTCTCTCGTGTCTCCGGGGGCTCTTCCTGCCCCAGAGCGACACAGCCTGAGGTTCCCTGGGGCTTCCAGTTGCCAGGGCAGACCTTCAGGGTCAGCACTGGGGTATCAGCACTTAAGCATGGTGGGCTGAGGCCAGAGGCGAGGTACCCCAGCGGTGGGTACCCTCAGGGCAGGGCAGTTCAGCGCCCACCCCTTGCCCAGCCTTGCCCAGTGAGCAGTGCTCTGGGCCAGATCCTATGCTGGGTGCTGAGATGAGTCAGATGGGGGTCCCTGCCAGGGGCATCTTGAGGTTCAGTGGTTAGTGGGGGAGGAGACACAGAACTGCAGAGACTCAGAGATTTCCCAAGGGAGGGGCTTCTCGCTGTGTCTTGAGGAGGAGGGTGGAGAACGAGGGGGAGCACTGCGTGAAATGGCACAGGTAAGAAACGGCCCCAGAGCCTCCTCGCTGGCACGGGGCAGGAGGCAGGTGGGGGACACGCCTACAGCGTCACATGTGCCCTGGCAGTGGGTCTGTGAGGGGGTGTGGGGGAAGTCTGTTGGGATGGATCTCTTGCCCATACTTCACACGGGGGAGTGAAAGAGCAGGGGCTGTGGAGTCAGGGAGCCACAGCAGGCGGCTGAGGGCAAGGTGCTCATTCTGAGCCTCGCTCTCCTCCCCCGTGACCTCTGGGCCTGTGAGGATGCATGGGGACAGGAAGGGGCTGAGCTCCTGGCCGCAGGAGGAGCTCTGTCTGTAGGGCTGTGTCCATCACGCCTCCTTCTCATGGAAGGGCAAGTCTAGGGCTTGAGCAAAGTCCAGATATAAGGCAATAAGAAACTGAGACAGGGGAACACTCCAGATTACAGAAGAGAAAAGGGAGAGTGCCAAAAACATCCTTTGACAACATTGCGCTCCGCCTGGATGTTCTACAAATGGGGAAATCAGGGCCCACGCTGTAGTGGAGTGACTGTGGACTTGGAGCTTCAGTCCCTAGGCCTGGACTCAAGTCCGGGCCATCTGCCCTGGAGAGAGTCACTGCATTTCTTTGGGTCTCAGTTTCTACATCTGCAAAATGAGACTGGGCATCACCATGCCTCACCATCAGCCTGCCATTAGGATTGGCTGGGGTGTCACTGTGAAAGGCATCTGGTAAGCGGTGAGTAGAGTGCCCCACAGCACCGTGGGTGCTGGTGCTGAGGACAGTGGACACGATGGTGACCCGGTCGTGGTGGTGGTGGTGATGACTGTGGAGGTGATGGTAGTAATGGATGTGGTGATGGTGGTGGTGACAGTGATGGGTAGTGATGGTGGTGATCATGGTGATAGTGTTTGGGGGATGGTGGTGGTGATGGTAGTGGTAGTAATGGTCATTGTAGTAGTGAAGATGATGGTGGTGATGGTAGTGGTAGTAACGAGAGCAGTAGTGGTGGTCATAGTGGTGGTGAAGGGGGGTGGTGGTGGTGGTGGTGGTGGTGGTAGTTGTGGTGGTGGTGATGGTGGTGGTGGTGGTGGTAGTGATGATGATGGTGGCAGTGGTGGTGGTGGTGACAGTAGTGATGGTGGTGGTGTGCTGGTGATGGTAGTGGTAGTGATGGTCTTTGTGGTGGTGAAGGGTGGTGGTAGTGATGGTGGTGGTAGCAGTGGTGGTGGTGATGGTTGTAGTGATGGTCATTGTGGTGGTAAAGGGTGGTGACAGTGATGGTGGTGGTGGTGGCAGTGGTGGTGGTGGTAGCAGTGGTGGTGGTGATGGTAGTGGTAGTGATGGTCACTGTGGTGGTGAAGGGTGGTAATGGTGGTGGTGGTGGTAGTGGTGGTGATGGTAGTGGTAGTGATGGTCACTGTGGTGGTGAAGGGTGATGGTGGTGGTGGTGGTGGTGGTGGTGGTAGTGGTAATGATGGTCATTGTGGTGGTAAAGGGTGGTGGTGATGGTGGTGGTGGTGGTAGTGGTAATGATGGTCATTGTGGTGGTAAAGGGTGGTGGTGATGGTGGTGGTGGTGGTAGTGGTAATGATGGCCATTGTGGTGGTAAAGGGTGGTGGTGATGGTGGTGGTAGCAGTGGTGGTGGTGGTGGTAGTGGTAGTGATGGTCACTGTGGTGGTGAAGGGTGGTGATGGTGGTGGTGGTGGTGGTAGTGGTAGTGATGGTCACTGTGGTGGTGAAGGGTGGTGGTGGTGGTGGTGGTAGTGGTAGTGATGGTCACTGTGGTGGTGAAGGGTGGTGATGGTGGTGGTGGTGGTGGTAGTGGTAGTGATGGTCACTGTGGTGGTGAAGGGTGGTGATGGTGGTGGTGGTGGTGGTAGTGGTAGTGGTAGTGGTAATGATGGTCATTGTGGTGGTAAAGGGTGGTGGTGATGGTGGTGGTAGTGGTGGTGGTGGTGGTAGTGGTAATGATGGTCATTGTGTGGTAAAGGGTGGTGGTGATGGTGGTGGTGGTGGTGGTAGTGGTAGTGGTAGTGGTAATGATGGTCATTGTGGTGGTAAAGGGTGGTGGTGATGGTGGTGGTGGTGGTGGTAGTGGTAATGATGGTCATTGTGGTGGTAAAGGGTGGTGGTGATGGTGGTGGTGGTGGTAGTGGTAATGATGGTCATTGTGGTGGTAAAGGGTGGTGGTGATGGTGGTGGTGGTGGTAGTGGTAATGATGGCCATTGTGGTGGTAAAGGGTGGTGGTGATGGTGGTGGTAGCAGTGGTGGTGGTGGTGGTAGTGGTAGTGATGGTCACTGTGGTGGTGAAGGGTGGTGATGGTGGTGGTGGTGGTGGTAGTGGTAGTGATGGTCACTGTGGTGGTGAAGGGTGGTGATGGTGGTGGTGGTGGTGGTAGTGGTAGTGATGGTCACTGTGGTGGTGAAGGGTGGTGATGGTGGTGGTGGTGGTGGTAGTGGTAGTGGTAGTGGTAATGATGGTCATTGTGGTGGTAAAGGGTGGTGGTGATGGTGGTGGTAGTGGTGGTGGTGGTGGTAGTGGTAATGATGGTCATTGTGGTGGTAAAGGGTGGTGGTGATGGTGGTGGTGGTGGTGGTAGTGGTAGTGGTAGTGGTAATGATGGTCATTGTGGTGGTAAAGGGTGGTGGTGATGGTGGTGGTAGTGGTGGTGGTGGTGGTAGTGGTAATGATGGTCATTGTGGTGGTAAAGGGTGGTGGTGATGGTGGTGGTGGTGGTGGTAGTGGTAGTGGTAATGATGGTCATTGTGGTGGTAAAGGGTGGTGGTGATGGTGGTGGTAGTGGTGGTGGTGGTGGTAGTGGTAATGATGGTCATTGTGGTGGTAAAGGGTGGTGGTGATGGTGGTGGTGGTGGTAGTGGTAGTGGTAGTGGTAATGATGGTCATTGTGGTGGTAAAGGGTGGTGACAGTGATGGTGGTGGTGGTGGCAGTGGTGGTGGTGATGGTAGTGGTAGTGATGGTCACTGTGGTGGTGAAGGATGGTGGTGGTGGTGGTAGTGGTAGTGATGGTCACTGTGGTGGTGAAGGGTGGTGATGGTGGTGGTGGTGGTGGTGGTGGTGGTGGTGGTGGTGGTAGTGGTAATGATGGTCATTGTGGTAGTAAAGGGTGGTAGTGGTGGTGGTGGTGGTAGTAGTTATGGTCATTGTGATGCTGAAGGTGGTAGTGGTAGTAATAATGAAGGTGGTGATTGTGATGGAAGGCAGCAAACATTTACTGAGCGTTTACTAGGGAACCCACATCCTACCAAAGTGCTTTATTTGAATTATCCCAATTTAATAGTCACAACAACCCTTTGAGGTTGGTATTACCATCAAACTCATTTTATCTATGAGGAAACTGAAGTTACATTCCTTTCCAGGGTCACAGAGGAGGGAATTGGCAGAGCCAGGATATATTGAGACCATCTGACTCCAGAATCCATGCTCTTAACCCCCATGTTCAACTTCCTCAGTGAGGCATGAATACGGCACTAGCAAATCACTGTTTTCACTGGTTAACATTCCCCCACCCCACTAAGAGGGGCAGACAGAGCTCAGAACCTGGGGGTTCTGATACCGTGTCCCAGTGCCACTGGAGGTCCTGAGGGACCCCGGGTGCAGGGTAGGGTGGCCAAACCTGTGAGCTGCAGGATCTGGTCATCAAGGTGCGTCACGGCCTCGTCATGCATGACCTGGCCTCCGATGACAAATTCCAGGCGTCCTTCCTCCAGGAGCTGGCGGACCTTGACATGGGCAGGCAGAGAGCAAAAAGCCAGTTACAGCTCCTGAGCATGGCTGGGTCTGTGGGGGACACGCTTACAGTGCCACTCCCCACCCTTGCTTACTCTGCAAAAGCAGGGCAGTGTCTGTCCTGGTCCACACTGTGTCTCTACCACGTGGAAATCATGCAGCCCTCACGGGGCATTTGAGATATTGTATATATAAGATTTGCTTAAATCTTATTTTATTAAATAATTCGAAACTTTAGAAAAGTTTCAGAAATAGAACAAAGAGCTCCCATATCCTTTCCCAGGGTTCACTCATCATTACCATTTTTAACCTATTTGCTTAACACCCCCGTCTCTACACACATAACACCTTTATTCCACCTTTGCTGCTAACCAAGTTAGCAACAGCATGCCCTTGACGCTACACACTTCAGTATGTGTACACACAGCTGTTTACAGACGGTGCCTTTGGTTTGTTTCTTAAGGTGCACTATTTGTAGATCATTCACTCAACAAATGTTAAGTGAGTACCTAGTACACACCGGCACTGTTCAGGCACTGGGGGTTCAGCAGTGAATGAAGCAGGCAAAAATTCCTGCCTCCAGGGAGCCCCGCCACAAGTTTCCTGCCCAGGTCTTCACTGGGCCATGCAGTGAAGGGCTAGGAGACAGACCACTGCGTTTGGTGGGGTCCACCTGAAGAAGCATGGGCCACCCACAGGATACCCTGGAAAGGCCTGCCTCGAGTCAGGCATGCCTGGCCCAGAATCCCACCTGCCCCTTACAAGCTGTGTGACCACAGGCCAGTAGCCTGCCCTCTCTGAACCTGGAACGTCTCTTTAACTCGAGGTAACAACCCCACTATCTGGCAGCATCAAGTGGCCATTGGATGTCCGGCTCCTTCCCGTGACTCTGGTGGGACCTGGTGGACACCCTGCTCTCTCTTCTTGGCTTCACTCCCTTGAGCAAGTCGCTTGGCATCTCTGAAGTTTATGTTCAGCAACTGTTCTGAAGGCAGGTGGATACCGGGGAGGAAACTAAGAACCCCGGAATATCGTCCTGGGTGCTCACACCAGGGCTTCATTCTTGGCATGACCTCTCTGCAATGGGGCGGTCACCCCCGCTTAATGGAAGTGGAATGTGCGGTTCGCAGAGGCTAGTTGTGTCCCCCGGTGCGGGGGCAGGATGGGACCCAGGCTACCTCACTGTGCAGCGGGGACTCTGACTCTCCACCCTGTATGAAGTAACCTGCTGCCTACCCTCGAACCACAGGGACTGTCACAACCTCATCAAGGGTCATCAGACCCCGGGCCCAGGGGTCCAGGCAGCTAACACAAATAAGAGAAGAGGGTAAGGGCTCAGGGACACCTGGGATGCCTGGTGTCAGGAGGCACTGCTGACTTAGTGCCAGCTGGCACGGAAGTGCACACCTGGGTTGCCAGAGCTGGCAGTTTTTTCAAGAATAGACAGAAATTCAGGATTAAATTGAAAGCAGTCTCTCCCAGGCATGGAAGTGACCATAAACCTTGATCTAAACAAGGCTTGTGAACAGCCCGGTGGGGTTTTGGCCCTGTGGTTTACGCCAGCCTGGCCATGGCCCTGGCTAGAACTGCCCCATTGAGTTTTCTGCCTGGGTCTTCACCAGGCCACTGGGCCAGCTGAGTCACCTGGTGACCTCATTACCTGGTGTTTCTGCTGGTCCGAGGCGACGCCATCCCACCACAGCCGGAAAAACTCCTGCTCTACAGCGATGAACCGGCGCTGCTGGCCGCGAGCCAGCTCTTCCACCACTGAGGTGTAGACATTGGCGGCGTACGCCTGCATGCTTTCCTGGGGGAGGGGACAGCATCACACCAGCCCCGGTCCAACACGACCAAGTGTCCCTGGGGCCCCTGGCATTCGCTGGGTGTGTCTGCACAGAGTTGGGGGCTCTGCCCTTCCTTCCCTGCTGCTCACTCACCACACAGCTATTAGGCACCCGTTCCACACCAGGCTCTCTCCACTGGATGGGATCACGCTCTCCTGGGGGAGAGGGACGGGGAAACAGACACCCTGCATGGGCAGAGACACGTGCCCTCCCACCCCAGGGGTCAGGGACAGCTTCCCAGAGGGGTGAGCAAGCTGGGCCCTGAGTGTGCAATTGGGGGGGGCTGGGCCCTAAGTGTGCCATTGAGGGGCAGCACAGGAAAGTCTTAGAGCCCAGTGGGGGTGTGGTCCAGTGACCCCAAAGGGGCCTGCTGGGTCTGAAATGATGAAAGCTGGTGCTGAGAGGAGGAGCTCTCCAGGCTGTCCCTGAGGTCTAGCTGTCTGCCTCCCCAAGGCTGGGAGCTCCAAGGACCAGAGCTGCGGTGTGTTCCCGTCCGAGTCCCCAGGGCCCTGCACTCGGGGTGCCCACAGAGGGCTTAAATTAATGGAAGGAGAACTGAGCAGGGAGCCAGGAGGCGTGGGACTTATTCCCGGGTGACCTTGGGCAAGGCACCAACCCTCTCTGGGCTTCGGTTTCCTCCTCTGGAAACTGGCTGTAGTGGGCATGCTTCCCCTACCCTTCACAGATGGGGAAACTGAGACTCAGGGACCAAAGCCCCTCGCCCAAGATCCTGAGCACAACCAGGAGGTGACCACAGGTCCACCTTCACCCCTGTCCTAGGGGGCGGAGGACGCTGAGCTGGCCTCCAATATTCAGCCCCGCAGGGGACCAGCCCAGCCCCTTCCCAGCAGGCACCTGACATCCACCTGCTCTGAAGCCAGCCCCACCCTCTCCTGCTCCAGGCTTCCCTGGGAAATGGGTTACTGCTGTCAACCCCCACGCCCCTCCCCAGCCGGGAATGCGGGGGCCCCTCCAATCTGCAACACCCTCCAGAAGGGGTAATGGGGGTTCAGAGGCAGGAAGTCACTGGCTCGAAGTTAGCGACGCAACCAGTCAATAGCAGCGTGGGGTCCTGAACCCACTGAGCCTCCTTCTGCGCCGGCATCGGGCCCCGGGACACAAACCCACACTTGGATTCCGCGGGGAGAGGGAAGCTGCAGCCTCGGGGGCGCGCGGGGCGTCGTCGGCACCTACCTGCACAGTGTAGACCCAGCCCACGTCCATGTGGCTGTGGGGCACCACGAAGGCCTGGATGGGGTCGGCGGACTGGACCCCCGGCGGTCGCAACAATAGCAGCGGTGCCAGTAGCGGCAGCCAGCGAAGCGGCCCCATCCCTGCGGCCGGCCGGGAAGGAGCCTGGCCCACTTCCGGGTCCGCGAGGGGCGGAGCGACCGCGTGGGCGGGGACCCGGCCCATTGGCTGCGGGCGGGGGCGGGGCCCATTGGCTGCAGGCTGGACGCCCACCCCAGGAAGCGCGGGAAGGGTGAGCTGGAGGCGCGGGGCCCGCGGCGGGCAGGGCGCCTGCTCTTTGCGGTTTAGCTTTCCATCCCCGTCTCCAGCTTCCTGGCCTTCCCCCCGTCCAGCCTTTCAGCCCCATCTCCCCCAAGCCTGCCAGATCTCCCCCATCCAGAGGAGACCCCTCCTCGCCCAAAGCCCACACTCTGGTGGTGCCTCTTGGAGCCTGTGCCTCTTCGCAATACCTGCATCCCGCCCTCTGGACTCGGCTCCAGGATTCAGAGACTGCCGTGCAAAATTCAGCTCAGCATGCACCCTGTGAGCTCTGCCACCAGGAACCTTCCCTGACGACCCTTTCCCTCCTCTCCCTCGCGTCGAAACCCCCATCTGGGCGGCACCATGGGGGACTTGTTATGGGACTGTCTCCTTTTTTTTTTGGACAGGGTCTCACTGTCTCCCAGGCCGGAGTGCAGTGGCGCGATCAGGGCTCACTGCAGCCTTGACCTCCTGGGCTCAAGTGATCCTCCCACCTTGGTCTCCTGAGTAGCTGGGACCACAGGCGCGCACTGCCCCGCCCAGCTAATTAAAAAAAAAAATTGTAGACATGGCGGCCTCACTATGTTGCCCAGGCTGGTCCCAAATTCCTGGGCTCAAGCGATCCTCCTGCCTCCGCCTCCCAAAGTGCTGGGATTACAGGCATAAACCACCATGCCTGGCTCAACTGTCTCCATTTTAAGGAGGATAACTGGCTTTCAGAGATAGTTCCTGACTTGTCCGAGATCACGCAGTTAGTGGAGGAGCCAAGACAAGCTTTCTGGGTTACTGGATGGTGACCTGGGGGGACATGGGTAACCTCCTGAGCCTCAGTGAAATGGGGCAGATAGAGGAGCTGTGAACGAAGTGAGGATGCACCCAGGCTGAGAGCGTGAGCACAGCACCCCTTGCCTGCATTCAAGGGAGGTGCGGTCACCTTGGTGCAGCCTGTTGGGGACTGTTGTCTGGAGCCAGCCCTGTCCACTATTCCCTGCCCCAGAAAGCAAGGGTCTGTGGCTTAGGGTTTACCGTCTGAGAACCACATGGCTGTGCCCCTGCCTGGCATTTTCTAGCGGAGCGAGAGCTGCAGCTCTGAGCAAAAGTGCTGGTCCTCTTGCCCGTTCATGTAACAAATGGAAACCGAGAACAGGTTTTCCAAGCAGGTCTGCCTCCTCCTTCTGTCCTTAGGACCCCTGCATCCCCATAACCTCAGGTCAGCTGCTCTGAGCCTGATGTGGACAGTACTCACTAACACATATCCCCATGGCCAGCCAGGCTCACAGCTGGACTCCACTCGCCAGCCTCTGCAACCAGGTGCGGCCATGTGGCTAAGTGCTAGGCAATGGGTGGGGGCGGGAGCTGAGCTCCTCTTCCAGGCTGGCCCCTAACAACCTCCTGTGGGTGAGCCCTGCTCTCTTTCTCACCCACTGCCCCAGTGGAGGGCACTCCGAGGACCTCAGGGAGGTCAGAGCCACCAATGGAGGCTCTGAAGAACCACATGGAACTATGAGGAACCCAAAGAGCTGTGACAAGAGGGAGAAATAAGCTTTAATTGGGTTAAGCCACTGAGTTTATCAATAAGGCAGTGTCACAATCTTTGGCAGACTGTATTTGCCAAAGATGGGCTCCACGACATTACCCACCCCCCCCAAGCTCTTTATGGGATTTGGTTGACAAGAAAAACCGTACTCTGTAAAATATCTCAAAAGGTTTATTCTAAGCCAAATATGAGTGGCCATGGACTATGACACAGCCTCAGGAGGTCCTGAGAACAGGTGCCCAAGGTGGTTGGGCTATAGCTTTATACATTTTATGGGGACAGAAGTTACAGGCAAAGACATGAATCAATACATGTAAAGTATACATTGGTTTGGCCCAGAAAGGTGGGACATCTTGAAGTGGGTGGGTGGTGCTTCCAGGTCAGAGGAGGATTCAAAGACTTCCTGACTGGCAATTGGTTAAACGAGTCAAGCTTTACCTGAAGAGTTGGAGTCAGCAGAAAGGAATGCTTGAGTTAAGACAACGGGGATGTGGAAGCTAAGGTTCTTGTTATGTAGATGAAGCCTCCAGTTAGCAGGCTTCAGACAGAATAGATGTGCAAGTCTCCTGGGACCTTAAAAGGTATCAGACTCTCTGGAAAAGAGCTAGTAAGGGAAGGAGATTCTCTACAGAATGCAAGTTTCCCCCACAAGAGATGACTTTGCAAGGCCATTTCAAATTATATCAAAGAAAATTTATTTTGGGGTAAAATACTTTGATTTCCTTTGGGGCCTGCTCTCTGTCGTGTGTTGCTATACTAGAGTCACGTTACAGTTGGTATCTGATTGCTACAAAGGGTGTTCTGTCAGTCTTAGGAGGATCTCTATGTTAACGTTAATGCTGGTCAGTTGTGCCAAAACTTAAAGGGAGGAGGCTGTAATGAGGCGTGTATGACCCCCCACTTCCCATCATGGCCTGAACTAGTTTTTTTGTTTTTTTTGGGGTCCCCTTGGCCAACAGGGGGTCCATTCTGTCAGTTGGGGCTTGTAATTTTATTTTTGGTTTACAATATGATCTTGACCTTCTTCCCTTTGGGAGATAGGGTCTTTGTCTCCTCCCACTGAATCTTGTTTATTTATTGTTTTTTATTTTATTAATTTTTGTTTTTTAGAGATAGTCTTGCTCTGTTGCCCAGGCCAGAGTGCAGTGGTGGACTCCTAACTTACTTCAGCCTCAAACTCCTAGGCTCAGGTGATCCTCCTGTTTCAGCCTCCTGAGTAGCTGAGACCACAGGTATGTGCCATCTTGCCTGGCTAATGAAAACTTTTAAAAAAATTTTAGATATAATATCTTGTTATGTTGCCCCAGCTGATCTTGAACTCCTGGGCTCAAGGCATCCTCCCACCATCACCTCGCAAAGTGCTGAAATTATAGGTGCATGCCACCATGTCCAACTAATTTTTCTTTTCTTTTTTGTGGACAAGATCTCTCTGTGTTGCCCAGGCTGGTCTGAAACTCCTAGCCTCAAGAGATCCTCCTAAAGTGTTGGGATTACATGCATGAGCTGCCTTGCCTGGCCCATGGGTGGGCTTGTGACACACTTATGACAAAGAGAATGTAGTGAAAGTGGTACTGTGTGACTTCCATGACATCCATGTTCACTGGAACACTCATGCGTGGAGGCCTGAGTTGCCCTGTCAGCAGTCCAACTACCCTGAGGCCACCACGCTGTGAGGAAGCCCAACCAACCCACATGGGGCAGACCACATGGAACAGCTCAAGATCACCATGCCGTTTCAGCTCCAGCCCCCCATCTGACTACAACCACATGTGAGACCTCATGTCATTTTCTCTCCCGCCCACTGTATCACAGCTGTGTAGGTTTCATTTGTACTTTCCTCAAGGCTCTTGCATGAGCTCTTGCTTCACTTAGTCTCAGGCTTGAAGCTGATACTCACAACCCTCTTCTGAATTACTCGTTCAGATCCCTTTCACCCTCAACTAGACCCATGCTGGACTAGATAGCTTACCTGGTGGGTTGCCCCAGATCCTCACCCCAGTGAGATTGAGCCCCTGGTGACCATTCCCTTCTTGAACCATAGCTGCTCACTTGCCTATTTGCTGACTACATCAGGTGAAAGAGTCCTGAGAGACACCCATGTGGGTGGCACACAGTCTTCTCTGCTTCCATTGTGTGACAGCAACCTTACCTCCTCTGATGGTTCAGGTCAACTGCCCCTGCTTGATGGGTGACTCTTCCTCTGCCTACTGGTGTCTTGACATGAGTAGCCTGGCGTGACTGGTGTTGCTTGGTGGAAGCATTCGCCTTTGGAAACCAGAACCTCCGAATCTGCAAACTCCACAGATGTGTGGACATGAAGCACAAATTCTCCAAGTAGGTCACTGAGAGTGATGCTAAATGAGGCTATTCCTGCTTCCATTCTTTGATTCTTAGGTCCAGGTATTTTACCTACTGGGGACACCGTGTACTGGTCATTGACTTGGGGTGTACATACACCTTGGAGGATGGTGCCCTTGCTTCACAGGTGGCACCTCCAAGCTGGTGCTGTGGCTGAGCCTTCAACTGGCCACTCCATTCCCCCATCAGCCAGCAGTCTCTGGGTGGTACAGCACATAATGGGACCAGTAGACACCATGGGTGTGCCTGCGGTTGCCCCTCTTTTGCTGTGAAGTGGAGCCCTTGGCCCGATGTGATGTTACACCCTCGTTTTGGGCTCTAATACTGGAGCAAGCCAGCCACCATGTCATGAGGACTCTCGAGCCATCTGTGGAGCGGCCCACCTAGGGAGGAATGGAGACCTCCCACCAATAGCTGGCACTGTCCTGCCAGCCTGGGCGTGAGTGCCTTGGAAGCAGGCCCTCCAGCCCAGGCCCGGCCATTCCCGAGGACATTCTGACTGCAACCTCAGGGAGGCCCATGAGGCAGCAACACACAGTGAAACCACCCTGGATTCTTCACCTGCAGACACCGGGGTAATCATAAACATCTATTGCTGCTTTCAGTCACACTTCTTGAAATATTTGGGTATTTTCCCCTAGTGTCTGGTTACCTGAGTCAGTGAGCATCAGTCCTGTTGGGGAAGGAGTAGGGGATTCCCATAGGCCTTTGTCACGATGTTGCAGAGTCCTTCTTCCTGGGAACACGCTTTTCCCTTCAGTGGATGGGATTTGAATTTGAAAACTGGCTCAGGTCTGGACACTGGGCAAGGGATCAGGATTTCTCTTTGGGGTGGCTGCTCTCAGCCTCCTAACCCAGTCTGCCTTGATTTGTCCAGAGAGGATGGGCCAAGTCTCACCTGTGTCAGCCATCCATCTATCTTGCCCCTAGGGTGCTTCTTTCTCTCTCTCTTTCTTTCTTTCTTTCTTTCTTTCTTTCTTTCTTTCTTTCTTTCTTTCTTTCTTTCTTTCTTTCTTTCTTTCTTTCTTTCTTTCTTTCTTTCTTTCTTCTCTCTCTCTCTCTCTCTCTCTCTCTTTCTTTCTTTCTTTCTTTCTTTCTTTCTTTCTTTCTTTCTTTCTTTCTTTCGTCTTTCTTCTTTCTTTCCTCTCTTTCTTTTCCTTTCTCTCTTCCCCCTTCCTTCCTTCCTTCCTTCCTTCCTTCCTTCCTTCCTTCCTTCCCTCCCTCCCTCCCTCCCTCCCTCCCTCCCTCCTTCCTTCCTTCCTTCCTTCCTTCCTTCCTTCCTTTCTCTCTCTTCTTTCCTCTCTCTTTCTTTCTTTCTTTCTCTTTCTTTCTTTTCCTTTCTCTCTCTTTCCCCTTCCTTCCTTCCTTTCTCCCCCTCTCCTTTTTTTCTTTGTCTGTCTTTCTTTCTTTCCTTCTTTCTTACTTTCTTTCCTTCTTTCTTTATTTCCCCTTTCTTTCTTTTTCTTTCTCTCTTTCTCCTTCCTTCCTTTCTCCCCTTCCTTCCTTCCTTCCTTCCTTCCTTCCTTCCTTCCTTCCTTCCTTCCTCTCTCTCTCTCTCTTTCTTCTTTCTTTTTTTTCGGAATTTCACTCTTGTTGCCCAGGGTGGAGTGCACTGGCATGATCATGGCTCACTGCAACCTCCACCTCCCATGTTCAAGCAATTCTCCTGCCTCAGCCTACCGAGTAGCTGAGATTACAGGCACCCACAACCATGCCCAGCTAATTTTTTTTTTTTTTTAAGTAGAGATGGGGTTTCACCATGTTGGCCAGGTTGGTCTTGAACTCCTGACCTCAGGTGATCCACCTGCCTCAGCCTTTCAAAGTGCTGGGATTATAGGCATGAGCCACCACACCTGGCCAGGTGCCATTTTCTATCAAGCATCTCCATGGCTCGCCGTGGACCTCACTGCGTTCCAGCCTTGATGCTTGTTAAAGTGATTGCACTGACCTTGCTTCTGGTGGTTTGGCGCGTGCTCCCAGCCCTTTATTTCTGGACCCTCTTATTCCCAGCACTCTCAGCAAGCCTCGTTCTGTAATGGCACCTCCCACCACCCACCTTGGCCTATGGCAGACAGCCCTACCCCTGAGCTACCTGGTGAAGCCAGTGCCGGGTCAATGGGACGTCCTTGGTGGTGTCTTGTGGAATGCTGTCACCCAGTGGGTTTTCTGTCTACTCCGGTCCATGCCCACTTCTCTGTCTTTTGATCCCTTCTTCTATCATCTGCCATCTTTCTCCAAGTTTCAAGAGCCACTTCAGCAGTGCGTTAGCACTGTCTCCTGCTGTTAAATCCGGCGTGACTGGTGTCTTAGTCATCTTGGGCTGCCATAAGAAGAAACCACAGACTGCATGAGAGACAGAGAGACAGACAGAGAGAGAGAGAGGGAATGAGATCTGGTGTCTTTTCCTCCTTTTCTAAGGATACCAGCCTTATCAGGTTAGGGTCTCACCCTGATGACCTCATTTCACCTTAATCACCTCCTTATAGGCCCTATCTCCAAATACAGTCACATTGGGGGTTAGAGCTTCCACCTATGAATTTTTGGGGGGATAAAATAGAGTCCATAACAACGGGAGAAGGCCCCCATATCACGAGCTCCTCCTGCCCTTGATCCAGTCCCAAGAGCACTGTCCCACCTCCACTGCTCCATGCTGGCTGGGTCCATAGCTCCTTCAGGGTATAGTCTTGTCCTCCCTGGCTGGTCCAGCATGTCCACAGGTGGGTGTGGTTGTGACTTAACCCCAGTAATGAATCTGGTGGCCGGCACAGGTTGTAGGTGGATTCTGAGGGCAGGATGTTTGGTCTTCCACGTTGAAGGCTGCGGTATCATCTTTCGGCAAGGAGAGGCTGTTATCCTCTGAGGGAGGACTTGGGCACTTCTGCAGGCCCAGGGGGTCCAGGTAAATCTGGGGAACCACAATTGGAGACTGTGCATTCACTCAGACATCTCATCATGCTCTTCTTGGAGTCCCACTCCTTTGTGATCAGGGCTGGAAGCTTGGCATTGCAGACCTGATAGGACTGGGGACCTGACCTACTTTGCAGCTGCCCTCTTCATAACTAAGCCCTGGGTTGGTTCTTGCCTTTTTTTTTTTTTTTTTTTGAGACAGAGTTTTTGCTCTTGTCGCCCAGGCTGGAGTGCAGTGGCGCAATCTCACTGCAACCTCCACCTCCCGAGTTCAAGCAATCCTCCTGCCTCAGCCTCCTGTGTAGCTGGGATCACAGGTGCCTGCCATCATGCCTGGCTAATTTTTGTATTTTTAGTAGAGATGGAGTTTCACGCTGTTGGCCTGGCTGGTCTTGAACTCCTGACCTCAGGTGATCTGCCCCCCTCAACCTCCCAACGTGCTGGGATTACAGGCGTGAACCATGACACCCGACGGGGATCACATTTCAACCTGAGATTTGAAGGGGGCAAATATCCAAACTCCATCAGGAGGGTAGGGTAGTGGGTACAGTTTTTAATTGGGTACAATTTAAAGGGGTGCAGTTTTAAATAGCAAAATCCACATTGAGAAAGGGACATCTGAGCAGGAGGTGCGGAAGAGGGCGGTGTGGATATCTGGGGACCAAGCTTACCAAACTTACTGGGCAGCAGTCACGGTAAGTGCAAAGGCCCTGAAGCAGGACCATGCCTGGTAAGCTCAGGAGCCAGCAAGGAGGTCCCTGTAGCTGGAATGGAGGGAACCAGGGGAAGAAAAACAGGAGGGAAGGTTCTAGAATGAGGGACAGTGGACAGATATGGGGCTTTGTGGGACTTTGGCTTTTACTCCGAAAGAGATGGGAGCCATTGCAGGATTTTGGGCAAAGAGTGGGGTGATCTGACTTACGTTGTAAGAGGATCCCTCTGACTGCTGTGTTGCTGGGTGGAGAACACACCAGACCTGGCCGGGCCAGAAGTGGGGAGACCAAGTAGGAGGCGTGTGCAATAGTCCAGGTGAGACATGACGGTGGTTAGGACCTGGGAATAGCGGTGGAGGTGGTGACACGTGGTCGGGCTTGAGTGTTTTGCAGGAAGAGCTGACAGAACCTGCTGGTGAATATGATGTGCTGTTTGAGCCATGGGGAGGCAGGGATGATGACGTGATCTAGGTACAATGTGCACAGGCCCGTGTTGACACAAAGCATTTATTTCATTTCCCGTGGTCTCTTCTAATGGCTGGTCTGCGTTGGTTTCTTTTTCCTCCTCAATTGTTTTCTGAGCTGTAACAGCAGTGAGAGAGTGTCCCTCCTGGCCTTGGGGACACACCCTTCTGTGGCTGGGGTTGGGGGAGGGGATTCCTCACTACAGTGAAGTAGGGGGAGTCTCCTGGGTGGGGGGAAGTATCTGGGCATCTTCTGTGACAATCTCAGATGAAAGTTCGGCTTCACTTCACGGGGGGTGGCATTTCACTGCAGGGACAGACTACAGCCTAGAAACATGTCTTTCTAAGAACAGGCTCTGGCGTGCCCAGCCCGAAGAGGCTATTTTAGGTTTTGGGTTCTGTTACTTTGGTTACTAGTAGCAAATTGTTGTCAGAAAAAAAGCTGGTGCCAAATGTGTATCCCCCCCATCCCCCACTCTGATGTGATGTACTGCAAAGGCTTCCCATTTGAATCAAAGCTCTGTCATGAAAAACACAGGATCCAGAGGGGCCAATACAGCGACGTGGACTGTTTCAGGTTATGCCAGTGTTCTCTGGCATTGACGCTCCTCAAAGCGGCCATCGCTGCCCTTGCGAAGTGTAGTGTGTGCCCTCGCCCTTCTTCACCAGACTTGTCCCAGGTGACTCACAAGGAGCAACAGCCTGACCTCTGTAGGTGTGAGAGTTTGTGATAGGGGCCCACCAGCGCCGTCTCCTGTTCAGTCCGGATCCTGTGACGTCAGCACTCTTCGTCCTCCTGAGCAAGTGGGACAGTTCTGGGGAACTTCCTCTTGCTTTAATGGGCGAACTGCTTGGGACTACGTCCAGTGCCAAATGGTCTTCCTGATCAGCAGCAGGGACCCTGGCATACTCCTGCCCCCAAGCCTTCCATGGCTACCCAGTGTCTCTCTCAGGAAGCCTCATCCTCAGCTTGCATTGCAGACAATTCAGGGTTTAGCCCCAACTTGCTTTTTTGGCCGTACCTCCCGTATGCTTGTACTACATTCCTTCCAACAACTGCAATCAGGCCCCATGGCTCCCCATCCTCACCCCCCTTTCCTCTTCTGTGTATCTCTTCTGCCTGGAATGAGCTCACTTCCTTCAGCCACCACCCTTGCGTGGCTGGATCCTTCAAGTCCCTTCCTACTGCAAGCCCTTTGCACGTGCTGACCCTCCTGCCTGGAAGCACTTCCTCCACTCTTTGTGGGATGGACTGCGATTCCTCCTTTGTGTCTTGCACGTGGAAGGCCAAAGAGAGCGTCCATGAACCTCCCCTCTCCATAGCATTGATGGCTGTATAGAATTCAATAGTAATTTGTGCATTTGGTTAACATCTTCCTCACCTTCTACACCATAGGCTCCATGAGACTTTGTTTTGTTCACTACCAGATGTGGCACCTGGGAGAAAGGAGGGGCTGTCTACCTTTTGTCGAAAAGAACAAATTAATTTATTATTGCCCGCATGCCTGTTTCCCTTGCACACTCAAGGAAATGGGCCATGACCTGGTGCAGTGCAAAAAGCTCAGCCGAGGAGCTCCTCCCACCTCCATAGCTCACCTGCAGTGTAAGCAAGTCACTTAACCCTGCGGCGGGGATGATGCATCCCATGGCTCCTGGCAGCCTGACCCAGAGCCTCCAGGTTCTCACCTTTAAGATGGGGATATTTATGCCTATTCATAGGGTTGTCGTAAATATGAAACTAGGCCATGCCAAGTGAATGCCCGGGACCTGACCCAGGTCCACCCCACCTGAGGCTGTACGGCTGCCCGTGGGACCTGTGTTTATCAGGAAAACCTGCCATGCCCTGATGCTGTGCCAGGCCCAGGGCTGGGAGCTGAGAGAACAGGGGCTGCTGCTGCTGCGGGATGCCCTCATGTTGGAAGACAGGCACTGCCTGGGGGAGAAGCTGCTCTGGGGCTTTTGGGGTTCCTGGGAGGACCCTGGAGGCCTTCCTGGAGGAGGAGGTGAAGAAGTTGGACTTTCCAGGCCAAGAAGGAAGAGGGAGGGGGTCAGAGGCTTAGAAGGCAGAGGAACTGGAATGAACCCTCCTGCTAGGTGAGGTGTAGAGGGGCTAGGATTCAGCTCAGGGGCCTAGAACTGGGCCAAGGTGGGGTGGGGTGACCTGACCTTGGGCCTGGGGCCTGCCGCACTCTTTCCTTCCCTCTGCTCTCCTTCTTCTGCACCCTGGAGGGTCTCTCCTTAGCCATTCCCTCTCCTCTCCCTTCCTGGGAGGGTAACGGAGGAGAGGGGGAAGTGGGGGCATTAACGTGTGATTCTGTGGCTGTCTGCTCACACTTTGTGCACACTGGCATCATGGGGTTCTGTGCTCATTCAGGGAGAGGTAGCTGGGACCCCAAGAGGGCCAGCGGCCCTCGTGCCTTAGGATCACCCTGGGAGCACGCTCTCTCCTCCCTCCTTGGATGGGCTTCTCTAGCCCTGGCCCTTCCCAGGGGACGTCCAGTCTCCTCCTCTCGGCGTGGCCGATTGCTCTTCCTCCTTCGTCTGTTGCACGTGGAAGGTCGGAGGGCGCGTCCGGAGGGCGCGTCCGTGAAGCTCCCGCCCTTCCTCATGGCATTGATTGCTGTACCCCTCGGACCCAGTGTGGGGGCGGGGGTGGGCAGCGACCCTGGCTCCCAGCAGGACGGGTCTGCGGAAGGGCAGGACGCAAAGGGGCTCAAACCAGAATCGCAGTCTGGAGCTGGAGACTCTCCTTGGCCAGTTACTCCGGCTGAGTCCCTTTCCCTCTCCGTGCCTCAATTTCTTCTCAGTAAAATGGGCATCGCCGTGAGGCAGGCGGCCCTCGCGCGGTGACGGTGACGGCTGGCAGAGGCGGCTGCCGCGGGACCAGTGGGTGGGGCAGAAAGGGACGCTTCTGTCCGCGGCAACAGCCCCAGCGCTCGCACCCACACCCCGCCCCGCGCCCGCACCCCGCGCCTCTCACCCGGTGCCCGGCCCCGCGCCCCGGGATCCGCGCCCTGCGATCCGCGCCTCGCGATTCTCGCCCAGCGCCCACCCTGGGCGCCCGCAGCCGCACCCGGCGCCCCGCACCCGCGCTCCGGGCGGAGCCTCCTGGGCGCGCCTCCCCGCCCGCCCGCCCGCCCGCGCAGGGAGCCGAGCCCGGAGGAGGCGGAGGAGGAGCGGCCGCCGCGCCCGGCCCCCCGCAGCCGCCCGGAGGACGCCCGTCGCGGTCGCAGCCTGCGGAGCCGCCCATGGCCCAGCAGCCGGGTTAGCCTCGCCGCGCGCCCCCGCCCCCCGCCCCCCGCCCCGGGCCCGCGCTCACGCGCCCTTGCTGTTTTGCCAGCTGACCGCGCCCCCGCCGCGCCCGCCGCGCCCGCCGCCGACCAGGGCTCCTGGTGCCTGTGCCAGCTCAATGGGGCCGCCGACCTCGAAGTTTCCGAAGGTAAGCGCGGGCTGCAGGGCGCCCGGCCCCGCAGCTCCGGAGCCGCCCCGCGCCCACCCCGCCTGATCCCCAGCCCCGCAGGACCTCACCCTGCCCGGGGACGCGGCCCTCGGGTGTGGGACTCCCGCCACTGGAGGACAGGGCGCGTCTTCGCGGGCCAGAAGCGGGACTCAGAGAGCCCGGGCACCGACCCCGGCGCCGTCCTGGGGCAGGGCTGGCTCAGCTAGGGTCCGAAGTGCCGGGGTCCCTCCGGAGCCCGTGCTCTCGGGGTCTTGAGGGAACCCGACAGGACCGGCTTGGAACCCTGCCTCCAGCACTTGCCCGCCGCGAGAGCCCGGGCTGATCGCTCCACCGGTGTCAGCCACAGCGTCTCGGCCAAGAACCGGCGCGCTCGAGCCCCCGGCTCGCTGCCCGGCTGAAGGTGCGGGCGCGGGGTCCGGCGCTGAGTCGGGGGTAAGACCCAATGCCGCGGAGTTCAGCCCCGGCCGCGGGTACCATCCAGTAGCGTCTACGCGCTCCTCCCGCTGCCCGCGCCGGTGGGTGCTGAGTCAGGCCCGGCTGCTGCTCCGGTTTGGAGAAGCTTTTTTTTTTTTTTTTTTTTTTTTTTTTTTTTTTTTTTTTGCTGGCAGGGGACAGTCCATGACAGTGGCGCACCCAGAGCCCGAGGAGCGTCGGTGGGATGGACAGCTGCTCTCGCACCCCGGGAGGTGACCCGGGTTGGCTTTTATGCAGAGGGTCCCAGGGACAGGGACCACGCACTCTGTGGCCCGAGACGCTGCCCCGCCTGGATTGAATCCTGGCTTCACCCTGACTGGCCGGGTGGCCTTCAGCAAGTGGCTTACTCTCTCAGGGCCTCAGTTTCTCTTCTGTGAAATGGGGATGACGTTGCTCGGGGGCAAGGTTGTGGCAGAGAGAAAAGAGGAGGCCTATGGGGGGTACTGGTGAGGGGCCGGGAGTCTGTTTTTGCTTTCTTCCCTCCTCCCTTCAGGGGCCCAGTGAGGTGGGTGATGGAAGGCACAGAGGGCTGGTGGACCCGGGCAGGGTACTGGCCTCTGTCACTTTATATAACAAACACACAGTTCCAAGAGCTTTCAAATATCCGCCCCCCCACTCCGTTGAATCCTCGCCACATTATCCCCATTATAGGATAAGGAAACTGAGGCGCAGAGAAGTTAAGTAACTTGCCCGAGGCCACACAGCTGCCAGTGGCAGAGCTCCAGAGGCTGTGCTTCTCCAGGGCGGGTCCTCCTTGGCCTGTGCTCACATTGCCACGGGAAGACATCACAGGGACACTGTCAGCAAAGTGGGGGGGACAGGCTGTGGCAGGGAGTGGGGCCCGTTGCTCACAGGTGAGCTCCTCTGCCGGCTCTCAGTGCCCCCACAATCTGCTGCAGCTGCCTCCTCAGTCTCATTGTCCCCCATGCTCTGACCACACCCTGGTCGCCTGCTCATGCTCAGCTCCCTCCAGGCCCCTGAATGTGTCTGTTCCCACCTCCCTGCTGTGGAGTGAGGGTTTCCACCCACCTGGGATGCCTTCTCTGTCCCAGGTGTCCTCATCCCTGGGAATACCCTCACCCCTTGAGGGCAGGGACTATATGCGGTCATGTCTGCAGGACACTGACTGTGCTCAGCAAATCGCAGCTTCTCAGTATGGAATTGTTGACTGTCGATTAGTGAGTGCGTGAGTGAGTGAATGCCACATGGCCTTTCTCTGCTTTTTAGAAAAGGGGTAGGCAGGCTCGACGTAGAACCTTCTCCAGCTCTCTTAGGACTCCCCAGAGCCTGCTTGCGGCTGGCAATGGGTCATGGAAGACCTTTGGGCTGGGAGTCAGTCACCAGGTTCTGAACGCCAGTGTGTGTATGTGTCCATGTATGTATCTGTGGGTGTGTCTGTGTATCTATGTGTGCATCTGTGTGTGTATCCAAGTGTGTCTGTGTACGTCTGCATATCTCCATGTCTGTATAGGTGTGTCTGTGTGCGTGTTTGTGTCTCTTTCTGCGTGTGTGGCGATTAAACTGTTTTTGGAATAAAAAACTTGCAAAATGGATGTATGATCACATGCATCTTGGAAAAACATGAAACAATATAGAAATATTTAGAGTAAAAGGTGCAAGTCCTCCCCTTCCCCTCCCCTACCTCCTTCCTACCCAGGACCAGCTACAAAATTTGTGGGGCTCAGTGCAAAATGAAAATGCAGGGCTCTGTGTTCAAAAAGTAGGGGAAAGTGTGGTTAAAAGTACGCACCTTCTTCTGCACTCTCTCTCCACCTGTCATGGTGGTTTTATTTCCTGTGTAACATCGTGTTCCTTTGGGCATAGGCATGCTTGCAGGGTGAGTGCAGACTCTGGCAAGACACCTGTCTTCTGGCCAGGGACAGGGAAGTTGAGTGTCGAGTCAGGCATCTCCCCTTCCCACAGGTCCACAGGCTGATGCCCCAACCCATGGCAGACAGGTAGCTCACAGGGCATTGTAGCCTTTGGGTTGAGACACAATTGGCACCTGATGTTCCTGCTGAACTGCCCACCGAACACACAGTGGCACTACCAGCCCAGGGAAGGGTGGTCACCACCATGTTCCACCCCAGGATGCACTGGGGTGCATACACTCCTAGACCCTGGCCCTCGCCAGGGGAGGAGGGCAGCAGTGACACTGGGACCAGGCACAAATAGGAGGAAGGGTGGGGTCCAGGGTGCCAGAGGCCAGGGGAGCAGGCAGCTGAGGACCCGGGTCGGGGAGGCGGCAGGAGGCAGAAGCACATGCTCCATGCCCACAGCACAGGCTCTGCTGTTCCATCAGACGTTCCTTAGGAAGCACACGTTCAAAGATAAGGCTATCAGGAATTTGATGACTCTGCAGAGCCTTAAACCCTAAGCATGAGCCCCTTCCAAGCATGGGGCCTGCATGGCTGCATGGGTCACACACTCGTGAAGCAGGTCCAGCTCCAACTCCATGGCTGTGGATAGGCACAGAGCTTCAGTAACAGCAGCCAACACTGAGAGGCACTATGTAGGATCCAGGGACGCTTCCAGTGCTTCCTCGGTAGGAGCTGCTTTCCTTCCGACCACAACCCCATGAAATAGGTGCTCTTGTTGGCTCCGTTTTACTGAGGCACAGAGAAATTAAGTGATTTGCCTGAGGTCCCACAGTTATTAGTGGCGGAGAGCCTTTTGGTCCTGCCCCAACGCTTGTCCTCAGTCTCTCTACCCCACCATCTCTCAACAAGGGCCTGGAGCTCACTGTTCCTGTTGGGAAAAAAAGCAAATCTTATTTTTTTCATTTGCTGGTATGGAAACGCCCCTGGCTTGGAGTTGCTTCCAGAAAAACGTAGAAGTTCCAGCCCTTAGTCTGGTAGCCAGGAGCCTGGGTGGGCTGGGTCTGGGGGACTGTGCACTGTCCCCTGCTCGCCCTCCTCCAGGAGAGTTCCCAGGAGGCCTTGGGGCTGCTCCCTGCCCTGGGGCACCCCTGCCCCTGCCTTGCCTGGCCAACGCCTGCACAGCCTTCAAGGCCCCCGGATGCCTCTTCCTTGGTGGGCTTCCCCTGTGGTTCCCCCAACACCTTAAGGGATGTGTCAGTTTCAACGTGGGATCCCCAGGGTTTGACTTGCCCCTTGGGGTCACACACCACATGTTTGAGGAGTGAATGGATGAAATGGTCTGAACTCTGATTAGCACATGGAACACAGTTCAGGAAGGGGAGCTGTCTTAGTCCGTTGGGGCTGCCGTAACAAAACACCATATAGCCTGGTCAGCTTATGATCAACACAGGTTTATTTCTCACCGTTCTGGAGGCTGGAAGTCCAAGATCAAGCCATGCCAGATTCAGTGTCTGGTGAGGGCCCGCGTTCTGGTTCATGCATGGTGCCTTCTTGCAGTATCCTCACAGGGTGGAAGGGGCGAATGAGCTCCCTTGAGTCTATTTCAAAAGGGCACTAATTTCCTCTTAATTGTTTCCCCAGGGCCCAGCTCCTAATACCTCACATTGGGGATTAGGATTTCAACCTAGGAATTCAGGGGGACACAGGCATCCAGGCCATAGCGGGGGGGATTTCCGAGGAAGTTATGCATGGGGCAAGGATGGGGCTAAGGTGTTGAGAGTGTAATTGGCACACTGGTCACAGATGCTGCATGTTGCAAATTTGCAGCCCTGGGTGAAGTTTAGTATCTTTGCCTCTGTTCTGTGTGTGTGTGTGTGTGTGTGTGTGTGTGTGTGTGTGTGTGCGCGCGCGCTGTGTATTTTTTCAGAACTGCCATTTATTGGGCACTCCTGTGCACCTGGCACTGCGCTAGCACTATGCACTATACCCTCTATCTCACTTATCCTCACGTCAACCTCTAAGGGTGTGGACGCGCCCTCTGCCCCCATTTTACAGAGGAGCACACTGAGGTGCAAGTGATGTGCTCCAGGCTGCTCAGCAGTGAGTGGTGGAGCCACGATCTGAACCTAGTTCTTCCTGCCTTGGCTGGACCGCGAGCTGCTCTGCCAGTGTCTACATGTAGGTTCTGTTCTATGATTCCTTCTCAGGAAACTGCTATTGTCAGGGCTGCCTGCTCATCAGAGCCCCCGTCTCAGCACAGTGTTCCCCTGGCATTGCAGAGCCACAGAGCTGGGAGCCACTGTTGCCCTCTTTCCTGTGCACTCCTGTGTGTCCCATCAGAATCGCAGGACTGGGTGGTGAATTCCCAGGATGGGCACCTGTGAGAGTGCAAAGTCAGAAAAAAAGATGACACTGGGCTTTGGGGGCTGTGATGGAGACTCACTGGGTGGGGCCTCTTTAGATGGGAGGCCAGGCAGGGAGATACTGTGGAAATCCTTCTTTCCTAGGTCTAGAGTGGACTGCTTGCCCAGGTCTTCAGTCCAAGCTTGGCCCAGCTCAGGGCTCCATGTTGAGTGGGGTGTGGCTTCATAGTGGGGACACTGTTGCACTCTTTGCTGGCACTCCTGGTGAGAGGATGGTGTCCATCAGAGCCTCTTCCATTGTGTAGTTCCTGTCTGCCAAAGAATCTTTCTGCAGCAAGAATCTGAAATCCAGCCTGGTTTGACCCAAGCACAGAGTTGATCAGGCTGAGTGTTGGGAAGTTCAGGGGATGTCCTGGTTTTTTGGGAGGCTGAGCACAGGCGGCCTTCTCCTCGTTAGGAGGCAGGCAAAGCCGGCAGGTGAAGGCTCACAGACCGCAGGTCCCAGGAGGAGAGAAGAGGGCTCTTTGTAAACCCTGAGAAAGGCTTCTCCTTGGCTTTGCTTGGGTGGCCTTCCCACTGCTGGCACAATTTCCCTGTCCCCATGGATGGGCTCTCCCAAGCAAGGGGATGGGTCCCCCTAAGTGACAGCCCCACCAGCACCCCAGGTCACAGATGGCAGCAGAGAGTAGTGTTCATCCTCTTAACTGACATTTACGGAGAACTTGCTGCAAGTGTGGCACAGGCAGGGCATGTTAGATGTATCAGGTGCTCACTCGGTGATGGGATGCGATCATCACAGCCACTTTGCGGGTGATGCTGTGATATGCGGTGAGGTTGGGAGAAGTCACTGCCCCAAGTCCCACCATCAGGGGCTGTCCTGCTGGGCTTGGGCACCTTTAAGAGGATGGGTGCTGAGGCTGCTCAGAAGCACCTGGCCACCTCCTTCCTCCTGCCTTCCCATCCACAGGGGAGGAGGAGAGGTCTGGGGTGGGGCTGGGGAGGGTTTGCCTGGAGTTGCACAGCGGGTGAGAGCAGAGCCGGGGCCTGTGGGATGCACCTCGCTTCAGGCCAGCATTCGTTGTGCCCGCCCGTGTCATCTGGGTCTCCAGTGCCCAGGTGGGGAATATTCTGCAGTAGCCCACCCTCAGATCTGCCTCCTCTCCTTCATCTCTACCACCCCGGGTCAAGCTGTTGTCTCCTCTTCTGGCCTACTTGAGGGCCTCCCAATCCAGACTCCCCCTTCAACTCCCTAAAATAACCATGCTGACCTCTGCTGTGCCCATCTCCACAGCGCTCACTACACGGCAGCCTTTCTCCTGACCTTGGTACATCGTGGGCTCTCTCTTGTCCTGGGCTCTTTGCCCCTCCTATTCCCCCTGCTCCTGGTGCTAACACAGCACTCACTCTAACTCATCCTTCAGGTCGCAGCTTCCACGTCCTCTCTCCAGAGACCTTCCTTGCCTCCCACCTAAATATGTCACACCCAGGGAGTCTCCATCACAGTACTCCAGGTCCAACATCATCATCTTTCTTTCTTTTTTTTTTTTTTTTGCTGACCTTGCACCCAGCATCTCCTGACTATAAGATCTGTAAGAACTCATCTGTGTTCTCAGAGCCTGGCTCATAGTTCTTGTTGTTGTAGATGTTGTATGAATGCATCAGGTATGTTTGGATAACACCAATGAGTGGTTCCAACATTCTTCCCAGATTTTAATGTCAGTGCTGCAGGACCGCAATCAAGTGAATTTAAAGTGACCATTTCTACTATTTCTCAGGAAAGGAACCTATTAGCAAGTCCAGTGTAGTTAACCATGGCCCCTTTGAAGGCTGGTACCTTGAATCCTCCTTAGTGTCTTCTAAGGAGGTTTGTACCCCTTGCTCCTTTCCAGCCCCAGCTTCTGTCTGCCCTGGTCTGTGCCTGGAAGGCTGATCCTCTCAACTTTATGACCTGGATCTCTGCTGGGGGGTCTTTGGGTGGGTTTTGCCCACAGGAGGCATTGCCAGAAGATGGGAGGGCAGGTGGAGAGAGAGGTTGGGGCGCTGCCTCCTCCCTGCTCCCTCCTTTGGAGGAGGGTGCAGTGGCTGCATCCTTCTGTGATAATAACCAACTCAGGGGGTACCCTGAGAGATGCTTGCAGATTCTCCCAAGAGGCAAAACTTCAGGGGGAGAATCTGGTTGCTCATGTTGCTGAAGAGGGACCACAGCCTGGGGTAGGGATCTACGCTAGTGCATGGGCTGGCAAGCAGGGCAGGGCTTTGGAAAGAACAGGGTTGGAGGATGATGACAAAGTGGCCTGGGGAAGAGGTGTGTGGATGGACCTCTCAAATGACTGCAGAACATGAAGTATTTGTGCCCTGTAGTAGTCAGGGTTCTTCAGAGAAACAAAGCCAATAGGATCACTGCACGTGTGCGCACACACACGCACACGGAATTGGCTCCTGCGGTTATGGAGCTGAGAAGTCCCCTGAGCTCCATCTGTAAGCTGGAGAACTAGTTGTTCTAGTCTGAAGGTTTGGGAACCAGGAAGGCTGATGTTGCGATGGTGTGAGTGCCAGTCCCAGGGCAGGAGAAGACGGATGTCCCAGCTCCAGCAGTCAGGCGGAGAGAGCGAATTCTCCCTTCTCCTGCTTTTTTGTTCCATTCAGGCTCTGAACCAACTGGGGGAGGCCCATCCACACTGGGGGTTATTAGTCTACTGATTCAAATGCTCATCTCTACTGGAAACACCCTCACGGACACACCCGGAAGTGATGTTTCGCATGATATCTGGGCATCCTGTGGCCCCGCCAAGTTGGCACATGAAATGAACCCCACGTGCCCCATGCAGATGCTCCCCGGAGGCATCCTTCACGCAGGAGGATCACAGGACAGACATGCTAGCCTGCCTGTGGGTGCCGGGCAGCCTCTTTCCAGCCACCCCAGGGCTCATTCTTGGGCTCACACACAAAATATGGCAGAGATGGGGAAACATACAGGCAAAAAATATGGCTGTCAACTCTCCAGGGCTGAGCTGGCCACTGCCATCGCTAAGGTCCCAGTCTCCAACATCAGGGGACAACAGTGACTTTGGGTGTGGCAGCATTACCCGAAGAGACCAGCAAGCACCCGGGGGCAGGTTGGTTCCCTTGTTCTCAGGGGGGTGGATGCATAAGCCAGATACAGAATCGCCTTCCCACCCGCTTCTGTCAGCAGTGTCATTGTGGAATTCCTGATTCACAGTCACCGTCGCCCACAAGCCTCACATCATTCAAAGGATTCCTGCGGTGGTGCAGAGCTGCGGCAAAGGGCCCTCGCCCGTGGGGTTCACTCTCATCACCTGGAAGCAGGGAGAAGGGCCTGCAGCTGCAGGCCTGGCTACCACACCAGCCTCCAGACAGCACGCAGCAGGTGGGGCCTTGTCCTGTGTGCCTTAGATGAGTGGCTGACTGTTTTGTGACTGTTACCTGCACAGCCACATGCGCAGGTTTGAGGACCAGTGGATGGAGTTAGGAGGAGCCCTTCACTGGCTTATAATCACCACGGTGTCAAATAATTTATCATCCAAAGTGGGGTACCTTAGAAAATGAAAGGGTGTGTTATGAATGATTATACAGGGCAACCCCAGATGTGGCCACGGTGTTAGAGTGTTGGCGCTGTGCGGTGGTCTCAGTATTCCCGTCTCTCCAGTTTTCCTGCGCTGAAATCTAACCACCAACACAGAGCGTTGAGGGTGAGGCTTTGGGAGGTGATTAGGTCAAGAGGTCAAGAGGGTGGAGTCCTCATAAAAGAGGCCCGAGGCAGACTTCTACCATGTGAGGACACAGTGAGAAGGCGCCGTCCTTGAAGCACAGAACCCTGGTCAGACACTGAGTCGAATCTGCTGGCACGTTGATCTTGGACTTCTCAGCCTCCAGAATTGTGAGCAAGCAATTTCTTTCTTTCTTTCTTTCTTTCTTTCTTTCTTTCTTTCTTTCTTTCTTTCTTTCTTTCTTTCTTTCTTTCTTTCTTTCTTTCCTTCCTTCCTTCCTTCCTTCCTTCCTTCCTTCCTTCCTTCCTTCCTTCTTTCTTTCTTTCCTTTCTTTCTTTCTCTCTCTCTCTTTCTTTCTTTCTTTCTTTTCCTGTCTTTCTCTCTCTTTCTTCCTTTCTTTTCCTTCCTTCCTCTCCTCTCCTCTCCTTCCTTCCTTCCTTCCTTCCTTCCTTCCTTCCTTCCTTCCTTTCTTTCTTTCTTTCTTTCTTTCTTTCTTTCTTTCTTTCTTTCTTTCTTTCTTTCTTTCTCTCTCTCTCTCTCTCTCTCTTCTTTCTTTCTTTCTTTCTTTCTTTCTTTCTTTCTTTCTTTCTTTCTTTCTTTCTTTCTCTTTCTGTCTTTCTCTCTCTTTCTTCCTTTCTTTCCTTCCTCTCCTCTCCTCTCTTTCCTTCCTTCCTTCCTTCCTTCCTCCCTTCCCTTCCCTTCCCTTCCCTTCCCTTCCCTTCCCTTCCCTTCTCCTTCCTTCCTTCCTCCTTCCTTCCTTCCTTCCTTCCTTCCTTCCTTCCTTCCTTCCTTCCTTCCTTTCTTTCTTTCTTTCTTTCTTTCTTTCTTTCTTTCTTTCTTTCTTTCTTTCTTTCTTTCTTTCTTTCTTTCTTTCTTTCTTTCTTTCTTTCGATGGAGTCTCACTCTGTCACTCAGGCTGGAGTGCAGCGGCATGATCTTGGCTCACTGCAATCTCTGCTTCCTGGGTTCAAGCTATTCTCGTGCCTCAGCTTCCTGAGTAGCTGGGATTACGGGTGTGCACCACCAGGCCTGGCTGATTTTTGTACTTTTAGTAAAGACAGGGTTTCACCATGCTGGCCAGGCTGGTCTTGAACTCCTGACCTCAAGTGATCTGCCTGTCTTGGCCTCCCAAAGTGCTGGAATTGCAGGTGTGACCCACTGTGCCTGGCCAATGAGCAATCAATTTCTGTTATTCATAAACTGCCCAGTCTAAGGTATCTTGTTGTAGCAGTCTACAGACTGATGCTGCCTTAACGAAGCACTACACATAGAGTGGCTTGAAGAAGGGAAATTGATTGTCTCATGGTTCTGGCAGCCAGAAGTCTGGGATCAAGATGACAGCTGGGTCGATTTCTATGGAGGAATGAGAGGGGGAATCTGTCCTGTATCCCTCTGCCAGCTTCTTGTGATTTGCTGTCCATCTTTGGCATTCTTTGGCTTGTAGGTGGTGTCACCATGGTGTCTGCCTTTCTCCCTGTGCGTGTCTGTCTCTGTGTCCATGAGGGCACCAGTCATTTTGGATTAGGGGTCTATCCTACTCCAGCATGGCCTCATTTTAACTAGTGACATCTGCAGTGACCCTATTTCCAAGTAAGGACACATGCTGAGGTACTGGGGATTTGTACTTCAATATGAATTTTTTTTGGGAGGAGGGCATACCATCCAACCCATAGCAGTCACCCCCTGATAACCCCTTGAACTAATTTTGCTTCTAGTTCATTAGGCGTGGTGTGTTTGGGGGTCCTGGTGCCCCAAGAAGGATGGCTTCCATCAGGGAGCAGGGCCACAGTCCGTGAAACTGGACACTGGGACTGAGGTCATTTGGGGCTCCTGCTGCTGCTGCGTGGCCTGGTGGAAAAGGGGGCACTGGGATGAGGGGTGACTGCTCCTAGTTACCAAGGACAAATAAGGTCACTGCTTGTTGGTATCTGGGGCCCAGAGGATCCATGGGGATGCTTCTTAGCACTGACATCTGATAAAAAAGGTCAGCTGAGCATGGCAGCCCTGAACATAGAGATGGGAGCATGACAGACCCAGATCATGGGTGAAAGCTTGGGTCGTTCCCCCACGTGGAGAACCAGGAGCTCTGGCACAGGCAAGGTGCCCATGAGTGGGTGAAGGAAGAAGGACTTGCTGCTGATTGGCCTTTTTTCCCCGCCCTCATCTCTCCTGGCCACCTTGAATGAAGGGTAGCTGTGATGGATGGTGTGGTGCTGTAGGCCCCAGGCAGGCATCTGAAGTGGCGTCTCCCTCAATGATACAGTCGCTGGTGGGACCCAGTGCCTCACTGTGTTGGGCTGAGAGTTTCTTCCCGGAAAGGGGGACGAGGATGTTTGCTGAGTGGCCACGGTGGACTGTGCTGGATTTCTCCACTTGACCTGTAGATCTATTTTTCACCTCTCACTGTCCAGTGTGGTGCCCTAGAGGTTGCATCACCTGTGGTCCCTGCCCTAAGGCTCCCGTGGAGTTTGGCCAGTGGGAGGCACCAGTTGGAGCTTGCAGGGCAGGAGAGAGAGGGGGAAACACTCCCCATCCTTCTCCTT
Organism: Chlorocebus sabaeus; assembly: GCF_047675955.1. NCBI lineage: Eukaryota > Metazoa > Chordata > Mammalia > Primates > Cercopithecidae > Chlorocebus > Chlorocebus sabaeus. Next base: position 43,469,220 of record NC_132930.1, on the reverse strand, counting down.
GCTGTGGTGCTGCAATCCCAGGGTTGGCTGTGCTCTCCATGGTCACAGCTTGTGTCAGTGGATCCTGTGTCATGGTCCCAGTTCTCCTCCCCTCCGCCTTTCAGCCCAGGGGGTAACAGCCTTCTGTCTCTGTCCCTAATCCCTGGGAAATGCTTTCTGCAGGTCACCTCTTGTTTACTTCTCTGCTGTTGAACTATCTGGGGTGAATTCTGCCTCCGGTGAGACCCCAACATCTATGGAGGTCAGTGGAACTGGGGCATGTGTGTGGCTGTCCTGAGACTGGCTCTTGCCTCTGCTACTCACATGACTTCAGGCAATGGTCCCACCTCCCTGAGCCTTATTGTCAAATTAGGACAATAAAGTCCACTTTTGCAGGTTATTTGTGAGTGTAATGGAAAGAATAATTTCCCCCCAAAGATGTCCACGTCCTAATCCCCAGACCTGTGAATGTATTACCTTACATGGCAAAAGGGAGTTTGCAGATGAGATTAAGTTAAGGCTCTTGAGTTGGGGAGGTTGACCTGGATTATCTGGGTGGGCACAATGTTATCACAGGGGTCCTTATAAGAGGGAGGTAGGAGGTTCAGAATCAGAGAAAGAGATGGGATGACACCAGCAGAGGAGAGAAAGAGGAAGAGAGGGAGAAGAGAAGAGAGGGAGGGAGAAAGAGGAAGAGAGGGAGAGAAATTTGAAGTTGCTGTGCTGACGGTTTTGAAGATGGAGGGAGGGGCCATGAGCCAAGGAATGCAGGCACCTCCAGAAGCTGGAAGATCAAGGAAACAGATCCTCCCCCAGAGCCTCTGGCAGGAGCCAGCCCTGCCCACACCTTGACTTTAGCCCAGTGAGGCTGATTTCAGACTTCTGACCTCCAGAACAGTCAGAGAATAAGCTTCTGTTGTTCTAAGCCATTATGGTTGTGGAAATGTGTTACAGCAGCCATAGGAAATTTACACAATGAGAACAAATGAAAAAATTGCAGGAAGATGGCCTGCATTCCAGAGCAGGTGCCATAGAAATGATCACTGCATTTGGGAACAGTGGGCTCAGGTCTCCCCTTGTGGGAAAAGTGAATCTGTAGGCTCAGATGTGTAGCACACACAGCCCCTGCTGTCTTTGCTGGTCCTTTGCTGTCACTTATCTCATCTTCATTCACATCATCTTTTCCTTCCACTTCCAAAGTCTCTCCACTTTCCCAGTCATCTGTGGCTGCCTAACAAATGATCCCATGATGTGCCAACTAAGAATGGCCTTTTCGTTGTGTTTCATGGTATTGAGAGCCAGGGGCTGAGGAAGGGCTCAGCTGGGTGATTCTTCTGCTGCATGTTGCCTACACTGAGGTCACTTGGTGGTGTGACCTAGAGGTTGGACTAGAGGATGGACTGGGCTGGATGGCCCACAGTGGCTTCCCTGTAATTTATGATGCCTTGAGGGGGACAGCAGGGGCTGAGCTCAGCTGGGACTGTCACCTAAACCCTGAATATGGCCTCTCCAGCATGACAGCCCAGGGTGGTGGGGCTCCTTCCATGGTGCTCAGGGCTGCTGGTGCAATGTCCAGTGAACAAGACGGCAGTTATGTGGCCTTTGATGCCCAGCTTTGGATGTCCCAGAGCTTCACTTCTGCTAGGCTCTTGGTTGAGTGGGTCACAGGCCCACCAGACTCAAGAGGGGGAGGCATAGACCTCATCTCTTGATGGGGGGACTTGTGGCCAAACCACAACACTTTACTACTAGTTTTATTTTCTCCTTTTCCACCTGGGAGTTTCAGTTACTTTTCTCACATTGGACTCCTATTGGCTTTGTTCTCCATGCCACACGTTTGTTCATTCATTCTACAAACATCACCTGAGCACTCACTGCAGGCTGTGGTCTGTGCTGGGAACCCAGAGAGCACATTAGAGTATGTGACATGCATGAGTACTCGTGACATGCCAGGGGCTTTCTAAGTGTCTTCTGAGGCCAAGTAGCTTCCAATCCCCCCGGAAGGCAGGTACATTTTTCTTATCCCCGGCTTACACATGTGGATACTGTGGCACAAAAGGGGAAGAGGCTCACCTGTGGCTGCTGAGCTAACCTGTGGGAGAGTGGGCTTCCAGCTTGGGCAACCTAACTGGAGAGGCTTGTGCATAACCACCAGGCTCCAAGGCCCCAGAGGCGAGGAAGGTATGGCGATTGACCTCCAGGAGGGCCCTCTTGCTAGAGAGAGACCAAAACAAAAGTGTTGCCCTAGCTGGGCACTGCGGCTCATGCCTGTAAATCCCAGCACTTTGGAATGCTGAGGTGGGAGGATCACTTGAGGTAAGTAGTTCAAGACCAGCCTGGGCAACAGTGAGCCCTTGTCTTTACAAATTATTAAAGAAAATTAGCTGGGCATGGTGGCATGCACCTGTAGTCCCAGCTACTTGGGAGGCTAAGGCAGAAGGATCCGTTGAGTCCAGGAGTTTCAGGCTGCAGTGAGCTGTGATCGTGCCAGGTGTGGAACTCCAGTCTGGGGAACAAACAAGCAAGACTCCATCTCTGAATAAAAAAAGAGTGTCCCCCTAAGATGCTCTGTGAAGTATTGTAGACTTAGACTGGTTGCCCTGGAGCCTCATGCAGGGAGTGAGGAGGGGCCAGGTCTGTCTCTACTTCCCAGAGCAGAAGATATTAAGCTAGAAGGACAAGGGGAACAGCATTCCTGGCAGAGGAAACAGCATGTGCTTCAGGTTGGTGTTGTAGGAGCGCATAGCTTGTTAGTGAAGGGTGAAGTTCTGTGCAGCTGGGCATAGCCTTCCTGGGAGGAAGCTGTGGGAGCTGAGGCTGGAGAGGGCAGTGGCGGTGTCTTGGCAAGGGTCTTATGTGCTGGCCTGAGGGCACTGTAGGGAAGGGGGCGGACTTGGTAACTGCACTGGGGGCTGATTGTGTCTGTGCTTTGCGATGTGCTGGCTGGTGGCTGTGAGGAGGGGAGCAGGAAGCTTGGAGGTGGAGAAGGTGGGTTGTCATCCATCTCATTCCACCAGTGGGGGACGGGGAGGCTGAGTGACTCACCCAAGGTCACGCAGGCAGTGAGCATGGAGGTGAGACTGGGGCCCAGGCCCGTGGGATGAGCCACTGACTGTCCCCCCACCCCTCTGTGACCTCAGCTGCACCTTGTGCTGCGGTGACAAGGTGACAGGTTAAAAATAAAGCACTGTGGTGCTGCCAGGCCTTTACTGGCACAGGGTGAGGGCTGGTTATGTCACTTTAAAGAAATACTTCTCTGCAAGTGTGAGTTGAGCATGTTCTCCCTAGACATTCACCTGGGAACTGAGTCTCAAGAAATAACGCTCGTTACAGCTGCTGTCCCATAAGGACTGTCAGAGAAGGCTCAATAGTGGCCACCACTGAGTAAGTGCCTACTGTGTGCCAGGCCCTATGTGGGAAAGTAGCTCATACTTTAAAGCTCATCCGTGGGCTCCAGCTACTGCCCGTGCTGCAGGTGCCTCCTGTTATCCTCCCTAGGGATGAGGAGGGGTTACGTGAGGTCATACAGCCAGCAGGTGTCATTGAAGCCCACTGCTCTCAGGGCTGCAAACCTGTGGCCACTCTACAGGAGCAGGAAGGAGCCGGTGTTATCAGTCTGGCTCTGCAGGTTGAGAAGTGGAGGGTCTTGCCCAGGAAGGCACAGGTGAGGGGCATTTCACTCCTGAGAGTTGCACCTTCTGTGCCTCTGCCTGGGACTCCCTTCCCTGTATCTTTCTCATTATTCAGGTCCCAGCTGAAAAGTAACCTCCTCTGAGAGGCCTCCTCTGACCGCCCTCCATCTGGAGTTGTCTGTCACTGGATCCAGGTGCAAAGCCCTGGAGTGAAATGAGCCTGGCGTGTTCTGCGGCAGCAAGGAGGCCGGTGTGGCTAGAGCAGAGAGTGGGAAGGGTGGGGGTGGAGGTGGGAAAATGATGTGGTCCAATTTCCATTTTTACAGCATCAGTCTGCCTGCTCTATGGGGCATGGGCTTGGTGGTGGTGGGGGGCAAAGTGAGAACCTGGGGATGACTTTGGAGGCTACTGCAGTGTGGGAATGAGCAATGATGGTGGCTTAGACCAGTGGCTTAGCTCCAGAGGTCTGGACAGGATTAACCCATTTATTCAACAGATATTTACCAGACACCTTGCATGTGGCAGGAACTGAGCCGATGGGGGATCTGTCAGTGAAGGGACAAACACATAAACAAACAAGGGCATGTTGGGGTGACAGTACTGCTAAGAGGGAAGGTGGGGAGAGGGCTGCCAAGGGCCGGGCACTGTTCATTTAGGGAGGCAGGCGGGGAGGAAGTGTGAGGCTCAGATCCCCCTTCAAGAAAGACTTTGCTGTCCAGTCTCAGGGCAGGCAGTTGTTTGACTGCCTCTGGATTTTGGCATCTTCAGGATCTGCCTCTGCCACTGAACCAAGGCCATTCTTTCTGGCAGCCCTCAGCCAATGACTGCCCCCTGGAGGGGTTTCTAGGACCTGCCCATTTCTGCACACCCCAGGACTCCTGCGGCAGGCAGCCTTTGCCCTGGAGCTTGCTGTGGGTTGGCTGAGAGGGTCAGTCACACTTGCATGGCTGCCGGGAAGCTCTACCTGCCCACACTGGCTCTTCTACCTTTTACCTTTAACAAGTGCGACCTCCCAATAAACCTTTTCACTCGTAACTAACTCAGCATTGAAATACAGGGTGATGGTATGCTTGGCTTTACAAGAACCCCCAAGCTGTTTTCAGGAGTTGCTGCGCTGTCTTTGCATCTACAGATGTCATGCATGAGGGTTCCAGGCACTCTGCACCCTCATCAGCCCTTGGTCTTGTCACTTTCTTAGTTTTAGCCATCCTAAATGGCTAGGTTGTGGTTGTATCCCATTATGACTACTTCTTCTCTCCTTCTTCTCCTTCTCCTCCTCCTCCTCCCCCTCCTCCTTCTCCCCCTCCTCTTCCTCCCCCTCCTCCTCCTTCTTCTTCCTCCTCCTCCTCTTCTTCTTTCTCTTTTTTTTTTTTAACAGAGTCTCACTCTGTTGCCCAGGCTAGAGTGCAGAGGCATGATCTTGGCTCACTGCAACCTGTGCCTCCTGGGTTCAAGCAGTTCTCCTGTCTCTGCTTCCGGAGTAACTGGGATTACAGGCGCCCACCACCATGCCTGGCTAATTTTTGTATTTTTAGTAGAGGCGGGGTTTCACCATGTTGGCCAGGCTGGTCTCGAACTCCTGACCTCAAGTGATCTGCCTGCCTTGGCCTCCCAAAGTGCTGGAATTACAGGTGTGAGCCACCATGCCCAGCCCCATTATGATTTTAATTTGTAATTCCCCCATGGTTAAAAATGTTGAACATCTTTTTATGTGCTTATTTCAGACTTTTAAAAGTCTCATGGTTTTAGGCTTCATATGTAGGTGTGTGATCTGTTTTGAACCAATTTTTCTCTGAGGTGAGAGGCCTGTGTCCCATTGTGTTTTTGCATGTGGATGTCCAGTTGTTTCGACACCACTGGTTGAAAGATCACCCTTTGCACATGCCCCAGGCCCAACGCAGGTGCTGGGTCCTTTATCCTGTAGAAGGTCCTGCCTTCTGGATGTACCTATGGCTTCCCTCTGGTGTCCCTGGGCACTTCCCTCCAGCCCCTCTATTTTCGTAATCAGAAATCCGCAGAGCTTTAATTAGATTGAGCCTCAGGCCTGTTTTTCTTGGCAGGAATGCTTGGTTATTGGTGAGGTGGGCTTCCCAGTGCATCCCGCCAGAAGGCACCCAGTGTCCGGTGTTCCCACGGGTACTGGAGCACAGGGTGACCAGTGGGGTCGGGGGCGAGAATTTGCTACTTGGTTAGCTTCCTTATCAGCCCTTCTCATGGCTTCACCGAAACAGTCAGGGAAGTTAGATTAGGGACTCTACTAGATGATTCCAAGAAGCTATTGTTGCTTTGTTAGGTGTGATAATGGCATTTTGGTTATGTAAGGAAGTGCCCATATTTTTAGAGATGCATGCTGAAGTGTAAGGGCGTGATTTTACTTTAAAATCTCCAGTGGAGAAAAAATAGGCAAGAGAAAAAAAGGGAGAGATGAAGCAAGTGTGGCAAAATCTGGATAATCGTCGAATCAGAGTGACTCCATGCTTTGAAGATGAGTAAATGTTTTCATAGGCAGAGGTCTGAGTTGCACGAGTTTCCCCCAAATGCTCCCCCAACCCCAGGTTATCAGGTGAATGTGAGCCATTGGGAGCATTTAGAGGCTGTCTGCTACCTGTGCTTGGGGGCCATTAGCTGTTGCTCTTCTTCCCATCTCTCCTTCCTCCCCTCTTTCCTTTTCTCCCCTCTTCCATCTTTTGTCCCCATCCTTTTCCAAAAATTTGGGGGTGACCCTCGGCAGAGCGCCCGCTTCACTGCTTGCCCTTTCTCATAAAGACCACCAGAGGGCGCCATGATTTAAGTCCGTCGCTGTTCCTGGTGCTGAAATTCTGAAAGCGGGTGGAGCACATGATGGGCCCGGGAGCTCCTGCGGGCTTCAGCCCTGTTTTCTGTTCCTTTGAAAACAAACACACCTTTCGGTCTAAGAAATATACTGTTTTATATTCCCAAGATGTGGTCCCCAACCTTAGCATCCCTGAGGTTGGAAAGAGAAGGGACGGCTGAGATGCTTAGTGGAGGGTGCAGGCCTGGGAAGGCTTTGTTGGAATCTGCCACTCACCAGATGTGTGGCCCTGGGCTAGTCACTGCACATCCCTGAGCCTTGCTTTTTCTCATTTGTTAAATAGGAATGATAACCATGGCTCCTTTAAGAAGTTATTGTGAGGATTAATGAAATGCTGCAGATTTTAGTAATCTCAAGATACTATTATTCCTAATGCTATGACCACTACTAGTACTTTTTTTAAAGCACATGCTGTGTGTCAAGGACCCCTCCAGTGCACCCCCTCCCAGGTGTGAGGTCAGGAGATGTGATGTCCAGCTCAACCCTGCCTTGCCTGTGACCACCGGTTTGACTCTGGCTGCACTGCAGCCACCCTCAAAATCTTATGCCTTCCTTTTATGGAACATCCTGACCCTAAACCTGACCTTGCAGGGTTCCCATGGATATGTCTCCAAAGCTCTGAATACAGTGGCCAGTGCACCATTGATGCTAAGTCAGCGACAGCTGCTATTATCATTCTCAGGGCCCTTCTCATTTAGCTACATGTTGGCTCTATGCTTTGTGGGTCCCCATAACTCCATCTCTGCATGCTTCTCTGGAAACTGCACCCCCCAGCCCCACACCACCCCCAGGGACCTGTGGTGCTGGAGCATTGCCTTCCATAGCTTTCTACCTCTATTCACCACAACCCTTTGTAGCTAAATCAACAGTAGATGTTGGTCAGCAAAATAACTGATTTTGCTACAATATCTTGTTTGAATCCATATGATGACCCTAAGAGAGAAGCAAACATTGCCTTACTGTGTTTACCTTACAGCTGAAGAAACTGAGGCCCTGAAGGATGAAACTGCCCACCCAAGGTGCCCCAGCTAACAAGAATCAGGCATGGAATTGGGGAATTTTTAGAAGAAGAGAGTTGCTCAGAAATTCTATAGGAGAAACTGAGGTCAGAGGGGTGCAGCCACTGGCTCAGAATTGCTGAGTGCATTCATATCTGAGCTGGGATGGGAACCAGGCCCCCTGACCTTGGCCCAGAGCCTCTTCCTTGGTGTCTAGTTCTCTGCCTTGAGCCTCAAGAAAAGAGACTTATGTAAAAGAAACATGCTTGACTTTATTACCCCTGAGACTTAGACAGTAATTTTTAGTGATTAGTCTTCTGACATGCCTGGTCCCTCATGGCCTGTACCTTTTAGGCATTTGATTTTGTACTCACTTGTGCCTCTAAAGCACCTTGTTAGTGGAGGTAAATTAACTTATTGATTTTGAGCTCCACTGCTACTATGATGAATTATAACATGATTTCAGTCATTTTGTTGTTACTTGGGCATTTGTTGAAATACTGGTGCATTGGTAGAGCTTCCGAAATGAATTTTTAACAAATCCCTAAAAACTATGTGAACTTTTCCTAAATGCCTGGAGGAGGCAATAGGCCTGACTTTTTCAGATCTATGTTCTTTGATTAATAACGTATCTCCTGGTGCTGGTATGGTGAGGGTAAGCCCAGGAGAGCCCCAGGCTGTGGGGTCCCCTTTGAGAACGGGCCTGGCATTAGGCAGCAGGCACTGGAAAAAATTGTCATCCTTCCTGATACTGCATTTACAATCTTGGGGATTTATCCTGAGGAAATTATTTAAAAAGTTAAAAAAACTCCTTCTGCCTAAATTCACTGCAGAATTATTTGACAGTAGGAACAACACAAAGTAAACCTGGAATCGACCTAAATGTGCAGGGACAGGGACATTGTTTTCCAATTGTAGCATTGGTTTGCTTCTGGGAGTTTGTGTTAATTTGCTTCTTTGGAGCATCCATACTTGCAGAGCGCAGGGAGAAGGGTATTAGCTGTGACCGGCGGTTTTTTATTTCAAGGGGAAGACTCTCGCTTACGCTTCTTCCTTTTCTGCCCGAGCACAGGGGGACACTTTGTGCAAATAATCACATACCATTTAGAAATGCTTTTGGGGCCAGGTGTGCTGGCTCACTCTTGTAATCCCAACACATTGGGAGACCAAGGCAGGAGGATCACTTGAGGCCAGAAGTTAGAGACCAGCCTGGGCAACATAGTGAGATCCTGTCTCTAAAAAAAAAAAAGATAAAACAAAACATTAGCTGGGCATGGTGGCCCACACCTCTAATCCCAGCTACTCGGGAGGCTGAGTTGGGAGGATTGCTTGAGCCCAGGAGTTTGGGTCTGCAGTGAGTCGTGATCATGCCACTGCACTCCAACCTGGGCAACAGAGCAAGACACCATCTCTAAAAACAAAAATAATAATAGTAATAAACTAGGAAAGCATTCAGCTACAAGTAGGAGGAAAATTGACTAGATGGGCTTCTGGTAGCTGGAACTGAAAGAGATAGGGCTGCAAAAACATTTTCACCATAAAAGGCAAGGGTTCTGCCATCCAGAACTCATGGCTTGGCTGGGTGAGGCCAACAGGAACCAGGCTCCACTGTCTTCCTGCTCTGCCAAGCTTAGCCCTGGACCAGACCATCTTTCTCTGAGTCTTGTTCTTGTCCTTCAGTAAACGAATGGGGCCAGGGTGAGGGTGGTTGGGTGGGGGGACACTAGGCTTCTTTTACCCTTCCTTGGGGGCAATCCACTCTGGGGACTTGAGGGTCTTCCACTGAAGGCACATCCTTGGATGAGCAAAGGCTGCTGTGTTGACAGCTCAGCTTGGGGGGCCTAGAAAGTCACAGATGAGATTTCTCATGGGTGTTACGGAGAGCAGACCCATGTAGAAGAAACATGCTCAGCTTTACCACCCCCAGTACTGCTTGGGGCAGTATCTTAGGTGTGGCTTTCTTGCTCATGGTCACGAGGTGGCAACTGGATGTCCAGGCCCGGGGTGTGAGGTCATGGGTAGCAGGATAGGCAGGGGAAGGGCTCCTGTTTCCCGGCACTCCTCACTCATGCTTTATGTGACAAGCTGGGTGGCCCCTAGCTGCTTGCCTGTCTCCACGTCAGCCGCTTGGTTAAGCATGGTTCTCAGGGGTCCCTTGGCCAGCTCTCCTAGTTCTCAGGGGTGCCTTGGCCAGCTCTCCTGCTAGCAGCTGACATCAGGGGAGAAACCTGTGATGCCCTTTCCGGCAGCCAGTGTGCATCAGGGCAGCGGTGCTGGGCACTGTTCCCACAAAGTAGCGTCTGGGCTTCTGTCTGGGAGGGACCTCTGAGCCTTGTGACCAGCTCCGTGGCATCTCCTCAGTAGGAAAAAAAACCTACGTCCCCAGAGAAGGAATTTGATCTTTGGGAAAAGACAGACTCATCTGCTGCCCAGGTTGGGGAGAAGATTGGAAGGAGGTGGAGCCTTCCTGGTTGGTTGAAAAGAGGAAGAGCAGAGGCCTCCCCGTCTGAATTGCCCTCTGCAGTTTCAAAGCTGGTTCACTGGTGTTGTCTCCCGAGCCTCACCCCACTCCTGGGATGTGGGGGCCAGAGCTACAGCTCACTGTGGGGACCAAGCCAGGCCCAGATGCGAGGCACTCGGGAACCATGAGAGGGCGTGATCCTCTGCTTTCCACCTTCCCAGGACAGGTGTGAGAACCGCATCAGCTCTGCCCACACCCCCTGAGCATCCACTGTATGCTTTCATTTTTTAGGGGAGGCTTTCTACGAAAGAAACCTGCCTTTGGCCGTGTTAAGAAGTCTCTGTGATTCTTTTGTAGGTTAAGTAGAGAGACATCAGCAATGCTTCAGAGAGTTAAGCGCCTGGCAGGGTGGTGGGCAAACCACCCTCACTAGACAAAACTCCAGAGTTCAAATCTACCAACATTTTTTCTAAAGCAAGTGTTTCCATAACCGTAGCATCCTTTAACAGCATAGTGTGGTCTCAGGTTCAACAGTCATTGGGATTATTGTGTATAAACTTCTCCATCTTAAGGAAAGCGTGATGCCTTCTCAGCAAACAGTTCTAGAGGGAAACTTATCTTTAGGACAAGATACGGAATACAGTAGAGCTTTAATATCCACCACAGGGTCCTGGGTGTGTAAATAATCCCTCACCTTTTCTGTAATAATTTGGCAGAAAGTTCTGGCTGGCCCTGGCTTGGTCTCTCACGGCAGCTCTGCGGTCTCATTCCTCTGTCACGTCTGACCCTGGTTATGTTTTCTCCAGCCAGGGCTGAAATAAAAAGTATGGAATGATCATTTTCTGTTTCCTCTGCACAGAGACAACTTCCTGCTTTGGTCCACTCTCCGGGGTCTGTTAGACCTGCTGTGTTATTCATAACGTACGCAATCCATACGTCTAGCCTAAGCAAAATCGAGAAATGAATATCTGTGCACCCACCATCCACGCTAAGAGAGAGAATAGAACATTCTAGGATGGCCCTCCATTGGGAGTTCATCCACTCCACCATCTAAGGCAAGCTGGTCCAACCTGGGGTCCGAGGGCCGCATGTGACCCAGGATGGCTTTGAATGCAGCTCAACACAAATTTGTAAACTTTCTTAAAACATGATTTTTTTTTTTTTTTTTTTTTTTTTTTTAGCTCATCAGCTATCGTTAGTGTTAATCTATTTTATGTGTGGCCCAAGACAATTATCTTTAGTCTTAGTATATTTTATGTGTGCCTTACAGAAGCTGAAAGATTGTACACCTATCTTCTAAGGGAACTGGATCAGCAATCTCTGGCTTTACCTTAGTTTTGGTGTTGCTACACAATGTATTGGTTAGTGTTGCCTGCATTTGCAATTTAAATAAAATCACAGAGCAGGCCTTGCTTTTGGCCATCTAACACTGTGTTTGAAGATTCCTTCCTTCCTTTCTTCCTTTCCTTTCCTTCCTTCCTTCCTTCCTTCCTTCCTTCCTTCCTTCCTTCCTTCCTTCCTTCCTTCCTTCCTTCCCTCCCTCCCTCCCTCTCTCTCTCTCCTTCCTTCCTTCCTTCCTTCCTTCTCTCTCTCTCTCTTTTCCTTTCTTCCTTTCTTCTTTTCTTTCTTCCTTCCTTTCTTTCTTTCTTTCTTTCTTTCTTTCTTTCTTTCTTTCTTTCTTTCTTTCTTTCTTTCTTTCTTTCTTTCTTTTCCTTCCTTCCTTTTCCTTCCTTCCTTCCTTCCTTCCTTCCTTCCTTCCTTCCTTCCTTCCTTCCTTCCTTCCTTCCTTCCTTCCTTCCTCTCTTTCTCTCTTTCTCTCTTTTCTTTCTTTTCTTTCTTTTCTTTCTTTCTTTTTCTTTCTTTCTCTGTGTTTCTCTCTGCCACCCAGGCTGGAGTGCAGTGGCATGACCATGGCTCACTGCAGCCTTGACCTCCTGGGCTCAGGTGATCTTCCCAACTCAGCCTCCTGAATAGCTGGGACTCCTGGTGCACACCACCATGCTCAGCTAATTAAAACAAAATTTTCAGTAGACAAGGGGTCTCATTGTGTTGCCCAGGATGGTCTCAAACTTCTGATCTCAAGCGATCCTCCCACCTCGGCCTCCCAAAGTGCTGGGATTACAGGTGTGAGCCACCACACCCGGCCTCTTTATGAAGGTTTCTCACATGATGCCATGTGCTGCTGAAGGTCGCTCATTTCCCTGCTCTGTGGCATTTCATTTTGTAAATATGTCACGGTTGTGTACCTGTTTCACTGCTGACGGATGTTGGGTGGCTGCTTCTTTTTGGTATTTCAGGAATTTCTGTAGGGCAGGTGCCCAGGGGCAGACTCAGCGGCCCAGAGAACACATGTCTGTTCAGCTTTACCAGGTCCTTTCAAACTGTTCTGCAAAGTGGCCCTCCAGCTCTGTGCCTTTGCCAAGAACTGATATTTGTTTTTTGTTTGTTTGTTTGTTTGTTTTGTTTTGAGATGGAGTCTTGCTTTGTTGCCCAGGCTGGAGTGCAGTGGTGCGATCTCAGCTCACTGCAACCTCTGCCTCCTTGGTTCAAGCGATTCTCCTGCCTCAGCCTCCTGAGTAGCTGGGATTATAGGCACCCACCACCATGCCCAGCTAATTTTTGTATTTTTAGTAGAGAAGGGGTTTGGCCAGGTTGGTCAGGCTGGTCTCGAACTCCTGACCTCATGATCCGCCCACCTCGGCCTCCCAAAGTACTGGGATTACAGGTGTGAACCACCGTGCCTGGCCTGGTATTTGTTGTTTTTTTCAACCGTTACCATTGTTGTTTTCTTTGGTGACTGTGTTTATTGGCCACCGTGGTTGACCCGTAGGAGGCAGAGGCTGAGCTGGAATTCAGTGTGTGGGGTGTTGATTAGGAGGTGCTCTTGGGGTCCACGCCTGATTGGTGAGGGAAGGCAGCAGGATTGGGCAGAGGGAAAGCTGAGTCGAGTTGCAGTCCAGTGACAGCTGTGGCTGACTGTGAGCGGCTGAGGGGCTGCGGTGGTGCGTCCACGCCATCCTGCCTTGGGCCCAGATGGCTGCTTCTTCACGCTTGCCCAGTCACAGGAGGCGAGCCACTCTGCAGGTGTCTCCTGACAGCACCCCGCCTGCTGCGGCAAAGATCCCTCCTTGCAGGGTGTCTGGGCAGCCCCTCCCTGAGTTCACTCTGCCGGCCGAATACGTCTCTGTTCTTTGAAACGCAGACCCTCCCTGCTTTTCTTCCTGTTGGGTTGTTTTCCAAAAACTGATTACAACATTTTTTTCCTTCTAATATATTCTGCACATGAATCCTGAGTTCATACCGATTGCAAATATCTAAAGTTGTGGCTTTTTCACTGAAACTTCACAGTGGAAGCACAAAGTCTGGTTCTCTATTCCTTCTCGTGTCAGTGTTGGTGAGCTGTGGTTTTCTAGAAATTTATCTGTTTCTTCTAAGTTTTCACAATAATCTAGCATTATCTTTTTTCTTTTTCTCTTTTTCTTTGAGACAGTCTTGTCCTGTCACCCAGGGAGAGTTCAGTGGTGTGATCTTGGCTCACTGCAACATTTGCCTCCCAGGTTCAAGCAATTCTCCCTGCCTCAGCCTCCCTAGTAGCTGGGTACAGGTACCCGCCACCACGCCACCACACCTGGCTAATTTTTTGTATTTTTAGTAGAGATGGGGTTTTGCCATATTGGCCAGGCTGGTCTTGAACTCCTGACTTCAGATGATTCGCCCACTTTGGCCTCCCAAAATGCTGGGATACAGGCGTGAGCCACCACGCCCAGCCATTCTCGCATTATCTTTTAAATCTCTGTAATGTGTTCTGTCCTGTCAAATTCATTCTTCCTTAGTTAATGTTGCTGGAGGTTTGTTTACTTTATTAATCTTTTCGAAGATGATCGTGAGGTTTGGGGGAGCATCCACGAGGCATAGGACTGGCCTCTGCCTACAGTGTGGCCTCTGTCTGCGGCGTGCCTTGTTTAGTGCAGATCTCCAGGGGTTACTGCTGGGCGACCAGGGACAGTCACAGCACCTCTCTGGGCTTCAGTTTGTTCATGTGGTGGGTGGAAGTGAGCACACTGTTCTCTGAGCTCTGTAGAATGTCACTGCCCCTTTTGGAGGGTACTGTGGTCTTTTATCATTATCACAAGTGCATTTGACTTAGCTCCTGGATAAAGGACAGGGGCTCTGAACAATTTGTCGTGAATCCCTTAAAGCACCTGGCAGCTTAGCCCACACTAGGTCTTCGAGAAATATTTGTAAGATGACGGCACCTATGTGGCGAGGGAATCAGTAGCTCAGTCAGCAGTTTGCTGCCTTCTCAGGGATTCCACTTGGTTCCCCTCCTCCCTTTTTTTAAAGTTAGAAAATGACTCACATGGCTGGGCACAGTGGCTCACGCCTGTAATTCCAGCCCTTTGGGAGGCCGAGGTGGGCGGATCACTTGAGGCTAGGAGTTTGAGACCAGCCTGGCCAACTCTACTAAAAATACACAAATTAGCTGGGTGTGGTGGCGGGTGTCTGTAATCCCAGCTACTCTGGAGGCTGAGACACGAGAATTGCTTTGGGAGGCGGAGACTGCAGTGAGCTGAGATCGCGCCACTGCACTCCAGCCAGGGTGACAGAGTGAGACTCTGTCTCAACAAACAAACAAACAAACAAACAAACAGAAAAAATGACTCATGGTCCCTTGTGAGGGTCTGATCTGGTCAGGGCAGGGTTTTTGAGGATCTGACCACTCGGTCCACCTCTGCTCCAGCGCTCCTGTGTGACAGCGAACCTACGTGATGGACAGCAGGCAGAGAGAAACAGATATTAATTAATTAATTAATTAATCTTGACCTGTATTCCAGCAGCTCCCAAATGCTGCAAGCCTCAGGTGGCAGCTATTTTGGAGAATGGAGCATAGGACAATGCTGGTTGTCTTCCCAATATCCATTATTCCTGGATTTCTGGCTAACAGCCCTGACTTAAATCAGGGGGCTGTGTGCGTGACTGAAATTCATATTCCCAGGTCTGTAATTCAGCAGAGGTGATCATGGGACCCAGTTCTAACCAATGAGACATAAGCTGAGATCACTGGGTGGGGCTTTTGGGAAAGATCCTCCACAGAGAATGACTCAGCTGGCACCTGCACTTTCCCTTGTTTTCTTCTTGTCTGGAATGTGATGGCTGGAGCAATGGCAGCCGTTTTGTAATCATGAAGTGACCTGAGGACACCATAGGCTAAGGATGAAGAAGCAGATAGACATAAGGGACCTGGAGCCTTAACCACAACACAGAGTTCTGCTCCAGTGCTGGGTTGTCGGTCTCTGGCTTTATTTTATAAAAGAGAAAAACACTACATTTCTTCCTAGCTTTCTAACACAGCTCCTAACTGACACAGGCCGGGAAGCCCAGATGGAGATTTTTGCTTCTTTTCCATGTATCCCCGTCAGTCTCTCCTTGATGCACAAGGAAAGGCCAATCTGAGCACATCCATCTTCATGCAGAAACCACGTGTGTGGAGCCCTCATGCCCTGTGGTGGGAACATGAAATGGTGTAGCCACTTTGGAAAGTAGTTGGGCAGTTCCTCACAAGGTTAAACATAGATTTATCTCATGACCCAGCAGTTCTACTCCTAGGCATCTACCCAAGAGAATTGAAGACATCCATCCATACAAAAAGGTACACACGAATGTTCATGGTGGCATTATTCATAGTAGCCAAAAATGAAAACAACCCAAATGTCCATCACCCGATGAATGGGTAAACAAAATGTGGTCTATCCGTACAGTGGAGTATTATACAGTTCTGAAAAGGAAGGAAGCCCTGTCACACACTACAGTGTCACTGAACCTTGAACACATGTTAAGTGAAAGAAGCTACACACAAAAGACCACATAGTGTATGATTCCATTTATAGAAAATGTTCATAACCAGAAAATTCATAGAGACAAAAAGCAGATTAGTGGTTACCAGGGGTTAGAGGCTTGGAGAATGACCACTAATGAACATGTGGTTTCTTTTTGGGGTGATGAAATATTTTAAAAGTAAATCATGGTGAGCGCTGCACAGCTCTGTGAATATACTAAAACTACTGAATTGCAGACTTTGAAAAGTAAAGTGTATGGTACATGGCTCATGCCTCAATAAAGCTGTGATTAAAGACTGCATATGCTTTAAAGTGAGAAGCTTGGTGTCACTGGAGCCAGGCGATAAAGCAGGGCAGGGCTATCTGCAGGGTCCCCACGGGCCTGGGGCAGGTGGCCACGTGGCCAGTTTCTGCCTTCTCTAGTGGAACAGGGTGGCACGGTGGTTAGGACCCAGACTTCTCTACCTACACAGCTGCACGTCCTTGGAGAGATCTAGTTCCTGTGCCTTGGTGACCTCACTTGTCAAATGGGGAGACTCCTGTATCGCCTGCAAGGTTGTGGTGAGGCTAAGCGAGAGTAATCAGGAATGCCTAGCGCAGCTTCCGCCTGCAGGGACACTCAGCAAACCCCGGATCTGATTCTTCCATTTCCCTGCACACTTGTCCCCCTTGACCACTGCCCAGTCGGCAGGTGCTTCTGTAGTCTGGGTTTGAGAAGAACTTTCAGAATGGTAGATTTTTAATTTTTTTTTTTAAAGGTGAGAAGGAAAGCGGTGTCAGGAATCGTCCTCCGTGTTGTTACAACATATTATAAAGCTCAGTCATTGAAATAGTCTGGAGGTTATGCTCGACTTGGGAGAGAGACTGGTGAAGGGCCACGTAGTACATGTGTGAGTCCCCTGTGGCCGCCAGAGCGAAGTCCACAGACTGGCTGGTTTAAGACGACAGAAATGTATTGTCCCCAGTTCTGGAGGTCAGAAGTCCAAGGTCACAGTGTGGGCAGGGTTGGTGCCCTCTGAGGGCTATGGGGGGAATCTGTCCCAGCCTCTTCTCCTGGCTTCTGGTGCTTTGCCCGCAACTTTGCTGCTCCCTGGCTTGTGGAAGCCTCATCCCAACCTCAGCCTCCATCCTCCCACAGCACTCTCCCTGTGTGTGCCTGTCTGTGTGTCCACATTTCCGCCCTCTCTCTCTTCTTTTTTGGAAGGACATCAGGCATGTTGGATTAGGGACTCAGCTTAATGATGCCATCTCAATGCATTTCATCTGCAACTACCCTATTTCCAAATAAAGTCACATCCTGAGGTTCTAGGGGTGAAGACCACAGCATGCAGATTTTAGGGCGAAGCAATCCAGCCCTTCCTGATGGAAAGTCAGAAGTAGGTTTGAGCTGTATAATAAATCACTCACTGTGTAACAGGCTCAATATTTGTGGAGCACCTGCTCTGAGCAGGTACCGGGAAACAACAGTGATACACTGACAAGGTCCCTGCCCACGAGTAGCTCAAGCAGCAGGGCGGGGAGGACATTTCACGACGGTGCGGGAGCGGCCAGCTCCTCGCGTCTGCTGCCTTTGTAACGAGAACAAGTTAGAGGGACAGACTGCATTTGCGGCCGGCTCTTTCACGCACGTAGCACGTGGTGTGGGTGGTGCCACCGCTCCAAGGCTGAACCCCAAGCCCCTTCGGCCAAGGGAGCATCTGCCGCCACAGCGGATGACTTGAGGTTTTATTTTACAATTTCATTTGCCGCGTTATTGGCGTTTGGAAGATGACATGACCTCATCTCCTTTTTCTTTGCCTAGTGAAAATAGCAGGTGGTTTTGTTCCCTTCCCACCACTGGGTGTGTTTAGCGCCATCATAACACAGATTGTTAAATCATCCTTGTATGTTTCCGTTTTGCTCTGAAACGCTCCCGTCGCCGGGGGCGATGAACTTGGCTCAGTGCACCTGTGTGTCGGTGGAACTTGGCAGATGGGCGGCGGGCACCTCTCCATGCCGATATCTCTACCCCGAGGAAGGGGCCGTGGGGTGGGGTAAAGAGCCAGGAAGAGGGGAATCTGGATTTGATTCCCAAATCTGACATCCCAGCCGTGGAACCTGAGACAAGTCACTCAACTTGTAGGGGCGCCCGCCTCAGTGACCCCCGGGAAGATTAAATGGAATGATCAATGCAGAACTTTTTTTTGGATTGTTTTTAATATGCTAAAATATACATAACACAAAACTAATCATTTTAAGCATTTTCGATGTCTAATTCAGTGGCATCCGGTACATCCCCATTGTTGTGTAACCATCTCCACAACCCATCACCAGAGCGTTTTCTTTGTACCCATTAACACCAACTCTCCATAACCCCAGCCCTGATAACCCCCATTTCACTTCCTGTCTCTATGAATTTGACTCCTCCAGGACGTCATATAAGTGGAATCACACAGTGTTTGTCCTTTTGCCACTGGTTTATTTTCTTTAGCATAATATTTTCAAGGTTCGTCTACATTGTAGCATGTGCCAGAATTTTATTCTTTTTTCGGGCTGAATAATATTTATGGAAAGGGTCAATCTGTACATTGCCATGCCACTAAAAACAAAGTTTTAGACGGTGTGTAAAAATTAATGGTTGAACCGAACAGAGGAGGTGAACTGAAAGGTACACTCTCTTTTTCCTTCAACCCCAGAGCCATTCCCCATGTAACTGCCTGTGCATCCTCCGGACATTTCTCTGCACTGATGAGCATTTACGTGTGTCCTTTGTTTTTAGACCTCCATGCTATTCTGCACCTTGATTTTTTCCCCTTTGATGTCATTCTTCCTTTTTTTTTTTTTTTTTTTTTTTTTTTTTTTTTTTTTTGAGAGGGAGTCTCGCTGTGTTGCCCAGGCTGGAGTGCAGTGGAGCGATCTCGGCTCACTGCAAGCTCCATCTCCTGGGTTCAAGTGATTCTCTTGCCTCAGCCTCCTGGGTAGCTGGGACTACAGGTGCCCACCGCCATGCCTGACTAATTTTTGTATTTTTAGTAGAGACAGGGTTTCACCATGTTGGCCAGGCTGGTCTCAGACTCCTGACCTCAGGTGATCTGCCCACCTCAGCCTCCGAAAGTGCTGGGATTACAGGTGTGAGCCACCATGCCCGACCTGATATCTTTCAATATTGGCACACACACATAGAAATGCCTCATCCTGTTCAACAGTTGCTTAGCATCCACTGATAGGTGGCCATGTCTTATTTCCCCAGGTCCATGCTGATGTCCATGTACGTCGTTTACCAATACTTGCCATTACAAACAACACTGGAAAGGATTGTTCTTGACACAAGAGTGAGATTTACACCTGAATCCCTAGAAGACAAGAGGCCTGTGCATTGAGAAGCCTCACATTGTCAAATTGCCCCCTGTGGAGGTGACCCCTTGTCCACCCCACCCACCCTGCACGGGAGGGGCTTCCCACAGTGATATCACTCCTGCGGGGAATGAGCTGCAGGACCTTTTTTTTAGTCACTGCCATATTTGAAAAGTGCAACATTTCTGGTTTAATTCACATTCTTTTAAAATGATGAGAGTGGACACACCTTTTTTCACTTGACTTTCTTCTTACATGAATTAAGGAATTATTTCTTTTTCTTTCTTTGTGTGTGTTTCTTTTTATGTGAATGACTTGTGAGTCTCCTTTTCTCACTTTTCTACTGAGCTTTTCATCTTTGTCTTCTTGTTTATTTGTAAGAGTTCTTTACATAGTTAGGAAAGTGCGCTGTGCATGCTGGTTGTTGAAATCTGTTCAACTCAGAGTCATCTCTAAATATCTTACCTTCTTTGAAGTTACCCATAAACTTATATGTGCCCCTGAGACAGCGATGTTTCCTTTCATAATCCTGGGCTTATAGTTCCTATCCTTCACCTTGAGGCTTAGAGGCTCTCCTTCAGTGTCTGTTGATAATTTACCGAACCCTCATCTCTTCCTCAAGCTACACAGAGTGAGGTGGGGAAAAGATGATGGTCAGATGCTATGGAAGGAGCTGGAAAGAAGCTGTCAGGGGTGGGGGTGGTGCAGGGCTAACACTGTCATAAAGGCAGCCAAGCAAACTCAAGGTAAGTATTAGTTCAGTGGACTGCAGTGTGGGGTGTTGTCCCTGCCACAGGGCATCAGGGAAGGCTTCCTGGGGGTGGCAATAGTTCAGCTGAGCCGCAGTGGGACCTCAGTAGCCATGTACTCTCATCCACAGGCTCAGAAGTTGACCAGGAAAAGCTGCCTCTGTGCTGGAGTGGGCTATGGGCCTGTGCGGGGTGGGGAGGGGCTTCCAGTTCCATGTTTTTAAGTGGGGAGTGACCTGGAGTCCCTAGTAAGGGATTTCGTAGGCTGTGGGGAAATAACTGCTGAGGGGTGAAGTTTGAAGACAAATGATAGAGGGGAGATGGGGAGGAGTCACTCCATTTGGGGCCAAAATAGCCCGAGGGGAAGGTGGTGTGTTGTCCCCATTTCACAGATTTGGAAGCTGAGGCTCAGGCGGCTCCTGCAGCCGGGAGGAGGGAGGCGTTTCCAACTCCAGCCCAGGACTGGCTGGAGCTGCGCTGGGCATCGGCCAGGGTGGCCGTGGGTGGCGGTGCTCGCGTTGCATGTGATGTGTGGCGGCATGCATGCCCCAAGGCTCTTTTATTGCTCAACTGTAGTTTTTTTTTCTGATTATAGAAGTAAAATAGAAAGAAGACCTTTTTTGAAATGACCTGTGTTAGTCACCTCTCTCAGGATGCGTGAGGCGGACACGTTGAGGCCACCTCAGCTGATGGAAGTTTCCGGTAAGAAGCCCGTTCTCATAGCCGGGCAGCAGCGCCGGTGAGCTTGGGGTCATGGGCTGTGGGTCGCAGGCGCCCGACACAGCGCCAGCCTGACAGCGGGAAGCCGACCCCACCATGCTGGGATCTGGCCCCTCCCCTGCTTTGGCCCCTGGGCCCCCGACCCTGGCTCCTGCCGCCTGGGCCCTGACCCTACCCCGCCAGCCCCCATCGCCGCCTCTGTCTCCTGGGCCAATGGGTGAGGCCCCCCTCATGTGCCACCTCCTTGTGGACTGTGGTAGGGTCACTTTGTCAGGCAGCTGGGGCAGGGGCCAGGAGCATTGTTTCCTCATTGGGCCAACAGTGTTGAGTGCCCGCCGTGGCCAGCACTAGGCCGGCCCCTGGGGTCGCAGCAGTGGGCAAGTGGACAACGACCCTCGAGGCTTACACTGAGCAGCAGACCCAGACAGACAGAGTCAATCTGTTAACTAGATCCCGACGGGGTGTGAGTGCCGTGAGAAAACCAGGGCAGCCATGGGGAGATGGGGTTGTCACCATGAAGTACAGGGTGCAGGAAGGCACCTGAGGGAGTGTGCAGGCTGTGCGTGTTGGGGCGTGTATGTTGGTGTGTATCTGGGAGCATGTGTGTTGATATGTGTATGTTGATATGTGTGTGCTGATGTGTGTGTTTAGGATGTGTGTGTTGTATGTGTTGATGTGTTTGTATGGTGGGGTATGTGTGTTGGGGTGTGTGTTTTGATGTGTTTGTTGATGTATGTGTGCTGTATGTGTTGGTATGTGTGTTGGAGTATGTGTGTTAGGGTATGTGTGTGTGTTGATGTGTGTTTGTTGATATGTGTGTGTGTTGTGTGTGTTGTGTGTGTGTTGGTGTGTGTGTATGTTGGTGTGTGTTAGCATATGTGTTGATGTGTGATGTGTGTGTTGATATGTGTATGTATTGGGGTGTGTATGTGTTTGGGGTATGTGTGTTGGGGTATGTGTGTGTGTTGCTGTGTGGCGTGCTTATTGTGTTTGTATGTGTTGGTGTGTGTTGATATGTGTATGTGTTGGTGTGTGTTGTATGTGTTGATGTGTGTGTATTTGTGTGTGTTAGTGTATGTGTTGATGTGTATGTTGGTGTGTATGTTGATGTGTGTGTTGGTGTGTGCTTGTTGATGTGTGTATGTGTTGGGGTGTGTGTGTTTGTTTGGGGTATATGTGTTCAGATGTGTGTGTATTGGGGTGTGTGTGTGTTTGGGGTATGTGTGTTGCAGGGTGTGTGTGTATTGCTGTTGGTATGCTTATTGGTGTGTGTGTGTTGGGATATGTGTATGTTTTGCTGTATGTTGATGTGTGCGTGTTGGGGTGTGTGTATTAGTGTGTGTGTGTTTGGGGTAGGCATGGGGTGTGTGTAGTGGGGTGTGTGCTTGGGGTATGTGTGCTGGGGTGTATGTATTGATGTGTGGTGTGCTCATTGGTGTGTGTGTGTTGGGATATGTGTATGTTTTGCTGTATGTTGATGTGTGCATGTTGGGGTGTGTGTATTGGTGTGCGTGTGTTTGGGGTATGAGTGTTGGGGTATGTATATTGGGGTGTGTATGTTTGGGGTATGTGTGTGGGGGTGTGTGTGTTGCTGTGTGGTGTGCTTATTGGTGTGTGTGTATGTTAGGATATATGTATGTTTTGCTGTATGTTGATGTGTGCATGTTGGGGTGTGTGTGTATTGGGGTGTGTGTTTGGGGTATGTGTGTTCGGGGGTGTGTGTGTTGGGATGTGTGTGTGTTTTGCTGTATGTTGATGTGTGTGTGTTGGGGTGTGTGTATTGGGGTGTGTGTGTTTGGGGTATCTGTGTTGGGGTGTGTGTGTGTGTTGGGATGTGTGTGTGTTTTGCTGTGTGTTGGTGTGTGCGTGTTGGGGTGTGTGTGTTTGGGGTATGTGTGTTTGGATGTGTGTGTGTTTTGCTGTATGTTGGTGTGTGTGTGTTGGGGTGTGTGTATTGGGGTGTGTGTGTTTGGGGTATGTGTGTTGGGGTGTGTGTGTGTTGGGATGTGTGTGTATTGCTGTATGTTGATGTGTGTGTGTTGGGGTGTGTGTATTGGGGTGTGTGTGTTTGGGGTATGTGTGTTGGGGTGTGTGTTGGGATGTGTGTGTGTTTTGCTGTATGTTGGTGTGTGTGTGTCAGGGTGTGTATATTGGGGTGTGTATATTGGGGTGTGTGTGTTTGGGGTATGTGTGTTGGGTGTGTGTGTGTTGGGATGTGTGTGTGTTTTGCTGTATGTTGGTGTGTGTGTGTTGGGGTGTGTGTATTGGGGTGTGTGTTTGGGGTATGTGTGTTGGGGTGTGTGTGTGTTGAGATGTGTGTGTGTTTTGCTGTATGTTGGTGTGTGTGTTGCGGTGTGTATACTGGGGTGTGTATATTGGGGTGTGTGTGTTGGGGTGTGTGTGTTTCGCTGTATGTTGGTGTGTGTGTGTTGGGGTGTGTGTTTGGGGTATGTGTGTTGGAGCGTGTGTGTGTTGGGATGTGTGTGTGTTTTGCTGTATGTTGGTGTGTGTGTGTTGGGGTGTGTGTATTGGGGTGTGTGTTTGCGGTATGTGTGTTGGGGTGTGTGTGTGTTTTGCTGTATGTTAGTGTGTGTGTGTTGGGGTGTGTGTTTGGGGTATGTGTGTTGGAGCGTGTGTGTGTTGGGATGTGTGTGTGTGTGTGTTGGGGTGTGTGTATTGGGGTGTGTGTTTGGGGTATGTGTGTTGGGGTGTGTGTGTGTTGGGATGTGTGTGTGTTTTGCTGTATGTTGGTGTGTGTTGGGGTGTGTATATTGGGGTGTGTGTGTTTGGGGTATGTGTGTGTTGGTGTGTGTGTGTTTTGCTGTATGTTGGTGTGTGTGTGTTGGGGTATGTGTGTTGGGGTGTGTGTGTGTTGGGATGTGTGTGTGTTTTGCTGTATGTTGGTGTGTGTGTGTTGGGGTGTGTGTATTGGGGTGTGTGTTTGGGGTATGTGTGTTGGGGTGTGTGTGTGTGTTGGGGGTGTGTGTGTTTTGCTGTATGTTGGTGTGTGTGTGTTGGGGTGTGTGTTTGGGGTATGTGTGTTGGGGTGTGTGTGTGTTGGTGGTGTGTGTGTTTTGCTGTATGTTGGTGTGTGTGTGTGTTGGGGTGTGTGTATTGGGTGTGTGTTTGGGGTATGTGTGTTGGGGTGTGTGTGTGTGTTGGGGGTGTGTGTGTTTTTCTGTATGTTGGTGTGTGTTGGGGTGTGTATATTGGGGTGTGTGTGTTTGGGGTATGTGTGTTGGGGTGTGTGTGTTTGGGGTATGTGTGTTGGGGTGTGTGTGTTTTGGGGTGTGTGTGTTTTGCTGTATGTTGGTGTGTGTGCGTTGGGGTGTGTATATTGGGGTGTGTGTGTTTGGGGTATGTGTGTTGGGGTGTGTGTGTTTTGCTGTATGTTGGTGTGTGTGTGTTGGGGTGTGTGTATTGGGGTGTGTGTTGGGGTGTGTGTGTGTTGGGATGTGTGTGTGTTTTGCTGTATGTTGGTGTGTGTGTGTTGGGGTGTGTGTATTGGGGTGTGTGTTTGGGGTATGTGTGTTGGGGTGTGTGTGTGTGTTGGGGTGTATGTGTTTTGCTGTATGTTGGTGTGTGTTGGGGTGTGTATATTGGGGGGTGTGTGTTTGGGGTATGTGTGTTGGGGTGTGTGTGTGTGTTGGGGGTGTGTGTGTTTTGCTGTATATTGGCGTGTGTGTGTTGTGGTGTGTGTATTGGGGTGTGTGTTTGTGTGTGTTGGGGTATGTGTGTTGCGGTGTGTGTGTTTTGCTGTATGTTGGTGTGTGTGTGTTGGGGTGTGTATATTGGGGTGTGTGTGTTTGGGGTATGTGTGTTGGGGTATGTGTGTTGCGGTGTGTGTGTTTTGCTGTATGTTGGTGTGTGTGTGTTGGGGTGTGTGTATTGGGGTGTGTGTTTGGGGTATGTGTGTTGGGGTGTGTGTGTGTGTTGGGATGTGTGTGTGTTGCTGTATGTTGGTGTGTGCGTGTATTGGAGGCGCGTTCACACATACCTTTTCACTGAGCAGCCTGCTTTGTAACGGCCACCCAGGTCACCAGGCCTGTAGGTAGATTTTCATTTATTGAACCAGTTTCCTGTGTTGGACGCTAGAACGTTTCCAGGTGTGCTCGGTTGTAAATAATGTGCTGCCATCTTGGGTTTCCATTCTTACTGAAGGCACAAATGACATCTTTACAGAGTCTTCAAGTCTGCAGTCCTGCATTTGGACGGCAATGTCAACTGCAGACTTACGGTCCCCAGGCAGCCTTAAGTAGCTGTGCGTCTCAGCATTAACGACATAAAACAGTACGTTTCTTTAGGCCCAGTGCCGGCCGTGGGGTGCCGGGCCCTGGATGGCTGGTATCGGAGGCGTGGGTACAAGGCCCCGGCACCCCACAGTTGTTCTGCCTGTGCCGGGGTACCTTTGTTTGGGGCAGGAGGACAGGTCTTTGAAAGGAGTTACCGAGAGGACTCCCTTCTCTGCTGGAAAGACCTTTGCTGGTTCGTTTTATGGCCCTGTTTGAGGGAGGCCGGGAGGCCCTGCAGTTTAGAATCCTGTTCAAAGCTTATGCTCATAAGCCTAAGAGAATTTGGCGGTGACCAACCTGTATGACATGGGCTGTTTGTTTTTACTCCTGCAATGTTCTCTTCTGGGTCTCGGGCATGTGTTCTTATGATGACTTTCATTTACAGCCTGAGATGATTGTGAATTATTCAATAGCATCCAACTTTTAGAAATAGAAAGCTTTCTAAAGTCACGTTTGCAAGCCCAGCCTTTCCGGATTCTGTGTCATTAACTCATGACCAGAGCTGTCTCTCATCCTCCTGCTTACCCCTGCCTCCCTGCACCATGCTGAGGGCAGAGCGTGGGCTTCACCGTGCTGTGTAAACTGTGAAGTGCAGTACCTGAGTTGAGCTCACCTCCCACTCTATGAATAGAGCGACAATGCTGGGGATGTGTCTCCCAGCCTCCCTTGCAGCTAGGGCACAGACACCTGGCCCCCTGGTGCTGCTGCCTTGGGCCTTGACTCAGAATGTTGGCTGGCAATGTGAGGAACAGGGAGCAGGGGCCATGTGTGTGATGGTGGTGGCAACGGAGGAGGCAGCCGCAGTGATCCAGATGGCGGCTGCTGGCTTAATTTGGGAAGAACAGGCGCCTTCAGACACTGCTTTATCTTCTAAACCAGGGACTGGACACTGTGATCCTTGGACATTTCTGTTCCTTGTTTTTAATGCTTCTGGGGAATGTCTTTACTTTGCCTTTAAACACACAGAGTGGAATGAGCATTTCAGAGAAGGCAAATCCCCCTTTTCTAGTGGAAATGAGCCTGCGCCTCCCCAGACAACTGGATTCTGGAGATGCTGCTGCCCATGAGTTCTGCCCTTTTGTTTCTGTGTTTGGAAGGCCTGGCCCCAAATGGGGGTTGGGGGTGCCCCAGTCTGGTCTGGGATGGGCAGGAATTATTTCCCAGCAAGTTTGAGGCTGCTCAACGCTGTGAGAGCCCCGGCCTGGGCATCGGGAAACATGGCTTCCTCTCCAGCTCTGACTTTGCTGGGCAGCCCTGGACAAAGCCCTCACCCTCTCTGAGCCTTCGCAGCCTCTTCTATGGGCTGGGGATGACGATCATAACCAAGGCAGTTGTCAGGACCATAGATCGCACTTGCCGTGGCTGGGCCATCAATACCATAGATCACACTTGCCATGGCCGGGCCATCTGTAAAGTGCTGTGTTCGGGTTAGAGAGGACAAGTTGGTGTTATTGGAGGGAACCTGTGGTGATGGGGGAGAGGGTGACCTGGTGATGCAGCCCTTGATGGCTAAACCTTCCCAACAATGTCACAGGGTCAGCCCCCTGCCCTTTGCAAAGCACTGGATCCTCAAAGAATGATTTACACTCCGGAAAATGGAATCCATGCTGAGTGGGTTCTATCACGTGCAGCCTCGGGGAATGAGAGCTGAGAAGGCCCCTGTGAATATGGGCAGGACGGGGCATCTGGTATCTGCCAGCTGCCACCTGCTCCAGACCTGGGCCACGGGCTCTGCTGCCTGAACCTCTTCACTTGCCCCATTTTAACCACAGCTCGCTCATCAGCTTTCTTTGGAGAGCGCTGGGGACCGAGTGACGAGGTGGGGAGACCCTGGGCTTTACCTTAAGTGGACGTATGTTGGAGACGTAACTTTACCCCTAATAATAATAATAATAACAGCAGCTGAGGAAGAGCTGGAGTTCACAGAGCACCTGCTCTGCAAACAGCCTGCAGGATCTTTTGGTGAAAGTCGTGAACCTGGACATTTAGGTGCTTGATAAATTTTTTATCCAAAAAAAAATTTTTTTTTTAGCCAAAAAAAAAAAAAAAAAAAGAAAAAAAAGAAAAAAAAAAACGGAAAAAGGGAAAGAAACCCAGACATGATTCTGCTCATTCCCGCTTTGCTCCTTCAAATCCCTTGTTATCTGGGTGACCAGGGACTGTTTGTTTCCTAGCAGTTGTAGATGTGAGTCAGCCGCCCTCTCCTGGATGCCCTTCCTTTCCGTTTGGGCACACTTGGTGGTCTTCCCGCACCTCGGTCTTTTGCTCTTGCCAGATGGCCTTTGCCGTCCCAGGTTGGCTCTGACGTCCTCTCCTCTGTGAAGCTGCACAGCACCTCTGGGCCCCTGCAGGCTGCCTCAGCCCCTCCTCACTGCCATCTTTACTCTCAGAACATGAGACTTGGTGGGGGGTTCCTCAAGGGACTGAGAGGCCTCAGAGGACACTGCCCCGGAGAGGGGTGCAGGCTGTCTCAGAGTGGGAAGCCTCCCTGGTGGCACCGTGTGAGTGGAACCCCACCCGCCCTTGCTGCCTTTAGTGCCACCAGGCACAGCTCCCGGCCCTGGGAGGGGTGATCTTTCTTGGAGGTGCCAAGCTGGCTCTGTGGTCCCTGTCACTCAGAGCAGGCTCCTCCCCACCACACCCATTTTGAGACCCCAGAGCACAGTGACCCGCAGCAGCACTTAAGAAGCAGGAATGCGTCCCTCCTGTTGGTCAACATTTGGGGCATCACTGACAGGCGACAGCAGCCTGGTTGAGAACCACCCTATGCGCCCGTAGAAAGGGCCAGATGGCAGGAGCCACCTTGCCTTTTGCTTTGGGGTTTAGTTGGGACGGCCATTTGCAGTGGTTGCAGCCACTGTTCTGAGAGGCCACTCATGGTGGCCTAGGAGGTAGGGGATGGGGCAGTGCCCATCTCGCAGAAGAGGAATCTGAGGCTGAGAGAAGTTGGTTCCCAAAAACACAGCCTGCTGTCATGTTGTTACCCGCACAGTGGGCAGGTTCAATTGTGTGGTGGGTGACAGTCCAGTGACCACAGCCAAGGAAGGCTTCACAAGGGGATTGTAGGACTTGCAGCAAGTAAGGAGGACACCAGGGGTGGTCCCCAAAGCAGCGCGTCCCTGGCAGAGGGGATCCCAGGGTTTCACGGGGCTGCTGGGCTAAGCCATCTCATGGAGGGGGTAAGGTCAGTGCAGGCGCGGTGGTCATGGGGGGGGTAAGGTCAGTGCAGGTGCAGTGGTCATGGGGGGGGTAAGGTCAGTGCAGGTGCAGTGGTCATGGGGATGTAAGGTCAGTGCAGGCGTGGTGGTCATGGGGGGGGTAAGGTCAGTGCAGGCGCGGTGGTCATGGAGGGGGGTAAGGTCAGTGCAGGCGCGGTGGTCATGGGGATGTAAGGTCAGTGCAGGCGCGGTGGTCATGGGGGGGGAAGGTCAGTGCAGGCGCGGTGGTCGTCGGGGGGTAAGGTCAGTGCAGGCGCGGTGGTCATGGGGTCATGGGGATGTAAGGTCAGGGCAGGCGCGGTGGTCATGGGGGGGTAAGGTCAGTGCAGGCGCGGTGGTCATGGGGGGTAAGGTCAATGGAGGCGCGGTGGTCATGGGGGGTGTAAGGTCAGTGCCGGTGCGGTGGTCATGGGGGGGGTAAGGTCAGTGCAGGCGCGGTGGTCATGGGGTCATGGGGGTGTAAGGTCAGTGCAGGCGCGGTGGTCATGGGGATGTAAGGTCAGTGCAGGCGCGGTGGTCATGTGGGGTAAGGTCAGTACAGGTGCGGTGGTCATGGGGATGTAAGGTCAGTGCAGGCGCGGTGGTCATGGGGTCATGGGGATGTAAGGTCAGTGCAGGCGCGGTGGTCATGGGGGGGTAAGGTCAGTGCAGGCGCGGTGGTCATGGGGGGTAAGGTCAATGGAGGCGCGGTGGTCATGGGGGGTGTAAGGTCAGTACAGGTGCGGTGGTCATGGGGATGTAAGGTCAGTGCAGGCGCGGTGGTCATGGGGTCATGGGGGTGTAAGGTCAGTGCAGGCGCGGTGGTCATGGGGGGTAAGGTCAATGGAGGCGCGGTGGTCATGGGGGGTGTAAGGTCAGTACAGGTGCGGTGGTCATGGGGATGTAAGGTCAGTGCAGGCGCGGTGGTCATGGGGGGTAAGGTCAATGGAGGCGCGGTGGTCATGGGGGGTAAGGTCAGTGCAGGCGCGGTGGTCATGGGGATGTAAGGTCAGTGCAGGCGCGGTGGTCATGGGGTCATGGGGGTGTAAGGTCAGTGCAGGCGCGGTGGTCATGGGGTCATGGGGGTGTAAGGTCAGTGCAGGCGCGGTGGTCATGGGGGGGTAAGGTCAGTGCAGGCGCGGTGGTCATGGGGGGTAAGGTCAATGGAGGCGCGGTGGTCATGGGGGGTGTAAGGTCAGTGCCGGTGCGGTGGTCATGGGGGGGGTAAGGTCAGTGCAGGCGCGGTGGTCATGGGGTCATGGGGGTGTAAGGTCAGTGCAGGCGCGGTGGTCATGGGGATGTAAGGTCAGTGCAGGCGCGGTGGTCATGTGGGGTAAGGTCAGTACAGGTGCGGTGGTCATGGGGATGTAAGGTCAGTGCAGGCGCGGTGGTCATGGGGTCATGGGGATGTAAGGTCAGTGCAGGCGCGGTGGTCATGGGGTCATGGGGGTGTAAGGTCAGTGCAGGCGCGGTGGTCATGGGGGGGTAAGGTCAGTGCAGGCGCGGTGGTCATGGGGGGTAAGGTCAATGGAGGCGCGGTGGTCATGGGGGGTGTAAGGTCAGTACAGGTGCGGTGGTCATGGGGTCATGGGGGTGTAAGGTCAGTGCAGGCGCGGTGGTCATGGGGGGTAAGGTCAATGGAGGCGCGGTGGTCATGGGGGGTGTAAGGTCAGTGCAGGCGCGGTGGTCATGGGGTCATGGGGGTGTAAGGTCAGTGCAGGCGCGGTGGTCATGGGGATGTAAGGTCAGTACAGGCGCGGTGGTCATGGGGTCATGGGGGTGTAAGGTCAGTGCAGGCGCGGTGGTCATGGGGTCATGGGGGTGTAAGGTCAGTGCAGGCGCGGTGGTCATGGGGTCATGGGGATGTAAGGTCAGTGCAGGCGCGGTGGTCATGGGGTCATGGGGGTGTAAGGTCAGTGCAGGCGCGGTGGTCATGGGGGGTAAGGTCAGTGCAGGCGCGGTGGTCATGGGGGGTAAGGTCAGTGCAGGCGCGGTGGTCATGGGGATGTAAGGTCAGTGCAGGCGCGGTGGTCATGGGGTCATGGGGGTGTAAGGTCAGTGCAGGCGCGGTGGTCATGGGGGGTAAGGTCAGTGCAGGTGCGGTGACGGATCATGCTTCTACATACATCACGTGCATGGAAAATGGCGGCTAAGCTTCTCCCTGGGTGGGATTTTTAGGATGGGCTTGAAACTTTTCTGAAACAAGGAGAACTCAAGATGCACTTACAAGTGGGTGCTTTTTCACAGTGTGTACCTGAAAACCCCAAACCCAGGACCCCAGCTTATGACGTCACATTCCATGGGAGGTGCTAAGGGCAGAGCCTGGCCCAGAGTAAACCCTCAAGAAATGTTACTCTTGTTGCTTTCCTGGGGTTCCTGTAAAGCAGGCATGGTGCTTTGTGGTTTGTGAATCTGTGTTCCCAAGATACATGCTGTGGTGAATAATTTCTGGGACTCATCCAGCTGCTTCCCCCAGCACTGAGTGTGACCTCACAGTGGGAATAGTGGGCTCCATCACTCGTGTGCTCTAGCCTCTCCTCCCATTCGCTGCTGTCCCCTCCCAGTCTCCTGGCCATTGTCCTCCTGGGGGAATCCTTGTCGTGGGAGGCCTTCCCAAGCAGGGTCCCGACAGAGACGTGAGTGGTCCTCACCCACTGTTCTTCATTTCACATACATTTATTGAGCACCTACTGTGTACCCGGCCCTGGGTCAGTGGCTGGGGCCACAGCAGTGGGCAAAGCAGACCTGGGGCTCACGGTCTAATGTGCAGAGAGATGTGGGCCCTCTCAGCCTCGCCAACTTTCCCTCTGGGAGGACTGTGCCAGGGAAGAGGGATGGGGGATGGGGTAGGGGCTTTGGAGTCAGTGGAGCTGCATGTGAACCCCAACCCAGTGGCTTTCCAGCACTTTCATGGGCGCGCAGGACTGGGCTTCAAGAATCCTCAGTTTTCTCATCTGCAGACTGGAGGTGTTGGCACCTACCTCACAAGGTTGTCTGGAGGCTAATGGGTGATACATTCCACGGGGCCGTGCAGCTTGGCTCGCGGTGTGCGCGCACTGACTATGAGCCCCCTCCCAGCTCCCAGCCTGGCCACTTAGGTGGGTGGCTCAGGTGGTGCCTAGAGGAGAGGCCAGGGCTGCAGGGAAGAGGCCAGTCTGAGGCTCTTTGTGATGTGTGAAATCCCAGAGCCTGAAGTGGGAACTCCTGCATCGCTTCCTTGACCGTGAGCCTTTGCTGGCTGTCTAGGACTCTGCTTCGGCTGCCATTGAGACTGCCAGGAGTTCAATCCTATGGCCCAGCAGCCCCTCATCCTCCAGCTGCCCTGTTCCCTGTCCCTGCGAGGTCCCAGCCAAGCCATCTGCATATGGAGACATGAACAGACCAGCTCAGGGCTGCTCTGCACCTGGTGATGGCAGGAAATAAAGTAAGGATGGGTGCTAGGTTGGGCTTTGGTGGCCAGATCTGTCCCTGAGTCTCCCTGGCTGTCAGAACACAGTGGCTCTCAGACACCAGGGTCAGATCTGGTGACTGGCACTCCAGGCAGTTTGGGTCGAGTGGAGGAATGCTCTCTGATGATTCATGCCTAGGTCTGCAGGGATCCTGAAGATTCGGAGGCAGGGCCCTCACCAGCTCAGGCAGTCACCCTTCAGCTGTGCCACCTTGCCTGGGCCTGAGCACAGGCCCTGGAAGCCTGTGTTAAGGACATGTTCACAGGCAGGCAGGAAGGGCCCTCCCAGCCGGAGCCAACACCCTCCACCCTAGCTCCCTGCATAAGCTGGCCTTGCAGAGAGCCAGGGTGGGCGGTGCAGGCTGGGAATAGGAAGAGATGTTTGCCCAGGTAGGGGCTGAGGGCTTCCCAGGCCGAGGATACAGGGCAGGCAGCAGCCTGAAAACACAGGCCAGTTTCACAGCCTGCAACCAGGTGGTCACACAGGGCCCCGCGCTCAGAAGGGCCCATTGGGGTGGATGCTCTGAGCTCACCGTCTTGAGATTCTTCGTCATCTTATCCTGGACTTGGTGTTCTGTAAGTGGAGTTGCTGGGACTGTGGATCATGTCCTGGGGCTTGGAGTCTGCACTCATGGGCTATGCCTCCTTTGTCCCTTCCCCAGCTCCTGGGACAGGTTCTCAGCTGCCTACTCTCCTCCCGCGGGGACCCCAGGCCCTGCCTTCTGTCTAGGGTGGCAGCCAGGTCACTTCTTGGGTGGCCATTGCTCAGGGGTGGCCTGTCCTCCATGGGCTGAGGTGGTGGGGCCTGTGGGAAGGGGGCCAACGTCTCTGTTCACAGCTGGGGTCCCATATTTTGGTTTTGCACTGGGCCTCGAAAATGATGGAACCAGCCTTGCCTGAAGAGAGATGCATTCTGGAAACGGCTGGAGTCCCATGTGGCCAGGGCATAAGGAAGCTGGGGTGGTGCCTGGAGGTGGGGTGGGGTGGGGCAGATCACCCAGGTCCGGGCAAGTCCCCGGCAAGCTGTGGAGGAGTGGGGCTGTGTTCTCACGGCGCGTGTTGGTTGGGACACTTGGTAGGTCCATGCACCTTGGCCACAGAAGCTGCATGGCAGGGAGGTGACTATCACCGTCTGGGGCACCGGGAGAAAGAGAGAGGGGTGTTCTGTTCCACCTGGCACTGCTCAGGGGTACACAGCAGCTCTGTGGGTTTATTTCACACCAGACTTTTTTTAGAGCCAGAAATTGGCAAGGACTGGAGGCAGCTTGTCCAGTGCATTCCTTCTAGCAGGATAAACCGAGGCCCTGAGAGGGGACGCATCCCTGCTCACTGGCCAAGGTCTCTCAGCAGGTTGGTGGCAAATAGCTAATATTAAGTCAGTTCATTTGGAATTCTAGGCAGAAATAGAAATATGTCAATGGCACAGATGAAAAAACTGAGGCACAGGGTGGCTGAGGCCGCCTGGGATCAAGCGATTTATAACGGAGCTGAGATTCAAACCTGCAGCTCCCGACGCCAGACTGGGCTCCTTCTCCTCCGCATTGAAGCCGTGGCTGGCGTCTCCCACTCTTTGGGATCGTGGAGTAGGCTAGTGAGCAGCTGGGGAACTCGGGGCTGGAGTGAGAGGGTGGATGGGTGGGTGGTAGGGCTGTGACAAAGCCTGCCATGATGGCTGTCCCCCTCCTCAGGGAATCAGGCCTGATTGCACTTAATGAGGCTGGTGGGGAGGTGTCGAGCTTGCATTTTCTGCTCAGTGGGAGGTGGCTATGATGCATATTCATTTATGCAAAACCAGGGTTGGTTCTCTGCACCCTCTCACCCCTCTGCCTCTTCCTCCAGTCGGGTCACTGGAGCCCAAAGACCAGCCCCTGGATTCCCTCTTTCCTTTGCCAGCTTTCAGCCCCAAATAACAGGCCAGGGAGGTGGACGCATATTCTCGCTCTCCAGGGCCAGGCAGGCACTGCACTCAGGGTGCCCTCAACACAGAGCGTTCACTACCACCCCTCTTCTTTTCACCAATTTAACCATTTGAGAGTACACAGTTCAGTAGCATTTAGTACATTCACGTTATACAATCATCACTACTCTCTAGGTCCAGAACATTTTCATCACCCCAAAAAGAAACTGTTCAACTTGTCAGCTGAAGAATTGCCAGGACCACACATTGAGCGCGGAGAACTTTCTTCCTCATGAAGGGTAGCAGCCTGCAGGCTGGCCAACCGCAGGCTGGGAAGCATAGCCTCCGGCAGGAGCCAGAAGCAGGCATTTCCAGGAAGGGAATTTGTGATGAACAGGTTAGCTAAGTATACATATTCAACAGGCTATAGGAAGAGCTATGAATATTCATGGAGATGTGTGTTCATTCGTCGTAAGCTAACATGTATGTTACATGCATCCCGTGTTGACTTTGGAGTAGAGACTTAATATTTAAATATTACAGTCAGGGCCCTACACATCAGAAGGTGAAGCAGAAGACAGGAAGAGCCTCTGCGCAGCCTCCATAGATGAGCCAGAACCACTTCAAGATTGGGACTCTCTTATCAAGAAGGAATGCTGGCTTGGGCAACATGGCTCAAGTCTGTAATCCCAGCACTTTGGGAGGTGGGCAGATCATGAGGTCAGGAGTTCAAGACCAGCCTGGCCAACATGGTGAAACCCATCTCTACTGAAAGTATAAAAATTAGCCGGGTGTAGTGACGAGCGCCTGTAGTCGCAGCTACTCGGGAGGCTGAGGCAGGAGAATCGCTTGAACCCGGGAGGCAGAGGTTGCAGAGAATCGAGATCGTGCCACTGTACTCCAGGCTGGGCGACAGAGCAAGACCCCCTCCCCCACCAAAAAAAGGACAATCTGTGTTGAAACTGAAAAAGAGGGGCAGCACTGAGCGGTTGGTTGGAATCAGCAGTAGGGCAAGTCTTTCGAAAGGGCTGATTTCTGCTTAACCCTTAAGAGGGAAAGCATAATGGTATTTAGTGAAGGAGGGGTGTAATGCAGTGTGTCTGACCTCCGGTCCCACTGTGGCCTGGAACCCAGGGTTTTTTTTTTTGAGGTTTCTCTGGGGTCCCTTTGGCCAAGAGGGGGTCCATTTAGTCATCTGGGGGTGGTTAGGATTTTATTTATTTATGTATTTATTTATTTTGAGATGGGATCTCACTCTGTCGCCCAGACTGGAGTGCAGTGGCACCATCTTGCCTCACTGCAACCTGTGCCTCCAGGGTTCAAGAGATTCTCCTGCCTCAGCCTCCTCAGTAGCTGGGATTACAGGCACGTGCCACCACTCCTGGCTAATTTTTGTATTTTTAGTAGACATGGGGTTTCACTATGTTGGCCAGGCTGGCCTCAAACTCCTGACCTTAGATGATCCAACTGTCTCGGCCTCCCAAAGTACTGGGATTATAGGTGTGTGCCACCACACCTGGCCTTTATTTTTATTGTTTATTTTATTATTTATTTATTTATTTGGAGATAGTATCTCGCCCTGTCGCCCAGGTTGGAGTGCAGTGGCACCATCATAGCTCACTGCAGCCTCAACTTCCTGGACTCAAGTGATCCTCCTGCCTCAGCCTCTCCAAGTAGCTAGGACCACAGATGTGTGCCACCATGTTTGGCTAATTTTAAAATGCTTTTGTAGAGGTGGAGTCTTGCTATGTTGCCCAGGCCGCTCTCAAACTCCTGGGCTCAAGGGATCCTCCCATCTCAGCCTCCCAAAGTGCTGCCCACTGTGCCCGGCCTATTTTTGTTTTTCAAACTAAATGAAATTTAGCCTGAAGATGCCGCTGTACGTGAATCCTTTCTTAATGAACTGCAACCTAACTTAGTTTGTGACTAATGGAAGCCTGACTTAGGAGGCCCTCTTGTAACACATAGGTGAAGCTCAGCCAACCACAGCAGCTGGGCGTCTGTCAATCCAGTCCCAGGTGGCCAACCGTTCAGATAAGGCAAAGGCTGAGCTGTAACCAGTCAAGCTGTCTTGACCCTCTTTTCCGTTTTGCCTCGATAAATGCTCCCTGATCACGGTGCAGACGTAAATTCCTAGACCTTGTGCTGGTTCTGAGAGCAGCTGATTCGTGAATCGTTTTTTGCTCAATTAAACTCTTAATTTTAACTTGTTATACTCAGTAAGCAGTCACTCCCATTCCTCCTCCTTCTAGTCCCTGGCAACCATGAGTCCACCTTCTGTCGCGGTGGATCTGCCTGTTCTGGACGTCGCATGGAAACGGAATCATACTGTACACTTATATTCAGCTTCTTTCACTTGACTGAGTGTTTTCAAGGCTCATCCAGGTTGTAGCTCGCATTAGAGCTTCATTCCTTCTGACCGGGCACAGTGGCTCATGCCTGTAATTCCGGCACTATGGGAGGCTGAGGCAGGCTGATCACCTGAGGTCAGGAGATCAACACCAGCCTGACCAACATGGTGAAACCCTGTCTCTACTAAAAAAAAAAATACAAAATTAGCCAGGCCTAGTGGCAGACACCTGTAATCCCAGCTACTGGGGAGGCTGAGGCAGGAGAATTGCTTGAACCCGGGAGGCGGAGGTTGCAGTGAGCCGAGATCGCACCATTGCACTCCAGCCTGGGCAACAAGAGTGAAACTCTGTCTCAAAACAAAAACAAAAACAAAAACAAAAACAAACCAAAAATTTCGTTCCTTCTCCTTCTCCGGGCTGAATGTGTTCCACTGTATGAATGGACCACATTTTCTTATCCATTCGTCTGTGGATGGATGGTTGGGGTGTTTCCATTGTTTGGCCATTATGAATAAGCCTGCTGGGAACACTCGTGTTCCAGTGTTCATGTGGATGTGTGTTTTCAGTGCTCCCTGATAGACACCCAGGAGTGGAATTGCTAGGTCTTAGATAATTCCAGGTTTAATTGGTTGAGACGGCACCAAGCTTTTCTGTGGTGGCCCTGCTGCTTCACCCACCCCCAGCAGTGTGTGCAGGTCGTGTGTCTCTCCCAACACCCAACACTCACTTTGCATTTGGATTCCAGTCATCCTCATGGGTGTGCGTGGTCTCATTGACT
Source organism: Chlorocebus sabaeus (assembly GCF_047675955.1). Classification (NCBI taxonomy): domain Eukaryota; kingdom Metazoa; phylum Chordata; class Mammalia; order Primates; family Cercopithecidae; genus Chlorocebus; species Chlorocebus sabaeus. The sequence continues at coordinate 43,432,715 of NC_132930.1, read as the reverse complement.
TTGATTTGCATTTCCCTAATGACTCATCACGTTGAGCAACCTTTGCTATGCGTGCTGACCATTCGGAGAAATGTCTGTATCCAAGGCCACTGCCCATTTTTAAATTGGGTTGTTTGTCTTTTCTTGTTATCATCTTTGAGGAAAACAAGGATCAGAGAGGGTGAGTAACTTGCTCCAGGCCACACAGCAAGAAGGAGGGAAGACAGCCTCAGAAACCCAGTGGGCCTGACTCTGAAGTCTTGTGTTCTTTCTTTCAGACACAAGAGAGCTGGTGGTTGGGACTAGGGCAGGCCCTTCCTCTGGAGCAGCTGCTTGGGGTGCATCCTGGGCTTCTTGCCCCTCCACAGCACTTGCGCCTCTGAGGGCAGAGTCCTTGGACGTGGTTCTCAACAGGACATTCCTGGGGAATGTGAGCAGGAGGCCCTGGAACCACATTGGATAAACACTGGCTTAGGGTTTGCCACAGCGGGTATGACTTCTTGACTCAAGGCTTGAGTTGGGAGCCTCCCGGGTCCACCCCTGCCAGGCTGCTGTGTGTCTGTGGCCTGCCCCTCTCCCTGCTCAGCTTCCTCACCTGTGTAATGGTGAGAGAGGAAGGGGATCCCACAGTGCTTAGAAAGCCATCAGGAGTGTCAGGGGATGGTCCCTATTGATGTGTCTGTCTGTCTGTCTGTCTCCCTCCTGGGCAGATTGCCTCCAAAGTGGGAGCTGTGTCTGGCTCAGCAGATATTAGCCAAGACCCAGGGACCAAGGAGGAGGGCCGCAGGGCAGATCCCTGCTGAGACCTCGCCATCCTGTGGTATCAGAAACTGGTGCAGCTGGTCCCTCTGTGCCCTGTGGCCACTTCTGGGTGCTCACGCCAGCTGGCCCCTGGGCCCACATTTGAGCAGAACTCAGTGTTCAATCTGGTTCCTGTGAGTCCAGCCATGTCCAGTGACTCCAGGGGCCCCAGCCCTGCCATCCCCAGATGGGGAACATGGGGCTGGAGGGAACACAGGGTGGGAATTCTTGGAGCTCTGGAAGCAGGTGCTTGGGAAGCGTGAGGGTCTTGGACTCTTAGGTCTGGATTCATTTGTGTCCCCAGCTGTGGGGTCTGGGGGCACATTGAGGACCTCCCCAGCCTCAATTTCCCATCGCTGCAGTGAGGATTGGCAATGCCTGGGAGTGCTCCCAGCACGGCTGGTGTAATGTTCATTTGAACAACTACAGAATGACATCAGCCTTCCTGGTTACTTACATTTTGGGGTCTCAGAAAAGGGTTAAAGGCAGCAACATTCTGCCTCCGTTTGGGTCCCAGATACCCTCTTCCCAGGGTAGGGCAGACTCCAGGCCAAGGGAGCAGGAAAGACAAGGAAGAGGCCGGAGGGCGGGTGGGAGGCTGGGAGTGGCTGGGAGAGTGCAGGTAGGAGCGGTGCGTTTCACAGAGACAGGCCCATCGCGTGAGGTTTGGAAACAACACATCTCTGTTCCCAGAGCTCAGCGGCCCCCACTTGTCACGGCCCCCAAAGCCATTGGCTTAGGGGTCCCCTTGCCTCTTGGGGAGAACAGAACCCGATGAGAGCAAAGTGGTCACCGCTGGAGGCAGGTTTAGCGGGTGGCTCTGGAGGCAGATGGCCTGGTGTGCCTGCCGGCTCTTCCGTGAGCTGTGCCTCCGTTTCCTCATTTGTAATACGAGGGTAGCAATAATTCCTCCCTCATAGCTAGCTCTTGGCTGGTAGTACATGCTCACAAATGGGCTGTTCTGCAGACGCGGGGTGTGGCAAGGGAGTGTGGCCCCCTGGACAGGAGACTGGTGGCTGGTCCAGGGGAAGCAGCACCTGTGTGAGTGCCTCCTATGTATGAACTCGTCACCTCGAGGGAGGAGAGGAGGGCCCTGGAGGGGTGGGGTGAGAGACGACCCCTAAGAAGTGCATATGCGGGGAAATGAAGTCACACTCCGAATGGGTGGGCTTCTCTTTTGGAGCTCTGGGAGAAAGCCACTGTGTGGGGTATCCCTTGTTAGTGCCTTGAGGGGGCTTAATGAATGGCAGAAGCTTCTAACCCACCTGAATGATCACTGTACATTGAAGCCCCCGCTTTCTGGCTAGATCATGGGAGAAGGGAGCCCTGGTGAATGAGAAGGTCCTGGAGGCGGTTGGTAGAGAGTAGGCATCTAACTGATGGTAGCTAATGTGAGCAGTGGTTTACAACCAGCTGAACACAACCTACAAGAGGCAGGAGAAGCCCCCAAAAGCCCTCAATGGCAGGTTCGCCTAGGACACACGGCTGGAGCTGGGTGCTGCATTTGCACATTGGAGGCATCCTCTTCCTTCAGACAATGTGCAGTGGTGGGCACCCAGCTTGGAGTCAGACAGACGCTGTGGCCGCTGATGCTGTGTGGCCAAAAAGGCTGGTTACTTAGCCTTTCTGAACCTTACTTTCCAAGCCTTGTGCATTTCAGACTCTGCTAATTGAGGGAATTGAATTTGCTTCTCATCTGCACTCTGTCCTATTAGGACAAGGAGATACGTAAGCCCCAGAGGTCATGGTGATAATTAATAAGAACAATGGACAAAGAATACAGAAATCAGTCTCCATTCGGCCACTTCCCAGCCCTCGCACTTTGCCTCCTGCACTTCAGTTTCTCTGTGTGAAACATGGCTGATAACTCCAGTCTTGAGAGTTGCTGGGAAGAATCTGTGACCCAATGCAGGGAAGACTCCAAGCACACCTGGGCACATGATGGGCCTTGCATAAATGACAGCCACACCACAGCTCCCAGGCTCCAAGCTCAGTGCTCTCCTGTCCCTCTCAGCCCCCGCATGGCATCCTGTCCCCAAGTGGAGGTGAGGAAGGCTGCTGTTGGGGAGTGAGGAGCTGTGAAGCTCATGTCATACACCCCTTGGACTTGAATCATACAGGGCTGCCAGTTTTTATTGGTTTCGGGCTGTGCTCTGTGCCCTGGGGATGGCCCTGTCGTGCTCTGTTTCAGGCAGCCCCTCACCTGTGTGTGACGTGGGTCATTTGGCGCCCTGACAGTATTGACAGGGCTGCTGCCGGCCTGGGATGGAATCCACTCCACTCAGGGCAGTGCCTGAGAGATCTTGTCCAGAAGGATGCGTGGACAGTGAGCTGCTCAGGGACAGAGTTGCCCTTTGTTTGGGTGTAGAGCACACTGCCCCCTGCGGTAATGTTGGCTGTTGACAGAGGACTACTGTGACCCCGGCCTGGGCCAAAGCCCCGCTTGCTGAGTGTCTACTCCATGCCTCCCTCCTCCTCTGCACTTCTCCCACCCTGGGGCAGGCATCATTGTCATTGTTGAGGTTCTTAGGACCCTGCTTAACTCCCCAGTGTCCCCCTTCATCCACTCACCCCCTGCAGCCGAAGCCATTGGTCTAACCTGTGAATCTGATCCTGGCCCTCTCTGGCTGTTAATCCCCATTTGTATATCCCCTGGTTGTATATCCCTGGGGAATAACAACCCAGCCCACCTTGTCACTCTTCTGTCCCCTCTGAGGGTATCATGCCCTCATTTCAAATAACCAGGCAGAATTGCAGGGGCGAAGCAGCTCACCTCACGTGGTGAGATATAAGATGAGCAAGCCAGGACTTCCTGGTTACCTGACTGCAAACCACCCCCCAATCTCAGGCCACTCTGTCTCCTCCTTCCTTTTTCTGCAGTTTTGTGTCTCTGTGGATCACTTTCAGGTCCTTCTTGCTCTCCCGCACTGGTGTTTGAGGGGCTTGGTTGCTGGTACACAGTATGCATATCAGTATTGCCTGGAAGAGGGCAGGACTTCCTACCCTCTCCCTGTTAGCTCCTCTGTTACCCAACTTGCTTATTTATTCATTCATTTAATGAATATCATTAAGTGCCTGTTTGTGAACAGGTGCAGACAGAATGGGGCTGAATGTACATGCCTCACCACCGAGTAGCAGAGGCACAGAATTATCAAATGGGCATGGGAACAGCAGATGCAAAGGCCCTGTGGCAGAAGGCAGCATGGCCCAGAGGCCTGTGTGACTTCAGAGGAGAGGGAGGCTGCATGATGGGAGCTGGGGCTGGGGAGCTAGGCACGGGCCTGTCCTGTGGGGCCTGGGTGACCTTTTAGGGTTTTAGGTTTCTCTGTGACTCTCAAAAGCATGGGGCCTGGCTCTGTTCTCCCTCCTCACACCGCAGGGGCTATTTGACTTGCACTGTGATTTATCTCTTCCTGTCACGGTTCCCTTCTTTCCTAGGTGCTGTGGGGGCTCTCATATGACTCCAGCACCAGGCATGCCCTATAACCTAAGGCCGCTGGAAACTTGGTCTCCCAACGTAGCTGGGGGCAACACAGCTGGTACTCCAGGGGAGTCAGAAGGGTGGATGGTGGCAAAATGCTCCCCTCCCAGGGGTCTGCTCACTATCCTCTCCATTCTGTCTTCCAAAAGAGATGGTGGAGAATTGCTATAATTTCTTCCTTAAATGTTTGTTAGAATTCACCAGTGAACCCATCTGGGCCTGGTGCTTGCTGTTTGGGAAGGTTATTAAATTATTGGTTCCATTTCTTTTTCTTTTTTCTTTCTTTTCATTTCTTTCTTTTTCTTTTGTTTTGTTTTCTTTTTTTTTTCTTATTTAAGACAGAGTCTTGCTCTGTTGCCCAGGCTGGAGTGCAGTGGTGTGATCTTGGCTCACTGTAATCTCCACCTCTCGGGTTCAAACAGTTCTCCTGCCTCAGCCTCTTTTGTAGTTGGGACTACAGGCACATGCCACCATGCCTGGGTAATTTTTATATTTTTAGTAGATATGGGGTTTCACCACATTGGCCAGGGTGGTATTGCACTCCTGACCTCGGGTGAGCCACCTGCCTTGGTCTCCCAAAATGCTGGGATTATAGGCCTAAGCCACCATGCCTGGCCCATTTCTTTAACAGATACAGGCCTATTTAGATAGTCTGTTTCTTATTGTGTGAGTTTTGGCAGATTGTGTTATTTAAGGAAATGGCATTTCATCTAGGTTATTAAATCTGTGGGCATAGAGGTGTTCACAGTGCTACTTGATTTTCCTTTGAATGTCCATGGGCTCTGTAGTGATGTATCCTCTTTAATTTCTAGTATTAACAGTTGTGTCCTTCTCCTTTTTCCTTGTTAGCCTGGCTACAGGCTTATTAATTTTATTGATCTTTTCAAAGAACCAGTTTTTGATTTCATTAATTTTCTCTGTTGAGTTCTTGTTTTCAATTTTATTGATTTCTGCTCTAATTTTTATTATTTTCTTCTGTTTACTTTGGATTTAATTTGCTCTTCTTTTCCTAGTTTCCTGAAATGGAAGCTTAGATGCTTGATTTTAGATCTTTCTTCTTTTCTAATATATACATTCAATGGTATAAATTTCCCTCTAAGCACAGCTTTTGTTGCCTCTCATAAATTTTGATAAGTTGTGTTTTCATTTTTAATTAGTTCAAAATACTTTTGAATTTCTCTTGAGACTTCTTTGAGTCATGTGTTATATAGAAGTGTGTTGTTTCAATCCTCTCCATTCTGATACTGTCAGGTAGGATTTTTGCTGCTTTTTCCATTTTGCACAATAGAATCCCTTCTGCCTGGAGACAGATTTGCTGGCCTCACCTGGGACTGTGCACAAGTTGTTAGCTGAGACTCAGTTTTCTCATCTGTAGAGCAGGGGGCAAAGTACCAACTTCCCAGGTAATATGGACCTGGAGAGTTTGTAGGTAGGGGAGCTGGTATTGGAACCCCTGTCTACCTGGCTTCCAGACCTCAGTATTTCCCCTTCTTCCCACACTGGGCTCCACATGATGGGCTGTGGAAATGATAAAAGAAAGGAAGGGTACATCAGGGGAGAGGGGATGCATTTCTGTAGGAAGACATCCCAAAGAGCTGCAGGGTAATTTCTTCCGTCTTTTTTTCCTAGTTGTGTAGGCCGGGCCCTCTCACCTCTTAGAACCTCAGTTTCTTCATTTGCAAAATGGGGATAATATGTATTAGAGATGGATAATAATAGCAGCACCTGACGTGTAGGGGGTGCTTTGCACAGGCCAATTTCCACTGTCACTGGCATCTTCATGTGGCCTCTGGGAAGTAGTCCCTCTTATCATTGCCACTTCACGGAGAAGACAGCGAGGCTCAGAGAGGCTAGGTGACGTGCCTGGGCTCTCCCAGCTACTGAGTTGTCCAGTCAGGTTTTGGACCTGGGTAGGCTGACTCCAGGGTGAGCTGTTGGGTTGAGATTCAGTTGTGTGCCCAGCATGGTGCCTTTCACGTAGGGCAGGTGCCGGGCAAGGTGTGGTTCTGGGAGTCAGCATCTGTCCGTCACTCAGAGGCCCCTGTCTACCTTTTGCCAGGCGAGCAACCTGGTGGGCTTGCTGGGGAGGAGGCCACATATTGGCATCAGGGTCTCCCTCCTGCCTGGGGCTGGTGAAGGGGAAAGCCACTCATGGTTATTGCTGGGAGTGTGGGCGTGGGAGGAACCCACTGCAGCAGGGCTTTTTAAAGAAAACTCTGCCTTGTCTATAAATATCCTCCTGACGTGTCCCCAGTTCTTGAGCTTCTGGGACAGTGAGGCAGCGCCCTGCCTACGTGCCGCTCGCCAAGACGGCTGAGTGATTTCGCAGCGGGAGGGAGCTTGGGGTCAGCTGGCACAGGGTTTCATGAACCAGTGACATCTCCCACAGACACTCAAGGGGCCTGCATTGTGCCAACTGTTTTATATTGCCAGGTGAGGACTAAAAACAGGATCCCTTATGATCACTGTCTTGTCAGATATGAAATGTGTTAACGCCGAAGCATGTAGAAAAGTAAAGTGCAGGCTAGCAAATGGAATATTTTCTTTTAAATGAAAAACACGCTGCAGGGTCCATGCTGTTCTAATTCCTCCAGAATTTTATAGAAGCCGCGATGGGCAGCACATGCCCACAGGGCCTGGGAAGAGGAGTCACGGGTCCGGTGGTGCTGCCCACACCTGGGGGAGGGTGGACAGATGGACGGACGGCCTGGCACAGGAGTTGGGCATCCTATTAGGCCCTGTGAATGGGGAGTTAAAGGCCAGTCAGCCCCTCTCTGAGGTACAGCTTGTTCAGCTGCATAGAGGAGGGGTGGTCCCCACCTTGCAAAGCAGCACTGCAGGTAAGACGAGGCAACGGGCAGGAATTTGCTATGTACACCAGGAGTCGTCGTCATCCTCGTCTTTGCAGGCTGCAGTGCCAAGAAACTCCCAGGATGGTCCTGGAGCCCCCAGTGCAGGGTTCTGGGGATGTGTGGAGGACGATGGGCAGCCGGGAGCACACTGTGGTGGGTCCTAAGGACGCCTGCCAGAAAAACATCATGCATGTGGATAGGAGTTGAATTGCATCACTCCGCCCCGCCCACCACCAAATACATGTTGAAGTCCTAATCCAGTTTCTCAGAA